>NC_088708.1:30025190-31407190 GCF_963576615.1 Watersipora subatra | reverse complement strand
TTGCTACATATGAGCTATAGGTCTAATCCTTTTATAAACCTTGTCAATAATTGCTACATATGAGCTATAGGTCTAATCCTTTTATAAACCTTGTCAATAATTGCTACATATGAGCTATAGGTCTAATCCTTTTATAAACCTTATCAATAATTGCTACATATGAGCTATAGGTCTAATCCTTTTATAAACCTTGTCAATAATTGCTACATATGAGCTATAGGTCTAATCCTTTTATAAACCTTGTCAATAATTGCTACATATGAGCTATAGGTCTAATCCTTTTATAAACCTTATCAATAATTGCTACATATGAGCTATAGGTCTAATCCTTTTATAAACCTTGTCAATAATTGCTACATATGAGCTATAGGTCTAATCCTTTTATAAACCTTATCAATAATTGCTACATATGAGCTATAGGTCTAATCCTTTTATAAACCTTATCAATAATTGCTACATATGAGCTATAGGTCTAATCCTTTTATAAACCTTATCAATAATTGCTACATATGAGCTATAGGTCTAATCCTTTTATAAACCTTATCAATAATTGCTACATATGAGCTATAGGTCTAATCCTTTTATAAACCTTGTCAATAATTGCTACATATGAGCTATAGGTCTAATCCTTTTAT
Source organism: Watersipora subatra (assembly GCF_963576615.1). NCBI lineage: Eukaryota > Metazoa > Bryozoa > Gymnolaemata > Cheilostomatida > Watersiporidae > Watersipora > Watersipora subatra. The sequence continues at coordinate 31,406,555 of NC_088708.1, read as the reverse complement.
AAACCTTATCAATAATTGCTACATATGAGCTATAGGTCTAATCCTTTTATAAACCTTGTCAATAATTGCTACATATGAGCTATAGGTCTAATCCTTTTATAAACCTTATCAATAATTGCTACATATGAGCTATAGGTCTAATCCTTTTATAAACCTTGTCAATAATTGCTACATATGAGCTATAGGTCTAATCCTTTTATAAACCTAATCAATAATTGCTACATATGAGCTATAGGTCTAATCCTTTTATAAACCTTGTCAATAATTGCTACATATGAGCTATAGGTCTAATCCTTTTATAAACCTTGTCAATAATTGCTACATATGAGCTATAGGTCTAATCCTTTTATAAACCTTATCAATAATTGCTACATATGAGCTATAGGTCTAATCCTTTTATAAACCTTGTCAATAATTGCTACATATGAGCTATAGGTCTAATCCTTTTATAAACCTTGTCAATAATTGCTACATATGAGCTATAGGTCTAATCCTTTTATAAACCTTATCAATAATTGCTACATATGAGCTATAGGTCTAATCCTTTTATAAACCTTATCAATAATTGCTACATATGAGCTATAGGTCTAATCCTTTTATAAACCTTATCAATAATTGCTACATATGAGCTATAGGTCTAATCCTTTTATAAACCTTATCAATAATTGCTACATATGAGCTATAGGTCTAATCCTTTTATAAACCTTATCAATAATTGCTACATATGAGCTATAGGTCTAATCCTTTTATAAACCTTATCAATAATTGCTACATATGAGCTATAGGTCTAATCCTTTTATAAACCTTATCAATAATTGCTACATATGAGCTATAGGTCTAATCCTTTTATAAACCTTATCAATAATTGCTACATATGAGCTATAGGTCTAATCCTTTTATAAACCTTATCAATAATTGCTACATATGAGCTATAGGTCTAATCCTTTTATAAACCTTATCAATAATTGCTACATATGAGCTATAGGTCTAATCCTTTTATAAACCTTATCAATAATTGCTACATATGAGCTATAGGTCTAATCCTTTTATAAACCTTATCAATAATTGCTACATATGAGCTATAGGTCTAATCCTTTTATAAACCTTATCAATAATTGCTACATATGAGCTATAGGTCTAATCCTTTTATAAACCTTATCAATAATTGCTACATATGAGCTATAGGTCTAATCCTTTTATAAACCTTATCAATAATTGCTACATATGAGCTATAGGTCTAATCCTTTTATAAACCTTGTCAATAATTGCTACATATGAGCTATAGGTCTAATCCTTTTATAAACCTTGTCAATAATTGCTACATATGAGCTATAGGTCTAATCCTTTTATAAACCTTATCAATAATTGCTACATATGAGCTATAGGTCTAATCCTTTTATAAACCTTGTCAATAATTGCTACATATGAGCTATAGGTCTAATCCTTTTATAAACCTTGTCAATAATTGCTACATATGAGCTATAGGTCTAATCCTTTTATAAACCTTATCAATAATTGCTACATATGAGCTCGAATCCTGTATAAAGCAATCTTTTATTTTCAAGCCGTGTAGCCATGATTTCATACAGACAAACGGACAGGACACAGTTCTAATTATAGTAGACCATAGCTGTATTGCCCGGCGTTGCCCAGGTAATAAAAAGTCTTTGGTAAGAAAATTGATTTGTTTTTAACATATAACAACATTTGCCATTCTAACTTTCAAACTACATATCATGAGAAAAGTGTTTTGTGTAATTGAAACAAATTAGGAGAGAAAATAAAAACAACTGTAAAGATTTTAAAACTTTGTCAAGCAACTTTTAAACTTCATATCATGACGAAAATGTTTTGTGCAGGTCAAATAAATTAAAAAAAAATAAAATGACTATAAAAAGGTTTAGATGTAAATGTGAAATAATTAGCAAGTAATAGCTAAATTAAGTCGGTTTTGCTCCGATTACAATAAAAGATGATTCGGTAATAATACAATTAATACGAAATGAAAACGAAATGAAAATCCTGAATGTGTAGAATTAATAATAACAATTTTTGCATAGAAGTGTGTGTGTATAAAAAAGGTTACTGTTCCACCAGAAGCTCCCATCAAAACTTTGAATACGACGATACTGGTGTCTTTCGACATTGGTACAAATGTAAAAATGAGATATCGAACTGTCTTTATCTGAACTGTGAGCGAATGTAGAGGCTCTTTCCATGGAGACGATATAATTGTCCGCGTGAGAAGGATTGGCCTTGACCCCAGATATAGTAATTGAACCTTATGAAAAATATTTCTTAGCTGGGGCATTGTAACGCGTGGCCGCATCGGTAAAACAATCAGCGTGCACTATAGTTATAGTCGGAGTGACAGACAGACATACTTTGAGGAAAAAAAATATTTGTAACTAATCAATATGAGATGTTTATTAGAAAAAATGTGCTCTGTTACAAAACATGTTTTTTCAATTGCAAAAGGGTTAAAGCTATTCCACCCTCTTATACCATATCAAGCCACCTTACAGTGCTATTGCGCTCTTTTGGAATGTTTCAACAGTCATAAAAGCCTCTGATGCAGCTGTTCATATCACTATGACAATGAATCATGTTACTATGGCAATGAATCATATCACTATGACAATGAATCATATCACTATGACAATGAATCATAGCACTATGACATTGAATCATATTACTATGACAATGAATCATATCACTATGACAATGAATCATAGCACTATGACAATGAATCATATTACTATGACAATGAATCATATCACTATGACAATGAATCATATTACTATGACAATGAATCGTATCACTATGACAATGAATCATAACACTATGACAATGATACATATCACTATGACAATGAATCATATTACTATGACAATGAATCATATCACTATGACAATGAATCATATCACTATGACAATTAATCATATCACTATGACAACGAATCATATCATTATGACAACGAATCATATTACTATGACAATGAATCATATCACTATGGCAATGAATCATATCATTATGACAATGAATCATATCACTATGACAATGAATCATATCACTATGACAATGAATCATATTGTAGGAACTAATAGTAAAAATTTCCTACTTCAGTGAACTTTAAAGGTTGACTTGCAACAAAATTCACATTACGTTTATTTGGTATCAAAAGATTCACCATGTCTTACTCTGCTGTGTTGTAAGTGCAAAATGTGTGGAAATGTGATTACAAGCTCTTGAAAGCTCAAAAACGAACAGTTAATCGCAGCCATCACAAAAGCGCCGTAGGTTGAAATCCCTCTCCAAAACGGCTCAAATGGGACGTAGTTGAACACGATGTGCTTCTGTTTATACTTTCATGCAACCTCATTCATCAAAATATTTTCAAAAATATACTTCACACATTCAATAGAACCATGTCTATTGTCCTTACACGTCTATTTCATCATCATTGTAATGCTGTCACTTTGAGCACTAACATCTCAAAACCTAGCCTAAAAATTAGTTTAATTTTTTAACCTTGGCTCGAGGAAGTGGATATCAGCCTCTGTTAAACACGAGGAGCCTGTTGATCACCTGTGATAGTTGAAAAAGGCTGCAGAAATTGTTCGCGCCATTTGGCAGGAAGTCTGGGTCACACGATCAGATTACGACTAGATGATTAGACCAGGCTGAAATGAAACTGTAAAGTAGCGAGTGTCTATACTTGATAAGGGCTTTCCGGTAAAACCCAAAGTGTTTGTCATTAACTAGTACTATGAGACGTTCTATATTGAGCCATTTATTGGCCTTTCAATTCACAAAGTTAACATCACGTGTTAAAACAATAACCACGTCGAGTTGGATACGTCATCGGAGTAAAGAGATTCCAACCTACGGCGTTTTTGTGATGGCTACGATTAACCGTTCGTTTTTGAGCTTTTAAGAGCTTTTAATCACATTTCCACATATTTTGCACCTACAACACAACAGAGTAAGACATGCTGAACTTTTAGATACTGAATCACTGTAATGTGAATTTTGTTGCAAGTCAACTTTCAAGTGTGACTAAATACAGATTTTGTTATGTAGGCTTAGCAGGGTTAAAATGTGTAGTTGTTATCCAGTGGATGTATGATCACGCAAATGGTAAGATGTGGAAGCAACTCAAGATTTAATTTCTGCGAATTTTTGAAGAAAAATTAGTCATTTTTGAATATTATAGAATGTTTTTGGCCGTATCCCTCTTACCCCCTCTGAGGCTGATATCATCTGTGCTTGCATTTGCAGCATTATATAACAGCATACAATAGTCGTCTTTAGATTAGTCATTTTATTAAAATGATAGTTTCTGCTTATTTTTTCCAATTCTTGTGCAGTTTAATATGACAGCATATTTCGTTTAGTAAAAATTCTGCTCTACGAAGTTCTGCTCATTGTATGATATGTGCTCATTGCAGAGCTGTGATCCTCTCATTTGCTGGCAGCCTACGACATGGTCTCATACCTAATCTCCATGGTGAGGGCGTGCATGCCAGGTACAACTGTCGAGATGCTGTCTGGTGGTGGATGCAGGCTATACAAGACTATTGTCACCTGGCCCCAGATGGCATCCAGATATTGCGGGATGATGTACTACGTATCTACCCTACAGATGATAGCAAACCGTACTGTGAAGGGTCGACGGTGAGTATTTTTGCAATATTATTCAGCTTGGTTTTGGTACATCGATCTAGGGTTATGTATTTTGTATTTTTTTGCAATTGAGACATGTATGTCTGCTTTGTTTGAAAAAAAGAGGTTACCCGTTTCCATTAAGGAGCTGCAAGAGCAGATAACTTCCAATGTTACTTTTGTGAGTAACAGGCAGCTCAATATTTACAGCTTATATTTATAGTTATTGTTATGTATTATTACCATGGAAACAATTATGCTTAGGTACAACCTCTCATGCAAGTAATGCAAGAGGTCATGCAGAGGCACGCTGACGGCATACAATTTCGTGAACGGAATGCTGGGTCAGCTATTGATGAGCACATGGCCGATGAAGGTTTCAATATAGTTGCTGGAATTGATTGGAACACAGGCTTTGTGTATGGAGGTAACGCTAGCAACTGTGGGACTTGGATGGACAAGATGGGCTCTAGTAAACGGGCTGGTAATAAGGGCAAGCCAGCTACTCCCAGGTATGCTGTAGTGCCAGCAATGATTTCTTATACTACCTGCTGTAGTCATCTACTCTCAGGTATGCTGTAGTGACAGCAATGATCTCTTATACTACCTGCTGTTGTCATCTACTCTTAGGTACTGTAGTGACAGCAATGATCTTTTATACTACCTGCTGTAGTCATCTACTCCCAGGTATGCTGTAGTGACAGCAATGATCTCTTATGTTACCTGCTGTAGTCATCTACTCTTAGGTATGCTGTAGTGACAGCAATGATATCTTATACTACCTGCTGTAGTCATCTACTTTAAAGTATGCTGCAGTGCCAGCAATTATCTCTTATATTACCTGCTGTAGCCACAACAATGATCCTCCATGTGAATATACCTGCTGCTGCAGCTGCTGAGCTTTTTAACATAGCAATAAGTTTTTCTATTGGTGGCAAGTATGCAGTTTAAATTCTCCATATACCAGTGTTATCATTTGAGACATTGATCCAAAAGCCTATTTTTAATTGCCAGCCATGAAGGCTGATGCCACATTTATTCCTACATTGCGATAAGGTGTGAAGGACATAGGATTCGCCACACAACCATTAGTTTATTATAAAAAACTGCTAAATAGTTGCTTCGTATCTTATAAAAGACTTTGATATGTTGAAAATGAATGTTTATTGAGTGTGTTTGTATTGATAAATTATCATTTGTTTAAAATATGATAAAAAATTGTGAGGCCATCTTTATTTTTCCAGTTTGTATCATCTCACATTGGCTAGTTGTCATGTCAGTAAATCATTAATTTCTCAGTTCCTCTTTTGACTTGTTCAACAAGAAGCAAATGAGGAGTCGTTTACTCGTTGCAGATTTCTATTCATAGCCCTCATTTTGCCCTTTGTTTGATATGTGCACTGCTTCAGGCTAGCAATAAGTGGCTAGTGTTAGCGGTGTACTAGCTGCCTACCGACCTTTGGTTTAGGTTAATCGACTGCCTCAACCTTCGGAGTCTGTGTGGTTTTCTATGAATTACATTTACTACACTGAGAGTTCACTCTTTACTGAACAGTATTTGTTTGCTCTAAAGAAATCAGTCTATACAGGAATGGATCTGCTGTTGAGCTGGTGGGTCTCTGTGCTTCTGCTGTTCGATGGTTGGCTGACCTTCACAAGGCTAAATCTTACGAGTATGAAGGTGTGGCTGCTAAGAGGAAAGGTTTGTGTACTAGCTTGGCTCGCAATCATCCTGCACGAGTTACTCTCTCAAAAATTTGATAAGTTGGCTGTCTGTCTTCATTTTTACCTTACTATGAGTAGCCTTGAAAGCTCTCCACGCATTTGAATAGTAACTGAGGTACTACTAGCTATATTTCAAATAGCTTAAGAGAAACAAGCTGTAGAAAACTGCTTTACATCTGGTCGATGTTAACAAAAGAAGAAATAATTAGCTATTATTCATGTACACATATATATGTGGATATAGTTGTGCAATAGCTAAGTATAATGAAGGGCTAGTGGGCTCAGGTTACTGGGCTATTTCTATAGTGATTGTGTGAAAATAACCCCAATTTTTTTTTAACAAACATATAGTCCGAGTGTTATGAATTAGACTATGTCACGGTTTTCTGTAAAGAAGCATCTTTATTTGACTAGCGATATTTACATGTAGTGAATCTTTCATGTCTTTGGCTACTGTCATGAAGACGCCAGTTAATATTTGTTTCCTGTTGTTTTCATTTTATTGTAAGTAATATGATAGCCGCATGTCCTCAAAGCGTTTCCCTTATCTATTTATATTCATCTGAGTTTATATCAATCTTTTAGAAATTTTTCTAAATTTGTTTCATTATTCTTTTTTTAAGTTTTGGGTATCAACCAAAAGCTGCTTTGTATGGTGCCTTACAGTGCCTCGCGTTGCGCGTTCACAACTCGAGTTGTACAACTCGAGTTGCCATGTTGTACAACTCGGCCTGGATTTTTGATGAACTCGAGTTGTGCAACTCGAGTTGTACAACTCGAGTTCCAAACTCGGCTTAGTATAATTCGCTATTAGCTTTAGTTTTACAGTACATACAATTTAATTTCTAGTAGCTAACGGGTGCCTATTGATGTACCATTGTTAATATAACCAGATCTACGGTTATGCTACCGTAATACCGATAAATTGCACCTTACTTTTGAAAAGTCGTGTTGCGTGTTCACAACTCGAGTTGTGCAACTCGAGTTGTACAACTTGAGTTGTGAACGTGCAACGCGAGGCACTGTAAGGCGCTATAGCTTTGAGACATCTGATGTGCAGTAAGGCTCTTTTATTATACACTAACATCTCAAGGTCTTGTTAGTGTTTATTTATATAGGTTTACGATTAATTGTATTGCTACCTAAATAGTGTTTATGTTTAATTGTATTGCTACCTGAATAGTGTTTATATCTAATTGTATTGCTACCTGAATAGTGTTTATATCTAATTGTATTGCTACCTGAATAGTGTTTATATTTAATTGTATCGCTACCTGAATAGTGTTTATATCTAATTATATCGCTACCTGAATAGTGTTTATATCTAATTGTATCGCTACCTGACTAGTGTTTATATCTAATTGTATCGCTACCTGAATAGTGTTTATATCTAATTGTATCGCTACCTGAATAGTGTTTATATCTAATTGTATCGCTACCTGAATAGTGTTTATATCTAATTGTATCATTACCTGACTAGTGTTTATATCTAATTGTATCGCTACCTGAATAGTGTTTATATCTAATTGTATCGCTACCTGACTAGTGTTTATATCTAATTGTATCGCTACCTGAATAGTGTTTATATCTAATTGTATTGCTACCTGAATAGTGTTTATATCTAATTGTATCGCTACCTGACTAGTGTTTATATCTAATTGTATCGCTACCTGAATAGTGTTTATATCTAATTGTATCGCTACCTGAATAGTGTTTATATCTAATTGTATCGCTACCTGAATAGTGTTTATATCTAATTGTATCGCTACCTGAATAGTGTTTATATTTAATTGTATTGCTCCCTGAATAGTGTTTATATCTAATTGTATTGCTACCTGAATAGTATTTATATCTAATTGTATTGCTACCTGAATAGTGTTTATATTTAATTGTATTGCTACCTGAATAGTGTTTATATTTAATTGTATTGCTACCTGAATAGTGTTTGTATTTAATTGTATCGCTACCTGAATAGTGTTTATATCTAATTGTATTGCTACCTGAATAGTGTTTATATCTAATTGTATCGCTACCCGAATAGTGTTTATATCTAATTGTATCGCTACCTGAAAGTATTTATATCTAATTGTATTGCTACCTGAATAGTGTTTATATTTAATTGTATTGCTACCTGAATAGTGTTTATATTTAATTGTATTGCTACCTGAATAGTGTTTATATCTAATTGAATTGCTGAATATTTTCCTCCTAGGACTTCAGCTTGTTAATACATGAAATATCAAAGCAATAGTATTCATTTTAGTGGTTTGAATTGTTTTTAACTTTTTATAAAGGTAACTATAAAGCGGAGTGTGTTCTCAATATTTTCTCTACATAAAAAAGGTTTGTCTAACTTTTGTTTTCTCAAGTTGTGTGATGGTTAAATTAGAGTTTCTACAGATTAAAATGCTTAAATGGCGAGTGTAATATCTTAATCAAAAAATTATTTCAACTTTGTTAAACGTAAAGAAATTGGTTTTGTTTTGCTATAACACTGTTACAGATTTTTCAATAACAAACTTTATTTGTGATGTTCTATATATAAAGCTTTTCCTATTTAAATTTCATGCAATCTCATGTTTTCATAAAGTGGTGTGTTTATGCCTGCGGAGTCCAAAAACAGTGATAGTCAAAACTAGTGCTGGGCATGGGTAGTCATACTCGTTGAACTCGCGGGTTTATCTTCTCTCGAGTATCGGGTAATAGAGATTTCGGGTATTCCGGTCTTTCGGGTTTTGACTTTCGAGTTCGGGTTTTGGTACACGGATCTGTCGGGTACTGTGAACAAAAACTCGGTCTATTGCGCCCTACGCTCTTAGTCTGGGGGCCACAGGGCATTTCTGTGTCATTTTTGCTAAGGAGGCACGACAATGGGGTTTAACGAGTCTTTGATTTAATAGATATAATAAAGCATCTCATACTTTACTTACCATACCTACCGGAGATATTGTAGTCGAGCAGTGATTACTTGTCATTAAAAGGTGAGTAGAAATACATGAATCAAATTTTATTTACGCATTTAGCCAAATCGGCTTCGTAAACAAATCTATGCCTTTTTTAATACGGCCCGTGTTCGCTATCACCGATAACACATAGGTCCTTAGTCTGTTTCCGCTATCGCCTCGTTAGAAACTGCCATCAGCGCTGGTAGTAGCACTGAAAATTTAATAACTCTGTTTAAATTGATTACCACAGCTAGCTATTATGGATTACATAATTCATTATAACCAAGTTTTAATAAGCCAACAAGCCTTACTAACGAAAAAAGCCGATAGTGTAAAGTTTTTTATGAGATTTGGAGCACCATCTACAAAAAGTCAGAGAAGTCCATAGAACATGCTTAAGTATTAAGCTACCATAGACCCTATCTTCTGCCATCTGTTGACACGAAAATGCCCTGTAGCCCCAGACTACCTTGACTGTTTAACAATCCGCCTGTTAACGCTGTGAGTACGAATTTCAGTCGATAAAAGCTGTGAAAAATGATAAATAAATTGAAAAGAAATGTAATTGCTTTGTAAATTTGAAGATATGTCTGTTTAGAAAATTTAAACATAAAATCCATATCAACAAACCCGATACCCGAAAAACCCGTAGGCAAAGAAATACCCGATCCTAGCACTACTAGCTACCCGATACTCGAAAAACCCGAACAGAAGAGGGCGAGTCTAAACCCGTTGGCCAAGAAGTACTCCTGCCCAGCACTAGTCAAAACTGTATGTTCATAAAAAAGTGTATAAAATTATTTACATATTTAGGCTGGTCCCACACACAGCTGGTGACATATGAAATATGGTATGGGCTGATTAAGAGGAACTTTGAATCACATTTCTGGGTGGATGGCACTCACTCCAGCATGTCTGCTGAGCACAAACCTGAGCTCATTAACAAGCGGAATATATACAAAGACTGTGTTGGAGCGTCCCCTAATTGGTCAGACTATCAGCTAAGACCTAACTTTTGTGTCGCTATGGTAGTTGTAAGTATCAGTTTATAGTTGCACTCGCTATACAGTTGGCTTGTGGCTATCATATGATGTGAGCTGGCTCTTGGCTATTTTAGGCACCAGACTTGTTCCTGGCAGAAAATGCAGTTGCAGCTTTAAAGGTGGCAGAAAAGGAGCTGCTCGCTCCCCTCGGCATGAGAACTCTTGATAGAAGGTACTCACAATGTACTGCTATGAAAAGCTTTTCAATAATCACGTAAACACAGCTTGGTTTGCTTGAAGGAATTTTGTCCATGAGGTCATCAAATTTCACACAGTGGTGTTTTTAGCTCCGCTATTCATTACAGCTCAAGTTACAAGCAAAATTTGATCTATAATTAACCTTCTGTTGTAGCCGTTATTCACCTGTTTTAAGTAACATAACATGTTACCTAAAACATCAAACTCTTTGATGTTTTAGGTAACATGTTATGTTGACATTGTGTCTATGCTACATTGTGTCTATGCTACATTGTGTCTATGCTACGTAGTGTCTATGCTACGTGGTATCTATGCTACGTGGTGTCTATGCTACATGGTGTCTATGCTACATGGTGTATCATTCATTTCTTTCAGTGATTGGACTTACTGCGGTGACTACATAAACAGCAATGACTCTACTGACTATAATACATCCAGAGGTTTCAACTACCACAATGGACCTGTGAGTCTAACCACTTCTTATTGTCTATCAATTTATGATTTTGTTGACTTCACCTTAAGTCAGTGCATCATGCACAGGAAGACCTTGAATCTAATCATAATGTAATATGCTCAGATGTAATATGCTCAGATTTAAGGTAATAGCTAAGCTATTTGAAATCCTCAGGTTTTTAACGCAATTTTTAAGTCACTCAAATGGTTATGAGATTTTTACTCATCACACAGATACAAAAACCCCATTTGAGTTAATCGCTAAGTAAATATGCTAAATATGTAAATGTAAGATATCCTAATTAGCGTATTTTTTTATAAGTGAGAAAAATTCATCACCAAATTTTTCTCACTTATCAAAAAACAATGAAAATGACTAACAACATTAGACTAACAACGCCTAGACCAGGCGTAACAAAATACCTCAAATCTAGACAAATACTTTATTACGCCGAGGTCCGACGATTCGTGAAAAGATATACTGCTTTACGTGGTCGATCTTAGTTACCAAAGCCAATGACTCTGTGGTTATCAATAGCGCGCTTGCGCTTAATTTACATCTAGTAAAATTATTAGGATTTATCTTCTCTATTACTATTTTCTAGCTTGAACACATCTCTGTTCAATGATCAACAGAGATACTGTAAATGAAGATGACTCTTCCATGGAATGTAGCTGCTGCTTAGTATACACTATATAAATCATAGGTAATATCTGAGCTTAATTGCACTCATACCTGATGCTTAGTATAAACTATGAAGCAGGTATGAGTGCATATATCTGATATATTTTTCGCGCAGCTGCTGCATAGATATTATTTATTATTTGCTAGTCCAGTACATACCTAAACTGCTACTTTGTATGACCAACTTTATGTTCGTATTTGTTGCAGGAGTGGTTGTGGCCTCTCGGCTATTTTATGAGAGCCAAGCTGAATGTTGCCAGTAGACTGGAAGCCGACAAGCCAGGCACAATGAAGGTGACTGCTAGGTGGATTGAGAATCAGCTTTCCTCGCATCACCTTGCATTGCTCTCCACTGATTGGAGAAGTCTACCAGAGCTGACTAACACTGATGGAAAGGTCTGGTCTCTTACACACAATTTATTTTAGGTTTTGGTGATTTTGGGAGGTTTGTTTTTGTTTTTATCGGTAACAATTGTATTCGTTTCTTTTCGAATAATCTCAAATTACTTTATTACAGATTTGCCAAGATAGCTGTGCAGCACAAGCGTGGAGTGTGGCCTGCTTATTGGACACTCTCTATGACATCACACGTCTTTCCATTTGATCTACTTGTAGAATGTTATTTTTATTACTTTTGTGCACTCCATCTCCAAGTTTGAATCTCTATTGTATTCAAAAAACTAGTTTTAAATGATGATAGAATATATTTTAAATTTTTACCATAATAAATATTACAATATATAAATATTTTGTGTCATAAATAATTGCACATTTAATTCTACACCAAGGAGGGATGAGCCAGGTGAGGAGATGAAGATCTTAGAGATTGCGAGTAGGCACAGACTTGTAAGGGTACTTGTGTTGTTCTGTCATTCAATTCGTAAGACTAGATACGATTGCATTCATAAATCATTGAAAATATTTCTAGAGTTGGTAGCTCTCTGGGGAGCATTATCATAGTCTGCATTGGAGTCGTATTCTACAACATCTTGATCACTCAATAATTCCATCCTATCACCAGTCCTTGCACCACCCTTTTTGCTAGTTGTTCGCTGGGAATGTATAGGGGCTTGTCTGTCTGCTAAAATATAAAGTATACCACTTTTCACTGATAAAGGTTAAGCTGGGTAATTTACTGCCATATCTGTTGCTGTAGGAATAGCTTGTATGTTTTACTTTTATACAAAATACAAATGAAATAGTACACTATTCAGTATTTGATAAACCGGCTGACAAATATATAGAGGATGTCACTAGGCAGTAGACGCTCATACGGCCATACGCAAGAGGCACTGTGGTTGTTTTACCTTGCAGACAAGAAGACTTCAACCGTGTTTACAGAAAAGAGAAAAGTTCAGGTAAATTCATTTAACTTCAGGTAGAGAATTATGAAAGCAAAAAACCAATGGGTATATTTCCATACAGGAGCAACCTCAATGGCTCAAGTTGCAGCCAAGAAACTTAGCATTCATATACTGTAAACAGGTTTTGCTGCAGTACAAGCTGTACACAGCAAGTGTATTAATGCGTTGTGAAACACACAAACCAACCAACGATCTTACTCTTTCTTGTAGAACTACAGCTTTCATAATCATTCCATTCCTTGAGCGGTACGCAAGGCCTATTACCTAATTGTGACCTATTCAGTGTATTCTCCCAGTCTGAGCGCCGCTGGATCCGGGCCTGCTCCCTGCCCATCTGAACTTTTTCTACAACAAATTCTCACGTGAAACCATGAGAATATGGTATGGAGTCTCAGTGTTATAGCACAACACTCCATAGTAAATACAAAAGTCATATTATAGTACTATAGTATAACACTCCATAGTGAATACAAGAGTCATATAGTACTATAGCACAACACTCCATAGTGAATACAAGTCACTTAAGAATTAGAAATGGCATACCAAGTCTAGTGCAAACTGCAAACATTTATAGAAAACTAAGTAAACCTGCTTTAAGGAGAATAAAACTGGTTCAACCAGTCCTAATTAAAGGATATGTTTAAATACAATTATCAATGAGAAGCATTCTTTTTCATTCTTTAGAAATGCATTTGATACTAGCAGAATGACTAATATTGGAAACTGAAAACTTGCAAGCAATCTCTCTCTAATGCAAGGTGGGCATGTTTCAGTAAAGCATACGTATATATCTAACCTACAGAAGCAGCCTTCAGGTAGCGAGTACTATCAGTCTGGTGCGATTACTAAGAAATTCTATCTATTTCAAGGCGAGTTGCACGAGCACCACATGCTTGTATAGCATTTTACATCGTGCATTGGCCTTCAAATGACACTATAAAAATACACTTGTACGTTTCTGTATTTTGTCTGCCTGCTCTCACTATTTTACAGACTAAATGTTTAGGAACTTGTCCTTAAAAGACAACTAGGTATTCTCGAAAAGTTGTATTATCAAAAGTATGTATATTTGTCTAATGAAATTGTGCCACGATTATCTTAATCTATATATATATTTCTCAAAGTCTGTTTTCGGTATGTCCATCTACAGTTATTAAAATCTTGATATTAAAATTTCGCATTTTGATAGATTTGAACTAACAACCAATACATCGACAAAATTCTTATTCAGGTGCTCTACCACTGACCTAAAAAGGTATTCATCAACATGTTTTCATTTACATCATATCCCATGCGCATGCTAATTATTTTAGCATTGCGTCCACGCGTTACGATGCCTCTGTTTAGAAATATTTTGAGACCTAAGTTCATGCGACACGGCGCTTCTTCATTTTTTTTGTTAGGGCTAATTTATTCCATCCCACGATATCGACAATAATTTATTTCGAACATCATATTCGGCGAATTGTGTACTGATTATATACGTTGTTAAAAGATATACGTCGCTGAATTTGCCATGGCGAGTTATCCGCATCCTTTATACAGTATATCCGGTATCCGTTAAAATGAAAACGTTTTGCAATAATAAAATTAATGTTAAAAGTTATTTTAGGTTAACTAAAATACATACTAAAACTTATTTCAAGTATGTGTTTAGTAAAAAAATATTCATTTAAGTTAGATTCAGGGTTTATGCTACACGCCTGTCTCGAAGGTAAAAACTCTCCACGTAGTACATTGAAATGTTATATTATCTTGGGCTTGCCACAAACTGCATAACCACACATAACCTGCACATAACCACAAAATGCACTAAAGTCATTGTAGGTACCAATAGTTACTAAGGTTAACATAGTATTTGGGTACTATTTTTAATGATGATGATTTTTATAAGGAGGTGATTGCATTAAATGATGACTGAGTTTCTATACCACTCTATGTACGTCTATAGCCTACAATATTAGCCTACATGCCAATTTATGCATGCTAACGCTGAAAGGAACTGAAATCATATAATTGTATACCAAATAATATTTGATTGTCATTGCAGTGAAAGAGACTATATTTAGCCATTACTTGCAAATGATTTCCCATTTACATTTAAACCATAACTGTCACGTACAACTTTTATTGTATTCTCTAGGTAAATCAGACACGCCGATTCCGATTTTGTACTCAAAATAAAGATTGGTCCACTAACCTTCAAAGTCATTAAGGCTTTTTAAAGCGTTTCAGTATCCGTCTCGAAAACAACCCAATCAGCATTACAAGCTCCGCACATAAATATGTGACGAAACCTAGCTTTTTCAGGAATGGAAGTTAGGAATGTTTAGTCCGATTTAGAATAATAGAGATGGGTGTCTTAAAACCCATTATTATCTAAATCCAGCCTGTAAAATAATCTCAGTCTCTTATGAAAGGTATATAAACTATTTAAAATTGCTTGTAGCTTGTTACATGATGTTTAAATAGGCTGGCCGCTGAAAAAAATGAGCTCAAAAAGCACGGTTTTATCACAAGCTAGCGTTGTTATCGCGCTTTTTTGAGCTCATTTTTAAATATGCAATGTATAATAGCTTATCTACCTTTCAGAAAAAACTGAGATTATTTTTAAAGCTGAATTTAGATAATAATGGATTTTAAAACACCCATCTCTATTATTCTAAATCGGTCTAAACATCCCTACTTAACTTTCGTTCCTAAAAAGCTAGGTTACGTCACGTATTTATGGGCGAAGCTTGTTGTGCCGATCGTATTGTTTTCTATACCGATATTAAAACGTTGTAAAAAAGCCTTCATTACTCTGAAAGTTAGTTGACCAATCTTTATTTTGAGTACAAAATCGGAATCAGCCTGTCTGATTTACCTAGCAAATACGATAAAAGTTGTACGTGACAGCTATGGTTTAAACACCTTTACATTTTATTTTTTACTTATAATTCATTTTAACGAAACACTTCTTTCAAGTTATGAAATTTTAAATTTACTGTTGTTTGCAAACCTTTACAGTTGTTTTATTTATTTTTAATTTAGTTGTCCTACACAGAACTTGTTCCTCGTGATATAAAGTTTAAAAGTTACAGTTGTTTGACAAACTTTGAAAACCTTTACAGTTGGTTTTATTTTCTCTCTTAATTTTTTCAACTACGCGAAACACTTATCTCATGATATGTAGTTTGAAAGTTAGAATGGCAAATGTTGTTATATGTTAAATACAAATCAATTTTCTGTCCAAAGACTTTTTTATTACCCGGGCAACGCCGAGTAGTACAGCTAATAAATTATATGGTAGGAAACCTTAAGCCACATGCATTTTGCCCTACTAAAGACAACCATACCGCATTATATTCAAGTAGTGAACATTTCACTACACAACTCAAGGACAGTGGTATTACATAGTTCAAATAAAAAAACAAATGCCTACCAGATGTGATTACAAACCATCATTGTTAACAGCTACAGGTGGCCATAATGGTTAAAAAATACTGCTTTACATTAGAGTTGCCTCCTCAATGGTACATCCAAACACAATACCTCTCTGGACATGATTCCGGCCTTCGTCAACTATTTCCTGGGTGATATCATCATCAATGAACTGCTCGAAACCAATGCAGTGAAGGAGTCGCGAGCCCAAGCGCAAGGTGGTTGCGATGCAGAGCAAAACAATAGCGATGGGAAAATATATGTTGAATCCATCAGATATGAATGAGATAACATCCATATGGCCCATAATCTAAAATTGCATTTTGCATTGAATCAGATGGCATACTTTTAACTTTTTTTGGTAAATGTCAAATGTTTTAAGGCATTAGAAATAAATATATATATATAAATATAAAATATAAAAAGGTACGGGAACAAACGTTGTTTATAGTTTCCTGCATACTCTATATCCATAGACTACAATTAAATTAATTGATATCGAAAACGAGGCATTCTGTACATTGCTATCAACTCAAACCTGAGGGACCAAACGCTTTCAAGTCACAAGGTTGTAACAAGATGGGATTCACCCCTTGCCTGTATGCGTGTAACAACGTGACAGCCAAACGCTAGATACTGGACTGGTGGTGTAGTTCCACCAACTTTGCCACAAAATAATATCAGAACCATATACGTATGCCAACTTTTCATGTGTGAACAACTCCCAATTAATTTAAAAGGGCCGACTAAGGCTATAAGGCATATAGTGTTTACTGCTTACAAAAAAGACTAAGTTCCCAACAATAAACCTTTAGTAGCAGTCGCTAAATACAGTTGAAATTCAAGGTTGCTGCATAAGCCATATTAGGTTAATTATCACAAAATGAGAGACCAACCACAAGCTCATCGCCCGGATATAATGCCAAATCACAAACAACCAACACCCTATGACTACCACATACAAAGCCTTCACTCTCAAACTATACAAGACTTTCCATAGATGTGCAAGACTATACATAGATGCAAAAACAATAGTAGGTGATGAACATGGCTGACTATGAAACAAGTTAAGCGGTCCTACCTCAGTATAAGTTGTCTCCTCAACATCTTCTTCTTTGGTCACATGGCTATCAAGCTGTATGAGACAGAGGAAGTTGAGACAGAGTGGGGGAGTGAGTCGACTCAACAACCTGTAGATACATAGCTGTCATTTACAAGCAAAACATAGTCTGCTTTAAATAGTGATGGGCCAGAAAATTGACAAAATTTATAACAAGTATAACAGTATCATTAGAAAAAATATACGTGAGTAATTGAATACCTTTTTACCATTGCAATATACAGATGATAGTGACCGATAGAATGCCTCATCTCTTATAGCACAAAAAACCACTGATTAGTTCAATAGGTCAGCGGTTAGTTCAGTAAGTCAGTGGTTAGTCCAGTAGGTCAGTGGTTAGTCCAGTAGGTCAGGGGTTAGTCCAGTAGGTCAGCGGTTAGTTCAGTAGATCAGTGGTTAGTTCAGTAGGTCAGTGGTTAGTTTAGTAGGTCAGCGGTTAGTTCAGTAGGTCAGTGGTTAGTTCAGTAGGTCAGAGGTTAGTTCAGTAGGTCAGTGGTTAGTTTAGTAGGTCAGCGGTTAGTTCAGTAGGTCAGTGGTTAGTTCAGTAGGTCAGAGGTTAGTTCAGTAGGTCAGAGGTTAGTTCAGTAGGTCAGTGGTTAGTTTAGTAGATCAGTGGCTAGTTTAGTAGGTCAGCGATTAGTTTAGTAGGTCAGTGGTTAGTTTAGTAGATCAGTGGCTAGTTTAGTAGGTCAGCGATTAGTTTAGTAGGTCAGTGGTTAGTTTAGTAGATCAGTGGCTAGTTTAGTAGGTCAGCGATTAGTTCAGTAGGTCAGTGGTTAGTTCAGTAGGTCAGTTGTTAGTTCAATAGGTCAGTTCAGTAAGTCAGTGGTTAGTTTAGTAGGTCAGTGGTTAGTTCAGTAGGTCAGTTGTTAGTTCAGTAGGTCAGTGATTAGTTCAGTAGGTCAGCGGTTAGTTCAGTAGGTCAGTGGTTAGTTCAGTAGGTCAGTGATTAGTTCAGTAGGTCAGTGGTTAGTTCAGTAGGTCAGTGGTTAGTTCAGTAGGTCAGTGGTTAGTTTAGTAGGTCAGAGGTTAGTTCAGTAGGTCAGCGGTTAGTTTAGTAGGTCAGTGGTTAGTTCAGTAGGTCAGTGGTTAGTTCAGTAGGTCAGTGATTAGTTCAGTAGGTCAGTGGTTAGTTCAGTAGGTCAGTGGTTAGTTCAGTAGGTCAGTGGTTAGTTTAGTAGGTCAGAGGTTAGTTCAGTAGGTCAGCGGTTAGTTTAGTAGGTCAGTGGTTAGTTCAGTAGGTCAGTGGTTAGTTCAGTAGGTCAGTTGTTAGTTCAGTAGGTCAGTGGTTAGTTCAGTAGGTCAGTGGTTAGTTCAGTAGGTCAGTGGCTAGTTTAGTAGGTCAGTGGTTAGTTCAGTAGGTCAGTGGTTAGTTCAGTAGGTCAGTGGTGAGTTTAGTAGGTCAGTGGTTAGTTTAGTAGGTCAGTTGTTGGTTCAGTAGGTCAACGATTAGTTCAGTAGGTCAGCGGTTAGTTTAGTAGGTCAGTGGTTAGTTCAGTAGGTCAGTTGTTAGTTCAGTAGGTCAGTGGTTAGTTCAGTAGGTCAGCCGTTTGAGTCACATCAGGACGATTGGTGATGTTATGAAGGGCATCCAACTACAATTGCTCTTGTGTTAAATCTCATGAACTAACGGTAACAATAATTCCTATACCAGGATGAAGAGCATTTGCAGTAGCGACGCGCAACAGGAAAAGTAAAAAAAGTAAAGGATCAGTTTACAATAGCAAGCTTTGAATGCTCGGCTTTTACAATATTTGAGGAACAGCATAATAATCTTTGTTATAATCTATATACATGTATATAAATATCAGTGTTTGCCTTTTTGTTGGTCTTTTAGTTGGCTTTTTTATCTGTTATCCCTGTGTCCAGTTATAGTGATTAAAATCAAGCAAGAAAAATTCACTTCGCAGAAGATTTGATCTCGGTAACTCCAGGTCTGAAAACCAGCGATCTAAACAACTACACTGTGTCGTACAACTGATCGCAGCGATGGATGATTGTGATCCCATTAAAACATTAGATAAAGTACTCACACTTGAAGCGCTTGGGGTTATTAACTAACACAGTTGATCGTTAGGCGTAACGTAACACTCATTAAATTGGTTTCAAACGCGGCTATTGTTTTAGTAAAGATTTAGACTACTAACATAATAAGTGACACTCAAATTCATTTGGTAATTATTTTATTACCCGTGTAACCACAGGCATTTGTCTAGTATATATATAAATGTGAGTGTCTGTCGCTCGTATGTCCAGTGTCTATGTGTCCAGTTATAGCAATTAAAATATAGCAATATGTAGATTTGCAAATGGTCTGATAACTCTGATTTCAGACCCCCAGGTCTGAACGACAGCAATCTAAACTATTGCACTACAATCGTTCAACTGACCATAGTGGTGAATGATTGTGATCATATTCATTACATCGATTAAAGTATATTCTCAGGGTTAAGTCCTTAGGGTTACCCACGCTTGAAGCGCTTGAGAATATTATTCAGCACATATTATCTCTACTCGTAACAAATATAAATCTAGCCCCCATTGCAGCTATTGTTTTAGTAAAGATTTAGACTACTAACATAATAGGTGACTTACTTAATTTCATTTGGTAATTATTTTATTACCCGTGCAATGCCAGGTATTAGTCTAGTAGAAAACAAAACTCAACCATTGGGCTTGTCCGGGATTACTATATTACTATTACAATTATTATAACTACTATTATTATAATTACTATATTACCCGTGCAATGCTGGGCATCCAGCTAATCTTTAGTATAATAAAAGCAGTGTCCGTCCATATACAAAGTTGGAGGTTGGGGAAAAGATCACATCACATGGGATTCGAACCAGCAACATTCAGCGTCGCTGCCCCACACGCTACCACCTGCTCTAATTGTTTACCATCAACAATTTTAGAATCATGTTATAGCATATACTGTGCTTCATCGGCACTCCTGACAATCACCCACAACACACTAGACTGCTGGGGTACTAGTAACAATAATAATATACATCTGCTGTTGACTTTTACTTCTGCTGCCGCACCAGTATTCTACCTAATTCAAAGTTACTCCATGAGAAAATAAACAGTTCTGGAATAATTTAACAGTTTTGTAATTATTTTTACAGAATGTGCAGACATAGCCAGGGTCAGAGCCTCTGTAAAAGTAGCGACCGTAATAACCCCTAGTAATGACGATACTTGCATGCCAGAGAAGAGAAGACTGTTTTCATCTGTCTGGTGGGCTGGAGCCACATGGTAGTAATTGAATACTCGTATCTTAAACACGGTGCGGTAGGCACAAACACACAAATAAGCGAGCACCAGTATAGATATCACCTGCAACAGAAAACAGTTTGCATGAGCCAATGGCTAGCACACCTTTAGAAGACTTTCATAATCCTACTTTAAACAAAATTCCTTCCACAGTGCAGTTGGTAGGTAAGCCCAGTGGCCACGCTGGACGAGCTACTAATGCTATTTATACATGGCGACATAAAGGGATGATACACTCTTTAGTGTTTGCCCTGCAGGTTTGGACTTCGGTATAACCTCAGTTTTTGAATGCTTCAAATCGGAAACAACTCGGAGTTCAAACACAAACCTTGCGACTGCGCATCCGACGCCCTAATATAAGCTGAAACAATCTGATGATGTAATTGATTCCCAACTAATGATCTCGCTATCAGTATCTTTAGCACTTTGTGTTTGTTGTGGTTATGAAATACTAAATAGTGTATTATTACCTCTTTATCTTGCATAAAAATAAAACACACAAGCTAATTTTACAGCAGCAGGTAAGGCTCTAAAGTACCCAGCCTAAACTTCTTTAATGGTAAAGTAGTTATGGAAAATTTTTTATACTTTATATATTACCTTCTCTCTTACTTTAAAGTGTGTTGTATAAAATAATGTAAAAATACTTGAAAGAATTTTCTAGGCTTGAAACAAATCAAAATTATTTAAATTCATTGTGATTGAATCGTTTGAGAATTCAAGCAATTCGCTTTTCGAACATGCCTCTAGAATAGATTGTGGTCGCAAACCGAGTTCAGACTTTACATAATAACTTTAAGCTCTCAGAAAGACCCATCTCTTGACCAGCCTTTATGCGGTAGAGAACAACAGCTATTGACTCGCACACTGTTAAAAGATCGTTACTGGAAGTGATCGTCTCGCAAAAACATAGCAAGAAACAAAAGTAAAATACAGAAAAGTGACAATGCTATAAAACATACATTCCTCCAGAACTTTCAGAGACAGATGAGTAAACATGCTGATGTTTGCAGAAAGTTAAAAATACAAAAACATCTGAACAATAGAACATAGAATAACAGCAATAGAATAATATGAACTAGAAACCCTGTTGCAGTTATAAAACTAAAGAAAAAACAGGAAAAAACCTTTACCTGCCTCATTCATGATCATATAGTCTGTGAACAAACCTAAGTGGATTTCACCGTGTAATAATTTCTGTCATTCAAAATAAACCTACCTCAATAGAGACATTAGTGAAGTGTGAGCTGCCGAGGCGGATGAATATAGCGAACAATGATAAGACGGGTTGGGGCACAAAGAATACACACTCGGACCAAACAACCATGACGGAGAAGATGGCCAGCACAACTGAGGCTAACTTGAGCAAGATGGGTCTGATTGTGATACGCCACCACCACTCTGTAAAACACGGCAAGAGTAGGCTTAAACACCAAGCAACATGTACCAGTAACTCAATTAAGTGAAAAACAAATGGTAGGCCTAAATCAACCATTAAGAAGCATCCGTGTTCACTGATATTTTTCAAGCATGATCATTATCACACTAGTTGAATCAGATAGGCTTTTATCAACATTTTGGTACAGAAAATGTACAGCGATATAGAGAATCAAATAGCTTTTTGTATTTTCAAGACTGCGAGTGAAGCCTGTTTCACACTGCATGTCATTTCAAACTCAAGTAAATTGCATTTTAGAAGTTTGTTCCCATGCATGTATACAGGGTTCTCCTTGCAACTACCCAGCTTAAAGGCTAATCGACACTTTAACATGACAGCAAGTTTAGCGCAAAATCTCTATGAATGTTGGTCATCAGTGACTCAATTTTGATATTTATTAACTGTTGTTCACAACAAGACTTATATCTACATTGCGTAGATGACTGTGGCAGCGTTTATAGCAAAATAGGCAGATGCCTAAAGAGCATTATTCAATATAGCCAGCTATGAGAACTTTTTATGTACATGTATATTAATTTGTTCAGCCCATTCTTATATGAATAGCATTCTTCCTTAGAACTGTTTGTAGAATCAACCGGATATGAGCCAAGTATACTATATAGGAAATACTAAATTGATAAAATATTTGTTTACAAACATATTTGGACATTTGGAATGTTAAACATTTACTTAAATCTAGAAAATGCCACATAAATCCACCTGTAGCGACACCATCTGACGACTTCTACAATGAATTTCAGAATTCATCGATCGACTTGTTGAACAAAGACCTTATTCAGTTTTTCAGAAGTGAGCAGATGGCAAGCAACCACAAGTGTGTGGATGGCAAGCAACAACAAGTGTGTAGATGGCAGGTGAAAACAAGTGTGTGAATGACAGGCAACAACATCTAAACTATTATAGAATACAGCTGACACAAAATGCGACCTACCCAACTTTGGACTGTATATGATTTTGAAATAGCCGTTGTATTTGCCAGCTGATCGCTTGTAGTATTTATTGCTAGAGTTCTGATTTGCAATATCATCTTCAAGTGTCATGGCCTTCTGAATAAGCATCTTCTTTTGGCTCTGCGTCCGAACATAGTTCCTTGATGCCTTGACAACAAACAAAGGTTGAGGTCAGGAATCACTACTTAAAACATAACATTCATTCCTAACTAAATATGTGATACATTTTAATAAGAGTATTTTAGACTTCTCTATTACCTAGTCTTCCATAATACCTGGCAACATTAATTTCAGAACAATTCTGTCCGTGATTTGTATGTATGCATGTATAACTTTCTATTGGCATCGGTGATCGTCAACAAAAACAATGTTCTTCGTTACTCGCCAATAAATAAATAAACTCTAGATATGCTTGATAAATTTTAGTCGACAGTTGCGCTGAAAACAAAGGAAAACAAGCTTTTAATCCGTCAAGTATCCTACATAAGGGTTAGCCAATCCTCCTTGTTTCTCTCTATTGATATAAAGAGCCAATGATGCTCTTTTGAGGTTATCCAATTTGTACATTTTCAATTACAGATTAATATAAAGAACCTCTATGAACCCTCTATTACAACATCAAATCTTTTAGAAGATTGATACTGCTTGAAATCCTCAAAGATAAGTGTTTCTATACATCGCAGAATCCTTCATTGCACACATTATTAGAAAAATAAACAACAGAAAAACCTTTCATCCTTGGGTTAAGTCTATTAACTATCTATGCATCACTAGTCAAGTCTAGGAAGCACAGTCAATGTATAGAAGCGTATTTTAGTATCTAGTGTTTGTAGATGCAAGAGAACTGCACCAAACACAAATAACAGTAGCGGACATCAATGCAATCACCATGGTTACTAGCATGGTTTCCCTTACAGATATGATGTTTAGGTGCATCTTGATAAGAGCCTTCTCTGTTGGGATGGATACGTCTGACTCATTATATTCCACGTAGTCATCATTTCTCCTGAGTGACTTGACAAACTCGTCTGGGCACTTCTTAAGTATAGTGTCCACGTATTTCCTGTAAGGGTGGTTATATTTTACTGCTTCCGCCGCCCTTCTCACCTCCTACAGTAACAGGGAGAATGTATTGAAGCAGCACACACGCTTCCATCAGGCTGTCTGATTGCCGAAAATTAAAAGCATCTGATAGCTTTACAATGAAAGACAAATACAGCATTCAAGAGTCACACAATGTAAATGATCAAATAAATTATCTTTATGTTTTCGAAATCTTTTCCAACTACAAGTCATGCTGTCAAAATCAGAGAGCAACAACTAATCTAGTTGAAATACAAGAATCCGATTTACCTCAAGAGTGTCTTCAAATTTCTCTTCAGCTTCAGAGTGCTCCATACTTATTTTGGCAATCTTGAAGTACACCTGATTGAGCATGTAGTGTGCGTGGGAGGATTGCCACAGAGCCCGGGGGATGTCCACCAACCCGTAGCCATACAGAAGCACCAGCAAAAAAAGACCCCAAGTGTTGCTAGCTGTGATTCCAATGACTTTCAAATTTTCTCTAAAACCAATGTTGAATCCCAACGCCTGTGATTGACTGATCTACTAAAGTATTGATGCTGATGCCAATAAATAGAGTTGTCATATTTTTGAGAGAAAAGAGAAGACAATTACTACCAACCACTTTCAACGATATTACAGCAGTGACTGAGTAAAATGTAAGGCCCGTAAACGAAACAGATTTCTGAGTGACATATCCTATATCATCAACAAATAATAGTTATGCAAAACTATACTAATGGCATCCTCCTGGTATGGAATTACATAAGATATTGCTATAATGCCAAACAGAAATTACATACATTATATGAATACTAAAATCAAAATTTCAGCATAAAATGCTGCAACCAAAGTAAACTTCCTTGAGTTAATTTTAAGGTCATAGACATTGCACTGACATTTCAATGCCAGTGAATGAGTGAAAAACTTAGACACAGCACACATGCTATCTGATCCATGTGTGAATTCCAATTCACACATGGATCTAATAGCAGCCTCTGAATTCTATGATACTTGTCACTGCCTATCTTTCTTACCTAACCAGGCCATAACTTATCAGTAACAACATTACTTCATTTTAACTGTTTGGCTTGTTCAAACACTAAATTGCAGTAGTAGATTGGAAAAACATGGCAGACTAAACATAGGGACTATTAACTCAGATTATAAAAACATGGCAGACTAAACTTAGGGACTATTAACTCAGATTATAAAAACATGGCAGACTAAACTTATAGAATATTAACTCAGATTATAAAAACATGGCAGACTAAACTTAGGGACTATTAACTCAGATTATAAAAACATGGCAGACTAAACTTAGGGACTATTAACTCAGATTATAAAAACATGGCAGACTAAACTTAGGGAATATTAACTCAGATTATAAAAACATGGTAAACTAAACTTGGAGAATATTAACTCAGATTATAAAAACATGGCAGACTAAACTTGGAGAATATTAACTCAGATTATAAAAACATGGTAGACTAAACTTGGAGAATATTAACTCAGATTATAAAAACATGGCAGACTAAACTTGGAGAATATTAACTCAGATTATAAAAACATGGTAGACTAAACTTGGAGAATATTAACTCAGATTATAAAAACATGGTAGACTAAACTTGAAGAATATTAATTCAGATTATAAAAACATGACAGACTAAACTTGGAGAATATTAATTCAGATTATAAAAACATGGTAGACTAAACTTGAAGAATATTAACTCAGATTATAAAAAACATGGTAGACTAAACTTGAAGAATATTAATTCAGATTATAAAAACATGGCAGACTAAACTTGGAAAATATTAATTCAGATTATAAAAACATGGTAGACTAAACTTGGAGAATATTAATTCAGATTATAAAAACATGGTAGACTAAACTTATAGAATATTAACTTGGAGAATAAAAATTGACTCATCTCTACTACAAAGAGAGAATATGAGAGCTATAGAGAGAAATGTCTAGAGAGATGCTCAGGCAGAATATACACAACTCGTGAAGTAAACTTACGCGTTAATAGAAAGGTTGGGCCTAGTAGCCACATATATGAGACACACGCAGAAGATGACAGCGTATGTGGCATAGTAGATAGCATTGGATATGAGTGCGGAGCGCATCTTGCCAAGCACTGAGAATTCTCCGGCACTCGCATATGACTGCATCAGTGGCAGTATCAACCTACAGAGAACAACTTGGAAGTCTACACAAAGTTAAGTCTAGGCAACTTAACTTTCTAACGTATGTCTGAAAATTCTCATTACCATTACACTTTTTAACCCAAAATTGAAAAAAATAAAATAAAATTACTAGTAAAAGAAGTAAATTATACTGAATAATTAAATAAAATTCAACTACGTATATTTAGCTTTAACCTTTACTACAATAAGAGTCGTGTCCACTTGTCTGAAACCACATTGAGAGTGTTTTGAGAAAGATAGCCTCATACAAGAATCAAACTCAGATTTCAAGTGAAGCGATCTACCAACTGCATCACTCGATTGCCTTGCTCCATCACAGAATAATTGTGCACATAGTTATTACACATGAAAACCTCTCACGTCGAGGACTCCCAGCGTATTAGTTGAATAAATTACATAGCAAATTTCTATCAATCTCTACACTACCATACTTACACATTGCTGAATCTACCACTTTCATTCAGGTGTCTCTAAGGTAAGTAACAATATAAACATCTTGGTATTGACTATTACTTTAATAACTTACATTCTACATGTAACTTAGATTATTAAATTCAACTTTTTACATAGTTTTACATAATGCATAGTAACTATTTTGTGGACTTTGGAACAAATTAAACAAAATACAGTGCATTTTTATAAGAACACCTGCTGCAACATACAACAGTTTCAACCTACAAAGCAAATATTGGATTTAACTCAATATGTTGAGGTTTGACTGTAAGTTAAGCTATGACTTAGAAACGTGGAATAGAGCCAATGGAACATGGAGTTGAAGGTTTCTGACATGTTTAACAGTTTGGAGTAATTCTGTCCCTCGTTAAACCTATTACAGCAGTCGACTACCACTCATACATTCAGTAACAATGGTGACCATTTAGTCAATATAAAAAGATATACTGATAGGAAAAGAAGGATGAACCTTGAGATTTCCAGTACACGCACTGATAATTCCTACACATATTCCTACGCCTCTTCAATTAAATGTCACAGAGTTTATCAACAGGACTTAGTGCAGTATAAAGTAAACAAAGGATAACTATTTGCGCTTGCTAAGAAGCCTGTAGCCTCTGAGAACTATAGTGACATGTAGGAAGGTTACAGCAATCAGTACATATATATTTGGTTTACACTGGATGCTGTGTGGAACCATGACTGGCAAAAACTAACAGAACGGCAACATGAACTCTGGCACAAGATGCGTATGCCTGTCATATTATACAACTGGAAATGTTTGCCCTAGTTCAACTTTCCCGCCCGCTTAACTCAAGTGAACATTAAGACTGTTTCTGTGAACGGAGTTACACAACATTAGCTAAATTAAGATGAATGTTAAACAATCCCAATACTTTAAAACATTCTCATAAAAAATTTAATCTCTCCTATATTTTGTATTTTACAACACCACAGAATGCACAAACTCCCCACAGATTGTATAAACTCCCCAGATTGTACAAACTCCTCACAGATTGTACAAGCTCCTCACAGATTGTACCAACAGTTCAAATTCATTATATTATCAATATCCCTGTAGATGTTATAAACATACGAGAAAGTCTTATAGCTGGCTGTATTGAATTATTTTGTTCATAAATTTTGTCATAAAATGGTACCTATCATCCATGCAATGCAAATATGAGTTCTGGTGGCACACAGAAATTAGTATTTTTGCAGGATGAGCGAGTATTGGACTAAAAGCTAGGTTATAGGTGAAGTCTATATTAGTTCTAAAGCTAGGCAGTCATCAGGAAAAGCCTTGACTACGTGTATGGGAACATAACTTCTCAAAAGCATAGACAGTAATGTAATTTAACAAGAATTTAAGCAACAAACGATGTACTCGTGCTTTATCATAATTTATTAAAAATACCCAAAAACGCCTTTTTTAACTGACAGCATTCATTTATTTCTGCAACATCAACTTTGGTAAAATACTAGCTGCATTTTCTGAAAGCCCATACACTGAATAAGTCATGTTACGGGCGCCTCATAGGCGCCCGTAAGATAGATTGAGTAAAATGATTCTGCTATAATAACAGCAGAGCTGTAAAAATAATTAGCCTTACCACTTTAATACAATCACTCCATCAAACTCTCACTGAAAAGCAGTGACAATATTCACCCGCACAAGACGTCACTTAAACAAAAATCGCTGGGGTTACAAAATGCCTTAGCTGTACGCTATAGTCAAGGCAACAATGAAGGCAGCATTGAGAGAAACAGCAATACCGAAAGAGCACTTTAATTGAAAGAAAATAGAGTTTTTATTAAAAATTATTTAAAAACATTGAAAAGCCACACAAAAAGCAAGATGACCAAAATCTTTTTCAACAGAGTAAAACTTGCAGAGGCATTCGAAAGAGCTGATGGCACATGGCTACTTATGACAGCTGATGGCACACGGATACTTATGACAGCTGATGGCACATGGCTACTTATGACAGCTGATGGCACATGGCTACTTATGACAGCTGATGGCACATGGCTACTTCTGACAGCTGATGGCACATGGCTACTTATGACAGCTGATGGCACATGGATACTTATGACAGCTGATGGCACATGGATACTTATGACAGCTGATGGCACATGGATACTTATGACAGCTGATGGCACATGGATACTTATGACAGCTGATGGCACATGGCTACTTATGACAGCACATCTAATTGAGAAAAATACATAAATGCTCATCTGTTTAGTGAGCGGTGAAAATGATAACACATGTAGTTGGATTTGTGTAATTACAGTAGCTGAGTAACTACAGTAGTTGAGTAACTACAGTAGTTGAGTAACTGCTGTAGTTGAGTAACTGCAGTAGTTGAGTAACTGCAGTAGTTGTGTAACTACAGTAGTTGAGTAACTACAGTAGTTACTCAACTACTGTAGTTACACAACTACTGCAGTTACTCAACTACTGCAGTTACTCAACTACTGCAGTTACTCAACTACTGTAATTACTCAACTACTGTAGTTGAGTAAATACAGTTGTGTAACTACGGAAACATCTTGTCGGCAAACATGTATTCCGCTGACAAGATTCTTCACATTAGAAATATGCTCCTACGCAGTCTCACACTTAACGACCATCTGATTGGCTGCGAGATATCATGTACAGTTTTATTATATAAAAGGACTTTCATCGATATAGCAAGATTGTTGTCACACATGATAGCTGCTACAGAAAAACAAACCACATTTAAAGATGCTTGCTCATAATAACAGCTATTCTCATCAGGAAACACTCGGTCTCATCTTATGAACACAGTTCTTGTGCATGTCAAATCAATAATATGGGGAAATGTTTATTAGTTGCAGGTCTCTCGCATTCATCCTAACCATTTTAAAATGTGTTACTTACGCAGGAACTGCAGTAGATGATAATGCATATTGGATGATGTAATCAGACCAACCTTGCCAATTTGATGTTTAGGGTTTCTCAGAGCTTATGCAATTTTATCACTCTTCAAGGCAGTACTAACTAGAAGAGACTTTGATTGCATATATCACTAAACTCTTGTGTAGTGGAGGCAGTGAAAAGCTAACAGATCGATTAGGACTGAGGCCTGTGGCACAAGGAATTCACAAACAGAAAATACTTTTTCATTGTTTTCATTACATAAAAACAACTTCATATTTGCCTTCATCGGACGACATTTCCATAAAAGTACATTCAATACTGCAGACTATCCACCTCTACTACAGCCTACGCAGTACTTCATGTGAGTGTGTATAATAATTATAAAACTGGGTTGTTTTCATATTATCAGCTCAGCCCAACACGTGAGGTTTTGCAAGTATTGCTATTGAACATGTTCGGTACAGCAAGGTTAAACATTTTTTAGTAATAGTACATTGTTCACACTGACACAGAGCGGCTAATGATGCTGGCTTGGAATCCTTAACAACATGTACCAGCAAAATATAGGCTTGATAGCATCATACCCTCAAATCATATTTGTTTTTGTGACTAATCCCAGTTTAACTTACACCAGGGCTTTCTGGTTAGGAGTGCTCAGACCCCTTAGGGGTGCGAGCTGTTGTTCGGGAGGCAAGAACCAATCATGAAGGTGAAGAAACTGTACTTGTGGTCACAATGATTTGCCTAGATGAGAACGGATTTTCATCTCTTTTATACATCCAAAATATATATCGTAATGCCATAAATCCTGAAAACGGTCTAGGCACTTCACTTGCAAGGAACAACATTTCGTTCAGATAAGAGCATAGAAGAGGCAAAACAAGTCAAAAACCATCAAACCCTTTTCAGAATGACCTTCCAATAACTTTTTTTTTTCATATATTCTGCACATGTCTGCTCTTTTCCTTATGTTTTGAGTCTTTTTGTTTGTTTCATCCAAAACCAGAGGTGTGAGATTGCCCTTGTCAGTCATAGGGGGTTCAGCAATGAAATCGAATAGGACAGCGCTGACTTAAACAAAGATCTCAAATGAAAAAACTAGTTTTCAGCTAGTTGAATGAATTTATCAGCTAATGTTATCAGCCACGCAGCTATAACACTAATACAGAGTGTTTGTCCTTGACCCGTTATACTGTGCTCTTGCGTTAAAATTACGTCTGACTAAAATAGAGTCATCTACCGCTCAACCTGTGACTCACACACCCTATAACAGGAGAAAAAAGGGAAGAGAAAGGATAAAAGCTTCTTGAACCTTACGCAAAAGGCCAGTTTACCAGCTAAATCCAGACAAAGCTAGATGTAAACCGAAGGCCAGTTTACCAGCTAAATCCAGACAAAGCCAGATGTGAACTAGAAACTTTTCTTCCTTATTTACAGTCAAACATGGAAACTTTAAACTAGAGGCTAATTTCAAGCCACTTTTCCTTTTTGTATTTTACCAAAAACACGAGCTACTTAGAATACAAACCTGAGATACATGTATTTAAAGTGCACTCACCATGTAAGGAGTTGGGCTGACCAGTAGACAATCTTCCAGAATACTCGCAGTACAACATCGGGCAGGCTGACCCAGGGCTCCACACAAGAGCAAGAGGCATCATCTACCTCTATCGACCTTTTTGCCACACTCATCTCTGTTAGAGTAAATATAGTTATTATATATATACTAGTACTATATACTAGTTATATATTAATATATATACTACTATACTAATAGTACTAGTGTAATAATTTTAACAGCAAGCATTTCTGCATAGCATGCAATATGTAATATATTATTACTGCATAGTAGCGCATCAAGTAAGCCAACGGCTGAGTGTGTCACATAAAAAGAATTTGTGTCTGTCTCTCCGTGTGTACTAACTATCTGACAAGTGACGGAATGAACAAACCATGTGAGAAAAAACTGCATGCCCTTTAATCTTCATTTTGCAAGGAATTTTATTACGACCTATATATGTCATTTGTCATTAGTAATCGTGATTGAAGGAACGTGTTTGTTAAAGGTTGACTCGCAACAAAATTCACAAATACAGTTATTTGGTATCAAAGATTCACCATGTGTTACTCTGCTGTGTTGTAAGTGCAAAATATGTGGAGATGTGATTACAAGCTCTTAAAAGCTCATAAACGAACAGTTAATCGCAGCCATCACGAAAACGCCGTAGGTTGGAATCAATTTATTCTCTGATGTACTCAAGCAATTGTTCTGACACGTGATGTTATCAAGTGAATTGAAAGGCCAATAAAAGGCTCAATATAAAACGTCTCGTAGCACTAGTTTATGACAAACACTTCAGATTTTACCGAAAAGCCCGTATCAAATATAGATGCTTGCTATTTTACAAATTGGTTTCGGCTTGGTCTATTCGTAATCTGATCATGCTACCCATACTTCCTGCCAAAAAGTGCGAATAACTTCTGCAGCATTTTTTGATTATCACAGGTGACCAACAGGCTCATCATGTTTATCAGAGGATGATATGCACCTCTTCGAGCTAAAATTAAAAAATCAAACAAATTTTTACAGTGGGTTTTGAAATATCAGTGCTCAAAATGACAGCATTACAATGATGATGAAACAAAAGCGTAAAGACAATAGACATGATTTTATTGAATGCGAGAAGTATATTTGTGAAAATATTTCGACGAATGAGGTTGCATGAAAGTGTAAACAGAAGCCATCTTGTTTAGTTACATCCCATTTGAGCCGTTCTGGAAAGAGATGCTAATCTACAGCAATATCGTGATGGCTGCGATTAACTGTTCGTTTTTGAGCTTTTAAGAGCTTGTAATCACATTTCCACATATTTGGCACCTACAACACAACAGAGTAAGACATGGTAAATCTTTTGATACGCAATAGCTGTAATGTGAATTTTGTTGCAAGTAAACCTTTAATGGAAAAAGAGCCAAGATAGAATACTCCTTTATTAAGATGAAAAGCAAGCTGAAGCATGTTTTTGCTTTTTTAATTTTTTTCTTCGTTACGTAAGAAATTCCATATAACATAAAGCATCAATAAAGCAACAGGTTCTCAAATTCGATTTGAATAATGAGAGTTCCATAGTTAGCATTAAAAAAGATCGTTTTCACTCTTGCTGCACTTGGGAGAAAAAACGGAGAGAAAACTTGGGAGAAAAAAATATATGCATATCTCTATTAAATATGCTAGTACCCTAGCAGTGTATAGACGTGTCTTTATTATATATATTAGTACCCTAGCAGTCTAGTTCGCCGTGAGAGATCGTCAGATGTGCCGATAAAGTACAGAAAATAAGTAGCTGTATAACATATAGAGGTATCTCTATTATATATACTAGTACCCTAGCAGTCTAGTTCGCCGTGAGAGATCGTCAGATGTGCCGATAAAGTACAGAAAATAAGTAGCTGTATAACATATAGAGGTATCTCTATTATATATACTAGTACCCTAGCAGTCTAGTTCGCCGTGAGAGATCGTCAGATGTGCCGATAAAGTACAGAGAATAAGTAGCTGTATAACATATAGAGGTATCTCTATTATATATACTAGTACCCTAGCAGTCTAGTTCGCCGTGAGAGATCGTCAGATGTGCCGATAAAGTACAGAAAATAAGTAGCTGTATAACATATAGAGGTATCTCTATTATATATACTAGTACCCTAGCAGTCTAGTTCGTCGTGAGAGATCGTCAGATGTGCCGATAAAGTACAGAGAATAAGTAGCTGTATAACATATAGAGGTATCTCTATTATATATACTAGTACCCTAGCAGTCTAGTTCGCCGCGAGAGATCGTCAGGTGTGCTGATAAAGCACAGAAAATACGTAGCTGTATAATATATAGACGTGTCTCTATTATATATATTAGTACCCTAGCAGTCTAGGTCGTCGTGAGAGATCGTCAGATGTGCCGATAAAGTACAGAGAATAAGTAGCTGTATAACATATAGAGGTATCTCTATTATATATACTAGTACCCTAGCAGTCTAGTTCGCCGCGAGAGATCGTCAGGTGTGCTGATAAAGTACAGAAAATACGTAGCTGTATAACATATAGACGTGTCTCTATTATATATATTAGTACCCTAGCAATCTAGTTCGTCGTGAGAGATCGTCAGATGTGCCGATAAAGTACAGAGAATAAGTAGCTGTATAACATATAGACGTGTCTCTATTATATATATTAGTACCCTAGCAGTCTAGTTCGCCGTGAGAGATCGTCAGATGTGCCGATAAAGTACAGAAAATAAATAGCTGTATAACATATAGAGGTATCTCTATTATATATACTAGTACCCTAGCAGTCTAGTTCGTCGTGAGAGATCGTCAGATGTGCCGATAAAGTACAGAGAATAAGTAGCTGTATAACACATAGATGTATCTCTATTATATATATTAGTACCCTGACAGTCTAGTCCGTCGTGAGAGATCGTCAGATGTGCCGATAAAGTACAGAGAATAAGTAGCTGTATAACATATAGACGTGTCTCGATTATATATATTAGTACCCTAGCAGTCTAGTTCGTCGTGAGAGATCATCAGGTGTGCTGATAAAGTACAGAGAATAAGTAGCTGTATAACATATAGACGTGTCTCTATTATATATATTAGTACCCTAGCAGTCTAGTTCGTCGTGAGAGATCGTCAGGTGTGCTGATAAAGTACAGAGAATAACTGGCTGCATAATTATTCAGAAATACTTTAGGCAGTTGATGGTTGCAGGTGTTGGAATATCCGTCAACTAAGCTGAATGTCATGAGTTGGAGTCTCGTTCAAAGCAAACTTTTACCCTAACCTCTAACCTTGGCTCCGGACAAACGAACACACATACAGACACTGCCTTTACTATACGAAATATATATTTTTGTTTTAATTCAATTTAAGCATATACAATATTTTTATTATTTTTCTTTGCAGTACAGTTTGTTGTTTAAAAAAGTGAAAATGTTTAATTAAATTGACATTGAGGTGTGCGCTCAACTTAATGAAAAATTATAGTAATCATTAACTCTAAACCGAAAGAAAGTGATAAAAAGAGAAAAGTGGTCGATACAAACCAATAATACCACAGTTACTCTAGTCATTAAATTAAAAAATCAAGTTTGGTTTTTTCCGTTTTGAAGGGCCAAATGAAGTGCATTTGGGAACACCTTGGAACAAATGAGAGCAAATCTTGCAGCTCGATTTACATGTATTTTATTGTTTGTATAACATAAAACCCCTTTAAGGTAAACATTCTCAGAACGGATTATTTATGTTGTAGAAGAATCTACTGTAGTTTGAAGCATGGCGATTGATTACATTAGAGATAAAGTATATCAGGTCTTCAATGACAGTAGGTCTCTGCAAACAAATGGAGGCCACACTTAGCTCTAGCTGGTATTACTTATATAATTTATGAATGAACAAAATTGTTTAAGAGTTCATATTAGCAATGTATACTAACGATGTAGAGGGAGTCTGAAATCTGGGAATCATATAAATTGTAACCAAATATGTTATTAAAAACACTAAGAAAATAAAATTTTCTTCTACATCTGATAAACTTGTTTGCAACAAGATGGTAAATTAGTTAACCATCCACCGTTGACAAAGACCTACTTGTAGAAATTCCAGAAATGAATGAGACAGAAATCCACCAGTAGTACCGCCGGTAGTACACAGTAGTATCACCAGTAGTACCACCAGAAACTCACCAGTAGTACTTGTCGTGATGACAGGAGTTGAAGTAGCAGGAGCTGCCGTAGGAGAGGAAGGACTAGATATGTTACAGTCAGTCAGACATTGTTTATACATAGTCTAAAATAATCAGGATTTGAACAGGTAGAGCAGTGGCAAACCTTACATGGAGACGGCAAACATGGAGAAGATTAACAAGACACCAGAACAGAGAGAGAGAAATACTTACTGCAGACACATCGAGGGGTAAGACAAAGACGATTATGAAGGAGAAGTACCAAGCAATCAGTGTAACAACTGTTACTACAACATGCTGCTTCCTGATGTTGCCATAGCGATAAAGTGTAAAGATTGTGACCAACAGCACGCAGAGTAACCCCAGAATGAAGTCGTATACATGAGAAGCCATTGTTTCTGAAATGAATAGAGTAAGAATAAATAACACAAAATTGCGTCAATATGTGGTAATCATAATATTTTTATAGCTAATGCTTTCTGGTAAAACATACTGTAACAGAACAATACAATAATAACATAATACAATCATTTGAAGCTATAACAGTAGGTCTATGATATTGCTGTAATATAATAATAATGTAATATATATAATATATTACATATGTACAGTCAAACATGGATAACTCGGCCACGGATAGCTCGAAAACATGGTTAATTCGAACGGTTTCTTTGGTCCGTTCCCACGTAATGATAAATTGCTATAGATAACTCGAACTCAACACTGTTAATTCGAACTGTTTTTTTGCCCAACGGCTACCGAAACGGTTATCGCTTTAGAAAATCACTTTATTCAAAGCCATAGAGGTAAACCTCATCTTTTCGTAATTCATAAGCGTTGTTATTACCACCATCGGCAAAATAATTTTGTCAACGACTTTTCTAAAGGTTTGGTCAAATTTGATTTATACTGCTATACGATTAATAGCATGGGCTTGCCGGGTCACGCGCGCAAGGATTTTCGCCACGCACATACAAAACAAAAACAGCATGTTGTTTTGTATGTGCGTGGCGAAAATCCTTGAGTGCGTGACCCGGCTAGCCCGTGACGAATAGTTTTCCGACGTTGATTCCGTGTTGAATCAACGTCGGAGTGTTGAATGTTTAAAACGTCTCAAAATTGTTTTTATTAAACGTATACGTTGTCATAGCTAAAAAACTATTCATCGTTTGACCTAAACACAGAATACGTGTGTACATTCAATAACTATCCATTCAAAAAGCGTGAGTGATATACAATGTACCGTTAAACCTCGTAAAACTTTTAATTGAACTGCCTCGGAGTGTTGCTCTTAACGAATCCCAGGTAAAGTAAGGGATTTTTCTTTGGTAACTTTTTCTTGAAGTTGCATAAACTTCAAGAAAACTTGGCAAAATTGATCGTGGGTAAAACGCTCAAAAGAAAAAGATGTCTTTTCTTTTGAGCATTTCAACAACGATCAAGTTTTGCCAATGTCAATCTAAAAAAACGTCCTGGCAATAACATCACCTCAAACAACAAACCAATCTCAAGTGATAGAGAAATCTCTATACTTTTTGATAAAAACGTTTTAAACTTTACATTAGAAGCATTTAATTCGAAACAAGCCATTTGTGCTTTTGATTTATATTATAGTTTGCATATGTACATGTATCTACTAATAAATAAGTAAATACATGGACTTGTGACAGTGCTCTGATAACTTGAATGCTCTGATAATTCGAACACTTTTGCTCGGTCCCTTGAAGTTCGAGTTATCCATGTTTGACTGTATATGTAATAATAAAAAAGTGAGTGAGTAATAATTATTTTCTTATCTTTTAAAGCACTGTCTTTAAAAATATTAACAATAATATGTAACGTATAGATATATTCCATTAGCACAAAATTTTTTTATACAACTATATGGTTGTTGTTTTTTTTTAGGTTAAAACAAATGAAAATATAATCTGTAAGAAAAACTGCATATTGGTGAGTTCATACCATTTATTTATTAACTTACCCAATGACTACGAGCGCAGAATAAAGATGGATGAGATTGTAGAGGAGCAGTAATATAACAAGTATTTGTAGAGCCAAAACAATTGGTAAATATAGTGTATGACAGTAAAGAATACGAGTCTAGCTACCTAACTATCTTTTTTGAAGAATGTCCTATTAACAAAGCTGTACGTCACACACTCTATGGCGCACACAATACCCTCAATATATACTCTTGTCTCTTTCATTTTATGGTTTTTATATGCATACAAATGTTTTTCCTTGCAGCACTGCTTTGTATCACATGTGTATATGAATGGACCATCTATAGTTGTGTGTGTAAGTCTTAAGAAGATCAACTTATCTATTTGACAAGCAGTAGCTAGCCAGTTCACTGGCAGCTGCTGCTGCCGCCATGTTGTGCTGAGCTCCATAAACCAACTGGATGTTCATTGCAGAAATGACCCTTTTGTAAAAGCCTTCATGCCCTAATCTACTGAGTGGTCTATACACCTACATGTAGAATATCTTGAATTTAATTGTCTTTGTTAGTGTTCGGTCCTATGCTGCAGGCATCACTTGCTGCAGACATAACGCTAGAACAAAACAAATACTTTTTGAGACATTGGTCTATACATGATATTACACTCTCCACCTAACCATAATTATTCCACAATTAGATAGAAATTGTTGAAAATTGTAGAAACAAACAATTAGATAATAAGTCAAAGCATGTACTTTCACCTACCATTGTGCCAAAGACAATTCTGCAAATGTGGTGCAATGCTAAGGCACACTTAATTTGACCTCATTTGTATTCTGGAGAGACATTGTCCAGTGTCTCTATCATGTGACAACTAATCACATAAGCAGTGCATGGTTAGCTTTTACGACATTCTACAGATCCACTAGTGCGAGCAAAGTATTAAAGATGTGATTGCGTAAAAAAAGTCGATCAAATGAAATTACGACCAATAAAAGGCTAAAACACCAGCTACAATTTGATGTCATTTTTGTCTTTGTAGACTAACCATGCCCAGAGATATAAGCGTATGAATGAGATAACTTTTTGAAATGCTTAGGTTCAAGCGGGTGCTTTATTTGTGACATGTATAGTGGTACATGTGAAAAGAGTCCGCAAGCGATAAATATAAGACTTGTTCTTAAGAGCCAATTATCACCACGAAAATTTTTATAGGTCATAATAAATGTTATCGCTAGCAAAACGAGTTGTCTGTGATCTCGAAGTTAGGGTTTTACTCAATTACTAGATCGTGCACCGTCATCGATATTTATTGAATTAATTGACATCGTTAATTTACTGAATTACTGCATCGACACGTTTTATTGATGAACAACAGAATTGTAACAATGCTTTCAGCTCCTTCGAAGGCGGCTCAGAGTTCTCTGAGCATCAGGTAGTTAAAGTATAGAGCAGACAGCTTATGATTAGAGTTGAAAGGCGTTCACAGCGTTATGCTGCAGAGGTAGATAGAAGAATAGAGGTAAATTTATCTTTAACTTTGAGTCGCCTATATATATACAGTCAAACATGGATAACTCGAACTTCACAGGACCGAGCGAAAGTGTTCAAGTTATCAGAGCGTTCAAGTTATCAGAGCACTGTCACAAGTCCATGTATTTATTTATTTATTGGTAGATACATGCACATATACAAACTATAATAGAAATCAAAAGCATAAATGGCTTGTTTCAAATTAAATGCTTCTAATGTAAAGTTTAAAACTTTTTTATCAAAAAGTATAGGAGATTTTTCTATCCCTTGAGATTGTTTTGTTGTTTGAGGTGATGTTATTGCCAGGACGTTTTTTAGATTAAAATTGGCAAAACTTGATCGTTGTTGAAATGCTCAGAAGAAAAGACATCTTTTTCTTTTGAGCTTTTTAACCGAGATCAATTTTGCCGATTTTTCTTGAAGTTAATGCGAAGGTCATCTCACTTTTCCATGCTTCCGAAAGGCGATCGCTAAGCGGATGTTTGGTAACAATCAAAATTCACCAAACCTTTAGAAAAGTCGTTGACAAAAATATTTTGCCGACGGTGGTAATAACGACGCCTATGATTTACGAAAAGTTGAGGTTTACCTCTATGACTTGGAATAAAGTGATTTTCTAAAGCAATAACAACCGTCTCGGAAGCCGTTGGGCAAAAAGCTGTTCGAGTTAACAGAGCTGAGGTCGAGTTTATCTATAGCAATTTATCATTACGTGGGAACGGACCAAAGAAACCGTTCGAGTTAACCATGTGTTCGAG
Organism: Watersipora subatra; assembly: GCF_963576615.1. Taxonomy (NCBI): domain Eukaryota; kingdom Metazoa; phylum Bryozoa; class Gymnolaemata; order Cheilostomatida; family Watersiporidae; genus Watersipora; species Watersipora subatra. Next base: position 31,366,640 of record NC_088708.1, on the reverse strand, counting down.
CTATCCGTGGGCGAGTTATCCATGTTTGACTGTATATATTTACTATTGTTTACATTCAGATTATATTTCTCTGTTTGAGACTATAATGTAAATTACTGTGCACACGTGCATGATTTGGATGCACAGTGAGTTCTAGCTACAAAATAAACAATGTTGATTGTTAAATTGACGGCTTCTTAATTAATCTATTGCATCTAGCAATATGACTTAGATTGATGAACAAGTGTTAAATATACTAAAGGTAATAATTTTAGTAGGCCTACACATGAACCCTTTACATTTACTAAATAATAAAAGTATCACTTTATGCTATCACCAATCATCGTTTCATAACTTTTTTATCGTTTCACCTAGCTATAATATTTGCTTCAAATTTTATAGCAGTTCAAATTTGTTTGGCAGTTTTAGCTAGTAAATTAGATTTATGATTAGAATATATGTTCACTTCTCACATGTAGAAAGTGAGGAAAACCGATTGATCAATGCTCATCTTTAACTCCCAGAAACAAAGCTTCGAATTGCTGGCTTGGCGTGCTTATGCTAAACATTTATTCATTTTTAAAATTACACTCGCAATCTAACTCCCAATTTGAAAGCTTTCAGTAGATACGCATTAGAACAACATATCTATGAATGATATATATTTATTACAATTGTTTTATAGATTACAGGATGTTTATGTGGTGCCACAAGTAGAATAGCTATGTTTGCCTGGAATCTGCCATAAATGGGAAAGAGAGACATGAATGTGTGCTGCACAAACCATCATGTTTTGTTTGAGTTTGCTGCAGTAGATTAATTTGTCCTATTATATGAGCTGAAACTATGTGAGTGGCCACATTTGGATGGATGTTTTTAATAAAAATTTTGTGCAAGAAGATGAAAAATATTTTGCTTGTAAAAATTATACAATAAAATAATATTGTTGAAGATAATGCAAAACATAATTAGACAGAACATAATAAACATAATAAACAGAACATATTAAATACATCATAGCACTGTTGCCACCTGTGCTGAAACTTGGTCAAATAGATGGATTCATGATGTGTAATCAGAGCTGTATTGACAGGTACTTTTGCATAGCTCCACTCAATTTCAACAGACCACATAATAAGTGCTCAAAAATGTTATGCTCTACACTACCAAATAAAAACAGGTGAGTCTACGCTGCAAACTGCCAACCAGGTGCAAGAATAGCTTTATTAACCCTTTGCCAGAGTTTATTAACCCTGTATTAACCCTTTATTACAGTATTAACCCTTTAAGCCCTTTGCGATCACTATTTCTGTCAACTCATAAAACTATTTGTTTAGGTGCTGGATTAACTAACCAAATTTAACCAGTAAATTTTTTCTACAGAATGATACTAATAATGACTAGATAACGTTGACTGAACATGACTTTTTAGGGATGCAGTCGGTTTCGCCATATATTCGAACATATTGTTTTCAAAGATATGGCTCGTTTATTTTATCTAGTAACTAGTTTTCAGTGTGGGTAGCAACTGAGAACTTCGCTGATACAAAGGCTGGGATGAAATAAGTTAACTTGACGACCTAATTACTGTAAACCGGCAGAATCATAGTCGATACTCAAATGTTTCACAAAGCATTTAGAAGAAACTAATATGACAAATTTTTTATTTCCCTTATTTGAGGTGTTTCAGACATTCATAATAATGTATCTGTAGCTAGATTTTAAATTTTATCCTAGCAATCATGAGTAAATACAAAATAAAACATATGCCAATAGAGCCGTGTAGGACTAGACTTTTATCGCAATAGCCGATGAGAATACGAGAAATAGAGACAGGTTGTTTCACTATATACATCATTTTAGGCACGTCTGGACACATCATTTTTTCTTAGCATTTTTACGGTGATCAATTTTTGTCGATTTTTATCTTCAAATATCTTGACAATGAGATCGCCTAAAACAACAAACAAGATATCAACTGATTGAAAAAAATCAATACTTTCTGTTAAAATCAACTGAAATTTGACGCAATCACATCTTTATGTGCAATTTCGAATGTATTAGTGCAACGGTGGATCCACAGCAAATATATAAGTAGGTTTGAAGCGTGGTACAGCTAACCAGTCACTGGTCTAGTACCAGAGTGCATTGGTCACCAAGGTCATGCATTTTAAATTTTGTTTACTTTTACCAGTTACACATCATCAACATGTTGCTATGGATGTGTTTATTGCTCACAACTTGTGAATACGTAATAGCAGCTGTAAAATACACAATTATCTGTATAACTGACTAATATTTAAGCTTTAAATAATGTAACATGGCATGAATTAAAACCTAGACAACTTATTCTAAAGAAGTCTGACACAAGAGATACAGGTACCATTAGAATTCTCATAGCTTTACCAGTCAATGATACTTGGGAATATGAAGTATTATAGGATATTATAGGATAGTCTAAGTCTAAGGAATTAAACATGCAAACTAAAACTAACAAAACACATTCAACAATAAAAACTCTAAATCTGTTTTGGTCAAAATGAAATTTTGAGATGATTTAAAATGTATGTTATCTTGTTTTTCCTAAAAGCGTGTTTCCCTAAAATACAAATTAATGTTAGTGTTAATTAAAATTAAATTAGTGTTAATTGGGGATAAATGCTAGACCTGATATGCCATGTTATAGTTAGTTAGGTGAGGTCACAGGTTATAGAAATGCACTACTTTAAATTACCATTGCAAATGTTAGTGCAAAGCAATCAATTATAACACATACGGTAATTCTGGGAAAATTTAGATAAGTTACTATGTCTAAACATCTACCCTAGCAGACCACCTTGTAAACCATAAAATCTTGAAGACGTATAACATGGCTTGATTAACATTATACAATAAAATTGTAGTGTTCAAGCTAACTACATAAAATATCATATCTTTGTAACAAAATGACCTCAATAAGAAGGCTATGATAGGAACAACAATACCCACCAAATCTTAGAGAGTGTTCTAGCAAATCCTTGAATATTTGCATTATATGTAAACAAACATCATCTGCTAATAATTATGATTGCTTTACTAAAACTAATGTTTTGACCTTGGAGTGTTTTTAGACAAAAATTCTATTCGCTTATCTTTGTTGAAGCTACTAAAAATGAATCCGGTTCAGCCAACACAAATAATGAAAATTTGATTAATATAACTTCAATACATATCAAGCTACACAACAACTATTACTAATTGCTTTACTTTTAAAGGCTATCGATTGACTAACATGTTATTTTTTACATCGTTTACCAGCTTGCAAATAACCAAAAAGGTAGCAGTAATACCTTGTGAAGGGGGAAACAATAAATGTTGCAAAAAATTAATTGTGAGAATCTTTCAGCTGTAGGCAGGCTATATGTTGAAGCATTCAATCAGGAAAACTTCCAAACAATACAAAACTATGACAACCAATGTTGTAAATACTTTACTTTAAGTACAATAAAGGTATGATAAAACAGAATATCTCAATGTTGTAGCCATAATCAGTTCATAACTAGTTATCATAGACTGCAAAGAAGGCATTTCAACTTAACTTTACATTTGTTAAAAGACAGGAAAATTAATGCAAAGTCCAACTTCAGTAGCTTATATAATTATTAAAAAGTGACTGACAGATGTTACATAAATCTAAAGACATAACTTTAGTTTCATTTGGGAAAATGTCATTGTCAATGTACAATCAGACCTGCCAACCCAAGAGTGGGGCAATGCGTGTGATTTGGTTTTGGGGCAATTGATGTATCAATGATAGCATATATAAAATTGTGGAAATTGGGGCAAAAAATCTCACGCATTTTCATTTTTTGTTTGGGGTGATTGCGTGAGTCTCACGCCCAATGCGTGAGAGTTGGCAGGTATGTGTACAATTTTTCATACTTTGTGCACTGACCGACTCTTGATCTTAACAATAACTTTCATCATATATATTTATTAGCTAAGGTGCAGAATGGCTAGAATGGGTGTTCTGATAAAAATTTATACATGTTTTCATGTTACATTGAGTTAAAATATAACACGAAGATAATCTAACAAAAATCTGTTTATTAAAGCAATCGCTAACGTAATTTGCATATGCAGTAAAACGTGGTGTAATATTTAAATATCAAGTTTTAAACATTTTACCAAAAAAGCCCTATAATTAAAATCAAGCCTTCTGACACGATGGTGAGGTTGAGTTCTACGATATGGTCACTGCAATAGCCAAATAGATGTTGTGGAGAGCTAAGGCTTAACTTACTTCCCGAGTGAATTTTGATTGACTATGCTGTGATTTAAAGCATAAAAATATAGGCTAGTTCATTTACCATTACGTACGTACTACAACACTAACAGCAGCGACATTATTCTGAATTAGCTGCCAGATGTATTAACTAAAATGTTTTTGTATGTTGTGACAAGCTGTATCCTGTTGGCGTTAGCTCTGTTGGCGAAGCTTTTTCATATTCATAGAGCTATTTTGCCGCGTCGTTGCCTGCACCACGCTTCACTAACAAACTACATACTGCCTGCACGTCCAATCGGCAATAGTTTGGACGCGCAGGCGGATGCTCGGTTCTTGGATATCTAGTATTTGCGTTAGCAAAGCATCATCGAATCTAGCAATATATCGTAAATCAGTGTTGTTCCTATACTACACTGGAGTAAATGAAAACGAGAGAAACGCTCCGGTTGTATGTCAAAGACAAAGCTCCTTTTCAAAGAAACTAAGGTAAAATTAGCGACTACAACTTATATTTTTTCAGTAAAGCGCAAACACTGAGTCATCTCCTCTTGCAAAAAGAGTAAATAGCTTCGCATCAGCAAAATTAAAAAAAAATTTCATTCAAAAATCAAATAACGTGAGGCTTGTGAGAATAATAACAAATAAAAAATTTTGTTTAAAAATACTGTAAAACAAGATTTTGTTGAAACTTATATTTATTATTTAAATTCTTATGAGTCACTATTTAATCAATCATTTACAATTTGTGAAGAATGAAGAATTTGTGTGCATAATCATTATATGTGTGTAATAGAACTAGCTATTATATAATCATGTGTTGATGGTAGGGCTTGTTTGCTGCTAACTACAGATCTTTGTAACTTTTATATAACTAGCCATCCTCTTTACCTTTTTGAAAATGCTAGAGCTCGACTCCTAGGATATAAATACCTCTGCATGCATGATTATATTTATTCTTGTGCTCAATACAAAACATATTACAACTTTTGTTGAATTTTTTTACAAGCATCAATTAGCTAGAAATTGTTTGCAATCCACCAGCATTCACAGCTCACCAGCAAGCATCATCATCAATAAGTGACTATGTTAGAAATCTCCTAAATTGCACCAGCAACACAGTGCATCAACAAATATCATCTTCAATAAGCAACTAAGCTGGCAATTTCCTAAAATGCACTAGCATTACTGTGCACCAGCAAGAAGGTTGTATCTCCTAGGCCATTTTCACTTGTCAGGACACAGAGGAAGTGGTATTTTTCCTTTAATAGCAGCAGCAAATTTGGGGTTGCGAACCCTGCAAACAGAGGGTCAGGGACCAGACAACCTTCCTAACCTGCTATTCAAAATCCTCTTCATGAATAATAGCACATCTTCAGATACATCTGCTCAATTCATTTGGTTTCGGTTTTAATAACAAAGTTTGAATTTCTATAAAAGGTCATACACAGTTTTTAGAAAAATTGTTTAATGAAACCATTTTATGTCATCATAGTCATATTACAAAATTAACCAGTAAATTACATTGTCAATTTGATGACGCACCATGTGAGTAGATATTTTGACACCAAAACAATGATTGACCTGTATTATACATTTTTTTACCTACACCAGCTTTATGGATCAGAGTTTTTGGTCCCTCTACTGGCTCAACAAAGTTGGAAAAGATTTTGATGTTGCAGGAAAAGCTGCTAAGTTTATTTAAAAAATTAAACCAAAAGCATCGGTAATTTATAGCTTTTCTTCTTTAAGATAATGCCTATAAAATGCTTTTAATGTATGAATTCACCTCTGTTTTTATATGCTTTGATTCATCTTTCTTGTTTCTTATTTCTTTGATAATTTTATCTCCTTTGTTATTCAGAGTCACTATTTTCCATCACAGCTCTCGAAGATCCTGCTGAAACTGGCCTTTATATATTAAATTATTTGTTCTCACATTTAATCTCACATTTGTTCTTAAAGTTCTTAAAATCAAGTTCTTAAAAACTTACAATTTATTTAAATAGAGTAGTTCATCTAATTTATTAGATTTTCAGCATAATCTTACCTGCCTACCCATACTGCTTTATATTTTAGCAAGCCTTTACACCAAAGTCAGATTTGAATTTACTTAAGTCTTTTCATGTTGTAGTTGATTTGATGAAACAACATTTAGTTTAAACATTTGTGCAAATATCCCTTTATATACTGAAGCAAAACAAATTGTTTTCAGTTGGAATTTGAGACATCTAAAATTTGTGAGCTCTTCTGCTTTCAAAATTAAGTTGATAATATTATTATGCATTAACTTAACCTTTGCTCTCAATGTTTCACCTTTCATTTTTTTATAGGCATTACCAATCTTCAGTTCTCTCTTCACCTCACTACTTCTCAATTCCTTCCCTTCCTTGCTGACTTCATCTCGGACATAAGTACTATTATGGTGGATGTAAAATACTCTATAAACTATGCTGCCATTGCGATCTTATGGAAGTTACAAATTCATTAGAAAAAGATAAATAATGTATAACATTGTTTCATAAAAGCACATAAATACAGTGTTATCTATACTAATATACATGTATATAGTAAAAAACTTGTTGTTGAATGGCATCATTGTATGGTAAAAAAATGGATTCACCTTCGACAGGACCAATAAAATATGAAGATATTGATAGAAAAAAGCCAACAACATTGAGCATTCCTTTTATTGTTACGTCAGCAGAATTGTATTTAACGCAATCAATAAAAGATGAATAAATAATATTAGCTCTTTTTATTGGATGCAACATGATAAAGTCAATATGTTTATTATCCTAAACATTTCACTACACATATCACTTTACCATCAACAACATTCGTTGAAAATTCCTAGCTTAATATTCACAAACTTGCTAAAAGCGTTCTTATGATTTACAAGTGATGCTACATTATCAAAGATTCTTGTTGTTGCTTTGATTGTGTAGGTCCCCTACCACCCATAAGGTTCATCAGGCTAGCATTGCAATCGCTTATCTTAGTTACTATAGAAACGACTTGTAATTCTATGATAAAATGGTAAAATCCATGATACCTCCATGATATCAGTATTTCATAAGCTGTAATATAGGTCGGAATGGTAGAAAAAACATAGTAAAGGAATATTCACATTTAAAAGCAGCTCAAAATCACAGTAAAGTCGTATGTTTTAGGCCAGCTTGAAGACTATGATAGCCTTTAGACTGGCTAGTAAGAACAACTGCAGCCACCAGCACTTAATTTAGTCTTTGAGTCAATAAAGTTTCAACTATTAAATAATTCTGTTAATTTATTTGTTCTTTTAAAGCAGAAGATGACAAGCTATGGCCTTTAGTTAAATTTCAAGCTATTAGCCAAATTTAAAATCTCCTAATAGATCTCATCTATCCCAAATATATAGACTGACAAAATACATGCATTAACCCAAACATGTACAGTAACCCAAATACATGCATTAACCCAAACATGTGCAGTAACCCAGATACATGCATTAACCCAAACATGTGCAGTAACCCAGATACATGCATTAACCCAAACATGTGCAGTAACCCAAATACATGCATTAACCCAAACATGTGCAGTAACCCAGATACATGCATTAACCCAAACATGTGCAGTAACCCAGATACATGCATTAACCCAAACATGTACAGTAACCCAGATACATGCATTAACCCAAACATGTGCAGTAACCCAAATACATGCATTAACCCAAACATGCGCAGTAACCCAGATACATGCATTAACCCAAACATGTGCAGTAACCCAAATACATGCATTAACCCAAACATGTGCGGTAACCCAAATACATGCATTAACCCAAACATGTGCAGTAACCCAAATACATGCATTAACCCAAACATGCGCAGTAACCCAGATACATGCATTAACCCAAACATGTACAGTAACCCAGATACATGCATTAACCCAAACATGTACAGTAACCCAAATACATGCATTAACCCAAACATGTGCGGTAACCCAAATACATGCATTAACCCAAACATGTGCAGTAACCCAAATACATGCATTAACCCAAACATGCGCAGTAACCCAGATACATGCATTAACCCAAACATGTACAGTAACCCAGATACATGCATTAACCCAAACATGTGCAGTAACCCAAATACATGCATTAACCCAAACATGTACAGTAACCCAAATACATGCATTAACCCAAACATGCGCAGTAACCCAGATACATGCATTAACCCAAACATGTGCAGTAACCCAGATACATGCATTAACCCAAACATGTGCAGTAACCCAGATACATGCATTAACCCAAACATGTGCAGTAACCCAAATACATGCATTAACCCAAACATGTGCAGTAACCCAAATACATGCATTAACCCAAACATGTGCAGTAACCCAGATACATGCATTAACCCAAACATGTGCAGTAACCCAGATACAGGTACACAAACTCAAACATGTACAGTAACAAAGACATGTACGTGTACAGTAACTAAGATACACGCATTAACCCAAACATGTATACTAACCCAAGCATGTACACTAACCCAAACATGTATACTAACCCAAGCATGTACACTAACCCAAACATGTATACTAACCCAGACATGTATACTAACCCAAACATGTATATTAACCCAGACATGTACACTAACTCAACCATGTATACTAACCCAGACAGGTACACTCACTAAATCAAATACAAGACAAGCTTTTGGAAAATGTGGACTAGCCAGTTGATAAAACATTTGGGTTATTGTAAAACAAAATATTCTAATATTACTAAACAAATATGCAATTTTATTACACTTGCGTTAGTTAAGTTTTGGTGATTTTTAAATAAGTATGAGTTGTCCAACATCTGTACCAGGACAGTTTGACAGATTTTGACCATCTGTCAGAGCATTGATTGAACTAAAATCATTTAGCATAGATTCAATTGAAATCTTTTAGTATAAATTCAATAAAAATCTCTTAGTATAAATTTAACTAATATCATTTAACAGTGAATTAACTAAAACCTTTTATATTGATTAAACTAATATCATTTAGCAGTGTTAGGTTGGAGATGCTGTCTTACCAGTTATCAACAAGAGAGGATAACTCACTGTCCTCCACAGTTGACCTCCCAGTTGTAATGAAACATACAATGAAGTTGAATAAGCAGGAGACATTTGTATGTATGTATAACTTGTTATTGGCATTGATACTCATCAATTAAAGGTTTGCTTTGGAGTAATTCAAACAGTCACTAACCCATTACTATTATTTTGGCAGTGTATTACCAGAGAACTAAGTGACGTCAGAATGAAATGGGTGGATTGCATGCGTCACTGAGTTAAATTTATCTGCTAAAATAGAATGGTCCAATTCAAAGGTTCTTTTGAAATATATTGAATGATGCATTAGCTGGTTTTGTGACGATAGAGAGTTAGATGTGATTAGTGTTCTCTGGCTCTTGATGGCGTCAATAAACTTGTTTTCAAATGACTTGTGATCGTTATCATTTAATTCAACTGAACATCAATGCATTTTGCAAGACTTTTGGAAGACTGTTTCTGTCACATTATGATCTTTTCTATGGAAATTCCTACAGCTTTTTAATTTGATGTTAGCAGTTTGTTGAGTTCATGGGCAGCTATTACTGTACATTTCATCTCTACCAACTGATTTTAAAATGTATTATTATGTTATTTGACAGGCTGTACAATTATTAAAACAGCGAGCTCTAGTTTTGACCTGCACATTTATATTTATTTTGATAATGAAAAGCAAATTATAAAATCAATAACCATTTGTGTTAATTGTATAACTTAATTTCTTTAATTCTACATTTAGCATTATGCAATTCAAGCATTTTAAATGGAAACTTCAGTTAAACAGTTAAAAATATGTTCTCTGGAACATGTTTGTAATTCTATTCCTTTTGATTCACACCGTATCAACACAAACGCTGTTGTTACAGCTAACCTCACTACACTAGTATAGTTTGCCTTGTAATACATTTCTAATGACTAACAGCAGCGTTATTATCACTTAATTGCATCAATTGTTATTATGACTTTTTATTGGGAAGTTTTATTGAGACGTGTATTTTTAAAGATATGACACAGTTTAATAACAGACATGACAGTTTAATGACAGATATAACAGTTTAATGTATGTAATATATATTGTAATATAATAAAGCAATGGAGTGTGTTAAATATGAAAAATTCAAGTTAGCAGATTTGTAATGCTGTAGATTTACCTGCTGCGTCAGCGTCATAGAATTCTTAGTGGAGCAAACAATGAAAATAAAGAAGTAATAATATATACATTCATATATACATATATACATATACAATATATCCATTCATACATATATATATCCATTCATATATACATATATAATATATCCATTCATACATATATAATATATCCATTCATACATATATATATATATATATATATCCATTCATACATATATATATATATATATATATATATATATATATATATATATATATATATATATATATCCATTCATACATATATATATATATATATATATATATATATATATATATATATATCCATTCATACATATATATATATATATATATATATATATATATATCCATTCATACATATATATATCCATTCATACATATATATATATCCATTCATATATACATATATAATATATCCATTCATACATATATCCATTCATATATACATATATAATATATCCATTCATATATACATATATCCATTCATATATACATATATAATATATCCATTCATATATACATATATAATATATTCATTTATATATACATATGTAATATATCCATTCATATATACACATACAATATATCAATTCAGATATGCGTTCATATATCCATTTTTTCTTTCAAAATATTTATAGGCAACTCAACATGTAAATATTCATATCAACACACTAAAAAATAAAGTATAGTCTAAAATTGCAATCTACTTTTGGGTGAATTACAGGTGAATATTGTCTGTGAAATTTGTATATGTGGTTCATGCTGCAGCTAATTTGATGCCAATAAAGCACATAATTAATAGCCTCAGGTAAACAACTCTGACTCATGGCTCAGGATTTTAGATATGATGCACTGAGAATAAGCACTGCAGGTAAATTGTGTTGCATTTCTCCCCATCTACTTAATCGTTAATATTAATACAAATATTTATGGCATAAGATGGGTTCACAAATTGAGGATGTTTGAATTCCACGAGGAACGGAAGACGCAGATTTGCACATTAAACAGATTTATTAGCTTCATGAGCAATGTTGATCCAATAGAATTAACTATGCTGTTGACAAACAACAAGTAACCCTTTCGATATGGTGTCTAAACTACCATCATTCGTGCTTTAATTTGCCTTTAAAACTAGAAATATATTTCAAGAGTTACTGGATGGTGAAGCATAGCCTCTGGTGAAGCTCTAGGCTTTTATTACTTTTGTCATAGCTTTGGTATGCTTGAGCTGAGTGCGCGTGTGATAAGGTTAGTTTCATTAAAGGTCGATGTCATCTGGTATGAACCCTACAATCCCTCTGCTGCTAATTTCATATCTAGTCAATGAGCAAGGCTGCTAGTAAAGCAAATGTAGTCTTATTAGGCAGTGCTTGCATTCAAAAAGCAGAGAACTGTATATTTACTGTTAGTTCCTACCGATTTTATCTGCAGTACTATAAGGCTAAAGCCTTCCAGACCTTCAGCCTCCCTTGTATTCTCGGTAAGACATAGGAAGACAGAATGACATATGAGAAGATTTTAAAGATTACTGGCTCTGGACTATTGCCAAGTAGATTGAAGTTCTTCAGACTTCATTGGGACTTATTAATATCTCCCCTCTCTCTCTTGCAGTCGGTCGTTTTGACAAAGGCTGTCTTATTGTTCAGGCTTTATCACAGACTTCCATTCAGTTCTGTTTTTGTCTTTTTTGTTATCTGTATGTCTCGTTCCCTCAGCCATGCTACGCTTAACTACATCTTTGTATCTCAGCCTGGGTCTGCTCCGGTTCCTCTTTTCCTCTTTCTTTGTAGTGTTGTGAATATAATAGTTGTCTTGGCAATTGTTCATGACCCTCTCTGTACACATGTCTCAGTCATCTTAAATATATGTATGATGTTAACATCTTTATAAATATAAGTGTGATGTTAGCATCTTTGTAAATATATGTGTGATGTTAGCATCTTTGTAAATATATGTGTGATGTTAGCATCTTTCCTATCCTGTGGCATTTCCTCCTCCCATATATACATGTATTTTTGAATCAAATGTGTTATATTCAAACTTTAATCAGTTTGAATAGTACCTTTTGTAGCCAAGGACCACCATATTTCTATGTATTTCCATAACATTGCTTGCAAAAGGTATTAAAGAACACGGGCTTTTGCGTTATTATAGTCCCTCTCTCGGCAATACAGAGATGTAATTCAGCGGGTAGGAACAGGTCCAGACATATTGGCGTTTTTGATCTGCTGCAGTAGATAGCCAGAGGATAGGTTTATCTATCCTACTCTATTTATGCTACTCCGCCTTTGAGTATGACCACAGAACACTTTCTGGGAGGTCCAGTCAGACTCTTTGTTGAGTATTTTACTTGATTTCAACAGGATGCCCTGATTCAGCACAGCTTAGAGCTGATGTTGCCAGATTAGGCGCCACTATCTGATCCATGGTGCAGGTTGTATCGGTCTTCATGGTTATCTGATAGTAGGTACAAGTATTTAACCTGACTAGACCTGTCAATAGAAGGCCTCAAGACTGACTCCCTCATCTCCTGCTCCAAGGAGCGCTGGAAGAAAGCACAAGACAAACAGGAAGGACATGACTTCATTTCAAAGATGTTATGAAATGTGACCTCAACGACTTCAACACCAATCCCGTCTCCTTGATGACCCTCTCTAGAGACTGTGGCAACTGGAGGTCAAGACTCCGTGTCAGTCACCTTCATGATACCAAGGTCAACTTGGAAAGTTTGCAACAGAAGGGTTTAAGGTGCAATAGATGTGAATAAATATTGATGCTAATCATTGTCACTAGTGACAGATGCCAAAACTATAAACATTCACACACAACTTGAAAGTATAAGACTTTTTGCCCTAAAATAATTTTAAAGTGATAATAAAGAAGTCTACTTAACCAAATTACTATTCTCATTTCCACTCCGCACTAGATGGGTCCACTCCGCACTAGATAGGTTTTTAGCATAAACAGCCAAGTTTTGTAACAATTGTGGGGTGACAGTACTTTTAGTCGCTGAAACTCGTATTTTTCAGATACTGAGGTTTTTCTTTTCATAATTCGATTTCGTGGTAACAAAAATTAATTCAAAGTAAATTAATAAAGATGAAAAATAAGGGGAGGTCACCCTTACAGTGTCAAAAGTGAGGATATAATAGCTATTGAATAGAGACACAGTCGTATCATAAACGTTTATAAGGAAACCAGGCCACACGCTTATCTAATGGCTATATGTCATAGCTCTTATTGATATTTTGTTGTTCCCAGATTAAGCATGCGTGACCATAAAGAGTTTAAAAGCTTCTGCGTGTTGCATTGAAATCCATTACTGCGTGTGAGTTAATTTAGCGACCTTAATATTAGCATTTCAGCAGTCTACAAGCGCATGTAGGTAAGGCATGACAGATTGTAACTGATTTTATAATACTTGTATATTATTTTATTATGAAAATATTGTGTCGATTAGAGAAATAAGTTTGCTAACAATATGTAAAATCATCATTTGTGTTTTATGTATTACGAAGTTGAATGCAACATAAATTAAACACACTGACTTCCAAAAATAAAACTTGAATGGCAATTGCTTATTGTTAGAAATTTTGTTCATAGGTTTGGCGAATTTTTAAACCCAAATGAATCCTGCTCTCTGTTTGATCCTTACATTGAACTTTTCTTTGTGGAAGCTCTAGACATCGATGTTGTGACAGCGCTGGAAAACAAACAAACACCTCACCATGTCCTTGCCAAGATTGCTGCCGATTGTCCTGTTTGATAGTGTTCACACTTGAGCGGCTTGTGAACACTCATCAGCATGAAACCTATTGTAGATTGGGTACAGATTATGATTCTAGAGTTACTGACCCAGGTGTTTAGTGTATATGAGATAATTATCCAGCGTGTGCGCCAATAATAATAATTTAACGTGTGCATCAGACACCTGCACAAGGCTGTAGCTTTTGAGATTTAAAGCTGATTTGATGCTGCAAAAGCACTCATATGTAAAATATTAACCAACCTCAAATAAACACAAATGCTGCTAGAGCACAGTTTAGAGCCATTAACAATTTACATAAAGGAATCTCAGTGTTTGTCATTTGTCTGTTCAGTTATAGCCATAGTTTTAGTAACAAAAATTCTGCTTCACACTAGATTTGAACTCGGAACCTCCGCGTGGGCAGGCGAGCTAATAATAATAGGGCACATATTTATGGAGTGCGTTCGAAATTACTATAGGTCAGCTTGACATTATAAGTAGCCTCACTATGCTTCAAGCTGGCTTCACGACTGTTAGTATAGTAAAGATTTACACTAGCTTTAGTTACTAGCTTACCAAGTAAGTTATTCGAATTGATTGGGCTATTAGTTTATTACCGGTGCAACACCGGACATTCATCTAGTAGTCTTTACTATAATAAAAGCCATGTCTGTCTGTCTGTCCGTCTGTCTGTCCGAAGCCACAGATAGAGACTGAGAAAATTTTGCATCGTACAGAATTTGAGCTTGCATCATTCAACTTTGCAGCCCAACACCCAACCACCAAATTCACTTTCCAAAATTTCAGATTTGTTATTCATGTTATACTCTGCTCTTTATCAGTACACCTGACGGTCACTCACGGAATGCTAACTTAAGCCTGGTTCCTATATCGATTGCGAGACTCTGGCGGTAACTTGCGCAGCAAAACGCTTGCAACGCTAGGCTCGGCGGCATCTGTTCACATAAAAGCTGTATCGCTAAACATAATTGCGTAATCAAATAAAATGTTCGCTCGCCATGCCGTTTCTATAATAGTGACCTTCACCCATACAGTGCATTTCGAAATAGTTTTGCCTGCAGCCTTTTGCAAAAATTGAACAGCGCTAAACTATTGCGTTGCCGGCGGCAACTACCGGCGGTCCTCGGCGGTGTCTGGCGCGTAGGTTCCCACTTCACCGCTAATAGCCTGCGGTGCTGTCACCGATGCTTTGCGACGTATATGGGAACCAGGCTTTACAATTAAAATAGTTGAACTAAACCTTAGTTATATTTCTGATATCCACATGTCATGATTCTATTTACCCTAACAGCTCATTATAGAACACTAAAAATAGTAGATCATGTGAAACATAACAGTAGAATTAGGTCATCAGAGCAAAACAAGATGAATAGATGCTATTACGGTTAACACTTTTACGGGTTAACACTCAAAGTTATATTAGCAATTTTGTGGTTATCAGAATGTGATGTTAATAGTTTAGCCTATGATCTTCTTCAGAATACATTTATCTTTCTAAAACTGATTAATTGATGCGCAATCTCTGGCTGTAACGCTTGAGTGCCTAGTTAATCTCTGTTGGCTCTCAGAGCTACAGATTTGCCAAATTAAAAACTGTTTTGGAATGTTGTCTACTTGGTTGTTGTCTCATTGCTATCTCGATTTATTTTATATTAAATTCGAAAACATTTTGTTATATCTGTTTCAGAAGTAGCATATTGTGTTTGAACAACATTAAACACCATTTAGTTATGTCAATTCATCCAGTTTACAGTCAATGATGCCGACCATTGCACTCAGTGAGATGCCTGTTGGCAGAGAAGTGAACAGACTTTTAGCATATACTCAAAGGAAAGAGCAACAAAAAAAGCATATTTCCACCATGCAACACGCTTCACACTGGCAGCGGTGGGTTATTTTATGGAAACTCAATCTTTAAATGAATTTGCTAAGATGTAAGGTCAGACAACCCTTAAGGTACCATCTATGTATAAAGACTTATTGCATGACTATTACCCATTTTCAAAGACCTGTCAAAATTTTTGTTATCCGTCATAGAAGATAGAATCCTGAATTTCTGTGCATTACTGTTTGTGTATGAAATATGTAATAATATATTATATATATAATATAAAATGTATCCCATTAAAATTTTAGCATTTTCACGCAATCATTAAAAAGATTTTTATTTTTTGTTCCAGAAAATAAAACCCGGATATTTGTCCATTACTATTACTGTGGGCCTTGTGCTGTAGATCATGCGACGATGAAATAGTCATAACAGGAATATCATGCCGACTTCCCGGGTCAGACAATGTGAATGAGTTTCGTGATCATCTTATGAACAATGATGACATGGTGACTGACGATGATAGACGATGGACTTCTGGTGAGTGAAGCCATGTTTAATCCATGTACTCCTTCACCTTAAACTGCCACTAATAGTATCTTCCATATGAATCCTCCTTTACGTCATGTAAAATTTGAGATAATATTTAACTCAACACCCAAAGTAATGCTCAGCTTTGTTTGAAAAATCTTTGGAAATTTCATAAGAATTATGAAAGTACTACATATAAATTAAAATAGTTTTAACTCTACTTGGTCTAACTTCTGGGTTCTACCTTGGAAACTAGGCACTGCCCAGCTTGCACTGCCTTGGAAACTAGGCACTGCCCTGCTTGCACTTCCTTGGAAACTAGGCACTGCCCAGCTTGCACTACCTTGAAAACTAGGCTCCGCCCAGCTTGCGCTACCTTGGAAACTAGGCTCCGCCCAGCTTGCACTACCTTGAAAACTAGGCTCCGCCCAGCTTGCACTACCTAGGAAACTAGGCTCCGCCCAGCTTGCACTACCTTGAAAACTAGGCTCCGCCCAGCTTGCACCACCTTGGAATGTACAGTGACAATAAATAACTTGTTACTTATTATTGTTTTGCTAATATAATTCTTACGTTTACTTTTTTTTATAGATTTTAATGTTTATCTAGTTTTACCAGATACAATTGTTTAATTTCACCTGCAATAGTTATTTACTAGTCATTATGGACTTTCGGACTGTGAAACAAACTAAAATGGATTATGGGTATTGCTATGAAGAAATTTGCCTCAGCATACAACAATTCTAATAGATATCAAAGGGAATATTGGAACAAGAGAACTTTGTATGTAGTGGTTGACTGTATAAATTCAGCAAGCATTTTGAAAATTATAACACAGTTTTTAAAACAAATCATTATATTGTCTGGTTGTTTTTATGGTAACTTCAATTGCAGGTATCCATGGCCTGCCATCTAGATCAGGCAAACTAAAGGATTTGTCTAAATTTGATGCAACATTTTTTGGAGTTCATACTAAGCAGGCAGCAAGAATGGATCCTCAGCTTAGAATGTTGCTTGAAGTAACATTTGAGGCTATTGTTGACTCAGGTAGGGCGCAGAGCAGACACCCTCCGATGTTTTTCATGGTTGTATTATTTAGTGCACCACGCTCTAGTTTCATACAAAAAAACACAAGAAACCTTTCATAAGTATTATGCTAATAGGGTACCATTGGTGAGCAGTTCTATAAAACTTGTTAATGAGTAACTCTATTGATGTAATTTCAGGAACAAATCCAGAGAGCCTGAGAGGCAGCAATACAGGAGTATTTGTTGGGACGTGTGATAGCGAGGCTGCTGACAGTTGGTGTGCTAATGCCTCAGCAACTGAAGGCTTCACTATGATTGGTTGTCAAAGGGGCATGTTCTCAAATCGGTTGTCCTATTTCTTTGACTTCAAAGGTAAGACAACTCTAGCAGTCATATCTGGTTCATATCAGTTTATCATATAGTTCTTCAGTTGGATTTAAAATCATTAATTTGATTAATTAATAAACAAACTATTATTCAGATTATGAATGGAATTTAATTTTAAAAGTTACTTTAATATATAATAAGCAATATCACACTCAATGATTACAATCAGATGATTGCTTGCTCACATACTCTTCTCAAATACATAGAAAGAGGTGTGAATAAAGTAGCCCTTCCTCATTTCTTATTAGCCGATTATTAGACCTCCGCAATTGGCTCAGCATACTGTGTCACACACTTATTGTCCAATAAGCCGGTGATCTTTGCACTATTCTGTTGGCAGTAATGAACTGTGTTCACTTGTTATAAGATATTCTTGAGATGGTTGAACAGGGCACTTTACAAAACAAAGGTGTCGTGCTATATTGAACTAATAAACAGCTATGCCAGCTTGCGTGGCCATACCTCATAAATGGGAGCGTCTTACACAACTATAATTCAGTTGAATTTTTAATCGTTTCTACCTTCTAATGTTATCAAGTTTCCAACTATAGTCTTAACCTGTGCCTTAGACAAAAGTTGTTTGTACAATGGTTGAGTCTAGTAGTGGGGCTCATTGTTTATAACTAATGCTCTAGAAGTCGTTCCTCCAGTTCTATGACTGCACGGAGCAAAGGCAAATTAAGGTATGATATCAAAATTATTTTATGTACCTGAACTAACTTCTATACAGGGTAGCAAAACGTTAAACCAACTTATTGGGAGGATCTACAGCAGTCATGGATCATTTCGTTTTCTTTTAAATCCAAATTTAGATACAACCCATTATTTCCAGTTAAATTGAAGATGCAAGTATTTGTCCAGCTATAAAAGAACTGGCTCATGGTCTTTGTCTAATGCCTATAACAGAACAATTTTGTGACAAATTAATATAATTCCTTGGTCTAATTATGGATAGAGATAGCTAAATGCTATCTGGGTAGTTGTTCTTTCTTGATTCACAAAAAACTCCGTAAATAATTTTATGATCAAGATGAAGATAAAACATGTTGTATGGAGCGATACACATTCAAATATGCCATCCTTTATGAAGTTGAGCCCGATTTCTTCTAAACCAGAATGACAGCAGTTATAGTCCCGTGATATGTCTTTGCAGGTCCAAGTTTTACAGTAGACACTGCCTGTTCATCGAGCCTGCTTGCAATGGACCAAGCACTGTTAGCCATACGCACAGGACAATGCGACTCGGCTATTGTAGCAGGAGCTAGCATCTGTATAAAACCTTCTACTACTGTACAGTTCCACAAGCTTTCTATGCTCTCACCAGATGGCGCTTGCAAAGCATTCGACGAATCAGGTATGAAGGACTGTATGCTGTAAAGCTATTGGTTGAGGAAGTAAGCTGTTGAAAAATGTGAACTAACCGCTTGATAAAACTTCACCTTTTATTCGGAAATTGTCTGCTTCGAAATTTACTAAAACACAACTAATAGATATAAAATCTGAGTTATACAAAAAAGTACATAAACTCTTCTTATCTACAGTTGATTTTACTTTAAACACCTGGCAGTGCCTTTTAAACAGGTTGATTTAGACTGCAGTTGTGACTTTATAGATGTACTAAAAAGCTGAAACGAGATTTGTCCTCTCTTTACCTGTCATTCAAGACTACACCAGGAAGAATATGTATATAGACCCGTATTCTTATAATCGTTGAGTGATAACATTTAGTAAACAGGTTTCAAGCTCTCTTATTTCTCTATCATGAAGTAAGCAGGATGAAATGAATAACTGGACTCAGACAACTGGCTAATGAATGTTTTGCCTATGAGTTGGTGTTTCAAAAAAGTGTCCAAGCATCAAGGCTTATTTATATGTAAAGTTTTTGTAATTAGTACACTATTTTTATTGCATCACTAATTACTTATTATGTATGAATTACAGGAACTCAACCATGCTTGCGACTATAAAATGCTGTATATAAATGAATCACTAAGTTTTATGGCTACCGATTGGTGCCAGGTTAATGAGATGAAACACAACTAAAATGTATGAGGGACACTATTCTAGTTGTAGAAGTCATCAATTTATGTCTTCCAGGTTTGATATCCCATGATGACAATATATGGCAATGTAAATAGCCAATCTACAGCCAAAGTAAATAACTAGATTTGATTAGCAAGTGTTAATGTAGCCTGATTTTCTTGGTGCATAAAAGAGTAGTAGGCTATCCACTCAACAAATGTTTATGTATAACAAAAAACCAATATAATTTGGTCAACAAATTAAAATATCGATTCAGTATTATAAATAAATGTAAAATCATGTTAAAAGTGAAGGAATGTATAAATTACCTTTTGTAGGCGATGGATATGTGAGAAGTGAAGGGATTGTCGCCATCTTTTTACAAAAGCAAAAGAGCAGCAAACGAATTTATGCCCATCTCATCCATTCCAAAAGCAACTCTGATGGTGCTAAAGAAGACAACAAAAGTAAGAATTTATTAATTAGGACAGCTAGTTGTAAGTATAACAGTTAGTTGTAAGCATAACAGCTAGTTGTAAGCATAACAGCTAGTTGTAAGTATAACGGCTAGTTGTAAGTATAACAGCTAGTTGTAAGTATAACAGCTAGTTGTAAGTATAACAGCTGGTTGTAGGTATAACAGCTAGTTGTAAGTAAAACAGGTAGTTGTAAGTATAACAGCTAGTTGTAAGTATAACAAGTTGTAAGTATAACAGCTATTTGTAAGTATAACAGCTAGTTGTAAGTATAACAGCTGGTTGTAGGTATAACAGCTACTTGTAAGTATATAACAGTTAGTTGTGTAACAGCTAGTATGACATTCATTGTGAAATGCATTTTACTCAATAGCATTTGTTTCCTGCTTAGCTCAGTTATAGCCCAAGTTCTTTTGTTGTTATTTATAGAAAAGATTGAAATGTTTGGTTGATCAATTTTTAAGATCCCGAGTCATATTATTGTTTTCTGTTATTTACACGAGTCATTGGTTTTTGCTAGGCATCACTTACCCATCTGGTCAGATGCAGAAAGCGCTAATGAAGCAGGTATACGAGGAGTGTGGTATACGCCCTAGAGATATCAGCTATATAGAAGCTCATGGCACGGGCACTAAGGCTGGAGATCCGGAAGAAGTAAATGCTATCGCTGAGTTGTTCTGCAAAGGAAGGGATGATCCACTGCTCATTGGTTCTACAAAGTCCAACATAGGCCACTCTGAGCCTGCGTCAGGTAATGTTTCTGACATTTGGAAAGATAGAATCTCATGGTTGCTTGTAAGTCATGCACCATCTTGGGTGATCTCTTTACCTTTTTATTAAAAGAGTAAGCATAACCTTGCAATTAATAAGTTGTATAAGATTTTAAATCTAAAACATCAATTTGCAGCAGTTAATCTGGTTTCATGAATAGTCATTTTTTAGACTTGGAAACAACCTTCCTAGCTCTAGTTTCCTAGTTACGCGGATATCGTGAAGGTGAATGTTGGAGTCGCAATCTCTTTTTTAGATATTAGTCTTCATCCTTGGTTATATACCAAGCACCTCTAGTTTTATAGCTTGCATTAGTGACTGATCAACATTATTTATGTCTTTACTGATACGATTATCCGCCGCAGGTCTCGCATCAGTTACAAAGGTGCTCGTCTGTAGTGAAGAAGGCACACTTGCAGCAAATTTACACTACAAACATCCAAACTCTAAGATACCTGCCTTACGGGATGGCAGGCTTTGTGTGGTGTCTGAAAATACAGGATGGGATGGAGGTCTGGTGGCTATCAGTTCCTTTGGCTTTGGTGGAACAAATGTACACTCTGTTCTTAATACCAAAGTGGCACAAGCAAAGGTTAGCCATAAGGCAGTTTGTTTGACCATGTAAACTTTTCAATTACTAGCAACAATAATTTGACCCAGTGTAAATACGTTTCAGTAAATTCTTGTAATGAAGTGTCTATAATATTTAATTGGTTTAAACAAGTATTCTTGTGTTTGTGAGGAGTTGTGTTCTCTGTTCGCAACACTTTAAATCAAAAAGAAGATAACTTGTTATTTTTTATGCTTTTTGTAACATAGTTTCCTGGAATTACATAAGCTCACGTTCTCATAAAAAAGCGTCATTGGGCAGGTTTTAAGTTCTTCTAATGCCGTGGAAGTTTATAGTAGATACAGTAAAGCTTGGTTCTCAAATGATGATGCCTCTTCCATGCTCAACACACATGTTTTGTTAAGTCAGCAACCGCTATGTTCATCAACACTTTCTCCTATTTATTTATTCAGAACTAAAGTAAATAAGTTGAGACTATGGTGTGTGTTCATTTGAAAAACAGAAAACTTGTTGTACTGACTGGGGTATGCAAATGGTTGCTTTTACACTTAGCAATGGTCTTGATGATTTTACAAATGTGAAAACTGCATAAAAACAGATGTAAAAATATTCACCATTATTATTTGCAAATACTGTATAATATACTATCTTACATGATAGATACGCTCTAACTTGTTAGGAGAAAAGTAATTGTCAGGAACTCAGGCTACTGACATACTGTGGACGAACTGAGGAATCACTGGAATGCATGTTTGAAACTGTAAACACTCAACACTCAAAAGATGTGGAGCTTTTTTCACTTCTCAGTCAGTCATCAGATCAGAGCTGTGTTTCTCAGCCCTACAGAGGCTACACAATCTTAAATCATCCTGACCACCAAATCATGGACATCAAGGTATCCCTTCCAGCTGCAGTATGACCCTATGGCTAATACCAAAAGCTGTAATTGTACAGTGTTTAGAGACTATTTTTAAATTAAAAATGTAAATTTTGACTTATTGTAATATCTTGCAGGTTTCTAACAAACTATACTTCAATTGTACTTGTTTACAGCATTTTAGTTGTACTTGTACTAAAAATTTGGATAAAAATCTTAAATAAAATGTTTACTTTTACAAACGGATATAATATCTTTGTCAAAGTTTTGCTATTTAAAATTTGTTGTGTTATGAAAGAAAGTTAAATGCCAAAAAAATACAGAAGCAGTTATCTACTATTGTTGGTTGGTAAGGGATTGTTTCTTTTAAAATTTTCATAACAAGCACTCGAGATATGCATGGTTTCAGCTTTTTTAATAATTTGCAAGATTATTTTTAAAAGACTTTTCTTGTCATAATTTTATAGTTCAGGCACTATACATGTACTTGACTAGTAATCAGTAACTATACCATTGCTGGTTATGCAATTGAAGTTGTCTTCTCTAGCCAGCTCGGGTACTATGCAATGCTTTACTGTAGGAATGCTCAAAAGACAACAGAAACCTTTGGTACATATTTACTGGTATGGGATGTCAGTGGTATGGAATGGCCAGAGACCTGATGCAGCTAGATGCCTTTGCGCAGTCAATCTCAATGGTTGATGAGTATCTGCGACCATATAACATTGAGCTTTCCAAGCTTTTCACTGGTGATGACAGTACTGTGTTCGATAACATCATCAATTCGTTTGTGTCTATCGCAGCTATACAGGTAAGTGGTTTGTTGTGAATTGTTGTAACAATGTCTGCCGCTTGTCAGAGCTTGCCATTTGTCAGAGCTTTCTACTTGTCCTATATGCAAGATGATTTAAATTTAAAACATTGCATGAAAGTGTAAACAGAAGCCATCTTGTTTAGCTATGTCCCATTTGAACCGTTTTGGAAAGAGATTCTAATCTACGGCAGTTTCGTGATGGCGGCTATTAACTGTTCGTTTTTGAGCTTTTAGGAGCTTGTAATCACATTTCCACATATTTTGCACCTACAACACAGCCGAGTAAGACATGGTGAATCTTTTGATACAAAATAACTGTAATATGTATTTTGTTGCAAGTCAGCCTTTAATACGGGCTGCTAAGAAGCATTCTTATGCTTTTGAGAGAATACCAACGGGTAAAAGTGGTTCTTTTTACAGGTGGCCCTAGTAGACACCCTATCTGTCATGGGGCTCACCCCTGACGGTGTGATTGGTCACTCTGTTGGGGAGCTGGGCTGTGGTTACGCAGATGGGTCACTAACTGCTCAAGAAACCGTATTGGCAGCGTATTGGCGAGGAAGATGCATATTGGATGCTAACCTTGAACCTGGTGCCATGGCCGCTGTTGGTAAGCAGTTTCATGATGTGATAACAAAAATGGACTCGCTGCTGATCATAAGCGATTAATATGTAAGCTTCCCAGTTTATGTCAATGTGAATGTCTATGTTTACGCCCTTATACATAGACATAGACATATACATAGACATATACATAGGCATCTACATGAATCTGTAAGTAGACATAATTATGTCTAAACATATACTTGGCCATAAACATTAACCAATTAATTAAGATATACATGAAAAATCATGCAAATATGCATAGACATATACATTGACATGTTTATACATTAGTAGATTGATATATACTTGAATACACATATATATTGCCTATATATGTGTATATATGGCCATATATGGTATGCATATATATACGATGTATACATATATATGTAGACAACATATATATGGAGATATACATGCATGAACATATACACTGACATAGATGTATACATGTATATTGACATATACATGTATATGAACATAGATTTACATATGGACATAAACATATGAATTGACATGTACATGATATTATGCTAAGCTCTAACAGAAGATGCTGCAGAAGCTTCCAGTGTAGAAACAAAAACAGTGGAGTCTTACGACATCATTTATAGCATAAAGTATTGTAATTAGCTGAGTTGACAGTTGACTGCTTAAATTTAGTCAACTACATGTAGTGCCTACACATAGATGACCATATTTTGAGTTTGTTATTTACCTGCTCTAGTGTTCATTTGAACTTACAAATGTATCTGTAACAAAGTGTACTTGATTAAAATAGATTTGTTTGCTCTGAAACCATTTTTACTTCTGTCACGCCTTCTTTAAGAATAATAAAACTTGCAATGTTATTTTACTTTATCAAAGGTTTGACATGGCAGGAGGCTAAAAGACGATGTCCAGAAGGAGTTGTGCCAGCCTGTCATAATGCAGAAAAAACCGTCACAATACCCGGACCTGTAGAGGCTGTCAGAAGCTTTGTGGGGGAGCTGAAGAATGAAGGCTGCTTTGCTAAGGAAGTATCGAGCAATGGCATAGCCTTTCACTCCAATGACATGGTGCATGTCGCTCCAAAGCTTAAAGACTGCCTTTTTAAGGTATGGCTTCATTTGACATAAACCTCTGACAGTAAGTAACCAATAACAATGCTGTCATTTAAACTTAACAGTATGACAGTATTACTGAAGCTGTGTAGATTGGAATAGCTACAACTGCCCTGCTTTCTTCACTGTTACTGAAAGCTTCAGTACCGTACTACAGGTAATCAAGGCCAAGAAGAGACACTCTAAATGGGTCAGTACATCTGTACCAGTAGAACACTGGGGCTCAGCACTTCACCAGTATTCTTCAGCTGACTATCATGCCAACAATCTTATCAGCCCTGTACTGTTCCAGGTAAACTTAGCTTTATTTGTTTCTAGAATGAGAGCACCTCAGCTGCTCCCATCATAGTAAGCTTCCTGTTCAACTGACACCTATCAACAAGTTTTTGAGGCTGGAATCTCTTGCTTATAAGGCGGGTGCTGTTTATCTGATTACCAATAATGACAATGATGACAATGATGACAAAAAGAATCTTTACCTGTCAATATCATGTTAAAGAAAGCCTGTTATAAGACACGCCACAGTTCTATGACTATAATTGTTCAATAACAAATCAATTACACTCTACATCCAATCACAGTTCTATGACTATAATTGTTCAATAACAAATCAATTACACTCTACATCCAATCACAGTTCTATAACTATAATTGGTCAATAACAAATCAATTACACTCTACACCCAACCACAGTTCTATGACTATAATTGTTCAATAACAAATCAATTACACTCTACATCCAATCACAGTTCTATGACTATAATTGTTCAATAACAAATCAATTACACTCTACATCCAATCCCAGTTCTATGACTATAATTGGTCAATAACAAATCAATTACACTCTACACCCAACCACAGTTCTATGACTATAATTGTTCAATAACAAATCAATTACACTCTACATCCAACCACTGCCCCGAGTCTATAATTGGTCAATACCAAATCAATTACACTCTACATCCAATCACGGTTCCATGTCTATAATTGGTCAATACCAAATCAATTACACTCTACACCCAACCACAGTTCCTTGACTATAATTGTTCAATAACAAATCAATTACACTCTACATCCAACCACTGTTCGATGTCTATAATTGGTCAATACCAAATCAATTACACCCTACACCCAACCAAGGTTCCATGTCTATAATTGGTCAATACCAAATCAATTACACTCTACATCCAATCACGGTTCCATGTCTATAATTGGTCAATACCAAATCAATTACACTCTACACCCAACCACAGTTCCATGACTATAATTGTTCAATAACAAATCAATTACACTCTACATCCAACCACTGTTCGATGTCTATAATTGGTCAATACCAAATCAATTACACCCTACACCCAACCAAGGTTCCATGTCTATAATTGGTCAATACCAAATCAATTACACTCTACATCCAATCACGGTTCCATGTCTATAATTGGTCAACACCAAATCAATTACACTCTACATCCAACCACTGTTCTATGACTATAATTGTTCAATACCAAATCAATTACACTCTACACCCAATCACGGCTCCATGTCTATAATTGGTCAATACCAAATCAATTACACTCTACATCCAAACACGGCTCCATGTCTATAATTGGTCAATACCAAATCAATTACACTCTACACCCAACCAAGGTTCCATGTCTATAATTGGTCAATACCAAATCAATTACACTCTACATCCAACCACTGTTCTATGACTATAATTGTTCAATACCAAATCAATTACACTCTACACCCAATCACGGTTCCATGTCTATAATTGGTCAATACCAAATCAATTACACTCTACATCCAACCACTGTTCTATGACTATAATTGTTCAATACCAAATCAATTACACTCTACACCCAATCACGGTTCCATGTCTATAATTGGTCAATACCAAATCAATTACACTCTACACCCAATCACGGTTCCATGTCTATAATTGTTCAATACCAAATCAATTACACTCTACACCCAAGTGTAATATGATAAGGAAGGAGCTAAATCTATAAATCTATAACTTACTCGTGAAACTGCTGAACTAAAATGTTATTAATATTATCTTCATGTAAGTTTGGTGAACAGCCACAAAATGTGACAGATCTGCAAAGAGTTGTCTGCTTTTCTCAATGTAGACAGTAAAATAAAAGAAGAAAAAACTTATAACTTCTTTAAAATATTTCGCGCTAGGTAGTATATGCATTTATCAAACAAAATTTTCCCTATATCAATAAAACGTTTGAGCTAGCGCATTAAATTAAGTTTATTAATGTATCATTGAAACCCCCACACCAGTAGAGTCCAACTACCACCACACCAGTAGAGTCCAACTACCACCATACCAGTAGAGTCCAACTACCACCATACCAGTACATTCAAATCCTCACACCAGTAGAGTCCAACTACCACCATACCAGTACATTGAAACCCTCACACCAGTAGAGTCCAACTACCACCACACCAGTACATTGAAACCCTCACACCAGTAGAGTCCAACTACCACCACACCAGTACATTGAAACCCTCACACCAGTAGAGTCCAACTACCACCACACCAGTACATTGAAACCCTCACACCAGTAGAGTCCAACTACCACCACACCAGTACATTGAAACCCTCACACCAGTAGAGTCCAACTACCACCATACCAGTACATTGAAACCCTCACACCAGTAGAGTCCAACTACCACCACACCAGTACATTGAAACCCTCACACCAGTAGAGTCCAACTACCACCACACCAGTACATTGAAACCCTCACACCAGTAGAGTCCAACTACCACTATACCAGTAGAGTCCAACTACCACCACACCAGTAGAGTCCAACTACCACCATACCAGTACATTGAAACCCCCACACCAGTGCAGTTAAACCTTTTCACTAGTACATTCAAACCCTCACACTAGTAGAGTTAACCTCTCTACCTATGATCACTTTGACATGTGAACTATCTCACATAGGAAGATTAATTCAGTCATATATTCAAATCTACACTCAGAGCAATGATTACCATGACGTTTGAGGTTATTTAAAATGCTGTTTTTTGTAAATAATACTGAGACAACTGGTGAAGATTAAAAAGAGAGTATATAAAATGTAAAAGTAATAAAAATATATCTGTATATATTATGTTAGTTTTGCCTTCACAGAGTTTAAGTTGCAGCAAGCTACCTTTACATCAAAACTTAAGCGTGATTGAGCATCTACAACTCTTCACGCATTTTAAGCTAAAGTAACAGTACAAACCATCTCTTATTTATCACTGTTTGATTAACTTAGTTTAGATACACATAGCTTTGTTTTTACCGAGTTTTATATAATAGCTCTGTTTTAATGTTGCATGTAATTCTCTACAAAAATTATTTACAAGTCTTTTGCATTGGAATGGAATAAAGTATGTTAATAAATAATTTATAGAAATATTTGTTTCAACCGTTGACTTGCACATAGAGAGGATAAATCTCAACATAGAGAGGAGATCTAAAAGCAAATTAATTTTGTATAATGTAGAGACTCCGCTACCTTATGTTTCTATTGTACAGGAAGCACTGACGTTCATACCAGCCGATGCAGTGACTGTTGAGATTGCTCCTCATGCCCTCCTGCAGGCTTTGCTCAAAAGATCTCTGAGCCCGGACAGCGTAAATATTGGACTCCAAAAGAAGAATTGTGGGGATAATTTGAGCACATTCTTTGAAGCAATCGGAAAGTAAGCAGCAAACTCCTTTTAGAATATTCAAGCGCTTCATACAAATGTTTGGTATCTCTATGGCTGCCATAAAATATGACTGCCACGAGACTACCGTAAACTGGATATTGCAGGAGGCAAGGTCAATAACAAAACAGACATCTCTGTTTCATCTCTGAGACTTGAGGTCGTAGGTCACTGAACTTCATTTCTTGCGGAACAGAGTAAATGTCAGACCGCTGATGATTATTTGTAGGTTATACCAGGTTGGATTTAATCCTAAAGTGTCAGCACTTTATAATCCTGTAAGTTATCCAGTATCCAGAGGGACTCCCTCAATTTCATCACTCATCCATTGGGACCACTCCATTAGCTATGATGTTCCGACTGAAAAAGACTTTGAGTTCAAGCTCGGTGAGAATGGTTGCGGGCGAGTAGCGTATTCCATATCTCTTGAGGACAGCCAGGAGAATGTAAACCGCTATCTAGTTGGTCACATGATTGATGGACGTATTCTGTACCCTGCTACAGGTCAGTCTCTATCTCTATTTGACAGCTATCAGTATGGCATTGTAACTTATATTGAGAAGTTTTCACAAAAACCAGCTTTTTATGTAAACACCCAAGTGCTATGAATCCGTATAAAGTGTGTGAATGTGTTAATCACATTCATTAATCACATTAATCAGAGAAATTTGAAAGCTGATATTAAATTAAAAAAATGTGATTAACTGGTTTGAAATTTTTGTCAGCAAAACAAATCCAGAAGTAGATTTATTATGCAAATATTCCAGCTGGGCAATAATTTATACCTGTACTATCATTTGTGAGTTGTCTGCCCATATCTTTTATTTGTACTATTATTAATGGTTGAGTATTATAAATATAAAGAAATTTAAAATAAAAAGTTAGGAAAAACGAAGGAATCTAATAAACTAAATAAAAACTAGAAAATAAGTAAAAAGAAAAGTTATAGATTCAAAGAGTATCTCGTAAAGCTAAAAACATAGAATAAAGTGTAAAATAAACATTGTGTATTACAATATTCATAGCTGTTTGATCCTTTATTCTTGTCACAACCACTTGAACTCCTTCGTATGTATGTCAGGTTACCTGGTTCTGGCCTGGAAGACTTTAGCTCTCTCACTAGGACAAGAGTACACAACTCTACCAGTGCGATTTGATAATATCTCAATATTGGAGGCTACTTTGCTTCAAAAAGAAGGTAAGCGAATTGCCTAAAAGAAAGTGTTGTATTCATAAAATAACACCAAGAAAACCTGTAGCTCTTGATCCAGATACATTTATGAAGATAAGAAAGTAAAGTAATTTTGAGAAAGAAGGTTGTTTGAACTTACATGTATGTTGCGCAGGAGAAGTGGTGCTACTTGTAAGTTTGCTGCCTTCGACTGGAGCATTTGAGGTCATCGAGAATGACAAAGTGAAAGCGTCTGGACAGATCTGTGCAATCAGCAATGGTGAGGAAGCATTGTTCAACTTCCCATCAAAAAGAACAAGTGAGGTGTCTTCTGGGATACCTCTTGATGCTGAGGATGTCTACCAGGATCTGAGGCTAAGAGGTTACGAGTATGAAGGACAGTTTCAAGGAATTCTTCAGGCTATGTCTAATGGTAAGAGCGAGTTTTAAAATGCCAGCCAAATGGTTGTTTTTAGTTGTTGCTGTTTGACAATTAGCGCATTCTTTGAAAACATGCGAAACATAAAGTGCGGTGGTTTTGTCTGTAGGAGACTCCGGCTGGTTGAAATGGGACAATGATTGGATATCATTCCTAGACACAATGCTGCAGGTGGCTATTCTCCGCTCCGATGACAGGTCTCTCCAAGTACCGACAAGGATTAGCAACGTCAGAATTGACCCTGGAAAACTTGTCCCTCAAGCATCATGCACAGGAGGTCACAGAGGTCAGTAATATGTTTGCTTTTTAGGAGTTTCTTCCCTTGCATACATGAAGCGATTCCGACATATCACCAGATTAAACACAACGGCTTTTCAATTTTTTTGTGTTACAGTCGAGGTCATCACACAACCAGCTTTAAAACTCATTCAGACAGCAGGAGTTCAAATATTTGGTCTTTACACGACTGCCATGCCAAGGAGAAAAAGTCACAAAGCACCAGTTTTGCAAACATATGAGTTTGTTTCTAACGAAAGAAAAGTCTCTCTAACCCCGTATTTGCAAGATTACTTGGACTGCTGTGTATCTGCTGCTCGATCGAAGTTGAAGTGCCTAGATGGCCAGGCAACTGCCCTGGAAGTGCCTATGCCTTTAATCCAGCAGCTCTCAGAGTTGCCCAGTAGCAACAGAGATGTAGCAACTCCAGCGGACATATTTCTTAGAGATCAGAAGTTTGTTTTGCTCAACTGCCTGCACACGATTGGAAACAACTCGATTGGTTCTCACCATGGTCTTGTTAACGTTACCGATGACCTTCTGCTTCGATCAATCTTTGCTCCTGAATATTCAAAGCCAGCCTTAGACCTAGTTTTTGAAGACAAGCCCTCTAATCATGTAAAATTTATAGAGCTGGTAAGATTGAGCCAAACTCCCTGGTACCAGGAAGTGTTGGCTTTCTGTGATAAAACACCACGAGTGTGCCCAGAGTATACAGTGTGGCTAACTCTCAATGATGAAGCAGCTGCGCACACCAATCCAAGAGTTTCTGTCACCCAATCAGAGTACAGCATCAAGCAACTTCCTGCCACAGACTATGATTTGGTGCTTGGCTCCCATCTCTTTCAGGTACCTTCTTCCCTTTAGTTGTTACAAAGAGCTTCTTTGTTTTGGCTGAGAAACGCCTATTTAAGCAACTTGCTTTTTGCTATTGATCAAGTGTTATTATTTAAGGTGGACAATGGAATAGAGTTAGCAAAGCAGATGCTGCGGCCTGGTGGATTTCTGCTCACTGTCGAGTATAATGCTGAACTAAAGGCTATGGCTCAGTTGTTGAATCGAGACTTCCAGCTCGTCTATCAAGTGGAAGACCCCGTTCAGACTTTGATGCTTTGGAGGGTCAAACAGCTTGAACCTGGTAAGCGGCTAGGAGGATGTAACTACTTGGTAAACCATTTTTCATTGTGTTATATTTTAGTATCACAGCGTCTAGGCAGCGATCGCCGTCCTAATCCTTACGTTCATCGTTGAATATATATGTTAAACAGTAGAAGAAGAAGAAGAGATATCAGTATCTGGTGTTGGTACAAGCTGGCTGGAGCCACTCAAAAAGAAATTGGCTTCTCTTACTTCTACTGAGGACAAGAGGCTATGGATAGTTGCTGACGATGCCAATGGTGTGATTGGACTAGTCAACTGTTTAAGACAAGAGATGATGGGAGCAAAGCTGAGGTAATGCCTAACTGAAATCATTACTGATTCTAATTACATTTCAATTTTTCGGTTTTGTCGTTGTTGTTATCTCTTTCAAAGGCCACTGAAGGTTTATATAAAATAGTTAACTGTAATGGTCAAATAAAGACAGCAAAAACAAATAATTAACAAAGTAAACTTTGTTAATGTTTGCTTTATCTTGTTTTAGTGACTTAATCTATGTGATATTATTTATTTTATTAGCCACTACAATGTTATTAAAAAAATGTAGGTTTACAGTTTTAACTGCTTGAAATTGTAAACTTCAGCAAATTATGAGATGATAGCAGAGCTTGGCACAAAGCAGCAGAGCAGGGCAATGCAGAAAAGCAGCAACTCAGAGTTTAATTTCAAAATTATGAAAGTTCAAATTCTGCCAGCAGCTGATTGGTTTAGCTTTTACGATCCTGAACTCTCTTTGGCAATGCATTCTTGTTTCATAAATGAACCTTAGACAGCATTTGGTATAATTCTATTTTTCTCTCAGATGTATACTGAATGCTGGACCTGACAAGCTGCCTCCTGCTAACTCCCCTGAAATAAGAAGAATCAAAAAGAAAGACCTCGTCATGAATGTGTTTAAAAAAGGCATTTGGGGCTCTTATAAATACCTTCCCATGGAGACAGGTGAGAAAAGAGTCTGGGGTTCATATAAACACCTTCCCATGCAGGCAGGTGAGAAAGAAGTATAGGGTTCATATAAATACCTTCCAATGCAGACAGGCGAGAAAGTAGTCGGGGGTTCATATAAATAACTTCTCATGCACACAGGTAAGAAAGGAGTCTAGGGTTCATATAAATACCTTCCAATGCAGACAGGTAAGAAAGGAGTCTGGGGCTCATATAAAAACCTTCCCATGCAGACAGGTAAGAAAGTAGTCTGGGGCTCGTATAAATACCTTCCCATGCAGACAGGTGAGAAAGAAGTCTGGGGCTCATATAAATACCTTCCCATGCAGACAGGTGAGAAAGTAGTCTGGGGTTCATATAAATAACTTCTCATGCAGACAAGTAAGAAAGTAGTCTGGGGTTCATATAAATACCTTCCCATGCAGACAGGTGAGAAAGAAGTCTGGGGCTCATATAAATACCTTCCCATGCAGACAGGTGAGAAAGTAGTCTGGGGTTCATATAAATAACTTCTCATGCAGACAAGTAAGAAAGTAGTCTGGGGTTCATATAAATACCTTCCCATGCACACAGGTAAGAAAGGAGTCTAGGGCTCATATAAATACCTTCCCATGCACACAGGTAAGAAAGGAGTCTAGGGCTTATCCCATGACCAAACACGAGCGAAGCGATTGTTTTGGAGCTTTATGATAAATGCATGTGCACACAACTTACGAAAATTATTCATCAACACCGTCGCAAACCCTTGTACAGAAATCCCATCAACAAATTTAACCATTTTTAATGGAGTCGTTTAAGTATAATAACGATACAAAACACATATAAACCTATTTAAATATGTTAACAAGTCTTTGAAATTTGTAGGCAATATCCTAAACCTTACCCATCTGATCGGATTATACAAAAATAGACAGATTAATTTGGCCTAAAATCGCCCTTAAAACTTGACAAGCCTTTTTTAATCAAACTTAAGATTGGCCAACAAAACGCTAATAAGGCCGTGCGACAGAGAGTAGAACCATGAAGTCGTGCGTATTTCACGAGAAAAACGTGCACATTTCATCAGTCTATGGCATTGTCCAATTGCCGAAGGTTTCTGTAATAAACGTAGAAGTACTGAAAAGTAATCGTTTCTTTTTTGCCAATTTTAAAGATAACTCTGACATTTTGGACACTCATAATGAGTACTTTGGTATTCCAACTGATGTCCAAAGCAGTGAAAGTAAAGGAAATGACGATGATATTTTCTTAACGATTCCTATAAGATTATTGCAATATTTAATTATAAGAATAATTATTCAATTTTATAAGATTATTATAAGATTTAATTATAAGAATAATCATTCGAAATCACAAGATCAAAGTATATAGTGACCGATGTTGGGCAATATGCTAATGTTATTATTTTTCTAAAGATTTTTTTGATGATGTTACGGCTGTGCCCAATATCGCGGTACTGCCAAGCCGTTTTTAATATCTGCATAATTAAGTTATAGGCCTACACTTTCTTATAGATATACAGTTATTTCTATGACAACCAACTAAAATCTGTTTAGATTTTTAAATTCAGCATAATTCTTTGCATATAAATACAAAAATTTAGATGAATATCACAACTTGTTGATATTGGTTGCTATGATGCTTTGAAATGTAAACAAAGTTGTGCATTGGTTTTCGTTTCTCAAACTTTAACACCAGTTCTCTCAAAACTATGTTTTCGCACTAATGGTAAACATGCATTCAGTTTATTGACCATAAAATCTGCTGTAATTAAGCTGGAATCAAATTCTTTTTTTACAAAATTACTGAGAATTTTCTCCTTCTGCTAGTGTAGATAACTCTAAATCTCACACACCCGACTTAACCATGGTTTCTGTGATCATGACCCATTTCTTCACTTTGGTTACAGATCGCTGTCAAAACCATTCTGCATTCAACGCAACCAACTTTCAAACTGTGTATATTACACAGCAGCTTGCCATTTTATTTCTAATATTGCATTTCTCCTATTGCAGGGGAGAAATATAAACATATAATCTTTTC
Source organism: Watersipora subatra (assembly GCF_963576615.1). Classification (NCBI taxonomy): domain Eukaryota; kingdom Metazoa; phylum Bryozoa; class Gymnolaemata; order Cheilostomatida; family Watersiporidae; genus Watersipora; species Watersipora subatra. The sequence goes on along the minus strand of NC_088708.1, from coordinate 31,331,616 downwards.
CTTTCATTATTGCTGTTTGTTGTACATAATAACACCCAGTACATTACAGCTACCATTGCAGTTATCCTATTGCACTGCAGTGTCATTTGACTGATAATATTGCATTTCTCAAGCAGCAGTACCCTTTCGTTTTTTCAATATCACTTTGGTCGTAGACTGTATGACAGGGGAATTTCTAGTTATATACGTATATATATATATCTATTTATATTTGTTTATACATATCTATTTATTTTTATTTATATATATGTATTTATATATATATATATACAGTGTACTATACCTTATGACCCCCTTTATGACAGGCAAGCTGAGTAGCCAATGGGCTAATGTAAACCACAACCCAAGTGAATCAGGTCTTTCTAGTCTCTGCTGGATGGAGGCCCCTATCAAGCACAGCAAACCTGGATGCAGTTTTCAACAACTCTGCACCACAGGCTATGCAGCCCTTAACTTTAGAGATGTTATGCTCGCTACAGGAAAGTTGGCTCCGGAGTCTATTCCAGGTACGGTATATTTCTTAATAGTATGTACTGTATATTCCCTGTTTGTACTGCATATTCTCTAACAGATCACACTGCATATTTCTGAACAGTTTGTACTGTATATTCCTAACAGTATGTACTGAATATTCCCTGTTTGTACTGCATACTCCCTAACAGATCATACTGCATATTCCTGAACAGTTTGTACTGTATATTCTTAACATTATGTACTGTATATTCCCTGTTTATACTGCATACTCCCTAACAGATCATACTGCATATTCCTGAACAGTTTGTACTGTATATTCCTAACAGTATGTACTGTATATTCCGTTTGTACTGCAGACTCCCTAACAGATCATTCTGCACATTCCTGAACAGTTTGTACTGCATATTCCTAACAGTATGTACTGTATATTCCGTTTGTACTGCATACTCCGTAACAGATCATACTGCATATTCCTGAACAGTTTGTACTGTATATTCCTAACATTATGAACTGTATATTCCCTGTTTATACTGCATACTCCCTAACAGATCATACTGCATATTCCTGAACAGTTTGTACTGTATATTCCTAACAGTATGTACTGTATATTCCGTTTGTACTGCATACTCCGTAACAGATCATACTGCATATTCCTAAACAGTTTGTACTGTATAATTCTTAACAGTTTATACTGTATATATTTCTAACACTTTTTTTACCATACCAAACACTTTGCACTCTAAAACCTGATTCTAGAGACAAAAGAGCATCTTACAAAGTTTCTGCTTCCTTGGTAATCTATTTGTGTCTAGTAACTACTAAACATGAGGCATTGGTTGCAGTTGCAAGAAAGTTTAGCAAGATTAGGTTTGCATTAAACAATGTTTCACAAAAATTTGTCTCGAATAAACTTTTCTACCTTTTGGTACCTTTAGTTTCCTGTTTAAATTGAGTGCATGCATGGTCACAACTCACCAGCTGCCAAAAGATAGTAAGTAGCTCCTCCACAAGATGACAGTTATAAAAACTGCGAGGGGTAGTGCACTCTACCCTCAGCTGTGAAGTGCATGTTAAGAAGCCTTCAAAAGCTAAGCAGGAATAAAGGTGTTTGTTCTTCAGGTTATGAGAAGATGAGAGACTGCCTACTTGGTATTGAGTTCGCGGGATGGTGCCCACCGAGCAACAGGAGAGTGATGGGACTCTGCTCCGCTAAAGCTTTAGCTACAACTATCAGTGCTGACGAAAGGTTCCTCTGGGATGTGCCAGAAAACTGGACGATGAGTGAGGCAGCAACTGTGCCAGTCGTTTACTCTAGTGCTTATTACGCGCTTATCGTTAGAGGTCGCTTGAGAACCAAAGAGTCAGTGCTTATTCATTCCGGCAGCGGTGGTGTTGGCCAGGCAGCCATCGCCATTGCCCTAAGCCTCGACTGTCATGTAAGTACATGTGATTAGAGAATAAAGCTCACTAAAGAAATATTAGACAGATTTGGCTGAAGTGAGCAGTAAGTGCTAAAAAATTAGAAGGAGTGATTAATATTTATGCCAGCCATTTTATTATGATTCGCAGACTGATTGTGAGTAAGTGGATTTTTATAGCCTTCTAAAATGCAGCAGAAAAAAGTAATTCAAATCACAACTTAAACTACTCTGAAAATATGTTGTGGTTTAAAGTAAAAACTTTGCCAAATATAATTATTAAAAATTTATATCAAAAAGATACAATTTATATTACCAAATGTTATAGTAGAAACTGGAATGCACAGATGTCAAGGTCAGTCTTTTTGCTACTATAACACGACGTACACTAATTCTAGGATGTTGTAGCACCCTGTGTGCTCTAACCTTTAAAATAACCAACTCACTCTGTATTGACAGTAAGAGTTGTGCTCCTCTGACAGACTTTACACTCAGTCTTTTCTGCTCTAGTTTCCAAATAGTTTTACATATTTTTATTTCCATTATTTGCACTTTTTTTACCAAAAAATATATACATGTAGGCCGACTTGTATACTTTTGCTTAAAAACTTATAAACTTCACCAGCTAATTAAATTTGTAGTTATTGCAGTTTTACCTTAGTTATTATAATTCATATAAAGTTGGAGAACTATTATAAAATTGAGTTTATATTTTGTTAAGTACTTTGCTGACCATATGGCCTCCTGAGCAAAACGCATAAATATGTTCTTTCTAGTAGTCGTATATCAAACTTCCTAAAAATTTTTATTCTAAAAGCATCGGCAGCACTCTGGTTTGAGGTCTGGCAGCATTCTTGTTGCTAAAAGCATTGGTAGCACTCTGGTTTGAGGTCTGGTTTAAAGATCGACAGCACTCTGGTTTAAAGATTGGTAGCATTTACCATCATAATGCTCAACCAAGGTTCAATTTGGCACTTGGTTAATTTATTATATTTGTTTAAACAGCTAAAAAGCTTGGAGACAGATTTAACCACTAATTAGTATATGGCAATTTTTATTTTTTTTGCAGGTTTTCACTACAGTTAGTAGCGAAGAGAAACAGAAGTTTCTGCTGTCAAGGTATCCAAAACTAAAGAAAGAGAATATTTTGAACTCCAGATCGCAGATGTTTGAATTTGATGTGATGCGACTAACGAATGGAGATGGAGTGCAAGTGGTGCTCAACTCTCTATCAGAAGACATGTTACAGGCTTCCCTCAGAGTCCTCTCTCTACACGGAAGGTTTCTGGAGCTTGGAAAGTTTGATTTGTCCAACAACTCTTCTCTAGGTAATTAGAAATATAATTTCTTCTTAAAAAATATTTTCTATATATTCTTTTCTCTTACTCTCTGTTTCCATTAGTTTTGTCGTTATATGTATGACAAAACTTACTTTCCTCCAGGTATGGCTGTGTTTTTAAAGAACACAAGTTTCCATGGCATCTTGCTTGACTCCCTGTTTGATGAAGATAATATCGAATGGGAGGAAGTGAGACAGCTGGTGTCATCAGGAATAAAATCTGGAGTTGTGACACCTCTTAAGTATACCAAGTTTGAGAAATACCAGCTAGAGGAAGCATTCCGATTCATGGCAAATGGCAAACACATTGGAAAAGTTCTCATTCAGGTAGATATAGTATTACTGTTCATCATATATGTACTGGTGGCTTTTGTACAGATTGTTAATGATTTTCATGTGAGAATACTTACTTGCGTAGGTGAAGGATGAATTATTCAATCAAACAGAGGCAATCGATGTGCTGCCGAGATTTTTCTGCCATCCTGAAAAATCATACCTCATAGTCGGTGGTTTGGGTGGCTTTGGACTGGAACTTGCTCAGTGGCTTGCATCTCGAGGTGCCAAAAAACTGGTCCTCACATCGAGATCTGGTGTAAAAAATGGTTGGTAAAATAAACAACTGTTCTTTGCAATTCTCCATACTTCTCAACTAGTTGCATCTGAATAACAATTGGCATGTTCTAACAGGTGACCAATTAATCGAAATAACCAATGTCATGCTTTGACAGGTAACTGATGTATCTGAACAACTAGCATGTTTTGATAGGTTACCAATGTATATAAATAATCAATGGCATGAGTGACAGGTTATTAATGTATAGGAATACCAAATGGCATTCTTTGACAGGTTATTAATGTATATACATAACAACTGGCATGCTTTGACAGGTTACCGATGTATATAAATAAAAGTGGCATGCTTTAACAGGTTACCAATGTATATACGGTAAATAACAAATGGCATTCTTTGACAGGTTACCAAGCCAAAGTTTTGAAGCAGTTGCGCTGCCAAAAGGTGAATGTCATTACATCTACGAGAAATGCAGCGTGCTATACAGAAGCTGAAAAGTTGTTGCAGGAATGCATAAACATCGGACCACTTGGAGGGGTATTTAACCTGGCAGCGGTAAGTTGCATTTATTTCTTAAACTCGCCTTAACTTGATTTCTTCAGATATTTCCACAGGTTTGTGATGGCATCTATACGGTTTATTCTTACAGGTACTTGGAGATGCGATTGTAGGAAATCAGACAGAGTCTTCCTTGAAGGCTGTGCTGGAGCCAAAGGTCACGAGCACACTAAACCTTGACAGCCTGACAAGAGAACTCACTGCTGACTCCCTAGACTGTTTTGTCGTCTTTTCGTCAGTTGTAGCGGCCATGGGGAATAAAGGACAAATCAACTACGGCTTTGCTAACTCTGCCATAGAGAGAATGTGTGAGAAGCGTTACTCAGATGGACTTCCTGGTAAATATGACTGCAACGGTTTCATTTTGTAAAAGTTGTTGTCTCTTCCTTACGCAATCTTGTTAAATGTGTGACTGGGTTTAGAGTCAGGCACAAACACCAGAGCGGAACAAACCAGTTGAATGTAGCGTAGCAGTGGTTTTGGTAGACCACTGCTACGCTACATTATGCGTTACCCTTGGGTAGACCACTGCTACGCTACATTATGTGTTACCCTTAGGTAGACCACTGCTACGCTACAATATGTGTTACCCTTAGGTAGACCACTGCTACGCTACATTATGTGTTACCCTTAGGTAAACCACTGCTACGCTACAATATGTGTTACCTTTAGGTAAACCACTGCTACGCTACAATATGTGTTACTCTTAGGTAGAACACTGCTACGCTACATTATGTGTTACCCTTAGGTAGACCACTGCTACGCTACAATATGTGTTACCCTTAGGTAGACCACTGCTACGCTACATTATGTGTTACCCTTAGGTAGACCACTGCTACGCTACAATATGTGTTACCCTTAGGTAGACCACTGCTACGCTACATTATGTGTTACCCTTAGGTAAACCACTGCTACGCTACAATATGTGTTACCTTTAGGTAAACCACTGCTACGCTACAATATGTGTTACTCTTAGGTAGAACACTGCTACGCTACATTATGTGTTACCCTTAGGTAGACCACTGCTACGCTACAATATGTGTTGCCCTTAATTAGACCACTGCTACGCTACATTATGCGTTACCCTTAGGTAGACCACTGCTACGCTACATTATGCTTTACCCTTAGGTAGACCACTGCTACGCTACATTATGCATTACCCTCAGAAACGACACGTGGAATGACAATTCGATACAAATAGTACAGATTAGAAATTATTCACTGCAACTCATTCAGATACCAACTTTTGGTGCTGATATAATAACACGACCAAACGAGCTAGGGAGTTTTTATGACAAATGCATGTGCACACAACTTACGAAAATTATTCATCAACACTGAGACAAACCCTTGTCTGAAAATTTCATCAACAAATTTAACCATCGTTTTGTAGATTAGTTAAAGTATAATAACGATACAAAACACATATAGGCCTATTTAAATATGTTACCAAGTCTTTGTAAATTATCGAAGTTCTCTAAAAACTTACCCATCTGATCGGATTATACACAAATAGACAGATTTATTAGGACAAAAATCGTCACAAAACGCTTGAAAAGCTTAGTTTAATAAAAGTTAAGACCGGAAAATGAAACGGCGGTCGACAGAGAATAGAACGATCAAGTCAGGCGCATTTTGCGAAAAAATAACGTGCACATTTCACCAGTCTATGGCATTGTTTACTCGTAATCAAATTTATTCGAAGGTTTCTGTAACAAACGTAGACCGTTTGAGGCGTTAACCGATTTATAGGTACGAAATTGTGGTACACAGTTTATCAGCTTATGTTTTTTGTCTAATCACCGAAGGCTTCATTATTTAAGACGTTAGCCGAAATTCTTTACAACTTATGTACAAGCTAGGGCTGAACTACAACGCCCCTTTATGACGAGAACCTTTTTTTATTTCGCTCCAGTTTGCAGAAAACTTTAAGACGCGTGAACGGTCATACTTGCTTTATGTTAAAGATCTCTGCAAAATTGTGCATTGGTTTTCTATTAGTACTGTATTACTATTACTAAGTTTGGATATTCTTTTTGATACTTCTTGATATTGTTAGCTATGACGTTTTTAAATGTAAACAAAACTGTGCATTGGTTTTATACTATTACTATATTAATAATATTGGTTATTCTAATAATATCAGTGCATTTTACTTCTAATATTGGCCAATATTGCATTTCTCCTATTGCTGGGGGAGAGATATAAACATATAATATTTTCCTTTCATTATTGCTGTTTGTTGTATATAATAACACCCACACCCAGTACATTACAGCTACCATTGTAGTTATCCTATTGCACTGCAGTGCCATTTGACTGCTAATATTGCATTTCTCAACCATCAGTACCCTTTCTTTTTTCCAATATAACTTTGGTAGTGGGCTGTATGACAGTGGAATTTCTAGTTATTATTATTGATTCAATATTAATACAGCTTCTTGTTGATACACGGTAACAGCTAGGTTTAGTATTACGTATTGATATTGCAAGATATCATATAGTATATTGATATAGAAAGGATTTTAAATAGTAGCTTTGTGTAAATACATTAAGCTGGTAATATACAATATTGTATATTACCAACTTAGTATTGGTTATTACCAGCTTAGTATTGGTTATTAACAGCTTAGTATTGGTTATTACCAGCTTAGTATTGGTTATTACCAGCTTAGTATTAGATATTAACAGCTTAGTATTGGTTATTACCAACTTAGTATTGGTTATTACCAGCTTAGTATTGGTTATTAACAGCTTAGTGTTGGTTATTACCAGCTTAGTATTGGTTATTACCAGCTTAGTATTGGATATTAACAGCTTAGTATTGGATATTAACAGCTTAGTATTGGTTATTACCAGCTTAGTATTGGTTATTACCAGCTTAGTATTGGTTATTAATGGCTTAGTATCGATTATTACCAGTTTAGTATTGGTTATTAATAAATTAGTATTGGTTATTAACAGCTTAGTATTTGTTATTAACAGCTTAGTATTGGTTATTAAATGCTTAGTATTGATTACCCGTATTAACCGCTTAGTATTGGTTATTGATGATTGAATATTAACAGCCTCAATATTACATATTATATATTGATTATTGCTATAAATGTTAGAATTATTAGGTATGGAATTGGTGTTTGTGTATTGACCCCAAACATGGTGACTATTTGTTTTCGTGCTTCTAAATTTTTATGTAAAAAAATCTTGTTTAATTGTTGATTTCTATATTAAAACTTACTGCACTCTGATGGAATTTTCAGTTTTTCTATACACCTACCTCCTACTCTGTTCAAGGTCTGGCAATTCAATGGGGAGCCATTGCCGATGTCGGTCTGGTAATATCTAACCATGGCAACAACAGTACAGTAGTGGGTGGAACCTTTCCTCAACGCATTTTCAGCTGTCTGATGACCTTGGACAAACTGTTGTGTCATCGTAATACAGCTGTAGTTGCTAGCTACCTCGTCGCTGAGAAGAGGTCTACCTCGACTATTTATCAGAAGGATGTAGTGAAAACAGTCTTCAATATTCTTGGTAAATGCTTCAGTGTTTATATAGTGAACACAACTTTACAGAGAAACATTACAGCAGTAGAATATTTTAGCCTGTCTTGATAAGCTGTTGTTTTTGCGTAGTTGTCTCCCCGTCGAGCGTCGAGCAACAACAGCTTGTCACAAGACGTACTGCACCTGATGCATGAGCTGCACTTATAATGAGTTATTCTCTTCCGTCTATGCGGCTCGGTTGCGATGTTATGTCGGTCGCATTGGTAATCATAACGAATTTTGCACAAAAATTTATGTAGAAAAAATAAGATTATAACGTTTAACCAGCGACCAGTCTCTGCGGTAAACTTTAGTAAAATTTGAGAACTTAGGTAACAACAGCGACTAAACATGTCGTTATTTGTGCGCTCAGTCAGTTTTATTTCTATTTGTGTATCAGTCAGTTTTATTTGTTCTAATGGATTTTATTTTAAGTTTATTTTATTCTTAAGTTCTACTAAAGTTTATCACAAAAACTAGTCTTTGGTTAAACGTTGTAATCTTGTTTTTTTTTTCTACATAAATTTTTGCGTGAAATCCGTTATGATTACCAACGGAGCGACCGACACAACATCGCGGCCAAGCCGCGTAGACGGAAGAGAACAACTCCCTATAAGTGCAGCTGATGCATCAGGTGCAGTACGCATAGATATAGTAAACCCTAGATTGGCGAATAGCTATCAATACAATGGAGCAAAAGTGAGGCCTATAATTGGCTGTTGTTCTCACGACGTTACGTCGTAGTGATGTGCATCACAGCATCAAAGCCTTCAATTGAGCAATAAGTTTAGTAGTGGAATCACGCTTGGCATGCTAGTTTTTAAGTCATAAACATAACAATAAGACCAAATTCTTAGTGAAATGTCATCAGAAGAGACTACAACACCCCAGGTATATCCTGAATTGCCCATAACAAAACAGAACTTCAACTCAAAACAAGAAGTTCTCAACAATATCATAAGCTATCTATGCCGATTAAAGACACCAAGCTGAAAGCTGCTAGTAGAAAATAATAGGAAAATCATCATCATTTCGTCATTGGTTTTGAGTCAGCAGCCAAATCTGTACATGACATTGCTCAATATCTTTTCAGCAACTACCCTTACATCAACTACTTCCTAACCTTTAAGATCAACCAGGATCACATTGAGATTCTGCTTTCCACAATACGATCTAAGGGTGACTATAACAATAACCCGGATGTGCAGTGCTTTAGATCTGCACTTCGAGCACTGTTCATAAAAGCAGATATCACACCATGTCCCAATGTTAACTGTATTGATCTGGATGTGAGCAGGGCTGAAAAAACTGGCCAACTCCTGCTACATTCTCTGGCTAGAAAGAAAAAGAAAGAAGAGACAAAAGCTGAGGAAGGTGAAGATGAGGAGTTCGGTGATGAGGATTTTTTTCTAACTCAAATGTGATGAGCGTATCAAGTTCTTGACCGATGTCGAAGTAGTGGGAAGTAGAAATAGTGATGACATAACCCTAATCTCAGTTAAAAATAGAGGAGGATTGGTGACCAGATTGATAGGCCGAATATGAATTGCTGCAGAAAAGTGCCTACGTTCACACATGGAGAGCTGTGGTATCACACAGAGAGCTTTTAAACAAGTAACATCACAGACAGTAACATATATGTCTTATTACATAACCTCCATCAAGGTTTTACATGTACAGTGCATGCCAACAGTCTACTCAAAACTATATTAAATCGCTATACTAAAATCAGAAAACACTGCCGCTTCAAAGCAGGAATCTAGTTCAACCAACCTTAGACAAAAACTATCTCGTCTAGTTATTTTCAGTCATGTCTAATGGGTGTTTAATACAGTGGTCCAGCGTAACTGCTTCTAAACCTCATCTGATTCATTAGTTTGTTATTAGTTTAATTTCTATTTGGTCACTCTTTGTATTATCAATAATATAGAAGCTTCTAAATCATTGGTATTATTCATTACCATGTGTGTAAGATTCTTGCCTTTCTCATCCAAAGTCATTACAGTCATACTTCGACTTACGAGCTTAATGCGTTCAGAGACTGAGCTCGTAGGTCAATTTACTACTATCAACTACGCCAAAACAACAGCTTGTCAAGACAGGCTATAGAATATTGAAACCAAAGTAACATTTCCTCATTTTGACAGGAATGAGTGAGGATTCATCAGTGAATTCCCAAAGCACTCTGGGTAGCCTTGGCCTTGACTCTCTCATGGCAGCAGAAGTGAAACAGGTTCTCGAGAAAGAGTTCAACTTGAACTTCACAGCAGAAGAACTTCGAGTACTGTCTATAGACTCTCTGAAATCTGCTGCTGAAGCATTACCTCAATCAGAACAAGACATGGTTGAGTCTGTAAACTGAATAGGGTTTGAATAGAGAAGGTATAACGACAAAACCAGCCAGCCAACAGTCAGTAACCTCCTTCTATTAAACATGACAGTCAATTTTTATAGTTAGGTAAGATATCTGGTTGCTGTCTCTGCCTCATATGTCAACTGACTCCTTCCTATTTACTTCAAGCAGTGTGAAATACAGAAATGAATAGCATAACCAGCAAGGAACTAGAATTCCTGAAATTACCTTTGACTGAACATTTTGCTAATCCGTTTAGATTTGTATAATAAAATTTATTCACCTATGTACACTCATTTAATAGACAATATGTACTCAATTATGAAATAAAACCCACTGTGTTTATTTTTAATCACTGCATATTATATATTTTTATCTACATTTTTGTACTACATGTTATTAACTAGAAAATTAACTAACACACATATTAACAACGAATCAGTACTCCTGCAAACTTGTGATGTCATATTTTCTTCCTTTAATATAATAATAAAACTTCAATAAGCAACTCATCTCTTCTCAAAGGCAACTTGGTTCAAACAAAGCCTTCCCAGTTTTGTAATAGAATACGTTAGTCATACAAAGGTAATGCTACAAGACACAATTGCGAGGGCAGGGTGATAGAGCCCCGCAGAAAGGCGCTATCTTTCCAATTCAAAACTGGCCTGTAGAGTGGATGTGCCAAACCCCTAAAAGCATCAGTCCATATGTAGTTCAAACTGCTTATTATGGCAGCAACTGAAACTAGGTACAATGGAAGTCCTTTAGTGGTGTTCAAATCCTTAAGTCGGAAAGATAGTACTGCTAAATAGGTAGCTAAATAACATACTATTAAATTATCCTTATTTCAGCCCAGCGGTAGGCCTGGTGATATCTGCAATTTCCTTCATTTGTAATGCTATGTGTGAGGTGTACACAGTTGAGGTATGTGTGCGGTGTACCGGAATTGAGGTATGTGTGAGGTGTACACAGTTGAGATACGTGTGAGGTGTATACAGTTGAGGTACGTGTGAGGTGTACACAGTTGAGATACGTGTGAGGTGTAAAATATGAGGTATGTGTGAGGTGTACACAGTTGAGATACGTGTGAGGTGTGCACAGTTGAGGTATATGTGAGGTGTACACAGTTGAAGTATGTGTGAAGTGTACATAGTTGAGGTACGTGTGAGGTGTACACAGTTGAAATACATGTGAAGTGCACACAGTTGAGGTACCTGTGAGGGGTACACAGTTGAGGTATGTGTGAGGTGTACATAGTTGAGATACGTGTGAGGTGTACACAATTGAAGTACATGTGAGGTGTACAGAGTTGAGGTATGTGTGAGTTGTACAGAGTTGAGGTATGTGTGAGGTGTACAGAGTTTAGGTACGTGTGAGGTGTACACAGTCGAGGTACGTGTGAGCCGTACACAGTTGAAGTATGTGTGAGGTGTACACAGTTGAGGTACGTGTGAGGTGTAAAATATGAGGTACGTGTGAGGTGTACACAGTTGAAATACATGTGAAGTGCACACAGTTGAGGTACCTGTGAGGGGTACACAGTTGAGGTATGTGTGAGGTGTACATAGTTGAGATACGTGTGAGGTGTACACAATTGAAGTACATGTGAGGTGTACAGAGTTGAGGTATGTGTGAGTTGTACAGAGTTGAGGTATGTGTGAGGTGTACAGAGTTTAGGTACGTGTGAGGTGTACACAGTCGAGGTACGTGTGAGCTGTACACAGTTGAAGTATGTGTGAAGTGCACACAGTTGAGGTACGTGTGAGGTGTACAGAGTTGAGGTATGTGTGAGGTGTACAGATTTGAGGTATGTGTGAGGTGTACAGAGTTTATGTACGTGTGAGGTGTACAGAGTTGAGGTGCGTGTGAGCTGTACAGAGTTGAGGTACGTGTGAGGTGTATACAGTTGAGGTATGTGTGAGGTGTACACAGTTGAGATACGTGTGAGGTGTGCACAGTTGAGGTATATGTGAGGTGTACACAGTTGAGGTATGTGTGAGGTGTACACAGTTGAGGTACGTGTGAGGTGTGCACAGTCGAGGTACGTGTGAGCTGTACACAGTTGAAGTAGGTGTGAGGTGTACACAATTGAAGTACATGTGAGGTGTACAGAGTTGAGGTATGTGTGAGGTGTACAGAGTTGAGGTATGTGTGAGGTGTACAGAGTTTAGGTACGTGTGAGGTGTACACAGTTGAGGTACGTGTGAGGTGTGCACAGTTGAGGTACGTGTGAGGTGTACAGAGTTGAGGTACGTGTGAGGTGTACACAGTTGAAGTATATGTGAGATGTACAGAGTTGAAGTATGTGTGAGGTGTACACAGTTGAGATACGTGTGAGGTGTGCACAGTTGAGGTATATGTGAGGTGTACACAGTTGAAGTATGTGTGAAGTGTACATAGTTGAGGTATGTGTGAGGTGTAAAATATGAGGTACGTGTGAGGTGTACAGAGTTTACGTACGTGTGAGGTGTACACAGTTGAGGTGCGTGTGAGCTGTACAGAGTTGAGGTACGTGTGAGGTGTATACAGTTGAGGTGTATGTGAGGTGTATACAGTTGAGGTATGTGTGAGGTGTACACAGTTGAGATACGTGTGAGGTGTGCACAGTTGAGGTATATGTGAGGTGTACACAGTTGAAGTATGTGTGAAGTGTACATAGTTGAGGTACGTGTGAGGTGTACACAGTTGAGGTATGTGTGAGGTGTACATAGTTGAGATACGTGTGAGGTGTACACAATTGAAGTACATGTGAGGTGTACAGAGTTGAGGTATGTGTGAGGTGTACAGAGTTGAGGTATGTGTGATGTGTACAGAGTTTAGGTACGTGTGAGGTGTACACAGTTGAGGTATGTGTGAGGTGTACATAGTTGAGATACGTGTGAGGTGTACACAATTGAAGTACATGTGAGGTGTACAGAGTTGAGGTATGTGTGAGGTGTACAGAGTTGAGGTATGTGTGATGTGTACAGAGTTTAGGTACGTGTGAGGTGTACACAGTTGAGGTACGTGTGAGGTGTGCACAGTTGAGGTATATGGGAGGTGTACAGAGTTGAAGTATGTGTGAGGTGTACACAGTTGAGGTACGTGTGAGGTGTACAGAGTTGAGGTACGTGTGAGGTGTACACAGTTGAAGTATATGTGAGATGTACAGAGTTGAAGTATGTGTGAGGTGTACAGAGTTTAGGTATGTATGAAGTGTACAGAGTTGAGGTACCTGTGAGGTGTACACATTTGAGGTACATATGAGGTGTACACATTTGAGGTATGTCTGAGGTTTACTCAACTGACGTATGTGTTAAGGGTTCAGCACTTCCACTGGTTTTACAGGCTAGCTTTTTATTGGACAGTTAGAATTTTATGTAGGGCTCTATCACCCCGCCCTCGTAATTGTGTCTTGTAGCATTACCTTTGTATGACTAACGTATTCTATTACAAAACTGGGAAGGCTTTGTTTGAACCAAGTTGCCTTTGAGAAGAGATGAGTTGCTTATTGAAGTTTTATTATTATATTAAAGGAAGAAAATATGACATCACAAGTTTGCAGGAGTACTGATTCGTTGTTAATATGTGTGTTAGTTAATTTTCTAGTTAATAACATGTAGTACAAAAATGTAGATAAAAATATATAATATGCAGGGATTAAAAATAAACACAGTGGGTTTTATTTCATAATTGAGTACATATTGTCTATCAAATGAGTGTACATAGGTGAATAAATTTTATTATACAAATCTAAACGGATTAGCAAAATGTTCAGTCAGAGGTAATTTCAGGAATTCTAGTTCCTTGCTGGTTATGCTATTCATTTTTGTATTTCACACTGCTTGAAGTAAATAGGAAGGAGTCAGTTGACATATGAGGCAGAGACAGCAACCAGATATCTTACCTAACTATAAAAATTGACTGTCATGTTTAATAGAAGGAGGTTACTGACTGTTGGCTGGCTGGTTTTGTCGTTATACCTTCTCTATTCAAACCCTATTCAGTTTACAGACTCAACCATGTCTTGTTCTGATTGAGGTAATGCTTCAGCAGCAGATTTCAGAGAGTCTATAGACAGTACTCGAAGTTCTTCTGCTGTGAAGTTCAAGTTGAACTCTTTCTCGAGAACCTGTTTCACTTCTGCTGCCATGAGAGAGTCAAGGCCAAGGCTACCCAGAGTGCTTTGGGAATTCACTGATGAATCCTCACTCATTCCTGTCAAAATGAGGAAATGTTACTTTGGTTTCAATATTCTACTGCTGTAATGTTTTTCTGTAAAGTTGTGTTCACTATTTAGACACTGAAGCATTTACCAAGAATATTGAAGACTGTCTTTACTACATCCTTCTGATAAATAGTCGAGGTAGACTTCTTCTCAGCGACGAGGTAGCTAGCAACTACAGCTGTATTACGATGACACAACAGTTTGTCCAAGGTCATCAGACAGCTGAAAATGCGTTGAGGAAAGGTCCCACTCACTACTGTACTGTTGTTGCCATGGTTAGATATTACCAGACCGACATCGGCAATGGCTCCCCATTGAATTGCCAGACCTTGAACAGAGTAGGAGGTGAGTGTATAGCAAAAACTGAAAATTCCATCAGAGTTCAGTAAGTTTTAATATAGAAATCAACATATGAACAAATTTTCTTGCATAAAAATTTAGAAGCACGAAAACAAATAGTCCCCATGCATAGGTCAGTACGCAAACAACATTTACATACCTAATCATTCTAATATTAATATCAATAATCTTTGCAAGGATCATATGTTCAATACGTATAAGTACACCCAAAGCTACTATTCAAATGGATTGTAGCCAATAACTGCCAGTTTGTACTATTTACAATGGTTTGCGGTAGTCATACCACATGTCGTTTTTAAGGGTATCACAGAATGGTCTACCAACACTACTGATATGCCACAATGAACCGGGTTCTTCTGCTCTAGTGTTTATGCCTAATACTAAACCCAGTCACCTATTTAAAAAACCTGCGTAAGAGACGACAACTTCTACAGAATAAAATGGATTTAGTCATATTTACCAGGAAGTCCATCTGAGTAACGCTTCTCACACATTCTCTCTATGGCAGAGTTAGCAAAGCCATAGTTGATTTGTCCTTTATTCCCTATGGCCGCTACAACTGACGAAAAGACGACAAAACAGTCTAGGGAGTCAGCAGTGAGTTCTCTTGTCAGGCTGTCAAGGTTTAGTGTGCTCGTGACCTTTGGCTCCAGCACAGCCTTCAAGGAAGACTCTGTCTGATTTCCTACAATCGCATCTCCAAGTACCTGTAAGAATAAACCGTATAGATGCCATCACAAACCTGTGGAAATATCTGAAGAAATCAAGTTAAGGCGAGTTTAAGAAATAAATGCAACTTACCGCTGCCAGGTTAAATACCCCTCCAAGTGGTCCGATGTTTATGCATTCCTGCAACAACTTTTCAGCTTCTGTATAGCACGCTGCATTTCTCGTAGATGTAATGACATTCACCTTTTGGCAGCGCAACTGCTTCAAAATTTTGGCCTGGTAACCTGCCAAAGCATGCCAGTTGTTATTCATATACATTGGTAACCTGTCAAAGCATGCCAGTTGTTATGTATACACATGAATAACCTGTCAAACCATGCCAGTTGTCGTGGATATACACAAATAACCTGTCAAAGAATGGCATTTGTTATTTATATACATTGGTAACATGTCAAAACATGCCAGTTGCTATTTATATACATTGGTAACCTGCCAAAGCATGCCAGTTGTTATTTATATACATTGGTAACGTGTCAAAGCATGCCAGTTGTTATGTACATGTATATACCTGAATAACCTGTCATAGAATTTCATTTGTTATTTATATACATTAATAACCTATCAAAGAATGCTAGTTGTTCAGATACATCAGTTACCTGTCAAAGCATGACATTGGTTATTTCGATTAATTGGTCACCCGTTAGAACATGCCAATTGTTATTCAGATGCAACTAGTTGAGAAGTATGGAGAATTGCAAAGAACAGTTGTTTATTTTACCAACCATTTTTTACACCAGATCTCGATGTGAGGACAAGTTTTTTGGCACCTCGAGATGCAAGCCACTGAGCAAGTTCCAGTCCAAAGCCACCCAAACCACCGACTATGAGGTATGATTTTTCAGGATGGCAGAAAAATCTTGGCAGCACATCGATTGCCTCTGTTTGATTGAATAATTCATCCTTCACCTACGCAAGTAAGTATTCTCACATGAAAAACATTAACAATCTGTACAAAAGCCACCAGTTAAGATATAATGAACAGTAATACTATATCTACCTGAATGAGAACTTTTCCAATGTGTTTGCCATTTGCCATGAATCGGAATGCTTCCTCTAGCTGGTATTTCCCAAACTTGGTATACTTAAGAGGTGTCACAACTCCAGATTTTATTCCTGATGACACCAGCTGTCTCACTTCCTCCCATTCGATATTATCTTCATCAAACAGGGAGTCAAGCAAGATGCCATGGAAACTTGTGTTCTTTAAAAACACAGCCATACCTAAAAAAAAAGTAAGTTTTGTCATACATATAACAACGAAACTAACGGAAACAGAGTGTAAGAGAAAATAATATATAGAAAATATTTTTAAGAAGAAATTATATTTCTAATTACCTAGAGAAGAGTTGTTGGACAAATCAAACTTTCCGAGTTCCAGAAACCTTCCGTGTAGAGAGAGGACTCTGAGGGAAGCCTGTAACATGTCTTCTGATAGAGAGTTGAGCACCACTTGCACCCCATCTCCATTCGTTAGTCGCATCACATCAAATTCAAACATCTGCGATCTGGAGTTCAAAATATTCTCTTTCTTTAGTTTTGGGTACCTTGACAGCAGAAAATTCTGTTTCTCTTCGCTACTAACTGTAGTGAAAACCTGTAGAAAAACAAAAAAGTTCAAAATTATTAATATATAAATATGATAGCATGTGTGTTCAGCATGATAGCATGTTGATGTAGCATGATAGAATGACGCAAATATGATAGCATGTTCAGATATAATGAGATAAAAGAATGCTATAAGCCAGGTTAAAACTCACAACACCCAGCTTTGTAGACCATCACTCTACCGACAGCGCCATTTTACTACCTTCCTGTCTTTCAGAAACCCGTGAATTCTCTGCACCCTTATTCTCTGCACCCTTTTAGCGCGCCTGATGATCACTTACATTGTGTGTTAGTTTGCTGAATGTTATGCTCTCTAGTAGACAGTTAGGAATAAATTAATTAACTTCCTTCGCAAACAAGTTACTTATCGTAAGATCTCACTAAGTTTTTGTTGTTCGAGAACACTTGAAGAACCTTCTTAGCAAACTCTCAGAAGTTTTAGTGAATAAATAAATACAGTATTGTCTGTATATAATATTAATTATTTACTCTCAACACTGGTGAACCAAAAGGGCAGCAAAGAGAGGCGGCCAGAGAATAACAAAGAAGGAGATGAGAGCAGCTCAGAGTGTATGAAGGACAAGCCCAACATAATAGAGACAGACAACAAATGAGGAGTCAAATGCGCAAACAGAATATAGTTACATATGAGTATAATGATTATATATATTATTATATATAGTCATACATAGTGATTATATATTATTGTATATCTAGCTACATATAATGATTGGGGTAGAGAACTAAAACAGGCAAGAATAAAGCGAATGAATAAAAAGAGCGAAATTAATAACACTCAAGAAAGAGAACAGATACGGTAAGGAAAGATGCAAAGGATGCAAAAGCAAGACAAGTGCAACAAAGCATCAACAGACAGTAGGTGAGAGTTTGAAGAAATGACATGACTCAAAAAGAATGGCTAGGGCACTAGACCTTATCACTCTCAATTTAAACATGCATAGTTTAGAAACAAGAATGCTGCCAGACCTAAAACCAGAGTGCTGCCTATGCTTTTAGCAACAAGAACGCTGCCAGACCTCAAACCAGAGGTCTGCCGATGCTTTTAGACCAAGAACTTCTAGGAAGTTTGATTTACGAATACTAGGTCAGCCATATGGTCAGCAAAGTACTTAACAAAATATGAACTCATTCTTATAATAGTTCTCTAACTTTATATGAATTATAATATTAAAGTGAAAACTGTAACAATTATAAATTTGAAAGAGCATGATCAATGATTGGCTGGTGAAGATTAAGATTTTTCAAGCAAAAGTAAACAAGTATATATCCTTTTATAAAAAAAGTGCAAATAATGGAAATAAAAATATGTAAAGCTATTTGGAAACTAGAGTAGAAAAGACTGAGTGTAAAGTCTGTCAGAGGAGCACAACTCTTACTGTCAATACAGAGTGAGTTAATTATTTTAAAGGTTAGAGCACACAGGGTGCTACAACATCTTAGAATTAGTGTACGCCGTGTTATAGGATCATAAAGACTGACCTTGACATTTGTGCATTCAGTTTCTATTACAACATTTGGTAATATAAATTGTATCTTTTCGGTATAAATTTTTAATAATTATATTTGGCAAAGTTTTCACTTTAAACCACAACATATTCTCAAAGTAGTTTAAGTTGTGATTTGAATTACTTTTTTCTGCTGCATTTTAGATGGCTATAAAAATACAACTCTAACAAGCTTTATTCTCTAATCACATATACCTACTTGGCAGTCGAGGCTTAGGGCAATGGCGATGGCTGCCTGGCCAACACCACCGCTGCCGGAATGAATAAGCACTGACTCTTTGGTTCTCAAGCGACCTCTAACGATAAGCGCATAATAAGCACTCGAGTAAACGACCGGCACAGTTGCTGCCTCACTCATCGTCCAGTTTTCTGGCACATCCCAGAGAAACCTTTCATCAGCACGGACAGTTGTAGCTAAAGCTTTAGCGGAGCAGAGTCCCATCACTCTCCTGTTGTTCGGTGAGCACCATCCTGAGAACTCAATACCAAGTAGACAATCTCTCATCTTCTCATAACCTGAAGAACAAACACCTTTATTCCTGCTTAGCTTTTTAAGGCTTCTTGACATGCATTTCACAGCTGAGGCTAGAGTGTACTACCCCTCGCAGTTGCACAACATAGCAACAACTTAGCATCTCTAGGCAGCTGGTGAGTTGTGTGCATGCATGCACTCTTTGTGAAGTCAATTCGAAGAAGAAAAAAAGTGTGTATACCAAAAAGGTACAAATTTCACTCTAAATGTATTTTTGTGAAACGTTGTTTCATGCAAACCTAATCTTGCTAAACTTTCCTGCAACTGCAAGCAATGCCTCATGTTTGGCGATTAATAGATTAAAATGAAACATCAAGGAAGCAAAAACTTTAAACATCGCTCCTTCGTCTCTAAAACCAGGCATTAGAATGCCAAGCGCTACACATTTTTGCCAAACTATTAGGGGTTATGCAGTACAAAATGTAAAATAATATACCGTATGTATGGTAGGTATGTACGTAGGTATGTACAGTACCTGGAATTGACTCAGGAGCCAGCTTTCCTGTAGCGAGCATAACATCTCTAAAGTTGAGGGCTGCATAGCCTGTGGTGCAGAGTTGTTGAAAACTGCCTCCAGGTTCGCTGTGCTTGGTAGGGGCCTCCATCCAGCACAGACTAGAGAGACCCGATTTACTCGGGTTGTGGTTTACATTAGCCCATTGGCTACTCAGCTTGCCTGTCGTAAACAGAGTCATAAGGTATAGTACTCTGTATCAAAAGCTTCATATAACACACTCAATGTATATACGTATATATACATATACGAATATGTAGTTTTATAGTTTAATAAAACTACATATTCTACATAACTACATAAAACTACAATATATATAAAGCGTGTAGTTTTATATATATTGTAATTTTATTATATATATAGATATATATATCTTTATATATATAAAAAGATATATACATATATTTCATGCATGTATATAAAACATACAGTTTACATTATATATATATATATATATATATATATATATATTATATATATACATGTATATATATATAAAATGGAAAGGTATTTATATATATAAACCCCAGACTACTTTCTTACCTGCCTGCATGGGAAGGTATTTATATGAGCCCCAGACTCCTTTCTCACCTGTCTGCATGGGAAGGTATTTATATGAGCCCCAGACTCCTTTCTCACCTGTCTGCATGGGAAGGTATTTATATGAGCCCCAGACTCCTTTCTTACCTATCTGCATGGGAAGGTATTTATATGAGCCCCAGACTCCTTTCTCACCTGTGGGCATGGGAAGGTATTTATATGAGCCCCAGACTTCTTTCTCACCTGTCTGCATGGGAAGGTATTTATATGAGCCCCAGACTCCTTTCTCACCTGTCTGCATGGGAAGGTATTT
Organism: Watersipora subatra; assembly: GCF_963576615.1. Lineage (NCBI taxonomy): Eukaryota > Metazoa > Bryozoa > Gymnolaemata > Cheilostomatida > Watersiporidae > Watersipora > Watersipora subatra. The sequence goes on along the minus strand of NC_088708.1, from coordinate 31,311,032 downwards.
ATATGAGCCCCAGACTCCTTTCTTACCTATCTGCATTGGAAGGTATTTATATGAGCCCCAGACTCCTTTCTCACCTGTGGGCATGGGAAGGTATTTATATGAGCCCCAGACTTCTTTCTCACCTGTCTGCATGGGAAGGTATTTATATGAGCCCCAGACTTCTTTCTCACCTGTCTGCATGGGAAGGTATTTATATAAGCCCCAGACTCCTTTCTCACCTGTGGGCATGGGAAGGTATTTATATGAGCCCCAGACTTCTTTCTCACCTGTCTGCATGGGAAGGTATTTATATGAGCCCCAGACTTCTTTCTCACCTGTCTGCATGGGAAGGTATTTATATGAGCCCCAGATGCCTTTCTCACCTGTCTGCATGGGAAGGTATTTATAAGAGCCCCAGATGCCTTTCTTAAACACATTCATGACCAGGTCTTTTTCTTTGATTCTCCGCATTTCAGGGGAGTTAGCAGGTGGCAGCTTGTCAGGTCCAGCATTCAGAATACATCTGAAAATAATTTTTACAATTATTCAAAATGCTGTTTAATCTTCATATATGAAACAAGAATGAATTTCCAGAGAGAGAGTTCAGGATTGTAACAGATACATGTACACTAGAAAAATCAGCGGCTGGCAGACTTTGAACTTTGACAATTTTGAAATTAAACTCCGAGTTGCTGCTTTTCTGCACTTCTGTCAGCCCTGCTCTGCTGTTCTGTGGCAAGCCCTGCTATCATTCCGTAGTTTGCTAACGTTTGCAAGTTTAAGCAGCTAAAACTGTAAACATCAGTTTTTGAAATAATATCCTACTGGCCAAGTAATTAAAAGCAAAATAAAGCAAACGAACAGAATTTTATTCATTTATTTTCTACTTCCTAATTTCTGTTTTATTTATTGTAAAAATTTCGGAAAGTTTGAAAAAGGGAGCGGAAATAAAAAAACAGAGATTCAAATGTAATTAAATTCAATAATGGCTTTAGTTAGACATTACCTCAGCTTTGCTCCCATCATCTCCAGTCTTAAACAGTTGACTAGTCCAATCACACCATTGGCATCGTCAGCAACTATCCATAGCCTTTTGTCCTCAGTAGAAGTAAGAGAAGCCAATTTCTTTTTGAGTGGCTCCAGCCAGCTTGTACCAACACCAGATACTGATATCTCTTCTTCTTCTACGATTTAACATATATATTCAACGATGAACGTAAGGATTAGGACGGCGATCGCTGCCTAGACGCTGTGATACTAAAATATAACACAATGAAAAATGGTTTACCAAGTAGTTACAACCTCCTAGCCGCTTACCAGGTTCAAGCTGTATAACCCTCCAAAGCATCAAAGTCTGAACGGGGTCTTCCACTTGATAGACGAGCTGGAAGTCTCGATTCAACAACTGAACCATAGCCTTTAGTTCAGCATTATACTCGACAGTGAGCAGAAATCCACCAGGCCGCAGCATCTGCTTTGCTAACTCTATTCCATTGTCCACCTTAAATAATAACACTTGATCAATAGCAAAAAGCAAGTTGCTTAAATAGGCGTTTCTCAGCCAAAACAAAGAAGCTCTTTGTAACAACTAAAGGGAAGAAGGTACCTGAAAGAGATGGGAGCCAAGCACCAAATCGTAGTCTGTGGCGGGAAGCTGTTTGATGCTGTACTCTGATTGGGTGACAGAAACTCTTGGATTGGTGTGAGCAGCAGCATCATCATTGAGATTTAGCCACACTGTATACTCTGGACACACTTGCGATGTGTTGTCACAAAAAGCCAACACTTCCTGGTACCAGGGAGATTGGCTCGACCTTACCAGCTCTATGAATTTTACTTGATTAGAGGACCTGTCTTCAAAAACTAGGTCTAAGGCTGGCTTTGAATATTCAGGAGCAAAGATTGATCGAAGAAGAAGGTCATCGGTAACGTTAACAAGACCATGGCGAGAATCGATTGAGTTTTTTCCAATCGTGTGCAGGCAGTTGAGCAAAACAAACTTCTGGTCTCTAAGAAATATGTCCGCTGGAGTTGCTACATCTCTTTTGCTACTGGGCAACTCTGAGAGCTGCTGGATTAAAGGCATAGGCACTTCCAGGGCAGTTGCCTGGCCATCTAGGCACTTTAACTTCGATCTAGCAGCAGATACACAGCAGTCCAAGTAATCTTGCAAATACGGTGTTAGAGTGACTTTTCTTTCGTTAGCGACAAACTCATATGTTTGCAAAACTGGTGCTTTTTGACTTTTTCTCCTTGGCATGGCAGTCGTGCAAAGACCAAATATTTGAACTCCTGCTGTCTGAATGAGTTTTAAAGCTGGTTGTGTGATCACCTCGACTGTAACACAAAAAATTGAAAAGCCGTTGTGTTTAATCTGGTGATATGTCGAAATCGCTTCATGTATGCAAGGGAAGAAACTCCTAAAAAGCAAACATATTACTGACCTCTGTGACCTCCTGTGCATGATGCTTGAGGGACAAGTTTTCCAGGGTCAATTCTGACGTTGCTAATCCTTGTCGGTACTTGGAGAGACCTGTCATCGGAGCGGAGAATAGCCACCTGCAGCATTGTGTCTAGGAATGATATCCAATCATTGTCCCATTTCAACCAGCTGGAGTCTCCTACAGACAAAACCACCGCACTTTATGTTTCGCGTGTCTTCAAAGAATGCGCTAATTGTCAAACAGCAACAACTAAAAACAACCATTTTGCTGGCATTTTAAAACTCGCTCTTACCATTAGACATAGCCTGAAGAATTCCTTGAAACTGTCCTTCATACTCGTAACCTCTTAGCCTCAGATCCTGGTAGACATCCTCAGCATCAAGAGGTATCCCAGAAGATACCTCACTTGTTATTTTTGATGGGAAGTTGAACAATGCTTCCTTACCATTGCTGATTGCGCGGATCTGTCCAGACGCTTTCACTTTGTCATTCTCAATGACCTCAAATGCTCCAGTCGAAGGCAGCAAACTTACAAGTAGCACCACTTCTCCTGCGCAACATACATGTAAGTTCAAACAACCTTCTTTCTCAAGATTACTTTACTTTCTTATCTTCATAAATGTATCTGGATCAAGAGCTACAGGTTTTATTAGTGTTATTTTATGAATACAACACTTTCTTTTAGGCAATTCGCTTACCTTCCTTTTGAAGCATAGTAGCCTCCAATATTGCGATATTATCAAATCGCACTGGTAGAGTTGTGTACTCTTGTCCTAGTGAGAGAGCTAAAGTCTTCCAGGCCAGAACCAGGTAACCTGACATACATACGAAGGAGTTCAAGTGGTTGTGACAAGAATAAAGGATCAAACAGCTATGAATATTATAATAAACAATGTTTATTTTACACTTTATTCTATGTTTTTAGCTTTACGAGATACTCTTTGAATCTATAACTTTTTTTTTACTTATTTTCTAGTCTTTATTTAGTTTGTTAGATTCCTTATTTTTCCTAACTTTTTATTTTAAATTTTCTTATATTTATAGCCCTCATTTATTAATTATTGTACAAATAAAAGATATGGGCAGACAACTCACAAATAATAGTACAGGTATAAATTATTGCCCAGCTGGAATATTTGCATAATAAATCTACTTCTGGATTTGTTTTGCTGACAAAAATTTCAAACCAGTTAATCACATTTTTTTAATTTAATATCAGCTTTCAAATTTCTCTGATTAATGTGATTAATGAATGTGATTAACACATTCACACACTTTATACGGATTCATAGCACTTGGGTGTTTACATAAAAAGCTGGTTTTTGTGAAAACTTCTCAATATAAGTTACAATGCCATACTGATAGCTGTCAAATAGAGATAGAGACTGACCTGTAGCAGGGTACAGAATACGTCCATCAATCATGTGACCAACTAGATAGCGGTTTACATTCTCCTGGCTGTCCTCAAGAGATATGGAATACGCTACTCGCCCGCAACCATTCTCACCGAGCTTGAACTCAAAGTCTTTTTCCGTTGGTACATCATAGCTAATGGAGTGGTCCCAATGGATGAGTGATGAAATTGAGGGAGTCCCTCTGGATACTGGATAACTTACAGGATTATAAAGTGCTGACACTTTAGGATTAAATCCAACCTGGTACAACCTACAAATAATCGTCAGCAGTTCAATACCTAAGTCTGATATCTACACTGTTCCGCAAGAAATGAAGTTCAGTGACCTACGACCTCAAGTCTCAGAGATGAAACAGAGATGTCTGTTTTGTTAATGAACTTGCCTCCTGTAATATCCAGTTTACAGTAATCTGGTGGCAGTCATATTTTATGGCAGCCATAAAGATACCAAACAATTGTTTGAAGCACTTGAATATTCTAAAAGGAGTTTGCTGCTTACTTTCCGATTGCTTCAAAGAATGTGTTCAAATTATCCCCACAATTTTTCTTTTGGAGTCCAATATTTACGCTGTCCGGGCTCAGAGATCTTTTGAGCAAAGCCTGAAGGAGGGCATGAGGAGCAATCTCAACAGTCACTGCATCTGCTGGTATGAACGTCAGCGCTTCCTGTACAATAGAAACATAAGGTAGCGGAGTCTCTACATTATACAAAATTAATTTGCACTGCGATCTTCCTAAGTTAAAACCATCGCTTGTTGAGAGAAATATTTCCATAAGAGTCCACCACAATTCATTTATTTCATTCCACAGCAAAATGCTCCGAAGTAAATACTATAGAGAATTTCATACAACATTAAAATGAATGTATTATATAAAACCCTGTAAAACTAAATTATGTGTATGTAAAATATTGATCAATAAGTGATAGCTATTACAGTTACTTCATATTAGAGATGCATGAAGGATGTAGAGGCTCAGTAATATGTAGGTTTAGATGCAAAGGTAACTTACCGCAATTTAAACACTAACATAATATATACAGATATACTTTTATTATTTTTATATTTTATTACATTCTCTTTTTAATCTTCACCAGTTGTCTCAGTATTATTTACAAAACAACAATATTTTAAAAGACTTCAAATGTCATGTCGATCATTGCTTTGAATGTAGAGTTGAATATATGACCAAATTATACATCTAATGTGAGATAATTTGTATGTCAACGTGATCATAGGCAGAGATTTACTCTACTGGTGTAAGGATTTGAATGTACTGGTATGGTGGTAGTTGGACTCTACTGGTGTGAGGGTTTGAATGTACTGGTATGGTGGTAGTTGGACTCTACTGGTGTGAGAGTTTGAATGTACTGGTGTGGCGGTAGTTGGACTCTACTGTTGTGAGGGTTTCAATGTACTGGTATGGTGGTAGTTGGACTCTACTGGTGTGAGGGTTTGAATGTACTGGTATAGTGGTAGTTGGACTGTACTGGTGTGAGGGTTTCAATGTACTGGTATGGTGGTAGTTGGACTCTACTGGTGTGAGGGTTTCAATGTACTGGTATGGTGGTAGTTGGACTCTACTGGTGTGAGGGTTTTAATGTACTGGTATAGTGGTAGTTGGACTCTACTGGTGTGAGGGTTTCAATGTACTGGTATGGTGGTAGTTGGACTCTACTGGTGTGAGGGTTTGAATGTACTGGTATGGTGGTAGTTGGACTCTACTGGTGTGAGGGTTTCAATGTACTGGTATGGTGGTAGTTGGACTCTACTGGTGTGGTGGTAGTTGGACTCTACTGGTGTGAGGGTTTCAATGATACATTGATTAACTTAATTTAATGTGCTAGCTCAAATATTTTTTTGATATAAGGAAAATGCTGTTTGATAAATACATATGCTGCATTGCGCTAAGTATTTTGAAAAAATTCTAAGTTGTCTCCTCTATTATTTTACTGTCTACATTGAGAAAAGCAGACAACTCTTTGCAGATCTGTCACATTTTGTGGCTGTTCACCAAACTCACATGAAGATAATATTAATAACATTTTAGTTCAGCAGTTTCACGAGTAAGTTATAGATTTATAGATTTAGCTCCTTCCTTATCATATTACACTTGGGTGTAGAGTGTAATTGATTTGGTATTGAACAATTATAGACATGGAACCATGGTTGGATGTAGAGTGTAATTGATTTGGTATTGAACAATTATAGACATGGAGCCGTGATTGGATGTAGAGTGTAATTGATTTGGTATTGAACAATTATAGACATGGAACCATGGTTGGGTGTAGAGTGTAATTGATTTGGTATTGAACAATTATAGACATGAAGCCGTGATTGGGTGTAGAGTGTAATTGATTTGGTATTGACCAATTATAGACATGGAACCGTGGTTGGGTGTAGAGTGTAATTGATTTGGTATTGAACAATTATAGACATGGAACCGTGGTTGGGTGTAGAGTGTAATTGATTTGGTATTGAACAATTATAGACATGGAACCGTGATTGGGTGTAGAGTGTAATTGATTTGGTATTGACCAATTATAGACATGGAGCCGTGGATGGATGTAGAGTGTAATTGATTTAGTATTGACCAATTATAGACATGGAACCGTGGTTGGGTGTAGAGTGTAATCGATTTGGTATTGACCAATTATAGACATGGAACCGTGGTTGGGTGTAGAGTGTAATCGATTTGGTATTGACCAATTATAGACATGGAACCGTGATTGGGTGTAGAGTGTAATTGATTTGGTATTGAACAATTATAGACATGGAACCGTGATTGGGTGTAGAGTGTAATCAATTTGGTATTGACCAATTATAGACATGGAACCGTGGTTGGGTGTAGAGTGTAATCGATTTGGTATTGACCAATTATAGACATGGAACCGTGATTGGGTGTAGAGTGTAATTGATTTGGTATTGAACAATTATAGACATGGAACCGTGATTGGGTGTAGAGTGTAATTGATTTGGTATTGACCAATTATAGACATGGAACCGTGGTTGGATGTAGAGTGTAATTGATTTGGTATTGAACAATTATAGACATGGAGCCGTGGTTGGGTGTAGAGTGTAATCGATTTGGTATTGACCAATTATAGACATGGAACCGTGGTTGGGTGTAGAGTGTAATTGATTTGGTATTGACCAATTATAGACATGGAACCGTGATTGGGTGTAGAGTGTAATTGATTTGGTATTGAACAATTATAGACATGGAACCGTGATTGGGTGTAGAGTGTAATTGATTTGGTATTGACCAATTATAGACATGGAACCGTGGTTGGATGTAGAGTGTAATTGATTTGGTATTGAACAATTATAGACATGGAACCGTGGTTGGGTGTAGAGTGTAATTGATTTGTTATTGACCAATTATAGAAATGGAACCGTGGTTGGGTGTAGAGTGTAATTGATTTGGTATTGACCAATTATAGACATGGAACCGTGATTGGATGTAGAGTGTAATTGATTTGGTATTGACCAATTATAGACATGGAACCGTGGTTGGGTGTAGAGTGTAATTGATTTGGTATTGACCAATTATAGACATGGAACCGTGGTTGGGTGTAGAGTGTAATCGATTTGGTATTGACCAATTATAGACATGGAACCGTGATTGGGTGTAGAGTGTAATTGATTTGGTATTGACCAATTATAGACATGGAACCGTGGTTGGGTGTAGAGTGTAATTGATTTGGTATTGACCAATTATAGACATGGAACCGTGATTGGGTGTAGAGTGTAATTGATTTGGTATTGACCACTTATAGACATGGAACCGTGGTTGGGTGTAGAGTGTAATTGATTTGGTATTGACCAATTATAGACATGGAACCGTGGTTGGGTGTAGAGTGTAATTGATTTGGTATTGACCAATTATAGACATGGAACCGTGGTTGGGTGTAGAGTGTAATTGATTTGGTATTGACCAATTATAGACATGGAACCGTGGTTGGGTGTAGAGTGTAATTGATTTGGTATTGACCAATTATAGACATGGAACCGTGATTGGGTGTAGAGTGTAATTGATTTGGTATTGACCAATTATAGACATGGAACCGTGGTTGGGTGTAGAGTGTAATTGATTTGGTATTGACCAATTATAGACATGGAACCGTGTTTGGGTGTAGAGTGTAATTGATTTGGTATTGACCAATTATAGACATGGAACCGTGGTTGGGTGTAGAGTGTAATTAATTTGGTATTGACCAATTATAGACATGGAACTGTAATTGGGTGTAGAGTGTAATTGATTTGGTATTGACCAATTATAGACATGGAACCGTGGTTGGGTGTAGAGTGTAATTGATTTGGTATTGACCAATTATAGACATGGAACCGTGGTTGGGTGTAGAGTGTAATTGATTTGGTATTGACCAATTATAGACATGGAACCGTGGTTGGGTGTAGAGTGTAATCGATTTGGTATTGACCAATTATAGACATGAAACCGTGGTTGGGTGTAGAGTGTAATTGATTTGGTATTGACCAATTATAGACATGGAACCATGATTGGGTGTAGAGTGTAATTGATTTGGTATTGAACAATTATAGACATGGAACCGTGATTGGGTGTAGAGTGTAATTGATTTGGTATTGACCAATTATAGACATGGAACCGTGGTTGGATGTAGAGTGTAATTGATTTGGTATTGACCAATTATAGACATGGAACTGTAATTGGGTGTAGAGTGTAATTGATTTGGTATTGACCAATTATAGACATGGAACCGTGGTTGGGTGTAGGGTGTAATTGATTTGGTATTGACCAATTATAGACATGGAACCGTGGTTGGGTGTAGAGTGTAATTGATTTGGTATTGACCAATTATAGACATGGAACCGTGGTTGGGTGTAGAGTGTAATTGATTTGGTATTGACCAATTATAGACATGGAACTGTAATTGGATGTAGAGTGTAATTGATTTGGTATTGACCAATTATAGACATGGAGCCGTGATTGGGTGTAGAGTGTAATTGATTTGGTATTGACCAATTATAGACATGGAACCGTGGTTGGGTGTAGAGTGTAATTGATTTGGTATTGACCAATTATAGACATGGAACCGTGGTTGGGTGTAGAGTGTAATTGATTTGGTATTGACCAATTATAGACATGGAACCATGATTAGGTCTAAAAACAAATAAATCTAAGTTTACCTGGAACAGTACAGGGCTGACAAGATTGTTGGCATGATAGTCAGCTGAAGAATACTGGTGAAGTGCTGAGCCCCAGTGTTCTACTGGTACAGATGTACTGACCCATTTAGAGTGTCTCTTCTTGGCCTTGATTACCTGTAGTACGGTACTGAAGTTTTCAGTAACAATGAACAGAGCAGGGCAGTTGTAGCTATTACAATTTGTGTAGCTTCACTAATACTGTCATACTGTTAAGTTTAAATGATAGCATTGTTATTGGTTAAATATTGTCAGAGGTTTATGTCAAATGAAGCCATACCTTAAAAAGGCAGTCTTTAAGCTTTGGAGCGACATGCACCATGTCATTGGAGTGAAAGGCTATGCCATTGCTCGATACTTCCTTAGCAAAGCAGCCTTCATTCTTCAGCTCCGTTACAAAGTTTCTGACAGCCTCTACAGGTCCGGATATTGTGACGGTTTTTTCTGCATTATGACAGGCTGGCACAACTCCTTCTGGACATCGTATTTTAGCCTCCTGCCATGTCAAACCTTTGATAAAGTAAAATAAAATTGCAAGTTTTATTATTCTTAAAGAAGGCGTGACAGAAGTAAAAATGGTTTCAGAGCAAACAAATCTATTTCAATCAAGTACATGTTGTTACAGATACATTTGTAAGTTCAAATGAGCACTAGAACAGGTAAATAACAAACTCAAAATATGGTCATCTACGTGTAGTTACTACATGTAGTTGACTAAATTTAAGCAGTCAACTGTCAACTCAGCTAATTACAATACTTTATGCTATAAATGATGTCTTAAGACTCCACTGTTTTTGTTTCTACACTGGAAGCTTCTGCAGCATCTTCTGTTAGAGCTTAGCATAATATCATGTACATGTCAATTCATATGTCTCTATTCATGAATATATGTTCATGTGCAAATGTTGGATATTCATCCAGTCTCTATATATAAATCTCAAAGTTTGTGTGTACTTTGGTTTGTCCAGCTTAGGGTTGCACGATAGCTCGATAGTCGACTGCGATAATCGGCAGTTGTCTTCTCGATATGAATATGTTGCCTATTTTGAGCCTATCAAAACATCCGAAACTTATTTATCATCATCGAATAATAAAAAAAATATAATCCGATAGTTTGCAGATAGTTTTTGGTGTTTCTTTTGCAGATTTTTTTCTGCAGCTTTTCCTTTTTCCATTGCTTCCCATAATCCTTGATCTTTTCAGGCACATATGGTCATCTGGCTAGTTAAGTTATCTTCTCGGTAATATGATAGTTTTACCAGCTGCCAAGTCACGCGATAACTATCGGTGAACTCTGTCTGCTTATTGATAATTCGATAGCTATCGGTGGGACAACTCCAACGATAGTCAATCACACCTTTTCAAACTAAAAATGCCATCCCTAGTCCAGCTATAGCTATTAAAATTCTGGAATGAACAATTGCAGAAGATTTGATCTCGGAACTTTCTGTTCGCCCGGCAAATATCTTGCCAATTAAGCTACCTGAGATAGATGGATTTATCAAGGCGTTGTATGTCCGCTATGTGGGTAAAAATATGCATACAGTTCCGCATACAGCGTAACATCATTTTACGCTTGCTCTCACGGCTCTTATTAGTAAGTTTAGCTTACTCAAATTGGCGATTGGCAATGTGTCAGGCTAATGGCAAGTGGGAGGCAATTACATTACCTATCACTGTTTATAAGCTGATTTTTAAAACCCGTGCAATGCTGAGCGTTTCGCTAGATGTCTATGTATACATCTCGCAGTGTTGGTTTGTTTGTCTTACGTTTTCTGTGGTGTCCGTGTCCAGTTATAGCGATTAAAATCTAGCAGTGAAAAACCCACATGACACTGTATATGAACTTATGACCTTCAACCCGCAAGTCTACAGTCAAACACATCTAACCTTTAGGCTAACCATCCTTATCATTTTAACTATTTTATCTATCCTCATCATGTAGGCCCTAAGCTAAATACGTATGTTCTCTTCATTATTAATTGATATTACTTTTTGTGTTTGTTTTTTTAAATTTCTTGAAGCCATTAAAAAATCCATTACTTTTTTCATTTAATTTGTAATTTTCAAATGTGCCATTTCAGTTTTAAATGTGCCATTTCACGTTTTCAATTTTCTGGTTCTTTCTAAGATCAATTGCTAAAAATTGTAGAAACTAAAAACTTTTATCCAGGACATTTTCAAGTTGGACTTGCCTCTGCATTCTCTCTTCAGTTGGTCAGGCAAAAGACCCTCGTGCACTTCACTGCTATGCATTTGTACAGTATCAAGGGGTACCAGTATTCTTTATTCAAAGTTTTGATAGATAGCTTCTGCTGCAGCAGTAACCTTTTTAATAAATACACTTCTATGTACTGACTTTTATTATTAATTCAACATATTCATGATTTTTATTTTGTTTTCTCGAATTAAAATGAGTTGTATCAGTATCAAATCTTTTTAATTGTAATCGTAGCAAAACAGACTTTATCTAGCCATAACTAGCTACATCTAGCTATAACTAGCTACATCTAGCTATAACTAGCTACATCTAGCCATAACTAGCTACATCTAGCCATAACTAGCTACATCTAGCTATAACTAGTTACATCTTGCCATAACTTTCTATTTTACTATTTTTGAACTGCACAAAACACTTTACTCATAATATGAAGTTTAAAAGTTAGAATGGTAAATATTGTATATGTTAAATGAAAATAAATTTTCTGTGCAAAGAATAATTTATCACCTGGGCACCGCCGAGTACTCAGCTAGTCTTCATATATTGGTTAATGACTTAATGTTTATGTCAAAGTATCTGTCAGGTCACATGTCTACATACAGATCCATGAGTATGTTTATGTATAGGCTAATGCACATAGTCATGTACATGCCCATGTCCATGCATAAGGACATGAACATGAACATAAACATAGACATTTACATTGACATAGACTAGAAAGATTACACTAGTATATTAATTTCCTAAGATCAGTAGCGAGTCCATTTTTGTTATCACATCATGAAACTTTGCTTACCAACAGCGGCCATGGCACCAGGTTCAAGGTTAGCATCCAATACGCATCTTCCTCGCCAATATGCTGCCAATACGGTTTCCTGAGCAGTTAGTGACCCATCAGCGTAACCACAGCCTAGCTCCCCAACAGAGTGACCAATCACACCGTCAGGGGTGAGCCCCATGACAGATAGGGTGTCTACTAGGGCCACCTGTAAAAAGAACCAGCCTTACCTGTCAGTATTCTCTCGAAAGCATAAGATTGGTTTTTCAGCAGCCCGTACAAAATAAAGGCTGGACTATAAGCCAATCTTCTATGCCAATCTTCTATGTGGACAGAAAGGAAAAGTTTTAGAGTTAAAACATCCTACGTATAGTACAACAAGTGGCAGGTTCTGACAAATGGCAGGTTTTGACAAGTGGCAGACTTTAACAAGTCGCAGACTCTGACAAGTAGCAGACTCTGACAAATGGCAAGCTCTGACAAGTGGCAGACATTGTTACAGCAATTCACAACAAACCAATTACCTGTATAGCTGCAATAGACACAAATGAATTGATGATGTTATCGAACACGGTACTGTCATCACCAGTGAAAAGCTTAGAGAGCTCAATGTTATATGGACGCAGATACTCATCAACCATTGAGATTGACTGCGCAAAGGTGTCTAGCTGCATCAGGTCTCTGGCCATTCCATACCACTGACATCCCATACCAGTAAATATGTACCAAAGCTTTCTGTTGTCTCTTGAGCATACCTATGGTAAATCATTGCATAGTACCAAAGCTGGCTAGAGGGGACAACTTCAATTGCATATACTTACTGATAACTAAGCAGGTACCATGTTGCTAGTGCCAATGCAACTAGTCTAGTCTATGTTTAGTTACTGGTAGTTTAGTTATAACCCTAAACACTTTTCAATTAACTAATAGAAAAAAGTAGCTTATATATGAATTAAAGTTTATGCGTGTCACAAGTTGTAGGAAAACGGTATAACAGTATAACAGAATAACAGTATAACGGTATAACATTACTACAACAACGCTAAGAAATGAAAGTATTTTCTAAAAATAGTTTTGCTAATTATACAAAAGCTGAAGCCTTGCAAATCTCTAGTGCTTGTCATGAACATTTTATAAGAAAGAGTCCCTCTCCCCCCCAACAATAGTTTATAATTGATTCAAAATTCCTTTGTATTTCGCTATCTTTCACAATGCAAAAACTCAAAATGGAAACATTTGACAAAGATATAATTTCTCATAAAAATGAACATCACACACAGATTTTTATAAAAAATTTATCAGTGCAGTTAAACTGCTGTAAAAAAGTACAATTGAAGTATAGTTTTGTTAGAAACCTGCAAGATATTACAATAAGTCAAAATTTACATTTTTCAATTTAAAAATAGTCTTTAAACACTGTACAATTACAGCTTTTGGTATTAGCCATAGGGTCATACTGCAGCTGGAAGGGGTACCTTGATGTCCATGATTTGGTGGTCAGGATGATTCAAGATTGTGTAGCCTCTGTAGGGCTGAGAAACACAGCTCTGATCTGATGACTGACTGAGAAGTGAAAAAAGCTCCACATCTTTTGAGTGTTGAGTGTTTACAGTTTCAAACATGCATTCCAGTGATTCCTCAGTTCGTCCACAGTATGTCAGTAGCCTGAGTTCCTGACAATTACTTTTCTCCTAACAAGTTAGAGTGTATCTATCATGTAAGATAGCATATTATACAGTATTTGCAAATAATAATGGTGAATATTTTTACATCTGTTTTTATGCAGTTTTCGCATTTGTAAAATCATCAAGACCATTGCTTAGTGTAAAAGCAACCATTTGCATACCCCAGTCAGTACAACAAGTTTTCTGTTTTTCAAATGAACAGTGAACAGCAAACACACACTATAGTCTCAACTTATTTACTTTAGTTCTGAACAAATAAATAGGAGAAAGTGTTGATGAACATAGCGGTTGCTGAGTTTACAAAACATGTGTGTTGAGCATGGAAGAGGCATCATCATTGGAGAACCAAGCTTTACTGTATCTACTGTAAACTTCTCACGGCATTAGAATAATTTAAAACCTGCCCAATGAATAATCACGACGCTTTTTTATGGAAATGTGGGCTTAAGTAAGTTCAAGGGACTAGGAAAAGAAAAACATAAAAAATAAAGAGTTATCTTCTTTTTGATTTAAAGTGTTGCGAACAGAGAACACAACTTCTCCCAAACACAAGAATTATTTTTTAAATCAATATTATAGCAACCTGTCAATTCAATTTACTGCAAGATGTTTACACTGGTTCAATTCATTGTTGGTAGTTAATAAAAACTTTACATAGTCAAACAGACTGCCTTACGGCTAACCTTTGCTTGGGCCACTTTGGTATTAAGAACAGAGTGTACATTTGTTCCACCAAAGCCAAAGGAGTTGATAGCCATCAGACCTCCATCCCATCCTGTATTTTCAGACACCACACGAAGCCTACCATCCCGTAAGGCAGGTATCTTAGAGTTGGGATGTTTGTAGTGTAGATTTGCTGCAAGTGTTCCTTCTTCACTACAGATGAGTACCTTTGTAAGTGATGCGAGACCTGCGGCGGATAATCGTATGTTTGTAAGGAAATAGTACTCTTATGCAAGGCCCATGAGATACGTATAATCCAACCCAGTATTCTAAAGCATCCTAAAGTGCCTTCAAATGTGTCATATAAATTCCTTGTGTGACCGTTTAATAGCTCTTTGTTGGCTAGGAATGTCAAGACCAGCTAAGGTTAGATATTGTACCTGGTATAGTAAAGCTCAAACTTGAGACGAAGAACTAAGTCTAATAAAAAAAAGGCTTTTAGCTTCTAAGCCACAGCTGCATTTATAAACTTTTAAATTCTTTTTTTAGGTTATTTATTTAATAAAAAGATTTGCGAGATATTTGATCCATATGCATTTAAGCAAACTTTTGAAAAACTGTCACAAATGAGGAGTTGCTTAGACTAATAACAATAATATTGCACTGAAGAAAGTTCATCATCACAGACTGGTTCAATTTTGAGTTTCACTGCTACTAAGGCTATGAAGCTGCTGACAAAGTTTTACACGCACAGCGCAAAAACAGCAGGAGAATGATCAACCAATCACAGGTGATTAAAATTGTGCTTATTTCCCAGTCAGATCTGTGACATTATATAAAAACCTCATTTATTGCATGGAGTTTATAGTCCTTGGATCAGTAAAGGAAGCTAGGAAGCTAAAGCTTAGAGCTGTTTCCAAGTCTAAAAGTGACTATTCAAGAAACTAGATTAACTACTGCAGATTGATGTATCTAGATTTAAAATCCTTCACAACTTATTAATTGCAAGCTTATGCTTACTCTTTTAATAAAAAGGTAAAGAGATCACCCAAAATGATACACAACTTACAAGCAACCATGTAATTCCATCTTTTCAAATGTCAGAAACATTACCTGACGCAGGCTCAGAGTGGCCTATGTTGGACTTTGTAGAACCAATAAGCAGTGGATCATCCCTTCCTTTGCAGAACAACTCAGCAATAGCATTTACTTCTTCTGGATCTCCAGCCTTAGTGCCCGTGCCATGAGCTTCTATATAGCTGATATCTCTAGGGCGTATACCACACTCCTCGTATACCTGCTTCATTAGCGCTTTCTGCATCTGACCAGATGGGTAAGTGATGCCTAGCAAAAATTCATGTCTTGTGTAGATAACAGAAAACAATGATATGACTCGGTATCTTGAAAACTGATGAACCAAACATTTCAATCTCTTCTATAAATAACAAAAAAAACTTGGGCTACAACTAGGCTAAGCAGGAAACAAATGTTATTGAGTAAAATGCAGTTCACAATGAATGTCATACTAGCGGTTATACTTACAACTAGCTGTTATACTTACAACTAGCTGTTATACTTACAACTAACTGTTATACTTACAACTAGCTGTTATACTTACAACTAACTATTATACTTACAACTAACTGTTATACTTACAACTAACTGTTATACTTACAACTAGCTGTTATACTTACAACTAACTGTTATACTTACAACTAACTGTTATACTTACAACTTGTTATACTTACAACTAGCTGTTATACTTGCAACTAACTGTTATACTTACAACTAGCTGTTATGCTTACAACTAGCTGTTATACTTACAACTAACTGTTATACTTACAACTAGCTGTTATACTTACAACTAACTGTTATACTTACAACTAGCTGTTATACTTACAACTAACTGTTATACTTACAACTAACTGTTATACTTACAACTAGCTGTTATACTTACAACTAACTGTTATACTTACAACTAACTGTTATACTTACAACTAACTGTTATACTTACAACTTGCTGTTATACTTACAACTAGCTGTTATACTTACAACTATTTGTTATACTTACAACTAGCTGTTATACTTACAACTAGCTGTTATACTTACAACTTACTGTTATACTTACAACTAACTGTTATATTTACAACTAACTACTATACTTACAACTAGCTGTTACACTTACAACTAACTGTTATACTTACAACTAGCTGTCCTAACTAATAACTTCTTACTTTTGTTGTCCTCTTTAGCACCATCAGAGTTGCTTTTGGAATGGATGAGATGGGCATAAATTCGTTTGCTGTTCTTTTGCTTTTGTAAAAAGATGGCGACAATCCCTTCACTTCTCACATATCCATCGCCTACAAAAGGTAATTTATACATTCCTTCACTTTTAACGTGATTTTACATTTATTTATAGTACTGAATCGATATTTTCATTTGTTGACCAAATTATGTTGGTCCTTTGTTATACGTAAACATTTGTTGGGTGGATAGCCTACTATTCTTTTATGCACCAAGAAAATCGGGCTACATTAACGCTTGCTAACAAAATCTAATTATTTACTTTGGCTGTAGGAGTATATTGCCATATATTGTCATCATGGGATATCAAACCTGGAAGACATAAATTGATAACTTCTGCAACTAGAATAGTGTCCATCTTACATTGTAGTTGTGTTTCATCTCATTAACCTCGCACCAATCGGTAGCCTAGCCATAAAACTTAGTGATTCATTTATATACAGCATTTTATAGTCGCACGCATGGTTGAGTTTCTATAATTCATACATAATGAGTAATTAGAGATGCAATGAAAGTAATGTACTACTTACAAAGAGTTTACATATGAACAAGCCATAATAAAACAAAACACT
Organism: Watersipora subatra; assembly: GCF_963576615.1. Classification (NCBI taxonomy): domain Eukaryota; kingdom Metazoa; phylum Bryozoa; class Gymnolaemata; order Cheilostomatida; family Watersiporidae; genus Watersipora; species Watersipora subatra. Next base: position 31,293,783 of record NC_088708.1, on the reverse strand, counting down.
TTTTTGAAACACCAACTCATAGGAAAAACATACATTAACCAGTTCTCCTAGTCCAGTTATTCATTTCATCCTGCTGACATAGTCATAGAGAAATAAGAGAACTTGCAACTTGCTTACCAAATGTTATAGCTCAACGATTATCAGATTACTGGTTTATATACATATTTTTCCTAATGTAGTCTTGAATGACAGTTAAAGAGAAGACAAATCTTCTTTCAGCTTTTTAGTATTTCTATAAAGTCACAACTGCAGTCTAAATCAACCTGTTAAAAAGACGCTGCCGGGTGCTTAAAGTAAAATCAACTGCAGATAAGAAGAGTTTATGTACTTGTTTGTATAACTCAGATTTTATATCTACTAGCTGTGTTTTAGTAAATTTCGTAGCAGACATTTTCTGAGAAAAAGGTCAAGTTTTATCAACCGGTTTGCTCACATTTTTCAACAGCTTACTTCTTCAACCAATAGCTTTACAGCATACAGTCCTTCATACCTGATTCGTCGAATGCTTTGCAAGCGCCATCTGGTGAGAGCATAGAAAGCTTGTGGAACTGTACAGTGGTAGAAGGTTTGATACAGATGCTGGCACCTGCTACAATAGCCGAATCGCATTGTCCTGTGCGTATGGCTAACAGTGCTTGGTCCATTGCGAGCAGGCTCGATGAACAGGCAGTGTCTACTGTAAAACTTGGACCTGCAAAGACATATCACGAGACTATAACTGCTCTCATTCTGGTTTAGAAGAAATTGGGCTCAACTTCAAAAAGTATGGCATACTTGAATGTGTATCGCTCCGTAAAACATGTTTTATCTTCATCTTGATCATAAAACTATTTACGGAGTGTTCTGTGAGTCAAGAGAGAACAACTACCCAGATAACCTTTAGCCGCCCCTATCCATAATTAGACCAAAGAATTATACTAATTTGTTGCAGAATTGTTCTACTGCCATAGGCATTGGACTATGACCATGGGCCAGTTTTTTATAGCTGGACAAATACTTGCATCTTCAATTTAAATGGAAAAAATGGGTTGTATCTAAATTTGGATTTAAAAGAAAACGAAATGATGCATGACTGCTGTAGATCCTCACAATAAGTTGGTACGGCATATTGCTATCTTGTATGGAAGTTAGTTCAGGTACATCAAATAAATTTGATATTGTACCTTAATTAGCCCGCGCTCTATACAGTCATAGAACTGGAGATACAACTCCTAGAGCATTAGGTATAAACAATGAGCCCCATTACTAGACTCACCCATTATACAAACAACTTTTGTCTAAGGCACAGGTTAAGACTACAGTTTGAAACTTCATAAAGTGAAAAGGTGAAAATGTTTAAAAATTCAACTGAATTACTGTTGAGTAAGACTCTCCCATTTATGAGGTATGGCCACCCAAGCTGGTATAGCTGTTTATTAGTTCAATATAGAACAACACCTTTGTATTGTAAAGTGCCCTGTTCAAACATCTCAAGAATATCTTATAACAAGTGAACACAGTTCATTACTGTTAAAAGAATAGTGCAAAAATCATTGGCTTATTCAACAATAATTGTGTGACACAGTGTGCTGAGCATGTTGCGGAGATCCAATAATTGGCTAAGAAGAGGTGAAGAAGGGTTACCTTATTCACACTCTATATAATTGAAAAAAGAATATGGGCTAACCATCATCTGGCTTTAATCTTCAAGGATGGTAGCGCCTGTTATATATTAAAGTGACTTTTAAAAAACAAACAAAACCATTCATAAACTGGATAATAGTTTGTTTAATAAATTGTCTATTTAATGATTTCAAATAAAAGGACTGGAGAGCTTAAAGATAATGTAGCTCCTATAACGCAAACTTCCTATAACGTAAATTCCACTTAACCACTCAGCATTCATGTGAATATTTGGTTTCATATTACGCAAGTAATTCTATACAACGTAAAGCGTCACGTCGATGCAAGCTGTCACATTCGATTCCAATGATGACAATCCTATAGTTAATGATAAAAATATCGTTTTCTCTCTTGCCACATTTGTGAAAGAAAATGACGTATAGGGCGTCTATTTTATATGCACTAGTACTTAGCAGTTTGGTGTGCCCGAAGAGATCATCAGGTGCAGGTATTACGGTGTGGGTCTAACAAGCTGTCACGAGCTGAAGCCTTGTCAAAAGCAATCTTTTATTCCTCTATCTCTGGCTTCGGATAGATGGACGGACAAACACAGTTATATTTATAGCGAAAATATATTTTTGTTTTACTTTATTTTAGACGTACACAATAGTTTTAACATTTTCTTTGCAGTATAAACTTTGCTGTGTAATAAAATAGGGAAAACAAAAGGATTTAAATTGACATTGAAGATATACGCTTCGTCGACTAAATGCAAAATGGCCACAATAATAAACTCTAAACCGAGTGAAAGTGATCAAAGAAAAAAAAGTTGTCAATACGAACCAATAATACTAAAGTTAACTACACTTAACTTTTAAATTTAATGACAGTGTACAGTCATTACATTAGAAAGTTACGTTTGATTTTTTTCTTTTTGAAAGGCTGGAGGGGTGAGTTTGGGAAGGTCTTAGAACGACTTAAGCAATTAACATGTATTTTATTGTTTGTATTACATAAAACCCCTAGAATGTAAACACTCTTGGAAAGGAGTATTTACATTGTAAGAACATCCACTGTATCCAGTATTATATCCAACATTTAGACATGACTGCTAGAGTTGTCTTACCTTTGAAGTCAAAGAAATAGGACAACCGATTTGAGAACATGCCTCTTTGGATACCAATCATTGTGAAGCCTTCCGTTGTTGAGGCATTAGCACACCAACTGTCAGCAGCCTCACTATCACACGTCCCAACAAATACTCCTGTATTGCTGCCTCTCAGGCTCTCTGGATTAGTTCCTGAAATTACATCAATAGAGTTACTCATTAACAAGTTTTATAGAACTGCTCACCAATGATACCCTGTTAGCATAATACTTATGAAAGGTTTCTTGTGTTTTTCCTCTATGATAGAGCGTGGTGCACTAAATAAGACAACCATGAAAAACATCGGAGGGTGTCTCTTCTGCGCCCTACCTGAATCAACAATAGCCTCAAATGTTACTTCAAGCAGCATTCTAAGCTGAGGATCCATTCTTGCTGCCTGCTTAGCATGAACTCCAAAAAATGTTGCATCAAATTTAGACAAATCCTTTAGTTTGCCTGATCTAGATGGCAGGCCATGGATACCTGCAATTGGAGTTACCATAGAAACAGCCAGACAATATAATGACTTGTTTTAAAAGTTGTCTTATAATATTCAAAATGCTTGCTGAATTTATACAGTCAACCACTACATACAAAGTTCTCTTGTTCCAATATTTTCTTTGATATGTATTAAAACTATTGTATGAAACAAGTTTCTTTTTAGCAGTACCCATAATCCATTTTAGTTTGTTTCACAGTCCGAAAGTCCATGGTAACTCGTAAATAACTATTGCAGGTGAAATTAGAACAAATGTATCTGGCAAAACTAAATCAAAGTTTCAATCTAAAAAACTAAAGTATACGTAAGAATTAGTAAAACAATAATAAGTAAGATGTTATTTATTGTACATTCCAAGGTGGTGCAAGCTGGGCAGTGCCTAGTTTCCAAGGTGGTGCAAGCTGGGCAGTGCCTAGTTTCCAAGGTAGTGCAAGCTGGGCAGTGCCTAGTTTCCAAGGTAGTGCAAGCTGGGCAGTGCCTAGTTTCCAAGGTAGTGCAAGCTGGGCAGTGCCTAGTTTCCAAGGTAGTGCAAGCTGGGCAGTGCCTAGTTTCCAAGGTAGAACCCAAAAGTTAGACCAAGTAGAGTTAAAACTATTTTGATTTATATGCCATACTCTTATACTTCTTATGAAATTTCTAAAGATTTTTCAAACAATGTTGAACATTACTTTGGGTGTTGAGTCAAATATTATCTCAAATTTTACATGACGCAAAGGAGGATTCATATAGAAGATATTATTAGTGGCAGTTTAAGGTGAAGGAGTACATGGATTAAACATGGCTTCACTCACCAGAAGTCCATCGTCTATCATCGTCAGTCACCATGTCATCATTGTTCATAAGATGATCACGAAACTCATTCACATTGTCCGACTCTGGAAGTCGACATGATATTCCTGTTATGACTATTTCATCGTCGCATGATCTGCAGCACAAGGCCGACAGTAATAATAATGGACAGATATTTAGGATTCTATTTTTTGTGACAGATAAAAAACATATTTTTTAATGATTGCGTGAAAAGGCTCAATTTTTAATGGGCAACTTCTATCTACAGTACAATATCTACAAATTGTACAATAGGAGTTGTCTGACTTTACAGTTAAGTAATTTCGTATTTCGTAAAGATTGAGTTTCCATGAATAACCCACCTTTGCCAGTGTGAAGCGTGTTGCATGGCGGAAATATATTCTTTTGGTTGCTCTTTCCTTTGAGTATATGCTAAAAGTCTGTTCACTTCTCTGCCAACAGGCATCTCACAGAGTGCGATGGCTGGCATCATTGACTGTAAACTGGATGAATTGACACAAGTAAATGATGTTTAATGTTGTCCAAACACATTATGCTACTAAATGAAGCAAGTATAATGAAATGCTTACTAATTCAACATATTATAATTTTCTGGTAAAAACGATGAAATAATAATCAAATAAACAAAATTCAAAAAAAGATTCCAATTTGGCAAATCTGTTCTTCTGAGAGCCAACAGAGATTAGATACAATATGTGCCCAAGCATTACAGCCATAGCTTGCACATCAATTAATCAATTTTGAAAAGATAAATATATTTTAAAGAAGATAATAGCTTTAAGATGTTTATATCATACCCTGATAACTATAAAACTGCTATTATAATAGTGAGTGTTAACTCATAGTTAATAGTGAGTGTTAACTCATAGTTAATAGTGAGTGTTAACTCATAGTTAATAGTGAGTGTTAACTCATAGTTAATAGTGAGTGTTAACTCATAGTTAATAGTGAGTGTTAACCCATGGTTAATAGTGAGTGTTAACCCATAGTTAATAGTGAGTGTTAACTCATAGTTAATAGTGAGTGTTAACCCATAACAACATCAATCTAGCTTTGTCATTTTATACACGCTTCAGGAGAACCATAGCACAAACTACTGCATATTAGCTAGAGTAATCTACCATTGGTGATATTCGTAACCCTTTCATTCAACCTTCAACTCTGACTTAATAACAGTTTTGAGTTCAGGCAAGCGCTTACAAAAGAAAAAAGCAAACAGAAAAAGAACAATATATTTCCATTGTATTTTAATAAAAACCTAATATTAATATATACCAGACATTTTTTTAAGCAGAATGATGACTTGTAAATTTATAATGTTGCCTTAAGAAGATTACCTGCATTAATAAACCTGCATCAATAAACCTGCACCAATAAACCTGCATTAACAAACAAGGTGCATTTATTTTATGATCATGCCAGCTTCAAAACATATAGAATATTATTATAAAATTATATTTAAGTTGTCTCTATTCATTTTTTCTTTTAGAACCTATAGTTTAGAAATCAGGCTTGAACAGCTATTACGGTAATTCACAACTCCAATTTCGACTTTTGTGTACTGAAGAAGGCGTGTCTTGTAATCTTACACATTTGTTGACTCATCTCGTTTTCTTATATCGACTACCAGATATTTCTATAGGCTATTGTTATGTTTTACATGCTCTACTATTTATAGTGTTCTACGATGAGCTGTTAAAATAAATAGACTTATGTCATGTGGTTATCTGAAATACAACTAAGGTTTGGCTCAAGTTTTTCAATTGTAGTTTTATTGCTAAGGTACAACGAGGAAATAAGATAACGTGCAGAAAAGACAGGCTAAGGTTTCAGATACTTTATATAGACAGTTAACTGGTCACCAGCCTTTCTTATTTTAATCTCAACCATCCTTGACTGAGTTCCTAGATCCTGTTGTATTTCACTGAAATGTGCATAGGACATTGGCCCTTTAGCATCGCCTTTACGGCTGTGAACTCATCTACAGCCAGCTCTTAATCGTATATACTAAAATACTGGCTTGTTATTCTTTATAGTCTACCCTGAGGAAGTTTTTAAAATGTGACAGAATGTGTCGAGATTAAAATATTGATAATATTCAGCATGTCCTCATGAACGCATGTGCTTCATGTATGTCATGAAGTGCAGTATACTGTAGCATTGCCAGGTCTATTATCACTATGATACAGTATTATATTGTATCTAATAATCGATATAACTAACCAGCCAAAATTATCTCAATCTGCTTGCAGGTATTATATTCATCGTTAATGGCTTGATCTGAACTGCATTGCTGCAGCAAATGCGTTTACGCAACGTTTTGCCATATTTTACATATCAGTGCTTTTGCAGCATGAATCAGCTCTAAATCTCAAAAGCTACAGCCTTGTGCAGGTGTCTGGCGCACACGCTGGATAATTATCTCATATACACTAAATATCTGGGTCAGTAACTCTAGAATCATAATCTGTACCCAATCTACAATAGGTTTCACGCTGATGAGTGTTCACAAGCCACTTAAGTGTGAACACTATCAAATAGAGCAATCGGCAGCAACCTTGGGCAATAATTAACACAATATTTTAATAACAAAATTATGATATACAACTATAAAAAGTCAGTTAAAATCTGTCAATAATTTTCTTACCAACATATACTTGTAAGATGGTGCGATACTGCTGTGATACTGCTGTGATACTGCTGTGATGCTGATATCGCTAAATGCTGGAATAACTAAAATTGAGCACACATGTGCCAACTGATTTCAACTCAACATGCAGGTGCTTTTAAAGGTTTTTGTGGTCACGCGTCCTTAAGCAAGGACAACTGAATAGCCATAAGAGCTATGACATAAGATCATTACATAAGATGTGTGGCCTGGTTTCCTTAAAAATGTTTGATACGACTGTGTCTCTATTCAATAGCTATTAAATCCTTATTTTTGAAATTTTAAGGATGACCTCGCCTTGTTTGTCATCTTTATTAATTCAATTGGAATTTATGTTACCACAAAATCGGATTATGCAAAGAAAAAACTCAGTATCTGAAAAGTATGACTTTCTGCTGCTAAAAGTCCTGTCACCCCATAATTGTTACAAAACTTGGCTGATTATGTTAAAAAGCCATCGAGCATGGAGTGGAAATGAGAACAGCACTTTGGTTAAGTTGACGTTTTTTTTATCTTAGGATCGAAAAACCTTATACTCTTTAGATATTTGTACTGTAGGTTATAAGTTATTTGCACTTTCTAGTTACAGTACTGCAGGTAAAATCGGTAGAAACAAACAGTAAATATACAGTTCTTTGCTGTTTGAATGCAGTCACTGCCTAATAAGACTACATTAGCTTTACTAGCAGCCTTGCTCATTGACTAGATATGAAATTAGCAGCAGAGGGATTGTAGGGTTCATACCAGATGACATCGACCTTTAATGAAACTAACCTTATCACACGCATACTCAGCTCAAGCATACCAAAGCTATGTCAAGAGTAATAAAAGCCTAGAGCTTTACCAGAGGCTATCCTTCACCATCCAGTAACTCTTGAAATATATTTCTAGTTTTAAAGGCAAATTAAAGCACAATGATGATAGTTTAGATACCATATTAAATGGGTTACTTGTTGTTTGTCAACAGCATAGTTAATTCTATTGGATCAACATTGCTCATGACGCTAATAAATCTGTTTAATGGGCAAATCTGCGTCTTCCGTTCCTCGTGGAATTCAAACATCCTCAATTTGTGACCCCATCTTATGCCATAAATATTCGTATTAATATTAACTATTAAGTAGATGGGGAGAAATGCAACACAACTTACCCGCAGTGCTTATTCTCGTTGCATCATATATAAAATCCTGAGCCATGAGTCAAAGTTGTTTACCTGTGGCTATTAATTATGTGCTTTATTGGCATCAAATTAGCTGCAGCATGAACCACATATACAAATTGCACAGACAATATTCACCAGTAATTCATCCAAAAGTAGATTACATTTTTAGACTATTATTTATTTATTAGTGTATTGGTATGATAATTTGTATGTTGAGTGCCTATAAATAAAATATTTTTAAAGAAAAGATGGAAATGCGATTATTCTTTATTCTCATAGTTTGTTTCTTAAAGAATTCTAAAAACGTCCCGCATTGCAAAACTGCTAACTTACATTACAATTTTTTCACGAAACAGGTCATGTCGAAATTGACTCATGCGAACCTGCTCTCACCCCAAAAAGGCTTGCTAGAACAGGACTCACAAAACTGTGCTATTAAATACTACAAAGGTTAAAGTGGTTAAAGGCATTTGATAATACAACATATTAAAAGAGCATGTTTCATTAAAACTTCCCTATAGTAAACCATAGTAACAGTTAATACGGCTAAGCAATGATAATGCTGCTGTTAGTCATTAGAAAAGTATTAAAAGACAAACTATAGTGTAGTGAAGTTAGCTGTAGCAACAGCGTTTGTGTTGATACGGCGTGAAGCAAAAGGAATAGAATTGCAAACTTATGTTCCAGAGAACATATATTCAACCGTTAACTGAAGTTTCCGTTTAAACTGCTTGAATTACATAATGCTAAATGTAAAATTAAAGAAATTCAATTATACAATTAAGCAAATGACTATTGATTTTTTAATCTCTTTTATATTATCAAAATATATATCAACATAGGGCAGGTAGTTCCAATAATTGTACAGTCTTGCATACAGCCTTTCAAATAATATAGCAATACACCTTAAAATCAGATTGCAGATATGAAATGTACGGTAATAGCTGCCCATGAACTCAACAAACCGGTAACATCAAATTAAAAAGCTGTAAGAAATTTTAATAGAAAAGATCATAATGTGGCAGACACCAGTGCTCCTCTCCAATTTACATTGGTGTTCAGTTGAATTAGATAATAAAGATCAGAAGTCGTTTAAAAACAAGTTTATTTACACCATCAATAGCAGGAGACCATTAATCACATCTAACTCTACATGTTATCACAAAACCAGGTAATGCATGATTCAATATATTACAAAAGAACTTTTGAATTAGACCATACTATTTTAGCAGATAAATTTAACTCAGTGACGTATGTAATCCACTGATCTCATTCTGACGTCACTTAGCTCTCTGGTAATACACTGTCAATGTCGCACCAATGGGTGAGTGACTGTTTGAATAACTCATGAGCAAACCTTCAGCTTAAACCTCATCTGCAACTTCATTGTATGTTTCATTGTACTGTATTTGGGAGGTTAACTGTGGAGGGCAGTGAGTTATTCTCTCTTGTTTCTTTGCTGTACCTTCAGCAGATAACTATTGAGACAGCATCCCCAACCTACTAGCATAGGCATACCTATTATATTACACCAACCCATGAGTGGTGGTAATGTCCACACTAAGACTGCTAATTTATGTTAGTTGAATTTATACTAAAGGATTTTAGTTGAATCAACACTACGTAATACTAGCTGAATCTATAGTGAAATATTTTATTTGAATCAATGCTATGGCACAAGATCAAAATCTGCCGAGTGTACCAGGTACAGATATTGGACAGCTCTTACTATCTAAAATAGCACCAAAACTTAACTAATGCGAATGTAATAAAACTTTATCCCCATCTACTAGTACTACAATATTTTGCCTCATAATAACCCAAATCATTTGACACCAGAGTAGTGATGCTATCAATCAAATGATCCAAAACTCTTTCTCTCATGGATATTATTTAAAGACATGATTTTCAGCCAGTGTGCTATGGCTTCAAGCTTCTTCTATACATGTATTAATATTGGCCATTTTACCTCGGTCTCTTCACGTTTCCTGTAGTAAACCACAGAAAATAAATATATTTTTGCTGAATTATGCTGAAGATCCCTAAGGTGGCAGATTAGAGCAGTTGATTTAAGGGCCACTCTACTAATCTGAATGCTATGATTTCAAGTTCCATACAGTAAAATCTTTTTTCTTCAATTGGTACAACCATTTTGAGTTTTCTGAAGGTTGCCATTTGGGTCAGTTGGTTAGAGTGTTAGTATAATAAGCTGAATTTTGTGGGTTTGAGCCTCACACCAGCCAATATTTTAATCGTCTCATTAATCTAATCGCATGAACAGAGTTTATCGATGATGTGAAAGCTCGCACATTTAAAACATCTGTTATTATAACACAGAAATAAAAACCTTTGACATCCATGCTGAAACTTTACAATTTATGACAATTGAACATTGATTCAGAAGTCACCTTTTATTAACGATGAACTTATAAATCCCTTTAAACAAATCTCAAATTAAAATTATTTTAGATGGATGGAATCACAATGGAAATTGTCCTCTGTCCATCAAGACAACTAATTTCACTAAATCATGTATTGCTCATTCCTCAATTATTAAGGCTTGAGAATGGAGAGAGTGGTAGCTATCATTTAAAAAGACCAATATTCACAGTAATCTTTAGCAATACATTCATAATAATAATATTCATCTAGACTTTACTACAATGGGAGCCGTCTCTGTTCCTCTGTTCGAAGCTACACTAAGTGCGTTAGGGGAAAAAATTGCACTTCACGGAAGTTGAATTCGGAAAACCGAGTTTTGCAACCAACAGCACCATCAATTGCGCGACTGGACTATTTTGTCGTATCATGGAATAGTTTTGCGCATAACGATCATGCATGGTGACCTCTCACTGCGCACGGGCGGCCAGTATACTATTATTAATAAGAATGACATTTGAGTAATTCATTCTGTTTTAGTGTTAGCAATAAACAAGGTGAATGACAGCAGCTATCATCAAGCTTGTTTATTAAACTTGTAACATGAGCAAAATGTTTGGCTGCAGAAGGCTAACAAAACCGAGCTAATTATTGACCTTCCCTTCCTGTGACCATAATACAGCATGGTTGTAAAAGAAGAATGGTTGTTAAAATAGAACGCGCCATAAATGATAGATATAATAGCCACATACCATGCTCATACCGGAACGTATTCTAAATAAGATGAAATATAATATCTGAGTGATAAGAGATTGGCAATGCTACACTATACCGCATTTCATAATATACATGAAGCACATGCGTGCATGAGGACATCTGAGTATTATTAATATTTTAATCTCATTTGCCACATGTTCAAAACTTCCTCAGGGTAGACTATAAAGGATAACAAGCCAGTCTTTTAATATATATAATTAAGAGCTGGCTATAGATAAGTTCAAAGCTGTAGACGCAATGCCAAAGGGCCAATGTGTTATGCACTTGAAAGTGAAGTATAGTAGTGTCTAGGAACTCAGTCAAGGATGGTTGAGGTTACAATAAAATTGGCTAGTGACCAGTTAACCTACTTTATAAAGTACCTGAAACCTTAGCCTGTCTTTTCTGTATGTTATCGTTTTCTTTGCTATGCCTTTGCAATTAAAAACTCAAGCTAAACCTTAGTTGTGTTAAAGACACTAAGGGAAAACACGCTAGTCCCTTAATACATATAATTAAGAGCTGGCTATAGATCAGTTCACAGCTGTAAAGGCGATGCCAAAGTGCCAATGTCCTATGCACATTCCAGTGAAATACAATAGAATTTAGGAACTCAGTCACGGATGGTAGAGATTAAAATAACATTGGCTAGTGACCAGTTAAACGATTTTATGAAGTGCCTGAAACCTTAGCCTGTTTTTTTCTGTACATTATCGTTTTTCCTTGATATGCCTCTGCAATTGAAAACTCAAGTTAAACCTTGTTATGATTCTAGTACGACTCTATTTATTCTAAAAGCTCATTGTGGAACACAGAAAATAGCCGAGCAAGTGGAACATAACAATAATTTATAAGGGATGTTAACTATATTAAAATATGTTAAGTTAAATAAGTTAAATATGAACATCTAACAAGTTTTTTAATAAGAACCACGCAAAACCATGTGTAGATTTTAACAATAAATAATGTAACTGCACATGTACTGAATTATGATAATGCAACTTTCATTAATAAAAACTGAAAAAGCAATTTGCCATAGAATGTTAGGTGTTATACAACTGTATAACATTCTTCCAGGTCAGGTATGTGAATTTGTATGTATCCTTGAGTTGCACATTTATTCGGGCTAGTGTCCATGTTTGGGTTCGTGTATGTATTTTGGCTAACGCGGGTATTTGGGTTCGTGCATATACATTGTATTTAGATTATTGTTCATCTTATGGTGAGTACATGCGTTTGCGTTAATGCATGTATTTGAGTTCGTGCATATATTTGGAGTAGCGCATGCATTTGGGTTCGTGTACATGTTTTATGGAAATTTGTATCACGTAATACCTCTAATTGAACACCACCTTTTTCGAACGCCACATTTATTTGATTACCACTACAGGAGAAGTTTGGAAAAATAGAGCACCACACTTTAATTGAAGACCAATTCTATTTAAAGTCCACTTTAACATTCTTTGATCTTTACGAACCTATAATAGCAAGTAATCATTAAAAAAGTATTCCCAAAATCATACTAATGATCACTCGGTTACATCAATAACATATAATTATTTATTTGTTTCTGTTCTTATTGAAGTTTGTTTTTAAACTCCGAAGCTTTCCGGTTTTTCGGTTTTTCCGTTACAACTTTGAAAGCAACCAATTAGAAGTAATTAATTACTGTATCAGGCAATTAGTAGTTCCTTGTTTAATGCGGTCTTGATACTTCGACATATGTGACAAACAGTTTAAATTTATGATGGTATATGAATGATTAGTTCAAGGCTAAAGGTTGTGTTTAACGAGCAGAACGCATAACTTCATTTCAATTGCACATAAAATGCCAGTTTTTGCTGCAAACTGTAGCAAACATATCTATGAATGTAATGAGCTTCTACGCAACTTTGTTAAATATAATTATAAAATAAAACTATGCCTTCAAATTTAGAATGAAATAAAAATTGAAAGCTCCAACAAATTGAACAACAGGTCACAGGCTATATCATCCCAAGTTAATTGCAAGCAATAGATGTCAGCCGGTAGGAATAATTCTCGGATTCACAATGCATATTTATTTAGAGGGTTTCGACAAGTTGGGGATAAGCTAGCAGATTTATTGCGTTGAAAAGGGTTAATATCGCTCTGCCTGAAGGAGAGTGCAAAATATAGGCGACATTTGCTTCGCCCGAAAAAGGGCTAAACTAATCTTCCCAAAATTTTGACGAGGTATTTGAAAAATACAACGCCAGCCTCTATAGGTAAAGGGCTGAAAAATAGAACGCCATGGTGTTCAAATAGAGGTAATTAGTGAATGAATTTACATAAGTGTACATGTTTAGTGGCCATAGTCAGAGTCGGGATAGATAGACTTATCCACTGGCTAGCTGCTGCAGCAGATCAAAGATGTCAGTCTGTTCCAAAGATGTCTGGACCTGTTGCTATCTGCTGGATTACATCTCTCTGAGAGAGGGACTCTAGCAAAGCGAGAGCTAGTTTTCCTTAATACCTTTTGCATGCCGTTTTGTGGAAATGGCTCAAATAAGTGCTCATAACACCAGCCCGAATGTCGCCCAGCTCAGTGCTGTGTATGAGAGAGTTGCACGAACAGTGGAAGCATTTGTAGAACTTGCTAGTTTCCAAACAAACAGACCTCGACTTTTTATACATACGTATATATATAACCTGTAATGGAAAGACCATTAACAACCAAAAATAACTCTCATTTGTATAGCCATTAAATTGATTGTTGCATCATACACCATTTTCGGAAAAGGGCAAAATTTCCTATAAGATGACTTCTATAAGTTTATAATACAAGATATGATAATCCTTCAAAGCTCAATAAAAACACAAGTGTTACCTAAATTTGCAGATGGCTCAAATTCTAATGTTTTGTATCCAGAACCAGTTTCTGGTTTGTGTTTCAAAATGAATTATATATTTTGTTGACTATAAAAATGTTAGGTGTTGCTGCTAAACAGTCAATAATAAATTTTGAATTAACATACGGTAATTGAGAATTTTGGATTAAAGTAAACCGCTAGTTAATGATGTAATGAGTAATTTAATACAACTTTTATTGCTATTATTAATAATTGACCACAACCCTGGCTGTTATATCTGTTGACTGTTTTTGCAGTGACAAGTACAGTTTTACGCAGACACCAAAACATGCGATTCTTCTAAAAACACAAACCAAAAACTAGTTGCAGGTACAAAACCTATCAGAATTTGAGCTATTTGCCAATTTAGGTAAGACTTGCGCTTTGACTTGAGCTTAAAAAAAATTATTTAGTTTTAAAATTATAGAACTCTTAGAGATATTAGTACTAGCAGAGAATTTTGTCCTCTTTCAAATGATGTATAATACAGCAATCAATTATAGAACTATTGCATATGTAAGTTATTTTTGTTGTGGTCTCTCCATTAGAGATTATGTAAAATGCCCTGCTCATTTGGAAACCAGCAAGGGTTTCCGGTTTCGGTTATGGGACTCGCTCATACATGGCACTGGCCCGACATGAAAAGGTTCACGCTGTCTCGCTCCCACTCAGACACCCATTGAAAAATCAACTAGGAAGCAAACAGAAGAGTTAAAGTCTTTCTTAAAATTAATTATTGCAATGCAGAGATACTTTTCAACAGAAATCACTCAAATCGACCAGAGTGACAAACTGCACTGGTGGCAAAAGTTCTTGAGAGATACCAGATTGATATCGCAGAACACTTAGGCAGACCTGTCTGGCAGTAACTATCGGGAAGTTTGGTAGACAGTGGCTAAATATTTCACTAGGGTGGCAGAGAAGAACATGAATGACAAGTAAATGGAGTTGGCTGTGCCAACAGAATCGACAAAGTCAAGGAAATGGACTACGACCCACTTCTACCATGGTCTCATAGAAGTATATGGCCAACAGAAGAGAGCAACAGTCTACCTTAGAACATTCAATAGAAAAACAGTCCATCAGAATAAGAACCAGATTCTGGATTGCTTTGCCAACCAGCTCAACCTACAAAAATGTCCCAAGAATAGCAGGAAATAGTGTTTTAGATTGCGTCCTGCAGAGACCATGCATTTGAATTACAACATATTTTTGTATTAGTGCATACATTTGGGTTAGTGCATGTATTTGGATTAGTGCATATATTTGGGTTAGTGCATATATTTGGGTTAGTGCATACATTTGGGTTAGTGCATATACATGTATTTGGATTAGTGCATACATTTGGGTTAGTGCATACATTTGGGTTAATGCATATATCTGGACTAGTGCAAGTATTTGAGTTAGTATATATATATCGTATATGTTAGTACATATATTTGAGTTCACAAAATATTTGCGTTATGTGAATAATTAACATGGTGCATGTATAAAATGATTATATGAATGTAAGCTGGTACATACTGTGACGAAGGCCAGGGCCGGTAGCCTAGTCGACCTCAGGGCCGATGTCATGACTGAGCCAAGACACATAGAAGACACGATCGTCGAAGAGACTTCTGGTCGGTCGAAGGTCGGTTGTCACGACCGACATGCTACCGATCTATCGATGGGGCTGAGCTAGCCAGGGACGAAAGGGCATATAAAGAGCCCAGATGAGCCAAGGAGAGCAGATATCTTTGGCAGTCTCATGTATGCTGTTCAGTGTATACACACACATTAAATTGCTTGTACGCTTATATATACTATTAAATATATATTTCTTATTGCCTTGCACTTAGTCGTTTTGTCTTGTGTAGCGATAAAGGTAACACGGCGGTTTCCTTGGCAACACAAATTTATTAATTAGAGCAAATAGATGAGTTAGTCTGCCTGTTTGTACACAAGAAATAAAAGTGTAATATAAAAAGCATAACAGTTTTATAGTCACATGACACAGCATGACACTTCTGCTATGGTAGCATTTTATTAGAGGTGACGTTCACTTAAAATGTTGCACTATATTTTTTGATTACCTGATCAAAGTTTTGGGAAAAAAAATGAAACTCTTTACGGTGAAGTGATTTTAGTGTCGCCTATATTTTGCACTTTCCTTTGGGCAGAACAACAATAAGTAATGTCCTCGGCCTCAGCATTTTTGCTAAACCGCTTTTCATATACATCGAAATATCAGACCTAGTTAAACAAGAAACTAGTTTGAGTGAAATAGATTAACCAGATACAGTTACTAATGATTTCGATGGTGTCTTTTTCATTGCTCAAAAATACTGCAAAGCTCTAGAGTCAGAAAATGGACTTGGATATGCCATAACAATGGCTGCTATTACCTCGCACGGTGTTCCTAAAAAAGTATTCTTACCGCTCATCAAAACGCTTCAAAGTTTTCAGATCAGTTTGTAAATGACATTATAGACCAAGCTGAAGACAATGGAGTGAATTTAGACCTTGGTGATTTGGAATCAGAGTTTAGTTCTGATGATTGTGGTAATCGATTTTTTCAGGAACACCGTCACTAAAACCATGGCCACCCCTACAGCAACAACAAAAGAGTTAATTCTTATTAATATAATATAGTCATTATTAGTACAAACAAAGAACTAACATCGCTATCGTGATCACTGAACCCTTAACCAATATTGGCTTACAACTAAATAAAAGAGGAGAAACAACACAACTTACCTGCGGCGCTCATTTACACTACATTATAATTATCTAAATATAAATATATTAAATATTTATAAGCATATTCATGTTTTTAAAGAAAAACTAGATCAGTGGTTCCCAACTACCTTGGAGCCATGGACCCCCTGAGCTCGTTATCTAAAAGTCATGGACTCCTTTATAAAAATCATAATATACATGTATGGTGTTTATAAATTGGCGTACATTATACATTAGAATAATATAGGAGTCAGCAGATTTGACATGTTTCTATTTATTTACTTATATAAAGCAATACTATACTAAATTGATTTGACTTTTAATTTTCATTAGTCAGTTTGTTAGTGGGATGGATTGTACTTCATGTTTTTCAATTTTTTTGATATTAATAGTCGCCATTGGGAAATGACCCAAATTTGGTTTTCAATTGAGATTTTTAGTGGAAAAACTACACTGCACAGCTTTGCCCACTGTCCATTGGCAAAGCTTATTGGCCAGGTCAAACAATGTGACAACGATGAAAGACTTTGTCATTTTATATTAGAGGTGGCAAAATATTAATTAAAAACTAAGGAAAAAAGGCCGTTGTTCAGGTGATTTCTGGTAAATTATATTTAACTTAAAGCATATACTAAGACCCCTAACAATCTTAAAATTGTTAAAAATAGGTAATTTGAAATGTTTTGTATTCCATGGATCTTATTATATTGCTGAAATTGAAGAGGGACAGAGAGAATTATGTGTTTGCTGGTTACAGGTTTTCTTGTTTTGTACTACTAACCAAAAATCAGGTACTGTCCAGCGATTGACGCACATACGTGATAAAAGTCTAGACCCAAAAACCTAACAAAACAACGCGACTACCACGCGGAAATTGCATTAGCCTCGAAACGCGGGCAAGCACAATCCCAACAGAGCTCGATCATTAAACCCCACCCATATGATAGCCGTCACCTATCCTTTTAGGGTTTTATATCATTGATCCAACCACTATAAGACAGAAATGGTTGTAAATAACTAGCTAGAAAAATGAATACTGGCACCAGCCTGCGGACCCCTTCAAAACCTCCTGTGGACCCCTAGGGGTCCATGGACCACCAGTTGGGAACCACTGAACTAGATGATTATTAATCCTTTGTTACCATTGTTTGTTCCATCAAGAATTTAATGGTGCTGACACAGGAGTTAAATATGTCAAGCATTTCAAATCTGCCAACTTACATTACAATTTTCTCATGAGACGAGGCATGTTGAAATTGACTCATATGAACCTGCTCTGACACCAACCCTTAGATTACTTGAAGCTATACATTCTCTAATATCAAAAAGGCTTGATAGAACATCATTGACAACATTGTGTTATAAAATACTACAGAAGTTAATGTGGTTAAAAACAATTTATAATACAAAATACATGTACAGTATTTATGTACAAAACATGTTTCACTAAAACTTTCCAATAAAAAACCATGATAACAGTTGATACAATTAGCCGATAATAATGCTGCTGTTAGTCATTAGAAAGGTATTAAAAGACAAACTATACCAGTGTAGTGAGGTTAGCTGTAACAACAGCGTTTGTGTTGACACAGCGTGAATAAAAAAATAGAATTGCAAACTTATGTTCCAGAGAACATATATTTATATTCAACCATTTAACTGAAGTTCCCGTTTAAACTAGCTGAATTGTATAATGCTAAATGTAAAATTAAAGAAATTAAGTTATACAATTAAAACAAATGATTATTGTCTTTTATAATTTCTTTTTCATTGTTAAAATTAATATAAATGGGCCGGTCAAAACTAGAGGTGGCTGTTTTAATAATTGCGCAGCCTTTCAAATAACATAATAATACATTTTAAAATCAGTTTGTAGATATGAAATGTACAGTAATAGCTGCCCATGAACTCAACAAACCGGTAACATCAAATAAAAAAGCTGTAAGAAATATTCATGAGAAAGATCATAATAAAACAGACGACAGTCTTCCTCTGCAAATTGCATTAATGTTCAGTTGAATTAGATGATAACGATCAGAAGTCGTTTGAAAACAAGTTTATTTACATCATCAATAGCAGGAGAACATTAATCACATCTAACTCTGTATTATCACAAAACCAGCTAATGCATCATTCAATATATTTCAAAAGAACCTTTGAATTGGACCATTCTATTTTAGCAACTAAAATTAACTCAGTGACGTATGTAACCCACCCATCTTATTCTGACATCCCTTAGTTCTCTGCTAATACATTGTCAATGTAATACCAATGGGTGAGTGACTGTTTTGAATAAACCTTTAATTGATGAGAATCAATGCAATAAAAAGTTATACATACACAGAAACCTCCTCTGAACAGTTATACATACAAATCTCATAGTTATCTCTCCTGCATATTCATAATATTCATATTCCTAATATACATGAAGCACACACGTGCATGAGGACATGCTAAATATTATCAATATTTTAATCTCGCTCTGCAAATTTTTAAAAACTTCTTCAGGGTAGACTATAAAGGATAACAAGCCAGTCTTTTAATATATATAATTAGGAGCTGGCAATAGATGAGTTCAAAGCTGCAGAGACAATGCCAAAGGGCCGATGTTTTATGTACTTGTGAAGTATAATAATAGTATCCAGGAACTCAGTCAAGGATGGTTGAGGTTACAGTAAAATTGGCTAGTGACCAGTTAACCGACTTTATAAAGTACTTGAATCCTTAGCCTGTCTTTTCTGTATGTTATCGTTTTCCTTGCCATGCCTTTGCAATTAAAAACTCAAGCTAAACCTTAGCTGTGTTAAAGAAACTAAGGGAAAACAAGTCCCTTAGTACATACAATTGAGAGCTGGCTATAGATGAGTTCACAGCTGTATAGGCAATGCTAAAGAGCCAATGTACTATGCACATTCCAGTGAAATACAACAAGATCTAGGAACTCAGTCAAGGATGGTTGAGATTAAAATAGCAAAGGCTAGTGACCAGTTAACCGACTTTATACAGTACCTGAAACCTTAGCCTGTTTATTCCGTACATTATCGTTTTTCCTTGATATGCCTCTGCAATTGAAAACACAAGCTAAACCTTGTGATGATTCTAGTACGACTCTATTTATTCTAAAAGCTCATTGTGGAACACAGAAAATAGCCGAGCAAGTGGAACATAACAATAATTTATAAAGGATGTTAACTATATTAAAATATGTTAAGTTAAATAAGTTAAATATGAACATCTAACAAGTTTTTTAATAAGCACCACGCAAAACCATGTGTAGATTTTAACAATAAATAATGTAACTGCACATGTACTGAATTATGAAAATGCAACTTTCATTAATAAAAACTGAAAAAGCAATTTGCCATAGAATGTTAGGTATTATACAACTGTATAACCTTCTTCCAGGTCAGGTATGTGAATTTGTATGTATCCTTGAGTTGCACATTTATTCG
Source organism: Watersipora subatra (assembly GCF_963576615.1). Classification (NCBI taxonomy): domain Eukaryota; kingdom Metazoa; phylum Bryozoa; class Gymnolaemata; order Cheilostomatida; family Watersiporidae; genus Watersipora; species Watersipora subatra. Next base: position 31,273,717 of record NC_088708.1, on the reverse strand, counting down.
GGCTAGTGTACATGTTTGGGTTCGTGTATGTATTTTGGCTAATGCGTGTATTTGGGTTCGTGCATATATATATGCACGAACCCAAATACATGTGTTAGCCAAAATACATACACGAACCCAAACATGTACACTAGCCCGAATAAATGTACACATTATATACATTGTATTTAGATTAGTGTTCATCTTATGGTAAGTACATGTATTTGAGTTCGTGCATATATTTGGAGTAGCGCATGTATTTGGGTTCGTGTACATGTTTTATGGAAATTTGTATCACGTAATACCTCTAATTGAACACCACCTTTTTCGAACGCCACATTTATTTGATTACCACTATGATTTTCACAAAATCATACTAATGATCACTCGGTTACATCAATCACATATAATTATTTATTTGTTTCTGTTCTTATTGAAGTTTGTTTTCTAACTCCAAAGCTTTCCAGTTTTTTTGTTTCAACTTTGAAAGCAACCAATTAGAAGTAATTAATTACTGTATCAGGCAATTAGTAGTTCCTTGTTTAATGCGGTCTTGATACCTCGACATATGTGACAAACAGTTTAAATTTATGATGGTATATGAATGACTAGTTCAAGGCTGAAGGTTGTGTTTAACGAGCAGAACGCATAAATTTGTGCTCTGCTAAAAAACTGTTGGACTCTAATATCGACTAGTTCAACTAAGTCGATTATTAAGTAAAAACACAAGTGTTACCTAAATTTGCAGATTGCTCAAATTCTGATGTTTTGTATCCAGAACCAGTTTCTGGTCTGTGTTTCAAGATTAATTATATGTTTTGATGACTGTATAAAAATGTTAGGTGCTGCTAAACAGTCAACAGATATATGGTAAGTACGCAGTGGCTGGTGACAATATGTATTGGAATACTGTAGGTGGATGCCTTAGCATAGAGAAAGCATAATATTATTATGCTTTATTAGTTATCTTGAGGTGTTGCCTTATGTTCTAAAAAAAAGAATCAAGGAGATTGACCCACTAGAAGCTGAGATATAGCCAGCCAAACACAGGTCTACCTAATAAAGAATCAGAGAAAAACCCTTCGAAAATCCCGAAAACTGACGTATAAAATCGACTTAATGTTCATGTGCCGGAGTTGTGCACCCTTACCGCCGTTACGTATAATGATTGTTTTGGCTACGACATGTGAAACGCTTCTCGCGATAGTAAATAATTTACAGACTAGCTCTGGCTTCTCAGGAAAATCAAGCAAACATTGTGTGGTAAAGGCATTTGCCCACAACCCCTCGCCGTGATTTTTGAGAACTTGAGAACGTTGAGAACTTCTTGTTTTGAGTTGAAGTTCTGTTATGTTATGGGCAATTCAGGATATACCTGGGGTGTTGTGGTCTCTTCTGATGACATTTCACTAAGAATTTGGTCTTATTGTTATGTTTATGACTTAAAAACTAGCATACCAAGCGTGCTTCCACTACTAAACTTATTGCTCAATTGAAGGCTTTGATGCTGTGATGCACATCACTACGATGTAACGTAGTGAAAACAACAGCCAATTATAGGCCTCACTTTTGCTCCATTGTATTGATAGCTATTCGCCAATCTAGGGTTTACTATATCTATGATAGATACAGTGTCTGAAGTGGAGAGAGATTCTTGGGGGTACTCTCTGTCATGCCAGGAGGGTAGTGTCCAGGGCCAACGGCCCTGCTCGCCGCTCACAGGGTGAGTCTAAGAGGGGCGCTGCGCCCTCTCAGTAGAGGGGGGTCGGGAGGTACTCCCCGAAAATTTTTTTAGCATGAATGCCCCTAAATTATGCTGTTTTCCATAACTTAAAACCCTGTGTTGTGTCCAGTAAGAAATTAAAAGTGGGTTTAGCTGCAGAACCTGTGTGCTCTATGACTGGAGACTCCAGGTTGTGATGTGAGTGAGTCAAAAAACTCTATGGACAGTCCACACAGACCTTAGACACAAGACAGTCTTATCTCCAAGCCACCATGAATATTATTATTATTATGATAAGCTCAGTCACTCACTATTTTTTAAATACAGACTCTAAATTCATGACAGTCACTAATTCTTACTCACCTTTAAAGAAGTTATCTATTGGCCCATGCTGTTTCTTTATGAATTGAAAGAAACAAAGAAACTAGTATAATAAGCAAGAAATTATTCAAAACTACCATCCAAAACACAAGAGAAGAATCCAAGCAATGATTAATCTTAAGCTATTCGAGAATTCCACAGGGCGGCCGACACAGGGTCCTGTCGAGTGTGTCAGTTGATAGAAAACTGATCGGTTCTCAGGTTGATCCGCTATAATAGCAAAAAGCTGACTGAAGAAATTAAAGATCAGTAGCGTCATTCTCTCGTCCCGAAAACGCGCAGTTTTTGATATAATGAACTCGAGCTAATATAAGTTGTGTAAGAAAAGGAAAAAAACGTTGTGTGAATATTTCACTTCATTCCGATTTCACTGCATTTAATACGATATAAGATACGATATGAGGGGGTACGCCTCCTAGGGAGTACCCCCACTAATTTTTCTTAGGGGTACGCCGTACCCCTGCGTACCCCCCCCATTTCGAACACTGGATAGATATAATAGCCACATACCAAGCTCATACCGAAACATATTCTAAATAAGATGAAATATAATATCTGAGTGATAAGAGACCTGGCAATGCTACAGTATACTGCATTTCATAATATACATGAAGCACATGAGTGCATGAGGACATGCTGAATATTATGAATACGGTAGGCCCTCGGGTTAGGATGGCTCGGTTATATGATTGAGTTCCCCTTTGCAATGTTGAACAAAATGTTTTTTTTTGCGCTCGCCATACATTATCAACAGAAAAAAGTTTTGAAATTCAAATTTGGCAGTCGGTGGGCTGATTACGGCGAATTGACAAATAGGCGAATATACTTTTTGTCGAAATCCATTTGCAACGAATGAAAGAGATAAGATGCTCAATGTCGCTCAGTTTGTCGTTATTCGTTATTACTTATTCTAAAAACAAAACTGGAAACAGATAGGTGATAAAATTTTAGCAATAAAACAATTGAAGTTTAGTAAATAATATAATAGTATTATAATAATAATAAAAAGTAATAATAATAGTAACCCTATAATATTAGTAATAATAATAGTTAAATTATAGTTAAAAATACATACTAAAACTTAGCTTGAAGTATGTATGTGTTTAGCAAGCTAAATTATTTTGAGTTAAATTGAACGTTTATGTTTTATGTCTGCCTCGAAGGTAAGAATCCCCTATGGTACGTATTACACATATTACATTGTAACGTTACGTTTTATTGCAGATCATAACCACTGAATGCACTAAAGTTATAACTTTATGCCTACAGTATACTGTAGGCAACTTATAGTTACTAAGATTAACATATTATTTTATTACTGGTTTTTAATATGTAAAGAACGTACTGTATATAGAATTTTGATGATTTTTACCAAGGGGTGTTTGCATTAGATAATCACTATGGGTTTCTATATCCCTGTATACAAAATTTTTGCTTTGCGATGCCAACACGAGAACGAATTAAAATTTTATGGCAAGGGTCCACTGTATTTTAATCTCGACACATTCTGCCACATTTTTAAAAACTTCCTCAGGGTAGACAATAAAGGATAGCAAGCCAGTCTTTTAATATATATAATTAGGAGCTGGCTATAGATGAGTTCAAAGCTGCAGAGGCAATGCCAAAGGGCCAATGTTTTATGTACTTGAAAGCGAAGTATAAAAATAGTATCCAGGAACTCAGTCAAGGATGGTTGAGGTTACAGTAAAATTGGCTAGTGACCAGTTAACGGTGACCAGTTATAAAGTACATGAAACCTTAGCCTGTCGTTTCTGTATGTTATCGTTTTCCTTGCCATGCCTTTACAATTAAAACTCAAGCTAAACCTCAGTTGTGTTAAAAAAACTAAGGGAAAACAAGCAAGTCCCTTAGTACATATAATTAAGAGCTGGCTATAGGTGAGTTCAAAGCTGTAGAGCCAATTGTCCACACAAGTGAAATATAATAGCATCTAGGATCTCAATCAAGGATGATTGAGGCTAAAAGATCGACTTTACGGAAACATTAGCCTTTCCTTCATGTTATCTTTTTCCTCATATCTTGGCAATTATAAAACGTGAGCTAAAGATTAAGTGTATTTTTGATATTATGCTTATAGGCCTACTTAGTGATGTCTATACAAACAGCTCATTGTGGAAAACTGAAAATAGCAGAACATGGTGGAACATCAATAGCTTATAGAGGGAATAACAGCAAAAAGAGAGTTCAATGTGAACAACTGAATAGTTTTTCAGAAAAGCACCACAGGTGTAAATTTCAATCATTAATAGGGTAACTGCACATAAATGATAAAAGTAAAATCATGAAAACGCAACTTTCAGTGATAACTGAAAAAAGATTTTTTAGAGATAGTTATTATAAAACTGCACCTCCTTCCTACATGCGCAACCATATATGTGATTTCATGTTTGCGTTTGAGTTTTGCATGTATTTTAGTTAGTGCATGTATTTAAATTAGTGCATGTAATTGGGTTAGCGTACATGTGTGGGTGAGTGTATATAACATGAAACCTATATTTGAGCGCCATGGGGGATGCATTTGTCAAACCTTCCCTTATGGTGGCGTGCTATTAGACGTGGCGTTCAAATAGGTGGTGCTTTATTTTTCAACTAGCTGGTCAGAATTTTGTAACGATAATTTTAACTCTTTTACCAGCGAAACGATGCTAATGTTGCCAATATTTTGCAGTCTTCATCGGGCAAAGCGACACTGAGTCGGCCGTAGCATTTTCACTAAACGGTTTATTATATACATTGAAGTATCAGACCGAGCTAAACAAGAAACTGCTTTGAGTAAAATGTACTAGACATATACAGTTATTGCTGATTTAGATGGTTTTGCTTTAAAAGTTTTAAGAAACAAATTAAAAAGCATTAGAGTTAAAAAATGGACTTTCATATGCTGAAACAATGACTGCTATGTCTGACAGTATTCCTGAAGTATATTTTCATTGTTAATCAGAACGTGTGAAAGGCTTTAGATCAGGATGTAAGCCACCTTATCAACAAATCTGAAGAGAATGGAGTGATGATTGTTCTGATGATTGTGACCATCGATTTTCTCAGGTGCACCATCAGTAAAACCATGGCAACCCCTACAGCAACCACAAAAGAGTTAATTGTTATTAATATAATATAGTCATTATTAGTACCATTTTGTGGACACTCTTATACTAATCACTTTTTATCAAGGGTTTGTAGAGATCAAGCATAATGAATGGCAAAGCGGTGTTATAAAGGTGGCATTCAATTGAAGGATGACACTGTATTTCTGCAACCCTTCCTCTATAGTGGGGTTCTATTACGCATGTAGGTGGCATTCAAATAAAGGTGGCGCTCAAATAAAGGTTTCACAATGTTTGGATCAGTGCATGTATTTGGTTAGTGAAGATGTTTGGGTGGGTACATGTATTTGAGTTAATGCACGTATTTGGAGAGGTGTATGCACCATAAAACCTCTATTTGAATGCCGTAGCGCTCGACCCTATCTCTATAGTCGCGGTCAAATAGAGGTGGCATTCAAATAGAGGCTGGAGTTGTATTTTTCAAATGGTTCACCAGACTTTTGGGCAGATAAATTTATTCTTTTTATGGACGAAGCAAGTGCCGCCTATATTGTCCCCTCTTTTTTCGATGGAGTGATATTAACCCTGGTTGTAATGAATCACTAACTTACCTCCAACTTGTCAAATATATCTTAATAAATGTGCATTGAGGAGCCAATATATAGTTCTACCGGCTGATATCTATTGCTTACAATTAACCTGTGATGATATAGCCTGTGACCTGTTGTTCAATTTGTTGGAGCTTTCAATTTTTATTTCGTTGTAAATTTGAAGATATCTTTTTATTTTATATCTATACAATATTGCAATAACATTATACAATAAAAATATACAATACCAATGTTGCATGAAAACTCATTGCACTCATTAATATTTTTGCTACAGTTTGCAGTCAAAACTGAATTTTTATGTGCAATAGAAGAGGAGTTATGAGTGTCGATCCATTGTAAGATCAGATTACCGCAATGATGCTATCAAAAAATATGCTACGCATCTGCAAATTTATCAGTTATATAATGATAATCTATCAAATGCTAGAAATATATATTCATGAACCAAAGACATAAACAAATCATCTTTATCAAGCATGCAGAAACAAAAATCAACGTTTTTAAAACAAAAATATCTGTGTTGTTTGTCTCGGCAGCTGCATTCTGATTGTTGCTTTCGTTGGAACAAACATCTTCCGGTTGTTAAATATATGTACCTTTCACAATGTCTTCTGACCTCAACTCAATATTACTGTCCAAACAATTTTGGTACCTGAGCAAACCTTACACGCGTTGCATTTCGCACAACTGCAATGCATAAGTTTTCCACTTGTCCGAATTGCTGAATTGTCTGAGAAGATTGTCATCTTGGATTTTTTGTATGAGTAGTACGTAGTTGTATGAGTAGCTGATTGAGTTGCGTGTGGCTCAGAGTTAAATAAATTCCTTAGTCGTGTCGGCAAGAGCCATGTATTCTGCTTCAGTTAAAGAGAGCGCGACTGTTGTTTGGCGCTTCGATTTTCAGCTAATTGACCCAGATGTTAGATGTAACCAGTTATTGATCGTCCATCGCTTGGGTCGTTGGCCCAGTTGAAGTCACTATATCCAGTTAGTCATCCATCGCTTGCTGAGAGTGTTAGCGCGTAGTCCTTGGAGATACTGGAATAGTCACTTCAATGCTGTAATATGCGTTGAGTCGTAGCAGTTCATGTACTGCAATAGTCTTGAGACTGTCCGTGAGATGTAGGGTGTGGTTGTGGTAGATAGGTAGAGTAACGCCCCAACTTCTTGCCTGTATAGGTAATCTGCGTCTGCATTGTTTGATGCTGGAGCCAGCTTTAGCCTCTTTTTAACAGTTGTAGCAGCAGGCTTGCATCTGTCCATTTTGAGTCTTTTGAGAACATTTTCTACGTATCGCATCGTGATTGACTCATGTGTTGTCCGTCATGGTTGTGTGAAAAGTCAATGCCAAGGAACCATTTTAGTTCTCAATGCTCATTCATTCGGAATTGACTGTCATCAGTCATTGCAATTTCTACAGCCGGCATTTAAAAAAAACCTAATAATATGTTTTGTCTGTAATAATACTGTATCAATATCGTAGAATATCTATAATGTAATAATATTTACCTGTCTGTACGTATTTATTTCTTAAACAAACTTTGACTAGCATAATTTTAGAAGGCTTTGGGATAGAACTGTATTAAACCGGTACGAATGCTAACCCGACTAGTAGTTGACTATTCATTGCAAGATACATTTGTAGGTACTATATATTCTTCACGATTTCAACTTCATACTAAAGAGAAGTAGGTATGAATAACGTGATTTGAGCAGAAGGCTTCTTTACGTAGCTCGCGTTCTTTAGCCGTTTGACTACACTGAATTATACTACCCCTGGAATGGCATTGGCCTATCTAAACCAATGAACTTCTATACAACGATTTGAGCGCCATCTTGATCACTGCTACATGGGCTTTCGGCTGTAATTAGTGAAATGGCGGATCATAGTTATCCCTAGAAAAATACTCATTTATCTGCTGGAAATCAGTGTTTTGCCATTAATTGCTACCACTACGACAACCCTGAAGCACGGAGGGTTAATGATAATTATATCATTACACAGGTGAGTTTAGCGTTTTATTCCTGCATTAGTAGGCACTAGTACAACAGTAGCTGTTCAGAAGAAGCTTGCTAGTAACTGGTTAGTAGTAGCTTGCTAGCAACTGGTTAATAGTAGCTTGCTAATAGCTGGTTAATAGTAGCTTGCTAGTAGTAGCTGGTTAGTATCTTGCTAGTAGCTGATTAGTAGTTTTTAGTAGTAGCTGGTTATAAGCTTGCTAGTGGCTGGTTAGTAGTAGCTTGCTAGTAGCTGGTTAGAAGCTTGCTTGTAGCTGGTTAGTGGTAGCTTGCTAGTAGCTGGTTAGTAGCTTTTAGTAGTTGCTGGTTATAAGCTTGCTAGTAGCTGGTTAGTAGTAGCTTGCTAGCAACTGGTTAGTAGTAGCTTGCTAATAGCTGGTTCGTAGCTTGCTTCTGTTACTACTCCCAGCCAGCCTTTAGTGAACCTTTACTTGACTTTTATTATTTTACACATCACTATCGTTGACTGTTTTTACTAGAATTAATTTGTACTGCTGGTTGATTCATCTTGGCTGGTTTTGGAGACAAAGTAGGTCAGTACTGGTGCTGCTAAATTCAAATACCAACAGTCACTGTTCTTATAGATCAGGAGTGCCAGTTATATGGAACAAACTTTGTTAGTAACTGCAATCCTTATCATTATCACTAGAGCAAGTTTTTTTTAATAAAGTGAACTTTTGTTAGTTGATAAGAATGTTTTAAAACACAAAAAACATCCTGAGCATCAAAGGTACACTGTTCTAAAAGGCTGAAAGTTAATCTTTCAGTTTTTTCTTTGTCAATAAACGTTTCCCCTAATTATAACTGACTGTAAGACCACGAATCCTAATCTGTATGTTTTTTTAATAATTTGATTACCTAGCTTTCTTATCATCAGGTTTCCGAGTTAAGAGAAAGAGCTAGAAAGATGGCATACTTAGTGGATTGTTTCCAGGCGGCAGGAGATCCCAGCAAAAATTAAATTCTATGTAGTGCCCACTTCAATCAGTCTATGATCGATAAAACTGATAAATCATTATTATTCAGTCCATATTTTAGCACCATTTCCATTTTCTTTCCAATTGCATCAAAGGATAACTGTTTTTATTTTAGGAGGCTGGAACAACAACCCAGCAGTTCCAGCATATCTTTAGGCGCTTGGTTACAAGATGTGGTGTTACACCAGGAGCTACTGGTAATGTCAGATCTATGGATGACACTGCATTGTTACAAGCTTCTACTACCTACGTGCCACCAACTGTTGGTAGTGAAGATTATGTTGAAGATGTTATTGACAGACACACTATGCTTCCCGAAGGAATGCTAAACATTACATCACATCCTGTTCTTGGTAACATTGCTGTATATTTATCTGGTTGGCTTGTCAGAAAACTGCTTAAAAAGTTGCGTTGTGAGCCACATAGACTCTCCCTAATTCAGTCTAAGGAAGTTAGCAAATATGATGATATTCATGTTCTGTTAAGAGTTAAGAACAATGGTGGCTTGATTTCTCCTTCTGATGGTGTTGTAACAGCTGTTCAATGCACTGAAAAGGATCTGACGGCGGCTACATTGGCAAATCAATGTTTAAAAAATCTCAAGATTCTGAAGTGTGTAAAAGAAGAGATTGCGCGCTATGATATATTTGAATTAAAGCAACATTGTACTGACACTTCTGTAGGAATTGATAATCACCACTTCTCTCTACTAGCTTTAGTGGTTGAAACATACTTTGATTTAAGACAGAACCACTTCGACAACTTAAAAAACCTAGATTTACATAAAGTGAACATCAGACATAATGCTACAAAAACATAATTATTATATAGAGGACAGTGAACTGTTATGTCGCTGTGACATAAATTGTCTATAGCAGGTTTAAGTTAGTATTTATTTTTAAGACTTTTTTTATATATGCATACAAATTGTACAGTTTGCAGGCATGTAGTAGTTCAATTTATTATATAATTTATGTATACTATAATGCTATTAGACGTTATATTAGGATCATCAGAGCATCTGACTCATTAATTTTTTATGCATAGATAATTTATTTTCTAAATCACAAATAAATTTTGTGGTCAAGCATACTGTAGTTAAGATTTATAGTTTGCTTTTGGTCTATATCAACGAATAACACATATAAATATAACACAAATCAAAATATATTGAGTGTTTGGACCTACTGGCGCAATAGCTAAAGCTAATCTAGGCTCGAGGCCAATCCAACCACTTTTCGAACAAAGCAATGTAGGTTGCAAGATTTTAGTCAAATGTATACGACAGTTTTGGCCAGTTTTCTGCTCTAGGTGATGTAAACAACTATTGTGATCTCTTATTAGATAGTCAATAAGTTTTAAAGCTAAAGTTCACTGGGCTGGTAATGAGAGCGATGCCAATGATCAGGCCTGCCAACCCAAGAGTGGGGCAATGCGTGAGATTTGGTTTTGGGGCAATTGATGCATCAATGATAGTATATATAAAATTGTGGAAATTGGGGCAAAAATCTCACGCATTTTTATTTTTTCTTTGGGGTGATTGCGTGAGTCTCACACCCAATGCGTGAGAGTTGGCAAGTATGCCAATGATACCCTTAAATCTAGTGGAAACATCTGTTAATAAAATACGCAAATTATATAAAGCCCATATAGAGTTGTCTGCCTATTGTTGAAACCATGCCAATAGCCATCTACAACAAAAACTAGAATCTGTAGATCTTTAGCTAGCTTAACTGTGATATATAAGTTGAATGAATATGTAGATCTTTATCTTGACTTTGATATATAGGTTGATTAAGATTGGGGATGGGTAAAAGCTCCCACAAGCTCATTGAGATTAAAGGGCCATTAAATGTTGTACAATGTTGCTAGGTTACTATAATAAAAGGGAGCGTGACTATGTAGCGTAGACCAAGATGGCGCTCAAAGTGTTACGCGGATAAATGACCTTGGCTATTCCAGGGGTAGTATAATTTGACTACCTCTCATGATTACGTTTAGAAAACGGTGCGGTTGCCATATATTTCGCTACATCGTATAACTAAAGGAAATTGAGCTAAAATTAATGTTTGGGATAGACTGCGATTTTGCGCAGCTGATACGTGAATCGTTAAATCTACATTAACAGTAGTATATTACTAAGACCATAAGCTCGTACTTAGATGAAATTTCCAAAGCTGTGTAGATTAACTGCCTCTTTATTTTTCGTGTTGCTCGTTTGACCTTAGTTATTAGACATTTTGTAAAACAGGACGTTGTATAGTTATTTTATAATAGTTCATTTTTAATCATAAACAAATTCGATATGTAAATATTTTAATCAACATTGTGTATCAATATTTCTGCTAAAATTAATAAATTCAAGGTTTGTTTTGGATGGTTTGCTTATTTTTGCTAATTTATTTCTGTAGACCTAACCCACTGTTATGAAGCTATCCGTATTATTGCTGTTTGCTACAACGGCGTTCTCTCTTGCTCACTACTCGGTAAGTGTTTCTCTAGTGTATCTATTTATGTTGATCCGTTTTTTGCGTCATGTTGCAGATTATTGCTTTACAAAAATTTTTGTTTCGTGGCTATTTACAGAGGCTAGTTGAATGTGCTGCTAGAAAATTTACAGTGGACTATAAAAAGGGGACATTCATGAAAGATGGTTTGCCATTCAATTATGTGTCAGGTAACTGTTTACTCTAATGAGAAAGTGGTAGAAAGTAAAGTAAGTTGAAAGGTCAAGTGAGGAAATCTTTCAGACTAGCTGACAGGTCATATGATAGCAATAAAAATCTCTTTAATCAATGGGCTATCATAATAAAAACAAAGTTTTGATATAACGTTTTACTGTACCGGATCTACAGATCTCCCATAAAAATCAATGAAAATAGTTCAATCAAATTTATTTAGTTGAAACTGAACCATTTAAACAAATGAGAGATTATTGTCATAAACTGGCTTTCTATTCTTCCAAAAATGAAAAATGCGACCTTAGGTTTTCATTGATAATTGACATTACCCGTGCTTGATTTTCTGTTCTCTTCTAACATGTATCCCTCGCATTGGCTTTCATTTTAACACACCTATTGTAGTTCAAGTGGCAACTCATCGAAATGGGAGCTAGGTGTAGCCTGTACAATATATGCGCTCAATAATAGGCTGATCTTAGAATATAGCTATATATTCTGGAAAAGTAGCCTTATTATAGAATGTATGTTATGTGGCAATGATATATAAATCAGATATTGCAAGGTTTAAATATCATATTTTAAATATTCTTTTAAAACAGATTTGTAAATATTCTCATACAAACGTGTAATGGATGACACTACTTTCTCTTTAGGCTACTGCTGCAGCTCTGGTTTGACGCAATATTGATTGATCAGCCCTATCACTTCCTTAGTTAGGTGTGTGAGTTAATACTCTGTGCATCAGAGAGTGATGCAACTACTAAAATTGTTTTGATTATACTAACTGATTTTGGCCTGCATTTTAGGTATAATTATCATCATTGCTGGCATTTTTAGGCAGCATCCATTACTCACGAGTTCAACCCGAACAATGGCAAGATCGGCTGTACAAAATGAGATACGCTGGTCTTGATGCTATTCAAGTGTAAGTTTACATGCTTTCTGAATTATAGAACACAAGCTTTTACCTACACAGTGATTATAAAAAGTCATGACTGTGCATTTACACTGATTATAAGGAGTTATGACTGTATATATACAATGATTATAAAGAGTTATGACTGTATATATGCAGTGGTTATAAAGAGTTATGGCTGTACATATACAGTGATTATAAAAAGTTATGGCTGTACATATACAGTGATTATAAAGAGTTATGACTGTACATATACAGTGATTATAAAGAGTTATGGCTGTACATATACAGTGATTGTAAAGAGTTATGGCTGTACATATACAGTGATTATAAAGAGTTATGGCTGTACATATACAGTGATTATAAAGAGTTATGGCTGTACATATACAGTGATTATAAAGAGTTCTGATCATTATGTCCACATGATCACAACTGAAAGTTGTAAGCTCATATTTTAGTGTGCCAAGGTCAAGAGGTTAGGAGTAAATTTGTTGTTTATTTCCTGTGCGAGTAATCATAGAGAGGCTAAAGGCAGCCTTACTGCTGCTAGTCGGAGGCATAAAAGTCATCACGTGTTTGTTACTGTTTATCTGATCCTGACAAATGCTACTTCAGGCATTTCAAGCTTCTGTCAACAGGTACATTCCGTGGAACTACCATGAAACTGAACATGGAAAGTTTGATTTCTCCGGTGGCAGAAATTTGGTGCGGTTCCTAAGCTTGGCTCATGATCTCGACTTGCTTGTTATTCTACGACCAGGTCCTTATATCTGCGCTGAGTGGGAGTTTGTAAGTATGGGTGTTTCCTAGACTAGCCAACAGGTTTGGATATTGATAAGGGTGACCACACGAGGCACCCGCAATATTTACTTTGCTATCTGCAAAATCAGTGCAAAATCTGTCAGAAGCATAGCTTCTGACAGATTTTGCACTGCTTGATAATCACACTTCATGCGGATTATAAGATGAATTTGAATCTGTAAGCGTTCCAGGGCACTTGTTGACATGTTTAAAGTTACTGATTAATTTTGTTATCATGTCTGTGGTGGTACTTGTGTATCTTGAGATAAGATGTGAACATCAGTAATATGGAGATGGTCTATTTGGCGTTAAATGTGGGAATATGTGGGGTTTGCATGCATTGCTCAATAAACGAGCTCATAAAAAGGCATACATTTTCATCCATATATATTTATTTGTAAAGTGGACAATTTGTCACATATTACCTATTGAGGATTTGCTTTGTGAATTTCACCTTTATTACAATTAAATTTTGTGAAGTTCTTATCTGTAAATCATATCAGCTTTTTTGCAAATAATTAGGAACTTATCATTCTATTATTGCACTGTATTTATAGTGAACTAATAGCAGTAATGCAAATGTATGGTGTTATATGTAACTTTGCCATATAATTAGTGTTTGTCTCCCATGCAAAGCCTTGTTTTCTGAAAAGCTACTGTCCAAGTATTGTCTGATCTTGTTTCATAGTTAGCGATTGCACTTGAGGCCGTTTTATGACTGTGTATGCTATGGTTTACTCAGTATGGTTTTGCAGGGAGGTTTTCCATATTGGCTCATCAAGGATAACTCGAGCATAGCACTGAGGTCATCAGATCCGGGTATGTTTTTCTACAAGCTCTGATCTTTTATTATTGGTTCATCAACTCAATATCAGGTCATACAAGGTTCTAACCAATTTCTCTTATTTTGATAGAACACATCAATAGATTACTAGAAGATTTATTTGTAAACACTAGATAAAATTTGATGTTATCAGTTTTGTTCTTTGTTCCCTAGTCTTTAGGGTGAGTCCTAGTCCTTAGGGTGAGTCCTAGTCTTTAGGGTGAGTCCTAGTTCTTAGGGTGAGTCCTAGTCCTTAGGGTGAGTCCTAGTCCTTAGGGTGAGTCCTAGTCCTTAGGGTGAGTCCTAGTCCTTAGGGTGAGTCCTAGTCCTTAGAGTGAGTCCTAGTCCTTAGAGTGAGTCCTAGTCCTTAGAGTGAGTCCTAGTCCTTGGGTGAGTTAGATGAAAATGACAACTTACTTGTAAGCAACGTTGAGAAGTCTCATATTTGTCTCCAGAATTATATATCAGTCTGCTGGTTTGTCCCTCATGTTGTGAAGAAAGTGCGATTGTTTTTTCATCACCTAATGATAAGCAAACGATTCACCATGAGTCGTTCATTTTATATATGTCACCAGCCATCCGTGTTTAGTTCAGAAGCACACACGTCTATATATGATGCGTGTGAAGGAGTTTTGAACAATTATTTGTAGTATACAAGCTTTATGTGGCACTTCGTATTATAGATCTATTCTCTGACTGGATTTATAGTACACGTGTCCTTCACGATGGTTACTTTAGTACTGTACATGCCCTATATGACATAACTTGTTGTAGTATACATATTCTACGTGATGTTTACTGTTGCCCTGTAAGTGCCCTTTATAGCATAAACTGTTGCAGTATATATGTTATATGTAATGTTCTCAGTTGTACTGTACACGCCATATGACATAAACTGTTGCAGTATATATGTCTTACGTGACAGAATGGTTTAACGTGCTTTTGCCTAAAGTAAGACCACTGCTCTACGTCAATGGAGGTCCAATAATTTCTGTGCAAGTGAGTATTTCGATAATTTCAGTATTTTTCTGAGGCTATCAGTGAAACTTCTTGCACTAGCTCTTTAAATAGGAATAGCTAATTAGTTGGCTAGTCACAAAGATAATGGCATCTTCATTTCTATGTCCTGGACTACTTACAGCCTCCTTTTCTTCATCACGACTGTTTTGTGTTCAAGTCTACTGACTGAAGTTCTCTAAGAATTGTGCAGGTTTGAATGGCATGAATTATGAAGCATGAATTAGTTATTTTTTATTGGTACAGACTGCAGGTAGACAGATGGGTTGTAATTAGGCAGATGATGGAGGTAGAAAATGAGCTATGATAGACACATTCCATAGAGACTGGTTCATGGTTGACACATACTATAGCTAGAGAGTTAGCTATGATAGACACATGTCATAGAGACTGGTTCATGGTTGACACATACTATAGCTAGAGAGTGAGCTATGATAGACACATGTCATAGAGACTGGTTCATGGTTGACACATTCTATAGATAGAGACTGGTTTATAATTGATACATATTACAGATAGAGACTGGCATATGATTTTCACATGCCATAGAGACTGGCTTGTGGTTGTCACAAACAATAGATAGATACATACTGGTTTATGGCTGGCACACGCCATAGAGACTGGCTTGTGGTTGTCACATATCATAGATAGATACTGGTTTATGGTTGCCACATGCCATAGATGGAGACTAGCTTATGGTTGTCAAATGCCATAGCTAGAGACTAGTTTACGGTTGACACATGTCAGAGCGAGACACTGGTTGTGGTAGACACATACTATAAATAGAGACTGGTTTATGGTTGACACGTGTCAGAGCGAGAGACTGGTTTGTGGTAGACACATGCCATAGATAGAGACTGGTTTATGGTTGACACATGTCAGAGCGAGAGACTGGTTTGTGGTAGACACATGCCACAGATAGATACTGGTTTATGGTTGACACGTCATAGATGGGGATTTAGTCATGGTTCACTCATGTCGCAGGTAGAGAATGAGTATGGATCCTTCTCTGCGTGTGACCAAACATATATGCAGCAGCTGCTTTCCCTTAACCGTAAGTTGCTAGTTGATGATGTTGTTTACTTCACCACCGATGGCGATGGCACTGGTTACCTCAAGTGTGGAGCGACTCCTGGTACACTCACTACTGTCGACTTCGGCGCAGGTTTGTTTTTTGTTTCGGCACCATACACATACGTTGATGTCATTAGGTGAGCTATGAACATTTCGAGAGATCCAAATGGTTATATAGAACTGAAGAAAAGTATTATTTTTGGTAGATTGATCAACCTGTTGGTGTCTAGGAATAATAGGCAACTAGAACTTGTATGAGTGTGAAGGGAGTATGAGCTATAAAAGTATAAACATACAGTAAACTCTTTCGGCATTTCTTTTTACAGGAAATGCGACAAAAGCATTCCAAGTTCTCCAGCAGTGGAATTCTTCCTTCAATGGTCCTTATGTCAATTCAGAATATTATATTGGCTGGCTGGACATCTGGGGACAAAAGCACTCTCAAGTGGATGCACTGGCTGTGGCTCGCACCCTCGACGAGATGCTCGGCATGAAGGCCAATGTGAACATGTACATGTTCTTTGGAGGCACCAACTTTGGCTTTACATCAGGTTTGGTAGCTGGCATATTATTACAGCCGTTGAGGAAAGCACTTGGACATTAACTTAACTTGTTGTGGGCCAAAAATGAATTTGAGGATTTTCAGGTGATTCAGTAGTATTGCAGTATGCCAATAAGCTAGTTGAACTTATAAAGTGTAGGATAGTGGTGGAAAACTTATAGACATTCATCATAAACTAAGTCTCTGTAAGGTGAAGGTACATCAATGATTTGGTTGATTATAGATAGAAATATTTATGTTGATGGCTGGTTGTTGTTCTACATAGCTCCATTACTCCTTGTCTTATCACTGCACTCTGTACACAGAGTCATGTTGTTCTAGATTTTTAGCAAGCTTTCGTTATTATAGAGAACTATTTAGCATTCGGGATGTTTCCATGACGCACACGTTTGAGCCACTCGTAAATCTTCATCGAATTCATCATGCTTGCGAATGATGGAAATGGCTCTTGCGGATGATGTCCATTAAAATATCACGCAGTATATTCCATTCTAAACATTTTCACGCTTCAGGAGTTTTTATTTCGTTTTGAGCAGTTCCGATGCGCTAATGTTCCGAATGCTGGTAAGCTTGACAAGACTGCGTCGGTACTTATTGACCTGTGGGGTCAATAATGTGCGTTTCAGTCTAGTTTCGTTATCAAAGCGCTGGCGTTAAATGCGCATCGTGCGAATGTCCATAGAAACACTTATTTGCACGGTAACTCAATGTGCACACAACTCCAAATGCGCGTCATAAAAACATAGTGGTTAAGCCTGGCGAGGCCCGGGATGTTTTTCTTTCTCAATGCAAATTTTTCAAGATAAAAATCCATGAACACATTCACTGAGGACAATTATCCTTTATACTTATGGAGACAGATTTTTGAGTTTCTAATCCGATAGATCATGTGGTACAGTTATACGAAAAACAAAAGTTCTATGATTGCCAACTGAGCCTGCCATTGTTTGAAGTTGACCCACTTTTACAGATTAACTTAGCCTTAGGTAGTCTACTCTTATAACTCTTCCCTCATTCTAGAACTTTCATAACATCACAGATCATCACTCTTCTTCACAAACTCTCTTATTATATCATAACATCACAAACTCTCTTATTATATCATAACATCACAAACTCTCTTATTATATCATAACATCACAAACTCTCTTATTATATCATAATATCACGGCTCTTATTATATCATAACATCACGGCTCTTATTATATCATAACATCACAAACTCTCTTATTATATCATAACATCACAAACTCTCTTATTATATCATAATATCACGGCTCTTATTATATCATAACATCACGGCTCTTATTATATCATAACATCACAAACTCTCTTATTATATCATAACATCACAAACTCTCTTATTATATCATAACATCACAAACTCTCTTATTATATCATAACATCACAAACTCTCTTATTATATCATAACATCACAAACTCTCTTATTATATCATAATATCACGGCTCTTATTATATCATAACATCACGGCTCTTATTATATCATAACATCACAAACTCTCTTATTATATCATAACATCACAAACTCTCTTATTATATCATAACATCACAAACTCTCTTATTATATCATAACATCACAAACTCTCTTATTATATCATAACATCACAAACTCTCTTATTATATCATAACATCACGGCTCTTATTATATCATAACATCACAAACTCTCTTATTATATCATAATATCACGGCTCTTATTATATCATAACATCACGGCTCTTATTATATCATAACATCACAAACTCTCTTATTATATCATAACATCACAAACTCTCTTATTATATCATAACATCACAAACTCTCTTATTATATCATAACATCACAAACTCTCTTATTATATCATAACATCACGGCTCTTATTATATCATAACATCACGGCTCTTATTATATCATAACATCACAAACTCTCTTATTATATCATAACATCACAAACTCTCTTATTATATCATAACATCACAAACTCTCTTATTATATCATAACATCACAAACTCTCTTATTATATCATAACATCACAAACTCTCTTATTATATCATAACATCACAAACTCTCTTATTATATCATAACATCACAAACTCTCTTATTATATCATAACATCACAAACATCACAAACTCTTATTATAGTAAAGACTAGATGAATGCCCGTGTAAGGTAATTATAAGGTAATAAAATAATTATCATATAATAATTGAGTAACTTACCTCGTAAACTAGTAGTCTAAATCTTTACTAAAACAATAGCCGTGTTTGAAGCTTAGTAAGTGTTACATTACTTTTAACTATCAGCCGTACTAGTAATAAGCAATCAGAATGTTCCAAGCGCTCTAAGCGAGTATTTTAACTGGTGTAATGAAAATGACCATGGTTAGTTCATTAGATTGCAAGTAGTTTGTATGGTTTAATAGTAAGCTCGTTGTCTCTAGAACTGGAAGCGCCGAATTCAAATCCAGTACAACGCGCATTTGTTGTTTGTAAACTTTATCGCTCTAACTGGACAGACGAACAGACACTGAGATTTATATAAACAGATTGGTCTACAGTTTGAAAAGGCGGATGATTAGTGCAGTTGGTGGAGTGTCGGTAAATGAAGTGCAATGTCATGAGTTCGAGACCCATACAAAGGAATCTTTTATGAAGCACCTTTTTGTTACAGTCTGTATCATTTCTTCACTGCGGTGGTTTCAAGCCAAATTATTAGATCAGAGTTTTATAATACTGTAGACAGATAGAAATGACATGGTCTAAGGGAAGTTCATCTGACTCAAAAGGTAAATTTCACTTTGTCCTCTCAGAATAGGCAAAGTTTTACATCGTTGTTTAAGCTTTGGCTAGTGTCCAACTTCATTGCGCTAGATGATGCACCATGATCCAATCTTCAATTCATCGTGATGGTCATTTAATAAAATAAATAGTAGTTCGCCTAGCTTGTTTCTTATGAAGAAGACAATGTCGCTATGCGCGAGTACTTTGAAATACTATCTTGGAGTTGTCTTGCATGGATAAGTCAGCTCCACTTATAGGTAACCCCTCATTTTGCTTGCAGCATGTACCTCGTTGAGCAATGTTGGATTTTTGTTTTGTCCCACTAGGGCTATTTTATTAGTTACAAATTAGTACATAAAAATAAATAGTTAGTGTTTTGGCAAGCAAGAGTTATTGATTACATTACCTTCACAATTAAAGTTTTTGAAGGTTGTATGTTACCTGAGGGTATGCGTTGAAAATATTCATTTCATTATGATTGTGTGCGTGTTTCAGGCTTTAGATTTACATGTTTCAGTGCTGTATTTGTTTGTGTGGTGGAAATATTTGCGCTCTTTTCAGAACATATGTTAAGTAGTAGAATCTGATTAGCCATGAAATGTAGATTCTACTTTGGTCACCACCTGTTATGTATAATGTGTAATAAATAGTTAGTAGGTTGGTTTTAGCATTGAGCTCTTACCTTGTACACTGAGCTCTTTCCTTCTACATTGAGCTCTTACCTAATTGAATAGAGTTTGTAAAATCTGTCAACGTAGGCCAGTTGTCACGAAAGACCAGTTTAAAAGTTGAGGGGAATTTGTGACCGCGTGCATTTATTCAGCTCCTTAGCTATCATCCGGAAAGGGGCTGTTCCAGCACTATGGTTGTTCAGCTCTGAAGACTTCAATAACTCATCAAATTTTACGATTTAAAAATACTATTTTACTTTGTATTGAGTTGCACTGTCTAAGATTTATGTTTGTAGGGGCGCCTGGAGACAACCCATTTAATCCTGTGCCCACATCATATGACTACGATGCTGCACTGAGTGAAGCAGGAGATATGACATTTAAGTACTCTATCATCAGGAGTACCATAGGCAAGGTTAGATGCCAGCACTGCTATTTTGTTGTTTTCACTTCCGTGAACTTTTCGTAGTTGTATAATTGCAAGTCCATGCATAGTCTTCTGTCCCCTCCCTATACATTCACGTGTTTCTACAGTGTTTTTTGTATAATCTTATGTCAAAATTTACCAAAAATATTTGATCTTGTCATGTATCCTATAGCATTGTATCTTTGGCGATTAAAGCCGAGATACTACCTAACGAGCACTTTTTCGAGGAAAAACTAACCTTTTTAGGCAAACAAACAAGGTTACTGTATTTCCTTTTTGTTAACAAGATACGGTGCTGAGTACTTTGATGTGAAAGTATTCCTTGAGACTTTTAAACAGCCTCTGACGCTTGTGTTGCCTCAGTAGGGCAACACACCAAAAATTATTTTGGTTCCATGAATAGATAAAGTGTTGAAATCTTATACAACGCTTAGAAAGTAGGTTTTACTAACCCAAAAGACCATTGTGTATGATGTAGCAGTTTTTAAGAGGAAAATTTTAGGAGAGATGCCTCCAATTTTTTGAAACACTTTTAGGCTATTTAAGAAAATTCACAGCTTGTTCACCAGCTGGTCTGTCTGCAAAATTACTAACTTGGTGAACTGGCTGTGAATATATCATAAACAATTGTTTCATTTTAGCTAAAACTTTAGGATTTGTCTTCACTTTCCTGCTATTGAAAAAATGAGCCAAATGTACTGGAGCGCTAGTTCGCAATAATGTTTTAATGTTCAGTGGTTTAAGCTTTCAGTGAACAGGCTTGGGAGTTTCTCTAGCTCAGCTACTTTTTTAAAGGTTGACTTGCAACAAAATTCACATTACAGTTATTTGGTATCAAAAGATTCTCCATGTCTTACTCTGTTGTGTTGTAGGTACCAAATGCGTGGAAATGTGATTACAAGCTCTTAAAAGCTCAAAAACGAAAAGCCGCCATAGATTGGAATCTCTTTATTTCTCTGACGTAGTCATTACAGTTGGGTTACCATCTTGTCACTTGATGTTCTCACGTGAATTGAAAGGCCAATAAAAGGCTCAATATAAAACTTATCGTAGCACTAGTTTCTGACAAACACTTCGGGTTTTACTGAAGACCCCGTATCAAATATAGATGCTCGCTACTTTACAGTTTTGTTTCGGCATTATTCAATCGTCAAGTCGTAATCTGATCGCGTGACCCAATACTTCGCAAATAATTTTTGCAGCACTTTTTGATTATCACAGGTAACCAACAGGCTCGTCATGATTATCAGACAATGATATGTACTCGTTCGAGCTAAGATTAAAAAGTTTAACGATTTTTTACGGTAAGTTATAAGATATAGGTGCTAAAAGTGACAGCATTACAGTGACGATAAAACAGACGCATAAGAACAATAGACATGGTTTTATTGAATGCGTGAAGTATATTTGTGAAAATATTTCGACGAATGGGGTTGCATGAAAGTGTAAACAGAAACCATCCTATAACAACTACGTCCCATTTGAGCCGTTTTGGAAAGCGAATCCAAACTACAGCGGTCTCGTGTGGCTGCGATTAATTGTTCGTTTTTTAGCTTTTAAGAGCTTGTAATCACATTCCCATATATTTCACACCTACAACACAGCAGAGTAAGACATGGTGAATCTTTTCATATCAAATAACTGTAATGTGAATTTTTTTGCAAGTCAACTTTTAAGGCTTGATGGCTGCATAAAAATTAGGCCTGAGGCTAGTCTAAAATCTCAACAACGAAACATTTAACCAAACGTGTGACTAGAACTCGCAATTGCTTGGTATTGGTTTGCATGCTGATATGAACAGAAGAATTCATGAGCCCTTCTAGTAACTACCGGAGTTGTGAGATCTTAGTTCAGTCTTCGCCGTAGTTGTTATAATAACAACTTTCAAAAAAAGATGAAAAATTGTTTTTAAATCTCTTTTGACTTAACTCCTCGCTCATTTCTTGTTGCAGTACAAAACATTGCCGCCGTTGGTCCCTCCGATAAACTCAACAAAGTTTGCCTATGGTGAGCTTCTGGTTGACCTTCAAGGTCCTCTACATCTCTGCGCTCCACTCATGTCTAAGCTGGGCGGGTATCCCACATACCACAACGCTTACCCACTCAGGTCTGAGGTTATGGACACGGTATGTTGTCATCTGGATTGTACAAAAACCCTCCGTTACTGTTCCAACTTGAATGTTTTCGATGATGCTCAACTAGGCATTGAATGTTTTTTTACAGTTTCAAGAGGTTGAAGCTTCATCAATCTCTGGTTTAGGGTAAAAGTGTAAATGCAGTAACTCAGTAATACAGTATTTTACACACCTGAGTCTGGTGTCAGCATCTCTCATAGCTCCATTTGCTAGTGCAATTTGCTCTCAACAGGCTAGCGGAGGTGGGGAACAATTTTAGGAGACTGAAAGGTTTTAGAGCTTTTTTAATTCACTTGTTGTTCACATTAATGACTGAAGATTGTTTCAGTGTCGTGAAGTCCGTTATTGGGAGTTATCTTACAGGAAATTGGAAAATCTCGCGAAAGCTTGGCAGATTTTTTTACAAAATGACCTGAACAATATTCATCTACGGTGACCTCCCACCCATTTCTCAACTATGACTATGACTCAGTCTATTTGGTGTACTATTTGTTTTGTGCATCGCCACGTGTCACGCACCATGCAGGCACCTGACATGCGGAGATTCCTGAATCAAGTAGTATACATAATATCCATCTTTCATAGTTTAAACTTGCGTGTTTCTCTTTTTCTCGTCGGCATAGTATATTTTACATCCTTCATTTCCATTCAGCTGTATACAAAGATTAGCATATTTGTATTAGGTAATTTCCAACTAAAAATATCTTGGTGCCCATCACCTAGTGAATCACTGTTACCACAGTTATGAGGATACATGTATATATATTAGGAGATGGGCGGGAAAGCACTTGCCTCAAAATTCAAGGATTTTTGGCTAAGCCGAGAGGTAGTTGAGGCTGTTTGTTAAGGTGGTAAAATAGTAGGCTAACATATAAGTGTGATAGTAAAACCTCTCTTTGCTTGCAGGGGTATGGATATCTTTCCTATCGTCATGTTCTCACTGAAAGCATTACTAACGGGAACCTCTCCGTACCGGGAATAAGGGACAGAGGCTATGTGCTTGTCAATGATGTAAGTAGATAGATATGCTGAATTTCTCTTGCTGGTATTATTTGGTTGCTTCATTCACAAAAAGAACAGTAAATATTAACTTATATAAGCATTTTTGTCAAATAGCCACTGAGTATGCATCATTGTCCCCTCTGTCCATTCCTGGTGGTCTTTTAACTTAATACTTATTATTGAAAACTTTACAGACTTAAGTTGGCTGTGTAATGTGATTTCTCAAGCTATCTAAAGTATTTTTGTAGCCGCTAATCAAGTCATTCATGTGCATATAAGCGGCCATGTGCAGACACTCCGAGATGCTTTCTTCTGCAGTGTATGAAAATCTGTGTTGTCTTTATGGTTTTGAAAATCAGGTGCAGTGTGCCTTCTTCTTTTAGTACTTCAGAGCAGCATATGTTCTATTTTCTTTATAGCATTTCTATGGCATCCTCGACCGAAATGGCCCGACTGAATTGCCTATCAGTGGAAAGAAAGACGACACTCTGTCTATACTAGTTGAGAATATGGGAAGGGTAAACTACGGGTCCGGCCTTCTGCATGGAACTAAGGTAAGTGTTAAGCACTATGATAGATCTGATGGTGCAGTGAACCACAGCCATGCTCATACTATGTATTAAATGTGTTGTTCTAGTTGGTTATCATTATTTAACTATGGCATCCAGTGAATGCATTTAACCCTTGCTGACAGGGGATCATCTCTAATGTGACGATTGGCTCCATCGTGAATGCTAGCCAGTGGACTATGTATAACTACAGGTTTAACATTTCTCTCCTTCAACATTGCAAGAAGATGCTTCAGTAAGTTCAGTAGATTCTACCCTTTAGACAGACTTCTCATCTTGTACTCGTGTTTAATGGCTTTTTCAAGATGTTACACATTTTTACATTGTTCAGTGTAATAATTGTTGTCAGATTTTCTGCACATCTCTTTAGAGGCCTGACTGCACGCATCAACGAAATGTGTGCATAGCCAGCACATCAACAACGTGTTGTCAGTGTTTTATTTCTGCAACCAAATTGTTGGCCCACATCCAAAGAAATAAATCAACACAACTGTGAAATAGTTTAATTTATTCATTTATTTATTATTTAATTTATAGTTTAATTTTAATTATTTAATTTTCTATTCATTTTTAGCATAACAAGTTGCTCGCGTGATTGGCTTTTGAATCAACGATAACAACAGCGTTTCATACTAACGACTATTTACATTTGCAAAAGAATATTATTTTTCAGAACAGCTATATTACAGCTACAAATTAGAGTGTTTCATAAAACATTACAGATAATCTTTTGGTAGTTTGATTTATGTAATGAACGTAGAGTATTTTTGTATTCAGCTGTTTTCATCATTAACAAATAACATTTGTAGAGCAAAATATAGCAATACAAATAGCAGCATAAGCGTTGTTACTACCACAAATATCTAATGATTCATATTAGATAAAACATGTAAGTGTCTTGAATATGTAAGTCTTCACGCAATTGAGGCCAGTTTTCATTGGTCAATCTGTTCCAACACGACGCATCATCTAGTGGTGTCAATATGTTTAGCCTTAATAAATATCTATACGAAGCGTTGATGATATATTTCGTCGGTGTTTGTAGCCAAGCCTTAAACATGTGGGGACAACCTGAATGGCTTGGCTAATGTTACCCACCGTGTAGACTTGTACTCTGTTACCTGCAGTTCCACTCGGTCTATTTAACGAGCGGCCATCCATACTTTATTTTTTATGATATTAAGCCTGGTGAACTTATAATTTACAACAGTACCATAGACATATAAGGGATGCATGGATATCCTAACTCATTGGCAATTTATGTGAACACTAGCTGTTAAGTGTAGAGGTGATGTCTGCAACTCATGAAAATATAGCGACGCTAACTAGACTTTCGTCTACTGTTGTGTGATGAAAAAGGCTTTATATTCCAATGAGCGGTTCATAAAGGTTTATGGGTCGGTTTTGTGTCTTTTTGTGTGCAAGCGTTTCCTCTTGCTTCCTTGAAAAGTTTTTATGTCGTCATATGCATACGACCTATTGCCTTAAAGGTTGAATTGCAACAAAATTCACATTACAGTTATTTGGTATCATAAGATTCACCATGTCTTACTCTGTTGTGTTGTAGGTGCAAAATATATGGGAATGTGGTTACAAGCTCTTGAAAGCTAAAAACAAACAGTTAATCGCAGCCACACGAGACCGCCGTTCGCTTTCGGATTTCACTTTTGGATTCGCTTTCCAAAACGGCTCAAATGGGACGTAGTTGTTACAGGATGGTTTCTGTTTACACTTTCATGCAATCTCATTCGTCGAAATATTTTCACAAATATACTTCACGCATTCAATAAAACCATGTCTATTGTTCTTAAGCGTCTATTTTATCGTCATTGTAATGCTGTCACTTTTAGCACTGGTATCTTTTAACTTACCATAAAAAATCGTTAAACTTTTTAACCTTAGCTCGAAGGAGTACATATCATTGTCTTATAATCATGACGAGCCTGTTGGTTACCTGTGATAATCGAAAGGTGCTGCAAAAATTATTTTCGAAGTATTGGGTCACATGATCAGATTACGACTTGACGATTAGTCCAAGCCGAAACAAAACTATAAAGTAGCGAGCATCTGTATTTGATACGGGGTCTTCGGTAAAACCCGAAGTGTTTGTCATAAACTAGCGCTACGATAAGTTTATATTGAGCTTTTTATTGGCCTTTCAATTCACGTGAGAACATCACGTGACAAGACGATAACCAAACTGTAATGAATACTTCAGATAAATAAAGAGATTCCAATCTACGGCGGCTTTTAGTTTTTGAGCTTTTAAGAGCTTGTAATCACATTTCCATATATTTGGCACTTACAACACAACAGAGTAAGACATGGTGAATCTTTTGATACCAAATAACTGTAATGTGAATTTTGTCGCAAGTCAACCTTTAATGTAAGTCACGTGTATTGGTGGTCAAGCGTTGAACTCATGGTAAGATTACTGCAAGAGTGGGCGTACTTGATCTCAGGCTGTAAGTTATATGTTATTCTGGTTTTCCATATCTGTACTGTACACTCAGCATACACTCTGTATGGAAGGCATTTCAATCCAACATGCATAACAGATATGGTATCTTAACGGTATTGTTCAAACACCAGCGGGTTATCATAGTTTACGCTGCCGAGCCACCTAGTAAAACTGGTTTTTCAAACCAGCAGGACACATCTTAACTAGAATAACAATGCAACAAAGTTCATGGCAGATGTCAAGGTTTTTCAGGACACAACACATTCGGCAGCATTGCTGACTTAAATCACTTAGGTCTGTCTCCATGCAAGCGTGTGGGCAATCTCAACCGTTGCACACACTGACTCTGAATATATTAAAGCAGAAGGTGTTTACACCTCTGAATCTTGGTCATTATTATTTGAAAAGTATTTCCTGCATGATTGTATTGCGCCTTTCATAATTCAGTTCCTATCTCTCTTATATAATATAGTCAAGGTACAACAACTCCTACGGGTACTGTGTTCAGCAAATCTGTTCATTATTCAAATGTTTCAGGAATTCCTATAATATGGCAGTGCCTCTGAAGTTTGTGCCATCTACCTATTTAGGATTGCTAAATGTCGTAGGGACTCCTGCAGACACCTTTCTAAGACTGGATGGCTGGGTAAAGGTAGGTCCTAATGCTATTTGGAGTTTCTTACAAATAAATGATTCAAGCTGTTTTAAAATTGGATTTCAATATAACTGTTCACTCTCAGACTTGCAGCAATGAATGAATGGTAAATATTAAGATATATCATATAATCTTATTTTAATTTCAATTTAATAAGGATGCCATAATTCATCGAACCAGAAAAGTTTCCAACACTCATTCAAATACATTTTCATTGTATCTAGAAGTTTCATTTTATCACGAAGTTTCATTTTACCCTGAAGTTTCATTTTACAATGAAGTCTCATTTTATCGCGAAATTTCACTTTATTGCGAAATTTCACTTTATCATAGGTAGGTTTCAATTTTCCATCGTGTGGGTGGGTGGGTGTGTGTGGGTGTGATTTATTTCATCAAATACATAGTACATACAATTGCATACATATGAAAAAGAAAACAAAGAAAAGTTTCAAACAATTGTATATCAACAATCTAACAAAAGCAGAGATGATGGGGCCAGTGCGAAAAAGCCAAGTTAAACCGGTCGCAGGCCCCAGTCGACAGCATAAGGCGTAGACATTAATGTTCACCAAGCAGAGCTAAGGTAGAACCTTATCTCCGTCTTAAACTCACCAATAGGTTTTATTAATTTCAACGATGCTGGCAATTTATTTCACAATGTAGACATCACAAAGTTAGATGTTCCTTGACCAGCAGATGAAGAATAAAAAGAAGTAGGAAGTGAGGATGATTGAAATCGGGTGTTATAATGTGCAGGTTTTTGAAATGTTTGTGAATGATACAGATGTCGTGAACAGTCATTGTAAATTGGAAGGGTACGCCAAACTCTCAGGGAAGCGTGCAGGAGAAATTTCCCACACGTTTTGACATTTGATCTTAGATGCATTTTAATAGTGTGACTCGCGATATAAAATATGCGCCCCGATGTAGCTAAAAGCGCAACAGGCTAATATAAAAAACGCGGAGTTGGGTGGCAACTTCTTTGTAGCATGTACACTCGTCAGCTATGAACAATTGGGAGTTATGTGACCATTCCTGTGTATCATGTAAACACCTCCTCATTCCCACGATCAAAAGCACAACTTCGAAGCTCAACAATTTGATGCATGTAACACTAGTGATATCTAGCATAATTCTAGCTGAAGTGTTTCACATGAAGCCTAGAAAGAGTGGTATGTGTAATTAGTATGTGCACAATTTATTCCATAGTATAGCCAGTTGGACAGTGTAGTGTATTGGATAAATGCCTGTCTGCAGAACTGGAGGTTCTAAGTTCAACTTTAGTGCGGAGCAGATTTTTCATTCCTAAAACTTTTCCGTTATAACTGGACACACAGACCGACAAAAGACAAACACTGAGATTTATACGTATACTAGCTAGATGCCCGGCGTTGCCCAGGTATTAAAAATCAGCTGAAAACAATGAGGGGTAATGTAGTTGCCTGCCACTTGCTATTAGCCTGGCACATTGCCAATGGATAATTTGAGTAAGCTTACTAATAAGAGCTAACTACTTGCTCTCACGATTGAGCATGCATAAAATTATGCTACCGCCGCCATGACGTTGTGCCATCACATTGCGTCGTAATGGAGAGCGGTAGTGTGTTTGCACCCATATAATGAAATATATCGCCTAATGGATCAGTATAGTTTGGGTGGCTTAATTGGTAAGGGATTGGACTGGTTATTGGGAGGGTCTGAGATCATATCTTCTGCAATATGGATTCTTTATTCCAAGATTTTAACAGCTATAACCTTTATAAGTCACATGAGGCAGCCGATTGGTGAAGGTGTTTGAGTGGCAATCTACTAAGCTGCATGTCGCGAGTTCGAATCTCGTATGATGCCATATTTTTTTCTAACATCCAATCGTGGCTTCGGACTGACAAACACGGTTTTCATTATAGTAAAGATAGTTATAATCTGTAAAAATACACATTAGAATGATATTACTGAATAATAAATAGAAAAAGTACTCCTACAAAGAAGAAAGAACAGAGAAATAACAAATGAAAACTATGAATGACATGTTTGCTTGTTTACCTTTGGCGCCGGCCATCGAGATGACGCTGAGCGAAGACTGGGGGAGTGGGAGGACGGTGGTCAGAGTTAGTCGCTGTTGTAGTGTTTTTCTTGGTTTTGTTTTGCTCAAAATAAATTCTTTCAGAACATAAGTAGAAAGATTTATTTACCTCAGTAGGAACTAAAAAAATGTATGCTAGAGTATCATTAAATACGAAAAACACAGAACTTGAATTGCTAGAAACTAAAGTTGTCCCACTCCGTATGTGGTAGATCATAACTCCAAATAAGTCACAGCAATATTTCTACAAATATTTTTTGTAACTTGGAGATTTTATACATTTCATAAGTAGAGGTTCTCCTGTAGTCAAAATTGATATATTGGCATCTCTTTTCATTGCAATTATGGTGAGTATGTTACTGTAAGCGATGTCTATGTAACTTACGTGATGTGTTGTGTCATTACATAGAAGTCATTTTGACATGTAAAGCTGTCGACTGCTGAGAATCTGCAGATACAAAGAATTGGCAATAGCCAGTTTACAGTCAAAAAGGTTGCCACTTCTGGTTTTAGTGGGGCTGTCTACATTTATAAAGAAACTGTCTCGATTTATAAAGTAGCTGAACTGGTAATTGTTATAGCTCACCAAGTAGCCATTTTCTCTTTGTCCATGTGCAGAAATCGATCCCTCCAGTTTTCTCGCTGATTTTTATTACTATCATTTTCTTTATTCAATTGCTCTGCGCTCAGGGTATGGAATAGCTATTGCACTGTAACTAGGTGTAGTATATCTCAATAGAGTCTCACATGAGCTTTCTGTCTGCGTATGTGTATGAGAGAACTGGTATAGAGTCTTCGCTTCCTGCCTTGGGATTTTATCATCGCAATCACTCCTAATCATGCAAGAAATCTCACTATGTCCGTCCTCTAGAGACGAGCAGACACGTATATGTTGATAGTCTGAGCTAATTGGATAAGGTCTTACCAGACGCATCAGTAACTCCATCTTGCAACTTTGAGGCTACTTAAAAGGTTTCAGTGTGCCAGATGGTCTGGCCTCAGGGGTGATCTGATTGAGGAATTAGGGAATAATGATGAGTATTATAATTCTATGCGGAAATGTTTTCTGCACATTTTTGGTTGCATATTTTTCGCAGTTTTTTTCATGTGAAATTCTTTAGTAGAATATATCAATAAAATTATTTCTATAGTTTTTTAGGTGCATAAGGTATGTTACACTCCCTAACCATAACAATATACTCCAAGTATTTAAAATCTGAGAGAAAATCTTAATTACTTTAATTTTAATTGAGTTATTTTAAACATAGGCTGACTGTGGGAAATATTTAAGACTATAAAATTTATGTTTTCTTCAGGTAATCAGCCCGTTTATTCAAATGTTGGCTTGCAACAAAATTCCTGACAATGGGCATGGTTTTATTGAATGCGTCAAGTATCCTTCGTTTTTTCGTGACGTCATTTTATCGTTGTCGGCCATCTTTATAGACAATTTTATCGTTAAAAACACGAAGCTTTTGCAATGAATTTTTGAAAATGATGCCTTTGTTTGCAAATTTTTTATTATAGTATCAAAACAACATCAAAAAGTACTATTAAATAAAAGAAAAACAATCGTTTTTTACAAACATGGCGACTTTTTCGTGAATGAGCGCATGTGCAAACGGCTTAATGACGTCAAAAAAACGATGGATATTTGTGAAAATATTTTGACGAATGAGGTTGCATGAAAGTGTAAACAGAAGCACATCGTATTCAACTACGTCATATTTAAGCCGTGTTAGAGAGGGATTCCAACCTACGGTCGTTTTCGTGTGGCTGCGATTAACTGTTCGTTTTTTAGCTTTTAAGAGCTTGTAATCACATTTCCACATATTTTGCACCTACAACACAACTGAGTAAGACGGATTTGGAGTTGGCGCAAGTTGCTTTACTGTGCAAATCAAGTGTCTCTATGGACATTCACATAATGCGGATTGTCTCCGACGCCTTGTTGAAAAAAGGTGAGGAATTGTACGCTATAAATTAATAATTAGCGACGCTCAAAACTCGATCGAGAAAGGACGACAAAAATATTAAAAATGTTTAAAATTGAATAGCTGGCGCGGTATTTTAATGCGTGTCATTCGCAAACACTGTTTCCATTATTCGCAAGCATGATAAGTTCTGTAAAGTTTTGCGTATCGCAAAACTCGTTTAGCTTGCGGATTTATGCCGTCTCCATGATGCTGGTAACTAGCAAATTAGCTCAAATTTACGAATCATGCGCGTCATGGAAACAGTGATTACCCAAGTGATGAGGTTGTATGTCATCAACTTGTCTAATCAGTTATAGAGTGTTAGAAGCACCTGTTATAGAGTGTCAGAAGCACCTAAGTGTAGAGTTTAATGAACTCTTTGTGAAGCTGTCATTGAGAAGCTGATATAGAGACTAGAGGAAAAAAGCGGCTAAGAAGCTTGCGTAAGGTGTAGGTGGCTGTTGCACGATAAACCTTTGATTGCTGCTATGCTAAAACTGCTATATCCTGTGTCTAGTTGTGCCTTTGATGGGTAGAGATATTTTACTAGAATGTACTGAACATTCTTTCATACAAAGAGACTTGGAAATTAATTATTGCTGCCGCTTTTCTCATCAGTGGCTTATCAAACATTTCAGCCAGGCAAATCAGACGCTATTTTCCCTTAGTGCAGCAGGAGTTTGGCAAGATTGCATTTCCTTAGTAGAAGGCTATAGCATTTGTACATTTAATCATTGCCATTGCTGTGTGTCATATTTTCTCATTTCCTTCGACCTCTCCGCTAATTGTCACTTAGCCATCTGCAGCTCACCCACAAAGCTCTGTCCGATTGTCCGCCAAAGCTGTAGAGCTCATTGTGCCCTGCAATTATCATCTTTTCCTGGTTTCAATATAGCTTCTGTATATAATGCCTACAGTGTGATTTCAATTTATTGAAAGCAATTCAAGTTCATTGTCGCAACTCAAACTCACTGAACGCAATTTTAATTTATTAAAACCAATTAAACCTCACTCAAACCAATTAAACCTCACTCAAACCAATTAAACCTCACTCAAACCAATTAAACCTCACTCAAACCAATTAAACCTCACTCAAACCAATTAACCTCACTCAAACCAATTAAACCTTACTCAAACCAATTAAACCTCACTCAAACCAATTAAACCTCACTCAAACCAATTAAACCTCACTCAAACCAATTAAACCTCACTCAAACCAATTAAACCTTACTCAAACCAATTAAACCTCACTCAAACCAATTAAACCTCACTCAAACCAATTTAACCTTACTCAAACCAATTAAACCTCACTCAAACCAATTAAACCTCACTCAAACCAATTAAACCTCACTCAAACCAATTAAACCTCACTCAAACCAATTAAACCTCACTCAAACCAATTAAACCTCACTCAAACCAATTAAACCTTACTCAAACCAATTAAACCTCACTCAAACCAATTAAACCTCACTCAAACCAATTAAACCTTACTCAAACCAATTAAACCTCACTCAAACCAATTAAACCTCACTCAAACCAATTAAACCTCACTCAAACCAATTAAACCTCACGCAAACCAATTAAACCTCACTCAAACCAATTACACCTCACTCAAACCAATTAAACCTCACTCAAACCAATTAAACCTCACTCAAACCAATTAAACCTCACTCAAACCAATTAAACCTCACTCAAACCAATTAAACCTCACTCAAACCAATTAAACCTCACTCAAACCAATTCAAATTCAGTTTATTAATTTTTTTCTTTAATGATCAGTAAGAGAGCAACAATTGGAAATCATATGTGTTACAGCGACTCAATCTACCAAAGGTTTTGACTGTAGCATTCTATCAGGGCTTCCCAGGGTTGGACAAAACCACGGTTTTTATGAAAAACTCAGGTTTTTTTGGTTTAAACCGGTTTTCATGGTTTAAACTGATTTTTATGGTTTTTTATAATTTTACCAAGGTTTTTTGCAATTTTAAGTCAAATCAACATCACTTACTATAGCTGCATGATTGAGTATTGAACATACATATGTGGAATCATCTATTGAAGATGGTACTGTGGGAGTTGTCTTGGAAAAAAGAGAGAAAACATTTGGAAATTTCGGAATGAGTCTTTAATCAAACATGATCGATGAAATGCAGAGCAGAAATCTTATGACATAAAGTGAATATTTTACATACAGCTCTATATGTATAAGTAGGAATTTGAATCCAAGTGATTAGTCATGTGGTAGTGTAGAGCATAGCATAATGCATATGCATTGCTAGTGTTTGGAGCAGTGGCAGATGACTCAACTTCTATCACCTGAATACTAGCATCACTGTCTAAATTGGTATTTTCAGCTTGAGATTTTGCTACATGAGCTTTAAGCCTATCTGCGTGACCTTGCGTTACGACAGCACACCTATTACATTTTGCCTTAAAACCTTTGCCTCTTGCAGTTTGAGTAAAAAACTGCCAATTGGGCTCCTATTTGCGAAGCATGTTGGAAACTTGAGGCACAACTTTAGCTTTTCAAAACACAAAAAACTTGATAAACTGAATTCTAACAATCCAACTACTTTGGCTTGTGCCCAATAAATGAAATATTAGTTTGTAAACTTGAAGCTTTTGCCCAAAAGGATTTTATTGTTTTAATTTCTAATTATAAGTTACCCTTTCTCACTGGCCAGACTTGAGAAAGTATTTATTTATTATTAGAGATGATGATTGGATTTGGGAAATATATATGGTTTATATATTTTATCAGTAAAGAGATCATCATATCACTTGATAAAACCAATTGAAAATGAAATTCACTAATTCATTGTTGTGCTAGAATTTCATGTAGTTGCAACTTGAGCTCTGCCATCAATTTACTACTGTGTCCTAAATAAACTTCCACAGCTGATAATTACATATAATTGCATTTCTACCGCACATGGACCACTAGGAGCTTAAAATATTATGTTTTTCCAAAAAAATAATGAAAAAACTATAAAAACTGTTTTTTTCGGCTGGTTTAAACCGCTCGGTTTAGACCATTGGTTTAAACTGAGCCAACCCTGGGGCTTCCTGTTCATATTAGTTAATTTTAATGTACTACAGATTGGAACCCCCAGCCATTCCCCAAATTTGAAGGTAGTTCGACATAAAAGTATTACCATCGTTCTGCATCAATAGATTTTTCAAGCTTAGGTTTATGTCAAAAACAAATGTTGATTTGCGTCTCTTGGTATATTGTTTGTGCGATGGACACTCCCTGATGTATGTGTGTATAGTACAAGAAATTGAATAGCTTGAATGTTCTCATATGTCAGTGCAGGTAAAAATGTGAGATTGTGGATGTCAGCGCAGGTAAAAATGTGAGATTGTGGATGTGCACTTTTTGTAATATCTAAGTAAGTCTGACAAAACTAGACCAGGGGTCAGCAGGCAGCATTCTGTGGCTGCGGAGCCGCATGTGGCTTTGTCACCCTTACGCTGACGCTCAGAGTGACTTGGAAAAATAAATTACTTATAATCCTTTGAACCCTGACGACGGTATTTCGGCATTGCAAAGGGTGTCAGAAACCTTGACGGCTGAAACGCCAGCATTCATATGGCTCTGTTTACAAATGCTGTTTCTGAGTAATTGCGTAAACCAATCAAATTAATTCTTGCACTGGGCATTAGATCAGAAATGTTGCTTCCAATTTCAACCATTTTCAAGTATCTTTAAATTTTACTAGGACGATATCACGATAAAAATTGATGACTCGTTTGTTGGTATGTAAGAGATAATTGTGATGCAGATGAAGAGTTACGTGATACTAAGCATAATTTAACAGATTATTTTAGTCATAAAAACGATCTAATGCCCTGTACAAGAATTTATTTGATTGGTTTACGCTGTTACTTAGAAACAGCATTTGTAACCTGTAACCTTTTTCGCTGTGTGGACATAGCCGCTGTTAATACTCCTTTAAGTAGCCATGTCATTGAAGAGATCAATGTCTCAGTGAAGAGATCAATGTCTCAGTGAAGAGATCAATGTCTCAGTGAAGAGATCAATGTCTCAGTGAGCTGATATTCGACTTTTAGTCTGTCATCCTGGATAGCTAGCCTACTCAATCAATTCTGCCGATGTTATCGTTATGCTGCTGCATACAAAAACTTAATCGGTATTTTTAGTAAAAACTGCTCTGGTTATATATATAATAGTTGATCAAGTTTATTTACAGAAATATTTCAATTAAACTCTGCAAAAATATGTGTCTTGTTGACGTAATCTGACTAAAACACTAAACTGTGCTCAACACCAATGAGATGAGACTAATAGACAATTGACAGGATTCCAAACAAACACCAACATATTAGAGCTGATACCAATGCCATTAGATGCATACCAGTGTATACTACAGTGTGTATACTACAGTGTATACTACAGTCCTTGTATTGGCATGATACCTTCACCTACGTACCCGTCCTTAAGCCACACCAAGTTTCACATATCATTCACCACAGCTTGTAATTTGTTATAGGGCAGTGTGACAGTGAATGATTTCAACATTGGCCGCTACTGGCCTGGAAAAGGCCCTCAAGAGACGTTGTATGTGCCATCAATCCTCCTAAAGACAGGGCTTAACTTCATCACAGTCACTGAACTAGTAGGGACACCTTGTTCCTCATCGTATCGCTGCCAAATTAAGTTTGTCGATGTGCCTGAGCTCAATTCAAACATAACCTCAATTTCCGTTTCTTTGATGACTCATCATGGATAGTCACTCATATGTTGATATTATCTAGTCGACATGTCACCTTTATTTCTAATTCATCATCTAGTGGTTCATGACCAGTGCCTTTCAGTCAGCTGCTCATCAAGAAACTAACATACATATGCTGCCACACGATAAACAACATCACTAGTTGATGACACACCATGTCAAATCATTCCTAGATAATGACCCAACATGCCAAGCCATCCCAAATGGTGGCTCATCATGGCAGGTTATCCTTAGTTTATGACTCATCATGGCAGGTCTTCCCTAATTGATGATTCATCATGGCAGATCATCCATATTTAATGACTCATCATGACAGGTCATCCATAATTGATGACTTGTCTTACTTACTAAGTCATCCTTAATTGATTACTCATAGCAGGTCATCCCCAGTTAATGATTGACTCACCATAGCAGGTCATCCCTAGCTAATGACTCACCATGGCAGGTCATCCCAAATTAAGAGTCACCATGGCAGGTCATCCCAAGTTAAGAGTCACCATGGCAGGTCATCCCTAGCTAATGACTCACCATGGCGGGTCATCCCCAGTTAATGACTCATCATGGCGGGTCATCCCCAGTTAATGACTCACCATGGCAGGTCCTCCATGGTAAACGCCTCATTATATCAATCATAATCATTTCACTTGTATCACTCTACTTTCAGCTAGTGACTCATTCTTTGAAGTAATCCTCCAATTGACACACTGTTACAAGACATTCCCACATACTCACTGGTTGATCCACCGCACCTCTATAATACATTGATAGTACTTTCAGATTCCGATTTGGCCTACATGTATATATAAAATTGAAGTTATCATCTACGTGCCGCCTTTAACAACGAGTGATCGACACTGCAACTATATTATCAATTAAAGCGAGGACCCATGAACGAATCGTGTAAAAACGATTTTAGCTTACACCAAACACAATAAGATGATAAGGCACATGTTCAGCTATCGTAGCTTACAAACATTAATTATTTCTAAAAAATCTTGGGCTATGGCTTTTAATGGTAGGCCTATGTCCTTATACATGTCCTTATTCCATTTCAATTATTTTTACTTGACTTGATATAAACTACTCGAGATCTGCTACAATTAAGAGATGTACACTACGTATTCTAAATCTGCTACAATTAGGGGGGGTGCGGAATATGAATGCGGTTGCCAAATTATACTCAACATGTGTCCACCACATCTAGGAAATCTGAAAGCACCGGAAGTGGCCATCAGTGATGAATCACTGGCATTATATCACTTACCATAACAGACACCCATGTCTCCTGGTCTATCCTAACAAGTCTAAAATTACTAGCTTATCACAGTAAGCTGTTTCTTATCTTGCTGTCAACAGTGTCATGTTTTCGTAAATTTTGCTAAATTCCCTATTTGGGAAGGAGCAGGTTGTACAGTAACATAGTATAATAATAATGATAATCATGATAATAATGTTTATACATAGTTTGCAAATATTAAGTTATGTTTTTTATGATCAACGGTAGATATGCCTTTTAAATGCACTCAGTTTTCTACAAATTCCTTTTTTCAATACAATGCTGTGTTATTTAATACCCCAGCTGTATTTGCTCACTAATCCTAAATCTGACAGCTGTCATATGGGTACAAAAAGGAACAATCTCTTAGACATATGAAATGAATGTCTTGCAGGCGCTAGCTATGTATTCTAAGAAGTAACATTCACAATGTATTGATTCTTCTGAATCCTTTCCAAGTCCCTCTGCATGCATATTGACCACAGAGAATCTCCCTCTACTCTCTGTCTACATAGAATACTGCACTAGGGAACTAGTGGACTCATTAAATTATTCATCAGTTTTCTACTGAATAAACGACTGATTGAAGGATGTTTCTGTCGCAAATATGTCTTGGACATTTTATTAAAATGTAATTTTAAATATTGATCTTAACTTTTGCTGCCATTGTTCATTCATTTACTAGATTTCCTGTCAGCATATCGTACTGTATAGTTCGTTCACACATCTGTTATTGGCTGGTTGTTGGTGTGATCAATTGTCTCAAGCTTGATGCGTTCCTAATGTCAAGAAGGTAAATTACTGGTCGAGTGAGAAAACGCAATCAAGTTTCACCATAGTAAGGACTTGAGAAATACTGCAGCTTTTTGGTATCGAATTGACAGGTGTTAATGCTACAGCTGATATGGCTATAAATAACAGCAGGTGTATTAGCAGTGTGTGATATTTACAGCTGGCGTTCCAACATGTGTAGCTTGCTGATGATTAGCCCTTGATTAGTCTGTTTTGAAATTAAAACTAAAACATGCCAAAAAGAAGCAATTTGATCATTATGAAATCCAAATGCCCATAATAAAATAATATCAGGCAGATCAAGTTTTTTTTCAATTAAATTATTACAAGTGTATGCAAAAACATGAATTACATTCTCTCTTGCAGTCAGTCAAGGCGACTAAAATTGTCTATGGTTGTGGCTTACATATGATAGCAATTATTACATTTGTTATCTATTCCTTAGCACTGCATGCAAATATTGAAGTAAATTCTGGCTTTCGCTGGACCAGATTCACTTTCTCAACAAGAAGGAAATGGTATCCACAAGCGAGAACAGGTCGAGATATGCTAGCATTTTCAACTTGTTGCAGCGGCTTGCCGATGTATAGGTTTGTTTATCCTCGTCATGTAGATGCAGCCGCAATACATTCACTGGTATAGTGCAGTGCTTTTCCAGATGTTGTTTTTGGTTCGTTCTGTAAGGGTGTCCAAATCGCCTTCCGGTTTGTATAGGAGTTGACGGTTTAGTTGCCATCGACCCGATCCACACAGAGCCGGTACTGGATAAAATGTATTATAGGCTCTATGAAAAGTTTGCAAGTCTGAATGTTAAGGACGTGTTTAGAATGTTTATGTCACTCAATGTTATTTTCCTTCAGTGTGTTCACAAACGGGTCATTGCAAAGCGGGTGCTACTTTTAGTATTTGTAAACACCTTTCTTTTGTGCCTCTAGTTCACTTCCTTAGAAGTTTGCTTATACCAATATTGTATGTATCAAATGAAACATTCAATTAGGTGCATTTATGAATGGAAGAATATAATTATACAATATTTAATTAAGTTAATTACAAATATTCAAAAATCAAGTAGACACCTGATTGGAACTCTCTGTACCCGATAGAGGCTGACAACTTGTTTATATATCATTATGTTTAGATTACTATGCTATTAAGTAGCAATAGACAGACCACCTGTTGTTTATGTCAAGTAATTTTAGCGGGATACTAAAATAAGCACCTGCCTCTTATGCCAACGCCATAAATGGGTGGTATTGCTGGTTCCAATTTTTATTGATCTCATGTTTATCTGCTGCTTTTGGTTATAAGAAGACAAGCCGAAAGGTGTTCACTGCTGACTATGCCGACTACCACTATGTTTCCATGATGTGCAGTGCTTCGGAGTTGCGCCCTCTCCAAATCATGGAAACGGCGTCTTCGCACTGAAATCACTGCGCACTGGTCAGTGCGAAGCCAGTGCAAATTCGCAGCAAGCAAACAGCAATTGCGCAGTGGCTGCGCATAGCTCTCATGCCATGGAAACAGATTCTTCGAGCACCATAGACTAGTACAAAAGTTATCCTGCTTATCTTTGTTTTTGCTATTCTTCCGATATTTTTTCACTTAAATTTAATTATGGTCTGCTCCTACGAAGATGATGAAGTGATTACTTTCCTGGACTTTGTTATCGATACCAACACTTTTCGAAAAATGTGGCAAGCCCTAAAGTAACATTTCAATAATCTATTACTTATATAAATATTTATTAAAAGTATATTATTTATAAAAATTGTGTTAAGGTTTGTAAAACATTGTGAATGAGTATTGTAAATAAAAGTATAATGATGACAAAAGCATAAAAAGACCTTTTCTGACATTTGGTACTCATGATCGATTCTATGTATCCATCCAGCGACTCGATTTATACAATTTCTCTTTTCTGGCTAATTTGCTGAAAACCACTGCGCAGCATGTAAACGTACAATCCCCTCGACTTCGGAGGGGGCTGCTTCGCAGTACTGCGCACCATGGAAACATAGTGTATAACATTTGAAAGAGTTTGGAGGTTTCAACATGGAGTCGAATGTGATTAGACCGCTGTTGTACTGCTACGCTAGTAGGAGGGAAAGGTTATAACAATGCAACTCATTACAGGGTCTGAATCTATTATGCATTTAGAGTTCAGATATAACTGCCATTTAACATTCCCACATAATATGTTACATTGTACTGCCCGTTCTTATTTATTTTAACAGGCCCTTTGTTATTTCTAGTGAAAAAAAGGTTAATAAAACAATATCGGCTGCTAATGGAAGGGCTTGCGTCTATTCAAAAACTGAGTGTATCTGAGTGTATCTGAGCAAGGCAAGCTGTACACGACAGGATGAAAGTAAGGAGGTCTTGCAGTCTGGCAGATCAGACGCCTCCGCTCACGCTATAACACTGATTTATTATTGGTGATCTGAAGTGTGCCAAGCGTAATCTCAATTAGTGCTATATAAAGATACTACGCATCACACATGCATTTACAGAGTCGAACGTCAGGCCGCATGTTAGTGTCACAGACAGCCCTTACTGTGCAGGTGAGTTTCTTATTCTGGAAGATTTGTTACTCATTATAGACGGTACATCCAATTTAGTTCAGTTGAGGCCAACTCATTTTATTGGACACAGCAATGTTATAGGAATAGACAACTGTTTTATTTTCCTGTAGACATCCTAAAGCGTGGCTTACACTGCGATAAATTTCATAGGAACCTGCTGGCAGACGTCATTCCTGTTGTGGTCACAGTTTTTGGTATGATTGGTTTTTGTAATTACAACTGGTGAATAACGGCATTCTTATTGGCGCTTTTCAGTTGTTGACACATCATTTCGCCTAAATATCATCAGTCACATGCTGACCTCTGTCATCACAAAGGTTATCACAAATTTCATTTCTGATAAGTTGACAACAAATGGTAAAGAAGGTAAATAAGTTTGTTTTGTGTGCTCTTTTAAAGCACAAGTGGCTGCTAATTTTAGCATTGCAAGTCAAACTTTGCATGCTGCCATGGCAACTATAGCATTCAACACTTGTTGCATGTCTTACATCTATCTAGTTGCAGTAAAGCATCAGCATTTTGTAACTTCTCACATCTCAGTCCTAAGTTTTCTACTATCAACCTAGGAAGAGACAGCCTGACATCATGAATGCTAAAAATATCTCTCTGATTCAAAATGTAGGTTCTTGTTAACTTGATAACTCTTTGTTGTTGTTTATAGCTATAGATTTGGCAAAAGTTAGGGTTTAGCTTTGCTTAAAACCTTTGGTGGTGGTAGAAAGATGGCATTCATAGTTCTGAGGCTATTATCG
This sequence comes from Watersipora subatra, assembly GCF_963576615.1. Lineage (NCBI taxonomy): Eukaryota > Metazoa > Bryozoa > Gymnolaemata > Cheilostomatida > Watersiporidae > Watersipora > Watersipora subatra. The sequence continues at coordinate 31,232,172 of NC_088708.1, read as the reverse complement.
TATACATAATCTATTTACCGCAAAACTAGAAAGAAAATGAGCTTTGCTTAATCCTCTGACAATTACAGTTGAATCGCAAGGTTTTATAGAAGTGATACAACTTTACTTATCTCTCCGCCTGTTTATCTTATTGATGTGTCAGGTCTAAGTACGCTTATATACAGCGGGTCCTTGAAACTATCAAAATAGACCAAGATTCCCTTTACTTACATGCAGTTCAATTCTTGCCCATTAGCTAGTAGGCTATAGCCTATTAACCATACATCATGTGTTGCGATGGTTAAAAGCTGACATTTTGGTTTGTTACTCTGAAGAGCCTGTGAAGCCTAAGAAGAGATGTACGTTGCTGTACAGAACACTATTGTTTGAACAGTTTCTACAGTTCATACAAGATATCCACATAATTTTAAGTTTTTCAGAGCATGTGCTTCCATCATGGACCTAAATAAAAGGTTTCACACTTCTTGTAAAGGTGTAAATGGTATGTTCTGTTTGGAAGACATGCTTATTATGGGTAAGATGATAACAATCCACACATTGTTCAGTATGTCAGGACTTGTGTATTATGCATTGGTCTAATTATATTAGTTATGTTAGTTAGGTATGTTCGAGTATAGTTACACGTATATTAGAGTGTAGTTGTATTAGAGTATTATAGTTGTATTAGAGTACAGTTGTATAAGAGTACAGTTGTATTAGAGTATAGCTGTATTAGAGTAGAGTTGTATTAGAGTAGAGTTGTATTAGAGTATAGTTGTATAAGAGTACAGTTGTATTAGAGTTCGGTTGTATTAGGGTATAGCTGTATTAGAGTATAGTTGTATTAGAGTACAGTTGTATTAGAGTATAGTTGTATTAGAGTATGGTTGTATTAGAGTTCGGTTGTATAAGAGTACAGATGTATTAGAGTATAACTGTATTAGAGTATAACTGTATTAGAGTATAGTTGTATTGGAGTGCAGTTGTATTAGAGTATAGCTGTATTAGATTAGAGTTGTATTGGAGTATAGTTGTATTAGAGTATAGTTGTATTAGAGTTCGGTTGTATAAGAGTACAGATGTATTAGAGTATAACTGTATTAGAGTATAACTGTATTAGAGTATAGTTGTATTAGAGTACAGTTGTATTAGAGTATAGTTGTATTAGAGTATAGTTGTATTAGAGTATAGTTGTATTAGAGTGCAGTTGTATTAGAGTATAGCTGTATTAGAGTACAGTTGTATTAGAGTATAGCTGTATTAGAGTACAGCTGTATTAGAGTATAGTTGTATTAGAGTACAGTTGTATTAGAGTTCGGTTGTATAAGAGTACAGTTGTATTAGAGTATAGCTGTATTAGAGTAGAGTTGTATTAGAGTAGAGTTGTATTAGAGTATAGTTGTATAAGAGTACAGTTGTATTAGAGTTCGGTTGTATTAGGGTATAGCTGTATTAGAGTATAGTTGTATTAGAGTACAGTTGTATTAGAGTGTAGCTGTATTAGAGTAGAGTTGTATAAGAGTACAGTTGTATTAGAGTATAGCTGTATTAGAGTATAGCTGTATTAGAGTATAGCTGTATTAGAGTATAGCTGTAGCCTATTAGAGTATAGTTGTATTAGAGTATAGTTGTATTAGAGTTCGGTTGTATAAGAGTACAGATGTATTAGAGTATAACTGTATTAGAGTATAACTGTATTAGAGTATAGTTGTATTAGAGTACAGTTGTATTAGAGTATAGTTGTATTAGAGTATAGTTGTATTAGAGTATAGTTGTATTAGAGTGCAGTTGTATTAGAGTATAGCTGTATTAGAGTACAGTTGTATTAGAGTATAGCTGTATTAGAGTACAGCTGTATTAGAGTATAGTTGTGTTAGAGTACAGTTGTATTAGAGTTCGGTTGTATAAGAGTACAGTTGTATTAGAGTATAGCTGTATTACAGTATAGTTGTATAAGAGTACAGTTGTATTAGAGTATAGCTGTATTAGAGTACAATTATATTAGAGTATAGTTGTATTAGAGTACAGTTGTATTAGAGTATAGTTGTGTTGGAGTAGAGTTGTGTTGGAGTGTAGTTGTATTATAGTTGTATTAGAGTACAGCTGCGTAAGAGTACAGTTTTGTCAGAGTACAGTTTTGTTATCGTATACTTGTATTAGAGTACAGCTGCGAAGGAGTACAGCTTGTTAGAGTGTGGTTGTTTTACTGCATTGCTATATTAGTGCTAGTGCCAAGTTACATTAGTGTGTAATAATGATTTTGCATAGTTCAACTGGTGTATAGTGAACTTGGACATAATATTACAGTAATAATGTATAGTTGTATCAGTATTAAATTACAACAGATTGTAGTAGTAATATTCTATAGCTGCGTTAGAAGATATTCAGTTCTAGCGTAGTTGTATTAGTGTAGGCTTTACAGGAATAATGATTACCCGCACAGTTTCAGATGATACGAGATCCTCGCAGGGGCTATAATATGTTAATATGTAACTCATCAAGTCTTGCTTTATTTTCTTGTACACTCTATATTTAGATGTGTTATTTGTAGAATCGATTTATACTATACTCTTTTTCATAAACACCTCTCACAATATGCATCAATCTTCTACTCACTACCACTTCTGCAACAATCGATGCTGCCACAAACGTATACAATATTGATAAGTTAGTGGATAGACAGCGCCAGTCGTAGATATTACAGATATTTCACGCTGTCTCAAGGGCTAATAACACTTGAGTTTCTTCTGTAGTTTTCTACTTGTTATACTATCTTTGATGTCTACCTTTGGCATTCATGCATGAGCAGTTTTTTGTTAACATCTTTCAACTAAAGATCTGGCAGTAACGAGTTAGGCATTGTTGACAAGAAAGAGGTTTGGTGTGGAGAGATGAAAGTAAAGAGCCATAATGAACAAACTGGTAAAGCCAGCGGGAGTTTTGTGAACAACAGTACGGTGACCTACACATTGAGTTTTAGTAAATCGATTGTATTTATCATCTTGGGTCTGTGTGACAGTCCATGTCTGGGGAGCTCATGGGAGATCCGTTCAACAGATTTCTGACTCACGCTTGTCGTTTCTCTCTACTGAGGATTTCTCTCTTCTCAAATAGAAATAAGAAACCCGTTGAATGTCCGTTCTAATCTCATTACACATTATTAGCCTTGGTGCAAGGTCACGACCGGTCTAGTATCTTCTTGGATAGGATCATTTGCAAGCTTCCAAAACATTCAACTCTATAAAAGCTAATTACCTTTCATTCTCAGCAGCTAATGCTTGTTTCCTCACGCATGCAGCTCAAACATTATTATGTAGAGTACACTCCAGTTTACTATCGGAGCTGTCGCTGACCTAAGGCTTACTACTACAATACTCATTGCACTCAGAGTTGCTTCTTCTTTCAGGGTAGATTGGCAGTACAAAGCTTTTTCATTCAATGCTGTGAAAACTGAGACAAAAGCAATTTTTTGCATCAATGTTTTATATCAAGGGAGCGAGATTTGATAGCTATACTAAATTTATCACCATAGCTAGGGTAGACAACTCTAGCAAAAGCTCCGCCTTTCCGCTATAATTAAGTAGTGTTTAATTTTTACATCAAATCAGTTCATTTATAGAAAATACGATAAAGCCAAAATGGGAATAGTATTTGATCATTTAAAGCAAAAGGGCAAGACATTAAAATAAAACAACAAAACAATTTTGTTGTTTTATTTTGAATCTTACATTGTGGTTGTTGCTTTCATTTTTGGATATATTAGCTTTTAGTTTGTGTTATAATATTGTTTTGACCCCCATTAAGTTTACACTTACGTCGACCAGGTTTGGGCATTGTATTTGCATGTAAACACTGAAATTCCAATCCTTTTTGTTATATTAATTGGCCTCTCACCACATTCGGACATGGTACACCTCTTTGGCTATGTCCACAGAGCCCATAAATTTGAAGATTTTCCTAAAGGAAAAACCATAAGCTCAAAGTAGACCAACTAGATTCAACCAACAACTTAATAATAATCGTAATTTAATAATAAAAATAACAACTTAATAATAATTTCTGCTGAATGCTCTATGCACTCTGTGTCAGCGACCTTGGAAAATCGAACACTTTCTCAGAGCAGTCTAATTCGCTTTTGTTAAGTTCTAATTGGTTAATTCTGTACCAACTGCTCCGCTGATCATCTGCTACCTGAAGAGGTCATTGTTCAAGCATACACAGAGCGTACTGTAAGGCACCTATTACTCCTTTGATGATTGCAATTGCTAATATTTGACTTTACAATTAAATCCAGCTTGGTGATTCTTTAAACATAGTCTGAGATTATCGTGTTTTTTCAATCTACATTATATTTTTTTCTAAAGTTTTACAAGAAAGAGGTCATTGTTGTCTTGGTTACTGGGTTGTTAGTAACAATTGTTAGATCTCTTTGTTATTATGGAGTTTGTCCATAATTATTTGAGAATTCATAAAGTTTGATAAGCACGACTGATGCATAATTTTTACTAGTTAAACATGTCAAGGCTGAATTGAGAACTGCAAATCAGAAATGCTTAAAACTACAAAAAACTTATACTATGAAAAAGACTCATGTTGAATAATAAAAGTTATTCATATCTATGTACATAATAAGTTATGTCTAAAACTCTTCTATTTTTGTTTTATTGAATAATAATACCACAAATACTACAAAAAAACATTTATACAAACAAAATATTTATACTACGGAGCCACAATATAGCTAATTGCTACAAGAAAAACTTAAAATAAAACATGCATATCAAAAACTGCACAGGTTGAATACAGTTTGGTCACTAGCCCATATCCAGTTGACCTCAATGCAACTGCATTGGTGTTCACATTAATCAAATATTTGTTAAAATAGTTTTAAGAGAGGCGACCTTTAACCTTTGTTAGTGCCAAACTGTACAAATACGAAGAACTGTCATGCAGAGTTAGTTTTTATTAAATTAAGTATGCTGCCTCTAACAGCTGATGATATTAGCATTGTTGAATAGTTTAATCAATGTTATCCTTATCATGTCATTGCTTTCATGTTGAGATGAACAACTTCTTATATTGAGCAGACAACTCTAATTTACCTTGCACACATTCTTTTTTTATACAAGACAAAGCAAGTACTGTAATTTAAGGTTTCGGTATAGTCACAGGATCTTTATATAAAGTGGAGCTATTTAAGGTGACTGCTGTCACCCCTCAGGTGCAGCTGATAGTCTAGAGCATCTGGCTAGCTAACAATGGGTGCAAGATTCACTAAACCGCTAGAAAGAGACCAACCTTAAATCAATGATTTAAATCAATGATTTAAATCAATATATTTGTTTATACCGGAATAATACTTCAGTACCATGTTGTTATATAGTTTTGTAATAAAATGTTGATATAAATATTATGACAGATAATATTCTCATCGTTCATTACATTATACAGCTAGAAAAAATGTTGCACATGCGCGACAGTAGGCATAGAAATAGACAATAGGCGTCTTACAAATGAAATACTCCAAAAAGAATCTTTTTCGCTAAAATATTTAGATAGAGCTAAATAAATTTAAAGTGAAAATAATGACAAGTAAAGTGTTGAGCCTTCGACCCCCACAGCTTAAATCTTTTTCTCTTTCGAAGCAACCATAACGGATTAACCTGCTTCTGTATATAGGGATTTTCTGAAAAGTACCATATTGTGCTGTTGGCCTTCAGCCTGTAACCAGCTATATTTCAAGTAAGGCTTTTGTTAAGTTTTCAGTTCACATTGAATCTCATAGAGATAACCCTGTTTATCTGGTCAAACCGGGTCACCGAACAAAAGGTTATATGAATGAAGACAGTTTGAAACTACATTCCTAACATTTTGTTTAATAAATTGAAGGGTTTGAGATTTCCAAATGGCAAAAGGTGTCTTGTTGGTTCAGTTTCTTTTGATTCTAAAACACTATGTAGCAAAGCATGAGTTAAATAAATGCAATTTGATGCCAGTTATTTATTGAAATAGAGTAATAGCTGCTGACATCAGAGATATGAGTAAAGATGGGTCACAAGCCTCCTCCAAAGGAACTCACGCAGGAGATAAAGATGAGTCACAAGCCTCCTCCAAAGGGGCTCACACAGGAAATAAAGATGAGTCACAAGCCTTCTCTAAAGAGACTCACGCAGGAGATAAAGTAAGCAAGACTAAAGGCGAGGCTAAACTAGAAGAGGTATCAACGGTTAAATCACTTTACACAGACAAGAGAGATACTCTTCAAAAGTTAGTAGATGTACTTAACAATAAAACTTACTTGTAGTGACAGTATTTTTATTTTACTCAGGTCAATATCTATCGGTGTGATTGTATTGTTACGGCACTGCATATGTCGTAAACATATCATTTACCGCATATGCGGTGCCACTCAATTGGATTGAGCGCGTCAATCAAATTATTAATAGTATATATGCTATATATGTTTTATATTATATACTATATATAAACATGTATGTAAAAAATTGTTTTTTCACCTCTGGTAACTTAAGTGGTGGTAATGTCTGCTTGACCTTGCTGAGTTTGAGCACTTGCCTCAAAATCTTAATCGTTCCCATTAATGCATCATTTTGCAACTGACTTGTGCTGATTCTTGGCAGTATTTGGGCTATTGCGCCTAACACTCCAATTATATATTACTGTTGTACTTACATGCCAGCACTTTTTAAATTCTTCCTCCAAGTGGGAGATAATTCTCTACTTTTCTTTTGCTGACTGTAGTAGTCACTGGGTATTGCTATGTCTATTACAGTAGACCTTTCGCTCTCGTTGTCCAACACTACGATATCTGGCTGGTTTGCCAGAATGTGCTTGTCTGTCCAGATAAAGAAGTCCAATAGAAGCTTAGCGCAGTCATTCTCATTGACCTTATCGAAAGTTTCCTACCAGTGTTTTCGTTTATCGCGGCCATACTCATCACATGTGCTTCTGTACCATACACCCGCAACATGTTTAGACCGCATATATGTATATTTGTATTGTGTTTTTTAGAAAACCGAGTAGTGCTGACCTCCAAAGTCGACTAAAATCAAGAAAGCTGTTAGGTGTTGGAGTGACAGATGATGGTTTAGACATACATCGCTCCAAGGTAAAATCACGAACTTCTGTCGCCGGATAGGTTAAAATATTAGAAGGAGTCATGGTACAGACCTCGTGGTGCTAATGTGGAGTTATGGCCTCGTGGTGCTAATGTGGAGTTATGGCCTCGTGGTGCTAATGTGGTTCAGTATGAAAAAAGCTATAACTAAAATAATAATAATAATTATAAGAGTCAATAATTAAAACAAAGAAATAATAATAAATGTAGCAATAGTAATAGTAATGATGGTATAATGAACAATATGAAAAACTAATTATTTTTTCCATGGTAAGAGCCACGTTTGTCTGTCCAAAGCCTCAGTTAGAGAATGGAAAACAGATTACATCTTAAGGGATTTGAACTCGCGTCATTCGGATTAGCAGCTACCATATGCACTAGCTGTTCACATTCCATTGTTTTGGAATAGTTGTGTATATACTTATTCTCTGCACTTTATTGACAGAATTGACCATCTCTCAAAGCAGGCAAAACTGCTGGGTAATAGCAATAATAATAAGCAATAGTAGTAATAACAATAGTAATTATATGGTATTAACAGTAATGACCTAAAAACAGTACAGTTCTAAAGACAGGGATTAAGATAAGCTATTTGATCACAAGGTATGTATGCTGTTGATTTAAATGCCTTGAGAAATTTATTATTGTGATGAAATACTCCGGTGTCGTGTCGCGAGTTGATTAACTATAATTGCAATAACAAAGACGAGTTAGACAACAACTTGAGTATTTGTAATAATAACAACATAAGCCACTAAAAAAATTAATAAAAATAAAAAATTGAAAATATCATAGATCAACAATAATAGTCCCACGACCAAACAAGAGTGAAGCGATTGATTGGGAGATTTATGATAAATGCACATGTGCACACAACTCCCAAAAAATTATCCGTTAACGGCCGTCACCAAACCCTTGCAACGAAATCCAATCAACAAATTTAACTAATTTTCAGTAAAGTCGTTTAAGTATAATAATGTTACAAAGCCCATATAAACCTATTTAAATATGTTACCAAGCTTTTGAAAGGTTACCGCAAATTCCTAAAACTAATCCATCTGATCGGATTATACACAAATATACAGATTAATTTGGACGAAAATCGCAACAAAACGCTTGAAAAGCTTGGTTTAATAAAAGTTAAGACCGAAAATTGAAACGCCGAGCGACAGAGAATAGAACAATAAAGTCTTGCACATTTCACGAAAAAAACGTGCACTTTTCACCAGTCTATAGCATTGTCGAATTGCCGAAGGTTTCAGCAATTAACATAGGAGTGCAGAAATCGTTTCATTTTTGCCGATTTCAATTTTTTCATTTTCAATTTCATTTGCCGACGCATTTAAGTACATGTACTTTCGAATTCTAACTGATGTCCAACGCAGTATAAGTAAAGGAAATGACGATGATATTTTTTAACGGTTCTTATGAGATTATTACAATAATTAATTATAAGTTTGGATGACTACAGAACAATGACTACGTAGTACAGATTTTCTAAAAATCTAACGCAGTGTAAGTAAAGGGAAAGACGATGATATTTTTTCTAACGCTTCTAATGAGATTATTACAATAGTTAATTATAGGTTTGGATGACTACAGAACAATGGCTACGTAGCACAGATTTTCTAAAAATCTATATAAATATCACAACTTCGTGATATTGACTGCTAATATTGCATTTCTCAACCATCAGTACCCTTTCTTTTTTCCAATATCACTTTGGTCGTGGGCTGTATGACAGTGGAATTTCTAGTAGTAATAATAGTAGTTACGATAATAACAGGAGTAAGGATAATATTAGTAATAATAGAAATTAATAGTCGATACATTATAAATATTACCAATATTATTTATAATGATAGTAGTAATGGGATCCCGCGATAATAACAGTAATAGTAATAAAGCCATTGTAGTACTGGGTAGTGTCTACATGTGTAGCTGTATATAGAAGTTTATGCGTATATTTATATTAAAGTGCATAGGCAAGTGTATATTTCAGCTTTCTACGTCTGCGTGTGTAATGGCAGGTCAGTCAGATCCTCGGACATAACGAGCCAATGCTAGCAGCAAGTAAGGAGCCTATCAAATGGATGCTCAGGTGGAATGGTGTTCTCTCAGCTCTCCTTATGTTTGCTGCATTTTGGGTAAACTTTGTGTTCTCCTTCTTTAATACCTGATGTGCCTATAGAGCAGCATTATCTTACTTTTGCATTCCGTACACCGTCTTGTAGAATATATATTTCTCATGCATTTGGAGGACTTAAAATGTTCTGTTCTAGATGTAAATGCAGTATTTATTTGGCTGTTGAGTACAAAACTGAACAAGAAAATCTTGTTGTGAAATTTAGGTTGTAATACTAAATAATAATCCAAAATTGGTCTAACTTTGAACAATGCATAGAAAGTCTAACCATGAAAATGCACAATTTGGTGAGCTTTTACGTTTTGCGTCTATGAGTTGTGTAATTATTTACATCTATGAGCTGTGTAGTTATTTACATCTATGAGATATATATTTACATTTATGAGAAGTGTTGATGTTTAAAATGCATAAAACCATCATTCTTATTGCAATCTTGAAGCTAAAATCTGGTCAATTCATTGTAAACTATTGCTGAATTGAAATAGAAGTTTTTAAACAGAGTTTGACTAATGGGTCACAACTCAAAACACGAAAGTCTGCAACATAAACAACTGAATTCTATTGAGATTTTATACAATTAATAATGTTCTCCGTTTCAAATATTCTGCATTTTAAATATAACAGGTAAGTAATTACATAATACAACTTGTAGTGAAAGCAGCAATGACCATTGCTAAAACCTTTTCATTTATTCTGACAATCGATTTGTGAGATTAATTATGTTTATAGTCGCTAGTTCTGCCCGAGTCATACAAGTCTATGGTTCTTGGACATGCGAGCTTTCCTAATGTCTTCTACAGTACCTGCTTATTCAGTAAGTACTTCCTCTTGGAATCTGTTGCTAGTACTACGCAGTTTTATATTCATAGTCAATCAACTTCAGATTAAAGTTGTTTGACTATGAATTAGAAACTATTGTTAGATTCATGTTAAATTTATTATTTGCTTTATTTGTTGAAAAGGAAAAAACCAGAAAGAGCCCAAACCGCAGTAGTTTTTTGTCAGCAACTTATCAAAGCACCCATTTAAAAATTTATTTTTCAGAAATAGGTGAGTTTTTTGGCTGCAAAAATAGAGGTCACTGTGTATACTACAGCTGCTAGTAATAACTAACTAATCACTTGCTGTTATTTTGTACAATGTTAGTATTAAGTAAACCACTCACTATTAGCTGGTACTACTGTTAGTACTGATTCCTCGATGTGAGTTCTCTGCTAAACAAAACCTTCACAAGTATCTCTCCTCAAAATTAGTTGATCTTTATAAAAAGAAAGATGCTACATGTATTTGCGATCACAATTCCAAATACAATAGTTGTCATTTCTTTTATAAAAGGGAAGATAACTTCTTATTTCTAGCTGCATGCTAAGAATGCTGTAACTTTCAAGTTATTTTTAATATTTGCAGGCATGTCCCTGCCATTAATATCGATGAGCTACAGATTGGTAGAGAACAGTACTCAGGTTCTAACACTCATCTCTGTTGATATTACATTGATAGTTCATTTTGCAGGTGAGCCGTAATCTCATGCAATTCTCTGTTAAGCAGACTAGCATAATATTATTGCTGCAGTGACTTCAATTCGATGGGCTTTTATTTTAGATTGCAATGTAATGTTTTATAATGTATTATATCATACTAGATTACAATGTATTATAATCTAGTATGATGCTTTAATTTATATTATGATATAACGTTTTATGTTGCATTATGGTGCCTTGTGTAAACAATACAGCATAATATAATTTAATGTATGATAAATATATTATTTACTATAGTATAATACAACATAATATATTACAATCTTAATATAATTTAATATATTTTATATATATAACATAGCATAACCTGACATAGTATAGTTCTCGTTGCAATATGCTTGTTTGTAATTTTTCTCAAGTGCTTCCAAGCTCCGAGAATCTTAATTGGGGAAACTGTAATGCTGTATGATAAAAGCATATAACTGATGTTCTTAATCTTGTGCTTCAATACAAACTCACTAGCATACTTATGGACATCTTCCTTCTCTTATTAAAATATATTACTATATGAATAGTCCTACCTTAATGTTAACATGCTGCAGTTATCATTCAAATATGCTTCAACTATCAAGTGTGATAGCGATACGGTTTCTCATAGATTTTCTATTGAATGAGAAGAGACACCTTTTAAAAACCTTTGTAAATAGACAATCAGGCATTTCATATAACAGAGGTTGGTTGGGACTTATGTTTGTACAACTGAATAGTAACATCAACATAACTCCTTACTTTATCAACAAACTGATTACCAACATACTAAAACAGTGTTACTACGATCATTCTTATAAATTTTTATATTGTTACTGTTATTATCACCATCATTATCAGCAGCATTATTATTATTTTTATAGTTTGAAAATTGTAGTTTTCTGAAACAAAAGAAGATAACTCTAACTAGGCTCTCTTTAGCAGCAATCAGAGGTATCATTACTGTAGCGCATTGTATTCAATACCATTAGAATGCTTCATAATTTAGTAGAACGGTGCTGTGATGGAATTATAATTTATTGAAACATAATGCAGCATTACAGCAAGGCTGCATTACTGTAATGCTGCATTACTGTAATGCTGCTTTGCTGTAATGCTGCATTACTGTAATGCTACATTACAGTAATGCTCGTTAGTTCTGAAATCTATTAAAAGGAAACTATTTGCGTTCATCAGTTTTAGTCCTCAAACTGTTCTTAAACTAAAATACTTACAACTGTTTATCTTCCATTTTTTTAAAAATATGTTTCATCATTAAACAATAATACGCTAAATTTCAGCATTATATCGATATGAGTTTTATTATCACCACCCAATGCCATGCAGAGTAAATTATACCATGAGACAAAAATAACATGAAAGAAAGAAATCAAATTACATAAAGCTTATCACAGCAATGTGAGCTTTGTAATACCTCTGAAGGTCGAATCATATTTGGCATCTTCTATATAATGGACCAAGTTATTAGCCATCCTTACTAGTGATATTGGCACATGTTATTACACACTGGAGCACCGATGATTTTCTGAAATAACTCTTGAGCAGAGATTGTCTGAAGAACTATGAAACATTGTTAGCCTTGTTAGCCCTCGTGTGACTGGCTAACAAACCTTGCCAATTAAAGGAAGTTGATTGTCTTTTTACCGAGTGTTTAGCAATAACTAACTGGTATGACTGTATATCATCAATTCATTAAACTCTCACCATAGCTAGCGAGTTGATCGTTTGCTGTATAATTGTTTTGCAATAACATATATGGCTGCTAGCACGCTGCCATTTGTGCTTGGCTCACTCTTTTCATCACAGCTTCTCAGTTTCTTAAAGTATGATAAATAAATACAATCAACTGTGCAAAGAGTGACAATTGGAAGATAAACATTACTAATGCTTTTACAGAATTTACGCATTCAAAAATCAAAATGATGATAAAGAATCAATCAATTAGCCAAAGATTTTTCACCATTTACTAATGTAAGCCATATAGCTTTACAAGAAATATGTTTAAATTGATTTTTACAGTAAAATGAGATATAAAGACTTTCATTAAGGGAATTAAAGTAAAATAAAAAAATCAATAATAAAGAAAAATAAAAATTATTAGTAAATCTGTTTCATGTAAAACTGAGGTATAAAATTCAATTTTATTAAGTTCAAGGTGAAGAATATTAAATGCATTTATACTGCTTTGTATTAAAGATAGAACTCCATGGTTTTCTGCTATCTCAAATTTTTTTGCATTTGACGCCCATTAAAAAGGTGCATTCATAACTTTGATGCAGTCTTCAAAAAATACATATTTTTATTGAGTTGGTCCACTTGAGAAACAGCCAGACTTCCTGCAAGCCATAATATATTATAAACTATTCTGCAGAGCAGTGTCAGTATTATAATTGCCCAGTCATTAGGGGCAACAAATGTAGGGACTGTTTATATTTTGGGTATATTGTAGCTGCTTGGTTAGGAGATTCACTCAAACCAGCGATTATAATCTTTGTTATACTGGTTGTAAACTCCTCCTTCCTACTTCTTCTCTATCTCGAGTCTCCTGGCAAGCTGACAAACTTGTTTCGAAAGATGAGCCATCCAAGGGAAAGTCCTTCATCAACATTAGACAAGAAGAGTAAATGAAATGGTTTATAGAGAGGCTTATAGATAGACTACAAATGTTTTGAAAGGAAGTTTTTTTAATCTGATTTCACAACTCTCTTGCGCTGTCTGCCTCAACCTGTTGATGGAGCATTTAGCCTAATCTTATATGGGAACTATTATTGATAACACTTCTAATTACATAATCAGTAAGTTTTCATACAGTTATAGTGTAGCGATACCTCGGTGACACCTCGGTGACACCTCGGTGACACCTCGGTGACACCTCGGTGACACCTCGGTGACACCTCGGTGACACCTCGGTGACACCTCGGTGACACCTCGGTGACACCTCGGTGACACCTCGGTGACACCTCGGTGACACCTCGGTGACACCTCGGTGACACCTCAGTACACCAGTGTTGAAACACTACACTAGAGCGATGGTTGTATGACACCTTATGTCAGCTGCAAAAATTTCTGTTAATGGAGCACCAGGAAAGCAAGACCTAGCGCATCACACTGGTGTTTCGTTTCCACGCAGTGACTGAATCATGATAGAATGAGAGTTACACGGCTGTTTCCATGATGGAATTGCAGCGCTATACACGAGTGTGTTGCTACGCTATCGCTGGGTAGAAACTTAGTAGAATTGAGCCGATTTTAAGGAGCTCACTTGTAATTCTAGGATGAGTGCAAAATAACTACATGTTTTGCTTGTCGATCAGCTCTGTTATAGCATTATAATTGCTCTTCTTGCAGTAATTTTTTTTGATTCCTCCAAATTATGCAGGCATCTAGGAAGTTGTATCAAGTAGACAACATCATTTCTGTCTGTATTCTTATGAACACATCTCACTCTTTTGTGACTCCATATGAACAGTTTCATTCACTGATTGGGTTAGTCAAAAGTCAAATTGTTATCTCGTTGTGCAGTTGGAATTGTCTTCTACTTTTATATTGTTGTAAACTTGCAATCCCAGCAATGGCTTGTTGCCAAGGCAAAGCGATCTTGTAGGTACCTTTAATGCTGTTAGGATGTTACCAAAACAGTTATCTGTTGTATGTATCATAACAAAATCTTTAGTTTGTTATATTGTGAAATTATAAGTGCATTCTCATGTATACCACCTTATGAGAGTCGCGTTCATAGGGAACTTGGACTAGTTCGTAATACACAACAAAACATGAATAAATAAAGATTTGAATTTATATTCCTATGATTATGGCTTGTTAGTCATTTTGAGATAATTCTTATTATGTTTTTTCTTGAGTTTTCATGATTTTCTTTGTGATTTTCTTAACACTGAGCCAGAGAAATTTTGAATTGAGACAAGGGTGAACTGTTCACGAAAAGTTGGGCTTTCATAGGTTGATGTTTTGACTTGTCAGATGAGTATTAGTCTATATATATATACACTGTATATTAGTACTAGATGAATGCTCGGCGTGGGACTGGTAGTAAAAAAGCAACTTATAAACAGTGTCAGGTAGTCTAGTTGCCATAGGCCAAGTTGACTAAGCTATGTAAGTTATTAAATTTGACTATTTATCCAAAACCAAAATTAACAAATTGGCTAATTTGAGTAACTTAAGCTAGTAACTTAGTCTTGTTTAAATCTTTACTATAATAAGAGCCATGAAGCCAGCTTGTAATTGTTACGCATTATGAGTCTTCAAGCGAGCATTTTGTAATTACGTAACGAATATGACCACAATTATTCCATTGTGTAGCCTTTTGAACTTAGGATAGAACGTTTGCCTGTAGGTTTGGAAGATTCACGTTCAAATCCAGTGCACAGCAGATTTTTCGTTCTTAAAACTTTATCGCTATAACTGGACACACAAGCGACAGTCCAACAAACAGACAAACAAAAAATACAGATTTATATAGGCTATATATATATATATATATATATATACAAGCTGAATGCCCAGGTAATAAGTCTGCAGAGAAAATTTATTTTTATTTAACATATACAACATTTATCATTCTAACTATTAAACTTCATATCATTACAAAAGTGTTTTGTGCAGTTCAAGTAAATTTAGAGAAAAAAATAAAACAACTGTGAAAGTGTTAAAGTGTGAAATAATTAGCAAATAACGGCTAGATAAAGTATGTTTTGCTGCAATGAAAAATGATTAAATACTGATACAATTAATAAGAACTGAGAAAACAAAATAATAATCATGAACATGTTTAATTGATAATGACAATGAGCTAATAAAGGCCTGTGTATAGAAAAGGTTATTGTTGCAGCAGAAGCTATCTATCAAAACTTTGAATAAGCGATACTGGTACCTTTTGATAATGGGCTTTAGGAATTGACGGCTTAATGGGACTATAGCGATTGACCTTACAAAGAACCAAAAATGGTAACAGCACAATTGAAAACTACAAATAAAAACAAATAGGTAACTGATTTTGAAATTTTTGAAAGAAAAACAAACGCGAAAGGTAATACATGTATTGATTACTAATAAGTACATATTTAGTACAATTGCGAAAAGGTTTGATAAGATTGTTGAGAAGGATAAGAACAGCTAGCCTAATAGTTATGGACGCACATACATACAGACACTTGTATGAGTTGAATGTCGCCAATTCAGTTCCAGTACTATGTGGAAATTATATTGCTAAATTTTACTCATTATAACTGGACACAGGGATGACAGACCAACAAACAAAAAACGAGCATTAAGACATCTATAGAATATAGATATACTAGCTGTACTCCCCGGTGTTGATCGGGTAATAAAAAATCAATGAACAGAAAGTTTTGTATTTGATTTGTATTTAACATATAACAACATTTGCCATTTTAACTTTCAAACTACATATTATGAGAAAAGTGTTTTGTGTAATTGAAATAAATTAAGAGAAAAAATAAAAGCTATAAAGATTTTCAAACTTTGTTAAACAACTGTAACTTTCCAACTTTATATCACGAGGGAATTGTTGTGGGCAGGTCAAATAATTTGAAAAAATAAAACAACTATAAAAGGGTTTGTAAATGTAAATGTGAAATAGTTAGCAAGCAGGCTTAGTAGCTAAATTAAGTTTGTTTTGCTACAATTACAATAAAAGATGATTCGGTAATGATACAATTACGAACTGCGAAAACAAAATAAAAATCCTGAATATGTTGAATTAATAATAACAATTCTCGCATAGGAGTGTATGTGTATAAAAAAGGTTACTGTTCCACCACAAGCCATCCATCAAAACTTTGAATACGACGATACTGGTATCTCTCGATACTGGTACAAATGTAAAAATGAAATATCATACTCTCTTTGTCAGACCGAACGGAAAGAGAATGTCAAGGCTCTTCCTACGGAGATAATACAAATGTCCGTGTGAAAGGAATTGGCCTTACCCCGCTCTAGCAATTGAACCTAATGAAAAACCGAAAAATAGAGGTTTAAGTAAACACGAAAAAGCATCGTGTTTCATAGAGTTAATAGAATTCATAGAGTTTCAAATAATACGTCGCTTAGCGTGTGCAGACGCTTTACGACAGTTTTGATAACATCTTTGATAAATACGCCTTGTATAGCTCATGGATTTAAAACCTGTGATTGTAACCTCCGTGTGTTGAAATCAGTCAAAATGAGAAATTTTAATTCCAAGATTTTAATAGCTATAGCTAGATAGACACTGATACACAAATAAAGATTGAGAAATTCATATAGATAGAATATAGATATACAATATACATGTAAAGTTGCGTATATAAACATATATAATAGATGAGTAGTCAGGCCTGCTTCTAACAGCACTTTACGCTCTGAAAAGTGTGGATTGTTATAACTACAGCGTTAGAATAGGTTAGAGTTATATATCTTCTATATCTTCTATATCTATCTACATGTATATAAATCTCAAAGTCTGTGTATTTGTGTTTAATTCAGTTTATCCAGCTTAGCTATTAAAATATTGGATTGAAGAATCTGTATTGCAGAAGATTTGATCTCCGAACCTTTCGTTGGTCAGGCAAGTGCTTTACCAATTTAGCTACGCGAGATTGATAGATTCGTAAGGCAATTTATGTCACTAAGCGTGTAAAAATATGCTACCATTCTCCGTTACGGCACAACATAATTTTATGCTCTCTCGTGAGGGCAAGTAGCTCTTATTAGAAGATTACTCTAATTAGCCTTTGGCAATGAGCCAGGCTAATGGCAAGTAGCAGGCAACTGCATTACCTCTCATTGTGTATAAGCTGATTTTTAATACCCATGCAACACCGGGCATTCCGCTAGTATATATATGTATATTATATGTACTGCTGAAATAAATACCTATCTAAAAATGATTACTCAAGTAAAATTAAGAGTGCTTGTCACAAAGTATGGAGCTAAAGCTATAATCAGTCTGGAGCATAGAGCATACTTAGCTACATAGCTTTTAGCCACTGTCAGTTTATACAATACAGAGTCGCTACTCATGACAGCCCAGGAGCAAGTGCTCCCAACAAGGCAACTCAAAAAAAGATCTATCACACTAAAAATGATCCTAGATGCAGACTGTGCAAAGATGCACCTGAGACCA
Organism: Watersipora subatra; assembly: GCF_963576615.1. Taxonomy (NCBI): domain Eukaryota; kingdom Metazoa; phylum Bryozoa; class Gymnolaemata; order Cheilostomatida; family Watersiporidae; genus Watersipora; species Watersipora subatra. Next base: position 31,214,239 of record NC_088708.1, on the reverse strand, counting down.
TTCAACACACTATCAGTGGATGCAAGCAGCTAGCAGGAAACGCATACACTGAGCGGTATAATCATGTAGCAGGTGTTGTGTATAGAAGTCTATGTGATGAGTATGGCCTTATTAAACCACAACACTGGTGGGAAGCTCCTGGTAAGGTCAATGAGAATGAACACGCTAGGATCCTCTGGGACTTTTACGTCCGGACTGAAAAGCATGTCCTATCAGACCAAACAGATATAGTGGTGGTAGACAAGGAGAACAAGAGGGCTACTATAATACATATAGCAGTACCCAATGACTACAATATAGCCAGCAAAGAAAAAGAAAAGGTAGAGAAATATCTCCCTCTTAGAGAAGAGATTGAAAAATACTGGGATGTAAGAACAACTGTAATTCCAGCAGCCATTGGGGCACTGGGTGCAATAACACCGCCACATAAAATATGGCTTGTCCAGATACCAGCAGCAATAAACTCAAGTGAATTGCAGAAAATTCCGCTATTGGGAACAGCTAAGATCCTGAGACGAGTGCTCAAACTCCCAGGTCTCTGGTAGGAGACCCGAATTAAAGCAGAACCTCCAACCTATACGGGTTAATCAGGATGAGGAAACAATTTCATATATATAATTATACATGTACATGTATATATACTAGACAAAACTTTGTTTTGGTGAAACAGCAGAATAAAATGAAATAACAGGGGAGATAACCACCTTATCTAGCTATATCATCACTATTATAACAACTTACAACTTTCTTAGCATTATTGTTTCTACTTTTTGTTGAAGTAATAAATGAAGTGTTTTGTTATCTCAATTAAAACTATAAGTATTCCCTCAACTAATACAGCAAATATATATAATATAATTTACACTGATATAGGGAACTCCACTATGCTTAAAACTGTACAAGCTCTCAAATGACCTGCTTCTTTGTGGTCTTGCTATCCGCAGAATAGTGTTTATACATAATTTACGGGAAGTTAAATTTTGAGATACAAAAATGCACCATTACAAATGGATTGAAGTTCAATTATGTAATCCCTTAATCCCGCAAGTCTTATGATCCGCTAAAATTTAAATGGTAACATGTAAGTGGTCTAATTCTTTTTACATGTATCTATTCTTGTGTTTAGACTTACATGTTTTAACCAACAGCTTTAAACCTACTAGTGATCACAGAACATAAAATACCAACATTAGCAACATACGTCCTCCAAAAGGAATGATAGTATCTAATCTACCTGCGACTGCGTAGTATTCTTACTGTAGGGAACTGACCTATCTGTAGCTGTACAGTATTCTTACTATAGGGAATTGACCTACCTGTAGCTGTACAGTATTCTCACTATAAAGAACTGATCTACTTGTAGCTGTACAGCATTCCTACCATAGGGAACTGAGCTACCTGTAGCTGTACAGTATTCTTACTATAGGGAATTGACCTACCTGTAGCTGTACAGCATTCCTGCCTTAGGGAACTGAGCTACCTGTAGCTGTACAGCATTCCTACCATAGGGAACTGAGCTACCTGTAGCTGTACAGCATTCCTACCTTAGGGAACTGAGCTACCTGTAGCTGTACAGCATTCCTACCATAGGGAACTGAGCTACCTGTAGCTGTACAGCATTCCTACCATAGGGAACTGAGCTACCTGTAGCTGTACAGCATTCCTACCATAGGGAACTGAGCTACCTGTAGCTGTACAGCATTCCTACCATAGGGAACTGAGCTATCTGTAGCTGTACAGCATTCCTACCTTAGGGAACTGAGCTACCTGTAGCTGTACAGCATTCCTACCATAGGGAACTGAGCTACCTGTAGCTGTACAGCATTCCTACCTTAGGGAACTGAGCTACCTGTAGCTGTACAGCATTCCTACCATAGGGAACTGAGCTACCTGTAGCTGTACAGTATTCTTACCTTAGGGAACTGAGCTATCTGTAGCTGTACAGCATTCTTACCATAGGGAACTGAGCTACCTGTAGCTGTACAGCATTCCTACCATAGGGAACTGAGCTACCTGTAGCTGTACAGCATTCCTACCATAGGGAACTGAGCTACCTGTAGCTGTACAGCATTCCTACCATAGGGAACTGAGCTACTTGTAGCTGTACAGCATTCCTACCTTAGGGAACTGAGCTACCTGTAGCTGTACAGCATTCCTACCATAGGGAACTGAGCTACCTGTAGCTGTACAGCATTCCTACCTTAGGGAACTGAGCTACCTGTAGCTGTACAGCATTCCTACCATAGGGAACTGAGCTACCTGTAGCTGTACAGTATTCTTACCTTAGGGAACTGAGCTATCTGTAGCTGTACAGCATTCTTACCATAGGGAACTGAGCTACCTGTAGCTGTACAGCATTCCTACTATAGGGAACTGAGTTACCTGTAGCTGTACAGCATTCCTACTATAGGGAACTGAGCTACCTGTAGCTGTACAGCATTCCTACCATAGGGAACTGAGCTACCTGTAGCTGTACACCATTTCTACCATAGGGAACTGAGCTACCTGTAGCTGTACAGCATTCCTACCATAGGGAACTGAGCTACCTGTAGCTGTACAGCATTCCTACCATAGGGAACTGAGCTACCTGTAGCTGTACAGCATTCCTACCATAGGGAACTGAGCTACCTGTAGCTGTACAGCATTCTTACCATAGGGAACTGAGCTACCTGTAGCTGTACAGCATTCCTACCATAGGGAACTGAGCTACCTGTAGCTGTACAGCATTCCTACCATAGGGAACTGAGCTACCTGTAGCTGTACAGCATTCCTACCATAGGGAACTGAGCTATCTGTAGCTGTACAGCATTCCTACCATAGGGAACTGAGCTACCTGTAGCTGTACAGTATTCTTACCTTAGGGAACTGAGCTATCTGTAGCTGTACAGCATTCCTACCATAGGGAACTGAGCTACCTGTAGCTGTACAGCATTCCTACCATAGGGAACTGAGCTACTTGTAGCTGTACAGCATTCCTACCATAGGGAACTGAGCTACCTGTAGCTGTACAGCATTCCTACCATAGGGAACTGAGCTACTTGTAGCTGTACAGCATTCCTACCTTAGGGAACTGAGCTACCTGTAGCTGTACAGCATTCCTACCATAGGGAACTGAGCTACCTGTAGCTGTACAGCATTCCTACCTTAGGGAACTGAGCTACCTGTAGCTGTACAGCATTCCTACCATAGGGAACTGAGCTACCTGTAGCTGTACAGTATTCTTACCTTAGGGAACTGAGCTATCTGTAGCTGTACAGCATTCTTACCATAGGGAACTGAGCTACCTGTAGCTGTACAGCATTCCTACTATAGGGAACTGAGTTACCTGTAGCTGTACAGCATTCCTACTATAGGGAACTGAGCTACCTGTAGCTGTACAGCATTCCTACCATAGGGAACTGAGCTACCTGTAGCTGTACAGCATTTCTACCATAGGGAACTGAGCTACCTGTAGCTGTACAGCATTCCTACCATAGGGAACTGAGCTACCTGTAGCTGTACAGCATTCCTACCATAGGGAACTGAGCTACCTGTAGCTGTACAGCATTCCTACCATAGGGAACTGAGCTACCTGTAGCTGTACAGCATTCTTACCATAGGGAACTGAGCTACCTGTAGCTGTACAGCATTCCTACCATAGGGAACTGAGCTACCTGTAGCTGTACAGCATTCCTACCATAGGGAACTGAGCTACCTGTAGCTGTACAGCATTCCTACCATAGGGAACTGAGCTATCTGTAGCTGTACAGCATTCCTACCATAGGGAACTGAGCTACCTGTAGCTGTACAGTATTCTTACCTTAGGGAACTGAGCTATCTGTAGCTGTACAGCATTCCTACCATAGGGAACTGAGCTACCTGTAGCTGTACAGCATTCCTACCATAGGGAACTGAGCTACTTGTAGCTGTACAGCATTCCTACCATAGGGAACTGAGCTACCTGTAGCTGTACAGTATTCTTACCTTAGGGAACTGAGCTACCTGTAGCTGTACAGCATTCCTACCATAGGGAACTGAGCTACTTGTAGCTGTACAGCATTCCTACCATAGGGAACTGAGCTACCTGTAGCTGTACAGCATTCCTACCTTAGGGAACTGAGCTACCTGTAGCTGTACAGCATTCCTACCATAGGGAACTGAGCTACCTGTAGCTGTACACTATTTTTACCATAGGGAACTTACAGCAAGCACTAAGCTGTTTTGAGTCAAGCAGACATTTGCAAAAAATTATTAACTATGGAAACATTAACGCTGAGTACACTTGAGTTAGTCATCCTGTCAGCGTGTCAGCGTGTCTCAGCGAGTGACTCTTGGGAAGGTAATGACGCTAATAGCCGCCCTCTTCAACAGCTAATGGACGCTGTCATTTCTTTCTCTCCATTTTTAATTATTAGCTTTAGCAGAAAATGAATACATAACATATACAATATGACAGACAGGCTTAGAACTCTCTTGTCTTCCTTCCTCTCTCACATACCTTTAAGGCTTCAGGAAAATATTCAAGCTTTCATATTTATTCAACCTATCCCAGAGGGAGGCAACTTGCGATTCGACTTGCTTTTTGTGATTTGGCTTCCTGTGACTTCAGAACTTCCTGTGGTTTCAGAACACAAATATTGAGTAATAGTATTGAGTTTTTTGTTTGTCAATCTTAGCATATAGTTTTAAATTTGGTGACTATGTTAAATTTACAAAATTAAAGTAAAACCGCTAAGATAAAGTAAACCGCTTTTCATAATTTTATCACCCAGAATATGTGTTAAATCTACCGGTGTGTAACATACGAATTCCTGGTCTATGTTAAATGTCTAGCAGCGTGCAACAGCAGTACAGGTGACTACATGACGGTTGCATTTTTCGTTTATAGGGGATTGAGTAAATTTGGATTTCCACTTTTTAAATATATGTACATGGACTCAATTAGACGCTTTGGGTTATAGTTGACGGAAGTTAGGCATCGACCAAGTGTAAAATGTTTTTTCTTACATACAGAAATAAAATTCGATGTTCACTGCAGCATTTCTTTGATTTAAAAACCGCTACATAGGTAGTAAAGTTTTTTTGAAATTATCGTACATGTAGTATATATATACATGCATATATATACCCATATATATGCATGTACTAGCTGTGCTACCCGGCGTTGTCCAGGTATTAGAAGTCTGTGGACAGAAAATTGATTTGTATTTAACATACATGTATAACGACATTCGCCATTCTAACTTTCAAACTACATATAATGAGAGAAGTGTTTTGTGTAGTTGAATTAAGTTAAGAGAGAAAATAAAAACAACTGCAAAGGGTTTCAAACTTCGTCAAACAACTTTTAAACTTTATATCATGAGAAAAATGTTTCGTGCCGGTCAAATAAATAAAAAACATAAAACGATTATAAAAGGGTTTAGATGTAAATGTGAAATAATTAGCAAGTAATAGCTAAATTAAGTCAATTTTGTTATGATTACAATAAAAGATGAATCGGTAATGACACAATTAATACAAACCTGAGAAAACAAAATAAAAACTCTGAATATGCAGAACTAATAATAAAAATTCTTGCATAGAAGGGTGTGTGTATAAAAAAATGTTACTGTGTCACCAGATACTATCCATCAAAGTTTTCAATTCGAGAACACGGAGACAATATAATTGTCCGTGCGAGAAGAATTGGTCTTGACCCCAGATGTAGTAATCGAACCTTACGAAAAATATTCTGTGACCACATCGGTAAAATAATTAGCGTGCGCTATAGCTATAGCTGGAATGGCAGACATACTCTGAGAAATATATATATATAGATAAATATACTGATATACATGTATATATATACGTGTAGCACTTGGATTGTAGCTTTAGATGTTTTTTTTGTATTGGGAGGGTGTCCAAAATATCTCTTTACGTAGGAAAGTTTGATAGTGGTATAATATCTATGAACTTTCTTTATATTATTATTTGTTTTCTTATAATGGCAGAGATATTTTGTATTCACATTACTAATGCAGTAAGTTATTTCATGAGAGATAACTACTAATAGTCTTAATAATTTAGATTAATTGTATTATAAATAAATTGAGCAAATTGTCAAAATCTCAAAAATTATTTTGTTCTTATTTATAGAAGTTTCATAATCCGTTATCTCCACGACGACAGCCAAAGAGCCTGACGTCGCTCAGTGTAGACCTACATTATGCATGTTAACTCTACCCTTATTTACAGACTAAGAGTCTTAGCTCACTACTGGTTAACTTATAGGATCCTAAGTCTATTCTAAATAAAACAGATGGTTACGCTCAACCTGTTGCAGTACTGCCAACTCATTTACTGCAAAACACAAAACTATGCAGTGTACATGTGTATATGTGTATATAGTGTACATGTATATACAGTGTATGTAGTGTACATGTGTATATGTGTATATAGTGTATGTAGTGTACATGTGTATATAGTGTATATGTGTATATAGTGTATATGTGTATATAGTGTACATGTGTATATGTGTATGTAATGTACATGTGTACATGTGTATATAGTGTACATGTGTATATAGTGCACATGTGTATATGTGTATATAATGTACATGTGTATATGTGTATATATTGTACATGTGTATATAGTGTATATGTGTATATAGTGTATATGTCTATATATGTTAATTAGAGGGAACCATGATGGTGGTCGCTGCCAAGCCGCGTATTCATGTATGACATTCTAAGTCAAAGTGGATGTCTCTACAGCTACACTAACTCGTGCTACAGCGCAAATTTGCAGTATGCTACAGCGCAGATTTGTAGTATGCTACAGCACAGGTTTGTAGTATGTTACAGCGCACATTTTTAATATGCTACATGCCATTGTGTGACGCAGATTCAGTTTAGTCTAACCTTTAAGACTAAATGCTGTTGTAAAACCAGCAATAATTTTTAATGCAGCAGCAAGCATAAAATACATGCAAAAAAAGGATGACTCCGCGAGTTATAAGTGCGCTGCTATAGCTCTAATCTGACTGTATTCACTGTTTAGCATTCATGCCAGAAATTGTCACATCTTGGTATAATTTCGTTTGTGAAAAAACTTTGTAGTGTTATAATATCTAAAACAGCTGCATGTAGACTATCTTTAAGGAAGCTAATCATCTCGGATTATTTGTCTAAATGCAGCTGTGTTAAGTATCAGTTTGTGGTATTACCGGTATATACTTACAGAGCAAATTGTTTAAACTAGTATAATAATTATTTTTTAGAAAGTTTGTTAACAATAGATACTCAGCTAATCTCGTATAATGTACAAAAACTTGCTAATTTAAAAATGTTTCTTGGTTATTGCTTGAAGAATTTAGAAAAGCTCTAAAAATATAAGCTGAATTCTAAAGATGCAGTACCAAATAATATCAATTTATGCTTTGAAGCCTCCATCAATAGCCAACAATTTATTTCATTCAATGGTATATATATTTTGGTTTATACATTTTTAAGAATTTATTATATCTATTTAATTTTTTTAATTTGAAATTGTCCAGAGCTGCTGTGTCTGATTTCAACAACCCGCTGTCTGTCACTGATCGAAGAAGAAAGAATAAATTGCTAATTTATAAACACTGGTACCCTAGCAGTCTTGTGTGCTGTGAGAGATTGTCGGACGTAACAACTATATGTATAATTATTCTGCATAGTCAGTGGGGGTTTGATTGGTGCAGTTGTTGAGAATCAGGAATTCGAATTTTGCACAAAGTAATACTTTTTTCCAACCTCCAAAAATGGCTTCAGACAGACAAACAAACAAACAAACACGGTGTTTTTCAAAGTAAAGATTGGGATGATAGACCTGACACACTGTCTTGCAATAGACTCTATACAAAGATGCATCTAGAGTAATATATGAAACCTTGCAGCATTATATAGCGGAGTCAAAGGAATACAAATCTATTATGTCAGAAATGCTTTTGTGTACATTTACACTACTATACATGCAATTTTATATCCAGTGAAGCCTTCAGCACATTGTTATGGATATGTACAAGCTCTTGGATAAATACCGTTACCTTGAGAAACTTTCCATACATACAATACATTGATACATTCCCAATACATTGATACATTCCCAATACATTGATTTTCCTTTCAAACTACAGTTTTTATAGATAATGCTTTTCAATGATGAATAGCAGCTGTATTAAGAAGAGCTTGTATTAACCAGTCCACAGCTTGCTTTACTATATGCTGCCGAGGACCTAAATTTTATCACACTCGCTGCCGAATTTTGTAATACTCGCTGCCAATGCTAGAAACTTTATAGCACTCGCAGCCAATGCTGTAAATTTCGTAGTACTTGCTGCCAATGCTAAAAAGCTCCTGTAAAAAAGCATTTGATATTCTAAATATTTTATTCAGCCTAAATATGGCGCATTATTTTTATTGGCTGTACCTAATAGAAGCTTACCTCGACTCCACTGTAACTCTGCTATAACATCTTCTTCTCACCCACTACTGAAACTTCCTACTGCTGCGCTACAAAGAAAGCATCAAGTTTTACATCTGTTACTGGATTGATTTTAGCAAACTTCATTCCTCAACATCTTTTTTCGCAACTGTTGGCGCCTGTGTACACATTTCAATGTAGGACAAGGAGCTAGGCTGCGGTCATGCGATAGCTCATAGATGAAGTAAGCTTTGATATCGTATGCAGGCAATACACCCGGGAGCTTGTAATTGCAGTTGGAACAAACGAGGCATATCATTAGCGATGAAGCGAGCTCTGCGGGCAGTGCTGTTCCTATCTGCACCATGCGACTGTAACAATCAAGTGGGAGTCGCTGACAAAGAAAAGTAGCTGAAATCTCTCACCCCTGCTGCCGAGAGTACTTACTTGTCATTGTTCGATGTGATGACCTGACAGCGTATACCTGTAAGTTCTATCAGAGAGTTAACACTGTTGTGTAGTGTAAATAAACATTTTTTCAACATAATAACTAAGTCTAATAATTTTATGATATTTTAGTGTTGTTCACCAGTTTAGGGCTTTTGTATGAAATTGATGATTCTTGCAGACCTTGTTTTTTATTTACAGTAACTGATAAAAGAGATGATAGTAGACATTAGAAATGTTTTAGGCGAAGTCACCATATTATGGACCGCGTGACTGACTCTAAAACTAAATTACGTCAAAAAGAGCTTCCTGTTCAGAACTGTAGAAATACCCTTTCCATGAATAGTCTTCACCAAACTTTTAAATAAATAAACAAAAATACTATATTTAATCTAGAAAAATTTGAACAGGTTATACATGTTAGTAAAACGCGCAAAAAAACTTGGTATAAACTCTCAAAAATCAGTATTTTTAACTTTGTTCTATTTTTCCATTTTATTTACTCGCTTGTATGATAAAACAACAATAATTGCCTAGCAAGAACAACAACAATAATCGCCTAGCAAGAACAACAACAATAAAGCGGTGAGATCAGTTGTCTACCTGTCTGGTGTCTTACTTTATGATAAAATTCACTAACCTCCTAACACCTCTTAACCTAACCGGTACCTCATAACAAGTAATGGAACTCAGGTATTCACGTCTAAACCATAGACTCTAGTTCTCTGCTAGGATAAACTGGTTCTAGCAGAGAACTACCTTATCTGAACATTCTTTAGTAAACATCATCTAGTTCACACATCTCGTTTCCTAGCATTTTACTACCATATTTTAAAGTTGTCAAATTCAAAACATTTGCTATTGAAATTTAGTGAAAATATCTAGAATATACTATATATACTGCTATTATGAAGCTGTCAACAGCTAAGATTTGCTTGAGAAGTGTGACTAGAATGGTTTCTTTCTCCCCACCAACTTGGAACCACTAATCTAATATTTACATATTAAGAAGTTTCTCTCTTTGTCAAGTATTCTATAAAATCTTAAATACTTAAAATAAATAAACTTTTCAGTTGTAAGCATAGACCTATTAACTATACTTAATAGTATAGAATAGTATAGTGTAGTATAGTATAGAATAGTATAGTATAGTGTAGAATAGTGTAGTATAGTGTAGTATAGTATAGAATAGTATAGTATAGTGTAGAATAGTATAGTATAGTGTAGAATAGTATAGTGTAGTATAGTATAGAATAGTATAGTATAGAATAGTATAGTATAGAATAGTATAGAATAGTGTAGAATAGTATAGTATAGAATAGTATAGAATAGTGTAGAATAGTATAGTATAGTGTAGTATAGTATAGAATAGTATAGTTAGTATAGTGTAGTATAGTATAGAATAGTATAGTATAGTATAGAATAGTATAGAATAGTGTAGAATAGTATAGTATAGAATAGTATAGAATAGTGTAGAATAGTATAGTATAGTGTAGTATAGTATAGAATAGTATAGTTAGTATAGTGTAGTATAGTATAGAATAGTATAGTATAGTTAATAGGTCTATGGTTGTAAGAGTGGCTCGGTTTTACTGACTCTTTGCTCCTCGAGCGCAATCAGTGATCTCTAGTATGACTCGGCAGTTTCAAATGCTGAATTTTTTTCATTTTCTTCAATGTACCAATACTGCGATGAGTCAAGGAGTGTATTCAAAACCGCGAATAGAGAGAAATGTGCTAGACCACTTTCTAATTGTTATGTTATTATTATATTACTCGCATACTAATATTCTATTATTATTTGAATACTTTTATTATTTTGCTTGCATGCGCTACCAAATTATTTGTATTCCAATAATCTATTAGGTGTATTATACTTTTATATAACTCGTCACCTTATTATATTACTTATGTAAAATTATTATATTTTGTTTTACATTTATTCATATGTTTAAACATTTATGGCATTTAAAATCTGAGCCAAAAATTTAGAAGCAATCAAAAGATATAATTGGATCTGTGGTTCACAAATTGGCAAAGACAGCTTTATCGTCAATTTAGTTGAATTTAATTCGCTGTTACGAAAACCCAGGTGCAAGTAATGATGCGCTGTAGGCCATTAGAGGCTTCTGGCTGTAGAGGATCTGGTATTTACAAGCGTATCAGTTTATTTCTCTCACATTAAATAGAGCTTACGATAAACCAAGTGTACATATATAAACTGTTTGTATCATAAGTATTACGGACTATTGTATTCACATAAAAGTACTAGTAGAGAGCTACATGTACTTGAAAGTACTAGAAAGAGAACCAGATGAACAATGATCACCTGATTGTCTACATCCTTTTTATCCTAAAAGTTTGTAAATGTTTTGAAATAATTTTAGAACATCTCAAAATGGAGTATGCAGAAGGTAACTCAACTATTTCAACTCTTTCCAATGGCAGCACCTTTTTAGAGCCAGCTGTAGACAACTCTACGACCTCAGCAGATATTCTACTCAAGAAGCTGCCTATCGCCATACCTGTAATCTTCTTCTACATCATCATCTGGGTGGTCGGTGTTGCTGGCAACACTATGGTGCTCTACACAGTAGCTAGATATAAGAGCATGCGTACAAACACGAACATTTTCATTGGTTGTCTTAGCGTCAGCGACTTGATGATATGCTTCTCTGGCATCCCTTTTACTCCTATGAGTGCCTTAGTCAACAAATGGTCTTTTGGAGAAGCTCTGTGCAAAATTATCCCGTTCATTGTTAACGCTTCCGTTATGACATCATCATTCATCTCGGTCGCCATTGCAGTAGATCGATTTGTTATCATCGTCTACCCCCACACGCCAAAGATGGGAACGACCATTCAAACGATTGTAATAATAGTCATAACGGGATTGGCCGCCATATTCGCTCTTCCCACAGCGATATATGGCCGAGTGTTGGATGAGAACTGCGCTGACTTCCTGCCAAGTGCAACGTGGGAGGTCACCTATTACTGGCTACAAATTTCCTTACAGCTGATTATACCTGGAATTATCATAACAATCTGCTACACGGCTATTTACGTCAGGCTCCACCAGAGAATCGCAAAAGGCCTGCTAAGTAAAAACATCACCAAAATTAAAGCCGAAGCCAAGAGAAATCGGAAGATCAATCGGATGCTTATCGCAATGGTTGTCATATTTATCGTCTGCTGGCTGCCTCTCCAGCTCTTTGTTTTCATCTTTTCAGACTTTGACGACAGTGATATTAACCTTATTTACTATTTCCTACTATTTCACATCTTTGCGATGAGCTCGGTTATCTACAACCCATTCCTTTACGGCTGGATGAATGAAAACTTTAAAAAACACTTTTTACAAACATTGCATTGTTTAAAAAAAGAAACTCATGATAACACGCAATTGACAAATCTCGAAACTGCAGAAAAAACTTCTGAGACGGACAATAAAAACAGCCAAGAAAGCTCAAGCTTTTTAACGACTGGCTTAAAACATAAGGGGCATGCTACTGACGGCTCAGATGAATGTGCGGAACTTATGCCATCTTATCAAGCAGAAATGGAAAGTTCACCAGAATAAACTGCACTAGAAATTTATACACAAGATACATATGTTATGTACAAGCAATATATATTTGCTATTTTCAGTTACTGTGACGATTTCATATATGATTGAGTTATTTAAAAGGTAAAAACACTTATAGAAAAGTATTTCGCTACAAAAAATTCATAGAGTTATACAAGCACTCTTAACTTTATTTTTGTTTACGAGATATGAAAACTTTTGTTGTCAGTTAATGTATTAAACAAATATACTATCTGATGCTGTAAGTTTGCCGGCATCCGTAGGTATCCACATACATGTATAATTACTAGTACGCAGGTGGATTCTTTAGTGTCTATCCATATAGCATAGTAAAGACCATTGAACTCTATGTATCCATAGTTAATTCAAATTTCTATTGAAAAAGACAGTTTTGATTAAAATGTGAGAGTAAATCAATTTTCTGAAGTGGCTAGAAACAGCGCATGGCAGCGTGTAAATTATTAGTTCCTTAATAAGTTGATATTACGCCGCTTCTACATATATATCTCTCATTTGGGTTCATAGCTATTCCTTGTCTGCAGCCCATGTACCAGGGCTTGATCCAAATCACCTCTAAATATCTGCTCATCGTTTACGCTGATGACTTGACTTTGTTTCACCGGTATAGATTAAAGGTGTGAGATACACAGGGTACATATACCAGAAAGTTTTTGTTGTGTACAAGCAATATATACGTATTTGCTGTTTTTAGCTCTTGTGGTAATTCCATATATGATTGAGTCATTTAAATACGAACTTACACAAAGTTGTAGCAGATTTAATCAGAACGTATCGGTATTGCTCTATCATTTGCGACTGTTTTTGATATTTGAGTTGGTCTGACTGCCAGGATGTTTCAAGATTTAAATTGACCAAAACTCAATCGAACATTTAGAAGAAAAATAAGTGCAAAATGTCATTACTAGTTGCTATCATTGCTATAGTTGACATCGGCTACTGCGTTCAAGTTACAGTGTTACGCGTTTTTATTCTGTCGATCTCTTTTAAACTATAGACATCGTAATTGCACTTTTTTTTGTCTCACTCTGTTTAAACCACGGTCAGGTTTTGTCAATTTTAATCTTGAAACATCCTGGCAGTCAGATCATCTCAAACAACAAAAACAATCTCAAATGATAAGAAAATTATAATACTTTTTAATAAAGTCTACTAAAGTTTTGTGTGAGTTCATCTTTAAGAGGTAAAAACATTTTTAGACAATTATTATTATTATTATTATTCCACAACAAAAAGTCATATCTTAGTAGTTTAATTGGTATAATCTGAGATTTTTATTCTATTTGATAACTTTAAAGACAACTTCAAAATTTCCGCTTTGTCAGCAGACAAATTTGCTATCTCAGTCTTAGAGATTTTGCTCATATTTTCAAAATCATAAAATTTGTTAATGATTTATATGGCTTTACTTTTCAAGTAAATTATAGAGAGTGGAAGGGGACGCTAGTCTCGCCCGATGACTGGAAGAACGGAGATATTCAATTAGCTAAGATATTCGCTAACTTAGATATTTGTTTATTGTGTTTATTTTAACACCAATTTCATAATAGATATTGAATTGCAACAAACACATACAAATAACACACATACAATATAACACACATGAAATATAACACACATACAATATAACACACATACAATATAACACATGTACAATATAACACATGTACAATATAACACATATACAATATAAAACATATACAATATAAAACATATACAATATAAAACATACAATATAACACATATACAATATAACACATATACAAAATAACACACATACAATATAATACATATACAATATAACACACATACAATATATCACATACAATATAACACACATACAATATAACACATATACAATACAACACATAAACAATGTATGTAATGCAGCTACATTGTGTGCTGCTAGGCATGGTGTACCAGATTATACAATGTGTATTACATACATCTGTATACTGTGTATTCCTGAACACAATGTAAAAGAGTACACCATATATGAATATAGTGTGTATTTTTACATATTGTATTATTTTTAGCATGAAGTACAGGAGTATACAATAGACTTTCTATAGTCAAATACACTGTGTAGCCCGCACACAGTAAACAACATATCTTGCACATGCTAGATTGTTTATACACCTAATACTCTGTACAGGAGTAAAAACTTTGTCTGGTATAATCCAGTATAGGCCTATACAGTCTTGTTATAATTTAGTTGCATTATTTCAAGTCTGTAAAAAGAACTCCTGGATATTATCTATATAATAACTTGTACAGATTTTCGTAGGTATATTTCAGTAGAGATTCCAGTTTCAGTAGGAATTCTCCTTTTTCTGTTTGTTGAGAGAATTACAGAAACCAAATACATCACTATATTGAATATCAATAATAATTACAATGTCGCACTCCATTTTACTCTGTTTGGTCGATGTTGGCGCTACGCTAGCACCAAATTAGTTAGCTTGGCTAAGATTTTATGTCTAGTTTAATAGAAAAGAGAGAATCTAAGCAACAACATCCGTTTGCCGAACCGAGAGTCGCAAGTGATTAGGCCATAAAGGCACGCTAATCTGATAACAGCATCGATTACTTGCCATCTCGTGCCAAGAGAATTAAAACCCATAATGACAATAACGATCTTCGTGTTCAAGTGGAGAAAACTCAATTTTCACTCTGGTTTCTTCATAGAAACATAGAAATAGCATTTCCTATGACTTGTTGGAAGTCAAAACTTCACAAAAATCGACAGACAGAATTGGGTAAAATGAGCCAAACCCATGTAGGTAATGGATTCAGATTTTCCATTTGTCCATTCGGTAGCTAATGTAAGTTACAAGGGATTCTAGCAGAACTGATGACAAAACAGAAAACTACTTTACATCATAGGCTGTAGGTGAGCCAGACGTCTTGTGTTTACATCATAGGCTGTAGGTGAGTCAGACGTCTTGTGTTTACATCATAGGCTGTAGGTGAGTCAGACGTCTTGTGTTTACATCATAGGCTGTAGGTGAGTCAGACGTCTTGTGTTTACATCATAGGCTGTAGGTGAGTCAGACGTCTTGTGTTTACATCATAGGCTGTAGGTGAGTCAGACGTCTTGTGTTTACATCATAGGCTGTAGGTGAGTCAGACGTCTTGTGTTTACATCATAGGCTGTAGGTGAGTCAGACGTCTTGTGTTTTTGTTGGCCCAACTCTCGACATCCAAGGCTAAGGATCATCATAAAATTAGTTTTTTATTTTGCGCTGGCAAAGATTATAACTTCCGTATTCTCAGCGTTGGACATGAATTAGAATGAGTTGTTGCCTTCTCGGCAACATATATCCTCGCTGGGTTGACTCAATTACTTAAAGAGCAAGTGAAATCTACCTAGAAGCTTCTCTATTTAGAATATTGTTGTTTCCTACAATGGCTGAAGGTGAATTTGTCTAGGAGCGAACTGTAAAGCTTACAACCTCGCATATCAGCTCTCAAGTACCATCAACAAACAACTATCAAAGAGCGAATGTCTTCAGTTATCTCTTGCTCTGTCACTGTCAGTAAACAATCACTACACGCAAGGAGTTAGACTTGTGTCAGATTGTTAACTGCTCTAATAAGCCGAGGATCCATATTCTCTAGTTTTCATCCAATGCTTGAACCTACGCAGTCCACATGGGAAGGCTGGTATATACTCATGTGACAGCAGTAAACCGCTGAAAGTATCCCTTTTTTCTTAGGTGCTGCATGCTTATTGTGGCATTCATGTAGTAGCAATTCTGGTTGGGAGGTACGATGAGAATGTCAATGCACCTATGGCATAGCCTATACAATTCTAAATGGAATTTAGCGAGGTTTTGGAAGCTGGGTTAAATTTGCAGCCTTTGCTCATGATAATTGAGTTGCCGTAGAACATCATAAGCTACTCCAGCAACTAACCAGAGTGTCTACTAAATGTGCTGCATGGCATTGTCATAGAGACCGTTCTACCAATGCTGCAATTTGTTGTAAAGACCTGTTTATTGAATGCCTTTAAATCGAAGCTCAGTGAGCAAATCACAAACATGTATATCATGAAGAACTGTTCACGACTAGTTACAAATTACAGAATTAAAAGTTGTCTTATCGTGCATTTCAACTATCCAGAAAATGAGGGACAACTCATCAGCAACTCATGTTGTAGTTAGCTGCCATCCTTAAATCTATGTGAGGCTGTTCAAAATTATGCTCTAATAAGGAAATAAGAAAGTTTTAGGTAGGTTGGGAGCAACAGTAAATATGGTATGTAACGAGTTGTCTGCTTTATTTTCAATTTTTGCTTAAATATAAAAGAAGATAATTCTCAATTTCCTGCTAGCAGGATCTCTTTAAACTGGAAAGAACAGTTGTTAAAATTGATTTTTCAGCAAACGTTTAATTCAAGTTTTTAATTGACTAGGAGAACATTTTCTGTTTACAGTCTAGCTTTGGTTGTTGACCATTGCAGGTCTTGAAACAATAATAGTTTGAACAAAAAATTTGATACATTTTTGTACACACATTTTTGCCGCACAACAATTTTTAATTTGAACACCTTTTTTTAGATAAGACAAAGAAACCTGATGACATGGCTCTGCTGCTTACTGAAACCGTTCTTAGTATAGCAAACGTGTTTGCTATGGTTTACAAAAGGCTTACTGCTTTTACGAAAGACTTACCAAAAGTACAAAGTATTATTTTTATCTTTTATTGGAATAAAATACAGCAAGCTACATGTATTTTTCCACTTTTTTATTTTACACAAAAACTCAAAGAAACGAGGTAGGGATACAACCTGCTATTAATATAAATAATGCAGTGTACTTTATACATTACCTGTTTCACTTATACAGTACAGTTTATGGTTTAGACAGTGTAAACACGCTCCAAAGAATTGTCTTGTGATATTGAAACGAGCTTAAGTGGTTAAAAGTATTTGTAATGGAAAACCTTGTTGTAGAAGTAGAACAATTCGTTTGTTAAACAGCCTTCTGAAACAGATTGTGACCAAAAACAGAGGTCGGACTGTACTTCCTAATAGTTTATCTAGCTAAGCTAGCAACCCATATAATATAAAAAGATGCATGACGATCACACAAAGGTTTTTCAGAACTGCTGACACAAGAGAGCCAACTTCCTGTCAATCGCAAAATCATAAGCAACTGCAAAGGTTTAGTCTTTTTTATCTATTTTAATAATAGCGCTCTTTCAAATAGCTTGTATACTTCTAGGAAGTAAAATATCTTAGCAAAGTGTTGGCTGAGTTTGTAGTATAATGTCAAATCTTGTGCCAGTTTGGTGAACAATATCAGTTGCTCTAATGTTCTGCAAATACCACTAGAAAAGGATCTCTACTCCGGAAATTCATCAAGATTGATTGAAGATTTTCGGAAATCAGAGGAGCATATTATTTATGACTCTAACAAAGCCCTAGCAATGAGAAGAAAGATCAGTACTCTGAACATACAGGAAACGCCGGTCTCTAGAGACCTTGCCCACATCTCTGAAGCCTGAGTAAGTTGCGAGCAAAGTTCATGACCCTTTGTTTCTGAATGTCAATTTACTTTCTTATTATAAAGCATCTTGAGATTTTGTGATTTCTTGGTATTAGCCTTAAAACATTGTTGTTGGTTCAATTAGTTTTTAGATCAAAATACACTGCTAGTGATCTTAGGCTATTAGATACATTGTTAGTGATCTTGGGCTATTAGATACATTGTTAGTGATCTTAGGCTATTAGATACATTGTTAGTGATCTTAGGCTATTAGATACATTGTTAGTGATCTTGGGCTATTAGATACATTGTTAGTGATCTTGGGCTATCAGATACATTGTTAGTGATCTTGGGCTATTAGATATTTAGGCGCCAGAAAAACTATTAAAGTTGTCTAGTTTTGCATCTCGAAATGTGAAGCTATCTCAGCCTTCACTGATGTATTTCCTTTTTTTTCGAGCTCAATCTGTCGCTAGATCGAGCATTTAAATTCTAAAGTTCTAAATGTTGCAACGATGGCTACATCTACAACGGTATGCAAAATAAACTGGATCTCTTTTTTGAAAAACTAAAATTTTCATTTTCAACACCGTCACTCTTTGTAAATTTAGTCAACAGCCACAAATTGTATGCTAAACTAATCTTCATGTAAGTGTATGTCTTGAAATAAGCAAATAAAAATGTATATGGGGAGATCGTTACAATCTGTACATATTGTTATCTTCAACCATTAAAAAACTGAAATGTTCAGAATTTAGCCTACATAATTATTCAAAACATGATTTTACAGCTGTTTGGTTTAAAAATACACATTTTACAAGATGAAGATTAATTTAATAAATGGCTATTGACTAAATTCACCATCAGTAATAATGTTGTAAATGAGAATTTTAATTTCCGAAAGAAGGTTTTAGTTTGTTTCGCACACAAAAAATATGCTGACGGTTGCAAAAACAGGTTAACTGTTAAAATAGTGTAAACTTTATAAGATTTTCACATCTGCTGCAAGAATTCCCAAGAACATAAAATGAATCAATACATAAGCACTTGACAACGTGCTTGATCATTCAAACTAGTGTTAGTATGAGGTCTCAGCTGGGAATATTTATAAGTGTATAACTCACCTCAAGTGTCAATGTGAATATTTAAAGAGGAATATTGTGAAGTTTGACACTATAAAACCTGAAAGCAGTTTATGTCTATATCTACCGTAACAATACTTTCATAAGGATCACAAGCTATGATATATTCTGTTTTATAATGACCACAGGTCATAATAGATATACTCTGCAGTAAACAAAAGACTTTTACAGCGCAGCAGACACGAAAACGGTTGTGAAGATTTTGACACTACAAACAATCATCAAAGTTAAAAATGACAAAAGCCAACTCCCTATAAATATAATTGGCCAATTGGAACTCAGTGTTTACCAAAACTGTCTAAAAATAATTGATAATTGCCTTTTCCATCACTGTCGCTTGATTCTTTGGTTGTCACAGCGAAAGCTTCAATATTCTTAACTCAGACGTTTATGCCAACCGTGTCTTCACAATCTTTTCATAAGTTGAACTGTTAGCAATGTTTAAATTGCAAAAAAATACAATAAAATTTTCTTAATTAAATAATTAGTTGTCTTTGCCCTTGTCTTACATAAACCTTTGGCATCAGCAGTTCTGTACACTTAAACTTGAGAGATAATCAGGTTTAGTGCAGCTCCAAAGCAGCGCAAAGCCACGTGTAAGTCCTGCTCAGGAGTAGCAAATGATACTAATGGTAGGAATAACGTGGCTTCTCTTTCAACCTGCATGACTTGAGTGTAGTTATTCTGTAGGCTGAGAGAGTTCATTTCATACACTAAGATAAGGAAAAGTCAACAATTTCATACTAAAACTCGGTACCCCAGGCAAACCATTCAGTAATTAAAAAAGGTACCTGCACACTGTGTCAGCTCTAGGCTCCTTTTAAGTGAAGTCAACACATTTTAAACCAGAGATCTAGCAAAGCCGGTCAAACGTGGTCTTTTCATCATATCCATGCTGAAATATGGGTTGTTAATCATTTAACAATCCATGGAACTAAAGCATTTACCTTAACGCTTGTAGCACCCACTGTTGTCTCAACCACCAGGACTAAAACTCGGTGGTAGTTGAATTCTTCACCATTTTAATTTCACACTTCGTACTATTTCTCATAGGTGCTGTCATGCTCATTTATATTTTTGTAAAAGATGCTCAGATGCGTCATTATTCATTTTCTTAATAATGCCTAAATTCCCTTTTCACAATGTCAATCTTATGAGATGAATGTCTAAATGATAATAAGAAAAAACGTGCACATAACTCCAAGTTTGGAAGTGTGCTTTGATTTAATCCTCTAGATTTTTGTTGCTTATCTTAGCAGAAACATACAATTCCCATTTTCTTTTCTCTTTTCTCAGAGTGTGAATATTCTAAATGTTTTCACATTTGACTGACTGCCACTTTATATTGGCATACATTATTTTGTCTTAAGATTGGCAGCCAAAATAAAATTTAATTTATAAGTATACATATATGTGTACTACTGAACGTCCGGCGTTGCACTGATAATACAAAAAGGTTTTGCAAAGAAGATTTATTTTTAATCAACATTCACAACATTAACCTTTCTAACTTTTAAATGAAGGTGTTTGTTTGTTTCTGTGTGTGCTATAGGTTTAACTAAGTTTATGCTACCTATATATATATATATATATATATATATATATATATATATATATATATATATATATATATATATATATATATATATATATATATATATATATATATATATATGTATATATATATGTGTATATATAAAAAAATTGTTTCCTCACCCCGGATACCCCGTATGGGTGGTAAATTCTGCTCTAACTCGGGTCTCCTACCAGAGACCTGGGAGTTCGAGCACTCGCCTCAAGATCTTAGCTGTTCCCAATAGCGCCCTTTTTTGCAACTCACTTGAGTTGATTGCTGTTGGTATTTGGGCAAGCCACATTTTATGCGCCGGTGTTATTGCGCCCAGTGCCCCAATGACTACTGGGATTACAGTTGTTCTTACATCCCAGCATTTTTCGATCTCTTCTCCAAGAGGGAGATATTTCTCTACCTTTTCTTTTTCTTTGCTGGCTATATTGTAGTCATTGGGTGCTGCTATATCTATTATAGTAGCTCTCTTGTTCTCCTTGTCTACCACCACTATATCTGGTTGGTTTGCTAGGACATGCTTGTCAGTTCGGATGTAGAAGTCCCAGAGGATCTTAGCACAGTCATTTTCATTGACCCTACCAGGAGCTTCCCACCAGTGTTGTGGTTTATTAAGGCCATACTCATCCCATATATATATACATACATATATATATATATATATATATATATATATATATATATATATATATATATGTATATACATACATATACATACTAGCCGAATGACAGACGTTACATGGGTAATAAAATAATTCTCCAATGAACTTGAATAACTTACCTCGTAAGCTAGTAGTCTAAACCTTTACTAAAATAAATAGCCGTGTTTGAAGCCAGCTTAAAAATCATTACATTTACGTGAAATGATCAACTGTGTTAGTTAATAACCCCAAGCAATTTAGGCATAAGTGTTTTAACCATTGTTATTAACGTCATCACAATCATTTATAACTTTGGACAGTCGAATGATTGCAGTGCAGTGGTGTAGATTGCTGATTTTCAGACCTGGAGGTTTTGAGATCAAATCCTCTGTGAAGTGTATTTTTCATTTGCTAGGTTTTAATTGCTATAACTGACCACATGAACAGACAGACTAACAAATATTGAGATATGAGATATGTATATATTTAAAGCATTTTGAGAAGTCTGGCACGTATTTTTCTTTTAGAACACTGACAGTTCGTGCGCCATTAAAGATTGGCAGATGTAATAAGTATGTTCACAATTATTCCACAGCATGGCAAGGTAGCCACATGTTGTAGTGGTTAGTGAGCCTGACTGCAAAATGAGTGTGGTTGAGTTCAATTCCAGTGCGAAGCAGTTTTTTTCATTGCTAACGCTAGCAAACCCTGCTAGCAAACCCTGCCAGCAAGCCCTGCTAGCAAGCCCTGCTAGCAAGCCCTGCTAGCAAGCCCTGGGAGTGAGCGTATTTTATCGCTATAGCTGGACATACAACAGACCGAAAAACCAACAAACACTTAAAAATATATATATAGATTAAATGCAGTGTTCTATTCTGCAAAGTTCTAAATCTGTTGGCTTTCCAACTTTTTACTGTCATTGTTTCTATAACAAAACATTATTGCTTATATCAAATAGATCTACTAGATTCCACTGAGTTAGAATATATGTAAGCCTGGGCAATAAAATCCATTTTCGCTGATCAACACAAAGAATTCGTTGGCCTTTAAGGAGCAGCCCTAGCAATAGCTACCATTGTTTGGTACTCAGGCTAAGTCTCATAACTAGATATGTGAATCTATAAATGATATATTAGCCTGTGAGCAGCCACACTCAATCAACAAACCACAATTGTTTGCTAAATCTCATCAAAACTAGCTGACTTCATTCGTGGGGCAGAGATTGAATTTTTGCTGACTCAAGACAAGATTAGTATACCGGTATATAGGTAGCAGCCGTGTTTTCTTTGTCATGCTTAATCGTATACTCAATATAAGATAAATCTTGCTTTTGACTATCCATCACAATAAGGGGTTGTTCATATAGCGTCAGGGTAGACAACAAGGCGTAATTTCAAATTTAGTTAGGCATTTAGAAGTTGTCTTCCATCGATCCTCACACTGGCCATTGCATATAATAGAAGACATGCAATATTTGTTCTGTGTACAAGGCCATATACTATATGGCCTTATATTCAACTTCACAAAATTGGCAGAATTTTTCATGCATAAATTTTATTAAAGTTATTCGTTAACTAAAATTGTTAACAAACTTTCAGCATTTATTAACAAAATAAAGCATCTTCATTCATTTAATGCGGAACTTTAACATTCATTTTGCAATTACATTTACACATGTGGATGTCAAATTTAGCAATATATAAAAATTGAAAACTGTCTCACGTGATCTACAGATATAATTTTGTTATGGTAAATTTATGTCCAAAAGGTTTCTAACTGAAATACATTCTTTTTAAAGACTAACGATAATGTATATACAAGTACATGAAAAAGGCTTAATTAATAACATACTTTCTGTTATACTTATTTTAAAATATTTGAGAATGTAAACTAATATATACTCAGTTGAAATTGTTGTTTACTATGCTTGAGAGAAGTTATCTAGCGAATGTAACTTTCAGTTTTCGAACTTGAAATGACTGGAATCTGTTAATAACTTCTTTGATATCGACTGATGCTCTAGGTTTCATGCTATCCTCTGGAATTTTGGCACCTGGTCTTGGAACAATTCCGTATTTTTCATAAAGCTCTTGTCTAACGTTATTGCCTCTCGTCAGCGCTCGCAGTTGTGAACGTAAGGAGTTCCAAGTTCCGCCAGCTGGATTCTTTTCTTTTCGTATTCTAATTCTTTCCTGAACGTCTCGACGAATAATTCCCCAATACCTGATCGCCTCATTTTTTAGTTTCTTCTGTCGCTTCTCCTCGTTTTCTTCGTCGTCACTCTCATCTGAGTCTTCAGAAAGTGATTCCATCTCACACTGTTGTTGCTCTGCCTCGGCAGCTTGTTGTTTCTGAAGCAGCAGCAGCTCCTTGGCTTTCTTTTTCTCTAGTTGATCTTTCATATCTACCAAGAGACAGGAGGAGAAAACTCATTATCTTTACCCAAACTGCAACAATAAAAGCCTCCTATCAGTCCAAGATTGTATATATATCCAACCATATCACATGATGAATTTCTATGGTATGCCTGCTGCCAATGAGCATGCTGACAATGCTAGTGTCATTTTAAATTTTTTGTTAAAGTGGTGGTTGTCCTTCCTTTCTGATACATCTACATAAAGTGGTAGGAGCCAAATCCAGTGGAGGTAGCATGAAAATAATTGAATAATTCAACTTTGCTGTAGTCCAAAAATGATTGGCACTCATAGAATATTCATAGTTATATAATTAGGCACACTTTTTAGTAAAATACAAACTCGATCAAACCTAGATACACCAAGTTAACTCAGTCCAATGGTTGTTACATATTTGAAACATATTAACATATTTGCGTATTCTGGCGTGAATACTTCTAAGAATACATTGAATTTTGTTTAATTCATATTACAGCTAAAAATCTATCGATAAACACACATAGCATGAAGGTGAATGCATTGTATGAAACTATGTAAAAAACTAAATTTGATGTAAATATAATTTAATAAAGTAATAATAATTGAAAAACGAGGTTTTTATTATTATTTTACAATAGAGAAACAGATATGGTTTACAATAAGCTTTACAATGCACAGGGTCAAAGGTGGAAGTGGCAGATATAGATGTAAGGCTTGACCTACTCTATCATAAACTACATTATTTGCAAATTAGCCTAATTTATATAGTTTGTTATTTATATTTGTTCAAGTTTTAGTTTTAATTCTCATTTTGTTTTTAAAACACTTTCAGGAAACTTTGGAGGTCATATGTTAGTATAGTAGTTACTTCGGATGTAAAGTGAAATATTTGCTCAAACTTAGTTTGTATGTTAGACTGTTTGTATGCTGAGATGATCATAGGTAAAGGTCTGATTGTAACCTATTTTTATGTAGTGGTTTGACTGTAGACTATTAGGATGTAGGTGTGATCATAGTTAGAAGTTTGACAGTAAACTATTCGTATATAGAGGTTTGACTGGAGACTATTCGTATATAGAGGTTTGACTGGAGACTATTTGTACATTGAGGTGATCATAGGTAGAGGTTTGACTGCAGACTATTTGTATTTTAAGGTAATCATAGGTAGAGGTTTAACTGCAGACTATTTGTATTTTAAGGTGATCATAGGTAGAGGTTTGACTGCAGACTATTTGTATTTTAAGGTGATCATAGGTAGAGGTTTGACTGCAGGCTATTTGTATTTTAAGGTGATCATAGGTAGAGGTTTGACTGCAGACTATCTGTATTTTAAGGTGATCATAAGTAGAGGTTTGACTGCAGACTATGGTACTATGACTACATGTTGAACTTGTCGCAAGCAAATACCAATTATAATATCAGCTGATCAATAGCAGAATAACCAGGCTTCTTTCAGAGTGAGTGCATAGGCCAGCAACTTGTTATGATTGTGTGGGTGTACACTAGAGCCTTACAATTCGTTACCAAACCAATTTTGCCTGAAATTAAATAACAAGACAATCAGAGTTGGCATTTTTTGTATGTGATTCAAATCTAAGTATAGACCCCAAAGCTTTTAATTTTGAAAAAACAACCTGCTATAATTGCATTAAAAACATTTTGACTATAAATTAGCTCTTCTATTTTATTGTAAATTATTTAAAATCATCAAATCTGGTCATAGATGTTAATGACACAATATATAGTGTAATGGCTTTAATTAGATGTTTTTCCCAAGTATTAGGAATAATGCCTCTGATCAGTCAAAAGCCACTAGACACCAGTTAAACCACTTACCTTTTAATATTCTCTTGCATATATCACTTCCTGTTTTGTTGACTGCGGCACCGATGCCATAACCCAACTTGGCATTATCTGTCGAGTATGCTGCTCCTGTCGTGTTAAACATCTTGATGTGGTCAGAGAACTGCTCCCAGGCTAAAATAGGAATGAAAAGCAAATCACGCCTAAATGATTCTACTTTTGATCTCTCACATTACATAACGCTTTCTTTATAGGAATGCTGATACCTCGTCGTGCTGCCCTAGTATAGACATGGAAGGTAAACAGCATGGAGGATTAACTTTCACTACTAGGATTTCATGAATGCTTAATTAGCTAGCCGGTCTTGTGAAAATTACAAAGGTTCAAACTTGCCTCTCACCTGGTTTTGGCAGAGGTGGGGCTTCCTCTTGACTCGGTGATTCAGACAACCTTGTCGACGCTAGTGAGCGCTTTCTCAGCTTGCGCCACCTCGCTGACGATGAAGAGTCTCGAGATTGACTACAAATAAATTGCCTTTGAGAAAATTTCTGCAGCGAGGCAAACTATCTAGCACATGAATAATATTCTAAGGTATTAGAAGTTTCTATGTACTGCATAGATGTTGAATTAAAAAAGTAAGATGGAGGCCATATTAGCATACCATAAACATGATGGCCATATGAGCTTACTATAAACATGATATCCATATTAGCATACCATAAACATGAAGGCCATATTAACATACCATAAACATGATGGTCATATTAGCATACCATAAACATGATGGTCATATGAACATACCATAAACATGATGGCCATATTAGCATACTATAAACATGATGGCCATATTAACATACCATAAACATGAAGGTCATGTTAGCATACCATAAACATGATGGCCATATTAGCATACCATAAACATGAAGGCCATACTAACATACCATAAACATGATGGCCATATTAGCATACCATAAACATGAAGGCCGTATTAGCATACTATAAACATGATGGCCATATTAACATACCATAAACGTGATAGCCATATTAACATACCAAAAACATGAAGGCCATATTAGCATATGATAAACATGATAGCCATATTAGCATACCATAAACATGATGACCATATTAACATACCATAAACATGATGGCCATTTTAGCATACCATAAACATGAAGGCCATATTAGCATACCATAAACATGATGGCCATACTAACATACCATAAACATGAAGACCATATTAGCATACTATATACATGATGGCCATATGAGCATATTATAAAGATGATATCCATATTAGCATACCATAAACATGAAGGCCATACTAACATACCATAAACATGATGGCCATATTAGCATACCATAAACACGAAGGCCGTATTAGCATACTATAAACATGATGGCCATATTAACATACCATAAACATGAAGGCCATATTAACATACCATAAACATGATGGTCATATGAACTTACCATAAACATGATGGCCATATTAGCATACCATAAACATGATGGCCATATTAACATACCATAAACATGAAGGTCATGTTAGCATACCATAAACATGATGGCCATATTAGCATACCATAAACATGAAGGCCATACTAATATACCATAAACATGATGGCCATATTAGCATACCATAAACATGAAGGCCGTATTAGCATACTATAAACATGATGGCCATATTAACATACCATAAACATGAAGGCCATATTAACATACCATAAACATGAAGGCCATATTAACATACCATAAACATGAAGGCCATACTAACATACCATAAACATGAAGGCCATATTAACATACCATAAACATGAAGGCCATACTAACATACCATAAACATGAAGGCCATATTAACATACCATAAACATGAAGGCCATACTAACATACCATAAACATGAAGGCCATATTAACATACCA
Source organism: Watersipora subatra (assembly GCF_963576615.1). Lineage (NCBI taxonomy): Eukaryota > Metazoa > Bryozoa > Gymnolaemata > Cheilostomatida > Watersiporidae > Watersipora > Watersipora subatra. Next base: position 31,186,794 of record NC_088708.1, on the reverse strand, counting down.
TAAACGTGATGGCCATATTAACATACCATAAACGTGATGGCCAGACACCTGATCAACTGGCCTAATTTTAACAACGCCTTAAAATTCTTTATAAAGTTTTTAAACTAGGACATTGTTTATTATTTGCTAAACAATATTTTGCTAGCACCTACGAAATGTTAGTAATTGAAGTAACATATAACCAAGAACATTTGGGTGCCCCCCTACCAAGCCCTAATTATGTATTGCTACAGAAGTAGGTTACGATTTTTATTATAACTTTTGGCAAAGCCCTTGCTGTGTTTCGAATGCAGCATTTAGGAAAATACATGCGAGTTGTTTTATATTATTTTTAGCTAAGCAAGTTGCAATCAAACATTTGAAGGGTCGCATTGCTGTCTAGCTCTATGAGATTACTCAAATTTTGCAAGCTTTGGCTATAATAGCTAATATAGATTGTTGGCAGCTATACATAAAAAAGTTAGCATCTTCTGGAAGTTCTCAATAGCAAATGCACACCTAGTTTCAGCTTAAGGCAGACAAAGGAAAAGTAGTAGTTTTTTTGTCAAACCTTTAAGCTAGATGCCTACAGGCTGAGGCTATGCCTTCCATGTGCTGAGGCTGGAAAGCATGTCGTCACTCACAAGCTAAGAGGACTTTTTAGGATTCGAGGCCAAGCATATCTAGTAATATGTAATAATAAATATAATTTTAAAATATATCATCGGCTATTATTGATAGGCAAGCATAAATTGTAATGTCAGATGTTCGTGTGTGATTGTTTTTTATAGGTCAAAACATTTTTGTTTCTGTCAATGCATGTTCGAGAGGCAATGATTTGACAACTATCGTGTCTCAAACAGCCAGCGCCGATTAACGAAAGACCTCGCAGCACTGCCAAGTTACGCTAGCAGATAATGTAAATAAAACTAATTTTATTATTTATATCATAACTATACCTTCTCTCCGTCCCATTGCTGATCTGTAGGATTTGAGCAGATTTACTTTCTCTAACGTCCTGTTCATTTTTTTGTCGCTTCTGCTCCGCAACGCTCTGACTTCGGCCTGGCATGATTTCACAGCAATGATACCGATACTAAATTCTCACCTGCTGCTTTTGCTGCTACCTGGTGACTGCCCAGCACTACAACCTTGTTTAGCAGTCAAACATGGACAGCATTTGTTTAAAAATAGAAATCACTTACAGAGTAAACATAAGGGACATGACAGAAACAATGTCGCTTAGAAGGCTAACAAACTTGCCTCTTTTGTAAAGTAACAGCTGGGTGCTTTGTAACAAACCTACACCTGTTTCCCATTCTATTCTTTTACTGCTCAGTTTAATTAAAAGTCAGAGTTCCTTATATAAATGGAGCCAGGCTGACAGGTAGGTCTGAATATTTAGAATATATAGAGACAATGGTTCTTTAGATACCTGGAAGTATAGACCATTTGTCTCTGAGAATTCCTTAAGGGAACCGCTGCACAATGGCTACAAAGGGCTTTAGAATAACTGTCAATCTGTCCTGAACCTTTGAAATATAACAACTTAGAGAGTTAAACAATCCATTCAACGTAACAAGTACTGACTCTTACAAAGTCAACCATTATCCAGTTTGTTGGCAATTATTATGCAAGTCAGTTGACAGCAGCACAAATGCTGTCAGCACAGTATTTTATTAATTCAAATAATATTCTATGATTTTAGCTAAGGCAGCATTGAACAAGATATTTATGAAGTAGGCTACAAAATGAAGATAGCTTTCATTTAAATGAAAATACAATTTTATTTACAAATATTGTATTATAATTTTATTGGTGCTGTCGACACACTGCGCTATACCTGCAGCTCACCTAGTGATCGCTCAAAAAAGATTTCCTTGTAAATTGTATCATCTCCTTTTAATATTGAGTTTATTTAAAAAGCGACCCTGATTAGTGCACTCATCAAGATGTGTTGGGCTAATTCGGAGTTGTCCACACGTGTTCTTACCGATAGTGGACCCACTTTACTAAGGAAATGTTTAATGGCTACACATACTCAATAGAGTTGACTTTTCAGACCTTTATTTCAATTGTGTTCATGTAATTTTGGCAACTACTTATTGCTTCAGCTGCACTGTAGAAAATCAACAGTATAATAACCCAAAATGACGTTCAGACGTCTTTCAGATGACCAGTACATAAACACTTGACGCATTTTACTCATTGTAAAAAGTGTCGAGTGTTTCAATGCTGGTGGCTAATTCATTGTTTATTTTAATTGTTATTCTATTTAAAAACTTGTCAAATTTTTGTATAAAACTACAATTAGTATTTGCGATTCATTTCTATAGTTTGAGATATATATAGATATAGTTTAGATATAGTTTATATAGATTTGAGTTTCCATACACAAGCTAAATATTATTACAAAAATGAAGGCAAGTTTGATCAAGTTTGCCTTAAACTACGCTACCTTGTCAACAGCAAGTTTGACTTTAGAAATTAGCTTTTAAGTAACACTACACTGCGGTAGGGGTGCGTCGCGGCTTCAACATTAAAAGCCAATCAGCATATTTTTGGCAAGTTGCCATCAATTATGTTTCAACAAAGATAAAAACAAGGCCTACCAATACTAACAGAGAAAATGTAAACTCTAGAAAGTTGAAAGTGTACTCCTCTGATCACCTCTTGACCTTAATCAATCCAAGTGACATCAACAGCTATAGCAGCGAATGTTACCATCAATACTGTAAATGGACGACGGACTTTGGATCCATAAGATCTGATTAAGAAAATTCCAATCTTTGTTTATCAGTTTGGCATTTGATCAGTGGGATGCACTAGGAGACAGCTGTTCACTTCAATCATGCTGCAGCTCGACTGGCTAATATCATTTGCTATCGGCAGCTCTCTTGCCACCGCTGCCGGAGACGGGCTAAAAGCAACTCAGTATCATACGCAAAATAAGTATTTCATTTTCACACTCTTACATATAAATTTAATCGTAACGCCGTTAAATATCTATATGTTATGGGAGCATACGGGCTTCGAAACGATGTTCTATTACGATGCGAGCTTACACGGCATTTGGCCGATGCTGACAATGGTAGCTAGCAACCTTAGCGCAATATTAGGCTTCATGACATCACGAAAACTTGTGCGAAAAAACAAGGAGCTCTCAGCTTATACAGTTTGGATCTCAGCCTATACCTTCGCATTGGCTACTGTCTCATGTCACTATGACAGGTTTCTCTATCCAGGTACGTACGTACGTACGTACTTGTTTGTATTAAGTAATAGTTGTGAAGGAAGGACTCTACTAATGCTATCCTTTCTACTAATACATGTAAATTACACTCCGGGTCAAGTGTACTGATGCCAAATCAGTGATAGGAGAAACACGACTCCCACACTTCTACAGCAAGTGGCATCTACAGCACCCAGTGGTGGAGGATTCGGGGTATATTTTAACATTAAACAAGTGAAAGGGTTTTAGAAGCTTCTAGGCCACTGATTGTACCTGTATATGTAGCATATTATGTTCACTTATGTCCCAATATTAGCACTCTGTACATCTGAACCTCTGCATGCTAACTGGGGTGTGACTGTACATGAATTGTGTCAATCCTACTGCTGCCAGGCAGCTCAGCTAGTTGCATGTTTTCTGAGCTACTTAGCACTACCAATTTGGTTACAACTAACAAGTTCTTCTTTTCACTTTAACAAGACTGCAAGAGCTCAACCAGGTTGTAAAGTTGCGTTCACACTCTTACGATTTATTGTAGTCGCTTCCTCACTGATAAAGTCAGTTTGGTGTGAACGAAAAATGGTTGTAAAAACCATTTTTCGTAGTGGTTTTTAAGGACAAAAATTTAACGGCTTGGTCCCAGTCGCTGACACGAGATCGGTGAAATGCTTCATACTGTGTTTGTTATGTTTGTCCATTTTAACAGCCATCATTGAAGGAGTACAACATAGAATTGACCAATCATATCTTGGAATGTTAATAGCATCGAAAATATAAGCAAACGGAACAGATATCAATATTGTGTAGTCGGCGTTCGAGTTAGTTTGGTGCAATGTCTTTGCAAAAACGTATTTCAAAATCGATGAAATGCTACATACTATGTTTGTCCAACCTTGAGGGTCATCATTGACGGAGTGCAACAAAAATTGATCAATCATATCTCGCAATAGTGCCAAAAATACCAGCATTGAAAAATGGCGGTGTATTCTGTTCTCCCAAGGATCAGTTAAAAATGGCATTGAAATTGATAAATACTAAGCAACTAATCACTGAATTACAGCTCAACATAATAGTAGGTCATCGTTGTCTTGTTCAATCACTACAGAAACCTACGCTAGACGAACTAAATTATAACTATTAATTTACTAATTGCTGTAAGAATTACTGTAATAGTTAGCATGAATATGATATGCAGCAGCGGGCTGACTTCATTTTGCGTTTATGGTGATAAGCGGTCAAAATGGAATAGATATCGATGTGGTATTTTATTGGCTAAAAAAGGTAACCAATTTTGTATAGTCAAAGTTCGAGTTAGTTTGGTGTAATCTCTGAAAAAATGTATTTCAAATCGTAAACAGACTAAAAGCTATTCCAACTCCAACTTTCCCTGGAAACACAACTCCGTCCTGGTGTAAACGAAACTTTAGTAAGAAACTGCTTCGTTGGAGCAGGTCCTCTTGTGTCGTCGATCAATCCTTCATGAACATTTTTTTATATACTATACAAATAGGATAGTTTAAGCATCTGTTGCTGCCCACAACCTTGACAAGATCACTTTAGAACTCTGCCAGAACATAAAAGCATACATGGTACACGGTCGGTTCTTACCTCTGCGTCGGAAGAATGTCAGTACAAACAGATGTGTCTGGGGAGACCGCCTTCATTTGGTGATCAACTCCATTTGGTGGCAGCGGGATTAACTTCACAAGCCTGGCCTGTCACCAGCAATAGTCTACCGGGAATCAAACTCCAGCATGTGGTACTATTAGAGCTGTTCTTCGACTTGTCACACGCATTTATGCTATCACTATATCAACATATTATGTTATTCTGGTATTTATTGCTCAGCTATCTGGATAACGAAAGCTGTAGGCAGCTGATAAGATCTCGTATTCAGAAAGTTTGAATAGCAGCAGAACTTTTTGCATCAATCTACCATACTTTCCGGACTATTAACCGCACCCCTATATAAGCCGCCTCTGCTTTATTTTAAAAAAAACGATAATAAAACAATACATAGGTCGGTTAATACGGAACAGTGCCTGACGGCACTGTTCCGCATTAACCGACGCTTTTTAACCCAGCGCCTAACAAAACATTATCGTTAGACATTGCTTCGCCTTTCTTTCACCGCTAGAGGCGCACTAACCCAATATTCCAGTTAATGCACCCTAGCGGGGATAGAAAAAAAACCACAGAATAGCCGCACCATTTTATAAGCCGCATGGCTCCAAACATCCGAAAAAAGTAGCGGCTAGTAGTCCGAAAGTAGGTAACCATCTTAGAGACTAAAGCCAAGGACTGCCTTTTGCTGCCCTACTTGAATATAAGCAACCAGAACGTATGGTTATAGATGTGAGCCTAACATCCTTCCTTCTTAACCAGCTCACTCATGTTACTAATTTAACCCATCTCTAGCATGTCTTCCGCCTCACTTCTGCCACCCATTTGGCCACCTAACCCAACCATGTCAGGCATCACCCAGTACACCTTACTCGGGCAAAGGTCTCCCTGATCTATAAGACTTCTATGTAGAAAAGGCAACTTCTACGTAGAAAAGGCAACGAACAGAATTTATGTACCTTCAATTTCTAATCCTCTCAATATCAATACTGATTCCTTTTCAACGGACTGCTTTTCTGGACACCCTCTTGTAAAGTCATCATAAACCCTTGACTCTTATCATAGATTGTATTACAGGGGGGATCAGCGAGTTCTACCAAGGAAAGATCTATAGAATAAATGAGTTCTTCCACTCAGAGGTAAGGCTATGACCGTTAGCCATTTTATTGTTTATAACTTTATGAGTATCTATTGTTGTGTTGCATCTGCAAGCTTTAACATAGCAATTGAAATGTAAGTATATGCGACAAGAAAATTGTTTCTTCACCCGGATTAGCTCAAGTGGGTAATACGATATACAGTACATATATGGTATGTATATACTGTATATATACCGTATATATTACGTATATATATTACGTATATATATATTACATATATATATATACTGTATATATATACCGGGTAGCTCTTGGAGCACTGGGTACAATAACACATGCACATTAAATGTGGTTTGCCCAAATATGGGCAAAAATGAACACAAGTGAATGCAGAAAAGCGCTAATGGAAGCGGCTATGATCCTGAGGTGAGTGCTCAAACTCGGAGGTCTCTGGTATGAGACCTAAAAATGCATAAGCATTACCACTGACTTGAGTAACCGAGGTTAGAAAATTATTTTATGTATATTTATATATGTATAAACTAGAGGATTTTTATGACTAAAATGTCTCGTGGTAGCTATAACATTGTTTTACGCTAGGCGTTCATCAGGCTGCGATTGACCAATCGCAGCCTGATGAACGCCAAGCGTGAAGCAATGTTATAGCTACCACGAGACATTTTAGTCATAAAAATCCTCTATCTTATAGAAACTTGCTAATTTATATAATCTCTGCTATTTCTGCATAGTTTTACATTTGATTTTGAATTTCGATAAACTTCTTCACTTTTACCAATAAAACTGCAATGTTTCCACATAAACTTTAGAAGTCATGTGTGAGAAAATATTTCGGTACAAAGTCAAGTATTTGTAGGAATTTTACATCACCAGATGGAAAGTCTGGGTGCTGAGATGATTGTCAGCAAAGGTTTATCAGTATATTTTATCATGTTAGTTTATCATAAAGTAAATTCATGACTTGGTCTTTGAATACTTGAGCTGAACGTTGTATAGTATATTAATTATGGGATAAATACTGTTGCGTGAGATTGGAGTTGACGGCTTTGTCTACTACGTTGGCCTAAGCCCTAAGTGAACGTTGTATTTCATAGCTAGCCATATATAATTAGTCATGACATATTCATGATCTGCTTTTTGAGCCTCAAATTGCTAAAAGTCATTCAATGAAAATGTCACATACGTTTATTGTCACAAGTAGACGAGCTGGAGGAAGGCGCTGTCAGGCGTGGGGCACTGGGCACTTCTTAAAAATGTACAAAGTCACTACGTTTAAAACATGTGTGTTCTTATAGAATAACTTTTGCAACTGGCAATATATAATTATATTTTTAAACTTACTGTTTTTAAATGTGATTCTCAAGTTGAAAAGTATATATATTGTTAGGTCTGAGGCATTTGCTCTAGGTCCGTTTCAATGATGTCTAAAAATTACACCAGTAAACCAATGGAGAGTTTTCACGTATGGAATGGTCTATATTAAATAGATGATTTGTATATTATTCTTAAATAACCTTAATGTATTAAATTAAACCTTCATTATAATGCTTGTATAACCTTATAATAAAAGGTTTGTCTATTCCAAATTATGAAAAACACTTACTGTCAAAAGTACATCAAATGTCCTTATATTTGGCTCCCCATATGCATTCCTAAACTATAAGTGAGTGACCATTCCAAGTGTTAAAATTAACACTGTAAGAGCATTCTAGATCATCATATCCTCTATAGAAATGTCAATTATTGTGGAGCTGAAATGCATTGATAAGTTGTTAACTTCTAGAACCACTGTTCTAGCCCCACACATGCATTGTATATCTTTAGTTTTAAACAAGATATCCTTGATTGAATGAAATTCAATTTGATTTTTGATTAGATTTTAATAATTTTAGTAATTTGATATTTTTGTATTAGAAAAATGCAAACCATATATAAATATTAAGCTATATTTGATATATTTGATGATTTTGTTCATTTTATTATAGCTAGACTCTGTCGAAGTAATTGAGAGGTCACTACTCAACTTTAGGCAGCATGTTCTGCTGCTGCAGCTACATTCAGTACAGTGAGAGTCTAGTAGATGTGCTAGATGTGTTTTATCTTCACAGTTCATACTGCAGCTACAGTCAAACCACTGAATATGAATTTACTTCATTATGAGACCAGCTACATGTAGTAGAACTATCATATATGTTAAATGAGATATATTTTAATGTGAATATATCGTAATTTGTTTGAATTATTTTGTTTAAAAAATCTATGATAGTAATTGCCAATGAAAATCAAATCAATAAATCACATTGATCACAATATACAAAACACGCTAGGTTTTAAGAGGAGCTTAAGGGCATGGCTATTGGGATAAATTTTTTTAACTTCAATGCTTAATTAATTTTTGCCTGTAATATGCCACCTAGGTCCGTGCTAAATAATAGCTTTTGCTATCGCGCACATGGCCTCATCATCACCTTCTCTGGATGCTCGTTGTCTAGTTTCATTTCTTTTGTATGTATTCATATATTTTTGATGAAATAAAGCAAACAAACATCTAAAAATGCAAAATATAAATTAATAAAAACATTACTAATAAAAAGTTTTATTGTTATTTTATCTGAAAAACAGGCAGAGGCAGACTTAGCATGTTGCAAAAAAGACCTACAAAAGTAGGGGCGGTGATAAAGATACACAGTGTAACTTACTCTAACTTGCTTTAGGTGAAGTCTAAAATGACTTACAATAGCTTCTATATTTTGTTATTTACATATTATATATCATTACAGTTTCTTTTCAAATACAATTTATCGATCGTGATACTTAATAATAGATGAATCTGTATTCTGCGCTTCAGACATCTTTGTGATGACTTACAAAGACTTATCATCCGTGTATGCAAAGCTTCTGGGAGTCTGGAAAACGTTTATTTGATTTGATTGACTAACTGTTGCCCTTTTTTATAGTTCTTGTATGACATAATCTAGAAAATATTTCTGCTAAGAAGGAAATTATCGCCAAAAAAGTAATAAAAAACATTAAGGCCTACTTTGTGTATTAATACTTGAATACGTTTGTTACTAAAATAATTATAGTAGGCCTGTTACTATTTTACGGAATTTTTAATATCGAACTATATACATTTGTTTAGTAAGAATGTGCTGAAAGGAAAAATGCTTCTCTTTTTTAATTGTAATTTGTGAATTCTACCAAAAAACAAAGTTTTCTTTTTTTAGCTTTGCTTAATGCTGATCGTGTCACTGATACTGATGGCAGCGCCAGTCTTCTACGCTCAAATATCATGGCCTCGCCTCGAAGGTTATATGTCAAAAACAAGAAAGCAGACGATAAGACTTCATTGTCTCAGGAAACACCTAGAACTCGGCATGCTGCCCATGGCCATGTTCGTCTTCCTCAAACTCGCCAACTTGACTCCTGATAACTGGGGCTGGGACAGGGTGTTGGCTATGGCTGCTGGGCAACTCGCTGGCTTTGTTCTCATTCTGCCAGTCTTTTTCATCTCAACCAGGTAAATTTTGCATTGGATAAAAAAATAAAAACTGTATAGATGATAGGGCAAAGGTCGAAAGTGGGCGAAGACACGGGTGCGCATATGCATAAACCAAAACACAAAAAAGGCAGTGGAAGCCTTTCGATAGGTCTGAGGCTAACTATGTTTCTGACTGCATGACAGTAGGACAGACGTTCAGATGACAAATAAGTTTCTTATATAAGTCTGCCAAATCTAAAACGCTTTGTGAATGTCGGCAGTAGACGACTCCTAGATTAGCAACTTAATTTAACTTTGCCAACATCCATATTGTTCATAATTAATAGGCAATAATTATAAACTATATTTGCATAGACTTTGCTGCACCATTTTTATGCCAATCTGTAAAAAGTTAACCTCAGGGCGTAGTTGTCTAAAGTATCTGTGACAACAGGTGGAGATTTTATTCTCTGAGAAGAACCCAGGTGGCAGCAGGAAAAGCACCAAACAATATATTGCTTTTCTTGCTAGTTCTACAGTGTAGGTTAGCTTGCTCTGGTCACCCTTAAACCGACATCTGACCAAAGATGAAGTAAGGTATATCTAGTTATATTCAGTATAAGACGAAGCAAGCTATATCTAGTTATATCCAGTGTAAGACGAAGCAAGCTATATCTAGTTATATCCAGTGTAAGACAAAGGTATATCTAGTTGTATCCAGTGTAAGACAAAGTAAGGTATATCTAGTTATATCCAGTGTAAGATGAAGTAAGGTATATATCTAGTTATATCCAGTGTAAGACGAAGTAAGGTATATCTAGTTATATCCAGTGTAAGACGAAGCAAGCTGTATCTAGTTATATCCAATGTAAGACAAAGTAAGGTATATCTAGTTGTATCCAGTGTAAGACGAAGTAAGGTATATCTAGTTATATCCAGTGTAAGACAAAGTAAGGTATATTTAGTTACATCCAGTGTAAGCTTGAGTAAGTTACTTCTAGTTATATTTAGTGTAAGATAGAGCAAGTTACATCTAGCTATATCTAGTATAAGACAAAGTAAGGTATATCTAGTTATATCCAGTGTAAGCTTGAGTAAGTTACTTCTAGTTATATTTAGTGTAAGATAGAGCAAGTTACAGAGCCTGCACATCATCCTTTCATTACATATTATTGTTTTATTATCTTAGCGTTTACATTTAAATTTCAAGTTTCTTACAGTGCATCTGTTTTAATACTATATGTAATTAACGCTAATCACATAATGCTCTATGTGTTTACTTGAAGCGTTTATATTTGTATCTCTGGAACAAATTAAACAAGTTACAATGCACTCTTTTATAACTAATTGCTTCAACATTTGATAGTTTTGACATACAAAGCAATTATTGAAGAATACTAACTTTCTTGGACAAAGTTTGGCTGTTTCGCATCAAATTCGTTTGTAGTTGTCCTTTAGAGACAGAAAATCAAGCATTTCTTAGCATATTTTATTTTATTTACCTATAATTCTTTAGATTGCCACATGTTTGAATGTATTGACAACAATGTAGCATTGTTTGTGCAGTAAGACAAGGCAATTTTTTAGTATGTCCATGCAATGCGCCTGCTGAAGTTAGTCCATGTTCCTTGAGTTGATAGTAATTTCATCCTCTGCAGAGGTTGTAAAAGACTAATAATGGAAATTTTTGCATTTTGCAACTTGTTGTAAGATAACTTTAATCAGGAGTAACATGAGAAAAGTTATAATCATTTGGAATGCTTACAGAGAAGCTGTAGCGCAGATAAAAGGAAGATGGGGTGTTGAGGTTGCTTACTAATCGACTAACTAAAATATTTTAATGTTCTGGGTAATCCATTATTACTACTTTGTTTTCTGTGGCTTTTGTAGTATATTGCTTAAAACAACCTATTATTTTTTACAAAAAACCAACCATTGTGAATCCGTTGTGACTAAACCACCAATTATAAGATTCAGTATTTTTCATGGTTTGTGACCTCATTTTTTACATGACAATTACAAGGTTTCAACTTATTTCCGCTTACATGATATAAATAAATTGCATGTCTAATAATTATTTTGAAAATATTACTGCTGGCTCTTTTAGCAATATTTCACCTAATATCCATTCTCTCAACAAACAAATGCAATTAAAATGCTATGTCAAATCATTTATTTGATTTTATTGACTGACTCCTGCCTTTTTGTTTTTTTTAGTTTATGATTCTTGTATGGCATAATTTGGAAAACATTTTTGTTTGAAATGAAATTATTGCCAATAAAGTAATATGTAGACATTTAAAACTGTTTCAGTAAGCAATGCTAGATGAGCTAAATCTATTACATAATTATTAATATTTAGCATTATGGGCAATATTTTTTCTACTACAGTTACTTAAAAATCAGCACAATTTATTATTATTTAATTTGTGGCAAAAACAGCTATAGAAAATTGCTACTACAATTTTTCCTGTTTTGCAATCGTTGTTGATAAGTTCAATATTTTCTCCTGTTTGCTGTTATGCTGCCACACACTAAACCATACCACTCCTGCACCATACCACTCCTGCGCCATACCACCCCTGTACAATACCACCCCTGCACCATATCCCCCTGCACTATACCACACCTGCACCATACCACCCCTGCACCATACCACCCCTGCACCATACCACCCCTGCACCATACCACCCCTGCACCATACCACCCCTGCACCATATCACCCCTGCACCATATCACCCCTGCACCATGATACCACCCCTGCACCATACCACCCTGCACCATACCCCCCTGCACCATACCACCCTGCACCATAGCACCCCTGCACCATACCATCTCTGCACCATGCCACTCCTGCACCATACCAACTCTGCACCATACCACTCCTGCACCATTTGAGACATATTATTATGTCACCAGGTATACAGTCACTCGAAGAATCGATATTAGAAGAAGCAAGCAGCAAAGTCCTCAACATCTTACAAGGCGTCACATCACCCACCCTCTCCCTGAGTCGGTTGTAAGTGTGGTAGAAGAGCCAGACAAGGAGGCTACGATGTATCCTAGCCAGGAGACCAATGGACACGTACCTACAGCTAAGGCAGAATGAGAGCTCCTCCTTATTGTATTTAGATAGAAAGACTATGTTATTAACTAGTGTGATTATTTTCTGTCGAAACGGTAGCCTGTAGTATTGCATAGTTCCCAATCACTGACGCATTAACACTTGCGGGTGATAACGTGAGAGCCATGAACACTGATAATGCATCGGTTCCATGAAACTTTGTGCTTATTCACGTTATTCATACCTTTCAGAACTTTAGTTTCAATATGGTGTATACTGCTCTGTGTGAATATGGTGTATAGTCTGTGTGAATATACTGCACGAGACATTTTATAAAATTTCCCTGAAACTGATTGAATATTAGATTTAGCAATATAATATAAATATTGAAACATATCCATCATTTTTTTTGACGTCATCACCCTGTTTGCAAATGCGCTCGTCCACGAAAAAGCCACCATCTTTGTAGAAAACAATCGTCATTCTCTTGATTAATAGTATTTTTTGGCGTTGTTTTGATACTAAAATAAAAAAATTGCAAACAAAAGCATTGTTTGCAATAATTAATAGCAGAAGCTTCATGTTTTTAACGATATAAGCTGTCCATAAAGATGGCAGACAACGATAGAATGACACCACGAAAAAACGAAGAATTAACAATAATCATGCTAATTTTATGAAAGTATCAGTCACAATCTCATCAATCTTCTTTGCTTTATGAGGAGCCATGTCCATCGGTCTGTCTGAAGCCACAGTTGGATCTTGGAAAAAACATTGCATTGTAAAAAATTTGAATCCCCGGCATGCAGTATAATAAACCAACACCTGCATCAACCGACCACGTTCCCAGATTTTGGAATAATTGTGCGCACATTTACTATATCTGACCATCTCTTATGGCTCAGAGTACTAGTGAACATAATACAACTAATGATTTTAATTAAATATAACAATGTAATATAAGCAATATATTGAGTTAATATAGTAATTTCATATTATGCATGCTGCATTGTGAGCATACAGCTATTATAGATTATTTTAGTAACAAAATAGGCCGATCATTAACGAAAACAATACATTTTGATTGGCTTAGAAGCCTCCTTAATGTTACACTATCCTTGGTAACAGATTCAATCAAAATACTAAATCCTCAATTCTTGTATGTCATGCCATCTATATATATGTACCTCTCAGTGTCTGTTCGTCTTTCCAGTTATAGCGATAAAGTTTTAGGAATGGAAAATGCACTTCATACTAGATTTGAACTCAGCATATCCAGCTCTGGAGATGGCAAGCTTACACAGGCTACTTGGATACAATGGATTAATCGTGGTCATATTCATTACATCGGTTAAAATACTAGTGGCTAAAACGCTTGAGCAATTCCTATTGGTTATTACTAGCACAGTTGATCATTATTCATAATATAAAAATTATTAAGCTGGCTTCAAACACGGCTATTGTTAAAATAAATATTTATTATATATAGATTACCAGGTAGATTACTCAAATTCATTCAGTAATTATTTTATTACCTGTGCAACGCTGGGCATTCAGTAGTAGGCTTATAAATGGCAACCGCATGATATGGTACAATATCAGCATTGCAGCATGCAAATTATATTCATTTAACTGAAGTTACTTACAGACTGTTAAAGTACGTAGAGAAGAAAAACTGCGTTGGAAGCACTTGGAGCACTGTATGTATTCAGTATCCCGTGGCAAGGGATTTTCCCTCGAGATAAGCTAAAGGATGTTTTATGCAAAACCATTTTGTCATGCTGCTTTGGTATAAACCAATATCCAATCTTGTCAAGTCATGGCCCGCAACAGAACAGAGCTAAGAAACACATCGTTTAATGCTGACAGTCACTGGCTAACGTCAGGCAAAGAGTGTCCAGAAACTTTGATTTACAAGTAATGATAGAAACCAAAGGAGCGCGTTTAGGTGGAGGTTGTAAAATGGATGACCTTACGACATCAAACAAGAATCATGAAAATCAAAAAAGAAATAAAAGACGAGAAACAGGCTTATGTAGGTGATCACCTCGGCAGCTAACTATCGACATGATAAGCAATAAAAGAATGACTCATTGTGATTGCACAAGATAGAAAAGAGTGTTTCCTGATAATTAAATTGTCAAATTAACAATTGGAATCAACAAGAATTACATAATGCTCAATTTTCAGAAGTAATGGATGCCAGGCAAGGTCCATTGCTGTGGTTTCTACTAGACAAACTTTGAACCTAATAAAAGATTACTATATCTGTTGAATATAAAGTACACCGGTGATAAGAGCATGCGTTTGGTGTAGATAAAAAGGCTCATTGAACTTTGCTACACGTATTAAGCCGCAAAGCAAATGAATAACAGAAAAAGGTCAAACTACACTGACACGTTACAGACACCCGTCTTCAAATGCCCAACAAACAACCAGGTGACAGCGTTAACGGTGTAAGACTATAGCATGTTAAAACCCACCAGTTGAACATAGGTTTTCTAATTGATGAGAAAACCATGCTCTTCCGTTTTACAACTAACAAGCTACTACTACAAAGAACATAAAACCAAGAGTCATCTTTTCCAACTTTGCAGGATTGCAACTTACCTGCAGTAATTTCTGACATGGCAAACAGACACTCAAAAATACAATCATATGCGCAGACTTAAGGTGAGAGACTGACTGCTTATTTGGTAAAGCCAGGAAGCAGTCTACTATTCTGGATATATTTCTGCATCATTCTATATATTTTCATTTAATTAAAACTCTCAATTATCAAATAGCTGTCAGAAGGCTCTAGAATAGAGCTGTGTCTTCTGAGATGTGTATACAACAGAAAAGGTTACAGTTGACACGAACATTGAGTTTTTTATTAAAAATATACATTATCCTAAACAATGCGCACATAAGACAATATGTAATAAGTTTATGTACATGTAGAATATCAAAGAGCAAGAACTACATGTCCTACAGACTCTAGATTTGTAATTGTACAATAATGAATCAGAAAGACATAGCATGATATTGAGAAAAGAAAGCTCAGGAGAAGCACGATATGGACACGACATTGTCACCACGAATAAACAGCTGATTTATATGTCTATGCTGGATATTGCTGGTTGTGGTCAGATGCATGGCTTCAACCCGACGCACAAGCTGCTGTACTTCAGCATCCAGAGGCACAACAACAGCGCTACGTGTAGGATCTTTAGGCTTATGCGCACTTTTATGCGTCTTGTTAGAGTATATGCTGCAGTAGGTCTCGTCCACATCCACCATAGCCTAAAAACACCCAAACATCCCCTAGACATGAACTAAGAACCATAGCCTAAAACACCCTAACATCCCCTAGACATGAACTAAGAACCATAGCCTAAAACACCCAAACATCCCCTAGACATGAACTAAGAACCATAGCCTAAAACACCCTAACATCCCCTAGACATGAACTAAGAACCATAGCCTAAAACACCCTAACATCCCCTAGACATGAACTAAGAACCATAGCCTAAAACACCCTAACATCCCCTAGACATAAACTAAGAAACGTTCTATCTTTAACTATAAGGCAGAGATCCATAACCAGCCAGTTAATAATAAGTACCTGCAGTCACCTGCAGCCTGTTTCCGAGGCTGTCACAAACTTCGATTGACTACAAGTTTTTGAATTAACCACAAACTTGTATTTTTTATCGAATGCTTCATGTTTGCGAAAAATAAAAACAGCACCTGCGAATGATGCGATATGCCGCGCAAGCTATTCCATTTTAAACATTTTCGAAACCTCAGTTGTTTCTATTGCGAAAGCGTGTTGCTAAGCAGAACAGTAGTGCACCGCTATGACCTCCGGCATAGAATTCCTTATCTTTTTCAATATGCGAATGTACATCAAAAACCCGTAACTCAATGAGTGCACAATTCCACAACCACATCACCCGCACAGTGGAAACATAGTGATAGAGACTTGACGATTGTTGTTCATTCGTTTCCTAATATTGCTACTGATTTTGGCCTGCCGAGTCGTAGCCCCCATAGCTATGGCCACCCCATAGCTGTGGCCTCCCCATAGCTGTGGCCCCCACATAGTTGTAACCTGACTGATAAAGATAGAGTGGATATGACCGACATCAGAGGTCACACTTCTACTATCTAAGATTACAAAAGCATTAGTTGAACTCTGACTGTACTGATCAGAAGATAAAGAGAAATCACGCAAAGTTTATAAATAGCACTATGAATAATAATTTTTAAGGATATACAAGTTTTCACCTGCTAAAATGGTTAACATAAATGTAAACTAATGATAAGTATAAATAATAAATATGTTTCTCAAAATTTTTTATCGCCTCCTGGCAACCATTTCAGCATGCCAGTCTTTGCTCTTGTAAAGGTATGCAAATAGCCAACCATAAACCTCAAAGGCTGTCAGAAGCCCATGGTCTTATAGCTGGTAATGTCAAGGTGGCCTTATTTTATAAATGGTAAATATCTGGAGACACTGATCAGCGGTCCAGTAGTTTAAGACTGACTAGAAGCATTAACCGAATGAACTTTAGTAAGCTGCAATACACTAGTACTTTTCTGAGCTCACTTCTTGCTTGCCACTCCGTATTTGCGCCCAGGCTAGCTTACAGGTAGGAAATATCTGTATATTTTGGGACAAACTTATTTACAACTTGTAATGCAAAGCGAAAACCTGTGAACTAGCCAGATCACTAAAGAGCCCGATTGTACACTTACCGCAGCTCGCTTGTCAACCATCTACCAACCAATCAAATGACAGAAAGTTGAACTGCTCGCTTTACTTATAAACTAGCAAGTTAATTCCCCTGAACTTCGCACACCCTCTGCTATCCCCCCTCCCCCCCCCCCCCCCCCCGTACATCAATTCCTCTCAGATACTGAGAGTTGGTCTACAGCACTGTAGCTATATGCTAGGCAAGGGCTCTACCGTTCTAATGTGTTCATACACGTACGTTGAGCCATAAGACAAGAGACAGAATACTCAGCACAGCTCATAGTAGTGTCTGCTAGTATGGGCAACCACAATGATAAGATAGATATTTAGCACTACACAATGAGATGACTTGTGTATTTTTGTCAGTACATAGACATACAACCAACTTACAGCGGTAGCACTTTCCAGCTAATTAATAAAAATTATCTCAAGCTATAGTTAGAGAGAAAACAACTCCTTTACTATTGCAGAGAATGCCTTATCAGGGGTTGTTAGAAGTAGAACAACTGCGAGGCACATGATGCACAAACCAGAATTAGTTTCATGAACACTAGTAACCTGGACAGTCTAGTGTGCTTTGAGAGACTGTCAGGTGTGCCCATAAAGCACAGAGAATAACTAAGCGTACAATTATTCCCAAATGAAAGGAAGGTGGTCGATTGGCGTGGTTGTTAGAGTGTCAGTCCACCGAGCTGGATTTTACGAGTTTGAATCCCCCATGATGCAATGCTTTTGCCAACCTCCAGCCATGGTTTTGAACAGATGAATAGGCTCCTAGTATTGTAAATACTTAGCTAGTCACATAAAACATTTTCAAAAACAAGTTGCATAAACAAAAACTCTAACAAGAAAACTGTCCAAAGGGTAAATCAACATCCTTTTGTTATCTTTCAAGGTAATACTTATGAACAGTGAGATACTGTTAGTGCAAGAGTTTGAGAAATAAATGCGAGCAAACAAAAAGATAGCCTAGTTACTCCTATAATGTATACCTCCTATGACGTAAATTCCAGATAGAGTAAATAATTTATGTGAAGTTTTGCTATGTACAACGTAAAAAACTCCATATAGCGTAAAGTGTGAAGTCGGGCGAATTCTCAAACTTGATTTTAATGTTTATCGATCTCACCGCACTTGCGACAGAAAAATTGACATGTGTATAGCGTTTTATCCATCATATACAGTAGACGCTCCTATACCATAAATAATCCGCTCCAGGAATGCTTATGTTATAGGGAATTTATATTATAAGAACAGTAAAATATACGTAAATTGCCTAATCCGTTCCAAGATCTTTCCAAACTCACACCTTTGTTCATGGAAAAAGGAAAAAGTTTACTTAACTCTTTTCATTTGCAGGCTGTACCGTAACTGCAGAATTATTGGTTTGCATCAAAAACTTTTCTCCTTTTTATGATCAATCTCACTGGTTTTATAGACCATGATTGCGGTAAGTTTACAACAAGTTGATAGGGACTGCACATCTTTAACGTTCATTTACAACGATTTGCTTATTTCTCTAAACAGCAAAGTAAAGCTAATAACAAATACTCTGTACGTCTACAATAAGGCAAAACAACAAATCTTTTTACTATAAAAAGCGGTTCTACCTGCTCATCGTCTATCGCTATCCAGTGGTCAAGGTTCGGATAAAGATAATTTTCAATGATACTTCAACTCGTGACATTAAGACTGGTGGACCAACGCTGTAACACCTGCACCAATCGATCGCCTTTTATTTATTGCGCAGTTGAATATTGCACAAAGAACAATTGCGCAGCTATCCTATTCACCTTTTTGGCGACACATTTAATGATCTATTACAATGAACTAAAATGTCGCGAAAGTCTTTTATAATAGATATAACGCTGAATGCACAGTGTTTTTTCTTCCGCAAGTGCGGCCAAATAAACTAACATTCAAATCGATTTTGAAAACTTGCCCAACTTTCCACTTTACATTATATGG
This sequence comes from Watersipora subatra, assembly GCF_963576615.1. Lineage (NCBI taxonomy): Eukaryota > Metazoa > Bryozoa > Gymnolaemata > Cheilostomatida > Watersiporidae > Watersipora > Watersipora subatra. The sequence continues at coordinate 31,167,588 of NC_088708.1, read as the reverse complement.
AATTTTGTACATAGTAGGAAGCAAAAACTTTACATAAAATTTTTACGTTATCTGGAATTTACGTTATAGGAGCATCTACTTTATAGAACTTTCGCAACATTATGGTTTGTCATCAAAAATCGTCAGATGTTCGACAAAACAGAGAATAGGGTAGCTGCTCAATTATTCATTAATATAAAGGCGATCGATTGGTGCAGGTGTTACCGCGTCAGTCCACCAATCTGAATATCACGAGCAGGAGTATCGTTGAAAGTTCTCTTTTATCCTAACCATGACCCCCTGATAACAGATAGCCAAAGAATAGGAAGTATAATATGTACCGCTTTTTTATAATAAAAATATTTTGATGTTTTGCATTATTGAAAAAGTAGAAAATATTTGTTATTAGTTTTCCTTTGCCGAATAGACTGGTGTTTAGAAAAAATAAGCAAATCATTGTGAATGATCGTCAAAGATATGTGCTCCCCATCAACTTTTTGTAAAAATTACCGCAATTATGGTCTATAAAACGGTACAGCTCCCAAATTTAATGAGTCAAGTCAAGGTTTTCTTTTTTATATGGCCAAAGGGGTGAGTCTGGAAAGATCTTGGAACGAATTAGGCAATTTACATGCATTTTACTGTTCTTATAACATGAATTTCCTATAACGTAAAGGTTCCTGGAATGGATTATTTACGTTGTAAGAGCGCCGACTGTACTTGTGATGCAATCAATGTCATTGCATGGTTAGGTTCGTAAAGATGCTTTGGTCTTCTTGACAAAAAAACACATGATTTTTTTTTGTACAAAAAACTAACATCTATTTTAAAAGATACACAAACAAAGAATTCTCAGCATGATTAGTTAAACCAACCCATCACAGCACACAAAGCATAGCTATCCGTACTCAAATCAACCAATCATAGCACACATAGCATAGCTATTCGTAATCAAATCAGCCAATCATATAGCACACATAGCATAACTAGTCCTAATCAAATCAGCCAATCATATAGCATACATAGCATAACTAGTCATAATAAAAACCAATCATAGCACAACTAGAATAATTAGTCAAACTTACCAAATTGAAGTATCTGTCAAATGCCACAACAAAACCTGAGCAAGTTCCACGGACACTCCTGAATGATCTCGTAATAACCTTGACCTTTGTACGAGACTGCACCCAACTGTGCAACAGCGAAGCTGGGCCTTCTAACTCTACAGTAAACGGACAACGTAACACAACCAGAAGTCGATAGATTACATGAAGTAGTTGCCAAGGCACTCTTACACGAGGGTTTATCAATGAGTAACGTATAACCAGCTAAAAGGGCTAAAGGTTGTAATCACTACTTACCAGGCAGCACTTGACTGCAGTCAGCAGGCATAAGTGAACACCTCCTTTAATATATACCACTCATGACAATATACGCTACATAAATACAAAGCCTTAAAGGCAAACCAAACCACACAGCATTCATGTTTGGTACATTTTGTAACTCGACAGTAGTATAGTGAGAGCAGATCTACACACACTAGGCGGAGCTTAGGGAGCAGAAAGTGACATCACATCAGGATCTGTTTGATTGACAGTTGGGGGGCGGAGCTAGGCGGTGTTGAGTCATGGTGTGAGTCATGGCGATCTGTGTGATTCGTGGTGCGAGTAATGGTGTGAGTTGGTTGGTGACGTCGCGGTGGTGGTGTCGGTGGCCGAGTGGTGAGTCGGGCCGCGAGACGATTCGCGGTTGTATTTGGGATTATCGGATTTCGTTGGCGTCCGGTAGAGGTCGCTCTTCCGTGCCATTTCGGGGATTGACGGAGAGCTCGGTGGCGACGGGTTGACGGACGGTGGCGGATGGATTTCGAGATCGTCGGAGCTTGTATGTATTTTCTTTTTTCCGATCCCGAATGAGAATGATGTGTCTGCGAACGAATATTCATTTTGATTGTAAACTTCATAAATTCTGAAATTATCTATCGCCTCTAAGTCTTCATCAGGATTAAAACTTTTCAGAATTGACGGAGCATGCAATCTGAAGGAATTCAGAGAGAAATTAAAACAAAGATTATAAACTCTGTATATCAAGACAGTAATGAGTTAAGGAAATGATATTATGATTAAATTTTATATAGTTTATTTGATGATATATCATAGGGATTTAAACTTACTATCAATGGATATGTTATTGAATAAAAGTTTTGTATATAAAAATGCTAAAACATAATATAAAAAAGACTATTGAATTTCATTCAATCCCAATTTTCTTCTTCTTCTTTCATTGTCGAATGAGAATGAACTGTCTACAATCAAAACATACATTATTTTTAGTGAGATATAGTAAAAGTAAGACATACAATCAGATTAGATCATTCATTCAAACTAAAAATCAAATATAATGTAATACTTACTGAAGAAGAAGAAGATCCATCCTTTTTTTGAATGGAATCTTCCTGTTGAGATACGGGAGCCTGCAATTGCAATGATTACAGTCAGGATGGTTTACTATATCCTTGCTGAGATAGTAGACTCTACATTCACAATGGACTCCAACTTAAATTGTAAATTTCAATTGCATTAGTCATCGAATCATAGAATGATATGCAAGATGTAATGCAGACAGAATAGGATATGCAATCAGCTAGAGTAGGACATACAGACAATAAGAAAAACAAATATGTTACATCACATAGTCAGACTAGGACACACAGACAGAGGAGGATATTCAGTTAAAATAATCTGTTTTAATCTGAGTAGGGATATAACATACACTTTGCTAAGATATTGGAGTTTGCAATTGCAATGAATACAATCAGCCTAGAACACATAGTTACTACTCAGAAGAGAAGATTCATTGTATCATTCCTACATAACATCTAGATTGAATTTGTAGTACTTACTGTAAACCGTAATCTTTCGTTGAGATCTTGATAGAACTTTTCACGTAAGAGAAATCGACAAGCTTTTCGCTTCCGAACGCTTATTTCCATTCCATGAGAGCAGTAACCCCATCGCTTCACACATTTATCTACACATTGTAATCGTTCTTGAAATTTCCTTTTTCTGTTGTCTCTGGTACTCATTGTGAAGTTATGAACTGAATTGAAAAGGCATATTCGCTCGAAGGTTTTATAACAAGTAGAAGTGTTGTCGCGGTTCAATAATTTTGTGATCTAATGATATATATAAACAGTTTTCGCGAAATTCACTTTCGCGAAATTCAATTTCGCGAAAGTTGACTATATAATATATATGTGTAATTTCGCGAAATCCAATTTCGCGAAATTCACTTTCGCGAAATTCAATTTCGCGAAAGTTGACTATATAATATATATGTGTAATTTCGCGAAATCCAATTTCGCGAAATTCACTTTCGCGAAATTCACTTTCGCGAAAGTTGACTATATAATATATATAATGTGTAATTTCGCGAAATTCAATTTCGCGAAATTCACTTTCGCGAAATTCAATTTCGCGAAAATCTGTTTACTATTTTCGCTTCATTAATTCCTTTGGACACACCCATCATTCTTCAATTCACTATATAAGCGTTGCATAATCTGATGGAATATTCTGCCTCATTAACCATCTCTTGATACCTACTTATATTTGAGAATTTGGGTCGATCGAGTGTTGATACCATAAGGCTTGTATGCTTCAGCTAGAATTCTGTTAGCCGGCTACTCGCGATTAAGTTCGTTGAGTGTCGCTGTTTTCAGGGGCTGTTGTGTGGACAAGCGCCTTGGCATTCGACCTGATTGTTTTCCTAGGTTTACCTATGGAATTCTCCTGTTTGGTTTGGCTTAACCATTCCATAACAGTTTCTCGACCAGTAAATAGATGAAGATGATGAACTAGTAAAGGGGCATACATGGATTAATATGTGGATTATTTTGAGGATAGCTCCAACTCAGTGTGAGTATATCAATATATAAAACTTATATCAAAAAGTAAATAATATTCGGTTGTATTTGTTACCAACTTTATTTCGATATAAAGTATATATGTATATTCAATTGTAAAATATAGAAAAAAAAATTTATGTCAGATCTTCTAGTAATTTAACAATTTGGGAAGTTCCTTGAATATGTACATTGTCAACACCTTCATTTTCTTCGTTATTAAGACTTTTACTAATTTTTTTTTCATTCCAATCATATCTATCTAGTATAGTTTTTCGAACTACATGATCTCGTGTATCTGTTTCAGAAATTTTTAGCATAACTGTTAGAAAATCTTCTATTGAACATCCTCTGCTCCAAAATATTGCAAAGAGAAGACAGTAATCTCCACATGTTGTTGAAAGAATTGTTTCCAATGAAACAACCTTGTTGCCAATGACGTGCAACTAAATTTTTGGTTCAACAATTCCATTTCTAATTATTTTTTCAAAAACGGTAAAACCAGACCGTTATCGTCATGACAATAAGAAACACACCGAGTTTGTTCAACGCAAAGAAAAGCGTCAGGAATTTTGTGAGAGTAAGAGTTGCTAAACAATTTTACACCTATCTTGTGGAGAATTTTGTTCTGAATAAGATACATTTAAAAGTAAAACGATATATGTTTTCATTTTTTGAGATATTGCTTAAATACTAACGGTATATCGGATTTTTTAGAAAATCCGTTTGAATTAACTTGGGCAGAATAATCGTTTGGTCAACAATTAACGTGGTAGCGAAAGAGTTAATATACAAGTGAGCAGTGATTATAAATGTATATATAATAATAAAATGTGAGTAAGATAAAAGCTACTGAAGATACAATAAACAAAGCTAGGATTGTGCTAGTCCATGTTGATATACAAGGGAGCAGTGATTATAAATATATATATATATATAATAAATCGTGAGTAAGATAAAAGCTACTGAAGATACAATAATCAAAGCAGGATTGTACTAGTCTATGTTGATGTACAAGTGGGCAATGATTATAAATGTATATATAATAATAAAATGAGAGTAAGATAAAAGCTACTGAAGATACAATAAACAAAGCTAGGACTGTGCTAGTCCATGTTAATATACAAGTGAGCAGTGATTATAAATATATATATAATAATAAAATGAGAGTAAGTAATGTGAGTATATATAATAATACATTTTATTATTATATATATTTATAATCACTGCTCACTTGTATATTAACATGGACTAGCACAGTCCTAGCTTTGTTTATTGTATCTTCAGTAGCTTTTATCTTACTCACATTTTATTATTATATATACATTTATAATCATTGCTCACTTGTACACCAACATAGACTAGTACAATCCTAGTTTTTGTTTATTGTATCTTCAGTAGCTTTTATCTTACTCACATTTTATTATTATATATATTTATAATCACTGCTCCCTTGTATATCATCATGGACTAGTACAATCCTAGCTTTGATTGTATCTTCAGTAGCTTTTATCTTACTCACATTTTATTATTATATATACATTTATAATCATTGCTCACTTGTATATCAGCATGGCCTAGCACAATCCTAGTTTTGCTTATTGTATCTTTAGTAGATTTTATCTTACTCACATTTTATTATTATATATACATTTATAATCACTGCTCACTTGTATATCAACATGGACTAGCACAATCCTAGCTTTGTTTATTGTATCTTCAGTAGCTTTTATCTCACTCACATTTTATTATTATATATACATTTATAATCATTGCTCACTTGTACATCAACATGGTCTAGCACAATCCTAGCTTTGTTTATTGTATCTTCAGTAGCTTTTATCTTACTCACGTTTTATTATTATATATTCATTTATATTCGCTGCTCACTTGTATATTAACATAGACTAGCTCAATCCTAGCTCTGTTTATTGTATCTTCAGTAACTTTTATCTTACTCACATTTTATTATTATATATACATTTATAATCATTGCTCACTTGTATATCAGCATGGCCTAGCACAATCCTAGTTTTGCTTATTGTATCTTTAGTAGATTTTATCTTACTCACATTTTATTATTATATATACATTTATAATCACTGCTCACTTGTATATTAACATGGCCTAGCACAATCCTAACTTTGTTTATTGTATCTTCAGTAGCTTTTATCTTACTCACATTTTATTATATATACATTTATAATCATTGCTCACTTGTACATCAACAGGGTCTAGCACAATCCTAGCTTTGTTTATTGTATCTTCAGTATCTTTTATCTTACTCACGTTTTATTATTATATATTCATTTATATTCGCTGCTCACTTGTATATTAACATAGACTAGCACAATCCTAGCTCTGTTTATTGTATCTTCAGTAACTTTTATCTTACTCACATTTTATTATTATATATACATTTATAATCACTGTTCACTTGTACATTAACATGGACTAGCACAACCCTAGCTTTTATCTTACTCACATTTTATTAATATATATACATTTATAATCATTGCTCACTTGTATATCAACATGGCCTAGCACAATCCTAGTTTTGCTTATTGTATCTTTAGTAGTTTTTATCTTACTCACATTTTAATATTATATATACATTTATAATCACTGCTCACTTGTATATCAACATGGACTAGCACAATCCTAGCTTTGTTTATTGTATCTTCAGTAGCTTTTATCTCACTCACATTTTATTATTATATATACATTTATAATCATTGCTCACTTGTACATCAACATGGTCTAGCACAATCCTAGCTTTGTTTATTGTATCTTCAGTAGCTTTTATCTTACTCACGTTTTATTATTATATATTCATTTATATTCGCTGCTCACTTGTATATTAACATAGACTAGCTCAATCCTAGCTCTGTTTATTGTATCTTCAGTAACTTTTATCTTACTCACATTTTATTATTATATATACATTTATAATCACTGCTCACTTGTATATTAACATGGACTAGCACAACCCTAGCTTTTATCTTACTCACATTTTATTATTATATATACATTTATAATCATTGCTCACTTGTATATCAACATGGGCTAGCACAATCCTAGTTTTGCTTATTGTATCTTTAGTAGTTTTTATCTTATTCATATTTTAATATTATATATACATTTATAATCACTGCTCACTTGTATATTAACACGGCCTAGCACAATCCTAGCTTTGTTTATTGTATCTTCAGTAGCTTTTTATCTTACTCACGTTTTATTATTATATATTCATTTATATTCGCTGCTCACTTGTATATTAACATAGACTAGCTCAATCCTAGCTTTGTTTATTGTATCTTCAGTAACTTTTATCTTACTCACATTTTAATATTATATATACATTTATAATCACTGCTCACTTGTATATTAACACGGCCTAGCACAATCCTAGCTTTGTTTATTGTATCTTCAGTAGCTTTTATCTCACTCACACTTTATTATTATATATACATTTATAATCACTGCTCACTTGTATATTAACATGGACTAGCACATCCCTAGCTTTTATCTTACTCACATTTTATTATTATATATACATTTATAATCATTGCTCACTTTTATATCAACATGGCCTAGCACAATCCTAGTTTTGCTTATTGTATCTTTAGTAGTTTTTATCTTACTCACATTTTAATATTATATATACATTTATAATCACTGCTCACTTGTATATTAACACGGCCTAGCTCAATCCTAGCTTTGTTTATTGTATCTTCAGTAGCTTTTTATCTTACTCACATTTTATTATTATATATACATTTATAATCACTGCTCACTTGTACATTAACATGGACTAGCACAACCCTAGCTTTTATCTTACTCACATTTTATTATTATATATACATTTATAATCACTGCTCACTTGTATATTAACATGGACTAGCACAATCCTAGCTTTGTTTATTCTATCTTCAGTAGCTTTTTATCTTACTCACATTTTATTATTATATATACATTTATAATCACTGCTCACTTGTACATTAACATGGACTAGCACAACCCTAGCTTTTATCTTACTCACATTTTATTATTATATACAATTATAATCACTGCTCACTTGTATATTAACATAGACTAGCACAATCCTAGCGTTGTTTATTGTATCTTCAGTAGCTTTTATCTTACTCACATTTTATTATTATATATACATTTATAAATCACGGCTCACTTGTACATCAACGCGAAAGTGAATTTCGCGAAATTGGATTTCGCGAAATTTCACATCATATATATTATATAGTCAACTTTCGCGAAATTGAATTTCGCGAAAGTGAATTTCGCGAAATTGGATTTCGCGAAATTTCACATCATATATATTATATAGTCAACTTTCGCGAAATTCAATTTCGCGAAAAGTGAATTTCGCGAAATTGGATTTCGCGAAATTTCACATCATATATATTATATAGTCAACTTTCGCGAAATTGAATTTCGCGAAAGTGAATTTCGCGAAATTAGATTTCGCGAAATTTCACATCATATATTATATAGTCAACTTTCGCGAAATTGGATTTCGCGAAATTTCACATCATATATATTATATAGTCAACTTTCGCGAAATTGAATTTCGCGAAATCTGTTTAGCTGATTTTACAATTTCGTGATCATAAATTACACAAGTTTAATCAACCATAATATTGATTCTGCTTACTATATAAGCAACGAGAAAGAATAAGTTTTTCATCTCATTTTATTTATAATAGTTTACAATGTGTGCTCGAGACAAAAACGTGGATAGACTCCTAACTCAGACAAAATGCATCGACACGTGTGTTGAGATATGGGGCTACTGCCCTTGGGCTAGAGAGGTAGATCCTGAAAAACAGAAGGCTTTTCAATTCAAGATCAAGCTTCAAAAGAAAGTAAGTACTACATTATAATATTTTACTAAATTATATTTTTGATTAAAGGAAACTTGAGAATATAAACTACATATTAAATATATTTCGAATTATAGGGTTTGCTTAAATGAAACAATTAAATTATACAAAGTAATTTTGGAAATTATTGTAGAAATCATTGGTCATGCAGCAGCAAAGAGAGGAGTTCTTTCGTAACTTCGATGTTACATTGACTTTAAAAGTAAGTATTACATTATATTTATTTCGTCTAATATCGTTGTATAATGATAAAACATGTAACTAAAGATCAAATACATTCAACAAAATTCACTCCAATTGGTATGTAGGAATGTTAAAATGAGTATCAATCTGTGAAAACAGTAATTAATATTTTGTATAACTCCACTTTAAAACAAAAGGAGTTGGAATTGAAATTCAAAGTAAGACCTGACTGTGTTTTAATTTGTCTGCATGTTCTACTCTGACTATAATCAATGCAATTGTAGGATCCTGGGCATCACCGAACTAAATATAGTCCTTTTCGGAGAAGGCTTTATGAATTTGAATCTTCAGTAAGTAGTACATTATATTTATTTCTTTATTTTAACTGAATATCCTCCTCTGTCTGTGTGTCCTAGTCTGACTATGTGATGTAACATATTTGTTTTTCTTATTGCCTGTATGTCCTACTCTAGCTGATTGCATATCCTATTCTGTCTGTATTACATCTTGCATATCATTCTATGATTCGATGACTAATGCAATTGAAATTTACAATTTAAGTTGGAGTCCATTGTGAATGTGGAGTCTACTATCTCAGCAAGGTTATAGTAATCCATCCTGACTGTAATCATTGCAATTGCAGGCTCCCGTATCTCAACAGGAAGATTCCATTCAGAAAAAGGATGGATCTTCTTCTTCTTCAGTAAGTATTACATTATATTTGATTTTTAGTTTGAATGAATGATCTAATCTGATTGTATGTCTTACTTTTACTATATCTCACTAAAAATAATGTATGTTTTGATTGTAGACAGTTCATTCTCATTCGACAATGAAAGAAGAAGAAGAAAATTGGGATTGAATGAAATTCAATAGTCTTTTTTATATTATGTTTTAGCATTTTTATATACAAAACTTTTATTCAATAACATATCCATTGATAGTAAGTTTAAATCCCTATGATATATCATCAAATAAACTATATAAAATTTAATCATAATATCATTTCCTTAACTCATTACTGTCTTGATATACAGAGTTTATAATCTTTGTTTAATTTCTCTCTGAATTCCTTCAGATTGCATGCTCCGTCAATTCTGAAAAGTTTTAATCCTGATGACGACTTAGAGTTCATGTAAATCTCACTTCGATCCAATATCATGAGAGCTGGCGTCAACCATTGAAATGATGAGGGAATGTTATACTTTTGAGGTTCGATGATCGAACATAATACCACACGCTCTCCCTTACGTTCAACGAAGAATTGCAACGCAATCTCACAATTGTCATTTTCTTCAGACTTATTTGCTTGTATTACTTCTAACGAAGCTGGAATATCCAAAACTTTTAGATCAATCCATTTCCATGGTTCTTGCATTTCCTCGGTTTTAAAAACTGTTGCAATAGGTGACGTAATTTTCTCATCTCCTTCCATATAATTTTCCTTGGATTCGAATAACCGCTTTACTACCGAACTTTTTCTTGATGATCTTCGTAATGACGTAGTTCTGTTCAATCTAGACTTGGTTGGTCTTCTATACTCTCTTTGTTTCATATTCAATTGGGAAGTTCTTTCAGAAATAATGTCGATATTCATACTATTGGAAGTTGACTCCTCAGAAGCTCCAGTAACAATCAACACTAACTAATAATACTTCATCAATTTATACATTATCTTTAAAAAAGTAGTGGAACCATAACAGCGATGGATAATTTCAGAATTTATGAAGTTTACAATCAAAATGAATATTCGTTCGCAGACACATCATTCTCATTCGGGATCGGAAAAAAGAAAATACATACAAGCTCCGACGATCTCGAAATCCATCCGCCACCGTCCGTCAACCCGTCGCCACCGAGCTCTCCGTCAATCCCCGAAACGGCACGGAAGAGCGACCTCTACCGGACGCGATAATCCCAAATACAACCGCGAATCGTCTCGCGGCCCGACTCACCACTCGGCCACCGACACCACCACCGCGACGTCACCAACCAACTCACACCATTACTCGCACCACGAATCACACAGATCGCCATGACTCACACCATGACTCAACACCGCCTAGCTCCGCCCCCCAACTGTCAATCAAACAGATCCTGATGTGATGTCACTTCCTGCTCCCTAAGCTCCGCCTAGTGTGTGTAGATCTGCTCTCACTATACTACTCTCGACTGTAAACCATTCGGGAGTTCATGGAACGACGCCAATCAGAATCTTGGCAAACTTGTTAGAGGACAGACAACTCTATTTTAACCAGGAGTAGTTTTCTAATACAGTGCGGCCTCAGGTTACCATGACCCTGTTATATGATTTTTTCACCCTAATATGTAGAACACGATGATTCTTCGCCCTCTCCAAAAGCAATATTTTTCACCATATGATATCAACAAAAATTTCGAGACTGGCTTTATCCAACAGAGCTAACCAGCCACCTTAGGAAGCTTCAAAGTAATTGCACCCACCAGGCAAAAACATTGCTTTGTAAGTTTGTATAGGGCTCAAACCCATGACAACTGAGCTAACTGACCACTTTTAAAAACGTCAAAAAAATTGTGCGAATCTTTAAAGGGTGTGCATTATGAGAAAAAAGCGAACAGATTGAAGATAACAGCAAGTGATGCTATATATACAGAGTGTGATATGTAGCATACCTTGTTGGTCAGAATACATATCTACTGAGATGCATATTTTTAGCCGTACACATGATGGGAAAGTGTATGCTTACAAGGCTTGGGCTATGTGCTGTCGTTGAAATTCATGTTCTCAGTCTATAGCGAGTTTATAAAATGCCAAGTAATGATGCTCTAACGCTTGCAGCCGAGAATCCTTGAAATATTTTCCTCACAGCGCTTACAATTTAACATACACTGCGCTTATTATTTAATGATACAAAGGCATTTAATGTGTTAAAGCGTTAAAACTTATGGAAATGGAAACATATGAAAGCATCATTGTTGGACACTCATGGCATTACATTCATATACATAACATGCTAGTAACATAGCTAATTGAGATCCTCATGTATTGCAGTGTCTCTGACAGAATATAACTACAGCAGAGGGAAATGGAACTACTCAATGCAAACACAACTTAATGCAAATCAAAATGTTGCACTTAAGTGCGCCAAAGCATAGGTCAAGGTAAAACTAAAGCCAACCTTCCATACTAACTTTGCATTCGAGTTAACACATTCTTCTTCAACTTCTTGTCTGGCGTTGCTGCCGGCAGCAGCTTCTTTTCTTGTTCATTTTTTTCTTTGGCAGCTTTCCTGAAGGCATCTTTTTCCTTCCTCTCTGCCTGCTGCTGTAAGAACTGCTCAGGGTTGGCTTGGTATGCCTCAAACTCCCCGATGTTCTGCAGAGGCTCAACCGATGCCAGGCCTAAACAGGTGATAACATGTCTGCTCATTCCTATGTAACCAAACTGAGTACTAGGGTTGTTATATATGCAGGTATTTAGCTCTATTATTCTCTTCATTCATCTCCAGGTAACCAAACTGAGTACTAGGGTTGTTATATATGCAGGTATTTAGCTCTATTATTCTCTTCATTCATCTCCAGGTAACCAAACTGAGTACTTGGGTTGTTATATATGCAGGTATTTAACTCTATTATTCTCTTCATTCATCTCCAGGTAACCAAACTGAGTACTAGGGTTGTTATATATGCAGGTATTTAGCTCTATTATTCTCTTCATTCATCTCCAGGTAACCAAACTGAGTACTTGGGTTGTTATATATGCAGGTATTTAACTCTATTATTCTCTTCATTCATCTCCAGGTAACCAAACTGAGTACTAGGGCTGTTATATATGCAGGTATTTAACTCTATTATTCTCTTCATTCATCTCCAGGTAACCAAACTGAGTACTTGGGTTGTTATATATGCAGGTATTTAACTCTATTATTCTCTTCATTCATCTCCAGGTAACCAAACTGAGTACTAGGGCTGTTATATATGCAGGTATTTAACTCTATTATTCTCTTCATTCATCTCCAGGTAACCAAACTGAGTACTGGGCTGATTAATGGGAAGGCTGTTTTTGCGGTTCCACAAGAGCCCTATAACCAACTACCATCAATTTGAAACACAAGATATACAGCATTTCCTTGATATATAAAGTTGATCCATTTCAAGATTTGCTTCGCATATCAGATCAAATATCCTTATAGGGATACATTGTATTTGGTTTAATTTGCTTTGCAGCCCAGAACAATTAACAATGAATGCTTCAAGTAACCATACATAACGTTAAAACAAATGCTTTATATAAAACAACCTACAAACTAAAAGCAGCAACAAGTAAATGATGGGTGGGAAATTAAACGAATAGAGTGATAATCAATTAAAAGAGGATGGATTGTCACATTGCTTAAACAATTGAAAAGCAAATTCGTTGAGGTATAGCCTTGGTGATTCAGGAGGTGCATGATGTTCGGGTAGAAGTGGTGATAGAAATACGAAGTTTAACTTGAGCTGCACAAACCTTAAATTAACAGGTTATTGATATATTTCTGTTTTCATTTATATTTGATAATTTTATATATAATTTCAAAAATAAATTTAATTAATATGTGATTATCCAGCCTACAGTTTAATCTCTCTACCTTCACTTGTTTCAGTCATTTTTCTTGGCATCACTTTCATTTTTTTCTCTCCTGATAACTAATAGGAGGTGAAACAGATTATTTTAAAAATTTCATCCAAAGATGTTTGTTCATATTTTTCTGTGACGCTTGGTTTTAGAGAAAGTATTGCTTTTGTTTCACCACTGTTGCCACCTACAATATTTTTGGATGCACATTTATAATTATAACAAAAGGCATGAAATACTGCTTAGTATTATTCATGCACCATACAATCAAACGAGGCAAAAAACTGTAGATAATGTATCGACTAATTAGCAAAACTGCAACATTATGAGAAGCTCCAGAGCTATGTTAGCAAATAATGTGCATGTCAAACACATATTTGCTCAAGTTTCACATCCTTCCATAAGGTTTGTACATTGATTCGATCATAGGTTGAGGTTTGACTGTAGTAAGAGATTCCATAAAAGATTCCACAAAATCTTACCAGGAATCGCATCTGCACTTAGAGCAGAAATAGGGTCAAAGTGGACTGAGGTAGGATTAATCTTGTCATCTTGCGTGGAGCTGGAAGCTAAAACATTATCTGAATGACTTTCTTCTGCCATTATTAGCAGGCACCAGCGTTGTTAGAAATCTTCAGCCAGGTTCCATCTCCGTAGATGATCTGTAACAACACCCAACATGACCCTCTAGAATGAAAGACAATTTAGCTCAATGTACAACAGGCTCTTTCAATCAGACAACTGATAAAGAGTCGATTCGAGTCGTGATGAGAATCCTTTTGAAAAAATGGTAAGACCCTTCAAACTCATTGAGCTGACCTACTACAAGCCGTACTTCAAGAACTACTACCAAGAATACAGCTTGCTGGCATATGCAGATACAAACTGAGACGGAGTTTTTTCACAGTATTTCAAGGTCATTCTGACGGTTCACGGAATGATTTTTACTAGAGCTGACAATTCCAAAATTGATTTTATCCTGCTGAAAACCGCTAAACCCAAAATGGTGGTTCTTCCTTTAGCTTTTTATTGATGATGAAAGAAATTTGCTCAGAAACCTGCATATTTACAGATAATAAAATAGCGTATGAAGTTTCTACATTAAAATGGTAACAAGTAAACTATGCCCTACTTATTTCAACACATCACTAAGTTACTGTGAGACTAGTACCGTGGGTCTATAAAAATTCAACTCATTTTGTGACTATAGTTCTCAAAATATAGCCATCTGATTTACTAAAAACTTTTCCGTAGGTATCATGAACTCCTTGGGTGTCAGTAGTTTAGTGAGAATTTTTCTTAGCCAGTGAGTTTCCATTTTGACTTGTTGAGACCTGAAAATAATTGTTGAAGTTAAACTGAGACTTTTAAGAAAATAGACAAAATGTTTAGATTTTTTTAATCAACTACACTATCTATATAAATCTCAGTATTTGTCATTTGTCTGTTGGTGTCCAGTTATAACAATAAAGCGCTAAAAACCGAAAATCAAAGGGGATTTGAACTCCGAACCTACAGGTCTGCAAATAGGCGTGCTAACTGATTATTCCTTGCGGCTACATTGATTAACAGCGGAATAACTGCGCACATCATACTTATTACACCCGCCAATCTTTAATGTTGATTGGTTAAAATACTCACGCTTCAGCTAGCACACTTAAAGGTTGACTTGCAACAAAATTCACATTACAGTTATTTGGTATCAAAAGATTCACCATGTCTTACTTCCCTGTGATGTAGGTGCACATATGTGGAAATGTGATTATAAGCACTTGAAAGCTCAAAAACGAACAGTTAATCACAGCCATAACGACAGCATCGTAGTTTGGAATCCTTTTATTTCGGTGATGTACTCAACTCGACATGGTTATTGTTTTGACACGTGATGTTATCACATCAAATGAAAGGCCAATAAAAGGTTCAAAGACTATGAGACGTTATATATTGAACCTTTTATTTCACGTGATAACATCACGTGTCAAAACAATAACCACGTCAAATTGAGTATGACATCAAAATAAAGGGATTCCAACCTACGGCGTTTTTGTGATGGCTGCAATTAACTGTCCATTTTTAGCTTTTAAGAGCTTGTAATCACATTTCCACATATTTTGCACCTACAACACAGCAGAATAAGACATGGTGAACTTTTTGATATCAAATAACTGTAAAGTGAATTTTGTTGCCAGTCAACCTTGAAAGAAGTGAAGAAAAAATCAAAACCTTTGATTCATCAATACGACATATGTTACAGGTTAACCATCCAGTGTTACTATAGGGTACGGTCTGCCGCCATGTCACCTACCATGAGACGAAGTGAGGTCTACCACGTGACCCAGCTAGTAACAGGTCACTCATCTGAATAAATTACTCAACTATCTGCACATTCTCTTTCCTAGGTAGGTATGCTGTTCAAACAAAATGTACAGACCGTTTGTGTTTTGTTTAAGACAAAAGATTCAAAGCCCATCAATTCTGTGCCTATAGTTTCTGTGGTTTTTTTTCACTGTTCTTGGAGAGAGGATAGTCGTCTCCATTCAGCATCTTTCCTCGGTTGTGCTTCATTGACCTGCACATTTCGCTTTACCTATTTGGAAAGGACTATTTATTTTAGCCACCTTCTATCATCGTTGATGAGAAACTATGACTGTACCTATTGGATTAGTCAGTCGGAGCAGGTTTACCTGTGAAAGTCTTTACCGCAGACATCGGTATATTAAATCAAAAGAGAAATAGTAATCCTGATATTTCACATAGGCTTAGGTAACAATGCATTTTGTTGTTCATGTTTGTATAATTGACAACTCTTTTGTGGACAATGTAATACAGGCCTCAATTATTTGTCTCACCTTCTTGATAAAGGGAAGTAGGACCTCATGTTATAGTATGGTAGACCACACACCATAATAGCACCAACCAACCTATGGCTGACACATTTTAAAGCAGAATGGGTACGAGTACCCATCCCATTTGTGTAGATCATTTCTTGTCACTAATTTCTTTTCAAGTTTATTGGCTCTACTGTTGTTCGCAGTCTGGTCTGCATCGAGGTCCCAGGTTGACTCATGTTCTCTTCATGAGATTCGGAGATAGTAGATGTGCCTTATTTTTTGAGAGTATGTTATGCAGTAGTTTACCCAGGATTATTCTCTTCTTACGTCAGGAGTGCAATCTTATTTTTCGCTCCTGGCATTCGCCTTCTACCTTTTAGGTCATACTTGCTCTATGATTCAGTTTTATTTCAAAGATCTCAATATCTATAATAACGTTGAAATCCTTAGCGTGCGCTGCATGGCCAATCCATAATACAAACACTATCTGTGTTCAAGCACTACCCTGTGTATGGTGCAAGCTGGACCTGTTTTTACTAATAAAACGCAATGATCTTGCTTATATCTTGCTTTACCTTATAACCCATGCGTTTACCAGCATAATTAGGGAGTTTATGTTAGCCTGAAATCTATAATCGATATAATATTTATAGATCGATTATAATGTCAAATCTACATCTTGGAGCCCTACTTACTCTCGTACGCAACAATCACTATCAGCTGAAATGCCACGCTTACTTTTTTAAGCGACGCAGTTTCATGCATCTGAGACTATTTTGCTTCAAAAGAGTAAACAACTTGGTAAACCGTTAGACCTTGATCTTAATCCTGCTTGAGTAATATGTTAATAACTACAATGAATGATTTCTAAATTTGGGATTCAATATCAAGAAGTGCACGCGTGAAACCAGGTGTTACGCGGCAGTGGAGTTTCGAATATTAACCTGCAAGCAGTATTTTGTTTCCAATAGAATGTTTCCAAATTTTTAGACCAAATTCCAGAGACCAAAATCCTCTGTAAGTTTCCTTACAGAGGATCACAGTCATCCCATTAGCGAGCCGTATATAAACGTTACATAAATTCGCGCTCGGCCAATATAGATTTTCTTATTCGGCCAAAAAAATTAGTCTAGCTCATAAACCGAAAAGGTAAAGCAATACTGTTTTTATGTTCAAACAGCATAAATTAGACCAATATATTTAAGCTAACTTGTACTGCCCGTTAAGGTAAATAACCTTAATCAGGAATTGTTTTTTATTGTAATTGAAGCTACTGAGACGAAAATAAATTGGGTGCAGATGCATGCAGTATTTTTGAACAAGTCATGAAAATAAATAGATCATATACTGATTCGTTTAGAACAGCAATTTAACTGAAAGAACTTGCATTGGAAACAAGTACTCAAATGGGACTTCACCCTTTAGAAACCTTAAACACCGCTATAAGATAACACATTCATTTAATCTTCTTTTTGAAAACAAAAATAGAGCATTATATCAAATCTAATGGTAGCTACCGTTTCGGTAGCTATCATAATGGTATCTATAATTATACCAGAAAGTCTACTATTACATCAGGACTAACGGTAAACTTTCTGCTAGACGCTTTAGGCATGCAGGTGATGTTTGAGCTAGTGTGTATCTGAAAATCCTTTTTTGGCGCTCATGTATTTTCGATGTGTGCCTTACTCCTTTCACTAGTTGGCATTTTCATGAAAACTGGACAATCTTCTAAATCTGTAGGCTCATCTCATTGACAAATAGTTTACATCTTAAATGTCTTGGGCATAGTAATTATTGTGTGGCTTGTTGCTCAATTTTCATGTAAAGGATGGGACGCTAGACAATTTCTTGATAAATTGTTTTGAAAAGTTTTAAAAAGAGAAGGATTATTGGCACACACTGCCAAATAAGTAACATAGCTAGCATCTCTAAACATAATATCGTGGCCCTCTATGAAGCAATTAAAGTGGAGTATGAACGGGTGGTATCAGTTAATCAGTCCTTGTCTGCTCAGAAATATTTTTCATATGCATGCACATAGTTGAACATTATAATGAAAAAAAACTTGACATTGAAATGATCGTAAATGAAAATGAGCAGCATTGAAAATAAAGTCATTTAAAGTAAGTGCGGATTTTAGTAGTAATGACTGTCATCAAGGCTATAATCAAATGTTACTGCGATACTGTATTACCATTCATTTACCTGCTCGATATTCAGATTCAATAAGTATATAAAGTTACATCTGTTATATCTTCTTTCGGCATCTTCTTTTGCTTCTATACATTTATAATGAACCAAAAACAAAGTTGAGAACAGCTCATGTGATGGTTTTGTAATTTAGCTCTATAAATGTCAAGTACCAAAGTGTCAGTGCTCTAATCATGTGTTTGTTAAGTTTGCATCATCTTTCAGGAGTAGACAATTTTCCAGTTTTTGTCAACAACTATGGCAGCATCTGTAACAGCATCGCGCTTTGCCTTACTTAAAATAGAGGGTAGTGATGATGACGATGCATCTCGTGAAACACATACCAAAACTAAGGATTCTCGATCGAAATCGGCTGCAAAGAAAAAAAATAAAAAGAAACAAACTACAGAATCGGCAAATGTGAGTATGGAATTTATTGGATGAACTCTTTTTATAGAATATCCATAGCATACACCAAAATCTTTACCTTTCATGGTGCTGCTGTATTCGGTTTGAATCTTACTCTCTCTTATTGACTTTCTTAAAGCACATAAATTACATAATTTTTTTATTATATATTTCAATACATCAGAGTCTTGGCTTTCGAATGAGCCTATATTCAATACACAAAGAATAATAGAACTATGAAAACGGGGTGTCAAAAGTACGTCCTGCAAAAAACACTTGGTTCAGGTACTCAAAACGTGGCGTCATAATTCTTATTTAGCCTTAGGTCGTCGATCCCTTTTGCTGCCATTGAGGCTGCGTTTTTCTGTGACAATCGGTGCTGTTAAACCCGGAGAGCGCTAATAAATGTTCTAGGTTAATTAATTATGCTTCAATAAATGTACTGTCGTTGATAAAGGTAATGAAATCACATCGATTAAATTATGACCTGCGGTTGCGTGGCCCTAGGACTAAATGTCAATCGCACTTTCGCGAGATCACGCAATGCTTGAAATTAATTAGTCTCAGTCGTCACCCGTAACATCGCATTAAAAATAAAGAGCCAGTGCATAATATCATCAGGAAAATATAGTATGGTTCTTGGAGTCTGAGGTACTTATCATAGAAATAATATGTACATGGAGAACTAATGACACTGATTCCTTTGTCATCTTCATTCGTTCTCTGGAGTTGTCCTGCCTTCGCCTGCCACTAGCGTCATTATCGTCACTTTCGTAATTGATAAATAAGCGGTAAGAGCACACAACAACGAATATGAGAATTGTGGCGTCACAATTTTCGAGACTATGCCAGTAAACATTTTCGCGGTAGAGCTCTGGGGAAATCCTATAAACACCAACCAATGTCTGTCTCATGGCAAACAATAGCTCATTCGAAAGCCAAGACTGATGTATTGAAATATACAATAAAAAAATTATATAATTTATGTGCTTTAATGGCGAGTTTAAAGAAATAACAGCTAATGTAGCGGCAGCATGTGCTGGCAGTATTTTTTTTATTTTCTATTATGCGTTATTCGCGTAGGCCTAATATGCATCAAGAGTTCTGCTCACATTTATGGTTTATATGATTAGCTGAGATCTCTAGCCTTTGGAGGAGGTGGGGGCAAGTCTGGAGGCAGTCGGTCTAACAATGTAGGAGGCAGTTCTATTCAAGAAGCTCAATTCCAGTCATGGGCTCAGCATGACAAAGACCAGGTCGATGAGCTTTTCCAAGATGAGCTGCAACAAGCCATTCTCTTGAGCAAAGTCGAATTAGAAAAACAGGTACATTGTAAACACAGTTTGGGCATTATGTGATATTTTTGAGTGGCACAGATGTGAGAAGAATCTTTTACAATTGGAAATCGTGTAACAGAATAATACTATATAAGCTCCACATTTGTAAAATTTTCTGAACAGTAAAATAGCTTGTGTTTCGTTACAGTTGGTTTAGGCTGACTTGTCTGACTGAATATGCGGATTTCACATTTATTTGCTGAATGTTTATTTGCTGTATAGAGATGATCTGGTAAAAGTTATTAATTTATGCAGAGGAACAGAAGTTTGACTTTGAAAATGTGAAGTGACAGATCTTGTTGAATACAGCTGAAGAATCTTTATGTTTCAACTTCAGCCAAACCTTAACATATGAAGTTATTTTTGATATTTGCTCCGTATGTCAAAACCATTGAATGCTGAAGCAAATATTTCTTCAAGAGCATATTGTTTTATTTCATTGGTTATTATTTCATTCGAGTGTTCAAAAGACTATAATAAATACTATTGAAGTAATTACATATACCATTAAAACAAATGAAGTCTATAACATATATCATACATAAGAAACTATGTAAAACAAATGAAAGTAAAAGCCTAAATTTATGGACAATAGAAAAGGTTTTTGTTGTTGCTGTATCTTAGAGGCTCCTGAACAGAAATGTAGTTTCAGAAATGCTTAAACATCGTGACAGAGTGTGTGATAGAAATAATAAACAATTTACTTTTACAATGTACACCAAATCTAGTTTGTATTTTTATTACTGTAACGTACTGGTTGGTTATCTCCACCTTTTTCACAGTATCTTGTAAAACTACGCGAAAGCCTAAAACGGCGAAATTTCCGACATTTCATGTTGGAAACTGCTTTCTATGTAGAGACATTTTTTTTTTCAAATGTTTAGTCATATTTCAATCGATTCGTATTCAAAGGTGTTGATCATAAATCAAGGTTTGGTGCCAGTACCATTACCCAACAGTCTAGTATTCATCTGCTTGGCAGCGTTTAACTTGAAAAAAATGTTTTTTTGATCAGAGGAATTGTCACACAAGGATGTTAAAAACTTTAGAGAGCAATAACTTTTTTATATTTCATTGTATTATTTCATTTGCGTATCAAAACCAAATATAGACATGCCCTCCTCAGTTTGCTCTTTACGTGATATTCATTCCATTGCTGCTTGTGCAATACTTTGTCTAAGTAAATATAGTAGAAAATTGAAGAACGGGTCTTTTCATCTTTCTATTGTAACAAAAAATTACTTGAACAAGTTTGATAACAAAAATTTTTAAATTAAAGATTACCCCGCTGACTTTGAAAGTGTTGCAATTATGATATAGCATTGCTTGTAATGGTATACAGCAATACAAACTAGGCTTACGCTCCTATGCAACGAGTGCCTAAACATTCTGATGACAACGCACTCATTAGGATGATAGCAAGATCTTTTTTACGTGTTAACTATTTGGAACCATAACAGAGTCCTGTAAAAGCTTTAGATATACATGTAGGAAACTGAAGCAGTAATATAGCTTTTCAAGTCAATGGATGTAACAACAATATTGTATTTATCATTGACCTGTGCTACATACTGAATGCATGCAATTTATTCTATGAGAAAATTACTCTTGATAAAATACCGTGGTCTGTCTCATGATACTTTTCGCACAATGAATAGATTTTTCTGATGTCACACCTCCTTTACGCAAACAGAACCTTCATGTGTTAAACAAATCGAGTACTTAGAACGCTACCCAGAGGTTTTATTTCCTGTCAAATTGCACCGTTCAAATATGTAAGGATGTGATGGGATCGCTGGTAAAAGTTGTAATTGCACTGTGTGCAGACTGCAGGCCATTCCGAGCACACAAAGAGTGAAATAGGTGATGTGGATGGAGGGGGAGAGCATGCAGGGGATCGTAATAACAAAAAGAAAGGCAAGGGAAAGAACAAAGGAAAAACCAAGTCAATGAGCATAGAGGAGTTTCATCATGGCTCAGTTCAACCAGAGGGCAAACGTATGTAAACATTCATGATGGAGATTATAAAGTAGGGGATAGTTTGAATTGAGTAGTGAACTACGTCTGCCACCACTGAGAGCGGT
Source organism: Watersipora subatra (assembly GCF_963576615.1). Taxonomy (NCBI): domain Eukaryota; kingdom Metazoa; phylum Bryozoa; class Gymnolaemata; order Cheilostomatida; family Watersiporidae; genus Watersipora; species Watersipora subatra. The sequence goes on along the minus strand of NC_088708.1, from coordinate 31,145,174 downwards.
AGATCTGGATATTGTTTCAGTATGTTCTATCTTTTGTAAATCTTTCCAATTTTACACTTGAATGTGTTTGTTTTTCTTAGCCGTGTCGCTAATCGTTTATGACGGCGGCCGCATTAAAAATTGTCAAATTGTTTGTCGCGACTTCCTTGTGATACAAACACAGCGAGTCATGTAAACCTTAATAATAGCTTAAAAGCAGGCTCAACAGTAAAGTTCAGTAACCAATTCAGTGATGTGAAGTACACATAAATACCGAGCGCATTTGAAAAGCTGACAGGCATTTGAAAGAAGTCAGCGGTATATTTTTACGAAATGCTTAATCTAGTTTTTTTGTTGATTATTTTTTCACTTAAGCAATTTGACCCTAATGTCGTAAGCGAGGGGCGACAGCATTGTCGAACATCAGACAGTGGCTACGTATCAGTTTAGCAACAAGTGTCACTAATTAGCTCAGATGTCAACCGAGATATTCACACGCTCCATATGTCATGTACGATAGTCACTCTATTATAACTAACCAGCTGTGATGCCGTATTGGCAAAAATTCAATCATGAATTTTGAGAAAGAGCAAAGATCTCTATACCATCATTTCAATGATAGGGTTTGCCTCACATCTACAGTACTGTTTACTGATGTAGACTACACATTTGAAACACTACTCATGGGGCATTTTTAATTGTTTGGAATGCCAAAAGTGAAGTTGTGTAATTGTAGGAGTATGAGATTTTGTTGCGTTGTCAATTGTACTTTGCGTATAATCAACTATGGCACCCTATTAAAATTCTATTAGTTTAGGAAAATACTCCATACTTAATGACTTTTCATTTGATTATTTATCTTGTTCCGTTTGAAGTTATTTGTTCATGCCATTGAGCAAATAGCTCCTATTGTGACTGCCTTTTCAGCGCGGTTTGCATGATTAAACAAAAGCTAGTAAATGACTTGTAGTTTATGTCGGAGGCTATAATAGTGTAGGTATTAGAATATTAATCTTAAGCAAAAACTCTAAGTTTTTGCTACAAACCTGAACAATCTTTTAACTATTCGTAACCATCATGGTTCATGCAAAGTAACAATTTCAGTCTCATATGATGAAGCCACTGTCAACTGTAGTACAGTCATATCTATGGTGTTGTCAACCCTATAATGTTGTCAACTCTTTGATGTTATCAAATCTATGATGTTGTCAACCCTATGGTGTTGTTAACTCTATGATGTTATCAACTCTATGATGTTGTCAACCCTATGGTGTTGTTAACTCTATGATGTTGTCATCTCTATGGCGTTGTCATCTCTATAGTGTTGTCAACCCTATGGTGTTGTTAACTCTATGATGTTATCAACTCTATGGTGCTGTCATCTCTATGGTGTTGTTAACCGTGGTGTTGTCAACTCTATGATGTTGTCAACCCTATGGTGTTGTTAACTCTATGATGTTGTCATCTCTATGGCGTTGTCATCTCTATAGTGTTGTCAACCCTATGGTGTTGTTAACTCTATGATGTTATCAACTCTATGGTGCTGTCATCTCTATGGTGTTGTTAACTGTGGTGTTGTCAACTCTATAGTATCAGCAAGTTTTGTAAAAACCAGTTTAAACTTGTTGTTTTGATTAAGCCTCTAGTACTAAGGAAGATCACCTGCCCGTCCCGTTTTTGTTAACAATATGCAGCTACAAATGGCCATTTTTCTTATCAGCTGCTTTGTTCAGCTATTAAAAATATAATTATGTTTGAAGTTTTTCGTAGTATCTAACACTTTAACGGTATTGAATCACTTCTGCGATTTCAAAAGTTTAAATGATGAAGTTAAATAACTAACCCTGCTCCTACTGATCTAATAATACATTAATGATTTTTATAGAAGCAAAACTCCGACCTGATTTTTACAGTTGAACTCGGCACGAAACTTCGACAATTAAGAGATGTTCAAAAGTTGAATTTAGCCACATGTTTTTAACAGGGACACAGCCAATAAACATAATAATAGATCAAAAAACTCTATCATTCGTCCCTAGGAAGCATGACATACGTAAGAAAAGACATTTAAGAGATAGGCCATAAACATCGATCTCTCGTCTTTCAAAATGTAAAAGCATATATATAAGTGACACAACTGCTAATATCTGTATGTCATTGGATATAAATGTGTTTAGATTAGGAGTTTGGATTGTTGGGAATACAATGCATGGCACATGCTTATTGCAGAAGATGTTGAAAATGGTCAAAGAAGAATATCCGGAAGTGGTGATGATTTCTTTACCGAAGTTGCAACGGAAGCTGCCAGTATGATTAAGAAAGATAAACTACAGGAGGAATATAAAAAGGTTCGTTATGTTTCAGGAGGCGTTGATAGATTTCTTGTTAGGAAGACATACTTAATCGGTTTCACTGAATAACTCTCTAGTTTGTTGGGTCTCTTGTAGCAATATAAGGTGCAGGCTGTACTTGTTGGTCTCTTGTAGCAATATAAGGTGCAGGCGGTGCTGCAAGCCAAGCAACTCTTTAGTTTGTTGGGTCTCTTGTAGCAATATAAGGTGCAGGCTGTGCTGCAAGCCAAGCATAACACCGAGTTAGAATCAAGGGACAGCGCAATAACTGAACTGAAGTCTGAACTAGCTGAAACTCAGGTGATTTTCCCAACTTATCTGCTTTTTATATTGTAAGTCATCATGGTTACTGGAACAGCCTCAGCGCATGCTTAAGGATCCATGAAAGATTGTAGTTTTTTCTACTGGTTGGAGAGATTCATTCTAAAAACATATGTATGTCAATTTAAGCCATGCATTGTGCCAAGGTTTGATGTTTGTTTAAGAAATTGTGCCAAGCAATATAGCAGCGGGATATTCATTGTCGCCTTGCTAATAATATTACCGTATGTAATTAGGTGGATCAACCGATTCAATAGCTTTGTCATTAATCTAGTTATAATCTATATACAAATGCCTCATAAAACCGGGATTAGAAAAATTCATGATTTTTTTTCAAAAAGATCGAATTTTTCTCATACAAATCAGTTTTAATGATTTTTTGATAAATTTGATTTTTTTTGCTCATTTTTGTACACGCAAATTGTCTGTGAGTTGCATTGCACGTCAGCATCCTGGCGAACCTGCTTTTCAATATTACTGACCTACAAGCTCTGATTTGATAATACACAAGTGTGAAGCTATTTGTCACTGCTAGCATCATGGTGGAAATGCTATTCAATGCTCCATAGAAAAAGATCATATGGCTAGTATATTCAGTTGTGATTGTGTTGGTCTGGTTGCCTTTAAAGAAGACACCGTCATTTTGGATAAAGGAGTTGTCTGCTTATATTTGATTCTGCAGCAAGATTACTCCAGTCTCAATGCACAAAGCAAAACTCATCTAATAAGATGTTATTTTAAACTTGCAGGCAGAGTTGAAAAAAGTGAAAATGAGGAATAAGCAGTTGTGCTTTATTCTTGGTCAAGGTGAAAGTAAGTGTTGTCTACTCTTGTTTGGTGAGGCTGTGGGATACACCGTATTGAGATGTATTACTACTAGCTACTGATACATCTCCAGCATTTCCCTAGATTAAACATTGCACTCGTGCCGACATGACCATGTCAAGTCCAGTGGTGATGTGCGATTGTTTGCTACACTTTCCTACCGTTACTTATTGAAACAATTTTAACATTTCATTCTCCTGAATACTTCATTATTAATAATTCTATTGAGTGAGTGGTTGACTCCCCTACACTCTGAATTGTGTCGCTTTGCTTACAGTGAAAGAGAAGGCGGAAATCCTTCAACAAGTGGACTCACTTAGCCAAATCAAAGATGAGCTTACTGCTCAAGTCAGCATGCTAACCAGTGACCTTGAAAAGGAAAGGTCAAAGGTTCACGCACTGCAGAATGAGATCAGCAAGCTCAAGGTAAAGCTGCATTCACACCAGCCGATTTGCAAACCAAGTTTTTGTGGCCGATCTCTAAATGATTTTATGGGAGCTATCGACCAGATTTTGAAGGAGTTTGGACTGAGCGTAGGCAATTTTGGCAGTTTTTATTTGCAGGGTCAGATGACTTTAGGTGGTATATTTTTAGTGAGTCGTGCTTTTCATTATGTTAACGGTTTCCTACGATGCTTATCGTGGACGTGTTTAGCAAGTGTACTGATTATTTTGCACTGCCCAGCTCATCACTAATAATGGATATCTATAGGGAGAACAACATTTTGCTAACATAACGTGCTTCAACTATTATATCAACGGATAATAATTAAAGCAGATGTTTCAATTATTATGCTATGACTGTAATAATCGAATGGAGAGTAATAATTCTGTTAATAGCACCCTTCAGTGGTGCTATTAACAGAATTATTACTGGAGAGTAAAGCTATGACAAAAACATGCATGAATGTAAAGACAAATATGACAATATGTGGCGATATGTTTAAGTGGCTACTCAAATTGAAAATCAGTCATCGATAAAATTATTCTCTGGACAAAATTGGTTTCGGGCTCATTTGCTTTGTGCACACGATGTGACTCTTGGTCAGTGGGGCAATCGGCCTGAAACCAGCTGGTGTGAACGCAGCTTTAGGATTACAATATGAAGGAATTACGTAACCTTAAGTTTATTTACTTGTTAAATTCTTCAACGCAGTCTCTGAGTGTAAACCCTTGCTTTATAATAATTGCAGCCTGGTTTTTGGTGTGATTATGAAAGTTGATGAGTTGAAACCTGGCCTCCCCTAGCTAACTTTCTTCTCATCGGTCACTACAAAGTACACACTTCTTTCAGCTTCTAAGAAGTGCGTCAATACACGGTGCAAACTAAACTCCTGTGCATTCCAATCACGCCAGCTTTCAAGGATGAATTTTATGTGGAGCTTATAACAGCTTTAATCAGTAAATACGTCTCAAACAATTTTTTATGATATATCTCAAACTTTTCACAAAACCAGTCAATTTTTTAAAAACTTAGTTGTTCAGGTTGTTTTGGAGCTCAAGCATGAGGGTTATGTACGTTACGTAACTCTGTTATACTCACAATCTAACCCTCTAGAGAACAAACTAGGTATGGTGTTACTGTAAATGTGGTATAGCAGAATTCACTATGAAGTAAATTTGCATTTGTTTCCTTATTTCAGCATAAAGGCAAGTGAACAATGAAGACGAACCCATCGTTTCATCAATTCCTACCACTTGGAAGGATGTTCTACAACACTCGTATATATTTATTTCATTGTGTACATGTACAAAGATTCATTGTATTTTTGGTGTTATTTACTCAAAATTACATCATAACAATAGAGTAATCCATAGACAAGGTCGAAAAATATTATATTCTTAAAAATGTAACAACCATAAAAAGGTCACTCAGCCCTGGAAAGGAGAGATGCATTGAAAATGTATGAGCGCGCTCAGAGGTATACAAGGGTATAACAGGGACCTTCAGAGTGCTGGGTGTCTTGCTAATACAATTACACAACAACTTTTGCCAAGAGATACATGGCAACTAGAAAGGTTATTCATGTTATATTAATAATGGTAGAAGAGTCATTGCATTGTGGTTGCGCTCGCGCAGGCAATGGAATCTTTACACTGCGATCTGAGCTTGATTGATTTCTTGATGTCAGACACTGACCTGAAGCAGAAAAAGAAAGTGTACCACATACATGGAGGTGCACGAGGGTTATAGTAGGAAAGTGTACAGCATACATAGAGGTGCATGAGGGCTATGATAGTAGGATGTGTACCGCAGGCATAAGAGGTATATAAAGTGTAGTAGGAACATCATGCAAAACAACTATGAATCAAAATGTTCCATTTGTGCATAGGAAGCCTGTGACAGGTAATAAAAGGCACATCTAATCGCTGTTTACCTACAAATGTACAAATAAATCTAATTTGTTTGGACTGTGTTTAAACTGGTTTCACAAAATTTATTCCTCCAGACTTAGGATACACCACTATTCTTTTTATATTCTGTCTTTAAAAAGAATAAAAAGAGTGTCTACGACCTTCGACAAAAAACTATATTTTAAATTTTTTAGTAAACTTCAACAAAAATCCTATTTAAAATGAAACAAAATTTGGAATTGGATCTCTTGTTTTGTCATTCACTCGGCATTGCATTCAAGAGTGGCAAGTGTCAGGCCATTTAACAATAGATTGAAAACTTAAATTGTTTCCATATTTTTTATTACCTAAAAATATGAAAGGCAAAAAGAGAGTGTCTGTTGACATAAACAATTTTTCATTTATGACATCAAAATAAATATCAAAGCTTCTGAGGATTTTAATGAATAAACAGATTATTACAGCCACACCACCCTTAAATTCTCTATCGATTCATTCCTATGATTGAAATATAGTCCCGACAATACTCACCTCAAAGGATAACTACACAGATACAGTAGTCTACACCTTAGAACATGATATACTCACCTCAAAGGACAACTACACAATACAGTACTCCACACCTTGGAACATGATATACTCACCTCAAAAGATGACTACACAATACAGTACTCCACACCTTGGAACATGATATACTCACCTCAAAAGATGACTACACAGATACAGTATTCCACACCTTAGAACATGATATACTCACCTCAAAAGATGACTACACAGATAGAGTATTCCACACCTTAGAACATGATATACTCACCTCAAAAGATGACTACACAGATACAGTATTCCACACCTTAGAACATGATATACTCACCTCAAAAGATGACTACACAGATACAGTACAGACGGTTCCCTACTTACGAACATTCGAGTTACGAACAACCCGTACATACGAACAGGTCTGCGCGTATGTCCGCCGCTAATACCGACGGTATTACCGACGTATTAGCGGCGGAAATAGGCACTACTCAGAAGCCCAATCCAGCATCCACCTTTCTCTGCCCAGTTCGTTGCAGCGCATAAGTGCGTGAACGTATCTCCAGTGCGCAAAGAACTTTTTTATTTTTACTGTACGTATTGTAAAGGAATTTGCCGGCCTTTACTTTATTGGTTACCCTACTAATATAGCACTGAAGCAACTTACGAACAAATTCACCTTACGAACAATCGTTCGGAACGTAACTCGTTCGTAGGTTGGGAACCGTCTGTATTCCACACCTTAGAACATGATATACTCACCTCAAAAGATGACTACACAGATACAGTATTCCACACCTTAAAACATGATAGGCTTAGAAGCTGTGACATCCGTGACATATTGTGTGAATCGCTTGAGAAACTTTGGGTACTCGCGTTTATAGACGGCTCTGAGCACAGATGGAGGTGCCCAACCTCCGGGATTCACTATAATCAACAATACAATTCACTGATCAGGGCCTGATTGGATGTTAGTGTTTGTCCTACCGACTCTGTCAATGTTCAGAAGCAATGTTAGTGGAAGTTGTAGAGAGTTATCAAGATTGCAGCATATGCCTATGAGTGATGATGCAAACTTTGGTGCCAACTTTTTATAAAGATATATAAATAAAAGATAGCAAACACAGACCTAAAAGAACTCAATAAACAGCAAGAGTAAAGTGCGAGCAATAACCAATCACACAAATTGCATAACAAGAAAGGCGTTAATGGAGGTTATCAGAGAATGGTTAAACAACTCCAAAAAGCTATAAGATAGTTTTAGGCTTTGCTTTATGATCGTGTTATAGATGAAAAACAGAGTCAAAGCGAAACATGCAATTACGGGCGATTAATAGTATAAAGTCTGTGATTCCCATAATAACGGCTACTGAGAACAGCTACAGCGCGAGGAGTCAGGCAAACAGTAACGTCTCAAGTCTAAATTAGTACCAAGGGACAGATCGTCTCACAATAGCAAACAGCATAGGTACCTACATGTATGTGTTCGGAACTAATACATATTGCAATTTGTGACATCCCTTTTGGAAACTAGCCTTAGTGATACATGTGTGAAAGTGCGTAATAACCAATGTTGAAAGCACGACAAAGCAAGAACATGGACAAAAGAGGAAATAGGGGAACAGCGGAAGGAGTCTCACCACAAGCGTGATAGGATATTTTAGTGCGGACATTTGCTCTAGTTAGTTTTTCACTGCATAATCTGCTCTCGCAGATCATAGCCAAGTTCATCTTCAACCGAATCATTCCATTGTTTAACTAAAAGTATATCTTACATTGCAAGAAACTATACGGGAAAGCGGGTGAAGCATTCAGCAGGCAATACATATAATGTCATACCATTGGCAGCATACTGCACATGACAAGTGATGTCGTCTCTCGTTGTCTCCCCACCATCATCACGAGGAGTGACAGTGGTTTCGCATATCAGAGCGACATTCATTTTAACTCTAACACATTTGGTTGGCTACAAATATCCACAGCAAGGTTGTCTCCATATAAGGGCCAATGCAAGCTTAAATAGTAGGTAGAATAGGCTGAGCTAGACTCCAGCCATTGCCTGTCTATTTATATCTATAAATACCCTTAATTAAACGACATATGACAGCAGCTAAGTACACGGTTGCAGCAAAAAAAATGAAAAGCAATTGTCTCATGAAAGTATTTGCGATCATTTGACTTTGCTTGTGGACAAGCAGTGGCACAGTGGCACAAGTTGAATACAAGCAAGAATCTCTGTTATATAGCTGACTATCCACTCAGCTGACAAACTTTGCACGATACCAAAGCACGATTACTATATTGTTTTCTTTTGTTGCTCTATAAAAAGTCATAGAATTTTGTGTTTAAAATAACCAGATGTTTATCACAAATGCAAATTCCACTAATTACATAAGTATGGATGTGTTTTTATTTTTATAGTTTTAACTATTCAGGCAGGCATTGCAGGAAAAGGATGTCTATTTAGTTTGTGCAGCTTGTCTGTCATCAGTCATATTATATTACTATTGCAATACTTTGAGCAAAGTTTATTTCTTTTCTAGTTTTTATCAAAATTTTTTATCTAACATTTTAGTTACCCTAAAATAGGAAAAGACGCCAATCTGTCAACTTTTTGCAACGTTTGTATAAAGAACAAACAAAAGAATCCAATCTCAACTTGATTTGTTCGTAATAAAAACTTATTTGTAAAACTATCATGTTAAACTCCTTTTAAGGAATGCACGATGTCTATTCTCAAACTTGGTCAAGTAGAGTGGATAACAGGCCATCATGTGCATCCATATTTTAACTCTTTAACATATAGACTCCAATTGTCATTATAGAGGTGCAACTCTCTATTTTCGCACATTGCAAAATTGTTTTGTTATCGACAATGGTTCATAGCTCACCAAAATTGAAAAAGGAACCCTGGAAACAAAGTTAACCAGACACTAACCGGTGCTTTATCATGCTCCGTCGAAAAGTTACATACAATCCAAACGTCGGGACTTGTGTCATCCTTGCTAGGTACATGTCTGATGTGCGACCAGAACACTGAATCCCGTTGTGTCGTCGGCCAAACCCTTTTGTGAACTTGGTGTGTGATGACTGTGTCCTCGGACACAACTTCTACGGTTGCGGTGCTGTCGAGGGTGCCCTCCCACTCCATACGCACACTGTTGTCCCAGAAATAGTGGCACAGCTCATGCCCGGTGACGCCCTGCAAATAGAGAACCATATGGACTATGAATGATATGGGCGATGAGATGAAAGAGTGTGCAACCTTTTAAGACGGATATAATCAGATAACCAAATAAAGCTTTACTATAATAAGAGCCGTTTCCATCCAAAGGCATGATTGGAGGTTAAAAAAAGATTGCACTGTCCAGGATTAAAACTCAAGACATACAGCTTGGTAGACAGACACTCTAATACCTGTACCAATCAGCTACCTTCAAATATTTCGTAATAATCATGCAGCTATTTATTCTGTGTGCTTCATTGGCACACCTGACAATCTCTCACGGTGTACCGGACTGGCAGGGTGCTAGTGCATATGTGCTACGCTACTAACAACCACCTGTTGGAAGTTCCCCTTATCAAACTTTTGCAATTAAAAACAAAAGCGGTGAATAATGAACAATGTTGTAACAATGAGAAATGAGAATAAGGAGCAGAAGCAATGCAATTAATACTGAAAAATTTTGCAGGTAGGCTGCTGCTCTTTACCTGCACATGGTGTACAGCTTTGAGCGGGTCTACAATCATCCCATCCTCTTCCATTTCTCTCCGGTAGACTTTCATCTCTCCCTCATCATGAATCGCCTCCCAAACAGAACTGTCCAGGGTTGAATCTGCATACTTGATATGCTCAGCTATCACACTGTTTACCTGTTCAATAATTACAATTCTATGGGCACAGAAAGGAACAACATAAAAGAATTGCGTCAATACGCGAGATAGCAAATACAACCTAACCTTTATGGCAAGACAAAATACTACAGTTCCAACACAGCTCGATGAATAAAAGAATAGAACATGATTGCTTTACAAATGCATAGAGCAACACATTACGGCTTTTTATATGCACTATATGACAATGATAAATTTATAGATACACACTGCAGCGTATGACAACTTCATAAATTGATAGAGCAATACATAAAACAGCTACGACTACAAGTAAGGCAACATCTTTACACTCACTTCCTCAAAGAGCCTGCTGGAAGGAGAGAGGGCGAGAAGAGAACCTGGGGTGTTGGCAGCTGGAGTGTGCCTTACGATATTCTTACTCATTTCCTTTCGCTTCTCCAGCAGCTCTGCATCAGTCTCCAGCTTGTCCATAGATGCATCGACTGCATCGAAGAACTCTTCCTCATTAATTATGCATGTCGGACCTTCCTGGAAAAACAACAGACACAACATGTGATACGATAGGAGAACGGTCGATGCTGGGTGCTAAAGACGCTTTCTGATTTCCTGTGAGCACCGAAAAAGGATTATGCATGACAAATATAAAAACATGTCCACCAAGGAAAGAGGGGTATGGTATAAGCGTTTGTATAGGCCTATGCATACGCCTATATGCCACTTTCAGCGATATACGATCGACAACGTAATTACTCTATCGGCAAGCAACAAACGAATTGAATGAAGTAATTTTAGCACACACTGAATATGCTTGTTATGAACCAAAGTGTGTGGCTACCGCAACCTAAAAACAAAAGAATTTATTTATAAATACAGACGCTCCCCAACTTACGAACGAGTTACGTTCCGAACGATCGTTCGTAAGGTGAATTAGTTCGTAAGTTGCTTCAGTGCTATATTTTGTAATATAATTTATGTTTAAGGCCTATATAAGTATATTGAAGGTTTATATAAGTATGTTTAAGGCTTGTATAAGTAGCCTGTATTGGTTTGTACTGAAAAAATATTTAATAAAATGGAGAGAATACGTACAGTACTGTACTACGTAATTTATATCATGAGAGGGTCTTCGTCGTTGCTGGAATGGGCTTCAAAAGTTACTTCCTCCCCCATAACTTCAATGTAGGAAGATAAAAAAGTTCTTTGCGCAGTAGAGATGCGTTCACACACTTATGCACTGCAACGAACTGGGCAGAGGAAGGTGGATGGTGGGTGGTGCTTCCGAGTAGTGCTTCTTTCCGCTGCTAATATCAACACCAAGTGTCTTTATTAGCGGCGGACATACGCGCAGACATGTTCGTATGTACCGTTGTTCGTAACTCGAATGTTCGTAAGTAGGGGAGTGTCTGTATGTCAGGCCACAGCTTTAGCTGCTGCATCGGCACACCTGCACTTACCCACTTGTATCTATTTGTGAGCTTCAATAACAAACTCTCCTGTGCAGCCATTTCAACTTCCCTTTAACGAGCACCTACTACTGATGATGCACCATACCCTAGGACACTTATATTTCGCTAGTATTTAGTTTCGTGAGTAGCACACAGAGTAAAATTTCGCTGCAACTTAATTTCGCAGCTCTGATGAGTGCGAAAATATAGTGATGTGAAAATAAATACAGGGGAACAAACAAATTAAATTCCTCAGGTCCGGTCCTCTAGTAAAAAAAGTTTTTATATTTGCGACTAGTTTGTATTTGTAACCCGCAGGTATAAATGTATGGCAGAAATCGATAATTCAACGTGATCGCTTGCTGCCATTTGTTTCTTGGACTATCAATGACGTCTCGGTCCTTTCCGTCGGGACCGATATGGTACCAATATTAGATCTCAAGTATTTATAGCAAGCGATGGCCATGGCACGTTTTGAGTTCACAATATTTCAAATTAAACAAAAATCAAATACAGTACATGTCTCATAAAAAAGAAAATAGATAACAACCAACATCACAACCAGAATTGTATAACATGGTTGGACCTGGTGAGGGTTGTTATCGTTTTTGGTTGGCAGTAAAATTCATCACTACAATAAGTATTATTTAATTGTATGACTTCACCTACCAGACTTTCATCCTCATCAGTTACAAATTCGGTGACTAAACTGATATCATCATCTTCTTCGTTTGTCTTGGCTTTTCCAAAAAAACTTGTCATCTTAATTTGCTTTGCCATGCTGCTCATTCGGTGTATTAACGAATTTACTAGAAATTTCCCAATGAGCTCAATCACACACAAAATTATCTGCATTTCTAATATCACGATTTTGTTGTGGATATCAATGAACTACAGGGCCGTATTCCCTTGGACAGCTGGCCGGCTAAGACGCCCCAACTTTTTAGGAATTTCATAGTCCAACGGCTATAGAAAGGTTTTTATCGCTGTAGAATTTCACTTTATTCGAAGCCATAGATACAAACATCAACTTTTAGTAGTTCTTAGGCGTCATTATTATCTTCATCAGCGGCAAAATATTCTTGTTGACGACTTTTATAAAGGTTTGCAAAATATCAAGTTTTAGCAAACATCTGCTTGCCCATATCCTACTTAATGAACTTGAAATAAAATCGGCAAAAATGATCTTTGTTAAAACGCTTAAAAAAAAAGATGTCTTCTTTCTGAGCTTTTTAACTGCATACAAGTTTTGCCTGTTTTAATTTTAAAACGTTTTGTCAGTCACATCAGCTAAAACAAAGCAAATCTCAAAAAATAGAAAAATGTTGATACTTGCCAATAAAATTTTTTAAAACTTCACGTGAGAGGCCCGGCTGAGGCCCTACATAAGAGAAACCTGTTGGGAGCTTACAGCACCCCCCCCTCCTTCTCCACACCCCAGATGTTCATAACTAGTCGTCTAACATTAGCCCCCCAACTTGCAACCAGTGAATACAGGCCTGTGTAGAACATAGCTATTTAATTTCAAATTTTCGCTAGTTCGTTATGATAGTTTAGTTTCGCGCATTAATTTTTCGCGTGATGATGACTCCGCGAAAACGCGAAAGTTAGATGCCGCGAATACTTAAGTGTCCTAGGGTAATAATTATAAACAAATGTGGTGGGAGAAGACAACTCCACGAAAACAGTTCAGTTACGCCATTGGTGTTGTTGTAGTCTGGTAACTAAAACAGTTGTAATGATGCTCACCTCATAGTCTGGGCCTCCTATCACAATAGGCTTTCGTGAGCTGTCTTTGCAAGACTTGTACAGCTCTTCAACCTTCTTTCTCCTTTCCACTTCCTATAAAATATAGTGTGTAATAACATACTCGAACATGCCTGACTCTCATATGTACCACTGCTATAAATTTATACACTTTCATTTCCAAATGAGCCTTGATGTTTTAAGAATCAGTTTGCAAAATTTATATTATTTAAGATTTTAGAAAAACATCCTACAGGACATTTGGTATAATCTGCTAAAAGGCAGCAGTGCTGGAAGACATACCTAAGCGGCTAATCAGAAAACTTATCTTTAAGCTAAATTCTCAAATGGCATATCTGAAACACACCGAGTAAAATGCTCGAGTATATAAATTTGCTGACTAACAAAATTTTATCGCTTTGAAAGTATCCACTGTTAACTTACAAATATTCTAGTCTAACCTCTGACCTTTGCCAAGAAGCATCCATTGGTAAAAAGAAAACCTTGCTTAGTTTATTCATTTCTCGCTTGAAGTTCCAAAATTGATATACATGTTTAGAAGCTTTGGCTATTCAATCCATATGTATTCTATCTATATGTATACTGTATATATATATACTGTATAATTTATATGTATATCTCCATGTATATATGTATATCTATACTGTATAATCCCACGACCATACATAGCAAAGCGATTGGTTTGGGAGATTTATGATAAATGCATATGTGCACACAACTTCCGAAAAATTATCCGTCAACGGCGTTACCAAACCCTTGTATTGAAATTTCTTCAACAAATTTAACCATTTTTGTGTAGAGTCGTTCAAGTATAATAATAATACAAAACACATATAAAACTATTTAAATATGTTACCAAGTCTTTGAAAGGTTACCGCAAAATTCTAAAACTAACCCATCTGATCGGATGATACATAAATAGACAGATTAATTCGGCCTAAAATCGAAATAGAAACTTGAGAAACCCTTTTTAATCAAAATTAAGACCGGCCAACAAAATGCCAATAAGGCCGTGCGACAGATAGTACATGTATAACTATTAAGTCGTCCAAATTTCACAAGAAAAACATGCACATTTCGCCAGTCTATGGAATTGTTCAATTGCCGAAGGTTTCTGTAATTAACTTAGAAGTACTGAAAAGTGATTGTTTCTTTTTTGCCGATTTTACTATTCGAATTAATTATTTGATTTTATAAAAAATTTTTTATAAAAAAATTATAATATTTAATTATAAGAATAATCATTAGAATTTACAACATCGAAGTAAATAATGATTGCATTGTCTAATTGCCGAAGGTTTCTTTAAAGGTTGACTTGTAATAAAATTCACATTACAGTTATTCGATATGAAAAGATTCACCATGTCTTACGCTGTTGTGCTGTAGGTGCAAAATATGTGGGAATGTGATTACAAGCTCTTAAAAGCTAAAAAACGAACAGTTAATCGCAGCCACACGAGACCGCTGTAGTTTGGATTCGCTTTCCAAAACGGCTCAGATGGGACGTACTTGTTACAGGATGGTTTCGGTTTACACTTTCATGCAATCTTATTCGTCAAAATATTTTCACAAATATACTTCACGCATACAATAAAACCATGTCTATTGTTCTTACGCGTCTGTTTTATCGTCATTATAATGCTGTCACTTTTAGCACTGATATCTTATAACTTACCGTAAAAAATCGTTAAACTTTTCAACCTTAGCTCGAATGAGTACATATCATTATCTGATAATAATGACAAGCCTGTTGGTCACCTGTGATAATCGAAAAGTGCTGCAAAAATTATTTTCGAAGTATTGGGTCACATGATCAGATTACGACTTGACGATTAGTCCAAGCCGAAACAAAACTGTAAAGTAGCGAGCATCTATATTTGATACGGGTCTTTGGTAAAACCCGAAGTGTTTGTCATAAACTAGTGCTACGATAAGTTTTATATTGAGCTTTTTATTGGCCTTTTAATTCATGTGAGGACATCACGTGACAAGACGATAACCAAACTGTAATGAATACGTCAAATAAATAAAGAGATTCCAATCTCTGAAAATTGCTCTTACAAAGCATGAAACTATTAGTAATGAAGTGTTTTATCTAAAGATATAGTCTATTTTACTGATTTTAACTTCCTCTGATTTTATCATTGAGCCCTCTGCGCGTGCACACACACACACATATATATATGTGTGTGTGCGCTGTATATGTTTATATGTATACTAGATGAATGCCCAGCATTGTCCGGGTAATAAAAGTCTTTGCAAATAAAATTTATTTTTATTTAACATATAACAAGGGAGTTCCCATTTTAAAAGTGCAAGATTACAAGAAAAGATGATTTGGTAATGATATAATTAATATGAACTGAGAAAACAAAATAAAAATCCTGCATATGCTGAATTAATAATAACAATTCGTGCATAAAAGTGTGTGTATAAAAAAGGTTACCGTTCTAGCAGAAGTTTTCCATTAAAACTTTGAATACGAAATGTAAAAATGAGATATCATACTGTCTTTGACTGATCGAATGGAGAGAGAATATAGATGCTATTCTTACTCGAGATAATACAATTGTCCGCGTAAAAAGAATTGGCCTTGATGGCGATTTACCAATTGAACCTTACGGAAAATCGGAAATAGAAGTTCAAGAAAACACGAAAAAGCATCGCGTTTCATAGAATTCAATTAATACATCATTTTGGGTATAAAAACCGGAAAAGGGTGTACATGTTATATAGTAAGAGCTATTAATTGGAAGAGCTTTTGTAGTCTCGTGGTTAGAGAATTGGATTGCAAACCTCCGGTTGCAATCTTCGCGAGTTCAAGGCAAGCAGAGTGCAAAATTTTAATTCCAAGATTTTCATAGCTATAGCTAGACATACAGAAGGACCAGCGACAAACTTTGAAATGTATCCATGTATATGTATATAAATACACACATACATACGCACGTATTTATATCCATACAAGAATATGATACATCGACTCAATTCAGAAAACAGAAGCGTGCAACCATTTGATTAGCGGAGAAAAACTGAGTTTGCTGACCAACACTTATATAATCACAATCTCCAATGTTGATTAGTTACCACACAAAACCAGGCTAAGCAAACAATCCATTTCATCAGCTTGAGCGTTCACAAACATAAATAGCATTCTACTTAGCCTCAAGGCCTCAAGGCCTCAACCATTCAGTGAACCAAATTCAGTTGAATATCGCAGTGAGACAGTATACAGAACAATCAGGTAAACTGCCCCTAGGCTGCTAGTCATACTAGCAGTTAATATTTGGGAGCAGAGAGGTTGATGCCTTACTGAAAGACCTGACTAAAGGGTTTAGCAGCTAGAGATCAGTTTTTAGTAAGAGAATTCCAGCAGGCAATTGCTTTTCGAGCGTTAATTTTGAGTCATTCAAAGGTTTGTTTAGTAGTTGACACGACACAAAATACAGTATTCACATTTTGTGTCAACCATTGGCAACTTGTCATTCCAAAACCAAATTTGTCTTAAACTACCCACAGAGTGAGTCACGCTTGATTTAATCATGTGCACGCAGTTCGACATATGACATTGACTAGCAGGTTTGCATAGCACCATCATGGGACACTCAGCCAGAAAGCAATTGCTCAACTAGTGCCTACTGTCGTATACTTCAGCAAAACTGTCTCATAGCTTCAACCCAGAAGACACACTGTTACATAAAGCTAACAGCGTGATCACACCGTTATATGAATAAATGCTATACCTTGTCATATTTCTTCTTCCATGCATCCTCCCGCTGACCCATCAGCTCGAGACAGTGAGATAATGTGGAGATGATTCCAGCAGTAGTGGCCTTGAATGTGATCGCTTCCCCTTTAAAGTCTATCGCATGCGCTCCATGCTGCTGAAATATCGCCTCTGTAAGCCAAAAGACAATTGTAGGCACACGCGAGCTCAGACTTGAACAAGCATGTTGTATCTCTAAATAACAGAATAGCCTAACTAGACTTTATGGCAGCAATCACTGAGGGATGACCAGACATGCCCAAAACCTTCAGGCTGACCATAGCCAGTCAATGTGGTTTACTTTTCGCATGATGCAGAATTAACACGTTAAAGCAAACAGAGCTCTGCTAAAAACATTTAGCAAATTCCAATAGTCAGACCTAAAACGGTGGCAATGAACGGTGGCAATGAACGGTGGCAATGAACGGTGGCAATGAACGGTGGCAATGAACGGTGGCAATGAACGGTGTTAAACAAGACAACAGTTTTAGGAAGACCAGTGTCCTCACATGAGCTGAAACATGCTAATCTGCCAACTATCCATCCTTCATTTTGCTGCCGGCACAACAACTTCCTCTTCTATCTAACAACTACTAACTCGCATGAGATAAGCTTAACTCTCTAGTCAAGGCAGCCAAGAAACATGGTTATAACCAATCCGTGATCCAAATTCATCTATAATGATGCAGCAAGGCATGGTTTCTTGTAATCTGCAGCTTATGCGGCGCAAAAGCTCTCAGCTAAATAACAAGTCACAAAATGGAGAAGTTCTCGTACACAAGTTTTTATTGGTAAAAGCAAAACTGTGCTTATAGACTTCTACATATGACTGCAACTATTGAAATAACATGTGGATTTTGTAAAGTTAAACGTCGATGAGTAAAACTCACTTTCCGTGACATAACTGGTTAGCCTAGTCTCAAACATAGATGTCTGGTTATCTCTGGGCATGAATAGTGACAGTCAATTATATCATGTTTTACTAATATTGGTTTCTACTTAAGCATTAGCTATCTCAACCTTGATTCTCACATTAATATTGATTATTTATCGCTCCTCTTATGATTGTAGTCTATTTTTATCAACAATAATAGAAGTAGAACAAGGTATGTAGATAATAGATAATTGTAATAATATATAATTGTAAATAACGGACAATTTATAGATTCAATCTAACTAATAGATAACAAATCCAACTGCAATTCACTCACTAAGAAGCTATCAACCCTTTCACTGTCATCCATGTACAAATTTAGCTTTCGATCTATCGCCAGCCAATGTACTGAAAATTGCTGATTTGGCTGCATGATATGTATACAAGTTCTTTCCATTTGAAACTTTATCTAGAGCATTTTTGTTATATATTTCATGTTGCCAACATGGTAACAAACAGAGCTATGCAAAATATACAATGTAGCTATACTATGTGCATTGCTAAAGCTAGGTGAAGCTACGATTGCTATGAAGCTATAATGATCCTCTACTATTATATTCCTTGCTCTTACAAAACTATGACTTTCGTCACCATCAGAGTCAGTGTTGTCACTTTCATTGTCTCAATATTTAATTAATTCTGAATCGGCTATGTCATCAACGGAATCTATTCTGTTTCTAACACAGGAGGTGCTTGCAGAAACCATATTGCAACTAAAAAGTTAAATCATCAGACAAAAATGTTAATTTTTGACTTGAAATTTTCTGATCAAAGATAATTTGCTTAGCGAATATAGGCCAATTTTTCAGAGAAGTATTCGAACAACACTCTTAACACATTAGAAATACTAATGATCGTCGGTTATGTTGTCACGAATTATTAATATTCAGTTACTACGCAACCACAGTGAACTTCTCAAAAATTTGCCTCCGGCAGTCGATCATAGAATTCGCATAAACTCGCGTATGGCAGTGAAAAGTTAAGATGAGAGTTGCGTGACAAACTACTATTTTCTGATAACAAAAGAATTGGTAAGAGTATATAATTACTCTATATAACATTTATTCTTTCATGATAGTCTCATTGCTTTCATTGCTTTCAACTAGTGCAAATGACTTTCTTCATAAAAGTATTGAAACTGTACAGCCCAAAGTTCATCATAAAATCTTACCAAATGATACACAAAGCAGTCATTATATATACCTCAAATTTTTCAGCAAATTAATAAGCTCCCTAAGAGACTGCACTCAAAGTAAAGCAAATTTCTATAGATGCATGGAGGTAACCGCAATTTAACTAATTAAGGTGTCAAAATGAATTAGGTTGGGTTTATTTACTGACATTTAAAATGACACTTAAATATTATAAAATCATCTACAAAGGCTTTCAAGCAAATCTCTAATTTTAAATTTCTAAAACAGAATAGAAAAGCTATCGTTCTATATTGCATAGTTGAAAGACAAATGGCTATAAATTTTTAACAATTATGTGAAGCAATCACCTTTACATGCACAGATTAATGCCAAACTGGAATTCTAAGCTGCCTCACTTGATTTACCAGTTTAACAATTATTCATTCAGCCCCATCCAATAACCTACCAGTAAAACTGCCAGTATTTATAGAGCAAGGACTGAGAAACTGGGCTGGTCTCATCTTTATAATGCAGCTCAAGATGGAGGTTTTGCATGTTATATTGAAGTTTGATTAACTCAAAAGTATAAATTTAGTTGTGATACACTTCGCTAATTTTCAACATGCTGGAACTAATATTTATGATATGTTTCATAATGGTAATGCCATGAGATAGACATAGATTTTACAGAAAAAACCCTATCCGTGTTAACATCTACAATACGACATTAAAATTTTCTTTTTTCACATTTATGAACCGAGTTTCACAAAAATATTGGATGTAAGAAAGGGTGCATCTATAGCACAGTGCTTATCACGCATAAGATTTAAAGTGTCTGAAATGGTGCTAGTCTACATAACAACAGTGATAACAATCCCTATTCGCTATTAACCTATAGTACTGATTGGCTGCGAGCTCGCTGAATAATAAAAATTATTAACATTCCAAATTAAAAATTTAAACTGTTTGTTCTGTAACCATTTACACGACATCCACTTTGCTACCTTCATGTATGTAACTACTTTTAGGTAATTAATCAACTTCCATGAGATGATACTGTCATGAAGATCAAGTTTACCGATATAAAAATGAATCCTTCGTCTTTTCGTGACGTCATTCTATCGTTGTCTGCCATCTTTATAGACAACCTTTATCGTTAAAAACCCGAAGCTTCTGCAATTAATTATTGCAAACAATGCTTTTGTTTGCAAATTTTTTATTTTAGTATCAAAACAACACCAAAAAATACTATTAATCAAGAATGAATACGAATGATGATCGTTTTCTACAAAGATGGCGGCTTTTTCGTAGACGAGCGCATGTGCAAACAGGGTTATAACGTCAAAAAAACGATGGATTATTATACGAAACAATGATTTATCGACTACATATTTCATCGACCGAGAAGGATTGATCAAAGCATTATCATTGCACCATCTGTTTAGAACCATTTCGCTCAAGATTTCTAACGAGTTTGTGTAGATGGAAGAAACAACAATAAATATATCATTAATATAAATATATCACTAATATAAATATATCATTAATATAAATATATCACTAATATAAATATATCACTAATATAAATATATCACTAATATAAATATATCACTAATATAAATATATCACTAATATAAATATATCACTAATATAAATATATCACTAATATAAATATATCATTAATATAAATATATCACTAATATAAATATATCATTAATATAAATATATCACTAATATAAATATATCACTAATATAAATATATCACTAATATAAATATATCACTAATATAAATATATCACTAATATAAATATATCACTAATATAAATATATCACTAATATAAATATATCACTAATATAAATATATCACTAATATAAATATATCACTAATATAAATATATCACTAATATAAATATATCACTAATATAAATATATCATTAATATAAATATATCACTAATATAAATATAGGGGTAACGGGGGCACTTTGGTCATAGGGGCACTTTGGGCCACCCATATTTTGAGCATTTTTGTATTTGTTGGAGTTATCATCTTTTGATAATATGAGAGGAAGAAATGTCATAGATCATCCATGTTGGTTTCTATCAGCTAAAGCAAGGTGGGCTAACACAGGTTAGTTTTACCTGATTTTTGTATGAAAAACTAAAATATTGCATCTAAACTATTTGAATCACATACTCCAATCGTATATGGATACAGATTGGGTTGAACTATGTCATTATTTGGATGTATATTTTGCTTGTTTCTTCGCTTTATCTAATGTATCACTTTCATACAAAATGAGCTGTGCAACATTTTCATTAGTAACATAGCGTGGGGCACTTTGGGTCGCATGATCTGGGGCACTTTGGGCCATGGCCCAAAGTGCCCCAGGTCAATTATATTTGGAAATGTACTTTTGTTTTAGTTTATTTCACAGCGTATCATCACTATCTGTTGACAATGAACCTAATGTTGATAATGTTGTTTTAGTATATTACAAAGATGGTTCGAAATTACCAAAAAAAATTTTTTGATTCTACCATCGCTGATGTAATGCGTACAGCTGTACGAATGGTAATAGAAGAAAGACAGTCTGTTTGACAAGTATCTATAGCTCTCTCCATACCACGCACCTCTTTAGCCAGATATGTGAAAGGAAGTCATTCTTGTGGTGAAACAGAGGTAGTAAACTAACACAAACAACTTCAGCATGGAAGGTATTCAATAACACTCAAGATAATATGCTTAAGAACTACCTTATTACAGCTGGTAAACACCACAATGGTTTGACCAAAAAACAATGCCGAGAATTGGCATGGCAGTATGTCAAAAAACTGGGCTGCAAATATCCGGCTGTGTGGAATGAAAACCAATATGCAGGAGAAGACAGGATAACCGGATTTATGAAACGACATACTGAACTTACAATTCATAAGCCGGAAGCGACTAGCCTAGGTCGTAGCACAAGTTTCAACAAAGAAAATGTCAACGATTTCTTTGACAATTTGGAAGAAGTTCAAAGAAGATGTGGATTTCAAGCGAAAAACATCTGGAACATATATGAGACGGTGCTGACAACAGTTCACAAACCATATGGCTCAGCTGCTGAGTGTGGCATTTCCCAAACCATTTACAACAGGGAATATTGCGTCTGGATTCACAAGGCTAGGAATCTCTCCCTTTGACAGAATTGCCTTTTCTGATGATGAATTTTTTGGCTTTTACGTGACGGACTGACCTGCCCCTGCTCTCATGCCGCTGCCAACTGATCGACCTGTTCCCTCAACTTTTGGATAAACGGGTCCACCTGAGCCACCAAATGATCAACCTATTCCCTCAACTTTTGCTTCAAAAGGTTCGTCTGCAATTTCATCTATACCTAATAATTTGAGGAAAGTGGTGCCAGAAATCATCACTCCGGAGGATATCCGACCACATTCTAAAGCTGGGCCACGAAAAAATCTTGGACGTTGCAAAAGAATGTCAACGTCTATTCTAACCAATACTCCAGTGAAGCAGTGCCTAACTCTCGAAGCTAAAGAACGAGCTATAAAAAAGGAAAGGCAGAAAGGTGAGGATTTTAATTCAAAAAGTGCTAATAAATCAAATAACATACATAATAGCTCTACTGTTACTATTTTCTATCATTATATAACTGCACAATGTTTTGCTTCAGATTGCGAAGAGGGCAATCCCTGAAGAAGACAGCTCAAGTGAAGATGACAATTCAGAAGCTGAACTGGCTGAGCAAGTAAAAAGTGACACTGAAGACCCGGATAATTTTGATGAAGTAATGCCAGATTCTAGTGCCATCACCAGTAGCGCCATAAATATCTTTGATTATGTACTGGTGGCTATGCACGGAGCCAAGTCAAAGAAAAACTATGTTGCAATGGTAACAGCTAAATCGGCAAATGATGTAGAAGTAAATTTTGTTGTTTATGTATGGGGCGGTCAGTTTCTAAAGCCTGACACTAAAGTTCGATCTATTGTAGACATCAAAGACATTGTATTACTATTGTTTTCTCCTGCCGTCACTGGCGGAACAAAAAGAACTTCGGAAAAGCCTGAGTTTTCCGATAGATCTATCGGAGTGTTTTTAAACATTATTTTTGTATACTAAATAGCGGTCAACAGTATCTAATAGCCCTAATTAATACGCATTGCATCTTACATAATATAAAGTCTATTGCTGCTGAACTTCAAGTTTTGGTTTTCATTTCAGTTTAAATAAAATCATGGGAAAAGCATCAAAGATTACAATGTGGCCAAAGTGCCCCGACACCCGGTCCAAACTGCCCCAGCCCCGGGGCACTTTGGGCCACTCACATACAGCTTTTTGATATACACTTTTACAAAAAAATTGAGCAACTAAACCAACCAAACATTGATAGAATGTAGCAAACACATCAATTTCCCACAGTGTAAAATATGGTAGCTATCCGCGATCTACGGCTGACTCCGCAGCATCACATGTCAAAAACGGCCCAAAGTGCCCCCGTTACCCCTATCACTAATATAAATATATCACTAATATAAATATATCACTAATATAAATATATCACTAATATAAATATATCACTAATATAAATATATCACTAATATAAATATATCATTAATATAAATATATCACTAATATAAATATATCACTAATATAAATATATCACTAATATAAATATATCACTAATATAAATATATCACTAATATAAATATATCACTAATATAAATATATCACTAATATAAATATATCACTAATATAAATATATCACTAATATAAATATATCACTAATATAAATATATCACTAATATAAATATATCACTAATATAAATATATCACTAATATAAATATATCACTAATATAAATATATCACTAATATAAATATATCACTAATATAAATATATCACTAATATAAATACAGTCAAACATGGATAACTCGAACTTCAAGGGACCGAGCAAAAGTGTTCGAATTATCAGAGCGTTCAAGTTATCAGAGCACTGTCACAAGTCCATATATTTACTTACTTATTAGTAAATACATGTACATATACAAACTATAATATAAATCAAAAGCACAAATGGCTTGTTTCAAATTAAATGCTTCTAATGTAAAGTTTAAAACGTTTTCATGAAAAAGTATAGAGATTTTTCTATCACTTGAGATTGGTTTGTTGTTTGAGGTGATGTTATTGCCAGGACGTTTTTCAGATTGACATTGGCAAAACTTGATCGTTGTTGAAATGCTCAAAAGAAAAGACATTTTTTTCTTTTGAAGTTTTACCCACGATCAATTTTGTCGTTTTTTCTTGAAGTTTATGCAGATTACCTTACTTTACCTGGGATTCGTTAAGAGCAACACTCCGAGGCAGTTCAATTAGAAGTTTTACGAGGTTTTACGGTACATTCTATATCACTCACGCTTGTTTAATAGATACTTATTGAATGTACACACGTATTCTGTGTTTAGGTCAAACGATGAATAGTTTTTTGTAGCTCAGACAACGTATACGTTTAATTACAAAAATTTTTAAGACGTTTTAAACATTCAACATTCCGACGTTGATTCAACACGGAATCAACGTCGCGTCGGAAAACTATTCATCACGGGCTAGCCGGGTCACGCACTCAAGAATTTTCGCCACGCACATACAAAATAACATGCGATTTTTGTTTTGTATGTGCGTGGCGAAAATCCTTGCGAGCGTGACCCGGCTAGCCCGTGCTATTCATCGTATCGCAGTATAAATCAAATTTCACCAAACTTTTAGAAAAGTCGTTGACAAAAATATTTTGCCGATGGTGGTAATAACGACGCTTATGAATTACGAAAAGATGAAGTTTACCTCTATGGCTTTGAATAAAGTGATTTTCTAAAGCGATAACAACCGTTTCGGTAGCCGTTGGGCAAAAAAACAGTTTGAATTAACAGTGTTGAGTTCGAGTTATCTATAGCAATTTATCATTACGTGGGAACGGACCAAAGGAAATGTTCGAATTAACCATGTGTTCGAGCTATCCGTGGACGAGTTATCCATGTTTGACTGTATATCACTAATATAAATATATCACTAATATAAATATATCACTAATATCAAAATAGACTGTTCTCTTATGAATCTTGACACTTGAACTGGTGTGTCCCGAATTTATGCATGAAAAGTCGATGCATTCATCGACGCAGTATCGCATAACCAAATCTTAAATTGTACCACATAATGAAAACTTAGCGAATGTGGCAGCTATAGTGATTACTACGGTATGCCACTTACCAAGATCAGCATTCACTCCATCGTCATTAGCAGATGTGGTGAATAAATTGGAATCTTTAATATTAGATGTTGGAGAACCAATACTGTCAACCGATATATTGTCATCAATGTCCCCATGGTCCACTGCAAGCAACAACAAGGTTATGCATATCCCATATTAATGAAACTAACACATTTATACTAATAAACATGCACAATCAGCAGCTTCAGTCAAACTTGTGACAGCGTGTTGACAACTTGTGACAGTTGCTCAAGGTGGTCATGGCAAAAACATTAAATTTATGTGGCCTCTGCTCCTTCACTAACTCTGCTCTAGTAGTAGTCGTGTCCTTCACTAACTCTGCTATAGTAGGAGTCGTGTCCTTCACTAACTCTGCTATAGTAGGAGTCGTGTCCTTCACTAACTCTGCTATAGTAGGAGTCGTGTCCTTCACTAACTCTGCTCTAGTAGGAGTCGTGTCCTTCGCTAACTCTGCTCTAGTAGGAGTGGTGTCCTTCACTAACTCTGCTTTAGTAGGAGTCGTGTCCTTCACTAACTCTGCTCTAGTAGGAGTCGTGTCCTTCACTAACTCTGCTCTAGTAGGAGTCGTGTCCTTCGCTAACTCTGCTATAGTAGGAGTCGTGTCCTTCGCTAACTCTGCTATAGTAGGAGTCGTGTCCTTCACTAACTCTGCTATAGTAGGAGTCGTGTCCTTCGCTAACTCTGCTCTAGTAGGAGTCGTGTCCTTCACTAACTCTGCTTTAGTAGGAGTCGTGTTCTTCACTAACTCTGCTCTAGTAGGAGTCGTGTCCTTCACTAACTCTGCTCTAGTAGAAGTCTCGTCCTTCGCTAACTCTGCTATAGAAAGAGTCTTGTCCTCCGCTAAATCTCTGCTATAGTAGGAGTCGTGTCCCTCACTAACTCTGCTATAGTAGGAGTCGTGTCCTTCGCTAACTCTGCTATAGTAGGAGTCGTGTCCATCCATCCGGAGCTACAGCTGAAGGTTGAGAAAAAGATTGCTTTCAATCGAATTCGAACTCGTGATTTTCGGCATAGTAGCCAGTGGCAAGACGGTTACCTTGCCACATTTTGGAATAATTGTGCAGTTACTTATTACACCAGACGATCTCTTGTGACGCAACAGACTGCCAGGGTACAGAGTAATAATAAGGGCAAATATTTTGCTGTTAATTTTTCTGCTGTAAAGCGATCTCAATGGGTCTGCACTCGGTGAAAACCACTATGCAGGTAGCTCTATTTAAACTAGGTCGCTGGCACACATGTACATTACAATAATACTACATCTTAACATATATATCCAGAAGAATGATAAATTATAATACTATCGAATACTGTAAATCAAATAGCCAGAGACCTTGAAATTAGGGTTAGCTTGGTGTTTGCAGTCTTTGGTTGTGTGATATTATACGACAGAATCAGAGTCATTTATTTGCATTCATCTACATACCAGCATAAAATATACAAGAAAGGATGCAGCTGTTAAGACAGCTAGTCAATTGTACTGTTAATGGTAATACTATATATTTGCTGTATATACCCTATATATATATACTCTATATATACCTACATATATATACATGTATATATATATATATATATATATATATATATATATATATATATGTATATATATATATATTCGGTTTGGTTGAGCACTCTGTGAAAGGTGCGACACTACTAGCCTCAGCGCAAAGCTCATCACATTTGTGATTTGAGCACTCTGGTGCCAGCACATTGACTTTTTTTAAAGTCTGTGAGGCAACTTAGTTGTTTCATGACAGAAAGTCACCTCTGATTGGCAATGGGATTTGTCTCCCTTGCTTGCTCTGAGCTACACTGATAATTCTTCAAAAACTGAAACAGTACTGTCTGTAGCATGAGTATATATATATATATACTCATGCTACATATATACATGTATTATATTATTTATATAATATATATATTATATGTGTGTGTGCGCGTGCGTGCGCGTATTCATTATCAGTGTAGACTTTCAACAACTTTAGCTGAGCTATACTTGTCAGTAGCTCTACGCATTTGATTGTTCATGGTAGGAATAGTTTAAGCATGCCATGGAAGAGCAAACGGTGAACTATCACGTTGGCATTTAACAATATTAAAGCTTATCATTCAGTAGTGCATGTGAAAAAACACAACATGTCATAAGAAACACATCGACTAAAACTAGTGTCACTGACTGCAATTGGGTAGTGCCCTTAATACAAATGAAAAGGCAACGTAGAAAGTAGGAGAATGTAGAAAGTTCAAAATTACATGCGCATACACGAGTGTGCAGACATGAACACACGCACGCCATACACGAGTGTGCAGACATGAACACACGCACGCCATACACGAGTGTGCAGACATGAACACACGCACGCCATACACGAGTGTGCAGACATGAACACACGCACGCCATACACGAGTGTGCAGACATGAACACACGAACGTCATACACGAGTGTGCAGACATGAACACACGCACGCCATACACGAGTGTGCAGACATGAACACACGCACGCCATACACGAGTGTGCAGACATGAACACATGCACGCCATACACGAGTGTGCAGACATGAACACACGTAAAGCATGCACGCGCTGACACACTTGCAGAACGAGTCCGGAATCTACCTAATACAGTGTATGTTATACCAGTCTTAGCGCCAATATTAACTGTTAGTTCAGTGAACTTTTTACAAAAGAAACAAGACCTTTAGTAGTAAAGGAAGTAAAGGTGTTAGCGGGGAACTTCCTTGTGGTGACTCTTATTACTGCAGACGATTACATAGGTTTGTGAGTCAGACTAACGCTTGTGGTTAAAACCAATCAAGTAATCAGTCTGTCCAAAGACCTCTGATCTACAAACCAGCTTCGCTGTAAAATTTAATTACATGTTGTTCATCCTTGACTGCTGTAGAACAATCTAGAATTCATCAAATGTCAATAGATGTTACTACGACTTAGTCTGAGACGCACTCGAGCGTACTCAAGCGTGCAAACTAGTTCACCAATCCAACAGACCAATATATAACAACCGATTATTTGGTTGACAGGTTTCGAGAAAAACCAATTGTCTATGCATACATGTGAACTTATGGCACCGAACAGGTTTCATGGCAATGCAGGCAATAGTAAGATCAAATCTATTCTGAATGGTACTCTTGCAGAAGAGGGGCAGAAGAGGGGCCAAGGAGAGCCAATGCATACAACCTCTACCGAACTCACTAATCTTAAACTGATTACAAACAGCTACTCACCGCCCAAAAGGCACCTGTACATACATTGAAAAACTCTACTATCTGCGAGTGTGACCAAGTGGTCAAGTTCTGCGATGCGTCAGGGTGACCAAGTGACAAAGGTCAAACAATTTAGAATGGGGTCATGAGTCAGACAGATATGGCTTGAAATAGGAGAGCATGGGCAGAATGCGTGCTATCTAATTTTGAGTACACGCGACCATTGACTTTTGTGTGTTGGTGAGCAATCACATGAGAGATAATAGATGTAGATATGACAGGTATAGAAGGTGGAGCACTTGTTAAAGCTTCACCTATTCAGGCCATTCAGACCCAGTGGGTGTTGCTTGAATTCATTCCTTTACGTGGACTTCCTGTCTGTATGGATGTATGATGATACTGACAGAGATAGTTGAAACCAGCAAGGCCTAGATTATAGAAGGAAGTTAATGACACCAGAGACAAAAGACAGGGTAGTGCATCGCCACTTAACTACCAGCTTTATACAACGTGTGCTTCGGAAATAAGAAATGGTCATTTCGAGTATCTTACAAAAGAAACCATAACAAATTGTAAATGACGGCAAATAAGCACTTATAGTGACTTACGGTCATGTACACTTGTAGAGTTTTTGTTCAGTACAGAGAGAGCCTGAGTACATGCATCAAAGTAGCCCTGTAGGGTGTCCACTTGCCTGCACAGTATGTCCCGAAATGTTTCCATTTCTGCCAGCTTTTCAGGCAGGCCCCGCCCCCTCTAAAATCAGCCACAGACATTTTGCTAACATCCCATCCCATAGGTTAGGTTTGAGAACTGAGATTTGGATACACGGATTTACAGTGGCCGAAATGGCAGACAGACAGGGCAACAAGAGAGCAAAAGGACCGAGGGAAACTCGAAATGTTAGGCAGGGAAATATGAGAATACAAAAGCTTGGTTTAAGCGCTGTCAAATAGCCAACCTTAAAGGAAGACGTCGAGGTAGAAATGCTGTTAGCAGAGGTGATGGAGATGAGAGATCCTTGTCTTCTTAAACTGTTCATGCTGCCATACCCCGACTCTGCTTGCTACAATACAATGACCAATAAATGCCCAATTGCATCATTTGAACTATGCAATGATGTAGTGCAGCAATACAACCAGTATGTGAACAATGCAACAATACAACTGATATGTGAACAATGCAGCAATACAAGTGATGCAAGAATTAATTGACCAATCACAATCTAATAAAAGAATGCATCAAACAACAAAAGATCAAATTCGAGCCGCTAGAAAAGTATGAACTTCAGACAGACCTATGCTCAGAAAAGTTAGTGACATACTTTAACTATTATATTGAACCATCGATCTCGTTAGGTAATTCCTCAGCTCAAAAGGCTGGTTCACACCATAAGGCCGTATGCCGGTGTTAATCAAACAATACTTCGGTGATCGTAGATGCGATCATAGAAACGATGAAATACTAGTCCCGCAGAAACTGTCATGAAAAAAATATGGATCGAGCAATCCATGACGGGCAATCATCATCGCTAAGTGGTGCACCTTGTACAGGCTGTCGTGGATGCTCGACGAACTATCAGGAAAGTTTGATAGCTGCAAACTTTCCCAACGTATCATCGCTGCCTCGCCGATGCCATTGGTTATGGCACGCGCAGTCGACGAACCATTGCTGAGAAGATAACTCCGATATATGGAGATATAGTGTAGACCAGCCTTAAGCTACATCCACAGGCCTGCATGTAAAAGCGAGCAAGCCGTCTATAACTGGCACATGTGTCAACCTGGGCCAAGCAAAATGTTCGTATATGAATGAGTCTTATACATTGTGTGGATTCTCGACAGAATAATTAAAGTGACTGAACGTTGTTTGACCTTGTGCCTGCTAATATGTGAAAAGTAAGTCAAATTTGTTAGCAAAATCAACCAGCAAAAAGCATGCAGCATCATAAAAAAATTCACCAGAATGTCTTTTGCCATTTATGTATTCAAGAATATCTCTACGCCCACGCTCGCTCACCAACCCAAGATAATGGCACCTCAATTTTAAACGATCAATAGATTTGCGATCAATAGATTTGTGAGGGAATTAGTCAATAACAATGAATCAGATAGCGCATGATTCAGAATTTCATGGCTGAGTATGTCTGCGTATGCAAAGAGCCCGCGCAGAGTTGTTATCACATGTTCCCCTCAGGCATGGCCCTAGAGTATGTAGCATACTCATATCAACACGAGGAAATACAGATCAGAAGCAGACTTACTCTATGTAGGTCTATATTGTTGAACCACCGGACTCTGTCCTCTGCGGAATCAGCTCGCAGATACCAGAGATTCTCGTTTACCGTGATGTCAAATCTGCACTCATCCACAGGATGGCACTAGAAAATCAAGCAAATCTTTCTTATGAGAAAATAAATTGGGAACAGCTGCACCTCATCAGAGAGTAGGCCGATGTATCATCACGTACAAGTAAAAACATCCAACAGCAATAACATACAAAACATGTTACAGCACAGCGGAATAAGTAGATATAATAAAGCAAAACAAAATGGGAATATCACACCGTTTATACCTACTCATGTGATAGACAACCACTTAGCAAAGCATTGTTGACATTAGTAATTATCTATGCAGCTGTATGTTTGCTTGTTTAAAGTTGAAGTGAACTTTCATAACTAAATGTCTAGCTGTCACAATATCTGTATATTTCACTTGTTTATTACTTGTTTATTCAAGTTGTAAACTATTTCATTATATGAATTCTCATAAAATAAATTTTAAAGCACATTTACAAAAACTGAATTAGAAATAGCAACTACCTGTTGTACATAAATAGTAAGTTTCCATAGAGCTATATTGTAGTGACACACCGCTATATGGCATTGCTATGCCATCCTGGTAATGGCTGCGTCGCTTTAATTCTGTCATGATTCAGTTTCGCTGTTTGAAAGCGAAATACCTGTGCGATGTGACTAACAGAGTCGCACCTATGTATGCTTAAAGGACCTTGTCACAAGGTGTACCGCAACCATCATTCCACTATAGCTCCCCATAGAAGCATAATCTGCTGGTCATCCCAGCATAGCGCTGCTGCGCTGGTGCACTCAGGTGTCGCTACACCATCGCTGTATGGAAACTAGTAAATGAAGATGAAATGCGAAAAAGATTCCTTATAGAATGCAGAGTCCACTAGCTGGCTTGAAGACTGCGTATTTCACCATCTCAAGTATAAGTTGTGCACTCTTAATTGTACCGCGTAGCCATTTACTTAAATCAGTAAAAGTCATGTTTTCTTTTTAAAATGATTTAGTCATCAGAATCTTCAACATCCGCCCATACTCTATAATGAGTCGTTGTCAGAAACAAAATGTGTGTGTTGAATAATCGACGGAACCCCTTAATAAGCAGCAGTCAAAAACCATACTCACTGTAATGATTGCTCGAGCCAAGCTGACGGCTCCTCGACAACCAAATGAACGATCAGTCTGTGATTTAAAATATGTAAGTGTTCCTTCCTTAAGCACAAAGTAACGCTCTTGCCAGCCATGCAAATAGTTGGTCCACTTGTGGAGGGTTCCAGTAAGCTGTGGCAGCCCATCCTCTACGGAGTCATCATCTTCATCTGTCTCGTCTGTATCTGTTAAGCTATTTTTCTCACAGATAACATCAGGCACTTCACGAGACTCCAACTTTGATTTGCTAGCCATAATTACTAATTCCAGGAATGAAGAGTAAGGTGTCGTCTGAGAAGGTTGCTGAAAAGTGGGAGCCAAAAATGTTTAACAAAACAAAACCAACATAGTAACCTAGAGATGAACTATGCAAAATGCATTTTCCCACCACCAGTAACTACCAGTAACTTAAAGATTAGCCATTTTGGCTTGTATACACTTATGAGAGCCGAGATACAACACCAGATAGGCAGATAAGAGTAGCATATATTGCCAAAGTTCTGCACGTTATCTATCTACTACAATTGGCTAACAACATCTTAATACTGCCATGATGAAGTGATGGCTACTCCTCTTGAATAGTATTCTTGAGTTGATCATAAACATTACTATATTACAATATAATATTACTATATTACAAAATAATATTACTATATTACAATATAACATTACTATATTACAAAATAATATTACTATATTACAATATAATATTACTATATTACAAAATAATATTACTATATTACAATATAATATTACTATATTACAATATAACATTACTATATTACAAAATAATATTACTATATAACATTACTATATTACAATATAACATTACTATATTACAATATAACATTACTATATTACAATATAATATTACTATATTACAATATAATATTACTATATTACAATATAATATTACTATATTACAATATAACATTATTATATTAAAAAATAATATTACTATATTACAAAATAATATTACAAAATAATATTACTATATTACAATATAATATTACTATATTACAAAATAATATTACTATATTACAATATAACATTACTATACTACAATATACTATAATATTACTCGTATGGATAAAAACCGGCATGCAATAAACTTAAATTACTCGGCAGAACAGTTATAGGAATTAACAATGAATAACAAAGCTCCCTGCTATTATATCAAATGTAAAATCTTTTTCTAGCACTTGATTAACTTGAATCATAATATTAAAAACCTTTGAATAAAATATCGGTGATGCAATGCCATGCTTCCATTTATCAAATGAGTAAAAGTATTCGGCATAGCCATGCTCTAAGCATGAGTGATATAGCAAAAAATATTTGTTTGTTAGCAACATCGGAAAATTTTTGTATTAAACAAAAAATTATTTTACAAAACAAATACTCCCTATTTGAATGGAGTTGTCTATCCTGTAACCGATATGGCCAAAAGGGCAGGATTACACACTGTCACTTCTCCTTTGAACTAATAAAGTAGCTATAACAAAAGCAAACAACTTAATAGTCTAACAGACTAATCTGATAGCAACTAGCAAAGCGTTTAAATTAACATCAACATGAGTTAACTTTTTCCCAGCATTTGAACCTCGCCTCCAGTATGTACTGAAAGTTCATTGTAGAAAATTCTTATATATACTTCATGACAAATTAAGCTATGTAGCATATTATCAGTTACCCATGTTTTACACAACACCAAAAGTATGTATTATTAATAGTACAGTTTAAATGTGGCACTTATGATGTAGGCCTATGTACTAGTGACTTACAAAGTATGCAAATCATAGCGCGTGAGATCAATTTGTTGTATGTCGCAAAATCTTCTAGTTTATACAAACATTTTTTTAATGCGGGAGCTTGAAATATGCCTCAACTTTGAAATGCTTTAAATATTAACATAAAGAAGTTGTTGGCGTATAAATGATATGTCCATCAAAGACACTACTGGTTCTATGTAATTAAGACATTGTTGTGTGATTTAAAGTGACTCAAACAACACAACTCAGATATGCTGCCTGCGACTTAAAAAGCATTAACTGCAAATAACCATAACAAGAACACGATTAGGATTGGTTATCACGATCTCGCTGTCAGAGTCAAAAGCAAATCGACTTAACAATAGGATGACGCGCCTAACATCTATTCTATTAACTTATGCTACGTACATCGAGCTTGAAACACAAATACTAATCTAACAATGGTAAAAGAGCGTGTTACAGCATTAGTAGTGAAAGTGGACACAGCTCAGCAAGTAATTAAAACACGGTGATTCGCAAGAATTTTGTACGTGACTTGATCGTGGGCGAAATAATCATACCGTTATCATCATTAAAAAATATTTATATAACGAAGTTTTTGCAATGCCCGAAAACAGTCAAATACATGTATTAACGAAACATGAAATAGAAAAGTTATGTATGAACTTACCGTTCATTCAATAGCTCTTCGCACTCAATCGCATGACAAACTCAAATGCTGGAATGGGAAAACTTTACGTTGAATATTAAGAGTCGTTGAATCTGCAGTAGCAAATGTTATAAAAAAAGCATAATCAACTTAATATGTGCTGCTACATAAATTTAATTGAAGTGTTCCTTCCTGATAAGCCTGAAGTGAGAAGAAACTCGGCTTCTACAAAATTAACTAACGATTAAGGTCAACAGTGTAGCCTGCGTTAGAACAGATGTGATCATAGCTTGAATCGAATACCGACCGTCTTTTATGTTGATTACTGCGCAAAGGGTTGCCGTTAACCTTAGACATTTAATTCGTCAAAAAGGGATGACCTTGACATTTAACCGCTGACACGAGCGAGCAACGGCGAGCAACATGGCTGAATGGGATTTGACTTCCACAATGGGACAGTATTTGGATCGACATTTAGTCTTTCCATTGTTGGAGTTCCTGTCTGAAAAAGATGTAAGGTTATACTTACTGTAAATGTTAATAAGCCTTGGAAAGTTAAACTTAGAGGAGGTCGTGCAGTAGGTATATGTTTTTGTTTTCTTTACCTGACACTCGTTCCGTTTTTTTTTCTTAAGAAACATTAATTCATTGTTTCGCCCTTAAGTTCAGCGACAGGTGACTTCTAATGGCATGGTAACTTAATAATTGCAGATTTATGCCCCAGAGGACATCATGCAAGGAAAGATTGATCTGCTCAGTAATACTAACATGGTTGACTTTGCCAAAGAAGTATATATGAGACTCCATCCAGACACGGATGAAGCGCCAGAATGTAATGCCTCTTAGTTCACAAAAAGCTTGTGCAAGTTTTTTTCGTTATAAATGTCTGTTTGAAACTTAAAATATTTAAACCTTTGTCAAGCTGTACTGTTGTCTCTATGTAGTTTTCACTAACAAGCGTCGAGAAGTCGTACAAGAGCTGAGGATGAGAGAAGACATGACGGAGCCAATTGTAAAGATAATGGAGCTGCCAGAAGTAGTAGAACTCATACAGCAGTCAAAGGATGGTCGGCAGTTGTTTGATACTCTCTCCAAAGAGCACAATGTGCGAACCAGTAGCTATACTTGCACCTTGTTAGTTTTTTATGCGGATGAAAATGGCTATTATATTTGGTCTGTTATTATGGTTTTATCAGCTCAAATCACCATCCAAACTGGTTTATGTTCCAAATTTCGGTTTATACTAATGATCACTGAACTTTTTGAATTTCTTTTAGTCGGTCGAGAAATAATATTAATAAAAGATACACGCAGAAAGACTTAGGTTCATGGTTGTTTTACTTGAACAGTATTCACAATGCTCCAACCTAACTCCTTTAGCAATTTGTCAATTGTAGTTTACGACAGAAAGCTTGCAGACATTGTATCAATATGCCAAGTTCCAGTACGAGTGTGGCAACTACACAGGAGCTGCAGAATATCTCTACTTTGTTAGAGTTGTGGTATGTGCCTCCCTTTTCCTCGCTTGTCTGATAGTATTTGTTAAATTGGCATCAGTCTGATTTTAATAAGAAAAATTAAAAAAACTACTGATCTCTGTGGTGATAAATAAAGGTATTGACGAATAAATTGCTTTTGAGGGTCAGCTTTTTTAACTCTCAAAGTTTTCTTAAATCAATCGCAACAAAGATAGTTTATATTAATGATAGCGGTTTTTGTGATTTTCAACGAGACTTCAAAATTCCAAGCTTTCATCACTAAAGCCTCTAGTTTGGCACTTTGAAAATTCCTTTAATGTATTTATTGTCAAAAAACTAAGTGGAAACACTCAACTTATTATTAGATCACCATACAATGTAATATTTGGATGTGTGTGTGTATGAATTGTGTTGCTTGACTAATGTTAAACAGCGTCTCTTACCTTTCTTTTTAGTTTTCAAATCATGAAGACCAGTGCGAGTGTTAGTAGCAATGAAAAATATCAAAACTGAGTTATATACAAGCTTAGAATTAAAAGATTTCATTTCTAAGTGTGTCCAGCTCCATATTACTATTGTGGCCTCTACCTAAGCACCTTCTGTCTCCTCTATTTCTAAGACTGCACTTCAGTTCGCCTGTCTGTAACATAAAGCTGACAATAACCACCTCTTATTCATTATCACTTTCTTTGTTTCCATATAATTTAGTTTCATAATTTATTTTTATAAAGTATTTCGTATTGCATTTTAAATGCTATCCGCAATTACCAGATCGATTATCAATAGATTTTTGAGCTGTTGAACGAATTAAACACTGTATTTATTATTATTATGCAGTCCTGACTTGTTTTAAACTTATTTTCTTTGTCTGCGCTAATAAGAAATGAAAGCAAATAACCCTCTGCTGTTTGAACTGCCAGCAGAACAAAAAGGGTGTTTCACTCTGGAAGCAAAAAGGTGCAGGTAACGCACTGCAAAAGGGTAAGGGTAACGCACTGTAACCGAGAAAACAGTAGTTATTATTATCTCATTGTTGGATAATTTTATCATTTGTACTAATGAATTGCATTCTTGCATATTTATATTTTTCCGCAGGCAGCCAATGATGACAAGCTAGCATATAATGCATTGTGGGGGAAACTAGCAGCTGAGATTCTCATGCAGAATTGGGATGCGGCTCTGGAGGATCTGAATAAGCTCAAAGAGATTATTGATAGCTCGGTAGGACTCAAATCTTATGTAAAGGCAACTGTCAAGGATTAGAATGTGTTATCACTGTTCAAAAAGTTCACAATATTTATTGTGAACATTGTGATAATATATTCAATATATATAATTGATCTATTTGAATTTCTTAACCTGAGTTAGGCTTGCAGTTGATTATGCATGCATTCTGTTAGACTTAAAAGTTGCTTATTCTTTTCCTGTTATCATTGTTGACACGGTTTCTATTCATATTTTTGTCATTAACAAGACATACATATTCATCCAAATTGAAAAAGATATCACATGAGCATAACCTGCATTTTTTTAAATGAAACTTTATTCCACGTTTATGTCTGGCACACATCAAATGAAAAACATTTTAAGTGGACGAGTTGAAAATTTAGAGATTAGCTTTTCATGTTTTGTTATTGCTTCATGATATACGCTTGATGTCAT
This sequence comes from Watersipora subatra, assembly GCF_963576615.1. Lineage (NCBI taxonomy): Eukaryota > Metazoa > Bryozoa > Gymnolaemata > Cheilostomatida > Watersiporidae > Watersipora > Watersipora subatra. The sequence continues at coordinate 31,107,383 of NC_088708.1, read as the reverse complement.
TATTCATTTGATTAAAATATGCATACATGTTATTTTGTTAATATGAACATAATTCAAGTTGCCTTGGATAGCATTTAGTGTAATATCACTTAACCACCTCTGTTGGAAGTTTCTTTCTCTCAGATCTGTGAGTCGAGTCTGAATGCAAAACTCCAGCACAAAACTATAATAACATATACCGCGCACTTTCAGGATACGATTAGTCGATTACCCCGATAGATTTTTTTCACCTCACCATACGAATCTTTCACTATACGAATTCAACAAAATTTTTGCCCAAGTTCAAAATTGGCAGCTGGTGGACTTATTACATACGGTAAAATAACAAAAACACCGAAATGCTGTTCGCCGAAAATATTTTTACAACGCTTGAAAGGTACATGATGTCTGATTTCTCTCAGTTCAGCAATTTTTGTGTGTAAAACATGAATATTTTCCATTTAAAACCAGTAGCAAAGTTGGAGTTACGATCCCTTCATACAGAATGTTTAGTAGTCAGACAACTTCCATTAACTTACAAAAATCCATTTTATTACGAAAACAGCATCGTTTGGGTTTACTTGCCGGCTTAGGTTGAAAAATGTTTTAAACAGGTTCGTTAAAGGTTATAGTGAAAGCGAAGACAAAAACTGAATTGAGTAAAAATAGTTGAAAATCAGTAATATAGTTAAAAAAATACAAGCTACAACTTAGCTTTAAGTGTGTGCGGGTGTGTGTTAAGTAAGCTAAACTTATTTGAAGTGAATTCAAAGTTTTTTTTAGACATACGTCTGTCTTGAAGTGCTGCTCATAGCACATTGTAACATTACATTTTAATGCAGATCATAACCAATAAATTCACTAAATATAATAAAGTTACTGTAAATAACTATAGTTATCAAGGTTAATATACTATTTTGTTACTAATGTTTAATATGTACAGCACTTACATAAAATTTTGAGGATTTTTACCAGGGGATGTTTGCATTATACAATTTCTATGGTTTCTATACCAATACATACGATTTTTTCACCATTTGATACCAACTCTGGAACAAGTCAAAATTTTATGCTGAGGGTGCACTTTAATAGTAAATAATATGTATTATAGTAGCCAATACATTCTGAAAGAATATGAACCTAAAGCATATTGTATAATTTATATAATTGTATTAAAATCAGTTAGTGTAAAGTATGGTTGACAAATTCTATCTCCATAGTTTTACATGAGTTGGTGAAAAAAACCACGCTTTCCTCCGACAACATACGTGTACAACCTCAAATCATTTAGTTTGGAGGTTACAATATAAGCCCTGTGTACTGGCTAGTTGCTGCCATTTTACAATACGTAACTTTTAACCCATTTATATACATGTAGGCTGTACAATTTGCCCGTAACAATTTGTAACACTTCTGTATTAGCGACCCAAAAATTAAAATGCAAAATATATCTGGTCATTTCATCTTTGAGATTTGTAGGAAAACCAGGCTTTGAGCTTTGATTAGACGATTAGAAAATAACTCATTGCTGTTTGATTTAAAAACCTTTGATATTTGCTGTAAGATTAGTTTGTCATCAAAGATTAGTACACTTTGTGATATGTAGTGCTGAGGTTGCGACAAGGTTAAAGAGGCCTCAAAATAGACTTTGCTTTCAATTATTTGATTTCAGAGAATAATAATGTGTGGGTTATTTCATTATGTAATTCCATGGGGCTCACTGGAGTTGCTGTCAAACAATTACAGAGGATAAATTGTCTTTTCACTCATGACTCATTTCTTTCATTTTAAACTTTTCTGCAATTCTTTTTTTAGCCCTTCAGCTCAGACTTGCAATCGCTCCAACAGAGAACCTGGTTTATTCACTGGAGTCTTTTTGTCTTTTTTAATCACCCAAAGGGAGGCGATCTTATTATAGACATGTTTCTAGTCGACAGCAAGCATGATAACAAGTATGTATACTAACTCTATCAATGGCAAAACATTTGTAATTTTGGTCACACAAAAATCAAGTGTTTTTCATATCTGTTACACATTAGTACTTGGCTACGGGATTTCTACACCAATCTTGTCTTTTTTTCATTACAATTGATGTACCTTCTTGTGTGAATGTTTTTCCCTTCAGTTTTGTGTTGTTTTTGTTAGGTATCTCAATACAATTCAGACAAACTGTCCACACATCCTACGCTATCTCACCACTGCAGTCATCATCAACAAGCGCAGAAAAACGGTCCTCAAGGATTTGGTCAAGGTCATTCAGCAGGTGATCTGCATATACTCAGCGCTTTGTTTATTTGATCGCGGACATCTTTTCACGAATTTCATTCATCGAAGTTTCATTTTTCACAAAATAATTTTTTGCCGATAAGTATCAGTTCTTCACCACTTGTTTCCCATTCTTCTCTCCAAGCATTATAACCAGCGGAGCTGCTGCCATTTGTGTGCTAGATCATCCATCTTCCTTCTAAGAATGAAGTGGAGTGGCATAGCTATACAGTCATACCTTGACATACGAGTGCTCCAACATATGAGACAATCGAGATACGCGTAGAATTTCAAGCAAGTTTCTTCCTTGAGATAGGAATAATATTTACTTATGAGCTGGTTATTGATGGCCATTATATGGCCAAGTACGCTAGAGGCCGTTTTCGAGAACAGCTTCGCTCGGTCTTCCTCCTTGGATCAGTTTGAAAAAAATTTAAAAGGTCGGCTAAAAGTTATAGTAACGCGAGGCTAAAAGTCATCAAACCGGAAACGAATAATAAAAAATTAGGATGACAAAATTAAAGTAAGTTTAGTAAAAAATTAAAACTTGCCTTAAAGTATGTGTTTAGTGAGTAAAATTCTTGTAAATTTCAAAGTTTATGTTGCGTAGCGTCACAAAAGTTTAGTGTGCTGAACGTGTTGCTATCAAGTCTCTATCAGACAGTTGTTAGCCTCTACGTCTGTCTCGAAGGTAAAAACTTACAGTAGTGTACATCGTAATGTTATATTTTTTTGCAGATTTTAACAACTTTAAAGGTATATTTGTTACTTTGTTAGCGTAGGTACTGAATTACAGTTATTAGAAACACATTTTTCCATCATAATATCCTGTTACGTGTTTTTTCATGGTAAGGTACCGGAATTAATTTGTATTTAGTTATTTTGTATAAAAAATATTGCCTTGAAACACGAGTAAATTGACATACGAGCTCAGTCCTAGAACGAATTACGCTCCTATGTAGATTTATGGCTGTAATTTACTTTATATGTTCGTTGTAGGAGGCGTACACATACAGGGATCCTATCACAGAATTTCTGGAGTGTCTTTATGTCAACTTTGACTTTGACAGAGCTCAGCAACAGCTGCGCGATTGTGAGACAGTAAGTACATGGATCTCTTAGCCTGTCTTTTGCTATTGTGAATAATCGTAAATTCTTAAAATTGCCAGCAAAGTGAGCAAACCAGTGGAATTTAAATGTGGCATGAATGGCTAGTGGCAGTAAAGCAGCATTTTCAGAAAATGATTGGAAAAATTACAATTATTCCTTGCTTGTCGCGCATTTTTCTCGGGTAGTATTCACGTAAGACTGCACTATACTACTGTTACAAGGAAGTCTCAGAGATTCACCAACTACCAGATCTACGAGCTACTAATTAGGAAAATGTTACTTGACTCGAGGCACTATCACGTTTTAAGTAAATTGTGTGCATGATATAGATCTATTCATACTGTTAGGTTAGGCATTGTGGCTCAATGCTTTTCTATCATAGTCATCAGGCATCATTATTCTGTTTATTGTTGTCAGCAATCAGACATTATTATTCTGTTTATTGTTGTCAGCAATCGGACATTATTATTCTGTTTATTGTTGTCAGCAATCAGACATCTTTTTGTGATTTTGAAAAAAATGGCATTCAGCTGTTGACAAAACCGCTTTATAACCCAAACAGCACCTCCTTAAAAGATTGCTTTTAGGATTTCCCACTGAGCTATCTTTTTGTTTATAACCGAATACTTGCCTTCCTTTTTATAGTTGGTTAATATTTACGTATGCATGCAAGGGTCATCATGTTGGCATTCCAGCCATTTCTATGACTAGTATAGATAAACAGCCTCACAGTTGCTGTTCTGAAATTGAGTGGAGATCCCGGTCATGAGTTGCGTTCAATTTACTTTGCACCACGCAGTTCACTGATCAATCGACATAAATTGCTGTGGTGAATTAAGTACATCAAGAGACACACTGTTTATCAGTTTATTTATATCTTTCTATATATACAGGTTCTCTCTAATGACTTCTTTCTTGTTGCCTGCCTCGATGACTTCATAGAGAATGCAAGGCTTTTCATTTTTGAGACATTCTGTAGGATTCACCAATGCATCAGCATCAGGTACTATATGTATAGAGTAACATCAGATACTGTGTGTATGGAGTAACATTAGATACTGTGTCTTAGATTAACATCAGGTACTCTGTGTATAGAGTATAGAGTAACATCAAATACTGTATGTATAGAGTAACATCAAATACTGTATGCATAGAGTAACATCAGATACTGCGTATATAGAGTAACATCAAATACTGTATGTATAGAGTAACATCAGATACTGTGTGTCTAGAGTAACATCAGATACTCAGTGTGTAGACTGTAGAGTAACATCAGGTACTCTGTGTATAGAGTAACATCAGGTACTATCTGTATAGAGTAACATCAGATACTGTGTGTATAGAGCATACCATCTCCTGTGTGTATGTCACTGGAGCATATAGTGTTAATATATTTGTGCCTTGACACTTGAGTCATTGTCACCAGAAAGTCTAGGGCTTTCTTGTAACTTATGCTTGGCTATGACTTTAGTACACTCACCATTATTTTTCTACCAAATTTTGGTACCCGTAGAGCTTGTTTTGCCATGTCTTTATATATGCTTTCCATCAATCGGTGATGTGTTTACTTCACATGTTTCTAACCAAATAGTCATCCAGTATTCATCATAAAATCAATTGGGGATATAGTAGTAACTAAATTTGGTCACTTACAGATTAGCTGACTGCATTTTAAAATTACATTTACTTAGAATATATAGCAACACAATCATGTTTCATTTTTATCAATGATTGCAATGTTAGTAAAACGAAACTCCAGTTTTGGAGACCGAAACAATCTCAAGGCAAGATCGGATGTGGCGTAAGGAGGCCACATTTTTGTCAAGATATAGATGTATAAGTTTCAGTTGTCATTGTTGCAGACTAGCCAATGAGTGGATGGGAAACAAATTAGCTTATGTTGACCATCGCTTATAATGCATCATAAAGGGGTGGTCACACGAGCGTCGAACCGAACTAAATGACGCAAAACGACGTCGCTTTCAGCTCTAAAAAGTTCGGCCGAGGACATTTCTGGCCGAAACGAACCTTTTCGGTCCTGCTCGAAATTTCGTGCCAAACCCTTGCTCTTATTGGCTGGTTAAAATTCTAGAATTCTAGCGAGCACGCGTCACATTTCTACTTACGTTCGCGTGAGTAATGTTAAAAAAGAAATGGGACGATACTTTTATTTCGTTAAATAAACCACATGAAGCAATTTACAACAAGGTTCACCCGGACTTATGATTGTGTTGCATAAATGTAAGATGTTGCACTTAAGTTTTGCATAAATGTAAGAGAATTGTGATTTTCTTTCGTGTAGAATATAAGTAATGTGTCATATTCATCCTGATGAAGTATCGTTGACTGATTTATTTATGTAAAACCACAGTACTATGATAAAGACTGTTTTTGTTTGTTATGTACTCAGCATAGAAAAACATTCATATGTTAATAAAAAATATAATTATGTTGATGGGAAGGGTTGGCAAAATCTTTGTATCGAGTGATTTATTTTGAACAGCTGAACGATCTTCTGATAAATCTGTTGTGTAATTATAATTTATAATTGTTCCTCAAAGTTTTTTGTTTACAATAGAAATATTTAACTCAAATACATAAAAACTACTAATGAAACCGTGTCCTGTCTCTATACAGACCTGCCAACGCAAGAGAGGGGCAATGCGTGAGATTTGGTTTTGGGCAATTGATGTATCAATGATAGTATATATAAAATTGTGGAAATTGGGGCAAAAATCTCACGCATTTTCATTTTTTCTTTGGGGTGATTGCGTGAGTCTCACGCCCAATGCGTGAGAGTTGGCAGGTATGTCTCTATACGTATGGTATCTAGGAAGCGAAGTTACTTCGGTGGCCGTGTGACATGTGCCACAAACCGAACCAGCCTCCAAACCAAACCGATCCTACGTCGGTTCGGTGCTCGTGTGACCACGCCTTAACAGGTTTTTAATAAGCTTAGAAATATAGGAGATAATGAAGAAGGTACAATAAAAATAAGATTATCACTAGAGGTACGTGCCGAGTACTGTTAGACCCTTTTGGTCTTTAGGTAAAAGGATAGTGATTAGCTCACCTCCTCATGACTTCCCTCTGTCATACATACGGAGCTAAGTCAAAACGGATTACACAAAAGCCTGTACCATAGTTATATGTTTCACATTAGTCCTTGAGAGATTGCTATAGGATGAAATCAATCGACTTTCGTTTCTCATCTCTTTAATAAACTTCAAATTTCAAAGTTATCTTTCAAAATTAGTTATCCTCAGAAGTCAATTTTTAAGTTAGATTATCTAATTTAATGCAAGTTTAATTTGACCATATAGTGTTGCAGCTGTTTTTGGCCAATAGTTTGCAAATATTGTATCTTTGTGTCCATTTTTTAAAATGACCTTTGATAATATTGATAATACCTAGTATTTGGTCGAAATTACACAAAAATATTATTGAAACTCTAGTTGGCACTGTTACGTGTTACTGATAATGCATTGACTTTTTGAGCTGCAGGTTAATCTTGATCTTCCTCATGTCAATATGACTGCGTTCACTCTTCCTCTTATCCGTCAAAACAGATCAGAATGAAGAAGTTACCTCTCCTGTTTGCAAACATTCATTTGCCATTGGTGTTCTTGTAGCATGCTTGCTGATAAGCTTAACATGTCACCAGAGGATGCTGAGAAATGGATAGTAAACCTGATACGAAACGCTAGGCTTGATGCCAAGATTGACTCTCAACTCGTAGGTTTTACGTATTCCGCTGTTTCTTTTTCTCATTCTTATTGCTTTATATATTATTATTTTTACTTCACATTGTTATAGTGTGTGATTTGCTTTAGGAATGCCGCCGGGTATTGTTGGTTTAGTCGGTGCATATCGTCATTGATCTCTTAATTTGATTACTATAGTTTACCGATATAAAACTGTAGCAGAGGCCTGGAGCGGTCATTTGATTAGGGATTGTTCGTACACAGGGTCACGTGGTGATGGGTACGCAGGCTGTCTCAGTCTATCAACAGGTCATTGAGAAAACAAAAGGTCTTTCCTTCAGATCACAGATGCTCGCAATCAATCTTGAAAAAAAACTGGCCCCCAGAGAAAGAGATGGGGTGAGTAATACACATCTTCTGAGATAGTATGTGAATGCTTTGTGGTCAACATACTCTAGCTTGTTGGTACCTCGGACTCTAGGGGTATTTAACTCGGTGCTTGCCAATAGGTTGAGAGAGTCATAATGTATTCAGCTTGTGATAAGTCTTACATTTTTGACATGGAATGCTTGGGGACATACTAGTTTTCACGCTAGGCAATTTGTTCTCTAAATTGTTCTTGATCCGCTGCTCATCTTTCGCTTCAAAATAGGAAAGTCACAGGTGACCCAGCAGTGCATGTGAGATAGAAAAAGCAAGGTGCATAATTGTTCTTTCATTAAGAGCTGTTTTTTAGACAATCAAATGTAATTTTTCATTTGTAACTACGATCCCGATATTGGATTTCTGGTTGATGAAGGAGATAGTAAAAGTAACAACACTATGCCATTGTAGTATTAGTTCGCAATGCCCATCTTTTCTGGTAAGAACATGTACAAGTGTCCTCGGCCCATCTGTCCTTGTAAGATCATGTACAGGGGTCCTTAGTTTCCAATGCCCATCTGTCCTGGTAAGATCATGTACAGGGGTCCTTAGTTTCCAATGCCCATCTGTCCTGGTAAGATCATGTACAGGGGTCCTTAGTTTCCAATGCCCATCTGTCCTGGTAAGAACATGTACAGGGGTCCTTAGTTTGCAATGCCCATCTGTCCTGGTAAGACCATGTACAGGGGTCCTTAGTTTCCAATGCCCATCTGTCCTGGTAAGATCATGTACAGGGGTCCTTAGTTTGCAATGCCCATCTGTCCTGGTAAGATCATGTACAGGGGTCCTTAGTTTGCAATGCCCATCTGTCCTGGTAAGATCATGTACAGGGGTCCTTAGTTTGCAATGCCCATCTGTCCTGGTAAGAACATGTACAGGGGTCCTTAGTTTGCAATGCCCATCTGTCCTGGTAAGAACATGTACAGGGGTCCTTAGTTTGCAATGCTCATCTGTCCTGGTAAGAACATGTACAGGGGTCCTTAGTTTGCAATGCCCATCTGTCCTGGTAAGATCATGTACAGGGGTCCTTAGTTTGCAATGCTCATCTGTCCTGGTAAGACCATGTACAGGGGTCCTTAGTTTGCAATGCCCATCTGTCCTGGTAAGAACGTGTACAGGGGTCCTTAGTTTGCAATGCCCATCTGTCCTGGTAAGACCATGTACAGGGGTCCTTAGTTTCCAATGCCCATCTGTCCTGGTAAGAACATGTACAGGGGTCCTTAGTTTGCAATGCCCATCTGTCCTTGTAAGACCATGTACAGGGGTCCTTAGTTTGCAATGCCCATCTGTCCTGGTAAGAACATGTACAGGGGTCCTTAGTTTGCAATGCCCATCTGTCCTGGTAAGAACATGTACAGGGGTCCTTAATTTGCAATGCCCATCTGTCCTGGTAAGATCATGTACAGGGGTCCTTAGTTTTCAATGCCCATCTTTCCTGGTAAGAACATGTACAGGGGTCCTTGGCTTATGATAATGATTCGCTCCTAAGATACAGTGTAACTCAAATTTTCAGTGTAAGAACATACTGAATAAATTACTCTACACTTTTATTAATATCTAGTTTGACCTCCATGGCGGTGGCCTTTCCTTGATACATTACCATTAGAAGAATCTGTCTTGGGCTAGTCTTAATGAAGGTGAAAATAAAAAAATCCTTTGATAAATAAACAGTAATATTTAAATATTTGACGCGCTGTGAATGATGTACAGCTTATGGTACCGATTGTGAACTATAATGTCTACTATGGTCATTTATATCAGTTTGTTATAATAAAGATAGGATTTTAACGTAACAACCGACATCTTAAAAATTTGTAACTAAACCTTTAAATATAAATAATGTCAATCAAGAGTCATAGAGATTGTAAATTAGCAATTTTAATCAACTAGAATAGGTTAGCCATGATGTTCAGTGTGTGAACCTGCTTTGTTTTTGATGCGACAATCAACTGGATTTTATCAAGTGTGGCTTTTTACTGACCTCTCTGATTGTATGGAGACTCTTGCAATTATTTTTCAAGTGAATCACCACTTTTATGAAGTACAATACATCTTCTGAGCGTGCAAATGCATTGATAGAAACATCTGAAAACATTGGTCCGAATTTGTGCAATTCATGACCCGATATATAAATATTTCTTATGATGCAACACGAATAATCAATGTGATTTTTGTCCGCCCTGATATGAGTAACAGTAGCAGGTTCGTGCTAACTGCTTACTAGTATTTTAACATTGTTAACATGGTCAATGAACATTCACTGGTTTCAGGTATGAGAACTTTATGAATTGACCAGAGGGATTGGTTGTTGACCAGACCCTTTATGAATTGACCAGAGGGATTGGTTGTTGACCAGACCCTTTATGAATTGACCGGAGCAATTGGTTGTTGACCAGACCCTTTATGAATTGACCACAGCAATTGGTTGTTGACCAGACCCTTTATGAATTGACCGGAGCTGGTCTCTTGATATCAATTGAACTTATTTTTTGTAGTGGGCTGGCCAAGACTTCTAGTCATAGAAGTTCCTACCTCTCTGTTCTCGTTGCTGCTTGCACTTGAGGCATCTGACCATCACCCATTCATCGCCTGATTTGATACACATACTTGTAAAGAACCTTTCTCGCTGTGTGCTTGTAACATGGAGTTTACTGTCGTATTTGGAATATTAATAAAAATATTTATACCTGTCTTCTAGCTTCATTATTTGCTTTCAATTGTTGCTTTGAAAAATATCTAGGCAAGATTTGCCTAAAGCGTTTTGCTAAATCTCTGCGTAAAATTACACGCTTTGAATGTCGTAGCTTATTGTTACACTGTTTAATTGTTTAATTAGCTGGTGCTGGCTTCAATGCTTGTTGCATTCATCACTGACTCGGCAATGTTTGTACTCGTTGATTTGTGTTGCTAGACCTTTCTAGCCTACACTCATTCTCATTCTAGTCTTTTGGTATTAACAACATTTGATTGGATCATTTTTCCTTGGTGGTTTTGTTGTACCACCTGCGCAGGACTTTTAGGAATGCTTAAACTAAGGAAGGCAGAGTTAGGTCAGTGCCCTACCATTGAGCTGATGATGCATAGGTAGCTATGGTTGATGTCCTGCACTATCTGACTCTCACCATGTTCATCTCTGTATTGCACTCCTCTCAGCCTGACCCAACTCTGTTATCTTCTGGGGACTCCTTGAAAGGTTGGTTTGTGATGATTATTTCGAGTTTATAGTATTTTATAAGAAATTTAATTATACATGTATGTTCTGTCTTAGTTGCAGTAGTATATCACAAGTTTTGGAAGTTGTGTCTTCCGTTGCGAAATCTAGGCTTTTCTAAATGCATCTGCAAGTTGTCATTCTCTGCATCAGTAATAAATAGCTTGATTCGCATCAATCTTTTTGATTAGCCGTAGAGTGTGAGATGTACGATCTTGGACGTGAGTCACTTTTAGTTAGGGCGTCCGAATGAATGACGACGGCTTCATGAATTATACCGATTGCTCAACCTGGATACACTTGGATCGACTTTGCAGGGGACCAGGCCAAATGTCAGTTTTACTATAACTTCAGGTGCAGCTAGAATTGATATGCACTACGATTGTTTTTACAAACAACGCTCGCAATACCCGGCATTGTGTACCTTTTAGTGTCATTCAGTGACATTTTGATTCATAGTAATGTCTCTTGTTCGTGACTATTTCCACTTAGTTGTGTTGGCCTCCAAGAGTAAAGGGCCTGGTTGATACTGATCGAATGCTAACATTAAAAATTTTTTGTTTTATTATGTCACAAAATTCTCAGTTTCTTGCAGGTGGAATGGAAATCTCGACCCTTCCTCAAACGTGCCCCCTTGGTTGTTTCACATGCTCTAAATGGAATGGTTGTCTAACCTGTTCTAAAGACTTTGTCTGGCAGCTGGAAAAGGTCTTTTTGCGACGCATTGGCGTCTGTCGGCGGGATTGTCCGATTGGTTATTTCAAGCAAGCCTTCCTACATGCGCCCGAGCATGTCAGGTGTACAGGTATTGAAGCCATGGAGATAACAAATAATGTATTGATACTTTATAGCAGTTAGTCTTTCTGTGTATGTAATGCTTTATGAGAACGAGATGTGAAGGCATGGTCCTACTCTTATCCGATTGCACTCTGACCACTTAAAATTTTCACGGGCAGTTATTAAGATATCTGGCCAAAGTAGATTTTATAATTGTATGTCTTATAACATAACCCTTTCATAACACTGTTAACACCAAACTAACCGGAGGCCCTCATTGCAGTTGTTCAACGACATTGTTCTCTTTCACGTCCAGACCCACTCAGTTCTTGTGAAGAAGGGCATACTGCCAGAATCAGTCCTGATCCATGCATCAAGTTCCTTTAGCAAAATTCTAATTGGCTCATTACTAGTTGAATGCCTGCCATTGCACTGGTAATAAACCATTCTAACTTTTAAATGAAGGTGTTTGTTTATTTCTGTGTGTGTCCGGTCAATGCATAATTAAAATATTTGAACGCTTGAGGCATAACTAAAACAGATTGTTGTAAAACATTTTTTCTTATGCTACACATTCGTTCCAGATTTAAAACAGCTTATAAACAGTGGCAGGTAATGTAGTTGACATTGGCTAAGTTTCTTTACCCAATAAAGTGGAGTAACCTAAGCTAGTAACCTTGTCTGTCCTTTCGTCTGGTCGGTAAGAAAACATACTGCACATCACAAGAATCGAACTGGTACATTCAGCACAGATGTGAAGCCAAGCACACTACCACGCAGCCAGCTTGACATGGCATGGAATAATTGTATTTATAATTCTTTAACTGTAATTCTAACTTTTACTTCGCGATCTCTCACGCAATCATGATCCTCAAGTCTGCTAGAACAAACAATTATTCTGTAATAGAGCAAGGTGGCTGCATGGTATAATGGTTAGCATGTATGTGCGCAAAACTGGTGTTTTTGAGTTCAATTCCAGCACAAAGTAGATATTTTGCTCCTATGACTTTATCGCTATAACTGGACATGCGGATAACAGACCAACAAACACCTATATTTATATATGTTATATAGGTTTAACGTAGACCCTACAGCCCGTGTTTAATACAACACCATGAAATATTTCCTTTTCAAAAATATTTACCGCAAGAGCTCAGTGCTCTTGATGTAAATATTGAGCAAGAGCACATTAGGAGCGCTGTTTTTTTTCCACCCTGTTTAGAAATATTACCCTATGTTTGAACAATGACACTAAAAAATTATATTAATACTTGTGATTAATTGATAGAATGTGAGCCTATGGGATGCGCTCACTGCAGTCAGAGAGACTTCTGCGATAAATGTCAGGAGCCATACCTGGAGTATAGAGGTACTTGCATCCTGGAGTGCCCTTCCAACCTGTACCACTCCCATTACAGAAGAGACTGTTTTGAACAAGGTAATTATTATTACTAAGTTATACAGTTTATAGAAAATACCGCCATGAACAGGAAGCATTTGAAGTCAGATATTGCTCTGGATGATTTAGTTGCGTCATAAATTGCTGAGGATCGGCTCCCTCGTGTTATCTTCTCACAAAGGCTGGAGTCATGTTCTATAACCTGTTTCAAGTGACAGTATTATCTAGAGCAAAGTGACCTTGTTATAAACCATGAGCAAGTGTACTGAGATTACTCTTTGCACTGCAGTCGAACCTTGACTTATGATTACCTCTGCAGGAAACTTTTTCAATACTGGAAGTAAAATTGGAACAAGCGATTGCTAACATGAGGTATCTGACATCTTTCAAAACATTACAATGTTGTGAGTAAAGTTAAAAAGTGATAAAGATTGAGTAAAAGAACTATTAAAAATACTAAAGTTATGTACATTAAGTTGATCCGAACTACCGTATATCAAATGTAAGTTAGAGTGAATTATGTCACTCATTTCTACTACTCACTCTGCTACCAATCTTACACACTGTCAAGCCTACACTAGCGGTCTCCATTGTGAAGTAACACTAAAAACCTCTTTTTATTGATTATAACTTTATTAATTTAGTTTCTATGGATGATTATGTGCCGTACTTGTTTTGAAATGCAAAATAATTTCTGATATACTTCGTCAAAAATTTTTTAGAAATATTAAAGTTCTGTTAGTAGAAATAAAAAGGCAGGTAGACCATAAAAGTAATATGGCAAAACAAATCATATACAGTCAAACATGGATAACTCGGCCACGGATAGCTCGAAAACATGGTTAATTCGAACAGTTTCTTTGGTCCGTTCCCACGTAATGATAAATTGCTATAGATAACTCGAACTCAACACTGTTAATTCGAACTGTTTTTTTGCCTAACGGCTACCGAAACGGTTGTTATCGCTTTAGAAAATCACTTTAATCAAAGCCATAGAGGTAAACCTCATATTTTCGTAATTCATAAGCGTTGTTATTACCACCATCGGCAAAATAATTTTGTCAACGACTTTTCTAAAGGTTTGGTCAAATTTGATTTACACTGCTATACGATTAATAGCACGGGCTTGTCGGGTCACGCGCGCAAGGATTTTCGCCACGCACATACAAAACAAAAACAGCATGTTGTTTTGCATGTGCGTGGCGAAAATCCTTGAGTGCGTGACCCGGCTAGCCCGTGACGAAGTTTTCCGACGTTGAATCCGTGTTGAATCAACGTCGGAATGTTGAATGTTTAAAACGTCTTAAAATTGTTTTTACTAAACGTATACGTTGTCTTAGCTAAAAAAAACTTTTCATCGTTTGACCTAAACACAGAATACGTGTGTACATTCAATAAGTATCCATTCAAAAAGCGTGAGTGATATACAATGTACCGTTAAACCTCGTAAAACTTTTAATTGAACTGCCTCGGAGTGTTGCTCTTAACGAATCCCAGGTAAAGTGAGGGATTTTTCTTTGGTAACTTTTTCTTGAAGTTGCATAAACTTCAAGAAAAGTCGGCAAAATTGATCGTGGGTAAAACGCTCAAAAGAAAAAGATGTCTTTTCTTTTGAGCATTTCAACAACGATCAAGTTTTGCCAATGTCAATCTAAAAAAACGTCCTGGCAATAACATCACCTCAAACAACAAACCAATCTCAAGTGATAGAAAAATCTCTATACTTTTTGATAAAAACGTTTTAAACTTTACATTAGAAGCATTTAATTTGAAACTAGCCATTTGTGCTTTTGATTTATATTATAGTTTGCATATGTACATGTATCTACTAATAAATAAGTAAATACAAGGACTTGTGACAGTGCTCTGATAACTTGAATGCTCTGATAATTCGAACACTTTTGCTCGGTCCCTTGAAGTTCGAGTTATCCATGTTTGACTGTATATGTAATATATACAGTCAAACATGGATAACTCGCCCTTGGATAGCTCGAACACACAGTTAACTCTCACGGTTTCTTTGGTTCGTTCCCACGTAATGATAAACTGCTTTAGATAACTCGACCTCAACTCTGCTAACTCGAACAGTTTTTTGCCCAACGGCTACCGAAACGGTTGTTATCGCTTTAGAAAATCACTTTATTACAAGCCATAGAGGTAAACCTCAACTTTTCATAATTCACAGGCGTCGTTATTACCACCATCGGCAAAATATTTTTGTCAACGACTTTTCTAAAGGTTTGGTGAAATTTGGTTTATACCAAACATCCGCTTAGCAATCGCCCTTCAGAAGCAAGGAAAAGTGAGGTAACCTTTGCATAAACTACAAGAAAAATCGGCTAAATTGATCTAGGGTAAAATGCTCAAAAGAAAAAGATGTCTTTTCTTTTGAGCATTTCAACAATGATCAAGTTTTGCCAATGTCAATCTCAAAACGTCCTGGCAATAACATCACCTCAAACAACAAACCAATCTCAAGTAATAGAAAAATCTCTACTTTTTGATAAAAAAGTTTTAAACTTTGCATTAGAAGCATTTAATTTAAAACAAGCCATTTATGCTTTTGATTTATATTATAGTTTGTATATGTGCATGTATCTACTAATAAATAAATAAATACATGGACTTGTGACAGTGCTCTGATAACTTTAACGCTCTGATAACTTTAACGCTCTTATAATTCGAACACTTTCGCTCAGTCCCGTGAAGTTCGAGTTGTCCATGTTTGACTGTATATATATGTATTATATATATTATCTTTATATATAAAATCAGGTGTCTGTCGTCCTTCGTATGTCCAGTATATAGCGATTGGTTAAAATACACATTCTTGCAGTGTAGTGCGCCATGATAGATCATGTGTAATGATCATATGCACAAGTATTCCAAAGCTATTGGTTTAGTGGTAGTGCGTTTGGCTTTACATCCGCGCATCCGAATCTTCGGGTTCAAGGCGAGGTGCAATCTTTTTTCCTAACGCTCTTAGCTGGCTTCCGACAAACACAGCTCTTATCATAGTAAATATTAAAATTTCAGTTTAAGTTACTAGCTTAAGTTACTAAGATTTGTTGGTGAAGAAACTACATTGCCTGTTACTGTTTAGAAGCTGTTTCAAATCTGGAACGAATTTGTAGCATAAGAAGTAAATGTTTTTCAACAATCTGTTTTACCTATGCCTCGAGCTTTCCAATATTTGGATTATGCATTGGCCAGACACACACAGAAATAAACAAATACCTTCATTTAAATGTTAGAATAGTAAATGTTGATTGAGAATAAAAAATTTTATGTAAAAACCTTTTTTTATTATCCGTGCAACGCCAGACATTCAACTAGTATATATATATATATACTAGTTGAATAATAATATATATAATAGTTGAATTAATATATATATATACACATTAATTAGTTAAACTCCTTTGGCAGCTGACTAACTTTGACTGCGTGTCTAGCTATTAATTGCTAGGTTAAGCTAGGTATTAATTGGTAGCCTAAATTCTAAATAGCATCTTAAATATAAGGCTGATTTCAGGCTGATCAAGTAAGCAATTAGTTATCTTAGCATACGCAAGATCTCAGGCTAGTCTTTAGTAAGACAGACACGTGTACTCACTGTCACTGAGGCATTTTCAACCGTGTTATTTTGTACCCAATCATCACAAAAACTACTGTAATTCTACAATTGTGTTGATGCGATTGTAATTCACATACCTTATGCATATCCCTCATGTGCAGGGGGAGTAAAAATACCCTATAGACTTGTCAGAATCAGTTTTATAGGTGAAATGGTATGGTTAGGAATAAACAGAGTCATCGGGTCAGGTGAGAATCCAGTCTTTGAATTACCTGTAAGATTTTAACTAGTTGTAATCCCAATTGCTTTGTAATCAGCGATTTTGGTTCATCTCAGCACAAGATAAGTAACTTTTATCGTGGGTGGGTAGCGGAGCTGCTTGAACAGGTTAGATTTTCTGTTATAGCCTCACGATTACTCAGTCGAGTATTTTTACTGAGTCGCATACCATTGTAGATTATAAGTCAACCTTCTAACAGAGCTAATCTTTCCAAGGTCTGATGTCAGCTAATTTTGTTATTAAAAATTTTTTCGATAGGCCATTCTTCTGAGTTATTGCTCAATTAAGATATTTGTAAATTCAGTCTGAATGAAGACTTGCAACGGTGATGCTCCACATAGTCAGCTGTAAAGTGTTGTCACGGTGATGCTCCACATAGTCAGCTGTAAAGTGTTGTCACGGTGATGCTCCACATAGTCAGCTGTAAAGTGTTGTCATGGTGATGCTCCACATAGTCAGCTGTAAAGTGTCAAGTCAGAGGGTTGAATGCATCCTATCCTTGTCTACCGTCTATTACAGTTGACTCCTATCTTTGTCTACCATCTATTACAGTTGACTCCTATCCTTGTCTACCGTCTATTACAGTTGACTCCTATCCTTGTCTACCGTCTATTACAGTTGACTCCTATCCTTGTCTACCGTCTATTGCAGTTGACTCCTATCTTTGTCTACCGTCTATTACAGTTGACTCCTATCCTTGTTTACCGTCTATTACAGTTGACTCCTATCCTTGTCTACCGTCTATTACAGTTGACTCCTATCTTTGTCTACCGTCTATTACAGTTGACTCCTATCTTTGTCTACCGTCTATTACAGTTGAATCCTATCCTTGTCTACCGTCTATTACAGTTGACTCCTATCCTTGTCTACCGTCTATTACAGTTGACTCCTATCTTTGTCTACCGTCTATTACAGTTGAATCCTATCCTTGTCTACCGTCTATTACAGTTGACTCCTATCCTTGTCTACCGTCTATTACAGTTGACTCCTATCTTTGTCTACCGTCTATTACAGTTGACTCCTATCTTTGTCTACCGTCTATTACAGTTGATTCCTATCCTTGTCTACCGTCTATTACAGTTGACTGCTTGGTTGAGTCATGGTCTTCATGGTCGGACTGCTTGAGGGAGGGAAAGGCCTGTGGTTATAAATGGGGAAACAGAACAAGATCTCGGGTTGTCTTACAGCATCCTTCTCCTAACGGTAATGCCTGTCCACAGATCACAGAGACTCAAAGGTGTAAACTGGAGGAACGATATTGCAACTCTGTACAACCCGCTTCAGGTATCTGGCAGACAAGTTGTCTGTTAAAAAGTTTGGGTTGGAGAATAAAACTTTGATAGGTGTCAAAGGCATCTGTGGGCCACTGTCATCATCAATAGATGTATCTATATCTATATTTTTTTTAAATAGTGTATCTCAATGCATGCTGTCTGTGGTTGCTTATTATTTTCCTCCCATATAAATACTTATGGCGCTACACGCCTTCTGTAGGTTAGCCAATCATAAAAAGTATATAAGATGCTCATGATGTTTCTATACACAAGGAGTCCTTGGGTTACTTCGATTTCGACTTTCATAGTATCAATGGTTTTAAATGCACCCCGTGAAAATATCTAACATAAAATTTAATGTAGTTGCACCTTAGAAAGATGCAAAAGATTGCAAGTAGTATCCAGCGCGCAGGGCATGAATATGCTTTGTTGCGCTTGTGGAGAAGGAAGACAGTATTAGTGTGTCACTGATCTTCAGTGATGCACCATTTCCGTTGTGCCTGCCGGTTCTCACTCTCTCACCTGTCTGAGTTTTTTTACTGTCATGTCTACTGTCAGTTTTTTGCTCAATAGACCAGAATTTAGTGGTCAAGTAAAATAATTAGACAGGGTGATTATGGTACATGATTTGCATGTATGTCATATCCTTATCCTCGACTCCACAAAAAATTTTTGTTGTGATTTTTTTTAAGTCGAGTTTATCAAGCTCCTATCAGCTACAATTGCAGATGTCACAATAGCTTGGAATTACACCCAGCATTTGTGTAGTTGGCATAGTGTATTCCTGCATCTCATAAATTGGTTTAGAGGAGAATTTTGGAGTTGCCTTTCCACTGTATTTTTATTATTATATAAACTAACCAATCCAGGCTCGTCTCAGCTTTGCACTCATTCAAACATAGATGTTTAAAGAAGCAGTAAACAATCACAGTGGTTTCCTAGTAGACTAAAATAGAAAGAAACCTTTGTTTCTCCTTTTTGTTGCTTTTTAAAAACTGAGCTCTAAATACATTATTATGATTATTATTAAAGGTTACGCTCACTCTCCTCTAAAATGATAATCTCATCTTTTTTAAATTTTGGTGATCTATGAAAATAGTTCATTCCAAATGTTTTGAATCACACATTTTAAACAGTTATCCTCTGAGCTCTCATTAAAATAGATGAGAAACATTGAAAAATGCTAACAAATCTTACTAAATTAGTTGTCCACTCTGGCACAGAAAGTTCATGTTGGCTTGAAGAAGCTGTTTCCTGTCGCTGTTGTTCATAGGTCTTGAAAGTATGCAGGAGTATAAAGTATTAATGGCTGTATAGCAAATACAGTGAAACTCGGATAAATCGCCCTCGGATATATCGAACACATGGTTAACTCGAATGGATTTGCTTGGTCCGTTCCCACGCAATAATAAATGGCTGTAGATAACTCGACCGAAACTCCGTTAACTCGAACAGTTTTTTGCCAAACGGCTACCGAGACGTTTGTTACTATCGCTTTAGAATATCACTTTATTCCAAGCCATAGAGATAAACATCGACTTTTAGTAGTTCTTAGGCCTCGTTATTACCAACATCAGCAAATATTTTTATTAATTACTTTTCTAAAGGTTTACAAAAATCAAATTTTACCAAACATCCGCTTAGCGATAAGCCCTCCGAATGCAAGAAAAGCGAGGTAAAATTTGGATAACTTTAAAGTAATATCGGCAAAATTGATAATGGGTTTTTAATAGTAAAGCAATTTTGTAATAACTGACTTACTGCAAAATTGATCTTGGTTAAAACGCTCAGTAGAAAAATACGTATGTATTTTTTCTGAGCGTTTTAATCGCGATCAAGTTTTGCCAATTTTAATGTGAGAACGTCCTGGCAGTCACATCACCTAAATCAACAAACAAATCTCAAGTGATAAAAAAATATCTATACTTTCTGATTAAAAATATTTAAAACTTCACACAAGAGACCCTTTAACTTGCAACAAGCAATCTATGCTTTCGATTGATATATAGTTTGTATATGTACATGTATCTACTGATAAATACGTGCACTTATGACTGTCCTGATAACTTGAACGCTCTAATAACTCGAACACTTTTGCTCGGTCTCTTGAAGTTTGAGTTATCCGTGTTTCACTGTACATTGAAATATAGCAAATCTTGTATTATCTTCAACGTCATTTTTGTGTGAGAACCTACCTAGAAACAGTAAGCTTGTTATAGAAAATGTGTGCGAAAGTTCATATAATAATACACAATAATTTGTTTACATCATTCAGAAGCTTCTAAACCTAAGATAGCTTCTTAACAATGCTGTAAAATTTAAGCAAATGCATTATATAAAATTATTTGAAAAATGTTTTTTAAATTTTTTGTTAAAAAAACTAATTTAATGTAATAGTAAATAAAAAGTGGTTATTATTGTTATTGGACCTTGCAAACGCAGGAATAGAAGTGTGGATTAGTTGTGCATCAAGTTAGACCATTTTTATCAAAACTTGTTTAATTATTCTACAAATGAAAAGGGTAGCGCGCCCACATTTGGTATCTCTTTTAATTTGGAAACAGATTCTTTACTCTAGTTGCGGAAACTATTGCATCTGTACAAATTCACACTCAGCAACTCATGAGTATATACATTATAGTAAGAACTATAGATCCATAAAGATAAATCCTAATTTAGTTTTACCACAAATCTGATGATTGCAAAACGCTCATGCCACTCACTAGAAGTGACTGTTTATACATGATTTGTGCTACTGTTGGTTACATAGGGGATGTCACTAAAAGGCGTCATACGCGGCAAAAGGAGCGAAGAAAACGAAGATGTCGTCAGCTAAAGCGCTCAGGAAAACTTTGCAAAGAGGAGAACTACATAGAGGACATGGTGTCATACCCACCCCCATTCTCTGACAAAACTGACCACAGTTATAATGTTTCTTCTTACTATGACTACTACAGGCGGGGTGCACAACTCCTGAAATTACTTAATCTTAAACGTGGTCTTAGAGGTAATCGAAATGAGGAAGAGGAACCGGGATAATTGTGTTTGTTTTAATTTTTCTGTCGGTTAGAAAGTTCAATTGTCATTCCACTTGCCGGATTATTTTAAACTACTTAGTGATGAATAACTTAACTAAGTATTGAATATTATATATATGAGTATATATATTTATATGTCTTGTGCGCACCATTTAAGGCAAGATAAAACATTATCGGTGTTGGTCTAGATTTTGACCAAAGATTTTATTGCTGAAAAGTACTTATTTTGCATATGCTACGATAGACCTGCCATGGTATAAAATGGTTGTTCACAGCGATTTGATGATTTTGTGTATACCTTGTACACGATCATCTTGTAAATAACATGACTTAAGTATATGGCCAAATCAAGGGATCACTAGTTAATTAAACTAGTCGTAGTAGGACTTGAAGTCTGCGTATTCAGTAAACAAAAGTTCTAGGTTGAACAGTTGCAGGTCAGGCAGTGGCTGTTGCAGGTCAGGCCGGCTTTTGCAGGTCAAACAGTGGCTGTGGCAGGTTGAGCAGAAACTGTTGCAGGTCGGACAGTGGCAGATGCAGGTCAGATACTGTTTGTTGTAGGTCGAACTATGGCTGTTGCAGGTCGAACTGTGGCTGTCGTAGGTCGAACTGCGGCTGTTGCAGGTCGGATAGCGGCTGTCTATTGTGAAAGTTTGAGACTCCCAGTTTGTTCCTGATCTTATTGTAATTCAGAAAGCTCTCAGCAAGCCGAAATTCTCTAAAGTATCATTTATAAGTCATCTATCTTCATCGGGTTTTTACATGCCATATCCTGCCAGTGAATAGATGAGGCTATAATTGTGTTACATGGCTTTAAGATCTGTAGGAACACAGCTATTTGTAATATTTTTGACCTTGAGACATCTATTCCTTATGGTTGGATCTAAACTGATTTTGCTTATTGTCTTGGCTGCGTCTGCTGATACTATAGTCTGCAGGTGCAGTCAAACCTTAGCTTACTATCACCTCCGCGTAAACAACATTTTTTGATAGATTTAGCAAAATTTGAGCAAATACAGATATGTGATATGATATTTTGTGAAACAAAAGAGTTAGTTAAAAGAACTAGTAAAATTTAAGATTAAAACATTAAAATATAAGATAGCGTAAGTTACTTTGTATGTTTCCATCACTCGCTTCTCGACCAAACCTCATTGCTGAACAGGTACTTCCATTCACTTTTTTCTCAAATAGAGTAGCAATAAAATCCTTTTTACTGATTGTTACTTTATTAATTTAGTTTGTACGTGTGGTTGGATTATGTTTTTCATTTGTACATAACCTTTTACAATGCATTTCTTTTAAACCTGTTTATGATTATTTAAAATGTTCATTTTCTATGTTGAGCTTTAGAATGAATTGAACAAAATACAATGAAAGGTTATTTGTGTAAAATATTCCTTCAGAAATATTTGCAACAACATAAACAGTTGCGACATACAAAGCAAATACTGGAATGGATTAGCTTCGTATGTCAAAATTTGAATGTCAAAAACGTTTATAATCCGTTAGCCCGAAAACAAGTTGATATGGTTGGCACCTGTTGCTCACTTGTTATTGATATTGAGTGGCCTTTATGAGTAATGGGATACACCATAAACTTGAAAGAGTCAGTTTTTGACTTATTGCACTCCATAACACTTGCATTTTTTGCCCTAACCCCAGGGTCAATGTTCCTTATCTAATCATTTGTCTTGAGATATGATAACAAGTGCAAAGGGCAGGGATGAGGTTACAGCTGACTGTCACTGCAATCAGTTGGCAGCTGAGTGTGTTTATAGTGCATCATTAGGAGCATCTGCCAGACAATATGTAGATCTGAAAGACAACAGCACGCGTAAGTAGCGTCTATTATCTATTGTGTGTGCAAGTGTACACTCAGATTCTGTAGCTGACTAGCTCTCAAACATGGCATAGCTTGAAATCACAATTACTATGTTCACTGCAAGAGGCGGTGGCAAGAAGACAGAGTGGGTAAAATCTAGACTTGGTTCCTAGCTCATTTGAGGTATATTTTGGTTGAAAGCATTTGGAAGAGCGAATGACGCGTGGTGACTTTTAGTATACCCTTCCCACTTTCATCTCGCCGCCTTTTGCAATGCTTGTAATATACGAGCTTGAAAGATAGCGTTCAGGATACAAGTCGTATAAAACTTTGTTAGGCCAGATCACTGTGAGAGCTGGTTTTCAGTTTGCTCAAGTCTCTTAAGTTTTGGGTGTAAGTTAGTTATCCTGGTTATGGTCTCTGCCAATAATCTTGGTATCTGTAGTTTCTTATATTGATTGCGCGACGAGTGTTCCATGGACACTTGTGAATTGTAGGCTATTCCATCAAGCCTTTTCTTTTTTGTGTTGTATTATAGTAATGCTAAAATATTCATTATTGCTAGAGCCCAACTCATCAAAATCTGTCCCCTAATTCCCGTAATTCATACTGAATTTTGGATTCGATCAAAATGTGTTGGACATGAAAATGGCTTATTGTTAGCTGTCTACTTATCTATGCTTACAAATAAGATAAGATCCGTTTGAGTGAGTGGTAAGGCCAAGATGCTGTTGCCATTGTTGAGTAACCCATGCAGGACTCTGAGAAGCGCTCTACTAGATTACAGACTACTTTCTTTATCAGTAGTTGACTCTCCAATGGCGCCAAATACTACCTTGACCTGTAACTCAAAATCTTCAGTCTCTGGTCAAAACAGCAGTGATGCCAAACGGCATGTCTAAAAATTTGTTTTGATGTGCTAGCATTTCGCACAGTAGTTCTGTACATGCTGTTGGATCATTTTCCTCAACAATCGAATCTGATCGGTGAGAAGCTAAAATCTGACTAAGCTAGCTTTTGAAATTTTTAGGACTTGCTGCCAAGCCTTGTGTTAGATCGATCAGCCTAACATGTATTCTACTATCAACAAATTGCAATTGGTTTCTTGTGTGCCAATAACAGCAAGTCATTTGATAGGGAATTTTATGTAGTAAGTCTTTCATTTGATTTGAGGCCTCTCAGCAAAGGCGGGCAGATTGCATTGGCTCATGTAAATTAACATGATGATCAGTTAGTAGGTCTCAAGTTGACCTTTGGCTGCCATCAATAAGTCAGTCATCAACCATTCCTTAACAAACAGGTAGTGTGCCAACTCACTGGTCATAACAGGGTATTACTTAGACTGATCAAGCGTTCATGCATCAGACTAGGTTCTCTTAATGTAACTAACCTATTTACACATCTTTTCACCAATTTTTTACTATAAGAGCTCTGTCTGTCCGAAGCCATGTTAAGTGTTAAGAAAAAAGATTGCAGCGCATGAAAATCGAACCCCGATATTCGACTTCCCATGCAAGCAACTGCACCACTTGACCGCCTTTCCACATATAGAAATAAATGTGCCAATATTCGTAACTCATGACTATCCCTCACAGCGCATGGAAAGGGCTGGGTATTAGTATATAATGAAATTAAATCCTTTTCTTGACATACTTTGTTTATCTCATATGCAGTAATGAACCTGTTTAACAAAAATGTACCAAACATAGTATATCGTGGCATAAAGTCAGTATCAAAATTGGTATAGCCATATTTGTAAGAAACTAGGAATATAGACAAAAAGCAACAACATGGTCATATCTCAACTAAGTCACAAAGGTGCCTCTCTATCAGTTTTTATTGAATAACTGCCAGGAATAATTGGCAGTGTGTTTATCACTCGGCTGCCCTTGCATTGCAGCCACTCCACAATAGGCAAAACTCAGCCACTGTAATCTCCAAACTTTTTGTAACGGCTCTTGTAAGGCTCTTCACGTGGTCTCCAGAGAGCATTGTAGTGAATAATATGAAACACATGGCTAGCTTTCTGATGACGAAATGTTTGTAAATAGACTTTCCTGATATGGATAGGTGATGCCACTACTTTTTATGTTATGTTTATTCTTTTTCTAGATGAGAGATTTCAACAAACAGTGCACCAGGACATTGCTGTCAAGGAAATTATACTATAACTAGCCGAATGCCCAGCGCTGCACGGGTTTTAAAAAACAGTTGCAGGTATTATAAACAGTTGCAGGTATTATAAACAGTTGCAGGTATTATAAACAGTTGCAGGTATTATAAACAGTTGCAGGTATTATAAATATTGCAGGTGATATAAACAGTTGCAGGTAATGTAGTTGCCTGCCACTTGCTATTAGACTGGCACATTGCCAAAGACTAATTTGAATACGCTATTATCTATTGCTAAACCTATAGTATTCCTAAACCTGCCAATATGAATGAGCCGTGAGAGCAAGTTTTGGTGACATTGCAATGCGCAACGTTACTCATAACGGCTCATATCGCCTCAGAATTCAATGCATCTCGCGTAGCTTAATTGCTAATATGGTTGCCTGGTAAACAGGAAGTTCCGAGATCAAATCTTCTGCGGTACGGATTCTTCATTTCGATATTTTAATAGCTATAGCTGGACAAACTGAATTACACACACACAAACTTTCAAATTTATTTATAGATTATTAAACCTGGGATTTTTAAGCATGAGCTTAAAAATGCATAAGCTGTATAAGTTGTTATTGTCTAAATAAGCTGTTTAAGCTGTTATTGTCAAAATAGAAAGAACTCGGCATGCACCACCAAACTATTAATGTAATCAAAGTTTATGAAGCAGTGTTGTATAGTTGACAGTAGGAATTGTCAACAAAGACGGTTTCGTGATGGAAAGAGATTTTAGCTGCCATTCTTCAGAATTTAGATAAAACTTTTATGTAATCGGCATCAGCCTAGCCTCAGCTTTTTATCTGAGCAGCGATGAGATGTGATTTTTCTAGCAAAACTAATAATAATAGCACATGCTATATGCTCTCTTTGGCAGCACTCAGCAGTGTATTATTGCTTTATCCTCTTTTCGTATGACTCACCAGCTTGTTCTGCCTTTACTAGGTTGATGATGGGAAAAAAGCTTAAAGTATTCGGGTGCGTCGCTCTCATAGGGCTAGGGTCGCTGTTCAGCACATATGTCACCTTTATTCGCCATCCACCTGCTGAGGAGATTCTTAAAAATCAAGGTATTCAGGTCGACTCAAGAAGCTATGAGCTCGATCCTAACAAAGAGCACACCATCATGGAGATATCAAGAGCTGCCTGGGAAAAATGGCTCGCTCAAAATAAATATGTTCCAATCGGTACTGTATTTGATGGTGCCTGTGGTAAGTCTTGCGTAATTTTATTTTTTGGAAATTATTCACTCCCTGACATTCTGATTCAAACATTTCAAACTGTAATGCACCAAGGTCAAAATTCTTAGCCAACTCGAAATGAAGATATAAGGTGTAAAAAGAGGAAGCTGAGACTAGAAAAACAGCTATTCACTGTGCTTCCATGCTTTAAATAGGTTCGTAGTTTAATGCTGTCGACGAATTCAAGATTCGCGATTTTTTCTTCGAAACAAAGCGTGTTCAAGTCACAGGTGCCCTTTAGTGGGATATTGCCGAGGCCGGACCGTAGGCTACTCACACACACGCACGCACGCACACACACACAAAAAAAGTTGTTTTTGTGTGTGTGTAGCCTCCGGCCCGCCTCGGCTTAGGCAATATTCCACCAAAGAACACCTTTGGTTAAAGTAGACATGCTTTCGGGTCAAGGTTACTTTTTAATTCATGCGAAGTCAACTAGTTGCCAATATGCCTGATAACATTTTTATTTTATATTTCCTTATTCCCTGTGCTCCATATTACAAGATATTAACAGAGTTTACTACTTCGTGTACTGGCCTTACTTCAGAGGTCAAAATGAACAACGGTTGTTTACACTAAGGAATCTTTTTGAAACTAGAAGAGCTCAGTTTGGAAAGAGGTTGGCACCAGTTGAGTAGAATTTTTTATCTTCGCTGGAGGTAAAAAGCTGAGTATTAATGATTCGGATCCATCAGCAGTGAATGTTTTTATGATATCAAATAGTACTTTCACAGCGAATGCTTTCGCATAAATCTAGCGAAGCAAAAATGCGTCAAATATGTTCACACTTTACAGTTTCTATGATTCAGAGTAAAAGCAACTCCAAACCTATTCAAAGCGTGGAAACCCAGTGATTGCCAAGAAACGCTTGCAAGGTT
Organism: Watersipora subatra; assembly: GCF_963576615.1. Classification (NCBI taxonomy): domain Eukaryota; kingdom Metazoa; phylum Bryozoa; class Gymnolaemata; order Cheilostomatida; family Watersiporidae; genus Watersipora; species Watersipora subatra. Next base: position 31,080,242 of record NC_088708.1, on the reverse strand, counting down.
GAATTATGGTACAAAGCCCTTTGGACGTTGCTGCGTTGCTAGCTAGTTGTTGAAGTTTAAAGATAAAGCTATGATAAACTAGGCAAGCAAAAGTCCAATATTCATCATCTGCAAGATAATTAGCATCAATTCAAGTACATTATCTAGCCATGTCTATTCCTTATTCACGCAATTACATACCATTGTTTTCTCTCACTCTTCAGTGCTAACCAAAATGGCTGCACACAAAACTCAAAAGGCATCCTCTGAAATGAAGATTGGTTAAGATGCCTGTGCATAAAAACCGTACCATTTGTTTCTACTCAGACGAAAGTGACAAGATCACCATCGGGAAGATCGTGGTCATGTTGGATCCTGAGACTGACGGTATCAAGGTTAAGATGTATGCAAACACCTCCTTCGGTAAGCCAGATAGGCATTTGTTCTCATTGTTATTTGACTCAAGTGACTAGCCTATACTTTTGCAAATTGACTGCTAGGGGGAGTAAGTCGTAATACTTTGTGTAAAAATTTTTGCAAAATTTTTCAAGCTGGGGAAAATTTTAAAATACTGATGAAGATTAGACAACTCCTGTAATGGCTAATCATTCATCCCGTCATTAGACTCATTGCATATTACTTGGGCTGTTTTACAAATTTGCGGTATTAAAAACACATGGTTGTTCAAAAAAACTAATAATGATTAAATTACTTTTTCAACTGAACTGACAGCCAATACCATCAGTTTGCAGTACTATCTTGAATTGTGTTATTATATTATCTGCTTAATGAGTATTTTCAAATAGTGGCAGTCAATACAGTTTCAAAATTAACTTGAGCATTCATTTTTTTAATGAGTCTTATATGTTGTTTCTATTAACTGCTACTAGTGTTATGCAGTGCTCTGCTATAGGCTGACAAGTTGTCCGTCTCTGAATGCTCTACAAAGTACCAGGTTGTCACATACTGTTACTTGCTGTCTCTGAATGCTCTACAAAGTACCAGGTTGTCACATACTGTTGCTTGCTGTCTCTGAATGCTCTACAAAGTACCAGGTTGCCACATACTGTTGCTTGCTGTCTCTGAATGCTCTACAAAGTACCAGGTTGTCACATACTGTTGCTTGTTATAGATGAGACGATATATTATGGCAATGTCCAATTTTTTGTCGATTACAATGGTCAAGAATTCTTTGCCAATACACTTGATTTATGCTCTGCTGATGAAGAGCTCAAATGTCCAATCAGTAAAGGATTATTCCTTTTGAAAAGAGAGTGGAAGATCTCATCTCTTTTACCTAAGGTTTGCTATGATATTTGCTTTGTATCAGTTGATGTAGGAACATCTTTACTGTTAGTATAATTCACATACAAAAGAATATACACCTTGCAAAAGTAAACTCACTTGGTTCTAGCACTTTTTCACATTTAATTTCATGACACAAAAGCTTATCAAATAATTATTATGAAACAATGCTGATACTAATAAGATGGGTTTTTGGAAATAATATATCAGCCAAGCAGCAAAGGTTATTTGAAGGTCGTTTAAGCTCCCAGCCAGTTTTCACCAATGTCGCTATTCAGGCTGGTGATTTTTTGCTGTTATGATTTTGGCTAGTATTTACTTAGGTTTAGTTTTTTAGATGTTTCAAAAATAGTCTTTGCTGCTGTCAAAGAATGTTAGTTTATTACATTTATATGCGTGGACCTTTCAAGGTCATGCAAATCTCGTGTACGAATTTATGAAATGATTTGTGAACTGCAAATTTACGAAGTCTGTCTAGCATAAAATAAAGTTTTTGTTTTACGACTTTTGTGACAGCAGTAAAACTATTCCCACACTAAAATGATGTCGTGTTTTAGACTAAGCTGGATTTAAATTTTAAATGGTTGCGGATCTCTTGTGATGCTTTAAATGAATTTATACTGGATGGTGTGCAATATGGTTTTAGTAGATATATCTTTTAATGAAAATTGTTTTGCAGTTCATGCGTGAGCAGTAGTTATTTTTAAAACTCAAATTGTCTATCTTTTACTTATGTGCAGAAGAATTCAACTAGTCATCATGTAGAATAATGATCTATTTGTTTTAAATATTACTATTGGCAAGCTATAATGTATCTTTGAATTTTACTAATAAAACGGCCATAATTACATACACTAGTAGATGAGACCATAGAGTTATCACTCTAGGGAGAGAAAACTCTATGGATGAGACAATGATATTGCTGAGCAACTAACAGCCTGCTATAGATTGTGTGCATGTGGCAAGCACTCCCCTGCGCAGATCAATTTGTGTCAATTATATAGTGCAAATGCAGTTAGTCTAATTCAATAATATAGCAGATTTGAGCTCATGCAATCACTTATTATTAATAATAAGCACTACAACATGCAACTAGCAACTCCTTGCTTTCAGTAATAAGTGAGTGTTAAACCTGCAATGCTGAGATGTAGGTAATGGCTGAGACTGTCCCTCCAACTGTAATATAATCGCTGTCAAATGCAGTGTGTTGTGAGAACCACCCTTACACTGCTTCAAGTTCTCCAATCTTTATTGGTAAGAAATTAGCAAAATCCACATGCTTTTAGGGGGAGTATAAAGCTAAGGCGTGGCTATCTAATCACAAGAAAGTCGTGGAACTATGCGTCCTGGCGACATTGAAGCTATAAATATCGTCTAAGCTTCCTGTAGAGGCGTCTGCGATACCTACAGTCTCTGTAATGTCGAATCGGCCGGGTTTGTTTGACAAATCTTTTACTTGCTCCATAACATTTTAACACTGCCTTATCTCTGACCAACAATGCAATGTCTTGTAGACAGCCAAGAAATCTGTTTCTTGTGATTTGCAAGTATGAGTTTCTCAGCGATGAAGAATTTAGGAACCTTTCATGTCTAAGTTCCCATGTTATATAGTGCAATATTGCTAATTATCTACTCTCAGTATGTTTTAACAGTTTTATATTTTGTAATGTTTTGTGTTTCACAAATCTCACATCCATACCATTTCAGAAAAATCTTCTCTTTGTGCAAGACTACAGTTACAGAGAATATAAGAATAAAAAACCAGAGTGCAAGCAATAAATAAATAAGATATCACATATATAGCAACTAAAACTATGGCATCCACTGCCATGATCTTATAAATAAAGAAAGATAAACACTTCTATAGAAAAACACTTCATTTGCTCCTAGGAAAGTAAGCAGTAGCCAGTGCACTGTGTGGATTCACCTGCTCCTTGCTTATCCTCGGTTTAGCGGGTAGCATTAATGGGTCGCCCGAGTTCAGCATCCAGTTTCTCGCTTTGAGAGGCACGACCGCTGGTCTTGTCTCTGCAGGTAGGTACTTAGCATCGACTATGGGCTCACTAAAATATAGGACTGTAGTTTACAGCAAGACCAATGTATACATACTCATGGATGAATACATTATATGCACAGGATTCGCCTACAAGTGAATAACATTAGTAAATCCATTTTATAACAATCACATGCATTTGGGCACAATTCAAATGTCTAGGAACAAAAACTTATGGCTATTTGTTTCATAACTTCCACCTACTTCCAGATGATTTAGATCTAGAGCGGAGCTCATGTTTTACCGTTTTAACAGAGTGGTGCTCTGTATGTACATAAGCCCGAACTTAGGTACATAAAGAGTCACGAGTCTTCATAAGAATAGTACAACGAAAACACATTAAAAATTTGTTGTAGTTAAATTTCAATTTGAACTATTTGTTAAATGTGAAAACCAGTTAAGATATTTTTAAATATAATGATTTTAAGAGATCTTACTTAGTCCTAGTTGTGTAGTTGCATTTGTAAAGCTAATTTTTTAAGGAACAATCAGAACTGGAATGTGTTTACTCTGGTGGCATTGAACGATATTTCTAATTAATGTGTTATAAAAGACTCCAATCAAATAAGTATTTGCCAGATTAGGTTAAATAGTGTTGATTTACTTCTCATAAATTAGTTCAAACATTATAATTCCACTTTATGAAGGATTATCGCATTGTTTGAAAAGATGCTCAATAAAACAAAGCTGACTAAAATTAAATTTGAGTGAAAGTTACCAAAATGATTAAAGCATTTGACTACTAAATAGTTTCGTGCATAGTAGATGCACTCTTGAGGTAAAATGACCAAAGGTTGGTAAAATGTATAAACGCAAGCTAAGCAATTATAGGTTTTAAATAAATAGGATTAAAAGACACTACAAACGAATGTTGTATGGTAACAGAATTCATGTAATGTGACCCAGCCTGTGCTTTCGTGAATGTCTACATGTCGATATCATTTCTACTCTGTTGTTTAATGTTGATAGCTGTGGCTCGTGAACTATATAGAATTTTTACCATTGATAAAGGTTGCAAAGTTTTGTAGACCGATTAAAAGAAGATGCATGCTAAAAAATTTTCCAGCACAGACTGGGTCACATTACATGAATTCTGTTACCATACAACATTCATTTGTAGTGTCTTTTAATCCTATTTATTTTAAACCTATATATTGCTTAGCTTTTGTTTATACATTTTACCAACCTTTGGTCATTTTACCTGAAGAGTGCACCTACTATGCACGAAACTATTTAGTGGTAAAATGCTTTTATCATTTTGGAAACTTTTACTCAAATTTGATAACTCTACTTTAAATATTTTGACAGCAGAATATATTTTTTAATTGATTTTGATGTGTCTCACATTTTTAGTTGAATTTGTGGCAACCATTTTAACAAAACACGCAGTTTTTCATCATCTATTGAGTAATTACACACGAGCCAGTACACACGAAAAAATAGCCGAAACATGTTATGGCTGGTTATTAATTTCTTTTTTTATAGATGATAAAAGTCTCTAGCTGGTCTGTGCGTAACGTTTATGTGATATAAGAGGTAAGATTATTCTAGTTTTCTATCAACTTCATTGCAATTGTTTAGAGAATGCAACTCCTCAGCAACCTTGAGCCGACACGACTGTTTTCACGCATTTAACATGCAGTTGCCTATAAGCCAGCTTATCTTCATTTTCATTATAATTTTGAGTCTCCACTGACATACTAGATGTGATTGATCGGGCTGTCTGAAAACATAGATTGGGTAAACTAACCAAACTACCCAATCAATCTGTTACATGATTATTAAATCCACAAACATGTCAATTTATTCACAACCGACATACAACTTAAATGGCTGTCTATAAAGTGTGAACACCAATATATGACCCTTGACTGACACTCCATGTCCAACGATTGACATCTCAAACTTACTTTTCCTTCCCCTCGGTAGTAGGAGGTACAATAGGAGTGCTCTTGTACTTGGGTTGTGGAATTTTACTTGCCACTTCTGGCGTGACAGGCTGAGGCCCATCCTACAATATCAAAGCAGTATATGACACCCACTTGGACAAACTGCGCCACAAGCAAGAACTTAGCCATGAAAGCTGCATTGCTAGTCTTGCCTGCTGTCTGTCGTTTCACACAGAGACTTGTTGCACTTTATTTCGATATCAAAACAAGACATGCAAAGTGAATTGACAAAACATGGAAATGGTTAATGTATTAATTTGTGAGAGTCTCTTTCAACACTAAGCATTTGAGAGCTGCGACATAGATGTAACTATGAATTTACATACCCTCGTATACATAGTAAGTACGTTCCTGAAATATCACTTTTAGCATAAAACTGTTAGCGGAAGGGATTAGCATATTTGATTAGGAAACAGCATCGCTACTTTTTGGAGATGAAAGAGACATGAAGAATAAGGAGCAGCATACGTACAGGCGTGGCGAGACTGGTGCTTTGTCTGGAGTTGTGCTGGGTGAGTGAGACAGTGTGTGTAGGAATTGGTTGGGCTACTCGAGCTCTGCCCATTTGTACCTGATCCAGTTGCTTGTTCAACCATGAGATGACTACGAAAATGGTGCACAGATAACTATGGCTTTTATAATGACACAATCTTTTATACTTGTATTACAGAGACTTCATATCATAGTCCATAGATTACTGTAGTAGTTGCAAGCCTGGACTGGATGAACTTTAATTACGATAAGTCTCTTCCACCCATATAACAACTATTGCACTACCTGTAGTGGTTTCAGAAAAGTAAGACGATTCCGATGTCTCTGTCCAGACTAGTGTTGGGCTGGTATATAATTTAGTGCCGGATAGGGTATCCTTGCACTTTTTTATCGGTATTGTCGTATTATCGGTATCCCGTTGTCGGTATCCTCTGTATTTACCATCTTTGGTATCATTTGCTAACTAAGTTCGGTATTGTCGGTATTGTAGTTCGGTATATGGTTTTCAGTGTGCGTTTAACTTCAGCTTACCTACTGCCCATTTTTTATATAACGCAGGTGGGGGGATAAATCAAATATAAAACGTATAAATATATCAAACGTATCAAATGGGGGTTTAATAAAATATAAAACGTAATATACGTTTTATATTTAATAAAATATAAAACGTATATTACGTTTTACACTTTATCAATGTAAGACGTAATATAATACTAGATACCTATAGGTAAGCGTGGAAATGTTCGTTGAAGAAAGAGTTATAATATAATTCGCATGGGTTGTGTTTTCAAAATGTCTGAGAAAAAAGTTGTGATTGCCAATGCACGCTGAGAGACTCTTTTTGCTTAGCGTGCTCGTCAAAGAGGCGTTTTTGCAATTGACCATAACATCAATTCTCCTCCGCATCACGTCGCTGGTAATGCTGTAGCCTGTCAAATACAAAAAACTTTCCGGATAACCATTTACTGATTGGCTTTCACGGATAAATACTGATCATATCAAACCGGCCGCAGATAACTAGCTGTCACCGAAAATGATTGGTTTTCCGGATACTGATAATCACTCGGTGTCGGTAAAAGCGGATAACTCCTTACCGGCCCAACACTAGTCCAGACTGACACAATAAGTTACATTTAGAATTATCAGTTTTCATACATTCTATGAACTACAAATAACAACAGTTAACTAGTTGAATACCATACAGTACAGCCTTTCCAAACGATAAACCAACCAGATGTCTTACCATTCTCATTGCTCGCTATTTTCTTCTCACATTCAGCTTTCTCCGACTCAACAATTTGCAACTTAGACTCGAATTCCTTTAACTACAACATATGGAATTTCCAGCTACACATGAGCCACTCCCCCCAAACCTGTGTGATCACGCAATTTAGAAACTAGGTAACACTTAACCTCTAAACTGCCTGAATTATGTAACACTTACTTTACTGTTACACTTTTCCAGCTCTTCTCTCATTTTAATCGTTTCTCTCTCTGCTGAATCTGCTTCTTTCTCCTTCTCCTTCAGAACCTCTTCCTGCCTCAGAGCAATCTGTGAACGCAGCTTTAGCTGCAAGACAGAAATGGCACTGAAAGGACTCTTAACGAGTTGGTCAAGAATCTTGCTTGAACTGCAAACTCTAACAAAACCCTGATATATTTAAAAATGTCGTTAGAGTACATTCAATGTCTTTGCAAGCCACATGAAAAATCTTGCTAAATGTTTCCTGAAATTGGTTTAATGATGGTTAAATTTGAAACCCAAAAATCCATCTAGTGCCTATCCACAGAATATCTATCCACAGAGTATTTATCCAAAGAACATCTATCCACAGAATATCTATGAACAGAGTATCTACCCACAGACAACCTATCCACAAATTAGCTACCCACAGAGTATCTACCCAGAGAATGTAAAACATACAAAGAGCAAGCTACAAACCTTAGCCTGTACATTTTTGCCCTCCTGCTGAAGCTTACGGATTATCTCATTGGCCTTGACAATCTCATCTGAAAGGGTCTTTGTGTTGAGCTCCAATTGCACAACCCTAGACTTGCTGTTAGTTAACTCATCATCCAGTAATTTCTATAGCATAAGCAAGGCATGGTGATATACCACATCAGGTTGTGGTATGTCACTAACCAACAGTTTAGTTGTCATCTGAGGACAGGTAGCACAAGTGAACCAAATATAAAGCTAGTTGAGTATTACGCAGTAACAACCAAAAATGAGCTGAATGAATGAAAATGAATGACCTCGATGGATGACCTAAATGAGACCTAACCTTCTGCGCTTGCTCAGCGTGTAGGAGGTCGTTAGAGCTGCCAATAACTGTGTCTTTATCATGCACCTGCTGCTCTAACACAGCTACCCGAGTCAGAAGTTGATTTTCTGATTTCTCGTGCCTGTCACACAGAGAAATAAGACATGTCATCCATGAACTATTACTCATTGGAATATATGAACAATTATAAATATCCTCATTTCGCTTGCTCAAAGTAACTTGATTATGTTCAGGAAATTTATGATTACACATATTCCTATGGTGTTAAAATTAGCATAATGAGTGTGAATGAACGGTGGACAACAAAAGTTATAAAAACCACCATGCTGTGCTCTAGTTTAGAATGCTCTTGAACCAGAGCCAATATTTGCTCTAAACATTGAAGGGAGCTATAAAATAAAAACTGGCTACCTTCCAAGAAGCCACAGCACATCCACTTACTAACTTAAGCTAGTAAGCTAACACAGAGTTGTCTACCTTAGACTATGATTTACTCAAAGTGACATCTAATTGTTGCTAAGTGTATAACATACACTATATGTTTATGGTGAGCTATGCTATAGAGCTTGGTTGATAAACAAAAACAGGTTTTTGGGCAAAGTCACAATGGTGCCAATGCCTTTTACAACTCTAAAACAAAAGCAAATAAAACGGCAAATGACAGCTCTAAACCTTGTCTTGTTGAATTTCATATGCTACAATGAAGACCTATCGTTTGCAACTCAATGCATTACTAGAATATTCATCTGCAGCAAGATGTGATGACCAATAGGGACTTGCTGACATGATACATTTCCCTTTCATTATGTATGCTCATGAGCAGCCAAGTGTACATGATGGTATGTACATGTAGGTACAAACAGTGCCAGAATACTATTTAACATGTTTTATATACAACACTTTTGCTAAGACCATTGCATATATAAAGCCAATATAAAAATCACAGATTGATCGCTGCCAACAACTTCTTTAAACGTGGCAATAGCGCCTTTCTGCAGCTTTCGACAGCATATTTGCCTTAACAGATAATGAGTTTCAAAGAGATATGTATAGAGCTCAACACTGAGTACTCTCAACCACTAGCAATAGAATCTGCACCTGTGAAGGTCAGACTCGAGGTCCATATTGTCTTTACGAAGTTGCTGTACATCCTGCCTCATCTTTAAGCCTTCCTCCTCTGCCAGTGAAAGCTTCGAAGTCAGATCTCGAATTGAGGCATCATTTACAAACTTGGTCTCTGTCAACTCCTGCGTAGATGTAAAACAAGTCATACGCTATCAACTCATGTTTAGATGTAAAACAAGTCATACGCTATCAACTCTTGCGTAGATGTAAAACAAGTCATACACCATCAACTTCAGTGGACTACATTGTCTAGTCTTCCACGCTTCAAAAAGGACAGAGGAAACTGAAGAGACGGTATCGCGAAATACTTGTGAGGTCAGACAAGTTTGTCACACAAAATCTCATATACAACACACCAACATCCAACTAATCATTCTCATTCACAATTTTAGAATTACAGTAAATTCTACATTGATTTGGGTACGTGATAACTGAGCCAGTTAACGGTTGTTAAAAATCAATAAACACATGCACTTTTTTCCTAAAGCCATTTAGGGTGGCTTTGGATGGACACGACTCCTAGTGTAATTAAGATTATGTAAACACGCCGTGCTATGATTTCTAAAAAAGTAACAAATTTTAATTACATGCACCTAAAGACATTTGTGGTGAATTTAGAAAATCATGTCTCAATATGTTCACAGTAATTGTTCACTTCTTTAAAAATTGATCAGCAAATCAGAGAGAGACTACACAAACCCACCTTGTTTTGCGTGTCAAGTTCATATACTCTTGCTTCTAGCTGTTTGACTATCTTCATATGAGCCTGCTCCAAATCTCGCTTCTCTTGTAGGAACCGCTGCTGTGTCTGGGACTGACTCTGTACAATAGAGACTGGATGTTAGCAACAGCTGCTACTAACAGTATGAGAATAGATACTAATAACCAGGGGCTATATCTACTCGTAGAACTAAGTCTACCTTGAGTGACTCCTCTTTCTCACTGTTGATATGGTGTGCATTCTGAGCCTGTATTTCAGAGAGTCTGCTTTCCCATTGCAACTTCATACTAGCTAACTCGGCATTCCGAGCAGACAATGCCTACAAGTAAACATACACGTGTCAAGCATTTACTAGTCTTTGTACCATAAATTGGCAGTGTAGTATAATTTCTAATTATCAAGCTCACCTCTTCTGTGGCGCTCAATGAGTTCCTGAGACTAGTCTCCGTACTTCTGAGCTCATTGGTCAGCTTTTCATTCCGCTCCTACCAATAGCATGTAACATGACACGACCAATCAAGGTCATCGACCTACACCCAGACTACAAGGTCATACACCTACACTCAGACTACAGGGTCATCTACTTACACTCAGACTACAAGGTCATATACCTACACCCAAACTACATGACAGCAAACTTACTTTGTAATCGCGCAAACATTCGGAGAGGAAGGTCTTAACTGCCTCATCATTTCCGGGTACCACCTGAAGGGACAGGTGTGTCAAGTGTTTGAATGGATTTGTCTCAACAACATTAAGAGTTGCCTTACCATCCTGAAGGGAAAGCTGGAGAATAAACCTGAACAAAAATTAAGGCGTAATACAGATGCAATACAGTTGCAGGTGCAATATAGTTGCAGGTGCAATGGTTACAATACAGGTACAATGGTTACAATACAGAGACCGCATCGTGCTAACACAAAGCGTCACTCAAAGGCAATATAAAAACTTAACAGAACTGCCTAAATAATGAGTCGGGCTAGGTCAAATGATGCCCTTATCTGGCACTCACTTTGGTGTCTCCTTCTTCGCCTCATCTAAGCATAGGCTCAGTAAACCCATCAACTTTTGGGGGAAGGATGGAAAGTCAACGAGCAACCCTTGACTCACTTTCAGTCTGTTAAAAGAGATTATTTAAAGACTGCCTGCTGAGTCATACGAATATTAATATGAGGCTTTAGTTATGTAATGATTTGATGCATACTCAATGCATTCAGAACAAAAATTGTTAAGATACATGAGGGAACACCCTGAGACATAACATGACAAGAGTAAAATTGTTATCCTTATAGAAAGCATGCTAGGTGTGGGTAAAGTATACTATCTTTGAAAATGTTAAACATAAACATTACTACTTATATGTAGTAAAGGGGATTATATACATGTAGCAAAAGTGCAACTTGTATGAAGCTCAAGCTAATAGAGTTACTTAAGATATTGTCAAGGTTATAACCGTGTGCGTATGTCCAAGTAATTCTTTAGTGCATATTCTGTAGTATTTGATCATTTTTAGTACATAATGTATTTAATCATCTTTAATTAGATGAAAAAAATGGGTAGAAACAGATCAATAATCAATATTCACTTTCTATAACCTGATCAACTAATGAGCAAGCAGAACAAAGATGCACACAAACATCTTTAGTTTTAAAAAACTCATTGAAGGATTGCCGAGAAAAACAATATCATCATGAAGGAATAAAGACTTACGTTTGAAAATCTTCCTCATCTAGTTTGAGAGTGTAGAGAAAAAAGCTGTCTTTTTTGTCTGTAAGTTGTACGTATAGATATTTCTTCTGAAGAGGAGCAGGAGAGGTACGCACACTGAGAGCAACATCCAGAGTCGCAACCCTAAGTTGGATGGACAGCTTTTTTATGTAAGTATGAGTGATTATGATTGAATACGAAATAGCAAGGATAGTCAACAGATGCACTAATTCACGCATAGTGTGGCTCACTAAATGCAGGCAACAATTATCAAAAAATAGTGTTGAGTACAGTATATGACTTTATAACCGCTGTCAGTTTACTGACCAAAAAGCTTTCTCTGAACACAGCTAGCTCACAACATGGTGTAACAAAGTTGGGTTTTACTGAATTGCTCACACTGCTAAAATTCACTAGTTTATTTAAATGACAAACTGATTATGTGGGTACTCCCATCAGCAAAAACATACTATAAATGAGTCAACATGGAAAAATGTAGCACATGTATACCAAATACTTTGAATACAGATTTCACGTAATTGTAAAGATGAGCTGCGTATAGCTAAGACTAAACTGCTAAAATCTTCTGCCGGAGCAAGAAGAGTCTGTTGTTAAATGAAATGGAAACACTCAGCTAAAACACTTACAAGAGTAAATATATTTTTAGCTAGAATTAGTTGAGATGGGTTTAGTGCCATTCATCAACAACATTCAGCGTAGAGAACCTAAAAGACATTACAACTAGCGCAACTGCTGCAAGACAGACATTAAATCTTTATTCAATACCAACAACAGTATTAGTTATCGAGAAAACCCTGCTCCCATGGAGTACAGGTGTATAGCCAGATGAACACCATTAATCACTAAATGTCAATATGCACGAGATCGTAGGCTACATTAACTAATTATTGATAACAATAGTTACTAGTCCAATAGCTTTCTTACAAAGACTAATGAAATATAACAACACGCTACTATTAATTTAAAAAGAACAAACGAGCATTTCGATCAATAATAGTTAAAATTTTGATGGTAATTTTGACAGACAGTAATTGAAAATCAGATCAACCCCATATGCCTTTTTATTAGCAGTCAGAAAGGCTTGTAACAATAGTAAAATTAAGCTGACAACTTCACCAAGGCGACTTATGGTGAAAATTGTGGATGAGAAGACTATTCATTCATACCTTTCCTGCGGATTCATAGAACTGCACTAACCTGTCGTCAAACTCTTTACTTTTAACTTGAAAACACAGAGATTTTGTAAATATTGCTTCTGCCATTCTATGCAAACTATCTCCGACGCAAAATACAAAAATAATCTAAATTTTAATCAAATACAACTTCTTCCACCACTTTTTCATTCGATAAGGTTTCAACTTGCCGCTGCACGCAGGAAACAGTTTCTTATTGGCTGGTTGTAAAAGGAATCTCGATTAGATGGTCAAGAAAATCTAACGCTACTGTAAACGCAACTGTGATTGGCTTGGTGTCCGCAAGACACGACCGTATCTGTTTGAGCTCATTTTTGTCGTTTTCAAAAGATCAAGCAGACAACTCCAAGATGGACAAGCCATAAGCAAACTACATGTACATGTAGCTTGCTTATGGCAGTAGTGTAACTTGACTTGTTAATAAATTGGAAAAATATACTTTTATTTGTCGTGTAATTGAACAATTCAAATAACGTAATTTAAAGTTTGCTGATATCTACAGCAGTAGTTTTATTCTAACCCTTTTGAAAACTACAGGTTCAACATAGCAATAGTACACAACAAATAATTTAACACTTCCTGCTATGCATTGGTGATTATTTAAATTAAAATAATGAACTTGTATAAAAAAATTGGTGGTGGTACATTAAAAAAACTTGTGTCAGGGTTTAAAACTAACAAAATATTGCAGCATCACAAACTTTCCCTGAACTACATTTACAAACTTCATGAAAAAATTATTATACATCAACATTATAAAATATTTCAAAAAAATTGTTAGCATTACAACTATCTAAGTATGAGGAGGAATATACAAGTACAATTCATGTTGACAGAGCATTATACTAATAAATGCACACAATATATAGCTGAGATTGCCCAAATTGGCTGTTTTTATACTGATCACAAACATTACCTACGTGACACTATACAATATTATAATATACATATAGCTCTGATACTTATAACAAGCATATCACATTATCAATGTCTGTGGAAGTATAATGTCTGTAGCTAAGTTTCGCTCCAGCTCTCTGTATTGGAATGCATAACTATTTCTCTGTTCTGTATCACCCAACATGTTACAGAGCAGGGCCTGAAGAACAGCAACAACTTCAATAAAATGCCACAATCATTGTTAACAAAAAACGGCCAAAGAAGATTAAAAAATGTAAATGATAAGAAACTGTCATGAAGGTAATGCAGCAATACAATGGGTAATGCAGCAATACAATGCAGCAATACAATGCAGCAATACAATGCAGCCCAGAAAAGTATTTTGTGAGGATGTGCACAATAAATCAAAGTGAAAAGATACGATAACTCACCATGTACATCAGTACATCTTGCAAATAACTAAAAGCTTCACACTGCCTGAGATTGTCTCTTGCCTGTCCAAGCACCTGCAGGCCCTCTAAAATCGCTGCAACAAAACTTAAATGACTCAGCTAACTTCATGCAATCATAAATAGACAAAGCCATTGGAATTTTTAAATTTACACGTATTGGTGAAGAAAAATTAATTACTATAGCATGATTTACTATGATAACATTTAAATAAATATACATGTAAGTTATATTTAGGATGCTAAAAACAGACTTACTTTATTTGCTAATTCAAACTTTTATATTTGCATTTGAATCATGAAAAATTAACTAGTGCGCATTCAATAATCACTTTTAGCACCATTTCATCAAAGACAGACCATGATGTCACTATAATGTATTCATCGACTATTGTTTGCCGTGTTAAGCCGTACGACAACATGAATTGACAAACTGTCTAGCTCAGCATTGCCGGGCTGTCTCTAATGTAAGCAAAAAACAAAACAAACAAACCAAAGCCACAACCAAAAATCATCAAACACTAGTGTGAGTACCATGTTTGGTTGAAAAAAGGTGCAGCTGTCAAAGCGTAATAAATTCCTACAGGTGCTTCTGCCACACAGAAATAGAGATTGGTCACATTTGGTTAATTGATGAATGCCAAGTTTACTCTGCTCAAATGGTCAGGTTATGAAATAAACAGTTCTGTATTATAAACTTGTTACTAGTGGAGAGTTGTTCTACCATGTCGAGGTAAACTTTAAAACTCTGTAAATTACTAGTACTAGTATCTCTAAGCAGTTAGTTTGCCTCTTTTTAATTTTATGGAGGGCAAGAAGCAATAGAAACCATCCTAATAGTCAGTGCTTTAATAGTCTATGCCAGAATTGAATCTTTACTGGAGCACTTGCATCTAACATTGACCAGTTTGTTGCTATTTTGTGAGTCACACACTGTTCCGCTGTGCAGATTAATACTAACTAAGGACTACTTAACACTCCAACAGCAGGTCTTTACAAGTGGGCTGTTTGAACCGATTATGAGACTAGTTTATGAGTTACATAATACATGAAAAATGAAACCAAGGATCCATCCAAAATATAACAGATGCCAAACTCTTCCACAGAGTCAAAGCCTGAGTAAATAAAAACTCACCTTGAGTGAACACGTCTGCAGATTGAGATTTAGCTTGAGCAATTTTACATTTGGTGTAAACAACCTGCGCCCGCCCTTTGTCAAAGCAGGAGCCATGAATGAGGAAACAGGGTAAATACTGCGTCATTGTTTTGTATCCCTCCTCAGCATTGCCATTCATTAGCTAACCGGCCAAAAAAAGGTAATACAATATTAAAAGGTCTCGGTGGGATAGTGACAGAGTACATGTTGGTAAGGATAAAAGTTACCTGTATGTAGGTAGAGTAGTAGTGACAGAGTGCATGTTGATATAGATAAGAGTTACTTGTATGTAGGTAGAATAGTAGTGACAGAGTACATGTTGATATAGATAAGAGTTACCTGTATGTAGGTAGAGTAGTAGTGACAGAGTGCGTGTTGATATAGATAAGAGTTACCTGTATGTAGGTAGAGTAGCAGTGACAGAGTACATGTCGGTATAGATAAGAGTTACCTGTATGTAGGTAGAGTAGTAATGACAGAGTGCATGTTGATATAGATAAGAGTTACCTGTATGTAGGTAGAGTCGTAGTGACAGAGTACATGTTGATATAGATAAGAGTTACCTGTATGTAGGTAGAGTCGTAGTGACAGAGTACATGTTGATACAGATAAGAGTTACCTGTATGTAGGTAGAGTAGTAGTGACAGAGTGCATGCTGGTATATAAGCTGGTGAGTTGATGTGAAGCACCGACATTCATTTATGTATTTCTTAGCATTTACGGTGTCGTCTCTCTCTATATAAAGGTGTATCATCTCCAGGAGAACCCTGTAAGCCAGAAAGATTTGTACTGGACAATATGCAAATGTACCATAAACTGCCAAGATGGTAATGTAAAATTTTTCTATCACAAGGTAACTCTTTGCTGATGACATGCATTGCAGGTACGGTGTACACCAGATAGCAAAGCAATGACTACTTCTATACACACCACTTCATGTATCTACAGCAATACTGAGTGTTGAAAGCAGACAACTCCATCTTTTCATAGAAGGCTTTTATAAATCTAGGAAGAAGTAGCTTGGGAAAGCATAGAGTGGAACTATATAAGCGTCTGACAAGGACTTGAGATGATTTGGAGATGCGGCTTACGCAGTTTCAATATCTCAAAAAAGTGTGAAGATGCAAACTGAATTGTGATTCAAATCCAAAGTTTTTGGCTTATCCATTAAAATGCATTATAGAACATTCTAGAACTGCCAAATGAATTAGCAAATTAATAGTTGAATATCCTCCTCTTCAACCAACAATTAGCGAATCAAATCATAGATGGTCACCCAATATCTAATCCCTGAACATTAATTGTCATTCATTATTGGCCAATCGGCTGTGATACATCTCATTAATCAGGCAAAAATGATTGTTTGCCGTTATCGCAGGTACAGTTGCTGTGACTCATGGTTTACTCTTTACGCATGCAAGTTTTGTTGAAGGTGAGTTTAAACTACAAAATAACTTAGATATCAAATCCTAGGAAAGCTTTACTATAAACTTCGGACTGCACTGAAGAGACACATGACAGAGAATAGAGAGTGGGGGCATATTATGCATCAAAACTATTGCAAATATTTTCATGAATATTATATCTGCCTTCCTTCAAAAGACAAATAAATGACTGCTGCTCATAAGCGATATTGGCAATATTAGAAAAGTAGCAAAGGTTGGCGGTTGCTTGAAAAACTTGCAAAATCATAGGTTTTAGTTAAAATTTCCTGCATTTTTAGCTGTCAAACAATATAACAAACCAATAGCAATATAGGACTTGTAATTATTATGATTTTGGGACATTTCATGTGATCAGAGCGGTCAGACAAGCCTGTACACTTGATAATGACAGATGATACCACAACTATCTAATGGTATGGCCTCACATTAGTGCTGAGCGATTGATTTTATGTTATTCAGCACCTAAAAATTGTCAACCCATTCAAATTATATTTAAAAAGCTTGAACATGTATTTCCATTGTTGATCTTGTTAATAATTATTAAGTTTTGTTCATTTAAGTTAAATTTAAAGTGTATGCTATGTTACGTAGTGTCAAAAAAGCTTTAGTGTACCAAACGTGTTGCCGTTAAGTCTCTCTCACACCGCCGTTAGCCGCTACTGACTGTGTCGAAGGTAAGAACCCCATACAGTACTGTACATAATATCCCATTTTAATGCAGATCACAACTAGCATATAGGTATTCGTTACTTTGCAAGCGTGGGTAGCGAATTAGAACACTTATAAACATAATGATTCATTGTAATATCCGGTTTTTAGCCGTTTTTCAGAGTGAATTGACATACGAGCTTGAACCAGGAACACAATAAGCTCGTATCTCAAGGTATTACTGTGGATATATATTATGACAATGACCTGGCTTTGAGCTCAGTGTTGACAAATGACTGGTTTCTGAGAGTCTCCAAGGCCAAGAGCCCTTCGATGACATTCAGCGCTTGTTGGTACTGGCCCAGGGCCATGTGATATCTTGCCCGCCTGTAATAACATTACCAACACTGTAGAATCTCTCAAAAGAATAAAGTATAAACCTACTTGCCCACAATAACACTTCAGCTGAAAAGATGATTTTAGATAACATAATGAAGTTGTACTTGGAAGATATTAACGCCTGCTCCGCTAGAGTTGGTGCAATATGCATATCTTATGCCTTCAGTGGCGCCACTACACGCCTCAACCTTTGTAGAAAAGAAATCAAATCTATACCCACTCTACATAGACTACTTGAAAAGGTGTAAAAAATTTTCAACATTAACGCTTAGAAGCCTGGACCCGTGATAATTCGAGGGAACCAGAGTGAACTCTAATCCTACACCCGATTGAACTCTAATCCAACACCAGAGTGAACTCTAATCCTACACCAAAGTGAACTCTAATCCTACACCAGAGTGAACTCTAATCCTACACTAGAGTGAACTCTAATCCTACACAAGAGTGAACTCTAATCCTACACCAAAGTGAACTCTAATCCTACACTAGAGTGAACTCTAATCCTACACCAAAGTGAACTCTAATCCTACACCAGAGTGAACTCTAATCCTACACTAGAGTGAACTCTAATCCTACACCAGAGTGAACTCTAATCCCACACCAAAGTGAACTCTAATCCTACACCCGATTGAACTCTAATCCAACACCAGAGTGAACTCTAATCCTACACCAAAGTGAACTCTAATGCTACACCAGAGTGAACTCTAATCCTACACCAGAGTGAACTCTAATCCTACACCAGAGTGAACTCTAATCCTACACCAGAGTGAACTCTAATCCTACACCAGAGTGAACTCTAATCCTACACCAGAGTGAACTCTAATCCTACACCAGAGTGAACTCTAATCCTACACCAGAGTGAACTCTAATCCTACACCAGAGTGAACTCTAATCCTACACCAGAGTGAACTCTAATCCTACACAAGAGTGAACTCTAATCCTATACCAAAGTGAACTCTAATCCTACACAAGAGTGAACTCTAATCCTATATCAAAGTGAACTCTAATCCTACACCAAAGTGAACTCTAATCCTACACCAGAGTGAACTCTAATCCTACACAAGAGTGAACTCTAATCCTACACCAGTGTGAACTCTAATCCTACACCCGATTGAACTCTAATCCAACACCAGAGTGAACTCTAATCCTACACCAAAGTGAACTCTAATCCTACACCAGAGTGAACTCTAATCCTACACTAGAGTGAACTCTAATCCTACACAAGAGTGAACTCTAATCCTACACCAAAGTGAACTCTAATCCTACACAAGAGTGAACTCTAATCCTACACCAGAGTGAACTCTAATCCTACACCAGAGTGAACTCTAATCCTACACCAGAGTGAACTCTAATCCTACACCAGAGTGAACTCTAATCCTACACCAGAGTGAACTCTAATCCTACACCAGAGTGAACTCTAATCCTACACCAGAGTGAACTCTAATCCTACACCAGAGTGAACTCTAATCCTACACAAGAGTGAACTCTAATCCTACACAAGAGTGAACTCTAATCCTACACAAGAGTGAACTCTAATCCTACACCAGAGTGAACTCTAATCCTACACCAAAGTGAACTCTAATCCTACACAAGAGTGAACTCTAATCCTATATCAAAGTGAACTCTAATCCTACACCAAAGTGAACTCTAATCCTACACCAGAGTGAACTCTAATCCTACACAAGAGTGAACTCTAATCCTACACCAGTGTGAACTCTAATCCTACACCCGATTGAACTCTAATCCAACACCAGAGTGAACTCTAATCCTACACCAAAGTGAACTCTAATCCTACACAAGAGTGAACTCTAATCCTACACCAGAGTGAACTCTAATCCTACACCAAAGTGAACTCTAATCCTACACCAGAGTGAACTCTAATCCTACACCAGAGTGAAATCTAATCCCACACCAAAGTGAACTCTAATCCTACACAAGAGTGAACTCTAATCCTACACCAGAGTGAACTCTAATCCTACACCAAAGTGAACTCTAATCCTACACCAGAGTGAACTCTAATCCTACACCAGAGTGAACTCTAATCCCACACCAAAGTGAACTCTAATCCTACACCAGAGTGAACTCTAATCCTACACCAGAGTGAACTCTAATCCTACACCAGAGTGAACTCTAATCCTACACCAGAGTGAACTCTAATCCTACACCAGAGTGAACTCTAATCCTACACCAGAGTGAACTCTAATCCTACACCAGAGTGAACTCTAATCCTACACCAGAGTGAACTCTAATCCCACACCAAAGTGAACTCTAATCCTACACCAGAGTGAACTCTAATCCTACACCAGAGTGAACTCTAATCCTACACCAGAGTGAACTCTAATCCTACACTAGAGTGAACTCTAATCCTACACCAGAGTGAACTCTAATCCTACACCAGAGTGAACTCTAATCCTACACCAGAGTGAACTCTAATCCTACACCAGAGTGAACTCTAATCCCACACCAAAGTGAACTCTAATCCTACACAAAAGTGAACTCTAATCCTACACCAGAGTGAACTCTAATCCTACACCAAAGTGAACTCTAATCCTACACCAGAGTGAACTCTAATCCTACACCAGAGTGAAATCTAATCCTACACCAAAGTGAACTCTAATCCTACACCAGAGTGAACTCTAATCCTACACCAGAGTGAACTCTAATCCTACACCAGAGTGAAATCTAATCCTACACCAGAGTGAACTCTAATCCTACACCAGAGTGAACTCTAATCCTACACCAGAGTGAACTCTAATCCTACACCAGAGTGAACTCTAATCCTACACCAGAGTGAACTCTAATCCTACACCAGAGTGAACTCTAATCCTAAACCAGAGTGAACTCTAATCCTACACCAGAGTGAACTCTAATCCTACACCAGAGTGAACTCTAATCCTACACCAGAGTGAACTCTAATCCTACACCAAAGTGAACTCTAATCCTACACCAGAGTGAACTCTAATCCTACACAAGAGTGAACTCTAATCCTACACCAGAGTGAACTCTAATCCTATACCAGAGTGAACTCTAATCCTACACCAGAGTGAACTCTAATCCTACACCAGAGTGAACTCGACTGAGTACTTTGAGTTTGTTTTTCCCACTTCCAGCTTACATAGAATTACGAAATTTTTGTCGCTTTGTGCGTAATATGTTTCAGTATAATTCCAAAGTCTCAAGTTGATTGGACAATTAGTTCTTGCGATATCGCCGAAATACTGAGGGCATTTTTAAATGACGCAGAAATGAAAAATGGCTGCTGACAGAAAATTAGTGTCTAATGACACACTGATTGAAATTCTTGATAATAAAAAACAAAAAATAGACAAAGGTAGAAAGCTTCTTCTCCTCAGCAACTTCAGCTTTACACTAGTTAACTATTTGCTTTTTCAACCATAACAGATATACACTCTCTCAGGATTAGTCTACTGAAATCATTGTTTGTAAAGTTACCACTAAAACATCATTTCTTTAAAAGTGTGAAAAAACTAATTACTATATTTAATTTCTGTTTGTTTCATTGAGTTCCACAAGTTTGAAACTTCAAAGTGATCTTCAGATCAGAAGGAATTGAGCTTTTTGTTTTCACAGTAGATGAAAAGTTGCTAATACAGTCTTTCAGTGTTAAATCATCATATTAATCGACCAAACTTAATAGCCTAAATGCAAATGTTTCATATTAGTGCAAAAGCCAAAGCTGAGATTTCTGCCGATGGATGGCAGAAGCAAACCAACCTGATTGCTGACTCTGTTGGGTCAAGAGCTGAAAGATTGTCACACGCGAGACGCATACTCTCGGTGTCTGAGTGGTACAAAGCCCTATCAAACAGCTGACACTGCTCCATCTTGCACCAGATGTCACAGAAGAAGTACGGCTTGCAAAAGTTTTCCTTAGCTATATTGAGAATACTTTCTGCACACTCATACCTTCCCTGCAAGTTCATACACAAGTCACTGCTACCACATGTTATTATAGGAGACAACTCCAAACTACTTCCTGGTTTTTGTTTAACTTCACATAAAATGAATATATTAGCAACTATTATAACAAAAAGGCATCAAACTTTCCAGTGGGATGCTAACGATTCAAAGCACTGACATCTCTCATCCTAAATAGATCAATTTGAGCAGATGAACTTCGCAATTTAAAAGAATGTCAGTTCGAGACAACTGCACAATCCCTCAGTTCACTTTGACAGAAGTGTAAGGCAATTTAAATCTACATTTCTGGGCATCGATATGAAGTTGCAATCATGACATACTGAAAAAACTCGAGAGAATGATGCAATATATTGTTATAATGTTTTCTGAGGTCATCGGTCACAATTTTGTTTTTAGTTAAACTAGAAGTAAACCTAATCTTGCAAGGGTTATTGAAAAATTCACCTGTAAGTTACTTTGGTCATGGAAAATGCCTCATCATTAGTAGAAGCAGAAGTTAGTCAAGAAGGTCTGTTATTTACCCAGTAGCATCAACTACAGTGGTGTGCATAAACTTGGAATCACATTGTTTTGTTCACTCTATATCGAATGGATCTTCCATTTGCTTTCTATTTTCCCGCCAATTATGATGCCATTCCAGATATTATATATCAATCTGATCAGCAAAAGATGTGCTTTCAAACAATGCATTGATTGATTTAACACAATCATTTCTGAGTGATTTATATTAATCCTATTAAACAGATTAGCAATTTTATCTGGTCAATTTTATCTTGATAACCATCTGTCAGATGGTGATCAAGAACAAGGGCTGGCCAATAAAATGCTAATGCTCAGCTCAAGACACCTTACCAGTCCTTCTGAAGACCAACAATAACCCAACGGCCCTTTTCAGGGCCACCAATTTGTATAAAAGAGTTTGTTTGTATACTATTTTATCAATTTTCACTAACAACATTCATAGCCTGCAATAAGTCTGCTTTTCGGTAGATCCACCACCAGCGATAAAAATCTGAGAATATTTTTGAATATTTGGCAGCATCTTGTTCTTCAGAATTTTCCCTTTCAAATGATATATATATTGATGGGGTTGAGGCACTTATCTCCAAATAATTTCTTAGACAACAGCATATAAACATACATATTTGAAGATTTAACTGGTGATTCCAAGTTTATGCACACCACTGTAAGTAGATAACAGACATTGAGATTTACAACAATAATGCTTACATGTGTGTTTCAGCATCCATCAAATACAAACACCATCAAACACATGAAAATTTGGACTTTTTCAACTTTTTTGCAGTAAAACTACTGAATCTCTGATGTGAACGGACTTTAACTTTGTTTTGGGTAGCTCAATATAAACTAAAGTTACTGAAGTGTAAACAAATAGTGTTTTTGTACAGTGGATGCCTCTACAACGTAAATAATGCGTTTTGAGAATGTTTACGTTAGACGAAGCATAAAATACGTTGAAATAGCCTAATCCATTACTAGGTCTTAAAAATGAAAAATCAACTAAACATAACTTCTTACTTTAGTGACTGTACAGTAATTGTGGTGGTATGAGTTTGTATCAATAACCTTTCCCTTTGTTCTCATCACTTTCACTTGGTTCAAGGTTTATGATTTTAGTAATTTTACGTTAAGGGGTACCTAACACACCTACGCACACCTTCAATGGCAATTCACATTTATTTTTTCCCTTTTTTTCCACAGCAAGATCTATGTTGCAGGTAAAATGGAACAATATTGTATGTCTAAAATAAATTAAAAGAAACATACATGTATATATTTGCTACAATAAGAACGGTGTTTGTCTGTCTGCCAGGGTTAGAGGTTGGGATAAAATATTTATTTCTGTCGAACTCACAACTTGTGACATTGAGCTTGGTAGACTGACGCTAACACCTGCACCAATTGACCACCTTGTGGTAATTCTGAATAAATGTGCAGCTACTTATTCTCTTTGACTAATCAGTGCGCCTGAAAATCTCTCACTGCATGCTAGACTGGCAGGGTAATAGTATATAGTATATACAGTATATAATGGATACCCCAGATATCTCTACACATTCTTTTTCCCCAAACGCAGCGAGAGAAAATGACTCTGTTAAGGCTAACTACGGGACTCGGATTATTGAAATCGAATTTGACAACTTGCACCGATTTGACGTTTTGTGTTATATGAAATATATTACATAATACGATGCAAGAACTTTACATAAACTATTTACATTAAGTGAGATTTACATAAAAGGAAGTTTACATTATAAGGGCGTCTGCTGTATATCTCATTATGAATGAACCATAGTCACTAAAAATGTTTAAATATACAGTAGCGGTGCTGAGCTCACCTCTCACCTTAGAAGTGTCTGTTAGACAGAGTGCTCATATTTTACCTGATAGAAGTGTCTGTTAGAGAGAGTGCTCATATCTCACCTGATAGAAGTGTCTGTTAGAGAGAGTGCTCTATCTCACCTGATAGAAGTGTCTGTTAGAGAGAGTGCACATATCTCACCTGATAGAAGTGTCTGTTAGACAGAGTGCTCATATCTTACCTGATAGAAGTGTCTGTTAGAGAGAGTGCTCTATCTCACCTGATAGAAGTGTCTGTTAGAGAGAGTGCACATATCTCACCTGATAGAAGTGTCTGTTAGACAGAGTGCTCATATCTTACCTGATAGAAGTGTCTGTTAGAGAGAGTGATCATATCTCACCTGATAGAAGTGTCTGTTAGAGACAATGCTCATATCTCATCTGATAGAAGTGTCTGTTAGAGAGAGTGATCATATCTCACCTGATAGAAGTGTCTGTTAGAGACAATGCTCATATCTCATCTGATAGAAGTGTCTGTTAGAAACAGTGCTCATATCTCACCTGATAGAAGTGTCTGTTAGACAGAGTGCTCATATCTTACCTGATAGAAGTGTCTGTTAGAGAGAGTGCTCATATCTCACCTGATAGAAGTGTCTGTTAGAGAGAGTGCTCTATCTCACCTGATAGAAGTGTCTGTTAGAGAGAGTGCACATATCTCACCTGATAGAAGTGTCTGTTAGACAGAGTGCTCATATCTTACCTGATAGAAGTGTCTGTTAGAGAGAGTGCTCTATCTCACCTGATAGAAGTGTCTGTTAGAGAGAGTGCACATATCTCACCTGATAGAAGTGTCTGTTAGACAGAGTGCTCATATCTTACCTGATAGAAGTGTCTGTTAGAGAGAGTGATCATATCTCACCTGATAGAAGTGTCTGTTAGACAGAGTGCTCATATCTTACCTGATAGAAGTGTCTGTTAGAGAGAGTGCTCATATCTCACCTGATAGAAGTGTCTGTTAGAGAGAGTGCTCTATCTCACCTGATAGAAGTGTCTGTTAGAGAGAGTGCACATATCTCACCTGATAGAAGTGTCTGTTAGACAGAGTGCTCATATCTTACCTGATAGAAGTGTCTGTTAGAGAGAGTGCTCTATCTCACCTGATAGAAGTGTCTGTTAGAGAGAGTGCACATATCTCACCTGATAGAAGTGTCTGTTAGACAGAGTGCTCATATCTTACCTGATAGAAGTGTCTGTTAGAGAGAGTGATCATATCTCACCTGATAGAAGTGTCTGTTAGAGACAATGCTCATATCTCATCTGATAGAAGTGTCTGTTAGAAACAGTGCTCATATCTCACCTGATAGAAGTGTCTGTTAGACAGAGTGCTCATATCTTACCTGATAGAAGTGTCTGTTAGAGCGAGTGCTCATATCTCACCTGATAGAAGTGTCTGTTAGAGACAGTGCTCATATCTCACCTGATAGAAGTGTCTGTTAGAGAGAGTGCGCATAACTCACCTGATAGAAGTGTCTGTTAAAGAGAGTGTGCATATCTCACCTGATAGAAGTGTCTGTTAGAGAGAGTGCAGAGGGCGAGACATTCAGACTCTGCACAGTGAGATATGGCCTGAGATGATGAGTCAGTGTGTAGGACATTGTGAGAGATGAGACTCGGAATACTCCTAAGAACAGACAATAATATAAATTTGCCAAGTAAAATGTTAATGCAAATGTAAAATATGTAATATATGTAACATATTGCAGTAAAGTAGGGAAGAATCACTATCAAAATGGCAGTTTTGTGTATTCTTCCGGGATTTATTTACTACTAGCTCTGCAAGAGAAATTGTCCACAGAAAAACTTTGAATCAGTAAGTAGCTCGGATTGGCCCACAAGTGGAAGTTCTCAACCAGTTTGAGTTACCCAATAGTTTGAGTTAAACAATAGTTTGAGTTATATAATAGCTTGAGTTATGCAATAGTTTGAGTTATACAATAGTTTGAGTTATATAATAGTTTGATTTACACAATAGTTTGAGTAATACAGTAGTTTGAGTTGTACAATAGTTTGAGTTATACAATAGTTTAAGTTATACAGTAGTTTGAGTTGTACAGTAGTTTGAGTTGTACAGTAGTTTGAGTAGTACAATAGTTTGAGTTATACAATAGTTTGAGTTATACAATAGTTTAAGTTATACAGTAGTTTGAGTTGTACAGTAGTTTGAGTTATACAATAGTTTAAGTTGTACAATAGTTTGAGATATACAATAGTTTGAATTATACAATAGTTTGAGTTATACAATAGTTTGAGTTGTACAATAGTTTGAGTTATATAATCTTTTGAGTAATAAAATATTATGAATTATACAATAGTTTGAGTTGTACAATAGTTTGAGTTATACAGTAATTTGAGTCATACAATAGTTTGAGTTATACAATAGTTTGAGTTGAGAATAGGTTCAGTTGAAAATAGTTGAGTTCTATAATAACCTTTGTTGGCCAAAATAGAACAATCGGCTTTAGTCTTTTAGTTCACTACTCTAAAATATAATGAAAAATGAAATAAACTCACTCTACCCCCAACTTCAGGAGCGAGTGCACTAGCTAATAGAATTTTGTAGCTTTCAAGCATAAATACATTTACACCGTCGAACCTTGACATAAAAAGGTAATGCATTATGATATAATTGTGTAAGCAGACATTGTGTTTGACTTAACAGTTTGGTGATAAATGCTTCAAGTACTTACATATGTCATGAAAACTAAATATAAACAACTAAATTATATGAAAAAAGTAAATATATAAAATAATTATCAGTAAAAACAGGTTTATATTGCCACATTTTATAAATGTTAGATAGGAAAATTGAGGTGTAGCCTTGGTGATGCAGGAGATAAATGATGCGTAGGTAAACAATAAAGATGCAAGACTAGCTTACACTGTGGATAAATCTAAACTCCATACTAAAATGGTTTATTTACATTTAGTTCTTTTTCAATTTAATCATCAGGAAAAAAAAACTTTCTCTCCAATTATATCGATCAGCCACTCCACTTTCACTCATTTCAAACATTCACTTTTTTTGGCACCATGTTCGCTTTTGTATTCACGATGTTCCACTGTTTGTCTTAATTTTATGAAAAACGTTGCCATTTTTCTTTTTTTTTTTAATTTTCATGAGATCTATAATTTTAAAGCTAAAATACTACAATATGAAGCAAAGTTTGATATTAATCAAACATCAAACAATGTGAAGGAGAGCTGTGTGTTTATTTACTCTTTTTCGAACAGCAAAGTTTTGACAAGATTTGAATGTCACATGATGCCATGTCCATCTGTCCGATGCCATGATTGATAGTAGAAAAAAGATTGCATCACATGGGATTCAAACTCATGACATGCAGCTTAGTAAACTGACACTCAAACATCTGCGGCGATCAGCCACTCTCTAGCACTTACGAATGACACTACATATAGTTATTACACCTGACGGTCTCTCCTTAGACTGCCAAAGTACTAGTTGCTTCTAATGTCAAGACAAATATTTGCTCAAACTTTGTGTCGTATGTCACAAAAGATGCATGAGTTGAGGAGATCATAAATCATAATTTTTGTAACAATTGACAACTGGACGAATAAGACGAATTTAAACCATAACTGTCACGAACAACTTTTATCGTATTTGCTAGGTAAATCAGACACGCTGATTTCGATTTTGTACTCAAAATAAAGATTAGTCCACTAACCTTCAAAGTCATTTAGGCTTTTTTAAAGCGTTTCAATATCCGTTTCGAAAACAATTCAATCGGCATTACAAGCTCCACCCATAAATATGTGACGAAACCTAGCTTTTTCAGGAACGGAAGTTAGGAATGTTTAGTCCGATTTAGAATAATAGAGATGGGTGTCTTAAAACCCATTATTATCTAAATCCAGCCTGTAAAATAATTTCAGTTTTTTATGAAAGGTATAAAAACTATTTAAAAATGTTCGTAGCTTGTTACATGACGTTTAAATGGGCTGAACGTCGAGAAAAATGAGCTCAAAAAGCGCGGTTTTATCACCAGCTAGCTTTGTTATCTATAGCTTATCTACCTTTCAGAAAAGACAGATATTATTTTTAATACTGAAGTTAGATATTAATGGATTTTAAAACACCCATCTCTATTATTCTGAACCGGTCTAAACATCCCTACGTAAATTCTGTTCCTAAAAAACTAGGTTATGTCACGTATTTATGGGCGGAGCTTGTTATGCCGATCGTGTTGTTTTCGAGACCGATATTAAAACGCTATAAAAAAGCCTTCATTACTCTGAAAGTTAGTGGACTAATCTTTATTGTGAGCACAAAATCGGAATCAGCGTGTCTGATTTACCTAGTAAATACGATAAAAGTTGTTCGTGACAGTTATGGTTTAAAGGACAACTCAAACTTCGACACCAAGCAATGCAAGAAAGAAATGGACGCTGTTGTTGACTGCGGCTCACCTGTTACCGTAGTAACTCCAAAGACCAGCGGTCAACATCATCTGAGCTAGTTTGGTTGTGCTCTTCACAGTATTCTGGATGGGCAACCGAATGTTCTTCGTCTGATAAGAGAGAGCCTGGGCTAACTCTTCAAACACCCTGCGTAGAGCATTACAGATACCGTTACTCAAGGTAGCACCGTGTATATTGTTTATTACATACTATTATATTAATATTATACTATATTATAAAACTCGTATCTCGTAATCTTGCTTACAATCCTCGTACTAAAAAATAATATAGGTGACAATTAAATTGCTTCATAAAACATTCCTTTGTCCGGGTATCGAACTCGTGACATTCAGCCTGGTAGACCAATGCTCTATCACTGCACTAATCCATCGCCTTGCAAACTTGCTCAATAATATTTACTATAATAAGAGCGGTATTCCGTGACAATTAAAAATTCTCGCATGTCAGAAGACTTAAAAGACAAACGGCTGAGCCCCATACATTGCCTATAGCAAATTAAATGTGAAAAAAAGGCTCACTCCAAGCAACAAAAGTTCAAGATTGACTTGAAGCATGGCGATCTTAGAACTTATGTGTTCCATATAAATGTGCAACAATCTATCCAACTAGAAACTCAAGAATGCCTTCGCATGAAGTAAGGCCAATTGCCTTCAATAAACGTGTTCATTGACTGTTGTTAAAGCAGTGTAGCGGGTTGCATTCATATTGAAAATACCAACGCAAAAATTGATATCGAATTGAGAATGAAAGAAATCTTGACCCCACCGGGCTTAATGCTAGTACAGCGGACCCCCGGATGAAGATGCCCCTGTTTTACGATTTTTTCGCCTTACGATGTGGAACACGATGTTTTTTCATGCCCTCTATACAGAATTTTTTGGCCATACGACATCAACAAAAATGACTCGAAATTCCGATTTGGCGGTCGGTCGAAACTGATCGCCAAATCGGATTTTCGAGTCATTTTTGTTGATGTCGTATGGCCGAAAAATACTGAGTTGCAGATTTAGCGGTCGGTTCCACCGACCGCCAAATCTAAATTCCGAGAGTCATTTCGAAACAACTGAAAGCGATACAATGCTCACTCTCTCTCAGTTCATCATTCTTCGTGTTTCGTAAGTGCCTGATCTTACGTGAGTGAAATGAAAATTAGTGAAAAGTAAGTGAAAGTAAAAATTTATTGTGCATTTTGACGTTTAATATATTATTTACTTTAAACTTTAATTCTTTATACATATATAACCACATATATAACTTTATAACTTTAATTCGTTAGCCGTGGGTCCTAAGTTAGACAAGGACGTAAAAGGGAGAAATACAAACCATAACCATAAGCAGATTATAACCACTAACTATAATTATAATGTAATCATAACCAGGTAATTGTAGTTACTAAGGTTAATGTACTATTTTGTTACTAATTGCAATATGTATAGTATGTACATGTATATAAAATTTTGAAGTTTTTACCAGGGGTATTTGCATTATATAACTACTTTGGGTTTTATACCCCTATTTACGAAAATTTTACCTTACGATTCCAATGCCGGAATGAATTAGTATTATCTGGCAGGGGTTTAAATTATGACTTAAATCAATTATTTAAACCATTTGATTTTTTAGCCAACCATACATATAGCAAATACTGATATGAGTGCAAGCAGAATTAATGATACTAACAATTTAGGGGTTTGTGCAGGTGCTGTGTGCTGAAGAGTCTTAATAAGGCAGCCAGTCAGAGAAAGCTCCCAATAAGTGAGCCCGGGTGAGTTGTTGTGGAAATTGCTTACATCCGATAACTTCTCAA
This sequence comes from Watersipora subatra, assembly GCF_963576615.1. Classification (NCBI taxonomy): domain Eukaryota; kingdom Metazoa; phylum Bryozoa; class Gymnolaemata; order Cheilostomatida; family Watersiporidae; genus Watersipora; species Watersipora subatra. The sequence continues at coordinate 31,049,847 of NC_088708.1, read as the reverse complement.
GCCAAATCTGACAAGATAATAACAGAGCAATGGAGGAGGCAACTACCAAAAAAGAGAGCAAAGATTTATTTACAAATGTCATGCTTGTGTTATATCATCAATTGCCCAGGAACTACAAACAAAGCAGACAGCATGCAACATTACTGATAGTAATCTTTTTCAAGTCATGATTGGTCAACCTTGGTTAACTTTCCATTGAAGATCAGACGCTCGCAAGAAAGGAGAAGTTTAGACAAGGACAATCTCTCCAGTCATATACTATATGTCATATTTAAAACAAAATTGATTTTAAAAACATGCAAAATTGCAGATCACTATTAAACTAAAAACAATCACAGACAACATTTATTGTTCTAAAGGTAAAACGCGAGTTCAGACAACAAGTTGGGATTATTATACAAACTCAGAAGTAAGTACAACTAGAAACTCATCAATCTATAAGAAAACGACTCCTTGTATGATAATAACTTTACCAGAGAGTGCTGCAGACATGTGTTATCGTCTGCCTCTTGAGCCAGCTTGACGGCCTCCTTCACAGAGTGGAGCGCAAGGTGCCTACGAGGAGACAGTGAGAGATCAAACCACAGCGATATATTTCTGAAGGACCAGAACTATGCAATAATAACAGCTCTAAATCCTAGTCCCATCCAACGTTACTCGCAATTCACTGTCCAACATCAAAGACTCTACTACTCTAAACACCTGGGGTTGTCTTTCCTTACAATACCTATACAAACTGAGATCAATGTTTCATTCAAAGAGTAGTAGACAGCTTCGAGAAGGAAAGTAGGCTAGTTAAAACTTTGAATTTATTAAACTTAATTTGAATTTATTAACCCTAATTTGAATCTATTAAATCTAAAAACAGTATCAAAAAAATCAGACATTCACATGCCGAGAGGTTTTGCGAGGGTACTTGTATACAGCCATTTTATTACGTAGTCTCTGTACCCATTTCTGAAATAAAGTCAAGGCTAAACTCACTTATGACCAAAGCGTGCATAGAAAGATGCGAGACTGAGTGAAGCGAATCGTGAGCACTTATTAGAGTCTTCGAAAGCAGGATCTTTTGGCCGAACTCTGTCACCAGTTTGAGCAATTTTGTCATAATACCGATGAAGTGACTCCTTCGCACCGGCGTATTCCCTCACCCTCATCTGATTCAGGTACCTGACGTAATGCTGTGAGATATTTCAAAACATTTCAAAACAGGTAAGTAGGTAAGACACTTAGTTGGGGTTTGTCCTATTTCATCAACCCTTAGACACCACTAAATGTTACAAGCAAGAAACTAATACAAAAAAATGTGAAAACATCTAAATGAAAGCATCTTGAAGGGCAACTAAATAAGAATACATTGCACCCTCAGGACACGATTACATTGATATACGATTTTTTGACCTTATGAAATGGAACCTGATGATTTTTTTCACCTCACTATATAGATCTTATTTCACCATACAAATTCAACAAAATTTTAACCTGTGTTCGAATTTGGCAGTCAGTGTGCTTATTACGTACGTCTAAATAATAAAGACACCGAAATGCTGTTAGCTGAAAATATTTTTACAACACCTTAAAGAGACACGATGACTGATCTCTCTCAATTCAGCAATTTTCGTGTGTGAAACGGTAATATTTGCCCTTTCACAACCTGTAGCAAAGTTGGAGTTGCAATCCCTTCAAACAGAAGGGATCGCAAGTTGGTTAGACAACTTCTCTTAACCTGCTAACAAAATCCACTACATTACGAAAACAGCATCGTTGGGGCTTTCTTCCCGAATTAGGTTGAAAAATGTTTTAAACAGGCCCGCTAAAAGTTACAGTGAAAGCGAAGACAAAAACTGATAAGTGATAAAATTCTAGTGATGAAAAAGTTGAAGTTCAGTAAAATAGTTAAAAATACATACTAAAACTTAGCTTTGTGTGTGTGTGTGCGTGTATGTATGTGTTTAGTAAACCTTATTTGGAGTGAATTCAAAGTTTATGCTACATGTCCATCTGTCTTTTAGGTAAGAACTCCATACGGTACGTACGGTACATTATAATGTTACATTTTAATGCAGATCATAACCACTAAATACACTAAATACAATAAAGTTACTGTAGGTAACTATAGTTACTAAGGTTAACATACTATATTGTTACTAATTTTTAATATGCACAGCACTTATATAAAATTTTGAAAATTTTTCCCAGGGGATGTTTGCATTATATAATTACTATGGATTTTATACCCCTACATGCGTTTTTTCATCATACGATGCCAACCCTTGAACGGATCAAAATCGTATCCTGAGGGCGCACTGGACATGTACTGCAAAGCACAAGCAACCACTGCAAGCATCCATCACCTTACAGTTACACTCGAGTCTAACGAGCCAATGGTTGTGCTTATCATACCTTATCATACCCTTCCATAGCAAGTGATAGAAATACAGATGGGGCTTATCATACCCTCCCATAGCAAGTGATAGAAATACAGATGGGGCTTATCATACCCTTCCATAGCAAGTGATAGAAATACAGATGGGGCTTATCATACCCTTCCATAGCAAGTGATAGAAATACAGATGGGGTACAGTAATACGTACTCTCGCTTCTGAATGGATTGCTTTATCTCAGCTAAACTTAGTAATTAAACATCCTCCCTGAGACTGTGAATAAACTACATGTATTAATTTAGAGGATAAATAAAATACCACAGACTAGACTAGGATAAAAAGTACTATCAGCAATGACATGACTATTAGCAGGGAACGGGAGAAAACCGAAGGGTTTACAACCAATAGGAGAAAATCAGAAGGCTTATATCCTACAGGAGAAAACCAGAGAGGTTTATATGCTACAGGAGAAAACCAGAGAGGTTCATATCCTGCAGGAGAAAACCAGAGAGGTTTATACATAGACCTATTAACTATACTAGACTGGGCAATCCAATGCATCACGGCTCAGCATTGTGTCCCACATTCTGCGAAGCAGAATGTGGCTGCAGAATTGTTTGGCTGGTTCTTTCCTGTTCGTTAATAACTCTGCTAGCTATTTGGTTTTCTCCTGTAGGATATAAACCTCTCTGGTTTTCTTCTGTAGGATATAATCCTCTCTGGTTTTCTCCTGTAGGATATAATCCTCTCTGGTTTTCTCCTGTAGGATATAAACCTCTCTGGTTTTCTCCTGTAGCATATAAACCCATAGACTTATTAACTATACTAGACTGGGCAATGCGAAGCCACGGTGTCCTACATAAATAGCCACATTCCTCGCGACGTAACGTCAACGCTTTGTTCACTTGCAGCTGGTCAGGCAAGCGAGTCATCATTGTTTACATTGAAAGAATGGCTGAGACAGCTTTGTTGCTACATGTAATTTGACATAACTACTAAAGTACACAAGATATTGGTTTAAAATTTTAGATGCAAAGCTTATACACTATGCTTTTCCTACCCTGCAAATTTGTAAACATAAAGTTGAATATTTCATATGTAAAGTTCCAGTAAAAATGTATATTGATCTATTCAAAAATATTGCAAAATTATCAATGTTGCCCTATGCTATGGGCTAACATGTCAGATAGCTAGGTGCACAAACTGATTTCAAATGCATACCCACTGGTAAATGGTACACTGATTGCAGTCTGTCATGAATATAAATGTTGGGTCTTAGGTGTTATGCAAACAGCATCAGAAAATAGGTCTATGTTCACTTTGTTGCTTTGTTCACTTTGCCTAGTCCAGGCCATATTTTTAAGTAGGAAGCCGTGGAGAGTGGAGCAACTACCAGCACTGGAAATGATTCAAAGGTAAATTTTACTTAAATTGTTTTCAAGGGTGGTTGTGAGAGGTACCTAGATATGAAGAGCAAGAAATCTTGCGGATTTTTTCGAGATATGCATACAAATAATAGTTATTCCAAAATGTTTTCCTAAAGTTCATTGCTGGCACTAATATTTGAAAAGTTGCTTCGCACAAAGAGGTGCCAACCGCAAAGTAGACAAAGTGTTTCCCATTTCATGAAGTTTTTCATGACCATGGCAGGTGGACATGGGCTAGTAAATGAGTATGGTGATGACTGCCATACTAGAACCCACTGCTGTACTAAGGGTATTTGATTTTCCGCGAAAATATTTACAACCGACTCAACCAAAGCATAGACGACTGTTATGCCGACCAACACTATCTAAATCATCTCCACCAGACCGCAATGAGCCAGTCCTGGAACCTTCACTTTGCTATGAAGAGTCAACAGCCGCCAAGCAATCTGAAGAGATCATTCCCGACCCTCTACATAAGCGTACCTCATACCTTGGAATAGGGAATTAAATTTTTCAAACATTTCGCGAGGTCAAGTATTTACTTCTGTACAAGCTTAGACAAGAGCATATAGAAAGACTGTCCTCAAAGATTCGGGCCAAGGGAGGTTTCAACAATAATCCAGATGTCCGTAGCTTCAAATCTGTACTGAGAGCTCGACTAGTGAAAACAGACATCACACCAAGCACGAGTGCTAACTGTCCTGATTGTGATAGCTCAGATGGCTCCTGCTCCCTACTTCCCTCATCTAAACGAAGAAAAATTCTTGTAGAAAGTGACGATGACTTCCATGATTATTTGGAATCAAGCGAACGGCTGGAAATCAATCTGTCAGAATCTGTCTCGGACATAGTGGAGTACATCGGTAGGTAACTACAACCAATTCCTCCAAATTTTCTACAAAGCAAGAGATCTGGCACACATTGCAGCCTTGCTGCATGTGCTAAACTGCATGACTGCCCATATTGTGGTACATGATTTAGGTATGTACATGTATTTTGGTATTAGCTACTTTCACTTATTGTTAGTGTATAGAACAGATATACAGGTAGCAGAGTGGCTTGAAATAATACTGCAGCGGATCAGTGAGATGTAGGTAAATTTATTTTACGGTTGATACATATACTTTTTATAATAATATTAACATATAATATTTATTTAGCAGGTTATGTGGTATGGAGCTTAAAACTCAACTGCAATGACTGCACCAGCTTTATAGCCTCCTGTCCAGGTTTACGCACCAGAGATGATGCGACACTAATCAGTGTAAAAGATAGAGGTAGTCTGTTTACACCTCATCCTGTCATCACAAAGATATGTCTAGGCTCAGAACAGATTATACGGCAGTGTGTCGACTTACAAGGAATCACTGCAGACATACACAAGCTGGTGGTCACTAAGACTCTTATTGGTTTTACAAAGCAATTTGCATCAGGAATTTCCATGCTCAAGTCACAGCGCAGCCAGCGTTAGTTAAAACTATCACATCCAGATATGTCAGAATTAGAATTCACCACGAGGCTACAAAGGTAGCAGCTAACAAAAGTAATCTTAGATCAAAGCTCAGCCGAATGGTCGTCTTTAGTCATGTGTAGCCTGTCACAATAATTATGTCTAGAAAAGTGTACCATTTATCGTTTGTTTTCTACGATTTTTCTGATGCTGTTTGCATAACACCTAAGACTCAACATTTATGTTCATGGCAGACTGCAATCAGTGTACCATTTACCAGTGTGTATGCATTTGAAATCAGTTTGTACACCTAGCTATCTGACATATGTTAGCCCATAGCATAGGGCAACATTGATAATTTTGCAATATTTTTTGAATAGATATATACATTTTTACTGGAACTTTACATATGAAATATTCAACTTTATGTTTACAAATTTGCAGGGTAGGAAAAGCATAGTGTATAAGCTTTGCATCTAAAATTTTAAACCAATATCTTGTGTACTTTAGTAGTTATGTCAAATTACATGTAGCAACAAAGCTGTCTCAGCCATTCTTTCAATGTAAACAATGATGACTCGCTTGCCTGACCAGCTGCAAGTGAACAAAGCGTTGACGTTACGTCGCGAGGAATGTGGCTATTTATGTAGGACACCGTGGCTTCGCATTGCCCAGTCTAGTATAGTTAATAAGTCTATGGGTTTATATGCTACAGGAGAAAACCAGAGAGGTTTATATCCTACAGGAGAAAACCAGAGAGGATTATATCCTACAGGAGAAAACCAGAGAGGTTTATATCCTACAGAAGAAAACCAGAGAGGTTTATATCCTACAGGAGAAAACCAAATAGCTAGCAGAGTTATTAACGAACAGGAAAGAACCAGCCAAACAAATTGAATACCACGGAAATTATTCCTCTAATACAACTGTAACTTATAAAGCCCTGACAAGTTATCTTCCCAAATTTGGAGTAATTGATAACATATAATAACAATAGAGTAACTCATGATTATTATCGGCTGTATAATGAACAACCATAAGAAAAGAGACTTTCTTACATAGCAAAAGTCCTCAGTTATCATGACTAATCATAGCTCAATCCGTTTCAACTTCTCTAAAGCATGTAAAGCCACGAGTAGTGAGGATGGAGAAAGCTTACTTGCACATATTTCTCAATAACCAGACAGAACATCAAACAAAGTACCAACGATTCCACAGACAGCATGAAAAGTCACAACGAAAAACCAACAATTCCACTTGGCCAATCCAAAAGTATCTGTTTGTTAATTAATTTTGCTCATAGATGATGTAACTAGAAATACCTACAACTTTATGCAAGAAGGGGTAGGCCTGAATAAGCTGATTCAATTCTTGGCCAACGGCTGTCGCGCTGTCACAAGCTCTTGTGTTCTGTTCCAACATAATCGCCTACAAACAGTTAGGCTAAACCTGAAAGTCCTCCTAATCGATTACAGCCTAACGAAATGACCTTGACATACACGTGTGTGTACAATTAAAAAATAATTATAAAATTTCAAACAAAAACAAACAGAAGCGAATTACAGACAAACACATTGGCAACAAATAACAAAGAAAGAGCTATACATGAATTGGTAAGCGTATCAAAGCTGGCATAAAAAACCTATTTGGCAGGGCACATGACTCACCAGCTGTGCAACTCTTCTCTCAGCTTGAAGCCGTGATGGCAAAGGATCCTGGGTGAGCAGCCTAAAATATATGGAGTGTCAGCATTGACAGAGAATAGCTCCGTTAGGACAATAGATACTGGATTGTGAAAAAATCATTCCAACAAAGCACAGCAGATATCTATTAATTCTGAAAAAAAATTTGTTTAGACAAATGTTATGGCAGCTACAAGCAAAAAAGGTACAAAAGCCAAGTGACCTTAACCAGCCAAAGTGATACGCTAATAACACCGTATCATGAATCACCTACATTCAAAATCCCACTTTGTCATTGTTCGTGATTTCGGCGAAACTTCACGCGTATATGCTCGGTGCCTTCCACCAGGTCGTCAACAAAGATTTGGTTTCAAAACTCCAACTGGTTCCTGAGAACCTGCCTCTTAAAGACCCACCTGCAGGCTATCTGATTGACAATAACATCAATCCCTGTCAACGTTCGGCTTACTACCACTTCAGGACATATTATCAGACATGGAATAATTTGCTTCAATAATATTGCTTTGATTGTGAGACCTTTCCAGACTTTATAAACACAAAATTACCGGTGTCTCGAATAAGATGTTGGTGCATTCATATCAATATACACAAATGCCTAAAGATGAATCTACATGCACTTATGCTGAAGCGATGCTACATAATGCTTACGTGGAAGAGTGAAGGGCAATCTCAGGGCGGCGCTTGCAGGTGATCTCTCGGCTGTACTTTATAAAATCAGCAATAACCGTTGTGAGCAATTCTTCCAGTGACAGCATCTTGAATACCACGAGTGTTGACCTCACAACCATTCCTATGCAAGTAAAAGGTCAAGGTAAAGGTCAAGGTCACCACCAAACCTAGCTTCCAAGTAGTTGGATTACAAGAGTGAACCACCACTCCCAGAAAGGTACACAGGAACACATCCTTGAGAACGAGACGATTCAACGAAAGACAACTACCAAAATGTGCTTACTAACATATGAAGAGCGTGTACAAAGCATGACTAGCCTGCATTTCAAAAGCTTTCAGAGTACATTTAAAAACCGAGGCATAGCGAGGTGGAGAGAGATAAAAGTCAAATGTAAGGGACAGGTGGGCTAAGGCGAGTCACAAGTGATACTATAATCCTCTGAAGATGCATCAGCAAAGGAGACACTACATACTGCTTGCTATACCATAGCATTTCTTTAGTCTATGTAAAGTTAGCTCTGAGAGAGGTCTTAGGCAGGAACACATTTGAAACCGGATCATGTGGCAATAATTCACTTCTACATTTCATGATGGGGTGATATGCATTTGATATGCTACAATAAAATGCAAAAACCTCTCTGCTTACTAATCATCATTCTAAGCCCATCATTTACATTTCTCTAGTTCGACATCTATGGCTTCCCAACTTGTGTAGCTCTAGTACACATGAAATCCTATTAACATTATCCATAGAAAGCTAAAAACAGTGATTATGAGTTAGCCTTTCGCCTGTGTTTTTAGTCTAAAAACATGAATTTTTAGTCTCAAAGAAATTTTAACTAATAAATTTAGTAACTATGCAAGTTCTACACTCATAGAAAGGACCACCTTTTATGATCAAAGGCCATGCTTTCTACCAACGGTGTCAATTTTTACTTACAAGAAGAGGAGGCGGGACATGGAAGTCAATAAAAACACAAATACAGATGGCTTGGTTGATGGAAGTGAGGTAAAGGGAAAGCGACTGCGAGGAATAGGTGGTGAGTGAGAGAAGAGACAGCGTTGAAAAAGGTAATCGAGACAGCAAACAGCCTAGCGCTAAATACGTTGTCTAGGTGCTGACTCTTGTAGTCTTTTGTTATTATTTTAATTATATCTATTATATAAATATAATATGTATATATATAATATATATCTATAAATATTATACTTATATAATATTATATCTGTACAAAAAGTTTTTGCACAAAAAATGTACTTGTAATCAACACATACAACCTCAGCCATTCTAACTTTTAAATGAAGGTGTTTGTTTACTTCTGTGTACTGCGGTATTTCTGTTTACTCTGTTTATTTCTGTGTAATTCATACTGTACCAGCTACAGTGCCCACTACGGCTCAATACTGATTGCAATAGTCTTGCTGTCCATGCAAGTTTAAGCATTTTTCTTCTGACCAAAAATTCTAGCATGATGCTAGCTGAAATGCTTGGTGTGAAGCAGTGAAAGATTCGCAGGTGTAATGAGCATGTGTGCGCGTATGGACATTTTATGTAATTATACATTATAAGTGTATATCTATTTAATACATAATAATATTTAATATTTATTTAATACATATAATATATATTATAATATTATTATATATATTTTATATATAATATATATATTTTATATAAAACGAGCTACAATATTTCTTTGTATGGTTTACAATAAGAATTTGACGTACAACTTTAAAATCTGAGCAAACCACAGCCATCTGGTGCTGACACAATCATCTGTATAACTATAAAGATAAAGCCTTGACATTAGACTAGTGAGAAGGATCACTGATAACTATTGTACGAATATTAGAATCTCACCAACAACACTGGTCTTGTTAAGCACAGAAAACTCAGTCAGCTCAGAGCCGAGTGTGTCGCCAATCGGCAAATTGAGTCGCTCAAAGAACTGATAGTAAGCGCATGGCTTCCCTTCCGCTAGTTCACAAATTGCGGTCTCAACTTTTGTGTGAAGAACCTCGGGTACAGAATTATTCATAGTCCTGAATAGCTGGTTGATACTCATGTCTGGTACCTAGCGTAGTTGAAATGACATATTTTCTTTTATAATACTCCCATTGCATTACAAACATTGGGCATCATAATAAGTAGATACAAACAATCACTAAATTTCATAGCGATCGTTAGTAGTCCAATAGAACGATTACACAATTTGATGGTGACAACCCTACATTACAGCAGTTATACGTTGCCATAAAATATCAAATAAATAAAACAAATTAATGTGGACAAATAATTAGTCTTTTGATTGTGACTACAGAAGTTAGAGCGTAACACGAAATTCTTGTTTAAAACACTTTTCCCTTTTCAGATGACTAAACAGATTTGTATCTGTAAAACGTAACATTAAACACAATATTCACAATAATGTAATAATATATACCGTGTTTACAACAATGTAATAGTATACACCATGTTCACAATAATGTAATAGTATACACCATGTTTACAACAATGTAATAGTATACACCATGTTTACAACAATGTAACAGTATACACCATGTTTACAACAATGTAATAGTACACACCATGTTTACAACAATGTAATAGTACACACCATGTTTACAACAATGTAATAGTACACACCATGCTTACAGCAATGTAATAGTACACACCATGTTTACAACAATGTAATAGTGTACACCATGTTTACAACAATGTAATAGTATACACCATGTTTACAACAATGTAATAGTATACACCATGTTTACAACAAAGTAATAGTATACACCACGTTTACAACAATGTAATAGTACACACCATGTTTACAACAACGTAATAGTAAACACAATATTCACAACAATGTAATAGTACACACCATGTTTACCACAATGTAATAGTATACACCATGTTTACAACAATGTAATAGTACACACCATGTTTACAACTATGTAATAGTACACACCATGTTTACAACAATGTAATAGTATACACCATGTTTACAACAATGTGATAGTATACACCATGTTTACAACAATGGAATAGTATACACCATGTTTACAACAATGTAATTGTACACACCATGCTTACAACAATGTAATAGTATACACCATGTTTACAACAATTTAATAGTATACACCATGTTTACAACAATGTAATAGTATACACCATGTTTACAACAATGTAATAGTATACACCATGTTTACAACAATGTAATAGTATACACCGTGTTTACAACAATTTAATAGTACACACCATGTTTACAACTATGTAATAGTACACACCATGTTTACAACAAAGTAATAGTATACACCATGTTTACAACAATGTAATAGTATACACCATGTTTACAACAATGTGATAGTATACACCATGTTTACAACAATGGAATAGTATACACCATGTTTACAACAATGTAATTGTACACACCATGCTTACAACAATGTAATAGTACACACCATGTTTACAACAATGTAATAGTATACACCATGTTTACAACAATGTAATAGTATACACCATGTTTACAGCAATGGAATAGTATACACCATTTACAACAATGTAATAGTATACACCATGTTTACAACAATTTAATAGTATACACCATGTTTACAACAATGTAATAGTATACACCATGTTTACAACAATGTAATAGTATACACCATGTTTACAACAATTTAATAGTATACACCATGTTTACAACAATGTAATAGTATACACCATGTTTACAACAATGTAATAGTATACACCATGTTTACAACAATGTAATAGTATACACCGTGTTTACAACAATTTAATAGTACACACCATGTTTACAACTATGTAATAGTACACACCATGTTTACAACAAAGTAATAGTATACACCATGTTTACAACAATGTAATAGTATACACCATGTTTACAACAATGTGATAGTATACACCATGTTTACAACAATGGAATAGTATACACCATGTTTACAACAATGTAATTGTACACACCATGCTTACAACAATGTAATAGTACACACCATGTTTACAACAATGTAATAGTATACACCATGTTTACAACAATGTAATAGTATACACCATGTTTACAGCAATGGAATAGTATACACCATTTACAACAATGTAATAGTATACACCATGTTTACAACAATTTAATAGTATACACCATGTTTACAACAATGTAATAGTATACACCATGTTTACAACAATGTAATAGTATACACCATGTTTACAACAATGTAATACAATTACGACTAATGCACGCTAAAGTCAATGTTCTGAACAACATGAATTGGTTTGGCACGTATTTATTTAAGATCACACAGAGCACCAAAAGCAGTAGCCAATAACAGCAGATCACCAAAAGCAGTAGCCAATAACAGCAGAGCAAACAAAAGACAGTAGCCAATAGCACCAGATAAAATTTCAGCGTACCTTCAGCAGCTCTATAAATAACAGCATGGTCGCCTGTCGCTGTCGGTCGGAATAGACTTGTTCGATGGTCGGGTCAATTGCAAACATCTCTTCTTCCTTTTTTTTCTCCTCCTGAAACATTAGCATAGATGTAGCAGAAGAGAGCTAGAAAGTTGAGAGTTACTATAGAGTGAACATATCAGAATAGAGTCATGCGTTTGGGTAATCAATATGAACAAGTGTTAGGCTATAGTCATTGAAGAAGAATTTAGCTATGTCAAGGATGATAAGCAAAATCTGAAAGCATCAACGATCTTTCAACTTTAATCTTTTGCTCTTACTGAAAGACACTTTATAATATACCAATCTTAATATCCTACCAATCAATACAGTAAATGTTGAACACTGAAACGTAAACCGGAAAAAAAAATTCTGATATTTCATAGTTTGACTAGACATTTGCCAGCATTTTTCGAAATAATTTTTTGGCCACTCCTTTGTAGCCTGCCATAACTCAAGGTTAGACCCACAACCAAGCCTTTTGTAGCCTGCCATAACTCAAGGTTAGACCCACAAGCAAGCCCATTGTAGCATGCCATAACTTGAGGTTAAACCCACAAGCAAGCCCTTTGTAGCCTGCCATAACTCAAGGTTAGACCCACAAGCAAGCCCATTGTAGCATGCCATAACTTGAGGTTAGACCCACAAGCAAGCCCATTGTAGCCTGCCATAACTCAAGGTTAAACCCACAAGCAAGCCCATTGTAGCCTGCCATAACTCAAGGTTAAACCCACAAGCAAGCCCATTGTAGCCTGCCATAACTCAAGGTTAAACCCACAAGCAAGCCCATTGTAGCCTGCCATAACTCAAGGTTAGACCCACAAGCAAGCCCTTTGTAGCCTGCCATAACTCAAGGTTAAACCCACAAGCAAGCCCATTGTAGCCTGCCATAACTCAAGGTTAGACCCACAAGCAAGCCCTTTGTAGCCTGCCATAACTCAAGGTTAGACCCACAAGCAAGCCCATTATAGCCTGCCATAACTCAAGGTTAAACCCACAAGCAAGCCCTTTGTAGCCTGCCATAACTCAAGGTTAGACCCACAAGCAAGCCCATTGTAGCCTGCCATAACTTGAGGTTAAACCCACAAGCAAGCCTCCATTATAGCCAGAAATAATCAACCATTAAGAACGTTAAATGTCGTAAAAGTTAATATACCGTATTCATCACCAATTAGACAGCAAGTGGATATTTCTACTACATACCAAATAGAGCCTGATAAGAATGAGCACACAAATCCTATAGGGTGTCACTGTGTCCTGCAAGGCAGGAGTAGATGGATTCAACTCAGATTTAGATCGCTGGTTAACAGAGGCCGCTTGACGAATATCAGCAGCCAAGGACATGCTGATTGCAATCTAAAAGCATAAATGAAGCAAAATAATAATAGAGAATAATAATAGTAGTAATAGTAATATTGAATCATAATAGTGAATAATAATAGTGAATAATAATAGCGAATAATAATAGCGAATAATAATAGCGAATAATAATAGCGAATAATAATAGCGAATAATAATAGTGAATAATAATAGTAATAATAATAGCGAATAATAATAGTAATAATAATAGCGAATAATAATAGTGAATAATAATAGTAATAATAATAGTAATAATAATAGTAATAATAATAGTAATAATAATAGTAATAATAATAGCGAATAATAATAGTAATAATAATAGTGAATAATAATAGCGAATAATAATAGTGAATAATAATAGCGAATAATAATAGCGAATAATAATAGTGAATAATAATAGCGAATAATAATAGTGAATAATAATAGTAATAATAATAGTGAATAATAATAGTGAATAATAATAGTGAAAAATAATAGTGAATAATAATAGCAATAATAACAGTGAATAATAATAGTGAATAAAAATAGTAAATAATAATAGTAATAATGATAGTGAATAATAATACTGAATAATAATAGAGAATAATAACAAATGTTAAGCATCAGACTGAAACTATAGGGGTTATAGAGTTTTATAGGAAGGCATGTAAGTGATAGAAGTGCACAATTATTAAAATTTATGTAGCTCAGTGGTTGTTAACCTTGTTGGACAAACTAAATCCCACCAGTTTTATATGCGCTTTCACCGAACTCTTCTTTAATAATCATAAAATACTATTTTTTTCAATTCAAGACATATGTCTGCATTTTACTAGTGCACAAAATGAGCTGTGCATTAACATCACTTTGCTAAAGAACAATTACATGAATAAATTTTCATAAAGACATGTCCTTGCAAATCAGTGTGAGCTCTGTTGTTGCCTTTGAAAGACTACTTGTGTTTCTTGACCTCCTTCGAAGCTCTGAGACTGAAACACTAAACCCCTACTGTAACAGCTTGATAGGACCCAGGTTATGAACCACTGATGTAGCGAAAAACTTGACTGCACATTCACTTTATGCAACTCAAAAACATCAGAGAAAAGGTATGATTCAGATGGATGAAACAGTGAAACTGGATGTGACTAGCTTCTCGTGAAGACTCAAACAACGGTCCTTATTGACATGTTTGCAAGCTGACAGCAGTAACAATAAAAACCAAACTAGATTGAACTTCATTTGCATGAAATCCTCATTAATTTTACCATTATAATATAACAACAATTCAATAATACATGTCCAATTAGTAAATGAAATATAGAATAGAACAGCATCTGAAGCAATTGACAGGTTTGATATGTTTAAAAGATAATGTGGAGTATATTTATTTTATTAGTATTATTTTATTATTATACAATTATTATTTATTTTGTAATAACATCCAAGTCAATAATTAAAGAGATGTTAAAAAATAGAAACTGCTTAGAAAATATTTACAGCGATTTTACCTGGCATCAAAAACTTTCTAAAACATGGAGATACGATCTTGAGTCTAGCATGATGTCAATATTAATGTATTTATGCTTTGGTGATGCTGAATAATTTATAGTCATGTAGATGGTTTTAAAATTCAAAAATGACATGTGAGTTGAAAGCCCAGAAGGAATGGTTTTCGTAGTTCCTGCATATTCCGAATGATTTTATTAAAACACCGTATTGGGAAATGAGCATAATCCAAAGTAGTCAAATCCCAGAGAACAGCAGGAGAAATGCAGTTGTTGATGACCTAGTCATTGGTTCTATCTAGCCAATCTAGACTAGTTTAATTACCTTCTTATTTAGCCATCTACATGTTTAGTTGCAATAAAAAAGCTGACGCTTGCAAAACCATCACGATGATATCAACTTAGAGAGGAGAATAATCTATTCAGCAAACTTGAAAAACTGTGCATAGCCGTTGTCTGAATTTCTGTAAGTATGAATGATATGATACACTGCTATTGAGAGGCTCAAAGCAGCTAACTGAGTTAATTTCCTATGTGATTTAAATAGGCCCAACTCACAATGTAATTATAGAGCAATGGATTTTCATAACCAAATAAGGGAAATGTACAAATTGGGTAGATTATTTTTTGGTAAGATTCTAAAATATTTAGCCGACAGTCCCCTAGTTAACTCCTTTGCCATCATAATCAAATGTCAATATATCATTATTTTGTGAAACTAAAACGATAATTTATAATTAAACTTGCAGTGATGTTAAAGCAAGGAAAGGCAGTATTCAACTTGAAAAAATTTCAAGAAAAAAACGCAAAGCAGCCAATAGAATCATGTTTTTAGCAGTAATTAACAAATAGGTTACCTAATGTGTTTGTTTATGTCATCAACTTAAAACAAAAGGCTGGTTGTTTGATTTCAAACTAAAATATAGAGTTGGCACACAGTCATGCCATTATAGCAGCAATTACGAACTAAATATCCAGATTAGGTTGTAAAGCTATACTAATTTAATTAATTATACCGTATTTTTGTTTGAAGTCACTTATTACATAATAGTGTTGAAAAACTATTCGCATCCAAAAGTGGCAATAAGAACTAATAAAAAGTGTGTATTTATTGCCTAAAATAATGAACGAAAGGGTGCGTAAACCAGTTGAATAAATTTAACATACGTATATTAAATAAACACAGTGAGATATCTTAAATAAACATGATATTTCAAAACAATAATAAGAGACAATTCATGCTAAACGGAAAATTACCCTAGTAAACGAGCCTTGTATTTAGCGGTACCTTAGCTAAGACAGCGATATATTTGCGTCGCTGTGGTAAAAGTTTTAGCCTGCGTGTTTTCTTACCAATCATCCAATTAAATGCTGTAAGTTACCTATTTAATACGCCTAGTTACTAACCAAATATTGTTTAAGGAATTATCCTCTCTTGAAAACAGACCAGTTATTTTGCTGTACATTTCAAATGACAGTGACATGTCTCTGCAGTTGAAGATAAAGAGCAGCGAATACAATATTACAAAGCAAGTAAGTAAGTATGACTTCCTGAATATTTTCTGTGTTTTGACAAGTGTATAAACTATAGTACATGTGTTGCTCAAACTGAGTTGATGATGCCGTTATGCCAAGCTTTATCCCCTAGCTATCCCCTAGCTATGTAATGAAAAGTTTGCAAATACCTTTCTGTTTGTATGTTCAAAAGTAAATAAGTCTGTGTAACATTTTCTACTTCAGAGCAGAGATAGTTTTCATAAACATTTAATCGTGCTAAAGATTGCGCATGTTTTACAAGGTGTTTGTCATATAGCAGTGTTGCAAAATCGAGTTAATATTTTCAAAGTCATATTTTGGCAAAGCCACAGTTTATAAAGCCATATACCTTTACTAAGCTATGTTAAGTTATGGTAACAGAAGCATTGTTGCGCTAAGAACTGCCAGCCCAAGCTAGCTAATGTAGGTTGTTGGTAAAGTGGAAACTTACTTCATTTGAAGGCGCATATAAGATGTATGCTGTGGTCTATCAGCAGTTGTTTATAACAGACTAGAGTAGCAGCAGCAGCAGCAGCATTCTACTCATAGAAAAGCCAAACATCAAAAGGAAACTAAGCTTTTTAAAACCCATGAGATGAATTTTTTTCCAAAACCTTTTACCAAAGTGATTTGAGTTAAACTTAATATTTACCTACCTACCTCTATAATAATAAATATGATAAACTGAAAAATTTTCTTCACTGTTGTTTACATCAGCCAGCGATGCAAAATTATAAGGTAACTGATGGCAGCATGATTACGTCAAATAAACAATCTGCTTTACAGCACTCTTGTTTTATGTAAGTGATAACATTACTTTTAGATTGGTTTTTGTCATGGCTGCACTTTACTTCAAAAGTTTGCTTTTTGATTGCTACGACTTTACAGAAGTTCAAAATTAAAAAGTTTTTACTGAACCTCCTTATAATGCATCTGTTTTTGTCCCAGCTTTAACTGGCAACATTGTGAATGCGCATGGAAGTAGAAGTGCAACTCTAAAAAGTAGTAGTTGTCTCTCCATGTAAAAAGTATAGATAACCCATCTATTTAGAAAGAGGCATTTTTTGCATCACTTCTCACAATGCCTCAAAAGTATAAAAAATCTCTTCGCAATGTAAACAATATCAAAGTTAGTAAAAAGGGTGTATAGCTGATTTAGTGCACAAATCTAATGAACAAGAACAGAAAGTAAAATTTTTAAAACAAGCAAGGACCTATTTGCTGTCCACATGTATTATTCTATAATTATGATTTAAAATGTGAGATTATTTCTGTCGCAAGTTTTGCACAAAACTGGCCTCAGCTCACACTCCGCTAAAGAAATATTTAACGGTGAGATTACCCAATGCATGTACTTACCAATTTATATTGGACAGAGATGGCTCTCTGAAGACATACCAATACATTAAGGAAAGTTTACATAGTTCATTTAACACACCAAAAGAGCTATTATGACTCATATCTAATATAATTCCTCAGGAAATAACCTGCTCCTTGCAAGGTTATCAGTCGTGAAGCAAATGGTTATTTCCCAAGACTTGTCGACTGCCAAAGAAAATACTAAAAGTACCCTACAAAAGTTATTTATAAGTAAATCTAAATAAATAAATAAATATCACAAAATAAATAATCTGAATTTTTTTTTAAATATTTATTCTTAGAAATTTTAAAAACAATAAATAGGTAAAGGTGGAGTAGTTTTGAAAAAAATGTACTATAGATCTGGTGGTCTGATATATTTAATATCACCTGACCAGCTATTTAGAAACATGATGAATATACATGCAATATAACATATATACAATTGATAGTGTCTATGCTCACTGGACACTGACACCTGAGTTTTCACCAATATCAACTGAGCATGTCTGCTGGATCATGAAAGTGTGCATCATCATGTATTTCATTGTAAGATATACGAACCATTCAAGAAAAGAATGTTATTGATATTTCATTAAAAACATAAGCTTAAAGAAAATTGAGCTATTTTGCCAAGGATGCTCTACATTACAACTTCAGTAAAATACTGACTAAATGTTTAGGGTGTTGCCATGGAAACAACGCAGGAATACCGTGGCAACCACCCAAAAAAAAAGAGGTTTTAACCAGTGCATGTACATGTACAGTGGAGATCGCAATTATGGGACCACTTAAAATGAACCAATTTCTCGCAGTCAATTCATATATTGTTCCGTCGGTATTATGCGAATTATGACAACATGCACATCAATGGAAAGCTCAGCAGGTACCGGATAAGAATATTATGTAAAACAAACTGGTATTTACTTTATTAGTATGATTTTGGTACAATATGCCATTTTCGCTTGAAGTGGTGCAAAAATCCAAAACAAAAATTTTTTAATTTGTGGGAAACGCAACCTATATTGACATAATTCTAGAACATAGTTCTATAAAAGTTAACTGGGGGTGCTTTGAAGTTCCTTTAGAGTATTTCTAGCATCCTAGTAATTGGCATGATGCCATAAGCCTAGACTGACCTGATAGGATATAATGGGTGCCCATTAAACCGATTTTATTACTAGAGTGCACCTTTGGTGGTAGACAGATCTTCTAGAAAATTTGCTTTTCAAATATGCTTAATATTATACATATTCGGAAAGCAAATTGCATTTGAAATACACATGTATGGTCTGAGATTATAGGGGAAGAGAGTTTATGTGATAAATAAAAAAGCTTATTATGAAATTACCAGGGATTCCATTATTAGGATCACCACTGTATATGGGCAATAACTGTCCCGTCTTGGAAGGTAAATTAATAGCATAGGTAAACTAATGGCGCAAGTAATGGCGCGGTTAAACTAAAGGTGCAGGTAAACTAGTGACACAAGTAAACTAATTCCACAGGTAAACTAATGGCGTAGGTAAACTAATAGCGCGAGTGAACTAATGGCACAGGTAGACCATTGGCGCAGGTAGACCATTGGCGCAGGTAAACTAAAGGCGCAGGTAAACTAATGACGCAAGTGAACTAATGGTGCGGGTAGACCATTGGCGCAGGTAAACCAAAGGCGCAGGTAAACTAATGACGCAAGTGAACTAATGGTGTGGGTAAACTAATGGAGGAGGTAAACTAATGGCACGGTTAAACTAATGGCGCGGTTAAACTAATGGCGCGGTTAAACTAATGGCGCAGGTGAACTAATGGCGCAGGTAAACTAATAGCATAGGTAAACTAATGGAGGAGGTGAACTAATGCAGGAGGTAAACTGATGCAGGAGGTAAACTAATGGAGGAGGTAAACTAATGGCGCAGGTAAACTAATGACGCAGGTAAACTAATGGCGCAGGTAAACCAATGGCACAAGTGGTAGCGTGCCTGGTGGTAAAGCTGCTCGTAGCGGATTCAAATCTTGTATGATGCTATTGGTTTGTACAACCTTGCACCGTGGCTTCAAATGAACACGGCTCTTACCTATATATGAATCTCTGTGTTTGTTTGTCATCTGTGGTTTGTGTGTCCAGTTATAGCGATTAAAATCTAGGAACAAAAACCTGCTGCACACTGGAATTTAACTCACTAACACCCGTTCTCCAGATAGGCGTGCTATCCGATATGCTACGCTGTCCTTCCCATACTATTGTATAATTGCTCATATACTTATTACCACCGCCAATTTTTAATGCCGATTGGCTGAACTAGCGCACTTGGACATCATGAGTCAGTTTTCTCCTTACACTGGCTCAAGTTATAATTATTATAGTAGATTTAGACTAGCCGAAGTTAGTCAAATCCATCGGTAGAGAAACTTAGCCAAATAAATTTTCTACGCAAAAACATTTTTTATTACGTGTACAACACGTAATACAGCTAGTTATAGTAAAGATAAAGCCAATATTTACGAAAGGTAATTATATTTACAAGAGCGTGTATTGATTAGTCATTTTCAAGTGACTAAACTGACACAGCAAGCTACCACCACAATAAATACCAAAATAAGCTAGCCAGTCGTGGCTATTTGATTTCGCTTTACACCATGATCTGCCAAAAATTGTATCAAAGATTTCTTCACTTATTTCGAGCAAGCGTAAATAATGAAATGTGTTCAACAAGCGTGTTTCTAGGCTTTATTACTTTTTAATTTAAGGCAAACTCTCCTATATTCACTCCTTCAATTAAACTTGTGTATTGGAAACAACTAGATAAATAATCACATACAAATAGAAATATTTTTAGGCTTTAGTTGACAAATGAATAAAAAGAAGTTTACTTAACCCGAGTCATAAGCAATCATCTGGAGTATAATCTTAGTATCAAAAATTAAAAATAGAAATAGTAGTAATCAAAATATATCATATAAAATATATCATATATCATATAAAATACAAAGTGATGATTGTTTAGACAACAGACAAAAATGCTGCCAGATACTGTATAAAAGAATTAGTAACAGAATCAGATTTTTGCAAAACAAAAATATCATAATTTTTGAGGTATCAGCATTTTTGTAGGACTGCGAGCTTTTCAAGTTTCACATGTCATTTTTGTAGCAGTAGATTAAAAATCAGTTCGCTTTCATTTTAACAAAATAAATTATTTTTTCAATCCGATTACTTAGTTGAAAGATCTTACTTTGAAGAATTTTTAAAGACAATCATATTTATTGATCTTTTGTCAGATTCATTGAAATCAATTCTGATTGTTTACTAGTTTATCTCAACAGAAACTTGTCACTAGTTTTCAAGTGATTGAGCTAAAAATGTGAGCTGATCAAAATAATTTGCTGTGACAGTCATAAGCAGGTGCTCTGAGTACTCTGGGTGTCGGAGTCAGTGAGCTGAGGGTAGATAGTCTCCTCCAATCGCACACTGTCTGACAGTATATGAGCGATGGAACGATTTTTGTACTGTAATATTCTTTTCATCAGTGTGCTGGCTGCTTTTTGTAAGTAGATATATTCCCCCTAAGAACATAGATATCTCCAATCAATACATTATATATAAGATATATTAAGATGATATATTAAGATTTTATATTTAGTGTTTAGTCAGTATTTATAACTTATGTTTGTGTGTTATTGCCAAAAACAGGAACAACAAACTATAAGTACTGTAAGTTTGAGAAAACCGCTCAATAATCAATGGGGTCCAATTTGCAATCCAATCGATATTATTTCACATACCACTGTATATGTCTATTGTTTTAAATATAGACTTTCATCCTCAATTCTATGCTATAATTTTTTAATTGTGTTTGACCTTACAGATAAAAGATTGAAGAATATAAATACTGCCATCAAAATGCTTCTATTAGACACACATGACATGTCTCTATAAGTAGTATCACTCGGTAGGTGGTTTTAGAGTGAAACAACACAGTAAAAGCACTTGTTACAAGTTGTCACCAGACCACACCTTGCTCACTAAGGATGGTCTGTTTAACTTTACTGTTCTGACTGCACTAAAAACATCCACTTCATTGTCATTGATCAGCTGGTTTAGACAGATGGACAAGGCGCAGTACAGACCACACCTCCTGACACCAACCCTGCAAAGAAGAGACGCTATCAAATATCTGACAATACCTTAGACTGAAACCAGTTCATTATACTCTAGTGACATCAACTGATAGTAATAAATAATACTTATTATAGTCGTATTAATTTTTTATGGATTGATATAAAATAATGCATAGATGTATAGAGTACAATATCATGCTACAGGACATAAATAATTTGTAAAATGTAATACTCTACAATACATTACAACAGACTAATGTATGCTATGCAAGATAGTTTAATAAAATATCATCTATAATAGTATAAAGTAATATAACACATTATATATATTGATCTGCTTCCTTTGGTTTTTTCACTAAGAATCACCACCACAAGTGCTCTTCATCCTAGTATAGGATTTATTGTTATCTTTTGCTCCTGAGATTTAACACAGGGGTAATTGTAGTTGGATGCCTTTCATAACATCACCAATCATCCTTACGTGACTTAAACCACTGACATCCTGATCATAAGTCGGTGCTCTGACCGCTAAACCACAGCTACTAATATAATATAGTATCATATTATATATTCTATAAAATTATTAAATCAAATATATAAAATATGAAACATTATTATATAATAGTATAATAGAATGTAAACTAACGTGATATAAGATAATAATATAACGAAATTTAAAATAATGTAATATGTTTTATTATGATATATTATAAAACAAATTTAATATAAAATACACTGTAGCATAATACATAATTATAGCGTATTTGATATAATATACATAATACAATATATAATAACATGCATTATTTTATATGATAATGTACTGTAATATAGTGTAATATGATATATTTTAATATAATACATTCTACTACAATATGTAGTAACACAATATATAGTAATATAATGTAGAATTATATAAATATCTGGTAAAATATAATGTGGTATATCGTACTATAATATAATTTAAAACAACCACTAAGGAGTGTGCCTGTTTTAGTTTATTGTCCTAGCTAGATAGTTTATACGCATGAAAAAATGACTTAGGTAGTTGTTTTCTCATTGCCGAAATCTAACGATACTTAGTACAAAATTATCTCTCTATTACTAGAGTGTGTATAGAGCTATCACCTAGTCAATCTATCATCACCCCAATAACATCTACACGGAGCCATCGCTTCTGTTAGATCACAAAAACTCCAGTGAGCAAACACAAAAGCAAGAGAGCGCCATCACTAGCAAATTGAAGCATATAATAACTTACCAATACACATATTACATAATACATACAATGTAATATAGCATCTTATGTAACATTTTGTAATAGAACACAAAAATGGAAACATTATTTTAACACAATATCATGCAATATTTTATAATCTAATTTTTAATCTAATGTAAGATAATATTATAGAATATCATATATGTTTAAATCTACAGATTAAAAAGACAAATATTACGTATAGTTTAAGATACACAAGGTTACTAGGTAGTTTGTAACCTATACAAGGAGTGCAAACAAACAAAGGCTACTTATAGACCTCAATTGCTGGCCAGTCTCTAGTGTTTATACATACCTTGACATAACGAATGTGGGGCTCTTTATCCTCGTATGGCGTTTGCTGTACTTCTGAACATCGCCGATTAGGCTAGTGAGCAGATCAATGTTACTGACCATCTCCATATCGTCCGGCCATAATTTGAAAATGACCAATGTCATAGTCGTCCCGTCTTTGAACAAGTCTGTAGAACTCAGTCTATGCTGTAACACAAGCAGTAGTTGTCCACACGTATTTCATGGAACCTGAACAGCCCAAAGATCTTCTAAAACGCTTCAAGTATGATAAGCAATGTTTGTCTTTCGCTTTCTCAGCTATAATTACAGATTTGCTGATATGAACAGAATTGAAATATTTAACCGCCTTTCTTAGCTGCAGGTCTGGAGCTCCTGAGTTAGCTAAAAACATTCACAAATTGGTTTACTAAGAGCTGCATTGTAATCTACTGGTTGTGAAAAAAATACTCTTTACTCATTCTGAATAAACAATTTATTTTTCTTTTCCTCTGTGTAGCAAATGCATATAAAACTAGTAGCAGCCAATAATGCCTTTAGTATATTTAATGAACACAAGCAGCTAATATTGTGAGTTAAGAAATTGATTCCATTATTATTATTAATAGAACGTCATGTTATAAATAGTCTATAGAGTTTATGATAGTTATGTTATACATGTATTGCGGTAAATAGAACAAGATTTATTGCAATTAATATATTAAATATGTAATTTAGTCGCTTTTATCCTCATTGAATGGCAGCAGATTAGGCAGAAAAAGATATAGCATTAGCAGTGCAAAAACAAACTTTGCTGTTACGTGATCAATATGAAAATTGTCCATTGTCTGATCACTTTGTTTCTCTTATTGTAAAGATTCCTGGTTTTGGTTAAAAATTTTGTTTCTCATTTTTGAAGTAATTCTTTTGTGGTCTCTTTCTCAGGCTCTACCGTATTTAATATAGGCTGTTGAGAATTTAGTTTTGCTTCCATGTTCTTAATAGTGAAATCACAAAATAATATGTTCTTTTAACAAAAAGAAAAAAAATTTTGGTTTCAAAGGAGCAGTAGAAACAGTCTCGGAAAGCAGAAATAATGAATCTTTGTTTGCTTCTCAGTGTGCAGACTCTCCAAAACATGATGTAAAATCCCTGCAATTATTTGTCTAACATTTAAAAAATGTAAAAATATAAAAATATTAAAAATATGTAAACTTAATATAGTTTAACTGAACTAAGTTACTTTGTATAATTCTATCAGCACTTCTTTCTAAATCTACGCATTGCCAAACCTTCATTTCTGCTAATTAATATACATGTATTAAATTCTCAAAGTTTCTCTGTATGTCTGTATTTCGGTATATCCAGTTGTAGCTATTAAAATTTAGGAATTAAATATCTGTTTCACACTAGATTTAAACTCACGGAGATTACAACCACATGTTTCAAATCACGCATTTCACCACTGAGCTATAAGTCCTTACAATTCCATCACTCTTATCATATACCGGATGCACACGCTAAATGTGCACTTTTGATCATTAAAGAATATTACCTTTTGCATTTGCTATTTTTTTTAAACTAATTTTTTGCTACTATTACCTATTTTATACTCATGACATTTAAATCATGAATCTACTAACAAGCATGCGTAACCACAAGACTAAGACTCATCACATCCATCGCTCTTATCATATACTCTATATCTGCGCAGAGACCTTTTTATTAGCCGGGCAATGCCGGACATTCAACTAGTATATCTATATAAACCTATTTTAATCTATTATTACCTTATTATTTTAAGTTTCCCATATCATTTGATGTTTTAAATTTAGTTATCTGCATAAGTTCTTAGATGCATCTGTTTTGATACTATGCGTAATCATCAGTACTATTTACTTGGATGAATAAATTTTTATCTGCAAAACAAATTAAACGGGTTATATTGTATTTTTTAAGAATATATTATCCAGCATCTAAAAGTTGAATGAGTTGATTCCGTATTTAGAGACCCGACTGTATAACAAAACAAATGAGATAGACTTGTATAACAGACATCGAGTGCCAAACCGAGTGGATTAGGATTTATCTTACCTTTTTAACGGTAAACTTTTTAATACTGTAGCTTGTGGTTTCTGCAGAATCAAATAATGTAACGTCTACCGGTCCATACCTTTGCATGCTGTGGAGGGTTGTAGGCCAAAATACTGGGTATTTCTACAATAAGCAATATCAATAGCTAAATTGGTTATCTAATACAAAAATGATACAAAAACTTTTGTTTCATCATTTTATGGCTAGCCAGAAATCATGTAGATGTGATGAAAGAATACACGCATGTTGTCACACATGTTTCTGAAAGTGTCTACATTGATCAGAAACTAAGCTAGGAGTTGTCTCCTAAATACTTAATTGGTCTCTAGATGTTGATATTCAAACAACATTAAATTAGCTCGATAATCATAATCAGCTTGATGAGGTCACGTTCTGGAATGTCAAAAGATAATAGCTCACCTTTGTGTTTCCTTGTCCAGAATGAAGTGTTACAGTACATGTGATATGTTTGTCTAAGACCAGTCGCCAGAAATCGCTAATGGAAGGTTTGACTGGCCATTGGCCTACTATAAACTCATTCCTTTGGTTATAGCCCTAAATAACATATAAAGTTAATGAGGAGTTACCCTTCACCAGGATTTATTACAAAAAGAGAAGACAACTTTTCTTTATTCCAGATGCAATCGAACTTACTTCTAGATTAGATTTAGTTTAAGTTTTAGATTAATTTAGATTAAGTTTAGACTTCAATTATTTTTTTTATGACTTTGTTTTGTTTATTGGTTTTTCATGCTTTAATAATTAGTTTTTACTTTTAGTTTTTATACTTTTGCTGAAAACTTTGAATGCCGCGTATTGGAAATTACTCCGGCTGTTAAATGAAATATTTGCTTGAAGTTATTATTACATGTTAGAAAATGTGTATATTAAGACAATCTTAAACAGAGGTTAGACTACCACAATCGCTGATTACAGTACTAAAGATCAAGAGTGCAACATTCCATTTAATACATGTATGTATGTATAACTACATGTAGTTGTGCTTCTATGGCAAAAGATAGTAAAACTCCATACCTAGCGAGATTTTTTAAGACGTTTTCTTATTTGTAATACAAATATTTAGTCCTCAGCACTATTAATAAAAGAGAAATAGTCATAAATAAATAAAAAATAAAAATAAATTCATAAAAAAACATTCTTTAGATGACCAATTTAATATATTTTGTAAATCTCTGCTATTTTGTTGGTGAAATTTTTTTTAATCAAATTCAACAGCCAATTAATAATTAATTTCAACTGTTATATCTGACTAGTCTAGTCAGATCTGACTAGTTAAAATAGCACCAAATAATAATGTATACACTCAAATACGATGGAAGATGGCAAACAATATTGCAGAGCATTGATGAATAATGTGAAAGTCTTCAAGAGGATAAAGGGAAACTATGAAAGTTATGCAATGTTCAAGTACCTAATTGTCTTTAATCATCAAGGATACTCATTAAAATCAAGCTGTAGCTCAAATATATGAGCAACATAGACAGAAGTCTTACATTTGTTTAGCAGGTAGCAGCTGCTGGTTGACTAGAGAGCTGAAAAAGACTGCCCATAAAAACCAGCTCAACTGTTGTAGCAGAAGACAGTTACCCCTGCCCTCTATGTGACAAGATTTTCCTATCTCGGATGGGACACACTGACCTTCTGAGAGTACACTAACAAGCAGACCTCATACTTGTAAATCAAGGGACCCCAGGCGACATAAGAGTTTATGTAATCCAATATCTATTCCATCCAAGAGGAGAAAACTTCAACAAGCAGCATGTCCTAACTAATCATACCTAAGACCACTTAAGTAGGCGGGCCT
The DNA here is from genome assembly GCF_963576615.1 of Watersipora subatra. Classification (NCBI taxonomy): domain Eukaryota; kingdom Metazoa; phylum Bryozoa; class Gymnolaemata; order Cheilostomatida; family Watersiporidae; genus Watersipora; species Watersipora subatra. Next base: position 31,022,430 of record NC_088708.1, on the reverse strand, counting down.
ATGTATTAGATACTCACATCTACATAGACAGCGTTGATGAAGTCTGAGTGTTCGGTGATGTCAAAGGTCATAAGGTGAGGACGACCTCGTTCAGCTGCAAGTCAATAGAACAATGCTGACAATCTTTGCTGACAGGCCAGTATTTATATAAATGGACCAGAAAATAATAAATACTTTTTCAGCCACTCATCACTGGATTAAAGTGCAGGTATTTACAAAATGCATTACACTGATTTGACACTAAGTGCATTTGAAAAGCCTTACAGCAGTTGGCAATTTCTACAAAGTTTTCCTCTGCCGTTTATGTTTTTTAACAGATATCTAAGAGTTGTCATCACCTGACTACCTTGTTTGCTAAGTTTGGAATACTTCTATACACTATACAGGTATTTTAACAGAGTAGGTCTGTGTAATCCTGTAGGTATGTAGAGTGCTTGTTTATCAAGTTTACATTATTTTTTAGCTGAAACAGTGTAGATAGGTTCTGATTCCTGATACACCAGTTGAAACTAGTACTTACGTTGATGAAGTAGCACATGACATATTTCAAACATAGACTGTATGATTAGTTGATTGAACTTTATGCCTATTAACTAATTAGATTTCAGCTGACAAGTAGCAGTTGGGTGAATATAAAGCGAAAAATGATCACTGGGTAAATGATCGTACTACTAAACAACAATCTTTAGGTATCTGTAATCTGATTGCTCAGTCTAACAATTTCACTGACTGACAGAGGTTGCAACTGACCCTGACTGACAAAGGTTACGACCGATGCTGACTGACAGAGGTTATAACTGACACTGACTGACAGAGGTTGTGACTGACACAGACTGACAGAAGTTGTAACTGACGCTGACTGACAGAGGTTATAACTGACACTGTCTGACAGAGGTTGTAACTGACACTGACTGACAGAGGTTGTAACTGACACTGACTGACAGAGGTTGTAACTGACACTGACTGACAGAGGTTATAACTGACAATGTCTGACAGAGGTTGTGACTGGCGCAGACTGACGGAGGTCTTTCATTAAATAGGCCAAACATCTTTCAATAGAAATTACTCTATCATTTATTTTTTTAGTTTTGAAACTCATTTTTAAAATTTCATGCAACTTCATCGAAATATTTGCTATGATTTTTTTTCAGCAAGCAATCTATATTATTTTTACTTCTCTATAGCTACCTTATCACTCTCTATTCTTTTGTTTTTTCATCATCCACTCATTTTCCTCTCTACCCTTCCTATTCTTTTAGTTTCCTAGTCCTGTCCTACTGTGTCTAGGTACTGTAATATTTCGTAACCAGCGTGAAAGTGTAACCAGCTAAGCTAACTCTGAATTCCAATTACATGGCAGGAGTCGAGTAATCTAGTTTTCTATAAATTAATGGCTATGTTACCCGGAAGGCTATAAGAATGAGATCAACTACTGTAGCCAATCATAAGCTAAAGATTGAGTGTTCCAAAATTAAGGAAGAGGTCAATTGCCTTAACCCATTATAAAACAGATCAATTTACTCAAAGAGAAAAGTTATCTGGCCGATTACCAGACGGAGAAAGATGACACATCCATAAAACTATCTGGTCGGTATCACTTGATCTACTCTATTCGACGAGTCAAATGTGTCAATCTGTCCTAGCTAAGGAATTGAGTGACTTACGAGGCTGTACCATTATGTCTCTACTTTTGTATCTGTTTTCCAACCGATGACCGGCTGCACACTCACCCACGGTTATCTTTGGGACCAGCTGACTGAGCAACTACAACGAAATAACAATAGAGTTCTACAGATATCAGTCTGTTACCTGCTGGAGAAGACAACAAATTAAAACAGGTACATGCATGTCTGACATAAATGTAGGTACATGCATATCTGGCATAAAATGTAAATACATGCATAGCTGACATAAATGCTAGTACATGCATGTCAGCCATATACCATATGTACATGCATGTCCAATATACCCATAAGCACAATTTTAATGTAAAATATGATGATCATTTGTGATCAAATAATTTTAAAGCCGTAAAGAATGTGTCTGCAGAAGTCTTGTGCGTAGGGAAAACAATGTTTTTACCATGAATAACAGCGACGTGAAGTGATAAGGGTTCAGGCAACAATGATAAGACCGAAGCCAATTAACATATAGAAATTTTTGAAATGCTAAACTAAAAAGTAATTTTAATGGTTTTTAAAACATGTTTGTGTGAGTTGAAACCAAATATTCACTTTTTTTGTTAGAAGAACATTTGTTTTATATTTTTCTGTTAAGAACATGAAAGCAAAGCTCAACTCTTTACAACCTTTCTCATATCAAATATGTTAGGGTATGACAAAGCTAAAAACGCTGCTTCAAAAATGAGAAATAAAAAAATAGTCTGCAAGTCTCTCAATAGTCTGCAAGTCTCACTAGTCTACAAGTCTCACTAGTCTACAAGTCTCACTAGTCTACAAGTCTCACTAGTCTGCAAGTCTCACTAGTCTACAAGTCTCACTAGTCTACAAGTCTCAATAGTCTACAAGTCTCACTAGTCTACAAGTCTCACTAGTCTACAAGTCTCAATAGTCTACAAGTCTCACTAGTCTACAAGTCTCAATAGTCTACAAGTCTCAATAGTCTACAAGTCTCAATAGTCTACAAGTCTCACTAGTCTACAAGTCTCACTAGTCTACAAGTCTCAATAGTCTACAAGTCTCACTAGTCTGCAAGTCTCACTAGTCTACAAGTCTCACTAGTCTGCAAGTCTCACTAGTCTACAAGTCTCAATAGTCTACAAGTCTCAATAGTCTACAAGTCTCACTAGTCTACAAGTCTCACTAGTCTGCAAGTCTCACTAGTCTACAAGTCTCACTAGTCTGCAAGTCTCACTAGTCTACAAGTCTCAATAGTCTACAAGTCTCACTAGTCTACAAGTCTCAATAGTCTACAAGTCTCACTAGTCTGCAAGTCTCACTAGTCTACAAGTCTCACTAGTCTACAAGTCTCAATAGTCTGCAAGTCTCACTAGTCTACAAGTCTCACTAGTCTACAAGTCTCACTAGTCTGCAAGTCTCAATAGTCTACAAGTCTCAATAGCCTACAAGTCTCACTAGTCTACAAGTCTCACTAGTCTGCAAGTCTCACTAGTCTACAAGTCTCACTAGTCTGCAAGTCTCACTAGTCTACAAGTCTCACTAGTCTGCAAGTCTCACTAGTCTACAAGTCTCAATAGTCTACAAGTCTCACTAGTCTACAAGTCTCAATAGTCTACAAGTCTCACTAGTCTGCAAGTCTCACTAGTCTACAAGTCTCACTAGTCTGCAAGTCTCACTAGTCTGCAAGTCTCACTAGTCTGCAAGTCTCACTAGTCTGCAAGTCTCACTAGTCTACAAGTCTCACTAGTCTGCAAGTCTCACTAGTCTGCAAGTCTCACTAGTCTGCAAGTCTCACTAGTCTGCAAGTCTCACTAGTCTACAAGTCTCACTAGTCTGCAAGTCTCAATAGTCTACAAGTCTCAATAGCCTACAAGTCTCACTAGTCTGCAAGTCTCACTAGTCTACAAGTCTAGCTTACAACGAAATGTGGTATCTTTAAAATGAAAGTAAAATAGTCATGAAACAATGAATATATCAAATTTTGTGTATCAAAGGACAGCAAAGTTTGCTTCTGGGCCTCTAATGCCATATCTTGTTTTGTCCATTGTGACCCAGTCTATTGGGATAATAGCAACTACATCTATATATATAAACCTCAAAGTTTGTCTGTACGATTCGGTTTGTCCAGCTATAGCTATTAAAATATTGGAATGAAGAATCCGTATCGCAAAAGATTTGATCTCGGAATCTCCTGTTCCCCAGATGATATGATAAACCATGGAGCTACAGGAGATTGAAAAATTCATTGGGCGATTTATGTCGCCATGTGGATGAAAATATGCATCCCGCTCTGCGACATAGTGCAACATCATTTTATGTTTGCTCTCACCGCTCTTATTAGTAAGTACTCCAAGTACTAGCTTATTCAAATTAGCCATTGGCAATGTGCCAGGCTAATGGCTTGTCAAGCAACTACATTACCTGTCAATGTTTATAAGCTGATTTTTAATATCTGCTAGCATTCTGCTAGTTACATATACATATATATGTAATGTCATTGTTTAATAATTAATTATACCTCATTCTATGTTTTAATTTTGTATTAACACTTACTGATATTATGTTTTCTTTATTTCTGCTTACTATATCTACCTGTAAGATGAGGTACATACCGCCCAATTGATAACAAACCAAAATAAGCCCAATTGTTTGTATTCACAGTGTCCTCAATTTGTGGTATGCTTTAGTCCGGATGTTTTAAGCATATTTGCTTCAATATCTGTACAATAATGTTATTATCATCTGCATGTATTGACAAGTCACATGAAATAGTCAACCCTCTTGCTTCTCATGTGCTCAACTTACTAGAATGTTCTAGAAAAATGAGGCGATGTTGCACTTTCACATGCCCTACCTTATAATCATATTCAAGACTGATGTTTGACAGGAATGAAGGGGTGGTATGACGGATGGCGCAGTTGAGCAGATTCACAGGCATTACTGACTGACCACACAGCAGACGGACATGTATTGAACTGTAGACAGCTCTAAGTAGATTAGGATGAGATACTAAGAGAGACCGATAGTTTCGTTGGGACGCAATAATATTCAGCACATCAACAGTTCCATCTTTTTCTAAAGTTCCAATGGCTTTATCTAAGGCTAAGTATGCTCCTGTTCTTCCAGAACCTGTGCTAAAATGGCGAGACATTTCCCTTTATATGACTATCAATGAGGCTTTGATAATAGCAAGAATTTGTGTACAGGTAAATACACGCAAACATGATCTGTGGTAACCAGCAAAGCATGGTGCTGAGTTGTAGAGAGTAAACAGTACAGTGGACCCCCACCATATGACATTAATTTGTTCCAGTGTTGACATAGTAAGGCGAAAATGTCATATAAAAACCTATAATAATAATCTAATGCAAACACCGCCTAGTAAAAATCATCAAAATTTTATATACATACTGTACATATTAAAAGTTAGTAACAAAATAGTACATTAACCTTAGTAACTATAGTTACCTACAGTAACTTTATCGTATTTATTGGTTATGATCTGCAATAAAATGTAACATTACTATGTACAGTACGTACCGCATGGAGCGCTTACCTTTGAGACATACGTATAACATAAACTTTGAATTTAACCTAAATGAATTTAGCTTACTGAATACACACTTGAAGCTAAGTTTTAGTATGTATTTTACTAAACTAAACATTAATTTTGTCATCGTGTTAATTTTTATTACTTGTGTCCGGTTTCGTTTTTACTATAACTTATAACAAATAACGCTGAACTGAGAGAGAGAGAGCATTGTATTTAATTCAGGCGTTGTGGGCGAGATTTTGGCAAATAGCACATCAACATCTTCGTTGTTCCAACTTATGCAGCACACCGACCGCAAAATCTGAATTTCGAAAAAACATTTTAGTTGATGTCGTACGCTGTATGAAGGATGAAAAACATCGTGTTCCACATGGTAAAGCGACAAAACCATAAATGTACTGTGGTGCACTGTACTCGCAAGTTCAACCGTAAATGTACTGTGGTGCACTGTACTCGCTAGTTCAACCGTAAATGTACTGTGGTGCACTGTACTCGCTAGTTCAACCGTAAATGTACTGTGGTGCACTGTACTCACTAGTTCAACCGTAAATGTACTGTGGTGCACTGTACTCGTTAGTTCAACCGTAAATGTACTGTGGTGCACTGTACTCGCAAGTTCAACCATAAATGTACTGTGGTGCACTGTACTCGCTAGTTCAACCGTAAATGTACTGTGGTGCACTGTACTCGCAAGTTCAACCATAAATGTACTGTGGTGCACTGTACTCGCTAGTTCAACCGTAAATGTACTGTGGTGCACTGTACTCGCAAGTTCAACCATAAATGTACTGTGGTGCACTGTACTCGTTAGTTCAACCGTAAATGTACTGTGGTGCACTGTACTCGCAAGTTCAACCATAAATGTACTGTGGTGCACTGTACTCACTAGTTCAACCGTAAATGTACTGTGGTGCACTGTACTCGCAAGTTCAACCGTAAATGTACTGTGGTGCACTGTACTCACTAGTTCAACCGTAAATGTACTGTGGTGCACTGTACTCGCAAGTTCAACCATAAATGTTCTGTGGTGCACTGTACTCGCTAGTTCAACCGTAAATGTACTGTGGTGCACTGTACTCGCAAGTTCAACCATAAATGTACTGTGGTGCACTGTACTCGCAAGTTCAACCATAAATGTACTGTGGTGCACTGTACTCACTAGTTCAACCGTAAATGTACTGTGGTGGACTGTACTCGCTAGTTCAAAGTTCTGTAGCTCTTTTCAAAAGAGCATTTAAAAAAAAAATTTAAGTTTTACATGCTACAAATGCTGTCGTGTTCTCCGACGAAGTAATTATTGTATGATTGATGAAACTCTTATCCGCTCCGATTGAGAAACACAGGCAATAAAACTGAAACAGAAAATTTTGCAAATGAACAAACCGGTCAGCCTCATGGTATGGGAAACACACTATTAGCAAAGCGTTCTTTGCTAACTTAATATTGATTTTAAAACCAATTAGATCAATCATGGTTCAGTATACCAAATATGGAAGCCTGTGATCATAAAACAGAATACTCGAAACAAAGATATACTTTTTGAGTATAGCTCTGACCCGTGTGGTTGCTCCAAGGCTTTGAGGCCTGAGATAGTTCGAGGAGTTGTTTGCCCATATGAGCCTACTCCTGAGTAGACTTGACTTCGTAGTTTCATTTTGTTTTTATAGACGCCCGAATTATAAAGGATTATAAAGTTTTGCTTACTTTGTGCGTAATATGTTTATAGTAAAATTCACAAGTTTCAAATCGAGTGAACTATAAATATCGATTGAGATTTTACCGAAATACTGAGGTGACTTCTAACAGACCAAGAAATGAAAAATGGCTGCTGGCAAAACATTAGTTTCTAATGAAACGTTGATTGAAATTCTTAGTAATGAAGGATAAACAATAGATAAAGATAGAAAGCTTCTCTTCAGAAACGAGAGTTTTACACTACAAACTGTTTGTTTTTTATTCATAACAAATATACAGACTGTATCAGACTCGGTGTACATAACAAATATACAGACTGTATCAGACTCGGTGTATATAACAAATATACAGACTGTATCAGACTCGGTGTACAACAATCATTATGCTTCTTCAATTATCTCTATAACATCACTTTTTGAAAAAATATGAAAAAAACTAAATACTCAATTTGATTTCCAATTCTTTTCATCGAGTTCTACAAACTTGGTGCTTCGAAATGATTTTCAGCTCAAAAGGAATTGCACTATTCTTAGTGTTTTCTAAGTTGATGGAATATTCTCATACGGTCTAGGATCAGGGATCAGGGGACCTTCTTGTATATACAAGGGTAGGGTTCAAAGTGTTAATGGCTACAGTTGGCACGGCGCAAAACAGCTGATGAGCAGAATGTACACGCTTAGGTTATAGATATTCTTTAATAGAACTACTAGAATTCAAAGGCATTAGGTAGAGTACATAAACATTGGCTACCATCATTAAATGCACTCTAAAGTTCTAAACACATAGGATGTCTATTCGTACCAACAGTGAACAACAGTCGGCTCGGCTAGCGTCCCGGCATAGGAATGAACTCGTCTCTGGAAATTCAAGAGTCCGACAGGATCCGGCATCGCGTCTGAAGCCCAGTTGTGAAAGCGGAAGTGCTGAACTTCTTGGCTCCTCTTGCGACCCGCCTAATAGAAGAAATGTCTACATTCATTTTCGCCCTCTCTTTCTGAGAGCAAGCTAAGGCATAGGTAACTTTACTAAAGCATCCAAAAGTACTAAAACTAGGAGTGTATGACGGATGGCGCAGTTGAGCAAATTCACATGCATCACTGACTGACAACACAGCAGAAAATATCTAGCGAACTGTATATGGCATGAAGTAGATTAGCCCAAGATGCTAAGAGGCCGATATGCAATAAGGTTCAACGCATCAACTGTTCCATTTTTCTCCAAAGTTTTTTAAAAACTTCAGCAAGCGTAGTCTAACAAACTACTAATGCTGCTGTAGCCTGTGTTCTAACAAACAATGCTCACTAGTGTTCTTAAGCCAGCAATTTAAACTATATTTTGAGAGAACAACCACAAATATTGCTACACTGTTTTATTATCTATGTATTACAGCTTTTAATTTACAAAAAGATGTTTGAAAACAAAAATAATAAATCATCAAGAGAGTTTTGTTGAATTGTTTAAATGAATCTTTCACTGTTGAAAAAATTAGTATGACCAAAGCTAATCAGATGAAACGCCTTTCCTTTTTTAACAGTTCATTAAAATGTCCGTTCGCCCATTCTATGGAAATGTTTTTGCACAATACTTTTAAAAATATTTTTTCAAATATATAACAGTGCCATATTATCCTTTAATGTTGCGCATGTGGTCTACAACATGTGTGGTGGCAGCCAACCAATCTCTATTCTGCCCTGGATTTGCTGCCATCAGGAAAATCAGAGTTGGTCTGTCGATATGTAGATGGTGCTTTTATTGCAAATGGTAATAAATAGCCAGGATTTTTCGTTTCTCTATTTTCTGTGATGTAATCAGAGCAATATAAACAGTTAGTTATGTTTCGAAATGTCTAAGAGAGCAGAGGTGATTGTAAGAGAAGACGAATCTAACAAACAGTAACTGCAAAATGAAGTTTGTTAAAACCAACTTCAATTTGCAGTGGAGTGTTTGGTCTTAAAAACATCCCAGTTAATAACCTCTTTATAACAGTCAACCTTCGCAAGGTTGTTTCACAAGTGGATTTATATTGTCAGCTGTTGGGGTTACCATAGCAAGAAAGTAAAGGTTCCGACCTTCAGACGCATTGTCCTTACATAATAGCGCATATACGCCATGTTGCCATGGCGATGAGAGAAATGTACACGCGTACCTTTGTTAAAATAAACTGTGTGATTGTATAGTGGAGTGTCTCATGACAGCTTTTCGTGGTGATATGAATGTTTCCGCAGAGAGTATAAGTATCATGCCAGTATTTCACGCAGTCTACCTGTGACAAAGAGAAATAACCCTACAGCTTGGCAACCTTGGCTCACTTGACAGTCTGGAACAGGTGTCTTGGGTCAGATAGGATTTTTATAAGTCCTATTTATAAATTTTATAGAGTTTATAACAGGTATAATTTATATTCTTTCACAATCATAACACCATTTTGTCATGTTACATAAATGGTCATAGTTTTTAGAGTTGATGAAAATGGGAAATATGTGAAACTAATCATGCATTTATCAGCTCATAATTAATGATGTATGTCTAGGAACGCTGAGGTTGTTATAGATGGGACTTCATTGTAAACTTGTACACTTGCTTCTACTTTTAACAGCCACTAATTTTTTGGCCTTCCAAATTTTTGGTTTTTTAAGATTTTATAAAATTTTTTTATAACTGAACTTAATATTCAAATTTTGTATCTGAAATATAAAAATACTAATGATAAGAAGTATGCATTATTGTTAAAGATGAACAAGATTGTAGTAGATTTTATCAGAAAGTATCATTATTTTTTTAAGATTTGTGATTGTCTCTGATGGTGATCTGACTGCCAGGATATTAAGACTAAAATTGACAAAACTTTATTGCGGTTAAAATGCTCAGATGCTAAAATAAGTAAAATTTACTAAAAGATTGTGTAAGATCATCTTTAAGTATTATTGCTCTATGGGTAAATCTATGCCTAAAATTAAACTAATTGTTTGTGGTGTTTAAAAAAGCTATCATGTCTTTAAGCCTGATGAAAAATCTCAAACCATTATTTTTCTACTCTGGACAGATTAGAATATTAAAATGGTGTTCCATTAAAATGTTTGTATCAAGGTCATTTAGAATGAATTTATGTTTTCAATTTTTATTCTGAAGATAACAGCTTCCTATGTAGCCTGAGTACCTATCGAAAGTTTGAAATGATCAACATTAAAATTTAAGATAAAATAAATTTTCTCTTTTTTGTAACTTGGTAACGCAATAGCTAAAATCATCACTGTCTAAATAATCTTTTCCATAATTTATTATTGACAGCATATGATGCTTGTGTCAGAGTAAAAAGGTTACTTCTGCCAAGTGCCGAGGTTTTGTGATAGGTGGTGTCATAGCTGTTGCGAGGTGAATTTTAATCATTTTCAATGCAGTATGCTCAATCCCAGACCTTAGCTATCAAAGTACTTATAAGTATTCTATCAGACACAAACACGATGTTATTCAATTAAATTAATTTACGTGTGATATTTTAATTATAATGATGTCGATATATTTCCTAATTTTTTTATTTCTTGAAGTAAAAAAGTTTTTGTATGCATTTGGATTCCCTGTTAAATAATTTCTGAAAGCAATGGATAAATTTGCTACTAGCGCTGCAAGAGCTTCAAATACTTTTACTGACAAGAATAAAATTAAAACTAAAACTATAATTAATGACTTTTACGTAATTATTCCTATTTCGAACCTATGAATAAAAACTCTTCAATTTGTTTGGTTTCCTTCAAATACAAAACTTCCACGTGGTATTTTAACCCAATGTATACAGTACTTGGCTACATTTTGAATAAAAATGATGCTGTTTTACAAATTTGTTACAAAAAAAGTCAATCGCAAGGCTGACATTATGCATGTTGTGTGGTTGAATCATCACGTAAAATTTAGATGTTGAGCTTTTAAACTAAGCAAATATTTATTCTTTGGTGGTATGAATAACTCTGTTTTTACAAATCACCGGATACCAAGATGCTGAATGCAAACTGATCTTGATCATTAAAAATGCAGGTGACAACAGCCAATAAGATTGAGTGAAAATAGTTTTTAATGCTTAGACCGTTTTAATTTTTATATTCTCTACTAGCTATATAGCTTTATATTCTCTACTAGCTATATAGCTTTATATTCTCTACTAGCTATATAGCTTTATATTTTCTATTAGCTATACTTTTAGTTAAAAAACAACTACTGAGCTAGACTCTTACAAAAAGATTCTAACAATTAGTTTGTTGAGACAAACCAGTTTGAGTGTTTGAGTCTAGTTGGTTGATTAGGACAGCATGGGGTATGTTGGGGAATATACATGTACAAAGAATCGACCTTGTTATAAGAGTACATATCCGTCAGCATGACGATGCATTTCACTCTTTCTTGCCAAATCATCTTCCAAAAGTCATTTATGGTGGAAGGCAGGGGACCCTGGGCTGCTATGTATCTTGGCTCTGATGCGGGTGAGGAACTGTCATAGATATAACTAGCATTGATATAGTCTGTGTCCTCCTCTGCATCTGTGCTGTTGAGATGCACTCTATTGTAGTCATCTACGAAAGGTCAAAGGTTACAGCTATGTTGTTCACAAAGCCATGAAATAGTTTTATTTTTGCCTTATTTTTAATTAGATATATATATATATATATATATAATTATGGATTTCTTTTGATTTCATTGGTTTATGATAGTACTAGAATTTACATGTATCTGTTAATAGGTTAAAGCAACTTTTAATTTATTATGGTTTGACCTCGCTGACCTTTAGTTTGTGCGAATAACATGAGAGTAAAGTAGGCAGTTGTACAAGTAGTAAAAGGAAGTTTGTGGAGCAAAACTTTGCTGGTTGTTATTTTACCACAATTGCATTGATTATGCACAGCTTTTACAACCTTATCCTGGCAATTTACCTGATAAGGGAGAATGGTGAATTTGATGCCTGACAAAGTACAAGTACACTAGCAGTAATTTACAGTAGTTTGCTGATTAATACCAATACTCCAAGTGAGTTTGGGCAGCAGTCTTTTTATATCTGATATAGAAATGACTAGCTTTGTGCTTGGAAATTCCATGATGTATTTACTAAGACCAAATCGAATCATATCACTTTCATCTAATGAGTGTGAACTGTGAAGCTACCGATTTATCAGGTAAAGAAACAGTACATAGTTTACAAATGAACAATTTATTTGCGCTGTCTAGTAAATAAAGGTAAGGTCAACCCTCTGCTGACAAACTCCTCAACATAGGAATTTATCAATATGAATCCTTAGCAGGTATTTGTCTAAAGGTACTAAGTAATTTCCATGAGTCCAAAATCTTTCAAAAGTTTTGGAGGTAAAAATAAAAAAGCGGTCAAAAATCAAAAACAATATGTAAAAAAATATAAGTGAGTTCAATTCAAATTATATCTATTATAAGCAAGAGAAAGTTACTCTATGTATTTGTATTACTCATTCTATCACCGAACCAGCACGTCCATTTGTGTTTTTATGTTTTTATGTTGAAATAATGGTAACAACCGACTTTCATGGACAAATATTGTATTAGTTTAGATTTTAGTCGCAAAATACATTTTTAAATTCAGCCTTCACATAGCTTGATACTCTATTATGATCACATAACCCATTTGTTCTAATACTATATGGGATCAAGGTGAGTATTTATCTCCATTTTATCTTTTTATATAATCTCATCATTTATTTTCTTCTATAAGAATGGTGGTTTCTTATGGTAATATTTTTCAACATGGAATGTTTTTTGACATAAAAAGTAAATATAGAAACTGATATGCTCCATATGTCAAGGTATGACAGTATTCTTACAAGAATACGCTGTAAATCTTTTACTATAATCCACGGCCCAAAAACTTATGACACCTTTGTACATAATAATGAAAATCCTTATACACAGTAATCGAGTAAATACATAAAAAGGAAAAAAAACATAACAAAGTACATTAATCAGCGCGTAATCAATGAAAAAAGGTTATTGTTTTGTAGAAACGTGTAAATGGAAGTCTAGGTTCAACCTTGTATATGTTCAGAGATAAGGGAGACAGAGATACATTAGCATAGCTTATATTATGTTACTCTAAGTAACGATTAAACTAACTTAGCATGTGTATTTGTTAACATTTTTATTTCTTATCATTTTTAACATTTTATATTTTTATTTTTGCCTTCAGCAGTTTCACTTTCTTTGCAAAGCCGCAATGCTTCGAGAGACTTATAGTCAAATGTTAAAAGTTACTTCGGCTGAGAATCAAATATTTGGTTAAAATCTATATGTTGGAAAGTTTGCGTGTCGAGGTAACCAAAGCAAAAAATTAACTGTATTATATTTAATGTTTTTATTTAAAAACGGTTCTTATTTGCTGTAAGATATTATAGTGAGAAAGACTTGGATTCTAGCTTAGATCCAATACCTTTCGTCTGCTGTGTATTGATGTTCATTTTAAAGCATGATTGCTGACAAACATTGGGCCAATCACAAAAACCAGCAGCCATGAAACATCATGCACTTGTATTCATTGTCAAACACCGCTGCATCTACTACACGCAGGTTTGTGCTCATGAAACCACTGATACATTCTCTAGTGAGCTTAGCCCTTCTCTCCGTTAGCTTTAACCTTCTCTCCGTTAGCTTTAACCTTCTCTCCGTTAGTTTTAACCGCAAGTATTGAGGATGTTGAGTAAATGGGTGAAGTTTGAACTTTAATGAAAATTACTCTGTTTTGAAATGGGAACTTCAAAAGTCTGGATGAACCGATATTGAAAAAGCAGCAATAAAAGAGTGCAGACTATTTAATCTTCTTATGTAAGCTGCAGACTACTTCATCTTTTAAGAACAACTTCGCAAGTAAAATATCACCCAAGGTGAAATTTGTGACAGGATTTCTTGGTTGATTTATTAGAGTCAAAGGCTATGAAAACTTCGGTGTGACTTTGCAAGTTTATCTTAGGCTCAGTATTTATTTTCAATGTAAGCCATCAGACCTCTAGTTATGTGTTTTACTAGTTGTTGCTTTGTTGATTTCTACTAGGAAATTAAAAGGAATCTCAAGCTAATACATGCTCTGGAAATATCTTTCAGCCACCTTAAAAGTTGAAACTGTGACAAATGTCAAAAATGTGACACACCATTTGTCAACACTGTGACATACCCCCAAGTCCAAATTGTAAAATATGTAATATCAAAACTGTGACATATTAAGTATCAAATCTGTGACACACCATGTCTAAACTGTCACACATGATGTCTAAACTGTCACACATCATGTCAAAACTGTCACACATGATGTCTAAACTGTCACACATCATGTCAAAACTGTCACACATCATGTTGAAATGGTAATGCAAAGAACTGTTAAAGCGGTGACATGCTAAGTACGATTGACAAGGGGATAGCATATGTTCAATGCAGGTTGGTTGCTGCCTTATTGTGATTGGCCAAATGCTTGCCAGTGATTCATTTTAAAATTAAAACAATCACTATAACAATGTAAAGTCGGTTTAACTGAAGCCATTTGCAAAATGACAATAACTAAAACGCATCAGGATCCAATCCCTAGATTTTGAATCGTGTAGGTAATAATGCCCAAAACGAAAGGGTGTGTGCGTACGTGCGTACGTGCGTGTGAATTCACACATGCATTCACACTTTCACACAATGCAAAGTGTACATTCCTTTATTATATGCCAACAAAAAGCTAATTAAATTTACCGAATGGTAAAAATGGCCGTCAGCTAACATTTTTGGTTGAAGGAAACAATATTTATACATCTCTGATGGTAAGTCTCTGATGGTAAGTCTCTGATGGTAAGTCTAAGTCTTGTAAATTTACCCACTTACACTACCATGATTAAGTTGCATCCAAAAAATATGCATCAGCCATCAGAAAAGAATTATGCAAGCCACAGATGTTTGGCATGGACACGATTTGGCATTTATAAATATACTAATCTAAACAGTAAGATGTTTATGAAGACCTAATCAGCGCATAGTTTGCTGATGAGTGACTAACAAAAAACTGAACCCTGAGTCTGTAGTCTTCAGGGTGCAGCTGTTCCAATCAGGCCAAACCTAACAATGCGAGTCATAAACTGTTGCACAAACTTGGAACATCAATAAATTCGACATGGCCAGCATTCATGCAGATTGTAAAAAACAAGGCAATTATGAAGTCATCATCAAAAATATGAAAATAATGATTTTTCTATGAGGTTTGATCATTATTCGCTGCCTTGGCAGCATATGCTATTCTCGGTGATATGAAAGGACTTCTCTTAAGTTATTACAAGTATGGCAGAAGAAAACAGAGAGAAGAAATGACACTTACATGGCACAAACTTTGTTGACTGATTTTTAGCGATGTTATGCGCTTGGAGAGCCACTTGACATCCGTGAGCGGGAGCTAGAGACTTGAGCGCCTACAAAATGGGAGTGCTATAGGTGCTGCCAGTTGTAAGTGCTGCCAGTTGTAAATGATGCCAGTCGTAAGTTCCTTTAGCTGATCAACGTGTGACTTAAAAAAATAAGTATCTATGGGTTACTTAAAGAAAAAGATTCTCTTCGAAACACAGTTGATAAATCTTTATCATTAGCATGGGGCTTGCTATGAGCAACCTTCAAACTTGGAGTTGTCCTTTAAATGCCGCTTTTAATGATAAGTAATGGAAACTGTAATTACTTATGTGATTGGAAGATGATCAACAAACAAATCTGGTAAAATATTTCATAATTCACAAACAAGTTTGTTAAACAGTAGACACTCTTACAAAGTAAATAATCTGATCCGAGAAGGTTTACGTAATAGGGATTTTATGTTATACAAGCAGCAAAATACATGTAAACTGTGCCTAATCCATTCGAAGATCTTTCTAAGCTTACCCTTTGGCCCTTGTGAAAGGTAACAACTAGACTTAACCTTTCTAATTTAATGATAGGACAGTAAATGTAGTATTATTGGTTTGTATCAACAGCTTCTCTCTTTTTTATTGTAACGTTAACTTGGTTTAGGGTCCACAATTACAGCAATTTTATGCTAAGTTGAGAGGAGTGCATACGTTCAATGCCAATTTAAATCAATTTTCCATCTTTTTCTAGACAGTAAAGTCTAGAAAAAACTGCAACAAAGAAATAATATAAATGTATCTAAAATAAAGTAAAGCAAAAACATGGAGGAGTGTCTACTGTACTCTGGTTATCATAGCCTACAAGCATTAAACATGGCTGAAGATGTCAACTCACAACTTACAATGATCCATAGTAGAGGCACATGCGAACCGACTGACTAGGTTCTTGTGTACCATCAAAAACCTAATCTAATCATTATGAGAGCTATCGCAATTCTTCTGCTGGTTTAAAGGGGACAAAAATGGAATTGAATTCTGTAAACCTACCCTACATGCGTAGGGACTCTGAAATCACTCTTGACATTTATCAGACAGTTACAGCAGAGCTGAAGAAAACAGCTTGATAATGCTATTAGCAGACAACTTGCAATATATACATGTATATACCCACTATATGTGGTATACATGATAGTCTGTGCTGAGCAGCAGGCATGACCGCAGGTCATAGAGTCTGTCAGAATAAGACTAACCGAGTTGGAGGTTTGAGCTCCTGCTAGACTCATACAATTTATAGGTTCATCGAAATTTCAGACCCCAACTTCGTAGTTCATCTCGATTTGAAATGAGGATTTAAAATCTCATTTCAATGCTCCTGTTCAGAAATATTTTGGGACCTAAGTATATGCAACACGATGTTTCTTCGTTTTTTTTCGTTAAAGCTTTTCGTCAAATTTTGAAATGAAATTATTGCTTATTAAGTAATATATATATACAGTCATACTTCGACTTACGAGCTTAATGCGTTCTGAGACTGAGCTCGTATGTCAATTTACTCGCATGTTGGTGCAATGTATTTATATATAGAACAATTAAATATATATTGATTAGTGTCCATACTCTAAAAAAATGCAAATAAAACACGCAAAACAAGATATTGTAACAGAAAGAACATGTTGGTTATTGTCCTAATTTACCACAAGCTTTTAAAAAGCAACAAATAAAATATAATGCAAGGAAATGAGATTAATTAAAATGTACAATTAAATACATACAATAACAGCTAACGCTAGCATTTGCCAGAGAGGGAGGTATCCTAGAGAGTTATAGCGAGTTACCCTTCATTACAACATTTGACTTTGATAAATTTGGATTTTACCAGTCTTAAAAGACAAACTTAGAAGCAAACCTAAAAGCAAACTTTCATTTTCAACGTGACGTAATTAAAATTTCTTCGGCGTTCCTAGTTAGAAGTTTTTCGCAGGTTAGCTAATTTTCCTTTGTTTTGCTTTCACGACTAGCCGGCCGTTTTAAGATAAACCTATCTGAGGACGTTTGCCGTTATCGCCCTTTCAACATGTTGACTAGGACGAACACAGGTGTCGTCACAAACGGTTAATGTACGACCCCTAGCCAACTTGTCCGAATGTTTATTGTTTTGATAGATAGCACTGGCCTTTTCACATAGCATCGTTCAGTTACGCTGTCACCGGCCAATTGTTTATCTTTTATCCAATGCCTGAGCAGTCTCTCCATCAGCGGTCGTGAAGATCGCTGCGCCGTTTAGAAACTATGGTTAGTCCTTTTGCGAACTAAATAAATGCCCTGAATATAATCCTTCTGTTTGATAATTGTGGATGTATTTCTGTCATATTGCTGAGCTAGCTCAATTACGCATACACAGTTCGCATATTTTTCAATATTTTTCCGTTTAATATTAATTGTTATCATTTGCTTTTTCTTTGCATTTCATCTTTCATTTTACTGGCAAGCTTTCGGTCTACGCACAGTACTTTTAGTTCACATAATTCTGCCCTGAAAATCGCGCACAAAAAACATGGTACAAAAGTATAACCTGAGCAGTTGAAAAAATACAGAGTGATGCTGTTCTCATAGAACACCTCCGGCATACTTAACAACGGACTCATGTGCTCGTATCTCAAACATGGCTCGTATGTTGGTGCTAAAACTTGCTTAACAGCTGGCTCGTATCTCAAGTTTCTCGTACGTTGGAGCACTCATAAGTTGAAGTATTACTGTATATACATGTAAGTATATATATAGTTGTATATATATACTTATATATAAGTGTATATGTAAGTATATATATTTTAAAGTAGGCCTATGTTGTATGTCTGTCTGCATTCTGGTTATAGATCTTAAATTATTGATATTGAAAATCTGCATTCTGAAGGATTTGAGCTCACGATGAATCAACAAGTTCCTTGCCCAGGCGCTCTACCACTGAGCTAGAATGTCATAGTGATCAGATAGGTTTTCATAGACGGGATACACTATGCACGTGCAAATTATTTTAGCTTGGCGTAAAGGAGTTACGATGCTCCTGTTACGAAATATTTTAAAATTTGGCGATTTTTGTACTGATTATATACGTTACCAAAATATATACGCTGCATCGACATTTCGTAGTTTAAATACTTGCTATTTATTTTACATCTACATTTAGTTCGCTACTAATTTATTCCAGCTGCTCAGAAAAATTTTTCCCAGCTACATAAATGTTTTTTGGATTCTGATTTGGTACCTTGCGTTCCACAATCATTAAATACAAACAAAACTTTTGCTCGTTTGAAAAATCTTTTACATTATTTCTTTTAATGCAAATTAAAACATCTTTGTTTGTATGAATATTTTTTTAATTTGTTATTTAATGTTTATTTTAATAGCGATATAGTATATTAACAAGCGCAATTTCCTTTCTTCAACAGGCAAATAAGACGAAGTTCGTTAAACACGTATTTCACAAAAGTTCCTATCAGTGCTCACTTTGAGTATTAGCTTACACATCTTTCCTTCTAAACCTAACCAATTAGTGATTCATAATTAATTTTACATTTTACAACAAACATTTGTAAGATTATTATCTGTTAGATTATCTGTAAGATTTACTGTAAGATTTATCGTGTAACATTACAAGTATCAGTTATTCCTCGCTCTCTTATATTTACACACATTTACATACTTTGAATAATATACATGTATATCTAGATTTACATTCTCTTATTACATTCATAAACTTCTATTCACTTTTGAAGTTTACAATATAAGTTTTTAAAATTTGTTGCATTATTGTTTTTATTTCAACTAGCATTTATTAAATATAGAGTATCGTGTTTGAAGTTTAAACATTATTCATTTTCCTATCTCTGTTATTACTAATTAGTTGGTTTCCAATCTTTATTATTAATATTAATTTTTCATTCAACCATTTTTGGCAGACATTGTTCTAATAAATTTCAACTACAAAAGACTACGATATTCTGTCATACTTTTTTTATTAATTTGTTAAATACGTGTACACTCAGAAGTTACACCTTGTCTAATGCCTCCAAAAAAAGAACATGTCTTGCACAAAATCATTTCCTCATGATACGAAGTTTGAAAGTTACAGTTGTGTGACAAAGTTTTAAAACCTTTACAGTTGTTTTTATTTTCTTTCTTATTTCAATTACACAAAACATCTATCTCATGATATGTAGTTTGAAAGTTAGAATGGGCAATGTTGTTATATGTTAAATACAAATCAATTTTCTGTCCAAAGACATTTTTATTACCCGGGCAACGCCGGGTAGCACAGCTACATGTAGTATAAGTAGATATATACATGTATATACCCGAAAACCTCTAATTGAACTCCATGGTGCTCTATTTTTTAACCCTTCCTCTATAGTGGCTGTCAATTGGAGGTGGCATTTAAATAGAGGCTGGCGTTGTACTTTTCAAATGGCTCGTCAAAATTTTGGGAAAATAGATTTAACCCTTGTTCGGGTGAAGCCCGTAGATGCTGTTAGAATCTACAAAAACTTACACAAAGTTTCTGTAGATTTTATCAAAAAGTATCGGTATTTCTATCATTTACGAATGCTTTTAATGTTTGAGATGATCTGACTGCCAGGATGTTTCAAGATTAACATCGATAAAACTTGATCCCGGTTAACATTGCTTAGATAAAAAATACATGCGATATGATGTCACTAGTTGTGAGCATTGCGATGGTTGATATTAGCTATTGTGTTCAAGTTACAGCATTACCCGTCTCTATTCTGTCAGTCTCTTTGCAACTATAGACTTCATAATCACACTTTTGCTTGAGCCGAATGTCTCAATTGCAATTAAGTGTTATTGATTTTAATCTTGAAACATTCTAGCAGTCAGATCACCTCAAACATTAAAAAAATCGCCAATGATAGAAAAATATAGATATTTTCTGATAAAATTTTGTACCAGGTCATCTTTAACCCTTTGACCAGGTATAAGCCCCCAAAAACAACCGAAACTCATGTAATTTATTTTCGAAAATTCGATAAAATCGATATTTGATGAACATGCATAGCTCAAATCTTAAATTTATTTCTATGAACAAAATTTTTTGTACATATACATTCATTCACATATCTACTACTCAAAAAAAATTACAACCATGTGCAATTGTCCCTGTATGAAATGCTTGGAAGCATTTTTTTTCGGTAGAGTCAAACGCTATAACGAAGCCGTGCGAGCCACCATAACGATCGTTTTCTCTGCATATTCCAAGTATATTAAAAGTCCAAAAAGTTTACATCACTTCTATCATTTGAATTATTTTTATTCTGATCAGACAAAAAATCACTAATGATCGCAGGACAAAATAATCTTTTATTTTACCGTTTTGAAAGTCGAGCCGATGTTGACTGGTTTTTCCAACTTTTAATCTTTTCCAAGGAATCGCGATTTGTTTAGCTTTTAGCACAAAGCAACGCCTCTCAGATAATCGCTTCCTATTGTAAATCATCGACCGATATCTTGTTGATGATATTTAAAACTTCCTAGTGTTCATATCCTTTGTTTAACCCTTTCGCGGGCGAAATTTCAAAACTAATTCAGACTCCCATGGGCGAATTAATTTTCCAAAAAATCAATTTTTTTTGAAAGGTTCATACACTTTTCTGTGTGTTATTATGTGCATATATCTATGTTTAAAGGCGCATATGTATACATGTATATGTCCATAGGCATATATATATTATAAATAAATAAAAATGTATAACATAAAATATATGTTTTTCATAATAATTGTATATTTACGAATGATACTTTCAAAAGCATTCTCCTTTACAAAGGCCCACATCACAGTCTTTGCACCATGTACTTATTCGTGTAACAAAGAGCTCCCACAAATATGTACTTCCTGGATTGACAGGCTCAAAAAACTTTTCAAAATACTCTACTGGTATAGCATTTACTGGAGTAAATACTGGGCCTGCCACTGCTATAAAATGCTGAATTGTGGGAGATTTATCTCTGTTTATGTTGGTTATATTCTTCCAGGCACTGGCATCACTCCTACTCACATCCTCATCATTACTGCTACCAGCCTTTTCATCACTGTCACTTCCAGATGTAAAGTCATTCCAATCACAATCCAAACCTGATTCACTGTCATCTCTTGCTACTAAATCTAAAATGTCACTGTCAGCTCTGAATCTCTTAGTAATTTCGGTACTAGTACTTGCATTATTAGAATAATCTCGGGAGGTTCTTTTAGAAGTCGCCATGACGGTAAATTAAAGTCAAACTCTCAAAAAATTCGGTAGATAAAAGCTAAAACCAAACCAAGAAAAATAAAAGTTGATAAATTATTTAGAACAATTTTCTAATTTTTTTCGAAAGTTTATTTATTCATCACTGCTAAATACGATCGTTTTTTTTTCAACCTTGAAGTAAATTTTTGAGGCTAACCGAAACTAGTATATCGTAGCCTGCTATTGGTAAAAAAAGTAAACAAAAAACGGCATTTAGCTAACCAGAAACTGCAATAATAAAATACATTACCGAAACGACAAAAACGTCGCACTGCCCATTAGCAGCCGTATCGCAAAGCGACAAAAACGTCGCTCTGCCCGCGAAAGGGTTAACGTTACTAGGCGACAGCTTTATAAACGTCTACCGAAATAGACATAAATGTCGTTTTCCCACGCAACCGGTAAACGACATTCTGGTCGTTTCCCCTGCCAAAGGGTTAAAGGTTGACTTGCAACAAAATTCACATTACAGTTATTTGGTATCAAAAGATTCACCATGTCTTACTCTGCGGTGTGGTAGGTGCAAAATATGTGGAAATGTGATTACAAACTCGTAAAAGCTCAAAAACGAACAGTTAATCGCCCCCATCACGAAACTGCCATAGATTAGAATCTCTTTCCAAAACGGCTCAAATGGGACGTAATGGAACAAGATGGCTTCTGTTTACACTTTCATGCAACCTCATTCGTCGAAATATTTTTACAAATATACTTCATGCATTCAATAAAACAATGTCTATTGTCCTTACGGTTCTATTTCATCATCATTGTAATGCTGTCACTTTCAGCACTGATATCTCACAACCTACCATGAGAAATCGTTTAATTTTTTAACCTTAGCTCGAAGAAGTGCAATCATTCTCTGATGAACATGAGGAGCGTGTTGGTCACATGTGATAGTCGAAAATTCTGCAGAAATTATTCGGGCAGTTTGGCAGGAAGTATGGGTCACATGATCAGATTGCGACTAGACGATTAGACCAAGCCGAAGCAAAATTGTAAAGTAGCGAGCATCTATATTTGATAGAGGCTTTTCTGTAGAACTCGAAGTGTTTGTCATAAACTAGTGCTACAAGACGTTTTATATTGAGCCTTTTACTGGCCTTGTCAAAACAATAACCAAATAGATTGACCACGTCAGAGAAATAAACTGATTCCAATTTACATGGTTTGGTGATGGCTGCATTAACTGTTTGTTTTTGAGCTTTTAAGAGCTTGTAATCACATTTCCACATATTTTTCACCTACAACACAGCAGAGTAAGACATGGTGAATCTTTTGATACCAAATAACTGTAATGTGAATTTTGTTGCAAGTCAACCTTTAATCATTAATAGTAGGCAGTCTCTTAAAACATCATCAGAAACTGGATACTCCAACTTCTTGGATGGAGATATTCCGGGAGAAACATTACAAGACTCAACTATTGCAACTGTGTGCAGTATAGCTGTAAATTAACACCGAAAATCAACATTAAATGAATAATGTATTTTTTTAAATAGCCAAGATTGGCAGTTTTTAATGAACATTGATTAAAGGGACGGTTCACTTTCCATTCCTCTTATGTTTCTATTAACAAGTAAACTAACCAGCTACACCGCTCTCGTAAACAACACATACCTGAAGTTCATATTTGAATGCATCATCTTTCACCTTCTTTTTATAGATAGCAATGAAATCTTCTCTGTTGATGGGTGTACGAGAGACCGCCTTAGTGCCCCGGTATAGCAGTGCTAAAAGAACAATGATACTGGCAATCGGTTTTTTTTAAAACAGCCATGTTAGTGACAGAATGAAACACAGGATCTCAAGAAAACACAGGATCTCAAGGAATGCCAGCTTTGATGGAAGTTTATGTGAATGACAAACTAGAAGCTGGAAGTAAATGAGACAGAACCTCAGCCCTCAAGCCTCAGAACCTCAGCCCTACAGCCTCAAAACCTCAGCCCTCAAGCCTCAGAACCTCAGCCCTACAGCCTCAGAACCTCAGCCCTACAGCCTCAGAACCTCAGCCCTCAAGCCTCAGAACCTCAGCCCTCAGGCCTCAGAACCTCAGCCCTCAAGCCTCAGAACCTCAGCCCTCAAGCCTCAGCCCTACAGCCTCAGAACCTCAACCCTACAGCCTCAAAACCTCAGCCCTACAGCCTCAGAACCTCAGCCCTACAGCTTCAGAACCTCAGCCCTACAGTCTCAGAACCTCAGCCCTACAGCCTCAGAACCTCAGCCCTACAGCCTCAAAACCTCAGCCCTACAGCCTCAGAACCTCAGCCCTACAGCCTCAGTACCTCAGCCCTACAGCCTCAGAACCTCAGCCCTACAGCCTCAAAACCTCAGCCCTCAAGCCTCAGAACCTCAGCCCTACAGCCTCAGAACCTCAGCCCTACAGCCTCAGAACCTCAGCCCTCAAGCCTCAGAACCTCAAGCCCTAAGCCCATCTTTAAGAACGGAGTCCAAAAAATATTTTATACGCTTGTCATAGATTATAGAAATGGTTGGTGGTGTGGTCCCTCGAGCTGATATGGAGAGACCATAGTACAACGTATTTCTTTCTGTTTATTAGTGAGCTCAATACATTAATTACTGTATTTTGCTGATACAATCTACAGACAACTAGCCTTAGATCCACATATATATCAGTATTAACATTCACTACATCGAGTCAGCTTGTTGAGGATTGCAGTGATATTTATGTTCGCTAGTACCTTAGCTGGAGTGCTGTGAGAGATCGTCAGGAGTGCCGATAAAGCACAAAAAATAAGTATGTGCACAGTTATTCTAAACCCGTGGATGGTGAACGATTGGTGAAGGTGATAGAGTGCCACGGGGTGAAGTTTATTGTCACAGGTTCAAATGCCATATAATGCAATCTTTTCCCCCAACCTATGTGGCTTCGGACAGACAGACAGACAGACACATAACTTATTATAGTAAAGATCGGCAGTAGCTAAATCAGAGTGTCGAGGTGAATGTACGCAGGCAGATAATCTGCCAGATTTTACCAAACCTTGAGTGACCGATAAGTTAGAAAATCTTTTGTTTGGCCGACTGAAAATGATCAAGAAGGTCGACTGAACTGCAGCTTAAATTTGTTCGACTTGCAGACGATTGTTTGGTTGTGATAGCCAATCATAGCCGATCTAGTACACTGTTTCCTTATATTATGTGGAGCAAATTCTGGGTCACTTTACACATACACTAGCTGTGCTACCAGGCGTTGCCCGGGTAATAAACAAGTCTTTGGTAAGAAAATTGATTTGTATTTAACATATAACAACATTTGCCATTCTAACTTTCAAACTGCATATCATGAGAAAAGTTTTGATGGATAGCTTCTGATGGAACAGTAACCTTTTTTATACACACCCACTTCTATGCAAGAATTGTTATTATTAATTCTACATATTCAGGATTTTTATTTTGCTTTTTCAGTTCGTATTAATTGTATCATTACCGAATGATATTTTATTGTAATTGTAGCAAAACCGACTTAATTTAGCTATTACTTGCTAATTATTTCACATTTATATCTAAACCCTTTTATGGTTGTTTTATTTTTTCAAGTTTATTTGACCTGCTCAAAACATTTTTCTTATGATATAACGTTTGCAAATTACAGTTGTTTGACAAAGTTTAAAAACCTTCACAGTTGTTTTTATTTTCTTTTAAATTATTTCAACTACACAAAACACTTTTCTCATGATAAGTAGTTTGAAAGTTAGAATGGCAAATGTTGTTATATGTTAAATACAAATACATTTTCTGTGCAAAGACTTTTTTTTACCAGTATCGTCGTATTCAAAGTTTTGATGGATAGCCTCTGGTGGAACAGTAACCTTTTTATACACACACACTTCTATGCAAGAATTGTTATTATTAATTCAACATATTCAGAAATTTTCATTTTGTTTTCTCAGTTCGTATTAATTGTATCATTGCCGAATCATGTTTTATTGTAATCATAGCAAAACAGACTGAACCATAGCTGTCACGTACAACTTTTATCATATTTATTAGGTAAATCAGACATGCTGATTCTGATTTTGTGCTCAAAATAAAAATTGGTCCACTAATCTTCAAAATCATTAAGGCTCTTTTAAAGCGTTCCAATATCCGTCTCGAAAACAACACAATCGGCATAACAAGCTCCGCCCATAAATATGTGATGAAGCCTAGCTTTTTTAGGAATGGAAGTTAGGGAAGTTTAGTCCGATTTAGAATAATAGAGATGGGTGTCTTAAAACCCATTATTATCTAAATCCAGCCTGTAAAATAATTTCAGTTTTTTATGAAAGGTATAAAAACTATTTAAAATTGCTCGTAGCTTGTTAAATGACATTTAAATGGGCTGAACGCTGAAAAAAATGAGCTCAAAAAAGCGCGGTTTTATCACAAGCTAGCGTTGTTATCGCGCTTTTTTGAGCTCACTTTTTACATATGTAATGTTAAATAGCTTATCTACCTTTCAGAAAAGATAGATTATTTTTAAGGCTGAATTTAGATAATAATGCGTTTTAAGACATCCATCTCTATCATTCTAAATCGGTCTAAACATTCCTAATTTCCATTCCTAAAGAGTTAGGTTACATCATGTATTTATGGGTGGAGCTTGTTGCGTCGATTGTGTTGTTTTCGAGGCCGATATTAAAACGCTGTAAAAAAGCCTTCATTACTCTGAAAGTTAGTGGACCAATCTTTATTTTGAGTACAAAATCGGAATCAGCGTGTCTGATTTACCTAGTAAATACAATAAAAGTTGTAGATGACAGTTATGGTTTAATTTAGCTATTACTTGCTAGTTATTTTACATTTATATCTAAACCCTTTATATTTGCTTTATTTTTTTTAATTGATTTGACCTACACAAAACATTTTCCTCATGATATGAAGGCTCAAAGTTACAGTTGTTTGAGAAAGTTTGAAAACCTTCACAGTTGTTTTATTTTTTTTCTTAATTTCTTTAAACCACACAAAACACTACAAAAACTACTACACAATTGATACTGGTGCAAATTTACAAATGAGATATCGGACTGTCTTTGTCTGACCTCGAGAGAAGTCGAAGCTCTTCCTATAAATGTCC
This sequence comes from Watersipora subatra, assembly GCF_963576615.1. Taxonomy (NCBI): domain Eukaryota; kingdom Metazoa; phylum Bryozoa; class Gymnolaemata; order Cheilostomatida; family Watersiporidae; genus Watersipora; species Watersipora subatra. The sequence goes on along the minus strand of NC_088708.1, from coordinate 30,995,797 downwards.
GCGTGAGAAGAATTGGCCTTGACCCTATTTATAGTAATTAAACCTTACGAAATAGATTTCTTAACAGGGGCATCATAACGTGTGGGCGCTTTGCTAAAATAATTAGCGTGTTGTTACAGTATATCAAATATGATAACGCCTTAAATTGAAATTTACTAAATGGGCTTCGTAACGTGTGGGCACAATGCTAAAATAATAGCTATAGCTGGACATTCAATACGACGAATGCACGAATACACATATGACCAATTTTGAGAAATATATATATATACATGTACATGTATGTATAGATGTAAATATAAATTCTAATATTTTTGGTAGCGCTCTGATAACCAATGGAAATAATGAATGTATTTGCGGCTATAGTGTTTATCGGCAGCGTGGTTTGGTCAAAACGCTCTCTTCTGACACAAACTGGTCATCACAAAAGCCTACTGAAAACTAAGAGAAGGTCATAGGTTAAGTTCATAGGTTAAGTTCATAGGCTAAGTTCATAGGCTAAGGTCATAGGCTAAGGTCATAGACTAAGGTCATAGGCTAATACGCACGCAGCAGCTTCAACCTGAAATGGCTAAATCTGTAGCATATTTTAGGTGTGTGCTGCCGATAAATAGTGTAAGAGTCATCAGCAGTAAAGGGTGACCTATAGTTAGGAGTAAGAGTCTAATAACAAGAAGCTAGCAGCCAGTTTATAAACTACCCTAATGGATGTATGAAAACAAAACATAATATAAAAATAGTATGTTTATGTTTTTACAGAAAAGCTAAACTTCTGTTAAAATTGTCTGAGATTGAAAATGAAGAAACAAGATGTAATATAATAAAATTTGAGCTGCTTATATTTGATGAATACTCGCGTTTCCGTGACTATTTAGTCAAAGACCGTTATATTCATACAATGGTGCCTCATGGAAACTCACTAAATAATAGATGTTCTTTCTATTCAAATAATTACGGTATATTGCAATTATATTATTTAATAACGCTGTTTCTAAGCGCTATTGCTGAGATCCAACAGGTTCTTTTATTTAAAGACACATCATATTGGCTCATGGAAACTCGGTAAAGAACAGATGTAGTTGGTATTCAAGTGTGTTATTAGTCTGCTAAGACCTTGTAGGTTCATCAACCTTCTCTCTAAATAATGCCTTAGCTGTTGAACGTGGACATGATTCCAAGTGCATCTACACTAGAGAATTTTCAATTCAAAAAAGTCATTACATCTCCAAAAAAGCCTAGTAAAGCTATTTAATTCTATGGTGGGGCTTTCTAGCCAAACAGCAATGTCGGTAGAACTCACTTTTATAGCCTGTAAAACTCACTTTTTTTATTGCCTGTAAAACTCACGTTCATAGCCTGTAAAACTCACTTTCATAGCCTGTAAAACTCACGTTCATAGCCTGTAAAACTCACTTTCATAGCCTGTAAAACTCACGTTCATAGCCTGTAAAACTCACTTTTATAGCGTGTAAAACTCACGTTTATAGCCTGTAAAACTCACTTTTATAGCCTGTAAAACTCACTTTCATAGCCGGTCAAATTCACTTTTATAGCCGGTAAAACTCACTTTCATAACCCGTAAAACTCGCTTTCATAGTCAGTAAAATTCACTTTTATAGCCTGTAAAGTTCACCTTCATAGCCTATAAAACTCGCTTTTATAGCCTGCAAAACTCACTTTCATAGCCGGTAAAACTCAATTTCATAACCTGTAAAATTGACTTTTATAGCTGTAAAATTAACTTTTATAGCCGGTAAAACTCACTTTCACTGCCTGTAAATTTCACTTTCACTGCCTGTAAATTTCACTTTCATAGCCTGTAAAACTCACTTTTATAGCCTGCAAAACTCACTTTCATCAAAATTCTTTAGGTCCTTTTCAAAACCGTCCTACCTGCAGGTGCATGTGCCCCATTTTGAATAGCAACATGTACTATTACACATAGTTATTCAAAATGCTACTACTAACAATATACATGTACACTGGTTATATTGACAACTTCTTGGCACGTCAATAATGAACTTGAGCATATCTGTTGGGCTCCACATTCTTATCTGACAACTATAGAAACCTTGAATTTACTAGCTAGGATAGATATTTAAATGGAATAAAATGCTCATGGAAGCCTGGAGAAGAAATATGGCCAGATTCATTCAGGCGAGTCTGATTTGCACCGATTAAGAGGTTTAGATTCCACTGTATCAGCGACTTACATTCCTCTTGAAAAATTTATTTTACTAAGTTTCCACAAATGCGGTCTCTCATGATAGACTATGGCCCTAAAGTTACAACTAATTGGACATATAGCGTGTAAAGCATTCGGCATGTTATCTGGACAGAAGGCTAAGTATGCAATTCATTTCTACTTATGTTAGCTAGAATGGCAGCTGACACAAACGATCTTGAGGCGACCTTGGGACTGTATCAACAAAACATTGATCTTTGTTTCTGTTTATCAATTAAACTTTCATGGAAAAAATTCAGGCACGCCTTGTATCCAGTCATCATTGACGCATCTGATCCCAGTAATTTTCTACTCCGTGACACCAACATACTACATCCACCATCGCATATTTCGGTTTATGAACTTTTGTGACTACAACCTACAATTCACTATTCCAACTCCTCAATGCTCTTAGAATACCAACTTTCAAAACACTGCTGTTCAACTCACTCAATAATTTCTTATTTGTGTCTTCTCATTTCTTTGTTTTTTTCCTTTGGCAAGTAATGAAAAACATTATTTTGTTGATGATAACCAATGCCATGCCAATGATTACATGCACACATTTAGCTCGTAAATACTTCATTTAAATTTTAAAATGGACATCAGGATTTTGCAATCTTAAAAAGGAAACGAACACAAAACAAACACCACAAGCGAATGTTCTGTTACTCAAGGTGTTTTATGCTAGCGGGTTGGACGAATTAGTAACAATATAGTATAATAATCTTAGTAACTATAGTTACCTACAGTAACTTTAGTGTATTTAGTGGTTATGATCTGCTTATGATTATGGTTCTTGCTTCTTCCTTTAATGTTGTTATCAATCTTACGATCCATGGCTAACGAATTAAAGTTATATATGTTTTTATATATGTATAACGAATAAAAGTTTACAGTAAATATTATATTAAACACTAAAATGCATAATAAATCTTTGCTTTTGCTTAATTTTCACTAATTGTCATTTCACTCACGCAATATCAAGCATTTACGAAACAAAGACTGCTGAACTGAGAGAGAGCGAGTGTAGTAATGGAATGACACCTCTTTTCTCTGCTGCCAAGTTAGGGTAGTGAAAACGGCAGCCAAAGCTGGTGAGTATAAATATTGGAAATTTGTGTGCTATGAGTGTCTGTTTCCTTAAGCGAACAGAAAGGTTTTGAGGCTAATATGCCGTGTCCAATCTTGCATATTAGAGAATGATTAATGGAGCCAGCAGAGGTCGGTAAAGCACCTGCTGATGCTTGTCACATTAACTGTTGTGAATTGCTTGCGCTAGTAACTCAACAAGATGATAACTATACTACCAGCAGATTTCTGTAGAACTTATTTGATAAAAGCCTCAATGTTATGAGATGTGGAATAACGTAATCTTTCATTGATGTAAACCGATATGCTGCCTGTGGGTACAGTTGCGATTGTTACCGCGCTAACTTCTTGTAATTACAGTGTTGCTGAATATATAGTCTTTTTCAAGTAAAAAAAAACCTAAGAACTCACTAATTACCTTTCATAGATATAACTAGTAGAATGCTAGTGTGTTTTCTACCCTCGGTCTATAGCAACAGCTGCGTGATTCTCTCAACCCACAAACAGCAGGATGTGGCATCATTATTATATAATCACAGTGATTAAGAGAATGGTGATAAAAATTCTAGATGCTATTAATAATATATCATGTTATGAATGAATATGGCAATTACTATGCAATGTGAGGAGCAAACAATTTTTTGGTATCCAAATCATATCCATAAAATCACCTTTTGGTAGAAAAAAGTGTTCTGAGCCAGTGCTCTTATAGTTTTTTTTACCAGAAAAGCAGATTGGTACTGCTGACGCCCACTTACACTAGCCAAAGATTTTGTAGCCTACCAAGAGTAGGCCAACAAACTTTGTACGGTAACACTGACAATCTGAGCAAATGCTAATAAGTTTACTTCTGAGAGCATGATATAATTCATAAGCCAATAGTATTATGTCACGCTTTATTGTCATGCCTACTGACTTGGTGCACATTTTATACACTCTGAGAGCATATCGTAATGAACCAAAACATTAATAGTGACACATCATATCCATAGAGCTCAAAAGGGCTGGATAAGTCTCGATGGTTTTCGATAAAACCACGCCTGACAAAATTTGGCAAGCGTTTAACTTATTTCCATTAGACGATCTCATGCTAACTGCCATTTTACGAATCAATCATTCAAAATTTATTTTTTAAATATTTGAAAAAGCATTGTGCCATGCCAGAGGCAAAACAAGCAACCAAAACATGCTATATCCAAGCAGTTGCAAAAGTCAAAGACATTAGAAACACCTATATTTTGACCGCCGCAATGTGTGACCGTTCAGTAAAAGAGATGAGAAGCCATTAGGTATGCGTGATTGGTTGGGTTGCCAAGGAGATGCAGTGCCTTATGTTGTCTCACCTTGCACTTGTCATTACCTTTTGCCTAACAAACTAACCATAAACACCAGGCCAAACTCATAATGCTTCACACTTATCATCCTATGTACCAGGGTTCACTTATCATCCTATGTACCAGGGTTCACGGAGAATCATATGCCACAGAAGGACCCAACATGAGTAGTCTTTGTGAAGTATAAAACGTATTTTCCAGTCTAAAAGGCCTCAACTCATGAATGGAGTTGGAGACATCCTAGAACAGCCATACCATCATTAACACTAATGGTTAACTGTTAATGGTTAACATTAATGGCTAACTGTTGCCCAATTTTTCTTTTTTTTTCTTTTACTATTATTGTGTGGCCTAATTTTAAAAACAAAAATTTCTATTTTTGAAATTAAATTATTGCCAATAAAGTACTATATATTATATGTATTATATATTAAGTTATATATATATATATTTATACATGTATATATATATTTATATATATATATTTATATATATATAAAACTTATAATTATTCTCTGTTTATTATTGTTGTTTGAAAAACTCTTGCATAAAAAGATTGCTATACAGTGAAACCTTCAGCCCCCTCTGCTATATGACATTAATTTGTTCTGGTGTTGACATCATAAGGCAAAAATGTCATAGAGAGGGTTATAGAAACCCATAGTAATTATCTAATGCAAACATTCTTTGGTGAAAACCATCAAACTTTTATATACATGTACGTACCAAACTTATTAAAAATTAGTAACAAAATAGCATATTAAACTTAATAACTATAGTTTCCTGCAGTATATTTTGTGTATTTAGTGGTTATGATCCGCTTATGGTTATGATTCTTCCTTTAATGTTGTTATCAATCTTAGGACCCATGACTAACGAATTATATATAGGTAGTACTTTATTGGCAATAATTTAATTTCAAAAATAGAAATGTTTGTTTTTTAAATTAGGCCACACAACAATAGTAAAAGAAAACAAAGAAAAATTGGGCAACAGTTAGCCATTAAATATTTTGTAATAAATATTGTTATTCCAAGGTTAAATAAAAGCTTTAAAGGTTGACTTGCAACAATATTCACATTACAGTTATTTGATATCAAAATATTCACCATGTCTTACTCTGCTGTGTTGTAAGTGCCAAATATGTGGAAAGGTGATTACGAGCTCTTAAAAGCTCAAAAACGAACAGAAAATCGCAGCCACACGAGACCGCCGTAGTTTGGATTCGCTTTCCAAAACGGCTCAAATGTGACGTAGTTGTACAAGATGGTTTCTGTTTACACTTTAATACAACCTTATTCATCAAAATATTTTCACAAATATACTTCACGCATTCAAAAAACCATGTCTATTGTTCTTACGCGTCTCTTTTGTCGTCATCGTAATGCTGTCACTTTTAGCAGTGATATCCTATGACTTAGCGTAAAAATTTGTTTAATTTTTTAACCTTACCTCGAAGGAGTACATATCATTGTCTGATAATCATGACGAGCCTGTTGGTCACCTATGATTGTCGAAAAGTGCTGCAAAAATTATTTTCGAAGTATGGGGTCACATGGTCAGATTACGACTTGCCGATTAGACCAAACCGAAACAAAACTGTAAAGTAGCGAGCGTCTATATTTGATACGGGGTCTTCGGTAAAACCCGAAGTGTTTGTCATAAACTAGTGCTATGATAAGTTTTATATTGAGCTTTTTATTGGCCTTTCAATTCATGTGAGAACATCACGTGACAAGACAATAACCAAATTTCATGACTACGTCATCGAAATAAAGAGATTCCAATCTACAGCGGCTTTTCGTTTTTGAGCTTTTATGAGCTTGTAATCACATTTCCACATATTTGGCACCTACAACCCAACAGAGTAAGACATGGTGAATCTTTTGATATCAAATAACTGTAATGTGGATTTTATTGCAAGTCAACCTTTAAAGTGAAAAGTTAAAAGGCTTTTTACTCTAAAGCGGTGGAGGTTTAATCATTTGGAAATTTTTATCTTGCGTATGCAAAGGCGTGACAATACAGCCTTACTCCATTGTCACATGATTGTGTTTAGAGGAATAATTTTTTTAATATGAATGCATATCCTAATGAGAAAATTTTGTCTCCGAAACCATTCTAAAAATCGTTTTGTAACTATCCTTGGTGTCTGAATAATTTCTCATTTCACAAAAAAACTGGGACGTTTGACAAACGCCCTATAAAAGGCTTCCAATGGTATGTAGGATGACAGGCTTAAATGGGCACAAATTTTCAAGCACAAATATGTAGACAAAATCTAAAAATATTGCTGAATAATAACTATAAAATCTCCATTGTATACCGTAAATACCCGTATATAGGAGGCAGTAGATATTTGACCCCAAAAACGATGGAAAATCTTTGTAACTGTGTATAGGTTAATGGTTAATGGTGAGCATGATACTTTTACCAAGGGCGAAATGAGGAAAGTATCATTAATTTTACGAAAGTATCATTAATTAGTACGAAATAATTTTCCCGCCCTTGGTGAAAGTATCATGCTCACCATTAACCATTAACCTATACACAGTTACAAAGATTTTCCATCGTTTTTGGGGTCAAATATCTACTGCGTCCTATATACGGGTATTTACGGTATACAATGGAGATTTTGATGGTTATTATGAGGAAAGTCGGCATACCTACGATCTGCCAATGGCGATCACGAGGATAAATACTGTAAGATTGAAATTTTTATAATAACTTTTCGATATTATGATAAATGCATAATTTTTATAATAAATGTATCCATGGATAAGACGCACCTGAGTTTTTAGGTCAAATTCTTGAGAAAAAAGTGTGTCTTATACGCGGGTATTTACGGTAGTTCTTACTCACTCATAAATGTTTAAACCAATACTGACCAAAATGGGTTTGTCTCTTCATCTGAAAATACCATCACTGTAAATAATTGAACCAAAGCAGAGAAAAACTTTTTGCTATTCTAACATACAGAACACCATCACGCTGTGGCATCTCTTTTTTATGGTATTGTTCGTCTTATGAACATGATGTTTTTTGTTCCCTCGCTACGGATTTTTTTTCGTCATACGGCATTAACAAAATGTCTCTTGAAATTCAAATTTAGCAGTCGATGTGCTGAGTACGAGATCACAATAATGTCAATATGCTTATCGTGGAAATCTCTTCCAACATGCATGAGAAAGATACGATGCTTGCTCTCTCTCAGTTCAGCATTCGTCGTGTTTCATACATGCTTGATAGAGCTGCCCCGATTTTGGTATCGGAATCGGTATCGGTGCCAATATGGGTGTCAAGTATCTGAATAGTAACTTCAGATACTTTTTACAGATCAACTATTTAGCAAAAAACAGTAATTTAGCCTGCTACACTAATAAAAATCATCAGCTGCAAGTTTCTTACTAATGAATTCCGGCCTGCCACACAATTTATTTCATGTCTATAGCCTGATCAACATCAACACAGCTGAGGAACCTTTTTGCTTTAGTTAGGACGTAATCACAAAGTGCGCTATTTCCCAAATGCAGCGATAGGATCTATTGCAGCCAATCATGAAGAGGATAACAAGGAAGAGAAACAAGAATGCCGTGTAATATTTCTATTTACTAGCATTACGAAAGTAATTTAAGCAGTTGATGCATAAAGTTATCTATCACTCTCTTGATTCTGACGATACAATGTATCATTTGTATTGGACAAAGTAACCCCAGTGGCTTATCGGTAATTAGCCTTTCCTCCATCATCTGTGGCAAGTGAGTCCCCCCTTTCGTACGACTGGCTAAATTGATAGTGATAGAAGAAAGAGACTTCTTACTGAGAGAATTGAATCTCTAACAGTAATTAAAAGAAATATTGATTTGCTCTAAACTTGTACAGGTGCAGCAGTTCGTTCAGCAATAGAAGAGAGACTTCATTATTACAGAGAGCTGTACCACTAACAGTAATTACCTTAATTAATTATAAATTACAAGAAACATGGACTGTTTTGTTACTACATGCGCGATATGTCAGTATGTGAATATATATTTTTTTACATAAATACAAATAAATACACAAATATTTATATTTTCTTTGCATTATATTTATATTTACATAATAAAATGAACAATTATCAATGCAACACAAAAAATCTGAATCAGTATCTAAATCGGATTATTTTTCAATAAGAATCGGTATATCGGATCGGTATCTGAATCGGCTGGTGAATTTAGAATAGGGGCATCTCTAATGCTTGATATTACGTGAGTGAAACAAAAATTAGGGAAAATTAAGTGAAAGTTTATTGTGCATTTTAGCATTTAATATAATATTTACTATGAACTTTAATTCTTTATACGTATATAACTACATAGATAACTATATAACTGCAATGGACCCTTGCCATATGATTTTAATTCCTTCCAATGTTGGCATCGTAAGCCGAAAATTTTGTATAGAAGGGTATAGAAACCCATAATAAATATCTAATGCAAACACACCCTGGTAAAAATCATCAAAATTTTATATACGTAATGTACATAACAAAAACTAGTAACTAAATAATATGTTAACCTTAGTAACTATGGTTACCTACAGTAACTTTAGTTCCTGTAAGTAACTATAGTTACTGTAGGTATAGTAAGTAACTTGTTAATTCTAGAGTAGTGTATTATTAGTGGTTATAGTAGTGGTTATGACCTGCAACAAAATGTAACGTTACAATGTACTATGTGCAGTACGTACCGTAGAGAGTTCTTACATTCGAGGCAAACGTATAAACATAAATTTAACTTATAATTAAACTTGAATGAACGTAGCTTACTAAATACATACTTGAAGCTAAGTATTAGTATGTATTTTCAACTGTTTTACTCAACTTCAACTTTTTCACCGGCTAAAATTTTATCGAACTAATAACGCCGAACTGAGCAAGATTGAGCATCCTATCTCTTTCATTCGCTGTTAGAGGGATTTTCGCAAATAGCATATTGGCATATTCGTTATTCCGACGTAATCAGCACACCCACTCCCAAATTTGAATTTCGAGAGAAGTTTTGGTTAATATCAGATGGTGAAAAATATTTTGTATGGAACTGCGAAAAAACATCGTGTTCTACATCATAAGGAAAAAATCCTGTAACAGGGTCATCGTAACCTGATGACGCACTGCACGTATATAATTTTAATTCATTAGCCATGGGTAATACGATTGGTAACGACTTTGAAGGAAGAAGTATGAAAATGATTACCATGACAACGGAGTTAGAGTTACTAGGTTAATTATACGTTAACTACAGTTACTAAGGTTAGTATACTATTTTGTTACTAATTTTTAATAAGTACGATATGCATATAAGGTTTTTGATGTTTTTTACCAAGGGGTGTTTGTATTAGATAATTACTATAGGTTTCTATACCCCTCTACACGACATTTTCGCCTTACGATACCAACACCGGAACAAATTAATGCCGTATGGCAGAGTCTACTGTACTCTACAAGTAAAAAATTAATTCAAAGTTAATGTGTATTCAGTATTAAATTGATTATGAACAACATAAAAAAACATTTAAAATTTTCTCAGTTAAAATTTTATATCGTTATTAAAATCTATCTATTAATTTTTTATGTAATATTATGCTAGCGAGACTAATATGACAGATCAACACAAATCCCAAAGCTACACACTGCTAAACAGAGCTGTACTATAAAGTGTAATAGAAATAGATTAAAATACTTGAGATACTCATAGAACATAGAACATAGAGTTACTCATAGAACATAGATAGATGGTTATGGTAGCTTTAGTTTCACCAGCAAATCAAAACCTAGTCTGCTGGCACTGTACAGTCAAAACTGTGATATCTACTATAATCTTTATCTTCACTATAATCTTTACTATAATGAAAGACTGTCTGAAGCCACAGCTCAAGCCTGGAAAAAAGATGGTACCGTTTAGAACTCGAACTCACAACTTTCAGCATGGTAGACCTATGCAAGAACACCTGCATCAATGGATTGAATGAGTGAATGTGAGAATAGTTATTATTTGAACTTTATTGGCACATCTGACCATCTCTCACAGCACCTCAGACTGCCAGGGTACTAGTAAACCATTACAGTAACTAGTGGTACTAGTAAACCATTACAGTAACTAGTGGTACCAGTAAACCATTACAGTAACTAGTGGTACTAGTAAACCATTACAGTAACTAGTGGTACTAGTAAACCATTACAGTAACTAGTGGTACTAGTAAACCATTACAGTAACTAGTGGTACTAGTAAACCATTACAGTAACTAATGGTACTAGTAAACCATTACAGTAACTAGTGGTACTAGTAAACCATTACAGTAACTAGTGGTACTAGTAAACCATTACAGTAACGAGAGGTACTAGTAAACCATTACAGTAACTAGTGGTACTAGTAAACCATTACAGTAACTAGTGGTACTAGTAAACCAGTACAGTAACTAGTGGTACTAGTAAACCATTACAGTAACTAGTGGTACTAGTAAACCATTACAGTAACGAGTGGTACTAGTAAACCATTACAGCCATAAATAAATACGTACCTTTTTCTCTCTTTAATTTCAATTCTTTCACCCTCTTTTTAATTTTAGCTATTCTCTTAGCTCTAAAATTAAGCAAGAGCAACTGTAGATGGGTGATATATAATTTTGGACGTTTAAACAATTGTGTAACTAGTACAGGAGAGCTCATGGCTCTGTATACAGCGATATATAAAATACCAACAGCAAAGTGTGCGTGTAAGAAATGCCTCAAATGGGGATATAATATAGATTTTGTTAAAAATACCAAAAGTAAAAAAATTTGGAAACAGTAGTGCCAAAACCTGATTGAGCATTACTAAAGAGTTGAAATACTGTTTATAGAATTTGTTAACAGGCAAACTAAAGTGAATAATACCATTTAGCTCCAAAAAAATACAGTCGATGCTCTTATAACCTAATCCTCCTTTTAGATAAATTTTACCGAGCATAAAGAATTTATGTTAAGTTTTTGCATCATATTATGTAAGAAATGCCATCATATGTAGTGTCAAGTCGATGCAAGTTCTCATGTTCGATATGAATAATAAAGAGTCTTAGAGTTAGACTTAGAAGTATCATCCTCTCTCTTGCCACTCATGGAAAAAAAATGATATAGAGTGTAGAGTATCCGGGCTATCTAGTAGGCCCTATATATTGTTTTTCACCTTATTTTAGACATAAAACTTTTTTTGCAGCATAGACCTTGCTGTAGAGAACAAAAGAGAAAAAAATCAATTTAAATTGACATAGAAGGTGTGTGCTCACCTAAACTAAGTTCACCTTAATCGGGAATCCTAAGCCAAGTGTATGTGATAAGAAGAAAGAGAAAAGTGCTCGATACAAACCAATAAATCCACAGTTACTGTACAGTCATTAGATAAAATTTAAAAACTTAAGTTTTGTTTTCTTCCATTTTGAATGGCCAAAGGGATGACTTGGACAAGATCTTGAAACCGATTAGGTCATTTACATGTATTGTGATGTTGTCATGTTCTAGTTCTTGTTGTCATGTACATTGTAAGGACGTCTGCTGTACCAACAACAGCATTGTTACTGTTGAAGATTAGATATGATTTTGTTATGTACAGTTTGGTTCACAAAGCCGGAAAGCAACCAAAAACAGCAACCTGAAGACTTGTTGATATTATACCAATACAAAACCAATTATCTACTCAACATTTAGCATAAGGCCAGAATACTGCTAATTTCTAAGTGAATTCGTTTGTGGTTGCTAGCTAACATTTTTCAAATTAACCAATTCTACATTTTCTATTAGCAATACTAGATGTGATAATATTTGTTGTTTACACAATAATTTTTTCGAAGTCACAAAAAATATTTATAATACTCAAAAAAACTTTGGACAAAGGTGAGCTTTGTACCAATTTTGCTGTTTTTCTAGTGCAAGAGAAAAATAAAATCTTTAAAAATTCTAAAAATCAAACAATATTTGATTTTAAAAAATTTGTTAACAACTAAAATAATAAAATTATTATTTGTATGTCATTTTTAAAGACATACTAATAATAACTGTTTTAAATAATAAGAAATGTAAAAAAGAATTGCAATACTTCATTGTATCTCAAAAATATTTTGAATACAGGTGTGCCTTGTATCAACTTAGTTGTTTTCTTAGTGTAAAAGAAAACAACATTTATGGAAACCAGACAATATTAATTTTAATGACATACCAATAATACCTTTTTTCATTAGAAAACCAATAGCATTTATTTTCCATTTCAATACAGAGTGAACCAACCTAACGCAGAGCTTGTATCTGCATGAACTACCTGCGATACATGCTTGAACAATATGACTAGGCCAGCAAGATTTTGCTTTAAAGAAAATGTTTATTTTTTAGTTTACAAATTGATGTACTACGCTCATATGTTAATGCATTAGTATTGCACAGAGGTTCTATGCTACTTGATCTCAGATCGTTGTTGTTGCTGAGGTAAGCTAGCCTTCCCGTTCATCAAGTTCTTGTGTTTCCAATCTTGTTGTGACAGTCACTGCAGCTGTCTTTAGAGAATGTGATGACTCACTGTTAGTAGCAATAAGTTTTCTATTAAAACTTTGAGCGTTATGCAAATGGCATTTATGTGTAAAATTGAATTACGATGTTTTCTAATTCAGTGGTTTTCAACCTTGTGAAACGTACTGAACCCCGCCAATTTTATATGAATTTTCACCAAACTTTTCTTTATTAAAAAATAAAATATAATTTTTTCAAATTTAAGACATAGGTATATGTTTTACTGGTGCACAAAATGAACTGTGCATTAACATCAGTGTGTTCAAAGAACAAAACCTATACAATGCATGAACTCTCAACAAGTTACATATCGTTTCGTAAAGACATGACCTTGCAAAACCTTGTGACTTCTGCTGTTGCCTTTGAGAGACCTTTGCCGAGCCACTGAGGCTGACTCACCAAACACCCAGGGTTCGATCAAGTCCAGGTTACGAACCTAAGCTCTAGCTACATTACAAAAAAGGTCAGCCACAAAATATATTACTTGTTGCAAGACTTTTTTTAATTATCATGTAAAAGTCAAGTTTCTGCGAGACGATTTTAAGGTACATTTTTTGGAGTTGACTTATACACGAGTAATGTTTATGGACATGCTGCTGCTGAGTCAAATAGAATGTGAATATGAAAAGCAAACTCCATTATTATATACGCAATGTACAGACCGCGGTATGAAGCCTCAACAAACACTCCTAATAATGATACTGCATCATATAAGAGTAAAGTAACTTCACGGAATCACTGGTATCAAATATTAGTGAAAGTACGGAATATATTTCCAGGACACAAGCTTATTACTGCACCCCGATCATATTATGGCGGCCGGTATGGTTGTGCTGTACTTCCGCTGACCGGTGTTGAATATAGCAAGTAATGTATTTGGGAGAATGTTGAGAGACATTTGACAACTGTAAGTTTCGAATAAAGGCTATTGTACGTACATTTAAATAAACTATACTCTATAGATATCGTCTGTCATGCATCCAATTGCTTTTTTGTTTGTTTACTAGCCACAGAGTAGCAAGCAGTGATAAAGAGCAGGCAATGCTTAACTCGCGTTGTAGTGTGCAGTCATGGCACAAATAATACCTGAAGTATGTCATCGAAGACCTTGTTTAAAACCTGTTGAAGAACTCTATTTATTGCAAGGAGTAAAAAACTTTTGAGAGTTATGTTTTTTATTCTAAAATATTGATTCAGATTTGATAGAATTATTCCATAATATTCTGGAAGCAGAGGAGTCGACTTATACAGAAGTAATATCTATAGCAATGGAACTTTTTCTCATGTTAATACGTATCAACGTGTACATGGGAATATACGGTATTTGAAATACGGTCTACACTATCTAAGCATTTGGTGAAGTACTAGCACTACTAAAAAACCCTTTTCAAGTTAAAAATATTATTATCCACTTGTCCTGGCCTCACCTTAAAGTTAATGTGTTACTGTATGTGTGTTTACACTGCGTGTGATCAATAGCATATAATTATTTGAGAATTAAATCTGATTCACCATTATTGATTATTAATCAACGATGATGAGTCGGCCATTAATGATAATAATTAATTATCAATAATTTATCAATAATGATGAACCAGATTTAATTCTCAATCTTTTATAAGACGCAATGTAAGTAAATCAAATAAACGTTGACAAAACATAAAAAGAAAAATAAAACAATTTTGTTTTATTTTGTCTTTTAAGACAAAGCATGAAAAGCTGTACTACTTTTTTAACAAAACAATAAAAAGTAAACAGGAAACAGCAGGGTGTATTATGAACAGATAAAATCATAGACCTCCAAACTTTTACTGTTTTATGGCTTTAATAATCCGGTTTACATTGTTTATGGATTAAGTTATTTGTTATTTATTAATTCTTTATTTGTTATTACAGTGTAACCTCGGTTTTCGAACGGCTCGCAGTTCGAACAAATCGGAGTCCGTACAAAAAATTCAAACAATTCTTGCTTCGTAGTTCGAACAAAAATCGGAGTTCGAACGCCGGATGCTGAGCGGCGTTGACCGTGACCAACTGTTGTCGCCAAGAAATGATGCCCCGACGTCCGAGATTAAACAAATGTGTAGCAAATCTGCCAAGTTACAGAATTTCGGCGAACTCCACCACCCTGATAAAGCTGCAGCCACAAGAGTCATCAATGACTTTAACGGCACTATCATGAACCACTTCCGAAAATTGCTAAAAAGAAGGCCGAAGCAAGTGTCATTGGATAGATATTTTAAGAAAAAAGAACATCCTGTATCCTAAAAAATCCTATTCATAATTCTTTTCTTTATCCTTTTTTTATTTTTGCACGTTCATGTTAGCGTAATCTTTCGTATGGAAGATTACAATAGTAATTACATTACGTTTTACGGGTTACATTTATGTTATTTGTGTCTTTGCCATTTTGCTGTACAAATAAATGTATGTGTACTAACAAGGTAAACATTCAGGGTGTTGGAACGGATTAAAACGATTTACATTATTTGTAATGGGAAAAATGATTTCGGTGTTCGAACAACTCGGTGTTTGAACAACCTTCAGGAACGGATTATGGTCGAGAACCGAGGTTGCACTGTATTTATTAAGTTATTTATTAACAATACCTGTACAGACTTTTATATAGACAGAATATAGCCATTATTTGGCAAAAAATACCCTTTTTTACTAGAATATTTTAAATATGACGATTGTCTAATATAGTCAATTTTGTTTCTTATATTTAATAGCCTAGCAAGAGAGCAGCTGTGACCTGGTGTCTAGAGGGCCTGACCTATGAAAACAGGTGGTTTGATTCTTAAAAATGGCTGTGGTTACGGGAAGGGCTTCCAAACTCAACACCTCCCTCACCCAAATGAACAATGTGAATCCAGCACTAAGGCCGATTAGGTGGAAAGAATTTTTATCAACTTAGCAAAACACTACATTGTTGACTTGTATTATCAGGTTTTTTCGTTGTCGCAAATAAAATATGTAATCTTCTGCACAGATTCTATTCCAAACTAACTTCTTTATAACCTGAATGTAGACAGTTTTATAGCTACTATCTGCATTTAATTGCTGTTCACTTTTTAGTAAAGCAAGAGTATAGACTACCTACTCCTTTAGGTTGAAACAAGTAAAGCCTGTGTTTCCAGATTTGTGGTAACCAAAATGATCAAAAGCTGTCATCATAGAAAATTTGAAAAGCATTTCTTAGAAAACTTGCCAGCACGCTTGTTTCAAGTTTTGTTAATCTGTTGACATTAATAGGAACAGAATAAAAAAACCTGGATGATTAATAGTGTACAGGTAGTTTATTTTGTCTAACTTCTGTGACCTTCTGTGACCTCAAGTAGTCAGTAATACAAACAACCTTATTATGGACTCATTAGGGACATATAGTTGCTGGTGTCTGGTTAGTTTATCTAGGATTCTAGGGGCAAGTATAGATTGTATACAGAAGGGTACAGTCGCG
Organism: Watersipora subatra; assembly: GCF_963576615.1. Lineage (NCBI taxonomy): Eukaryota > Metazoa > Bryozoa > Gymnolaemata > Cheilostomatida > Watersiporidae > Watersipora > Watersipora subatra. Next base: position 30,979,115 of record NC_088708.1, on the reverse strand, counting down.
CTAAATCTTCTCAATATATCAAAAATGGTTCAAGACATTAAGAGGTAATCTATCCCAAGGACTTACCTGTACCATTGTATTGTGGTTATACCGAAAACAGCAATGACGAATCCGACGCAGCCGAATATCCACTCCACAGATGAATCTGTGTTCATTGCTGCAGAGGCTACTAAAATGGGATATAGCCTATTGGATTAAAGACTTCAAATATAATTTGTAACTTGATTGAGCTATACAGAAAAACAAGCCGTCGATTTACACAACTTGAAACTATTTTTTTATAAGCCAAAGATCTAACAGAGTTTGCTAAAGATCAACTTGAAGTCAAAATAATTGGCTGCTGCTCATCTCTATAGTCTATTATATGTAGCAGTATCAAATACCGTAGTCCGTCATATAATATATACCTACTTGATAATCAGCTGGTAAGGCGTACAAATACCGTAGTCCGTCATATAATATACTTGACAATCAGCTGGTAAGGCGTACAAATACCATAGCCCGTCATATAATATACTTGACAATCAGCTGGTAAGGCGTACAAATACCGTAGTCTGTCATATAATACACTTGACAATCAGATCGTAAGGCGTACAAATACCGTAGTCCGTCATATAATATACTTGACAATCAGCTGGTAAGGCGTACAAATACCGTAGTCCGTCATATAATATACTTGACAATCAGATGGTAAAGCCATCAATTTATTATCAAAAAGCAAGTGATAAATCAGTTGATATTTTCCACAGAGCGAGTTAATTTTTGGATTGATAAAATTTAGATGTTTTTTTTCAAGCCACCAGAGTTTTTTCAAGCATTTTAATCTATCAGAGTTTCTTTTGATGACGAAGCTTAAAGAAGCTAACGCAGGCTCCTTATTAGCTACTCTCAGGTAATTAAAGTGATTGATGTGAAGTTAGGTCAAGTCAATACACCAGAAAAATACCTTACACAACATATCATTTCTCCCCTCCATACATGTAGAGCCAGATGCTCACCCATTACTTTGTTGTTTCAAATTTGAAAGGGTCGAGTTTCAATATCTACTCATTTTGTGTACACAAACTTGAACACGCTACAGGCTTGTTACAATTAAAAAATGTGAAAAGAAAAACGGTGTCTTTATCTCATGGTTTAATTTGCTTTGAATGGCATTGACCGGTGATAATACAGTTTATACTTGTCTATCTACCTGTCTATCTACCTGTCTGTTTATCTACCTGTCTATCTATCTGTTTATCTACCTGTCTATCTACCTGTCTATCTATCTGTTTATCTATCTGCCTATCTACCTGTCTATCTACCTGTCTATCTATCTGTTTATCTATCTGTCTATCTACCTGTTTATCTATCTGTTTATCTACCTGTCTATCTACCTGTCTACCTATCTGTCTATCTAGCTGTCCATCTACCAGTTTATATATCTGTCTATCTACCTATCTGTCCATCTATATGTCTATCTATCTTTCTATCTGTTTAACTATCTGTCCATCTACCTGTCTATCTATCTACCTGTTTATATATCTGTCTATCTACCTAACTGTCTATCTATCGGTCTATCTACCTGTCTATCTACCTGTCTATCTATCTATCTATCTATAAACTGTCATACACACATGTTTGTACACTGTATTTCATGTTGATATGATAGGAAACTTTGATAAGGTACTAAAGTTGAATCAGCTAAACAGAGGTGGCAGCAAGTTATGAACTGAAGTACTTTATGACTTCCACTTTAGAGGCAGAACTTACTCCTAAATAGACTATAAGAATTTAGCAAGTTAAGAATATAGCAAGGCTATAATAGATGCTAAACCAGCAGAAAAGAAAAAATAAGCGCAAATAATACAATCGACTCACTTGTGAAGTTGAGATTCGCAGAAGTTGTCAATGCTCCTGTATCCATTACGAAGATCAAGTGAACATAAAGAATATAGAGTCCATGGATAGATAAGATGTTCACTCAGGCATGGCCATGCGCCGCCCACCATCAGCCATGCAGGCCGGGCTATGTATAGCACTGGTATTTTTTGTGGTATTTGTAGTGGCTATATCAAGCGATTTTTTATCATGGTCGGGCAAGGTTTATCCACAGAGCCGCTGATGTGTATAAGTAAGATTTTGTTGAACAAAGTGACAACAGGAAAGTTGATGAATCTATATATTTTCAGTTTGTCATCAGTTTGAAAGTTTGTCATCTAAACTATCTGTTCTGCTATAGCTATTACAATCTTGGAATTAAATCTTGCATGCTGCTGGATTTGAACTCACGATTATTGTACACACAAGTTAACAATGCAATTGTCCAACTACTAGTCCACGAAAGCTCTTACTATTCAAAGCCCTTACTATATAATGTATACACCTTTTTCCGATTTCACACGCTAAATGACGTATTAATGAATACTATCAACTATATGAAACACCATGTTTTTTGTCTTTTCGTGAACTTCTATTTCCAGTTTTTCGTAAGGTTCAATTGCTAAATCGATAAAGGGCAATAATTTTCACGCGGACAATTGTATTATCTCAAATAGGAATAGCCTCTACATTCTCTCTCTATTCGGTCAGACCAAGACAGTCCAATATCTCATTTATACATTTTTACCAGTATTGAGAGGTATTAGTATCGTCGTATTCAAAGTTTTGATGGATATCTTCTCCTGGAACAGTAACCTTTTTTATACAAACACACACTTCTAAGCAACAAATTTTTATTATTAATTCAACATATTCAGAATTTTTATTTTGTTTTCTCAGTTCGTATTAATTGTATCATTACCAAATCATTTTTTATGGTAATCGTAACAAAACAGACTTAATTTAGCTATTACTTGCTAACTATTTTACGTCTACATTTAAACACTGTTATAGTTGTTTTGTTTCTCAATTTATTTGACCTGCATGAAACCTTTTCCTCATGATATGTAGTTTGAAAGTTAGAATGGTAACTGCTGTTAAATGTTGAATAAAAATACATTTTCTGTGCAGACTTTTATTACCCGGGCAACGCCGGCCATTCACCTAGTTAGAGTATATAGTAATAAAAGCAGTTACAGAATAACGCATACATTTAGCCCAAACATTGAGCTTCAAAATGTTCATAATATGTACTAAAAACTACAATATGGCAATTTGTTATGAATTTTAGGATTAATTTGCATGTCTGGCGAACATTTTTTTAGTTTATCATTTTAGTATAATAAGAGCAAGTCTGGTCTGCATTAATATGTATCTTCACAACCACGACTCCGACGAGCTGCATTGCACCAATCAGCACAGGGAGTTAAAACTTTAATATGATGGATTCCAAAAGAAACAACAGACACCGCCTCTCGTATAGGCCAGGCAACTTGTATCAGAGTTGCAGTGTAACAAATGTGGTATAGCAACTTCACATTTATAAATAAGCAATTTCTTATGCAAATCTTTTAAACATAGTGGAATGAAACCAAATAAATTTATGCTACAACCCCTGCTTTATTTTTTATTACAAAATTTCTTCATAAACTCTATTTTCGTTACGACAATGACTTCTTGACCTCTTGCAGTAGTTTATCACAGTTTCACTGCTACTATCTGCCAGAGAATTGAGCTTACCTAAATCACTCTCTCATCTTAGACCAAATTTGATGCAATGTAAATATATGGGCGTGAATGAAAACCATTTTATAAGAGTTTATAACAATTTTATTTGAGAGTATAAGTAATTTCTAGCGATAGAAACTACAGAGAATAATCATTGTAGAATTTTGTTCATTTTAGATACAAATAAACTTATAAATTTAAGAAATCAGAATGTTAGAGTTTTTAAAGTGAAGAAAACCAAAACACTTCGGTACTATATGACGGATAACAAAGAAGAAATAACTTATATAAAACACCTTTGTACAAGGGTTGAAGCGTAGGCGATGATAGAGCCCTCAGCTTGAATGTGAGGGCTATTGGGCAATTCTGGCAGCAGTTGTACGAGTGAACATCTTTACACCGTTTATTACACATTTGGGTGATGCACCTTTCAGCTACTCCAATTACTACATTTATAAAAAACAGAGTTGGCGATAAAATGATAAAATATTCATTCGAAGCAAGATGGCCAGTCCGATAAAATATGATAGAATACTAACTATAAATAAAAGATGGGCAGATATAGAGATAATGAATTGAGTAAACTCGAGTAGATTCTACTAAAATATCTAAGTTACCAGTGAAATAAAAAGAATCAGACAACATCTGTGGTAGAGTTGTTCGAAGTATTGGGAGCTCCCAAGAAAAACCTAACGATGTTTTGCAATCTCACTCTAAAGCTAAGATTAGACTTATCAAACGTGGTTGTACCTTCACCCTTGATCGACTCGTAGAAAGTTCTCCCTTCACTTATTAGCCTCAGCTGCCACTGCAGCAAAACCAGCCCCCAGAGACACGAGAAGACATTCACTATCACCACGAATAAAACAAAAATACGTTCTGACGCCATATAACTGAGCAAACGTGATGCGCCGGGATGACCGTAAAATTTTGTGAAAGCGTGACACGTCGATGTCAGAAATAAGATGATGTCAGCATTAGCGAATGTTATCATGATTGTGAACAACCTATGATTACGAGCTGCCACACACTTGAGCAGAAAGAGACAATGATGGTCCATGTTTACTACACAGCGCTCACACAACTTGCAATGCTTCACATGAGCTCCCGAGTATGTGTCGCAGTAAGAACAAAATCTGGCAGCATCTTCTGACCTTACATCGATCTTGGCAGCGGGACCATTCAGTGCACCTGCAACAATTCGGAATACACGAGTTGATGATCTGCGGGTAGCTAAAGCTTGTAGCCATGATCAGCCATGCTAGGAGCGCCATCATTATATATATTTAGCTCAGTTTGGCTTCCTAAACAATAAATCTCAGGTGATCCATAAAATTAGTAAAATCTTACACGGGATGGCCAAGTAAATGACAGGAGTTGTCTATCCAATTAGTGATACTACTATTTACACCATAGATGCAACGGATTGCAGTCTGTAGCACTGTAGACCAATTTTTTAAGTAAATAAGTTTTCTACTACTGTTCTATTAAAATTTTCTACATTAAAAAATACTTTTATTTCATTTGGTTACATGCTGCCCAAACCAGAACCCTAAAGAACGAATAAAATTTTTAATTTTTCTATTCTAGTTTGATGGCGAAAATTATGTTAATCGTTGATTAAGTGTTCTAAAAATTTAATCTTAAACACATAGTTAGACAATTAAATCTTTCGCGAGTTAATAATTTTTTTCTTGCTAGATGTGAACTTACCGGATAGAAATCTTAGTCCTACTACTTGTTCAGTGTTATATCTTACCATAAGCATTGAAAGGCCTGTGGTACATTATTGGTATTTGGTATGAGAATTTTTTGCCTAAAGCCACAAATGTGGTCAAATACCTGCTAATAACATCTTATCAGCGACGGGTGTACATATGCAACTATTTTATTGGAAAGTCACGCTACACATCAGACATACATCCTCTCGTTGATATGAATACTAGTGATCATCCTAGTATCTTTTACAGATACCACTGTTATTGTACAAGGATTCTTTCACTGCAGTGACAATTATTTAATCACCATATTTTGGTGCTGTTGTATGTGCTGCCAAATATACTCCACGCAGACAGTTAATAATCAACAGCAAGGCTTGACAACATCGAGAAACTAACTAAAAACCCAATATACAAATAATGGCAGTATATCTGTTATCTTGGTCTATCCTTCATTTTTTCGTGACGTCATTCTATCGTTGCCGGCCGTCTTTATGGACAGCTTATATCGTTAAAAACACGAAGCTTCTGCAATTAATTATTGCAAACAATGCTTTTGTTGGCAAATTTTTTATTTTAGTGTCAAAACAACATCGAAAAATACTATTAATCAAAAGAATGACGATTGTTTTCTACAAAGATGGCGGCTTTTTCGTGGACGAGCGCATGTGCAAACAGGGTGATGACGTAAAAAAAAACAATGGATTAAATGTGTTTGTCCAGCGACTATCGACACATGTTCAGTAATCACGAGAGAACATCTCGTATTTTTCAAAAACTCAGACTGGGAGATAACTAGATCTTTGCCAGGGGTGACAGAAATGCCTTTTGTCCCGCATATCAGATATCCCGAAGCAATAGGAGTGGTGATTGCTTCAGATCGCTCAAATAAATATTGGTTAAAAACATTTATGTTTTGTAATCCAACAGACGGCCAAGTGGAACCAATAGTATTGGTCCCAAACCTGACACCCATAGAGAACAATTCCATACTGTGAACTTCCTATATTTGACAGAATAACTAATCATTGTCATTCTTGCAAATCTCTACCCGCATGTAATTGTCTTTCCATTTTAGTTCAGTTTCGTATAACTGATAAATTTCAATTGATGTACATAATATGCATGGGTGTTAATGCAATCTTGAGTTATTTACTGTATTTGTATACTGATCCCCTATTAATATTAGCTTATGACAGCCATATTGCACTTTTTAGTACTTTTTAGAGACAAAGGGTTTCATCCCTAGCAAATGGAACTCTGAGCTTACTGCTACTATAGCATGATAACAGGACAGTAGCAATGGAGAAACTGAAAACAGAATCAGTCATGTCTTACAGCTACAATATGTTCTCGAAACACACTAATCAGTCATGGAAGTTGCAGCGAGCTTACATCATTTATTTTACGGTTTGCCTTAAGATAACTTCTTTTGTTAATCATGTATACATTACCACTTGTGCATGAATATTGTGTGTGATTTCTTGCACACCACTTGTATATAAATATTGTATGTGATGTCATACACGTATACGAATGTCACGAACTTCATATATGCGTGACATTATGAAGTGTCATGATGCTTCATGAATGCATCTGATTTGAGAAACAACACTGAGCAAGAGAGAGGGAAAGTAGAGTGTAAGAGACAAAGAGATAATAGATGAAGAGGATGTACAGAGGAGACGAGAAGAGGCAGCGCACGTACAGAGGAGACGAGAAGAGGCAGCGCACAGGAAAACCAAAAGTAAAGGAAATGAAGAACAAAAAGAATGGAGGAAAGGAAGGTATGTGATGAAAATGGGTGAAGATGTTCCGAGTGACAGAGGAAGAGGATGGGGAGAGAAATGGGACAGGGAGAGGAACCGAGCAATAGAAAGAGGGTGAAAGAGGGAGAACAAAAAGAGATCAATAGATGGAGACTGCATCTCTATATCAAACGATGTATAATAGCATAGCTGTGGAGAATGGACCCACCCTTCTCTGGAAGAGGCACGTATCCTGGGTTAATAGTCATGAGCTTCCAATAGCAGTAGTAGGTAACAGGCACACAAAACAGCGTCAGTAAACACATGAAACTACTCCAGTTATCAGTAGTTATACGCAGTCTTGGCAGAACAGCTATAAGCCAAACGATAAAAGTCCCGACCAGCCCGGCAGCAAATGCCCCAGCATACATTGGATTCGGAAGCCTAGAAAAGTAAAATTTGGTGAAATGATTGTGATCGACACTGACAAAATAAAACTCATTACTCTAATTAAAAATTATACAAATCTGGGAGGCCAAATGTAAATAAATGAGCATGCTTGCTTCAGACAAAAAGCAACAAGTAGAAAATTATGCTTAGCTTTTTACTTGGATGAAAGAAGAAAGAAGCAACAATTTAAATTAGCAGAGCTTTGTATGAAATAAGATAAGTTACCTAGTAAAGTGTTTGATCCGATGTTGATGGACTTGAAACAAATAAACTATGTAGAAAAGAAACGGTGCCATGACCAAGCTGCCAGAATACCTGCAATAGATAAAAGACTGGCTAACAGATGTTAACCAGTCAGCATTACTAAGACACGTAGTAGAAGTTAGCCTACTGATTAGCAATCACTCTTATCCTACTGAATTAGAATACTATTATTATCAGGGTTTGAAAGAAAAATTATTTTTTCAAAAAACCAGAATTTTTAGATGTCAATCGATTTTTTAATAAATTTGATTTTTTTTCTCATTTTTGCACATGCAAAGTGTCTAAGAGTTGCATTGCACATCAGAATGCTGATGAACCCACTTTTCAGTATTCGTGGCATGCAAGCTTTAGTTTGACAAATTCTTATATTCCTTGCATTCAACAGTCATATATAATCATTCTTTGCAAACTGTAAGTTAGTTGAGTAGAGCTACCAGCAGTTTTACATAAAAATGCGCCATAAATCATTCAAGCACAGTCTTCCTTAGTCTGATCGATGTGGTAGATCATCTCAAATATAAATACCAGCTTTCCGATTGTTTCAGTACCTAGCTGGTTTTTTATTTTTGAATGAATAAAACCAAAGGCAGAGAATATTTGTCAATACACGCGTGAGCTGATTGCATTGAAAAGTGCAATATCATGTCATTTATTAACCAGAGTAGTGAGGGAAAACTGTATCAGTTATGATTATTACCTCACACTTAAATCTGCTTTGAGGTTTACTAAATAAACTCAAGGGTCCTAACTTGAAAAGTCCTTCTGTAGCACCGTACAACACATGCAGCTGATCATCTCCACCACACTGGCTAATTCATAACAGAAAAGTGTTTGCAGATTTGTTACACACACTGAAACAAGATCGCTTGTTAAGAAACACTGACATTTTGAAAATTGTGAAAAAACCATAAAAATCATGACTTTTCCGGAAAAAATTAAGATTCAAGTCATGATTTAAATAATTTGATTTTTTGATCAATATAGCCTTCTTTTCTTTTTCACAATAAGATAAATTCTGGTATCACACTATTAGTTATAAAAACTGATGACGTACATGTGAAACATTTTCTACCACATTCAATCCAAGGGCTAACACAGAGGAGCCGCCAATGCTAGTTATGTACAACGAGAGAATAATGTGCATTAAGAAGCACAATTGGCATGAACTGCTAGAAACTTCTAGAAATATGCCATCCTCTAAAACATGATGAACACTTGCACACGATGCTGACTTGATTACAAGTAAAGCAAAGTGTAGAGCCAACGGAATGAAAGCTCATATTTTTATGCAATGTAACCTAAATCCTTTTACACTTGAGGACAGTATGAAAAATGGGTAAGACAAGCAACAACGAGCTGCAACGAGATTAAAGAAAATGTTCATGCCTTGGTAAAAAGATGTTTTGCAGCTCCGATATTTAACAGTCCACATGCTCAAATCTCAAAGATTATATAATATTTAAAGCTGACACCACTCAATATGCTTTTTGAGTGGTGATAAAAATGGATGTATTATATTTGTAAGTGTTTTTATTGAACTTTGGCAATGACATTTTTATCTATGACTCGAATTTGGTAATTGTCTACTCTTAAATGTAAAAGAACACAACTTTTAGTTGTACATGTACTTGAAATAATTAGCAGCATCAATATTTCGAAGCATTCTAATATAAAAGTGCTCACATTTCATTGATCATACTATATACTATTAATAAAATTCGGAATATCTCCTCTGTGTAAATGATGAAATAGCTCGAGCTCTAAAACAATAGAGCTTTCTGTCACAATATTTAGGGTCACTACATTGGAAATCTCAAACCGTGAGCAACGATGCGGCAGCACAATCAATTGATCAATTTATCAGACTTTATTGATGATCTGATCAGTTCTAGAATTACATGCACAATGCTTGTTCACACAAATGTTAACTCAATATGACAAAAAAGTTGAATTATCAAAAATAAAACATATCTGATGTGTACATCTTAATATGAAAACGCTGACTTCTAAAAATGGCTTCAAACCTTTTACAAGTACCACTTTACTATATGATATTAAAAGCTGCTACAAAACCTATTTGTTTCTTTGAAAAACAACACGATTCACAAAACCTTTATTTACTTATCAGTAGAACATAACGAATGCATTTTTATAGTTTTCAGACTAGTTCTTGTAAAGCATTGACATAGAAAATATGAAACTGCGGACTGCTGTACTGTGACCTTATTAGTCACTCAATATGCCAGCAGCCACAACCGATTGACAGCCTCTAATATTATATTGGAAATACATTAAAGCATAGCTCCTAATGCGAAAACAGGCTCCTATTGTGAAAACAGGCTCTACTGTGAAAAGTGTAGACGCTAAGTTAGCAGTAACGACAAAGGATTGTCAATCATGATGTAGTTATAAGACCAGACGGAATATTTTTAGCTACTCCTTAGCGCGCCTAGACTCGCACACCTTATGTATAATTATAAAATGATATATTCTTCAAACATTGAATTTAAGGCTATCGAAATATTCTTAATTGCCTCATTAACTTCACCAGTTGTAACTCCCGGTAACGATTGAAATTTTTTCCTTGCTCGACACGAACAGAAATTAAGCATCTCAAATCAAACACGCTTAGAGAAAACCCAAGTATCTGAAAGACACTCACCATCCTACCAGAGCTTGCACAAGCTCGGCAATCAAGCCTCCCACAACAAAGAAGGTAACTGGCATTATCAAATACCAGAACCATAGGAACCTTGGTGGCTGGAGATTATTGTAACCTTTCTTCTTTTGCTCGATAGCGTAGAGAAACACTTGATTTGTTGCCAGATGCGCTGAGCCCTTGCCAACGCAAACCTGCATGGGTGTTTGATCTTTCTGGTTGACTGCCTCCATCGCAGACAACCCACAATGCACCAGCAGTGATGAGACTATCTGTTGGCAAAAAAAATTTGTTTTAGAAAATTCAATTGAAAAAAACTTTTCTTCAATATCCACATTTACATCAGATCAACTCAATCAAATATTTTTACTAAAAACTTAATTAGTGAATTATTACCATTAAATCTATTGCCAGTTAATATCACAAATTGTAAGCTATTGGGTCCTGTTCGCTACGTAATACATTTCACTAGGCACTTACTGTTTGCTGTGTAATACATTTCACTAGGCACTTACTGTTCGCTGCGTAATACATTTCACTAGGCACTTACTGTTCGCTACGTAATACATTTCACTAGGCACTTACTGTTCACTGAGTAATACATTTCACTAGGCACCTACTGTTTGCTGCGTAATACATTTCACTAGGCACTTACTGTTCGCTGAGTAATACATTTCACTAGGCACCTACTGTTTGCTGCGTAATACATTTCACTAGGCACTTACTGTTCGCTGCGTAATACATTTCACTAGGCACTTACTGTTCGCTGCGTAATACATTTCACTAGGCACTTACTGTTTCAGGCCACAAGTATATTGGTCAATTTCAAATTGTTAGAAATATGTCTGGCGTCTCAACTTTCTGCTGACGAAGTTCAGTAAAATATGAATTAAACTGTGAAATGAGTGACAAAAGATCATGGTTCATGTTAGTCCTCGGTAATACTCTAGTTCATCCACATTTTTACTAAATTATTATGTCATAAAAATCGGGGTCTAAATCTCTCCAAATTGCTCAACAACAACATCAGTTCTCATTAATAGCCTCAACTCAAAGGGTTGACAATAGACAACGATAGCCTCAGCTCAGAGCGTTGACTATAGACAACAATAGCCTCAGCTCAGAGAGTCGACAATAGACAACAATAAGCCTGAGAAGGTGAATTAAACAAACCAACACACCTGATCGTGTCCATAGGTGGCTGCATGATGCAGCGCGGTGTTACCAAACACATCAGCTTTTTTAGCATCACACTGGAGGGTGCGCAGCAGGTAGTTGACCATGAGCAGGTTTCCCTGGCTAGCAGCCACATGTAGGGGAGTTTGCTTTCGGTCATCTTCAACCTGACAAGAAATAAAAGCAGAAATGGTTGACAGACCAGCTCTGCAAATGAAACTCAATAACAGGGTTTCTCAAACAAACTCCCACAATCTATACCTTACTATAAGAGCTGTACTGGCTGTCTGTCTCAAGTCACGTTAAGAGCATTAAGAAAAACAATTGCACTGCATGGGCATCAAACCCAGATATAAGGATTCCCAGGCGAGCATGCTACTATATGCACCACTCAAACACTTTTCTGCTTCAAAGAATAATTGTGGGAATACCTATAACACGTGACGATCTTTGTTTAGGTGCACAGGACGGTCAGTATGCGAGTATTAATAACAATTTACACAAGAATATGTCAGAAAAACGCTAGCAGCCCTTTCAAACCATAGAAACTTGATGAGTCAATCGACAATCATTGAAAAAAAGCAAATTTTATCCAAATTACAATTAAATTTCGAGAACTGATGCTCGCAATGAGCCAACATCCTATTGGCATACTAAGCAAGGAAAAACCTGAAGCATGCAACCTTGAACCAACGCAATATTTTTTATCATCATATATATGTATATTCTAATATAGAATTCTATAAAAAAGAAGACAGCAATGATTAGCGGTATGCTAGGAGTATTAGTGCTCATTTCATCAGCGATGTGTATGCAGTAGCAAAGATCGAACCTACAAGTTGTGAGCATTTAGCGACTACCGTAAGTCAATTGGCTGTGAGATTTATTTGGTAAGCTAATAATCAGTTGGAGCAGATATTTCTATAATACTGATAAGTCATCTAGCTGCACAGTCCAAACACATATGCTAACTTTTTAACAATGGTTGCGGGTAATTACTCCTAGCACTAAAACAAATTCGTTATATAAAACCGTTTAGAAAAAACTAAATGTAACAGACTAAACTATTAATATGAAATTAAATTAATAATATAATAATCAATAAAAAATATTTTGATTACTACTTCACAAGTATGGAGGTGAAGGTGATGATAGAGATATGCAGCGTTATTGACTCTCTTCTAGACTAGGGGAGGCTTAAACTAACTTCATTTATATATTTTTCAAGTATTATTAAATTTTTTCATTTTGTTTTGATTTTACTAGCCTCTTCACTTTCACTAGAGATGTCACACTTACAACTATTCCAGAGGATGATTTAATTAATAGCTGAAACTTTATGTCAAAGCTAGAAAAATTTGAATGCTAAAACAATCATAAGAAGGGAATTGACAGCATCGTATACTGACAAGTTTGGATAAAAAAGTTCATTTTTTTAAGACTTTCGTCAATTTTATAAGAAATTATTAAATAACTAACAACAGGTTAAATGACACTAAACTAAATTAACTGTCAATAGTCAGTATTTTTAGCAAATGTAATTAGATCAACAATTTTGTACAAATACTACAATTTTCTTGCAGCATTTTTGAGTTACACAAGCTGACCATGAAATAATGGTTTTTAAATATTAGACTAGGAGATTTTATAGATCTTGTTAAATCTGTATTTCGCATTTATCTGCAGTTAACAACTGCTGCTGCACTAGAAATATGCAATGGAAACCTGATCCCACCATGAGAAACTGTAATCAGGCTGAGAATTCAACCAACAAATGCTCAGAGCTGGATTCATTAGTAAGACAGAGAGTGTATAAATGCTGTTTTCTTTCAGAGTCTTTGCAATACAGTGGAACTTCGGTTCTCAAATGCTTCGGTTCTCGCCCAACTCGGTTTTCGACCAAAGATTTTGAGATTTGTTCGACTTGGATCTCGAACCTAAATTCGGTTCTCGACCAAACCGGAGCATGATCTAACTAAAATTGGAACAGCTCCAGAAACAGCATGGAAACATTCGTTAACAAACGGAGTAACAATTTACGCTTCGTAAATCTTTATAAAAAGGGAGGAACCACCTGGGACGCCGTCTCCTCTACCGAAACCAGTTGCTAGAAAGATAACCCCTCCAGCCGAGTTACTCTAAATTGTTTTGGAGGAGGATTCTCCTTCAAAGATGTGAAGTAAACGTGCCATTGCTGTTTATATTTTCTTTTTCCTATGATTTTCGATGTAACTGATATGATATACATTTTTTGCTGCTTCATTATCAATTTCTGCAATTTTTGGTATTGTATCGTAACCTTTAATGTTTTTGATGTTTTAAGAGCAAAACATACACAATGTTTACTTTCGTTTTCTTTTTCCATCATATTAAATAGAAAACCTTTTATTAAAATTGAACGCGATCCATATCTACCCGTTTTTATTTATAGTATGCAGTATACAGTACAGTTTATGGTGTAAAATGTTAAAAAATACTTTACAGAAGTTATTTTCTGAACTTAGAACGGATTAAAATTTACATACATTAATTCTAATGGGAAAAGTTGTTTCGGATCTCGAACAATTCGGTTTTCGAACAACCTTCTGAAACGGATTATGTTCGAGAACCGAGGTTCCACTGTACTTGTTTACTGCTAGGTGCTGGATTCCTCGGCGATGTACTAGCTGGTCCTACATCGCTTTTAGATTTATTTAACAACCGAAACAAACAAATACATTCTAACAAAGGTGAATATTCACTTTAAATCATAAAATGGCATACAGCAACCAAGAGCTAGTACTCAGTACATGATAGACAGACCAACCTCCAAGGAGAAGTCATAGACTTTGTACAGATAGTGCGCCAGGTATACGCTTCCGCCCATCACAGCGTGGTGAATAAAAGACCTGCCTGCCTTGTCACTGATCGTGGCATCACCTATAACAAACCATGGCAATAAATATACAACATGAACAATTTTCAAATATGTCTCAATTGCATGAATAAAAAAAATTACTTTATTTTTTTATAATTGAATATTTATAATTTTTCAAAATCTATAGCAACCATGTATTCAATTTAAAATTGTATTAGATATTTTAGAAGTGAGTCCTTACCGCCGCTGTCCAACAAGAACTGACAGAGTGCTGAGCTGCCTCGTTTCGCTGCAAACATAAGAGGAGTCTCTTTAAAATTGTTGCCAGCATTTACATCTGCCCCAACTTTGATGAGACAGCGGACAACATCCACTGAAATCTCCGGGCGTAGACAGGCTTTGTGTAAAGCTGATTGGCCGTGCCAAAACCTGTGACATATTTCAGCGTGTTGCCAATAGAATGGATGAAGGGATTTTTGGCAAATACTAAAATGGATTTACAGATACACACAGTCACTCAATCACATCCTTAATCATGTAGGAATTGTGTACCACATTCTTACCTCTTACTTGCTGAAAGCTGATAATGTTTGTGGTTAGAAACCATTTTCTACTAAGTGCCCATACATCAGAAAACACATGGCAAAATAACAAATGTATCGATATATATATTAAATAGTATATTAAGATATCAAGTTTACAATACTTGTTTGAAAATAAAAAAGTGGCTGCCATAAATATGATACTATTGGAACATTACTCTTAACATTACAAAGTACAACTTACTGACACTTAGTCAGTTTTATCACCAAATGTGCTAAAAGAATGATATAAATCAATTAAAGAGATTGCCAAGAACAAAATGGAATTACAATGAATGAGGTGATAGTGTACTAATCTAATATAACCAAATGGCAGAGCTATAAGGTGACACTGAATATAATATTATATTTATATATAACATAAACATGATGAATATAACAAATAACTTTTCGAGAACTCTTAACTTACCTAATAGTTGCTATTTCAGGATGGTCATTAATAAAGGATATGAGCTGATCAGACGGAAGCGTCTCAACCAGCACTTCGTAGTTTGGCTGTGACTCAGCCATCATGACTTATGAATTCAATTTGTTACCCCAGCTTGCGTCTTTGCACTTTACAGTTGCAAACTATAAAGTAATGAAATTTATAGTTCTGATAAGCATGTACCTATGAGAACTGTCATATTAAAATGTTCACTTCAAATCCCATGTCTAAGCAACACAGTCAAAACACAAAGAAGGCTGTTAACGAGTTTGGTCAGTTGATCAATGTGAAAAGATATTTGTAGCTGTGTGAACTTTGCAAATTTATAATTAACTTAAAATATATACTTGGAAAGCCTTTAACCTACAAAGACCAAACCTGCAAAAAGGTTTTCATAGTCATGTTTTAACCAAATGCATTTGCTGCATGTGACACTTACCTACTCAACCAAACAACGTCTGTATGTGATTAAATGGTAAAAACTATGATATTTAACGTATATAAACTGATTGCAGTCACAGTATGTGTGGTGAATTGCATTCTCATTTTTATTCTATTGCAAGCTGTAGTCACAACTGCACTGACAACTCATTAAAAAGAGCTATACTGATGTTTTTCTTTGTCTACAGATGAGTCTGCCAAAACCATCACGTGGCAGCAACCCAGGTGGGCATTGGTCTAAATTAAATGGTGCCCCCTTCGCAGCCCAATTAAAAACAAGTAAATAACTTCTTTCTTTTGCAAACCCAAATAGTTTAGTAACACTGGTTATTTGAGCAGTAGTTTGAATGCAGCCATCAGCAGAGGATGCGCTTGCTGTTCTGTATTGATATTTACAAGTAAATCTGAAATAAGTCATCAAGATAGATCAAGCTACTAAACAAGAGCTAAAAGGTTTGTTTTATTTTTACTTCTATTGTTATTCAATTATTTACGAACATTCATGTCATACATACGTTATTATTCTTCGTGAGAAGTTATTTGCTATGTTATACGATCATACCTGCCAACTCTCACGCTTTGGGCGTGAGACTCACGCAATCACCCCAAAGAAAAAATGAAAATGCAAAAGATTTTTGCCCCAATTTCCACAATTTTATATATACTATCATTAATACATCAATTGCCCCAAAACCAAATCTCACGCATTGCCCCACTCTTGGGTTGGCAGGTCTGTATACGATACATGATTTGTATATCAATTTCATATTATTGCATATTATTGCGTGGGCTCATCTTATGTTAAATCCATTATCTTGTAGATTTCACGGTGTTTCATTCAAAACTATTTGTGTGGAGGTTGAAACTATATATAAATAAAGATACGTTATATAACTTGCTCTGAACAAACATTTATCAGTGAAGTTTCACGCTTCAGTCAGTAGCTTGCGGTATTAGCAGACCAGTAAAACTGCTATACTATGAGAGATTGCTCGTGATTTACTGAGGCTCTGCACACTTATATTTCTGACGAGTGCCTTATAAAACATACTGTTTGTATAATCCTTAAGCGTTACAACACACAATTTTCACCATCGTAATTAATAATGTGTTTTAAAGCCAAGCAGAGATGAGGCACACAGCTTCCTATTTCGAACTCTATCAAACTGTCGTACTCTATCGAACCTACCAAACTGTTATAGTGTAAGGATGTTACTGGATAGCGCGCATTAGATATCATGAAAGATTTACTGAATGTTGCAGCAGTTGTGTTATGTGAAGAACAAAAAATGATATGCCATTTGACATTACATTTTGGTTCGCACATCTGCCTTGAGTGTGGCAGCTGTATGGATAAAGCTATCGGATATATCTTTATCCTTTCTCACTCAAACTACCAGGTTTGAGGGAGAAAGGATAATAGTGAAACCGGGTATTTCGAAAACTCGAGCTATAATTTCTAACGGACGCCTGCGCACTTTAGCTGTAGAATTGCATGGAACTACTTCTAAGATAGAAGCGCTATTGTAGCGTTACAGAAACACAATTTGTCGAATTTCTGTTGAAGAAAAATTAAGAGGTTCAATCGAGTACCATCTTCGTTGTGTTCATATATTGGGATCATTAACATCTACGACATGGCCAGTATTGGTGTTCCAATTAAAATTTTGCATGAAGCTGAAGGCCACATAGTAACACTGGAGACTATTACTGGTGAAGTGCACAGAGGAAAATTAGTGGAAGCCGAAGATAATATGAATTGCCAGATGTCCAATATAACTATCACTTTTAGAGATGGTCGTGTGGCGCAACTAGAGAATGTCTTCATAAGGGGTAGCAAAATAAGGTTTTTGATATTGCCTGACATGTTAAAAAATGCTCCGATGTTCAAGAAGGTACAAGGAAAAGCTCCTGGTAATGCTGGACGTGGAAAATCCGCTATTCTCCGAGCACAAGGTATTTTCCTTTTATTAATCGTTTCGCCGTTGCTTTATAACAGCATCTGTTTACGAGTTTGATTTTTCCGTGCTCAGGCAATGGTACGTGCTGCTATGAAGCATAATGCATAGCATCATGCTTATGATTTTCCATAATACATGGAATTATTCTATGGAGGTTTTAAAATGAAATACACGAATATTATTTTCAAACCTATTCGTTTCATATACGTCGCGACACTTGAATTCATACATATATTTTAGTTTCATAGTTAATTAAGAAATTTAGGTAATCTAAGAAGTTAATGTTTCCGTATTATTCGAATAATCTATATTTTATTACTCCAAAAATTTTTTTTATATGGCTTCAAAGAATGCCTTTTTTAGATACTCTAAAACAGCAACATTGCCTATTTTTTGCACAAACTACGATAATAATTACATACACTACGCAAGCCATTAACTGAAAATAAATTATTTATAGGAGATGTGTGAGCATATAAACTTGTTGCAGTATGCAAATTCCTTCATAGCTTCGTTTACGTAAAATTGTCAATTTTTATTACAACCATATATGTTATTCCAGGTTATATGACTTCACAGCTATTCCATATTTTAAGTCAACAGTCAACGCCCAATTGGGAAAAAGTGTAGCCTATTATAATTCGGCTTTGCATGTGATGCCCTTGCAGAGTAATTAAAATCATTGAGCACTTTTATATTTCCCTTAAGCAAATATAAAAGCTTCAAATCACATCACTGCTGATTTGAAGCTTCTAGCTTCTGTTAAACTTGTATTTTTTGTTGTCAGTAGGAAAATATTTTAAAAAGTATATCCGTGTCCGTAACATTTTATGATTCATAATGTTCCCTCCAAATACAACGCTGTTATGTAGCTCTTGCAAATAACATTTCGTTTCAATGTGAACAACCTTGTGAAACATGTTTGTCATGCCACTGAAAGAGAAATCTGAAAGAAAATGTACTGTGGAGCTATGCTTACATTATTTTCACGCATTTAACTTATTCAAGCGACAATTGTTTATAATTCAAGTGATCATTGATTTTTTTAATAGGCCTGAAAGGTAGCAACAACCTTGAAAGGTAGTACACAAATGTGCTAATATTTCTATCCTTTCCTAATATGCACAAGCATTCAACTTATTGTTATTCACCGATGATTAATCTCTCATTTTGCTTTCTAGCTGCTAGAGGTGGTGGTCGCGGAGGAAGAGGCAGAGGAAGTGGAGGCAATGCTTTCCAACGACGACGTTAGGGTTACTTTTATTCATCATGTAAATAGTTGTATTATTTGCTGGAAAAATTAGGAGGCCAACAACTCTGATTCTGAAGTAATTTGTTCATGAATGTGTAGTTTGGTAAGATGTACCTGTCGAATTAAACTGTTTGGCACATTGCAATATATATTTTATTTCACCGACCATCTGTATATGCTTATCAGCTGTTGGTCTTTCTTTGTAGCTATTTATCAAATAAATCACTGTACATATATTAGCTTCACATGATTAAAGCGAATGAATATAGTTGCAACAACATGAATAAAAAGCCATTGTACGATTGAACAAATGCTCCTTGAAGTCAGTCAGCCAGTGCTTTGTTGAGCCAGAAATGTTCTTATTCTACCCAAAAGTTCTCGTTTCACATCATCTGGAACCAGTGCTCTTCCTTTGGGTGTTGCTTCAGCTACCAAATCTTCAACAGTGACATTTTCCAGACCTTTTCTTTTCACTATCTCCTTACAATGTGCCTTGAGTTCATCCCGCCATCCTGACTCAATAAGCCTGGATCAACAGAAAAAAGGATTGCGGTGTCGCAAGTTTCCTTTAATTCTAGCTTTGGAAAACATAGCTCTGATTTGAACACTAAGCCAAACTGAGTACAGTATTTTAAAAATATAACTGATATTTATGTACTAATTTGCGTTAAAACTAAATTAATCATAGCTTGTCAAAGTCTATACCGTATCATATCACATAGAAGAAATTGTTTTAAGTACATATTATTGCTGTTAGAAACTGAAAGCTCAAAACAGTTTTTACCAAATTCACAATTGGGCAAGAAACGTTCCTGACGCGAACTATTGGAATCACATTATAATAACAGCGCCTACACGATATTGAATCCCTTACCAGGTGTACCTACAGAAACTACATTTAACACCTCGTAATAGGAATGTTTTTCTTCACTAATATTAGGTTGCCTTCTACAAGGATCAACACATAACTTTGATATAAAGACTGGTATGATGATGATACATTACCATAGTTGAGCTAGCTAAATTAAAAGTACTAGAAAACTAATTAACATCAA
Source organism: Watersipora subatra (assembly GCF_963576615.1). Lineage (NCBI taxonomy): Eukaryota > Metazoa > Bryozoa > Gymnolaemata > Cheilostomatida > Watersiporidae > Watersipora > Watersipora subatra. The sequence goes on along the minus strand of NC_088708.1, from coordinate 30,958,917 downwards.
CAGAAATAATCCCCGCCTTTATTATCATGTACTGCTGCTCGTAAGCATGTACATGTTTTCCAACCGTTTATAAATTATTTGATGAAAGTACCGATTATCATTGGATTGACCAGCTATTATTTCCCGAAAAGCATAACTGTCATTGCTCAATTAATCACTGTTCTTTGAACTAATTATTCCATATTAAAATAAAATCGACTGCCTGATAATCATGTTCACATTAGACAGATTGGACTGTCTACTTGTACCATAGATCAACTGTGCACTTCATTTTTAGTGAAAGATTTACAGGACTAATACATTTCATTATGTTAATCTTATATTCATCGGGCTCACAAGTTCCTATGCAAATTTATATAAAACACTTCAATCATTAGACTGGACACAGAATCCTTGCTTGACCCCTGTTAACTCAAGGCACATTTGGGATGGGCACATTTGGGATGGCCACATCTCCCATCCTAATGCAGAGAGTCAATACTGAAGCACTTTCAATCAGAATCCCAGAGCCCAGCCAACAGTTTCATACTAACACCGTTTCATTGAGAAATTATGAAGGTTACTAATATTTTTGATAGAGGCAACATTGAAGAATATAGCCTTATTTACACTAGTACACTTGCATTAGGATACACCAGCAGATTACCTAGTTCTGAGAACCTCTTTCAATCTGTCAATCTCTCCACTCTCTATCAACTTTTGATTGATACTGGAACGCATCTACAAACGCCGTTAATGATTAGGTCTATGGATCACCATTAAACAAATCTACTAATATACACTCCCGATGTTCTATATACACACTTCACGATTAAGGTAGCACATGCAACTTACATTTAGAATTACAGCTTAGCTAATTTTTGCATATCATGTACTATCAGAAACAGATCCGGATTTACATCTACATGTACTAGTGTCAACAAGTGCTTTTAATGCAAGTAAGCATGCGTGTATATAGGTATATATTGCTAGAACATGTCAACTAAAATACTAGCAAGAGCTTTTACTGTATACCCTAGGACACTTATATTTCGCTAGTATTTAGTTTCGTGAGTAGCATACAGAGTAAAATTTTGCTGCAACTTTCGCAGCTCTGATGAGTGCGAAAATATAGTGATGTGAAAATAAATGCAGTGGAACAAACATAATTAGATTCCTCAGGTTCAGTTCACCGATACGAAAAAAAATTCAATTTGGGACTAGTTTGTAATTGTGAACCGCAGGTAGAATGGTGTGGGCGAGATCGATAATGCAATTTGATCGCTTGCTGCCATTTGTTTCTTGGACTATCAATGAACATAGCTATTTAATTTCGCGTTTTCGCTCGTTCATTATGATATTTTAGTTTCGCACATGAAATTTTCACGAGAGGATGACTATGCGAAAACGCGAAAGTTAGATGAGGCGAATACATGTGTCCTAGGGTAGATAAACAGTCTGTCCACTAAAAAATATAGAGAATCGGACATTTTACACTTAAAACCAACCAGCTAATCAAAGTATTAGCGTGACAAAATTCACCAGATGAGAATAAAACGATTTGCCATTTTATTAAACTAGTCTTATTGAAAACTTGTACCCAATAGCAAACAAGTTTTAGCAAATGTTTCTTACCAAAGCCTCTGAACCATGGCGAGGATCCATTTGTCAATCTACAAGTATATAAATATACTGTGGAAGACAATGAATGCGATCACAAAGATAATGAGCGGTTGTTTTTCATGGCCAGAGTTTAAGAACCATTGAGTCTACTACACATACAATTTCATATGTTAGACACCAACACAGAAGAAACCTATACAAGGCAGTTTTAGAGAGATGCTTGGTTCTATGAACCGCCACAGCGGTTACTCTTTGAGGGGAGATGGCCAAACATTAGTTACCTATGAAAAAAATCTGATGTTTGCATTGTGCTTATGATCATGTGTTCTTAACTTCAGAATTGCTACAAACAATGCTACAACAAGCATTTACGGCCAAAATTTATGGCAGCAAAAACAATAATATCAATACCTTGAACGCTTTTACTTCCTAATCATTACATAGTAAGCTCTCTTTCAGTGACTTGCCAGCCCAATTGAAACTGCTATCTCAGCTAGATTTTGAGAAATTTTGTGATTTGCAAATCTGGCAACAACACTAGTGCCATCTAAAGGGCGTTTTTGTAATAGTGAACTAATAGCCCAAGTACCTACCAGAGTTGTAAGTAACAGCGAGCAAGGAAGTAATATTGTAGTAAGGAGGCCAGTCAAACCCTGCAGTTGTTACTATCGATCCGCTCTCAAGTGTTTGAATCTACTTATAATGAAGCAAAAAATTCTAAATGTAATGCAGTTAAATTATCTTGTAGCAACATTGAACATTATGCACTGACTACTCAGTCATATATTAATATAGCAACATAACTGTTAACTATTGCAGTATGAACTGAAATATACCAGTAGGTGCACTACGTAAATATAAAAGTTCAACTAGGACAGCAAATGACGCCTGACACACCAAACTTTGGAAGCTACCTATATAATATACTCTTAAGGTTATCGAAGTTAGAAAAATTTGCTATTTTTGTAATTAGCAGTTACAATAAGAAATTATTTGGTACATGTCTGCACAAAGTTAATAACCAACATTAGCAACATGATAACTGTCAAACAACTGCTATCCATCAAACTTCAGACATAGGTGAGTGTCGCTAGCCTGTCTTGACAAACTGTTGTTTTTGCGGAGTTGTTCCCCCGTCAAGCGGGCAAGCAACACAACAGCTTGTCACAAGACTTACTGCACCTGATGCATCAGCTGCACTTATGGGGAGTTGTTCTCTTCCGTCTATGCGACTTAATTGCGATGTTATTTCGGTCGCTCCATTGGTAATCATAGCGAATTTCGCACAAAAATTTATGTAGAAAAAATAAGATTACAACGTTCAACCAGCGACCAGTCTCTGCGGTAAACTTTAGTAGAACTTGAGAACTTAGGCAACAACAGCGACAAAACATTGCGTTATTTGTGCGCTCAGTCAGTTTTGTTTCCATTTTTGTATCAGTCAGTTTTATTTGTTCTTATGGATTTTATTTTCAATTTATTTTATTCTTAAATTATACTAACATTTACAATAAAGACTGGTATTTAGTTAAACGTTGTAATTTTATTTTTTTTACATAAATTTTTGCGCGAAATCCGTTATGATTACCAATGGAGCGACCGCCATAACATCGCAGCCAAGCCGCATAGACGGAAGAGAACAACTCCCTTTCCGTGCAGCTGATGCATCAGGTGCAGTAAGTCTTGTGAAAAGCTGTTGTGTTGCTCGCCCGCTCGACAGGGGAACAACTCCGCAAAAACAACAGTTTGTCAAGACAGGCTAGAGTGTCGCATGAGTAAGTAAATTTAAAAAAATGAGTAGATGACCACACTAACAGTTTTCATTGGTGCCACTTGGCGGGTCTGACTGTTATGCTTTCCATGACATAAAGACATATGGCGTATAAGTAAATGAGTAGTAGTGCACTTAAGATAATTCTTTTTTATCATCATCCATAACATGCTCTCATGCTCCACAGAGAAATGGCAAGATGAATTTTTCTATTGCTCCGGAAGTAAACCACATTTTTAACAGGTTTTTAATGAATGGCTACGAGATCATTGCAGTGAATATACAGTGATATATACAAACACATAAAATGCCTAACTAATATATGAAACCAAATATAAATGTTTTAATAGACATATAATTATGTACTCTACAAAATAGTTGGAGTACTTTCAACATAGATGAAAACAGGCTTGAAATCTATCTTTATGCCAGATTTCAAAAGACAAATGTCTATCTATTTACAGATCAAAATGCTTAAAGGTTGACTTGCAACAAAATTCACATTACAGTTATTTGGTATCAAAAGGTTCACCATGTCTTACTCTGCTGTCTTGCAAGTGCAAAATATGTGGAAATGTGATTACAAGCTCTTAAAAGCTGAAAAACGAACAGTTAATCGCAGCCATCATGAAAACGCTCTAGTTTGGAATCTATTTTGATGACGTGTTCAAACATTATGGTTATTGTTTTGACACGTGATGTTATCACGTGAAATTAAAGGCCAATAAAAGGCTCAATGTAAAACGTCTCGTAGCACTAGTTTATGACAAACACTTTGAGTTCTACAAAAAAGCCCTTATCAAATATGGATGCTCGCTACTTTACAGTTTCGTTTCAGTTTGGTCTAATCATCTAGTCGTGATCTGATCATGTGACCCATACTTTCTACCAAATGGTGCGAACAATTTCTGCAGCATTTTTTGACTATCACAGGTGACCAACAGGCTCGCCATGTTTATCAGAGTATGATATGCACTCCTTCGAGCTAAGGTAAAAAATTGAACGAATTTTTACGGTAGGTTTTGAGATAGCAGTGCTCAAAGCGACAGCATTACAATGATGATGATGAAATAGACGCGCAAGGACAATAGACATGGTTTTATTGAATGTGCGAAGTATATTTGTGAAAATATTTCGACGAATGAGGTTGCATGAAAGTGTAAACAGAAACCATTGTACTCAACAACATCCCATTTGAGCCACTTTGGCAAGGGATTGCAACCTACAGCATTTTCGTGATAGCTGTTCGTTTTTGAGCTTTTAAGAGCTTGTAATCACATTTCCACATACTTTGAACCTACTGTACAGCAGATTAAAACATGGTGGATCTTTCGATACCAAATAGCTGTAATGTGAACTTTGTTGCAAGTCAACTTTTAAGCAATGATTAGCTCTACTGAAAAAAAACAGCCCAAAATAATGAGTCAAAACAATTGCATGAAAAGAATGATAACAATTATATCTCGTCGCATTGTTACAAAAAATGAACAACAAACATTTTGAAACATGAAACTCTTGCTAAACTAATTAATTTTTAACGATAAAACACTAAAAATAATTTTAAGCCTGCAATAGACCTCCATATCTAGGGCCATTTGACCAGCTAGGACATATCATAATCATTGAAATGTACTGGTGGCCATCTAATGCACCCTGAGCGCCGGGTAAAGACCTCACCCTCCAAAGTCCCAGGCATTTAACACGGAGCAGAGAAACCATCATTGTCAGTACCCAACCCATCTGGGATTTGCACATCCACAATCTGTTGACCAATTCGTGTTTTCTTATCATGAGAAATGCCTGCCAGCAGCTTTGAGTAGTCATCACAGACTGGCTCCTCTTTAACTATCTTACTAAGCCTAATGTATTTTCTGTTAGAACGGAATATGTGATCACGATCAGTGGATATCAAATATGACTTATCACTGTCAAGGCCTGAGATATGACCCAAAATCCAGCCACCTCTAGCAGTCTTACAATGACCAGCCTGGCCCTCAATCAAACATTTTTTCTCTTGTCCACTATGGGTATTAGAATGGAGCCTACTTTTACTCTGAGTCACCTAACTAACGTCTGACCACAGTTAAGTCATACCCTCTGACTAAAGACTTACTCAGACTAACTGAAAGAGTATCATGCCAAGTCTTATCCAAAAGCCTTCTCAACTGGAGATGGCAGCTCATCAGCTTTACATTGCGTATAGACGTCAATCCAGGCAACTAGTCTTTCCCCTCTCTAGCACAACATTTCATCATAGACTTGACCGTTCCTACGGTTCTTTCTGCCCAATAGCTGCCGCATGCAAAGGTAGATGGTGGTGTTAGAGGGGGTGTGTAGAGTTATAGAAAGACCTGAACTCGGCACTTGCAAACTGCGGTCCAATGTCTGACACAAGTTTTTCTGGTAGATCAAGATCATTGAACACCTCCGCAAGAGCTTTGTGGATGATTGCTAAACTACTTGTACCTTTTCCTAATGGTTTCACAATTGGCCATTTGATGAAATCATCAACTACCAAAAGATAATCAGCTCCTTCAATTGAAACAAATCTACTCCTAAGACTTCAAAAGGTAAACAGGAATAGCCATCGGCAGCAATGGTTCCTTCCTTTCATTGACGGCATGGCGTACGAGAGACATCTACCTTCAATTCTTTTTTTAGCCCTAGCCAAAAACACAGAGTTTGAGGCCCTTGTAATGTCTTGGTTACGTTTTGGTGTGCACTGTGCAATGAGTCCATAACTTTACAATAGAGTAACATTGAAATCACGAGGTGTGCGTCATAGAAAATCACCGCTACCATTGAAAGCTGATCTCGAAGAAACCAATAAGTCCTGGCTCTACTCATGCACAACTTTTTACAAGAGGGGCTCCCATTTGTGATATACTTCATCCCAACAGCTAATTCTTCTTTCTCTATTGTAGCCTTTACATACTTGTCCATCACCTCCTCAGACCTAATAACAACTGAACAAACAAACAGCAGAGTCAGAACCAAAATCTTCAGTCAAAAACAGTCAATCTCAGATGGACAAGACCTGGATAACATGTCAGCAAAAACAAGTTCCTTTTTTGGCTGAAACTTGAGCTCCAAGTAAACCGGAAATGACAACTCCAAGCGCATTGCATCCAACCTATGTGACATGTGATTGATTTCCTTCTAAAACTACCCAAGCAGAGAAGCTGATGATCAGTCTCTACTACTGTGGAACCTCGGCGTACGATTTAGATTTGTTTCAGTGTTGGCAAGTTAAGGCGAAAATTTCATATAGAGGGGTATAGAAGCCTATGGCAGATGACTAATGTCAACAACCCCTGGTAAAAACCATCAAAATTTTATACATGTACAGTAAATATTAAAAATTAGAAACAAAAGAATATGATAACTTTAGTAATTATAGTTACCTTCAGTAACTTTAATGTATTTAGTGGTTATGATCTGCAATAAAATGTAACGCTACAATGTAATACATGCAGTACATACCGTAGGGAGTTCTTACTTTCGAGGCAAAAAACAAACATTGAATTTAACTCAAATAAATTTAGCTTACTAAAGACATACTTGAAGCTATGTCTTAGTATGTATTTTTAACTACTTCACAGAACTTACACTTTTTTATCGCTAAAATTTTAACACCTATCTGTTTCCGGTTTTGTTTTAAAAATCACTAATAACACCAAACTGAGCAAGATCGAGCATCCTATCTCTTCCATTTATTTTATCAATTCTCTGTTTTCGGTTTCGTTTTTACAATAGCTAATAACGAATAACGTGGAGCTGAGCGAGACTGAGCATCATATCTCTTTCATTCTTTGTTAGAAGGATTAGGGGGAATAGTATATCAGCATATTTCTAACTCTGACTTAATCAGCACACCGACTGCCAAATTTGAATTCCGAGAAAAATATTTTGTGGATTTCGTATAGTGAAAAATACTTTGAATGGAGAGGACAAAAAGTCAGTGTGTTCTACATCGCCGGGTGAAAAAATCATATAACAGTCATCGTTACCCAAGGGGGCACCGTACTACAGAACCCTCCCTCCAACAGTTATTCCTGAAACACTTGCAAGCAAGTAACATAGCTAATAGAGCCTTCTTAATTTAGGAGTACCACTGCTGTTAATCATTCATTGATTTTGCTGCAAACTCCACCGGTTTCTATTTCTATGTGAAAAACTATCAACAGAAAACGTTGGGTGGTCTTCTTCAAAGAATGCCAATGTTAGAGCTTGAGTAATCATCTGCCTAATCTTCTGATAATCCTCTACCTAAGGCTGTTACCAAAAGAATGGACACCCTTTTTTAATAACGTGACAAAGCGGATAAGTAAACTTGGACAACTTTGGAACAAATCTGGCACAATAATTTACAAAGCCGAGGAAACACTCTATAACTGTTTTATTTTGCAGAACTGTTATCTGCTGTACAGCCTCCACCTTAGAATGAGAAGAGGTAATCCCAGCATGGCTACAACGCTTCAGGACTCGCTTGAAGGTTCCATTATGCTCTGCTAATGAACTTGCATGGATTAAAATATCATCTATATATGCCTTGACTCTAGCGTTCTCAGCCAGGGTCTCAACCAATAACCTATGAAATTACTCTAGCCCATCGCAAATACCCATGGGGAGTCGAACATACTTGAACGTTTCAAACGGGGTTAAGAGACATGTGAGCCTTAAAGAATGCTCATCTAGATTTACTTCATGAAATCCTTGATTAGTGTGTAAGGTACTAAAAAACTGGGAGCCGGAAACCTGTGAAAATATCTTTGTCGTGGTCGGTAGCATAGAACAGTTTCTTTTTGATTGACTGTTTAGATATTGTGGATCTAAAAATATGTGAACGCCTCCTGAAGGTTTGTTCACAATCACGATAAGATTTAACTACTGGGTGGGTTCATTGACTCGCACAATGACACCTTATTTCTCTACCTTATGCAAGTCTTTGTCCAGTTTAACACTGACTGCTTGGGAAGTACTGCGTGGAGGTATGGATCGGCAGAATCTTTGAGCACAAGCTTTACTGTACTTTTCAGATTAGCTAAACCGTCAAAAACTTAAGCATACCGCGAAGGTACACCTAAACTGGTCTTACTTTGACCTTCCTCATTAGTAACAGAATTGACATTAGGACTAACATCCTTGACAAGGCATAAGATGATACCCAAAGACTGAATGCAGGCATCCCCAATAATGTTGCTACGTTATTCTAATCAATGATATAGAAAGCAGTTGACATAACGAATATGCCTGGAACAGCCACAAACAATCTTTGCCTCCCTACAACCAGGATCCGATGACCATCAAAACGTGACAATGTGGCTCTAGAGGGTTCAACCTTGTCCAAGTCAAGAGATACAAAAGGATTTTTTTGACATCACACTCACTTCAGTACCTGTCTATATTTTAACTGACATGGTTTGGCCACAAATATTAAGGTCAATGACCCGCTAGTCAGATCTTTTCACCTTATCATAGAAAAAACCTCTACTTTTTTGCCATGATTAACATATACACTACTGCATGCAAAATGATTCTCACCATCATCCGAGTAAACAATGTCTTTCATTACTTCAATAATCTTACTAGCGTTACGTTTAGGCTTATCACACCTAGATTGAAAATGCCCAAAGTGAAAACAGATATGGCGGTGTTTGTTATAAGCCCTGCAGTTTCCTGAGGTATGTGAATAATCACAATAGTCACAGTTCGTTATATAGCTAGACTTGTCTGCACTTTTCCATTGTCTATAACTCCTCTGCTGTCTCTTGTCATATCAAATTCTGCCTTCACCATCTGCTTCAGCCAACAAAACACCCCTAACCCTGAACTTTGAGCTAGTCAGATCCATGTCATACTGGCCATGAGCTATAGAACCTACAATGTGGCTACTGCGAAGTTCTCCATTTGTCTCAACTTTCTGGTTACTAAAAATAATTTCTTTAGCTCTCATCTTGAGCTTAATGTCATCTAATGTCACATTGACATCAATTTACAGCTCTTTCAACAGCTTTGCCAGACATGCCTGCTAGCTGCCTAATGTGAAGCATGTCCTACTTCTGTGCTGCACCTCATTGACATTTGCTAGCAAGATCATGAAGTGTTGAATAAATTGTTCATTGGTCTCACCAGCCTGCTGAACTCTAGAACCAAAGAGCACAGCATAGTGCAAATAGTTGTTTCTAGGATTAAAAGACTGACAAAATGCCTCAACAGTTTTTTCATAAAGAGTTTCATTTGCATCCTCAGTTGGAATATCTTCTACAGCTTCTCTGGGAGCACGAATGACTAGCTGAGTTTCTATTTTTTCTGCTTCCTATAAAATAGACAAGCATGTCAACTTGTTTTTCCAAGAATTTTTCGTCGAAACCAGACGGAACTTTGAGCTGTTCAAATTTATTTTGGACATGCAGAAGCGCTAAAGTCCAAGTTTTGACATGAGTTAATGTCTTGACAGCTGATTATTCTCTCCAATTTTATGTTCACCAATGGTAGGACTACTACTGGTTGTGACTACTACTGCTTATCAATAGATCCTAAGCAACAACGAATAATCCACTGGTGTAATAAACACCATTATTTCCTTATTGATTCTACCCTACTTGCAGCGCCATGGCATAACTTGTGGATAGCTGTTGTATAAAGTTTATTGTAGAATAGTACAAAGCAAGCTATAATGATTTCAGTACTGCTAAACCACAAATGTCAAGTAGGCATGTGTGGCACACTACTACCAAAACTATCAAAGCGTATTCTTACGCAAGACAATCACATACGACGTTTCATTAGCATTTAAAACCTTTGAACATCTCATCTCAGCAAGTGTGTTTTTTCCCCAGAAACAAATTATTTCAAAGATTGTAGACCTGTCTGTTTAAGATAAAGTGGCTGTGCCAACTTTGCTAATCTAAAACATGCTCATCTGCAAGGGTACTAAAAACTTCGGCGACTAGATATATTTTCAATGATATGTTATTGCCACCAAAGTATATGAATACCTAACTTTTTGTATCAAAATACATTTCTTAAATTAGACGCAACAAAACAGAAACACTGAGTCTGTCACAACAGTTATGAAAATAGTTTCAGTTATTTAAGGAGAAATTAATGTGTCTACGGTTAGATCTAATAGTGCTACGTAAAACAACGTGAGACACGTAAAAAATTAAAAAACCATCAACACTTCCCTAAAATACTGCAGTTTGAATATTTAGGTAAACAATAAAACGAGAATTACGCAAAACAATTTTAACGCTCTGGCTTTCGTTTTGTCTTTCGACGATTTTGCTTCTAAAAAAACAAAAAAAAAACATCAACACTTCCCTAAAATACTGCAGTTTGAATATTTAAAAAAACAATAAAACGAGAATTACGCAAAACAATTTTTAACGCTTTGGCTTTTGTTTTGTCTTCCGACGATATGTACAGGTTCTGTTTACCAGAAATACGTGAGTTAAATTTCCTTTCAACAGAATAATTGCTCGACAAAAATATGCAGTAATAAAACTATGTTTAAATAACAGTTTTTTTTTTAAATAAAAATTTATGGATTATGACTAAACATGCAAATATTTAGTTTTAATGCACTTAATACGGAAGCAATTGTTTCGTTAGTGCTTCCGAAAAGGAGTGGCTAAATACATATTGCGTTCGTGATGCGATAGCCTGCCCGGGGCTAGTTTGCCTTTTCTACATTTATAAAAAAACAGTCGCGAGAGTATAGTAGGCCTATTGATATTTTATTTCTGTTTTTTTTAGTTGATTCAATTTAACTACAGACCGCCACACTATTAATTTGGTGGTTGTAACCCAACCAACGTTTCAAGTACTACTTGGGCAGAATGGAAAAAAGGTGACATCCTGACAAATGACTCAAACCCGTTCTGCTGGCGAGAGCTTCTACTGAAGTTGGTTTACTTTAGGTTTGCTTTGTTTTAGGTTCTCGTTTGCAACTCACGATCAAGGATATAAAACAACATTCTACGCTTGTTCGAGAACATGAAGAATGTTTTTGAACGCGACATGATCATACTGATAAAAATTAGCATCGCAGAATTACATCATGGAGTTGAACATGTACAAGGTCGATTTTCAGCATACGAAAATTCTTGCAGAGCCTGTGGAGGAATTTAGAAGAATTTTTCATTTAAACTAGCAGTTCAGTCAAATCTAATGTTTATCAATAAGAAGAGAGAGATGCCAAGTTTGTGGATGCTATTAGAGTTTCAGAATTTGCTGAGAGGGTTCATGGTAACAAGTGATCCGACATTTGAACATGATATGAACAGCTCGTTTATTGAGACCGTTAATAAGTTTTGTGGTATCCAAGGAGAGCTGTCTTGCAAAAAACAGGTTTCAGATGATTTCTGCAATGGTTGGTATCTCAGCAATATATTACTTGAGTTCTCATCAGTGAACCATTTCTTGCATATTTTGATGGGCCAAAAAAGGCTCATTTGAAAGGGAATGTTTCTCAAGCCGATTTAGTAGGTTTATTACTTCAAGAAGGATGCTCGATTGCTTATGCATTAAGGGCTCTATCCAACGCTGAAACCAACTACTTTCAGATAGACAAAGAATTTTTTGCAGTTGTTTTTAAATGCTAGCGATTTTACAGCTATGCATACTTATATGGTCACCCCATCTATGTCAAGGCCTATCGTAAACCACTTGTCTCTCACAAACAAACTTTTACCTGAGATTGCAGGTACACTCAGGTTGCAGTGACTCTTAATTAAACTGCAAAGATATAAAGTTGCATTGGTACAATGTTCCATGCAAATTACTCTACTTGGCTGATACATTCCCATGCTTTCAATGACAATGACTTAATAGAGCAGAAAGAATAGAATTGTGAAATAATAATAGTTAATACTTTACAAGTTTTAGTCTAGTCCGTTGAAGAACTAAGAATGACTTTCTCTGATAATATGATGATGAAAGACTTAAGGGAAATCAACTGCAATGGCTTGAATTGGAAGTGCAAAACTCAAGTACCAGTTTCTATAACCATATTAATCTTGAAAGATTAACTGTATGACATTGATGTTTCTATATATCTTGGTCAGAGATTAGCGGTATCGCCAGCAGTAAAAAGGATTATTTTTATGGTTCGCACTGGACATCAGGTATATAAAAAGCAGAGAGCCTGCTGCCAGGTATGTGTTCTAGCCTGCAATCTGTTATGGAGGATAGATATTTTAATGTATGTTTTTACTTGGAGTGTGCTGTCTCCAGCAGCAGACACGAAAGGACACTTTATGGGATCATTATGAATTTGAGCTATCCTTGAAGGTTCTAGCCATGTATATAGCCTATTAAAAGAAGCAACCTTTTTTAGTAGTGGACAGTCTGTCACAATATCTAAAACCCAATGATTAAAAGCAGGTCATCCTTTGGCATTATTATGACATTGAAAGCAATATTTGTTGCGGATCAACTGAAACAAAACAAAATATCGCAAAAAGCTGTATGACAAAACTGCATAGTACCTGCTAGATCCACCTACCCTTCTGGATGTGTTTGTGAGAATTGAATACCGAAGACAGAGGAGCTGGGTAAAATGATTGTCAAAAAGGTTTTAGAGTTCTATCTTATGGACACTGGTGCCACAGTAGTCAGATAAAATCTGGGTACTTCTCAAGCTTGATAAAACCAATTATAACATGGATAATGATGACATGGCAGTATCTGATCATGTTACTTTCAGATCACCTACAACAAGAAATGACACCACTGATGACATGCCAGTGTCAAACTAGTTTTCAGAAACATGTCACCACTAAGGTTTGCCTACATAGCGATTTGGACAACTTCAGTTATATTTTGCAAAAAAGTCCAACTGTAATGATTTCCCTCTGCATTGCCTCAATGATCACACAATCAGTAACTTCATCTGCAACTCTTTATTTCAGGAAAGGAGAATATTGTATTTTTGTCATAGATGTTACGATTTAACCATGAGAGACGACAATCTTTTACGGTAGTTACAACGCAATCAACTAATCAAGCTAATCAACTTGATCAGTTAACAATATTGACAATTTTAAGTCTAATTTTTGTTGATATTGGTGCATATCTCACTACATATTTCTATATTTTAGTCAGGGTTAATTCAGCATATGAGAGCCTTTTTACAGAGATGCATCATTGTATAAATTCTCTTTAATGATTTTGGAGCTTAAATGACATGGTGCTCACCATGCATGCGATAAGCATTGACTGCATGTAGCCACATGTTCATGAGCTGATTGACGGCTCACAATTATGATTCAGGTTCACTTTTTATCATACAGTAATTTTGTGAAGAGAGAAACTTTACAATTTTTGTATCTGGTTTCTATAAATTCTATGCTAAATTTGTTAGCGGCACTTGCTGCATTCTTTTTCAGTACCCTGCAGTGTTGTTAAGACTGTAGATCATCTGTCTATTAGGTTATAATGCTCATTTATTCTCTGATTGAGGGTTAAAAGCTGGTGTAGGCTGTGAGAAATCCCAGATTAAAATTGATGCTCTTGTGCTTTAGCAGTAACCTTGAAAATAGAGCAGGGTTATATTCTATTATGTCATAGTAAATCGTTAATATAGAGTAGGAAAAATAACCAAATTACGCACAGCTCTTTGGGACACAGACAATAGACAAACAAACCCTGATATTTATATATATTATACATATAGGTAAAATCAAGTTTTATCTATGAGCTTGTCTTTTGTATTAGAAACCTAATACATATTATTATTTTTCATTATATAATATACTCAAGTCATACCAAAAATCAAGACAAGTTGTTTTTGCATTCCAGATTGCACGATATGCTGGAAACATTCTCTCTCTGGTTCTTCCTTGATTTGGCTAAAGTGCTAGCAGCATTTTTGTGTCTGTGGGGGTTCTACCTGTTAAAGTTAGGACGAGGCAAGCGTCTGTTAGACAAGATACCTGGTTACAAAGACTGGCCTATCGTTGGGGATGTTTTACACTTGAAACGAGACCCTGTTGGTGAGGCTATTATTTAGCTTCATCCCATCGCTTGTTGATTTAGCATCGGTATAAATTTGTTGAATTTCTTGTTATTTGAATTCCAATAAACTTTCTTTTGTTTTTTTTGTGTTCATTACAACAAATAATAGAAAAACTTTCATTTTGTAGAATTTTATGACCAAGTGATTGAGCTTTTGACAGAAGCACGATTACGAAAAATAACTACTTGCAAAATACGCATAGGAATATGGGCGATAATTTGTCTCTATACACCAGAGGATTCTGAGAAACTATTGAGAAGCAATGTATTGATAGACAAGTCGGATGATTACGAGTATCTACATCCTTGGCTTGGCTTTGGCCTGTTAACTAGGTACGTATCTATAAATGAAATGACAGATAACTATTCTTAGATATATTCATCGATACTAAAACAGATCGTGTAAGTTTTTAATAAAGCAGCACATTCTTCTACTGGTACACTTTATTTGAAGATGGAGTTTAATTTTCCTTGCAAAATTTATTGCGTTGAAATATGTAACAAGAGTATATATTTACATATGAATATATAAATCTCAGTGGTTGTTTGTCTGTCGTTCGTGTATTCAGTTATAGCGATTACCATTTGAAAAACAAAAAATCCTTTTGGCACTGGAATGGAATTCAGAACTACCATTTCTGCAAACTGGCGAGCTCACTACTACGCTACACTGAAATAATTGTGTACATACTTATTACACTGATTAAAATGCTATTGGTTACTACTAGCTGGTTGAAAATCATGATTTCGTGAGAGATCATGATGCATAACGATTATAAGCACACTTATAAGCTCAAGCTGGCTTCAGACGGATGGACACAACTAGCTTAGACTAGCTCAAGTTACTAGCTTGAGCTACTTAAATTCATTGGGTAATTAATTTATTACCTGTGCAATGTCGAAAATACTTTTATGTATGTATATATATGCATCTATCATAGCAGGATAATTTTAGTATAATAAGAGCGGTGTTCCGTGATGTTGAACAGTTTTTGTATGAGGAGAGAGTTAAAAGAGCAGAATCACTACATCTCATGTAATGTGAAAAAGCAGGCCCACTTAAAGCAATGGTAGACTCAATTGGCCATCATAGAACTTTCGTATTCAAGGACAATTGTCCTCCATAAATTAAATTTCCTATCTTTCAAAAATTCTGATGAGCCATTTAAAAAATACAACGCCAGCCTCTATTTAAATGCGACCTCCAATTGACAGCCACTATAGAGGAAGGGTTGAAAAATTTAGCGCCATGGTGTTCAATTAGAGGTTTTACGGTATATATATATATGCTGTAAAACCTCAAATATGTATATATTAGCGGCTTTATGCATATATATATATATATACACTCACGCTACAGACTACTGTTTCGGCTAGTGAAGCCTCATCAGTGCAGCTCAGAGCAGGCAAGGGAGACAAATCTCATTGCCAATGAGAGTTGACTTCCTGCTATGAAACTCCTACGTTGCCTCACAGACTTTAAGAAAGTCAAGGTGCTGACACCAGAGTATATTCAAATGAAATGCTTGGAGGCTTGCTAGAGATTATATAATTTTTAGGCTTTTAATTGTTTGTCATGATCAATCGACCATCTTACTCTATAGACTCTAATCATCTTCAAGTTTGTTAAATGCAGTTAATAAACGTGTTTTGTCTTTATAAAAATTCCTCTCAGTATTGAGTCCAACATAATATAGGGAATTATCAAGACCTTTGTACCTTCCATAGCATATATTATTTCGTCATAAATGGATGCTGGATGTTGAGATATAGCTATATCGTTGACAGATTCAAGACATTGTATATTTATAAATACACATGAAGATTTAGTCAGTAAACTCATTTTTGAAACCGTCTGCTGAAATTCCATGTTCACTTATATTTATATCTCAAAGAGTAACATCCAAGTAACCAGAAATATGAGTAGTTGTTCAACTTTCCTTCAGCACGGGTGCTAAATGGAAGACCAGGAGAAGAATGCTGACCCCAAGCTTTCATTTCAATATACTCCAAGATTTCCTGCTGACCATGAACAATCACGCTGCGACACTCAAGGACAAACTTCAAGAAGACGCATGTGACAAGGGTTCTACTGACGTGTTTCCAATAATCACTCTCAATTCTTTGGACATGATATGCGGTGCGTTGTTAGTGTGGCGTTTAGATAATGTCTTGCTAGAGGAGTTCTATGTTATATTTACAAACATGGTTTGATATGCAATTGATCTTAGGTTTTGTAAATTTAATCATTTTTGCTTTATGTTGATAATATTTTCTAAAGGAAAAATTGAGAGGTAATTATAAAGTATAGCAGTTCGCCCCTATTATGTTCATTTTAACAATAAGCCAATTCTTTCAATGATTTGATAATCTATCCTTCACAGATTTTTTTAATGCTCTAGGTTTTACCAGTGTTCATGTGCAATAACAAATTAAGATGTGTTATAAAGTATCACATTTTAGTTGACTTCGTAGCCATTTTGTTTTCCTGCAGATACGGCTATGGGTGTGGACATGGGAGCTCTCCATGATGGAGAATCTGACTATGTGAAGGCCGTTTATTTGGTAAAAGAAGCTGTGGCTGTGAGACAACGAACCCCGTGGTATTGGCCTGATTTTATATACAACTCTCTTCCAGTTGGTCGCAAAGTGAACAAAGCAATAGACACGATGCATCAATATGCCTACAAGGTACAATCTTCTTGGCCCTTACTCAATGCACAGATTTACTTAAATACTAAAGCCAGGGTCCTAGTACTAGGGTCCTAGGCAAGGTAGTTGATGAATACTAAAGCCAGGGTCCTTGTACTAGTACCTGGGTCCTAGTATTAGTACCAGGGTCCTAGTACTAGTACCAGGGTCCTAGTACTAGTACCAGGCTCCTAGTACTAGTACCAGGGTCCTAGGCAGGGTAGTTGATGAATACTACGAACCATATTGCATGCTGACGAGTTTTACTTTATTCTTCTACAATTTCTTTAGAATACTACATGCTTTTTAGAACTACTTGCTAACAATTATAGTAGGTCTTTTCTGAGATATTTAGCTTCAACAACTTCATCTAGCTTTGGTATCTGTACTATTTTCCTTAGGGGTTGGGTACATTAAATAGCTTGTCTTCCCTGAATCTGGTATTGTTAGTACTAACACACCAGCCCTGCCAACGCCTTGATGTTACTTTTAGTTTTATAATTGACCTTGGTTTAGCGAAAAAAATCCAACTCATTTGCTTTTTGTTTTTATTGCAACTGTTGTGGTTTTAGTGAGAATCAATAATCAAGAATTGGCCATCTGCATGCCACTTCGTTGCTAAAACTTTGTGACTGGCATTAGGATGTGGTTAGGAAACATCCAATTTTTGATCATATAAAAATTGGCGAATAAAGCCTTCTTTGGCCTATCATCTGTGTACTAGTTTCACACTGACTTCTATTGGCTGATATTAAATGAGTAGCCAATGATATGGCAGGTTATAAGAGAGCGGCAGGAGATGAAAGGTGAGGTAGAGTTTGGAGGCAAGCACAAAGCATTTCTCGATATTCTACTGGAGTGTAGAGATGAGCATGGCAACGCCTTGACAGATGAGGAGATTCGAGAAGAAGTTGATACATTCATGTTTGAGGTGCTGGGGCTATAGGGCTGGGGTTGTGGAGCTTTTTCACTAACTGTTCCACACTGTTTTTTAGTCTATGTAAACAGAGACTAAGAATGGTTAGACGCGATTACGATTACAGGCAGGTTGACTGTGGTATTGTGAAGGCTAAATTCATAACATCTCAATGTTGGCCTTTTTATTTTTGATGTTTACACAATGCTTAGTTTACATGGAAAGATATTAAAGTAACCATAGTTTATATATTACTAGGTGAATGCCCAGCGATGCTCAGGATTTCTTTCATTTTCAACAAAAATTTGTTTCATGACAAAAATCCATGAACGGATTCATTGAGAACAACTGTCCTTGACACGTGCAAAGATGAATTCTTGAGTTTCTAATCCGATAGATCGTGTGGCATATTTATATGAAAAACAAAAGTTCTATGATTGCCAACTAAGCCTGCCATTGTTTGAAGTTGACCCACTTTTACACATTAACTTAAGCCTTAGTTAGTCTAATCTTATAACTCTTCCCTCATTCTAGAACTTTCATAACATCACAGATCATCACTTTTCTTATACTACAGATTAGTCTGCTCATTCATGTGGCGGTCGTATTGTAGCAGCTGGTCAACATATCTGAATGCTACGAGTTCGAGACCCGTTAAATGCAATATTTTATCAAGCTTTAATCACCTATATATTATTTCTTCAATGCAATGGTTTCAAGTACATGTAAAATTACAGGATGATCAGAGTTTTATAAGTATGTAGATAGATATATCTCATAGCAAGAGAACTGTTCTCTTGTCTGTTCTTAGTTATGCGCCACAGCTATGCATTATGGGATTTAGTTTGAAAACCAAGTCAAGCGCGCATTGAGAAGAAATGGTTGTACATGTATTGCAGGAGCTGATGTAATTATCGTAAATGCTAATGTTCTCAGACTAGGTGAGGTAGAGTTGTTTCTCTGGAGTTTCTCTGATACCACCGGTCGTACAGTGCTGTAGAACAGTCTAACCTGCTTTACAATGTTGCAGGGTCATGATACTGTGTCAGCAGCTACAGCGCACACAGTTCATTTACTTGGAGCCAATCTTGATGCTCAACGCAGGTGTCAAAAGGAGCTGGATGAGATAATGGGTAAAGCAAACACTTGTACTAGTTGCCGCAATCAGTAAAAGCCTCTGCTTAGATATGGCTGTTGACTATCTGGGTTTAGTTTTTAGATAAGATAAGCCCTGCTTTAGGTTGCTGCATGCGGGAAGTTATATTACTTACATTTTACTAGGTGAATTATAGAATTGTATTTTATAGTGTTTATAAAATAAATTTGTTAGTGCCCTTTATTATTAGGAGAGGTCTTGTAGCTGTAATTTCCTAAAACTAGATACTTCTATGGATTGAGGTAGGTTAAGTAGTTTTTAAACTTTCACAAATATTATTAAGTATTGTTTAGTTCACATTCTAGGGGCTGATAACTCTTTGGGAAAAGCAAAAAATGTCTTACCATCATTTGTGATTTCTCACTGATAGAACTGTTTTCACTGACACCTTTAGATTAAATTCAATTGCTTTCTTGCCATCATAGATAGCCCTAGAGACTTCACCATGGATGACTTAGCAAAGATGACGTACCTGGATTGGTGCATAAAGGAGTCACTGAGGCTATTTCCATCAGTTCCGTGGTTTGGTAGAGCTCTCGCTGAAGACACTGATTTTGGTACGCCTATCAGTCTATGACACTTGGCCCTCTGCCAATTATTTCTCAAGATAATGTTTAGCCCTTTGTACGACGAACAGTCATATTTTATGTTCGGATAACATCTGTATGCTTATGTAGCAATCACATTCCTGAGACAGCCCGCTCAAAGGAAACTCTCCCAGTTTCAAATTAGATTAGTTTAGTGTGTTGAAGATACAATATATTGATGTTAGGTAAGATCAATACGTGTTGAACCATGATCCCTGATGATGACAAGTTTTAGCTCAAATCTAGATTCTAACAACCTTTTTTGGCTACAGATAGTGGCTGTCACTATCAACACAGTAAGTTTTACTCTTATTGTAATACCAGGGCTCAACTTCTTAATATACTTTAAATGGCTTGTCCTCACTGAATCAGCTAGTATTAGTACCAACACGCGCATGTCCCACTCTTTTACTCATTATAATTGATGGGGTAGAAAACATATATTTTTTGAATATGCGAAAAATTGGTAAATGAAAATTTCTTGTGATGCTTATTATTGATATTTCCACCGGTAAATAAAAAATACCACAAACTACCTCATTTTAATTATTTTCGCTAGTTTTCGGTCTGCACACATTGAAATGTTAAGATAGACAGTCGCGTGTTGTTTTTTGCATTTTGACCTATATGAATGAACCAAAAATGATGAGGTATTCAACAGCTTTCCAGTTTTTATTAAAGTTGGTGGTGAGCTATTCCAAAATATTCAACATTCTTATAAAGGAGCAAAGCAATGGATTGACCGGAAAAGTAAATTGGACAAGAATAATACCCTAGTTTGTTGCAAAGACCTTAATTTTTCATTAGTTTGAAGAAGACTCTTAGCCTTCTTTCCTAGAGCCATATGAAACGAGTCTCCTTAGTCTGTGGTAACACAACTATTGCATCTTTTTAATTTAAAGCTATATTGAACTGCGGTTGAACCTGTTTGTAATGTAGGCAATCATAAGCATGTTTTTTTTCTATAAGTAAAATCATCTTCACAATTGATCGTTATTTTGAAATAAAACTGCCACCACAACAGGGAGTCTGATAGAAACAATGGAATTCCCAATACAGGTATTGGGTGTTATGAGTGGGCAATCTTATTATGAAAAATCTAAATACAGAACAAACGGAATGGTGCTAAATGGAATTCCCAATATTGGTGTTATGAGTGGACAATTGCACCAAAAACTTTCTGATAATTATGAAATTAATGCCGCGGGATTAATACTGTCTTAGCTCTGTTCTCCCGTTTCTGTCAGTTTTAATCATAAAAGAAATTGTTTTAAGGAAAACAAAGGTTGTTGAGCACTACTTTAAGTTGTCCCGCAAGCATTACCAGTACTTATAACTAATGCTAGATGCATTATACTTGCTGCAAATGGCAGTACGGAAAGGTAACTGAATATTCTTTTGCAGGAGGCTACACAGTTCCCAAGGGTACTACTGCCGCGGTATTCACTATTTCACTCCATAGGGATCCTGCTATATTTCCTGACCCAGAAACATTTGACCCAACAAGGTTTTCTCCAGATAAATGTGCTAACAGACACCCGTATGCTTATGTTCCATTCAGTGCCGGGCCACGCAACTGCATAGGTGAGAAACAAGGAAAAAACCTGATTTGGCTTATTTAAATGTTCTAAAAATTAAAATATTGAGCAAGAAATTTGATCAACGTTCATGTGCCTGATAGGTGTCACATTTTGATAGTTGATACTATTGATAATTGCTAAATGTTTTGCTGTCACATTCAGAATTATTAAGTTATATGTAAGTGACTAATTCTAAGAATGCACGATTAGGATTTTCAGGTTTATTTAATGCGCAATGTGAATAGTGTATTAAATTAATTTACCTTAACATGCCTTTGTACTGCTCAAGTAATATGTTTTAAATCACAAAGCTTCATTAAAGCATTTAGGTACTGCCCATCGATCATGTTAGATTAAATTAACACTTTCAGTGCTGGCAAAGTATTGCTGTCCCACTCATATCAATTTAGCTTTTTAAAATCATTCTAAGGGGTTGTGTAAGGCCACATTAATGTTTTATTTATATTGTTCCTGTACAAAATGCATCCTAGAAAGAACCCTCTCTAAAAATCAATGTAGCATTTTTCCTAGGATCAGTATTCTATTGAGGGCTGGTATTAGATTGCTGCCGACTCCCCATTCTTAGATATTCAAACTCTGGTTATGATAAATGTGGAGAACAGTCTTAAGTAAGAACATAGAGATCTTTTCAAGGCTAAATACAACTTGCGTTATGTTTTTCAAGTAAGTAAAAGCAAAGTGGTTTGAATTTAAATTTATACCTGTTTGTTAGCCTCTCTATAACGGTGGATAGGCTAAATTAAATGTACCTTTCTTTCAGGTTATGGCAGCCGTATATATTCACAATACTCTCACTTTGCCTATAAAAAATTATGTATATTAAAAATTTATTTTCTGCATTAGTTGCACATGATTTCATTAGTTATCACTCATTCATCCTTGTTTGTCCGCATTATCTGCCACCCCTTTTCCCTGAAAAGGTTTGTCAACTCTGCTCAGAAGAGCGTTTCATCATAGTGGTAAATCCCAGACTCACAGTCCTCCTTAAATATACGATGCAATAAACAGAGCTGCGTATTTTAGATGAGTTAGTTACCTCAGCAAGTTTTGTTATCCAAGAGCAGACAACCACAATTTTTGATAATAAATTTGACAAGCCCATAACAAATGTTTTAGAAGCATCCTCACTCTAATTGTTTGATCCATATTCTGCTGCATTCTTAATAATTGAATATTATTAAGAATGCTTACACATATTCTGTTGCATTCCCAATTGGTTAATTCATATTCGGTGATATAATTTTTATGGTAAACTCAATATTATGTCATCAGCAGGATGAGGGGTATTTGTGTTGTTCAACCGTTGTACTCAACAATGTGAGCCAGCTCTGATGCGCTCAATGTTGTCTTCTTCCTAGGTCAAAAATTTGCCATGATGGAACTAAAGGTGATAATGGCTACCATCCTCCTCAACTTCAACTTGGTGTCTACACAGAAAAGAGATGAGGTGAAACCTAACCCAGGACTGGTTTTACAACCGTCAGCAGGCATATGGGTCAAGTTGTCCAGCAGGACATAGGCAATATTTCTAGCCTCTATAATGCTTGACTCGCCACATGACTGGCTAATGCAGTCCGAGTGGTATTCATCCAAAGATTAATTGGCTAGCATTTAATATCTTTTTAGTATTGGTTTTTCATAAATAATCGTAAATTATTTTTTTATAGACTTTTAATACTTGTATTATTTTATATCTGAAAATAATAAGGGTAGATTTGATGAGTTATAACCAGCATTATAAACACAGACAAACAAACTATATATCTACACTGAAGGTCCAACAAGTAATGCCATGACACCTTCCTGTTGAATCATTGTGCTACCGTGCGGATGACATACGAATCATTCTTGTGTCCTTCTTGGCATTGGTCTTCCTTTTCTTCTTCATAAAGGCATCCAACTGCCCCTTTTTCTTCAAATCTTTATATTTCTCTGCCAGCACCAATTTTTTCTTCTCAGCTACAAGGCAAAGACACACTGCATACCGTCTGTCAGCCAAGCTTTAGTTACCCGAGCTCACGCTGGGGCAAGGTTTTTAACCTCGAGTATGCTTGTTGAAATTAAATCAAAAATGACTGTGCAAATAGAACGGCTCTACAGTAGGTTGAGCTGCCCAACAGTGGATAGCAGAGCAAATATTTTGGACACACTGGGCCAGAATGAAGAGGAGACACGCTCAAATAGCGCTAGCACGAGCTTCTAAACAATGAATTTGTATCGTTCATGATGATGAAATTGCGACACTACTCTCCTAAACTACCAACTGCAATCGCATACTGTTTAAAGGACTTAAGCTAAGTTTTAGTAGCATTAGGTCTAACTCACCATCTTTGAGAAAATATGGTTTATGACCTTCTTTAATAGCCTTTTTTCTCTCATCTTTTAGAGCCTGCTCAACCTTACTAGCCGCTGACATTTCCTTTTTGGCGTTCTTTTTCTGTCCCTGAAATGCATCTGGTGTATATCAGGCCAAGACCATATGTATCCATACCATATCTGCACGTAGCTTTAGTTACGTAATTTTTGTGCAAATGTAATGTTGAATAAGTAATGAACTTTGCTGGACTAGGGATCGCATAAATACTAAACAATGCACTAGAGTATCCACCAATGAGAACTCAAAATTTTTAAAATAGTGACAACCATTCAGAGTTAGAGTACTCCACCATGCTATTTTAATAACTATACATGTATATGTCATATACCATCAATTGACATGCAAATAACACACTGTCATTTTGTGTTAAACCATATGTATGAGGTCTGATCCAAAAGTTCCAGGAATGGAGCTATAACTCAAAACGCGTTGCTTCAATTTGCCTATATAGTTAGTCCCCTTCAAAGTACTCCCCTTGGCTACCAATACACTTGTCCCACCTCTTTTGCCATGATGCCATGCAGTGTTGAAAGCCATCGGCGTTGATGCTGTTTAGCTCTCTCATTGTTGCACATTGAATCGACTCTATCCTGTCAAATCTGGTTCCTTTCATAGTAAGTTTTAACTTAGGAAATAGCCAGAAGCCACAGGGAACCAGATCTGGTGAATATGGAAAATGTGGTAGAACGGCCATGTTGTTTTTAGCGCAATACTGCTTCACAGAAAATGCAGTGTGGGCGAGTGCGTTATCATGGGGCAGCATCCATGAACTTGTGTGCCACAGTTCAGGTCTTTTGCGCCTAACTCTTTCCCTAAGATGTCTCAAAATCTCAATATAAACATACTGATTCACAGTAGTATCCTGTGGTAAGTACTCATGGTGTACTAATCCATGAATATCAAAAAACGCAATCGGCATGGTCTTTACAACTGACCGAGACATCTTCGCCTGTTTTGGTCTTGGGAGCCCGGAGACTTTCACTGGCTACTTTGGAATTTAAGTCTCTAGGTTATAACCATACACCCAAGACTCATCTCCAGTTATTACCTTCGAAAGAAAGGTTTTATCATTTTTGAAGTTTCCTTGAAATCGTTGCAAGTGTGCATCCTGAGCTCCTTTTGGTCATCAGTTAGCAAACGTGGCACAAACTTTGCTGCGATTCTTCTCATGTGTAAATCGTCAGTTAAAACTATTTGAACAGTACCAAAACTAAGTCCAGTCTTTCCAGATATCTCTCTAATGGATAAACGACAATCTGCCATGACTAGTGACCTCACACTGTCGATCGACGAACAAGTTCTGGCCGAGGCTGGTCTTCCAGACCTCGCATCATCTTCAATGCTGTCTCTACCCTCACGAAAACGTTTGTGCCACTCAAAAACTGGTGTTTTCTTCAGAGCAGCATCTCCAAAGGCAATATTTAACATTTCAACTGTCTGAGTACTTGTTTTCCCTAATTTCACACAAATTTTAAAGGTTAACTTGCAACAAAATTCACATTACAGTTGTTTGATAACAAAAGATCTACCATGTCTTTCTCTGCTGTGTTGTAGGTGAAAAATATGTGAAAATGTGATTGCAAGCTCTTAAAAGCTCAAAAATGAACAGTTAATCGCAGCCATCACGAAAACGCCATAGGCTGGAATCCCTTTCCAAAACAGCTCAAATGGGATGTTGTTGAGTACAATGGTTTCTGTTTACACTTTCATGCAACCTCATTTGTCTAAATATTTTCACAAATATACTTCACGCATTCAATAAAACCATGTCTATTGTCCTTGCGCGTCTATCTCATCGTCATCATTGTAATGCTGTTACTTTGAGCACTGCTATCTCAAAACCTACCGTAAAAATTCATTCAATTTTTTAACCTTGGCTCGAAGGAGTGCACATCATCCTCTGATAAACATGACGAGCCTGTTGGTCACCTGTGATAGTCAAAAAATGCTGCAGAAATTACTCGCGCTGTTTGGCAGGAAGTATGGGTCACATGATCAGATTACGACTAGACGATCAAACTAAGCCGAAACAAAACTGAAGTAGCGAGCATCTATATTTGATATGGGCTCTTCGGTAAAACCCGAAGTGTTAGTCATAAACTAGTGCTACGAGAAATTTTATATTGAGCCTTTTATTGGCCTTTCAATTCACGTGAGAACATCACATGTCAAAACAATAACCAAATTGTTTGAGTACGTCTGAGAAATAAACTGATTCCAATACACGGCGGTTTTGTGATGGCTGCAATTAACTGTTCGTTTTTTAGCTTTTAAGAGCTTGTAATCACGTTTCCACATATTTTGCACCTACAACACAGCAGAGTAAGACATGGTGAATCTTTTTATACTAAATAACTGTAATGTGAATTTTGTTGCAAATAAACCTTTAACGCAAATACGCTGTTCCGATTGATTAGAAATGACGATAAATTTGTTAAAAAATCGCTGGAAACACTTGACAGACCTTGACATATCATCGGCTCATGTGAGGACGCGTTGTCATAGCAACCTGAAATTTTGTGACAACACTCTGGAGGTGTTTCCCGGCAAACGCTGCAGTGGATTTTCCATCGTGCAAATATGCAAGTGTATACAACTCCATTCTAGGAACTTTTGGATCAGACCTCGTAATTGTCATATACCTGAGTAATGCATTATGCTACATACATCCTCTGTCCATTGGCATATACATGTAGATCAATACCTCTACATGTATCTGAAACAAATGTGATCAACTATTTTTTTGCTTTTTATAATATCTGAAATGTACTGTAGGATACTTCTAATTAGCAGGATATAACATGCTGTCCTACAGTGGACATACATGTATAATTGGAAACGTCTCTCGATATGTATGTTTGAAGAAAAGCTAACATTCAACAGGCTCCAAAAACCAAAAATAGCTATTCGGTTAGACCAAAGATGGCTTTTCTATAAAGCTACAAAAACATCACACCAATTGTAACAGGTAAATTTCTTTCTATTCAAGGAGGTACTCACCATCCTTGTCAGCATATCTTTTGCTTTCTTTCTCGTCTCCTCATCCATTTCTTCATCATCTGCTATCTTCCTAACAGCCTAAAAGCAATAGCAACTACCTACAAACACTATTATTCTTACACGATGTATAATCGAACAAAGGCTCCCAACTAAAGCGTACAAGCAGATCCACAATAACAAAAGATGGCAGATAATAAAAGTAAAACTTATCTATATACTGTATATAAATCTCAGTGTTTGTTTGTCGTCTGTCATTCGTGTGTATGGTTATAGCAATGAAGTTGTAGGAACAAAAAACCGCTTCGCAATGGAATTGAACTCAGAACCTCCAGCTTTGCAGACAGGCGTGCTATCCATTACACTATGTTCCTAACTGACCATACTATGGAATAATTGTGCACATCATACTTATTACATCTGCCAATCTTTAACGTCGATGGATAAAATAGCACGCTTCACGATTCATCTAGCACACCTAAAAATCATGATTGCGTGAGAGACCATGACAATTTTTTGTCTAACGCTGGCTTCAGAGGGACAGACACGGTTCTTATTATAGTAAATAAGTTTTGGTTACTCAAATTCATTCGGTAAACAAACTTGCACAACTAAAAATAAATTCTCTATGCAAAAACTTTTTATTGCCCATGCAATGCTGGGCATTCAGGTAGATACTTTAATAAGGCAACTTGGAGACCACGGACTGCATTGACTGCAGCGTCAGTCTAGGACATTGTTAGCTGCTACTAGTGTGAACAACCACTGGCAACATGTCAGGGGAACTACCATGATGGTCCACCCAAAACGTATGCAACTCGCATGACAGCGTCTCACCCCATAACATGTGAGCTCTGCTAATGGTGTGATTGACCGCCGACAGTATATTAGGAGAATTGGTGAAACAGACTACACACAATATGCCAAAAACATTTGGTAGAGCTGTTAACCTCAACATATCGGGTGCCACTAGTATTACTGACCACCCATGACATAATCAGGTGTCATCAGTGTAACTGACAACGCATGACATAATCAGGTGTCACCAGTGTAACTGACAACTCATGACATAATCAGGTGCCACTAGTGTAACTGACCACCCATGACATAAGGTGTCACTAGTGTAACTGACAACTCATGACATATCAGGTGTTACCAGTGCAACTGACAACTCATCACATATCAGGTGTCACCAGTGTAGCTGACAACTCATCACATATCAGGTATCACCAGTGTAGCTGACAACTCATCACATATCAGGTGTTACCAGTGTAGCTGACAACTCATGACATATCAGGTGTTACCAGTGTAGCTGACCACCCATGGCATATCAAGTGCCATCAGTGTAACTTAACTTAGTATCACTTAGTTACTACACCTCTTCTCAAACCAAATTCCAAACCAAATATGAAACATTACATCTAATGACCAACTTATTTATTTCTAGATAACCTAGGAAATAACCTGGTATTGGTGAAAGGGTGTTAATATAACTTCTTGTCTGTTGACATACTTTCTGTTGATCTTCGAAAAAGGCTTTCAATTAAAAGGCTGATTCAATAGTCATTTTGGCCATACAGCTGAACAATGTATGCAAAGGTTTTACCTGAATTGAACCAAGTTATACAGTGTAAGAAACAGAAAACTTCGATGAAGGCCTCGATGCCAATATCAATTCAACTTGCATCCAGACTATACTAATCATAAACTGTGCACAAAGGTTTGCCAGTCATTGCTTTCAATTTCAAGCCTTTGGTCCTACCTTCATCTCTTTGGCCTTGAGCCGGTCTATAAATTTGTAGGATCTTTTAAAGATCTGCTCATTGTATTGACCAGAGAGGTCATCAAACCGTGGGTCCCTAGTGACAGGTTTCTTACGAAGAGTACTTGTGTTGTTGCTAGGACGTTT
Organism: Watersipora subatra; assembly: GCF_963576615.1. Lineage (NCBI taxonomy): Eukaryota > Metazoa > Bryozoa > Gymnolaemata > Cheilostomatida > Watersiporidae > Watersipora > Watersipora subatra. Next base: position 30,930,288 of record NC_088708.1, on the reverse strand, counting down.
CGATGACATTTCCATCGGGCTGTAATGTAGTAATCAAATTATTAACGAAAATTGGTCTAGTGATTATCTCAACTTTCTAAGTACATTATATATATGAAGACTGACCCGGAATCTTTGCTTCTCTTTTTCTTTTGCATAAAACCTCTTTGAGAGATGCCTTTCTGTCGGCCATACTTTTTATTAAATCTGCAATGAGCCAATAACTGACAGGAAGAATCTTGAAATGATACCTGAAAATAAGGAACAATGAAATGTGGTCATGGGTTTGGTCAATAGTACACTCCATCACGGAAAACTGATGACATAATGTTAAAAGTTGTGATACTAAAAATGTAGGGGTTGTATAAGATTTACAATACCCTTGCCTTTAACCGTGGTCATCAGCTCACATAAATGTATAGACATGTTGTTGTCATCGCTTGTTTATAAAATAGTTCAAATAAACTAGGCCAAGACCCGAGGGATACAGCGAGTCCAAATATTAAAAACTGATAGACCTCAAACCGTAGCTGCATAATAAAGAAATTCAATTTCATTTTCGAACACAATAATCTACTATTTTCATTCCATGCCTTTATATTATGCTGGTAAGATTCTGCTTTACTCACTGTTTGATTCCGATTTTATCACGCAATTGCTGTATCTCTTGCAAGGTTAAATGCTCCAAACCTAAAAGTGTATAAATATTACGGAGATGCAAGGCACTAAGGCAAACAATCAAACTTAATAAATACGACTTTTCAGGATCCAATTCAGAAATATTACAATGTATCATTCGTAGAGGATCTGTAAGAAATTAAACCGTGACAAGAATTAAATGACCATTGGCTGCAAATATATCATTAAAGCAGCTCATTATCATCACCTGTGTGTGAGAAACCATCAGCATCTTCTTCATCCATCTCATTCATAATCTGCAATACATGCATACTGATGCTCTGCTATCCAACCCAACCGATGCTGGCTCTCAAGAATCCAGAATTTTCAGATATTGGCAAAAGTTGGCAGCTATTTTCAAGAATAAGGTGAGGAAAGAATGTAAGGTTATCATTATGTGGTTTTACGGCAATTTTATTAAACACTAGTAGCAAATTTAGGAGTTATACTATCTTCTTCTGTCTGAGAGTCAGAAGGTGCAGCTTTTTGTAGCAACCACAATTAACGTGTTAAAACGTTGGTAAGCCATTTCTAGACCTGGCAGAAGATTCTCAATTTTGTATTCTAGGATTATTTCATTAAAGCTATCACAAAATAACAAATGTTGAATATGCCACATTTTTAATACTCGTTAGCTAAGAATAAATTGTCACCAATTGTAAGAGTGTAAAGAATCTTAATGAGTTGATCTTTTGAATGTGTGTGCTGAGTCAGCCAGGTTACAGAGGCACTGAACTAGTTAGTATAAGCTCTTTTTAAATAGCCGATATGGAAGTATGTGGTTAGTCTGTAGAGGTATTTGGAGAGTGGCAGCCGCATGATGATAATCATATCTCACTATGGTAATGTTTGTAATGTCAGAGATACTAGCTAAAGGGCCAAAACTTGTACAACTGATTTCGAAAATAACTCTCAAGTTCGTATATGTTTTATTTTAGTTCATTAATCTATTACCAAAGCACATTATGTTTTTAACATGTTAGTTTCCTTAATGAAAATACTAAAACCAAAAGAAGTGAGCTCATTGTCATCAACTGTCTGTGATGGACACTCGAGTTAACATGCTTGCTCGAGCAAGCCTAAGGCTCACTTCACAAAATGAATTGAAAATAATCGATTCTCTGGTATTTTTTACTTCCTGTAGAATTGCATTGACTCGGAGCATCGTAAAAGTAACAATTGAATTTAATCAAGTTTTTACTGTCAGCATAAAGGAATTGACTCGATTCTTTATTTTCAATACGCAAAACGCCGAGTAAAAATGCATCACTCCATTATAATTACTTCGTTGACGGAAAATCCATCACGGAGAGTGATTTCCTAAGTAACACAATCTGTTACTTGATGGGCGCCAAAACAAAGATGTTAGTGCAATCCCATGTTTCCAGCCGCACACGCTTTTAAAATGTTTCGATATCACTGCGTATATTTTATTGGTCAGTAATATGTAATACGCGCTAGCTTTATGGTTTGCCTGCACACTGACAATAAGCTTATTTGTAAGCTGCTCGCGAATATTGTTTATTTTGCCTAAAAGCCTTTATAGTGATTCGCCTTTGCGCCTATACAAAAACAATGAGCACGGATCGCAGTATTAGCAGATACACCCAAAACTTGCCAAAATAAAATTAGGAAGTTAGGCTATTATTGTGCCAAAAACGAACCAGTTGCATAGTTTTTTCTTTCACTCACCAAACAGCATGAAATCGTGGTTTCAACTTTTTTAAATTTTCAGTTTAGGATGAATGAAAAAAATACTGTAAACAGCGACCTAAATGTATTTCTGCTTGTGAAATCCTTCAACACTGGACAAATGATATTTTTAGCCACTACATTTTTACGTTAGACAATTTGTGTCTGCATCTGAGATGTCCAACTCCAAAAACGATAGTGTTTTTCTTTTGCAGCCGGTTTTACATAACTACAAAAATATTAAACATTCCTTTGTTTTTCAAATGCATTGATTCTTGTGTAGAATGTTTTGCTGATTCTAAAAAACTTTAAATTGGAGGTATATGACAGAAACACTGCTTTTACAGCAAAATACCGACGGTATACCAGCAAAAATTGGTAGGCATGACTTAATTCCACCCAAAAAGCAATCCCTAGTGAAATAGTTAATACTTGCTATACAAACAGTCAATAGACTGAGCTAATACGTGTGGCTAAATTAGTGATTGTGAGCTATTCTTATTTTAATATATTGTAATAGGTCAAGTTTTGTAAGAATTGATAGATAATTGATTTTGTTTATTTGGGAGAATTGAATCAAGTCATCGAAGTTAAGATAGCTAAAAAATTAAGAATAGAATTGTGATGTTTTTTCAATGAATTGTATCGATTCTCACATGCCATATGATGCAAAAGAATTCGGTGTTAACTTGTTGATGAGTATTGAATCGGATTAATTTTTTAAAGCCTAATAAACATCTCTGTCAACTGCTGTTGCAATAATTATTTTGAGTGAGTGTTATACAAAACATAAAAAGTAATTAGCGAAATATACTTAATACAGTGGGTTTTGTAAAGTGGGCACCTGCGCCTCAATGTTACAGATAGCTCTAATACAGCGCTGTGCAAAATTATGAGACTGCCCTCTATGTTTTAAAAAATCATAAAATGTCTCTATTTTGATCACAGTTACAGCCTCAAATTTCCTTTTAGTCCTTACAATGTGCATATCAACAGACTCAGAATTTTGTGCTGAGAGAATGATATAAAGTGCAACTATGTGCACTGTATATGGACGCAAATATTTTTTACTACTCAACTTATCACACTTTGTATTTTTCAAATGGCATGTTATTACTCATATCAACATTAACTTAAATGGTTGGTTAATTAATATTTTATTGTTATATTGTAATATCATAAACATTTGAATAAAATATGGTAAGAAATTAGTTAATATTTTAAATTTAATTAATCACATTCAGCTTTGATCAGATTTGTTTTACTTTAATCTGGTGCCACTAATCTGTTAATTAGATTTAGTTCAATGTTTTAGCACAAATTTATTAGATAACTTTGTATAGAGCACAAAAATCTGCATTCATTGATATATATATCTATATATATATATATATGTTATTGACAATAGGGGGAGTTGGAGGTTGGAAGGTCCTATAGAACTTTGCAAACAACTTCAGCTCGGAGGCGGTCTCATAATTTTACACAGCTCTGGATATTAAAACTTCTTTTAAGACTAAAAATGCAAGCTTGGTAATCACAGATGCAACATAACAGTCTTATTAAAAACTGACAAAGAGAACTAGAAAATAATTGTCATTAACAGATTAAATGATATAAAAGTTGATCACGCTAACAGGGCTGTTGAGACTGAGGATGTTAGTATACATGTGGTACATTTTATTAAAGCTCAGTAATGCATCCGTCTTTTACATAAACTCGGTTATTAAAGCTCGGTAAAGCATCCGTCTTTTACATAAAAAGCTTCGTTTTTTGTGTGTTATTCTTTCCAGTTTCCATACATTTGGTGGGAACCACCAAATTACCTACTTTGGGCAATTATTTGGCTATTGAGGGCAGCAAACCACCACTTTGAGATGTTCATTATTACAAAAATATTCAACTTTATTTCAAATTAGCAATTTACAAGCGCAAACTTTTTATCAAATAGTGAAATCAATGTAAAACATACAATTTTGATGACGTTATTAAAATCGTTTTAAACCTTAATAATCTTGCCAAACCGACAAAAAAGCAAAATCTTACAAAAATTTGCAAAAAAAACTCCATACATGTAATCACAAAGCACCCATTAGTTTACCTTATAACATAAATTTGATACTTGAGACAATTTTACAAAATATTTTACACCGAACACGTGTTTGTGATATCCATGTCAACTAACATTCTTTCTCTTCTTCGCAGGTGTTCATCAGTGTTGAGTAGACCGTTGATCTATATATATCAATAGACAGAACAAACGAAAATAACTCCTGTTGGTGACCGTTACTTTTTCAACTAGTAACAATCAATCCCATAACACAAACAAATCGGTACAGGAAAAAAATTGTTTTTGCTGCCTATTCGATAGAATACTGTTTAATGAAATCGCTATTTACCTTACGTTTATCGCTGGATGCTATTGGGTTCCCACTTAGTAAGCGATCACCAAATAGCAAAATTCATCAGAGAAACTAAATAGTTACAAAAAAGTAAAGTGGAATCGTTTTGACAGACCGGGAAATATTCGACTAGCTGTTTTTGGTTTTTGACCCGCTCTCCGCTCTTTTTTAATGTTCATGCCAAAATAGTGTGTACGTACGTGTTGTTTTGAGGTTTACTTTTGTGCTTAACCATACCTTATCATCATGATTCGGTGTATTTAATGAGAAAAAACTACGCGTATGGCGTTATCAACCGCGCTATTTTAACTTGTTTAACTTGAAAGCTCTACTCTTAGTATTGTTGTGGAAGTCAGCGCTGACTAGCCACTTGCAAGTGGTTTCTGCGTACAAGTTGCCTTACACCGAATGAGGAATAGCTCTCATGCACAACTGTAATTGTGGCAAGCAAGGTGTCTGGTGAATAATGGCTCTTTATTTACACAAGCTTTATAAGCATGAAAAGATGTAATGCTGAAATGAGTTAATAACAAATACTCAACCAGTTACACTTGTAAATGTAAGAATGTTAAGATATATATATATGTTACAAAGATATACAAAGCTGCACAAAGGTAAGTTAATGTTACCACGCTGTTCTTAATGAACATTAAGAACATAGCTATGTGCTCTTTGTTGTCTCTCACTAGGGTATCTTCTCTTGTTGCATATCCTTACCCCTCCTGCTTAACACTGGAGCACCTTTGCTTATATAGCAAGTGCTGGGTGTTAATCTATGGGCTTTCTGCGCAAGCTAACTTTTGGGCTAATCCGAAAATGGTTGAACACTTATGATAATTAGAGAAAGCTCAGCTCAGCAAATCCATTACAATATTCTATCATTCTATTAGACTGAAATAGATGGTTCGGATTTTTCACTCAATAAATAGTACGAAGAATTCGCGTAATTATTAGAGCTTTATTTTCATTAAAAATTTGCAATTTTGTCGGAACAGCTCAACATTTACCGGACGGCCGCTAAAACAGGTATTTAAGACTATTTACTGAGAAAAATTGGGATTTACTGGGAAAATTAGCAAAAACTACAGCTATAAGTTATTCTTTCTGCTATCAAGTAAAATCACATGAGGATTAAGTTGGCAATATTAGCTTGATCGCGTAAAGACACAAGATACAACTGGCTCGCTTCCATTTCTTTGAAGTTCAAATTGCTAAATACAGTGATGAAATTTATAATAGCCCTTAGAGGTTTGGGATTTGTGACAGTATAGAAGTTTTTGTTTTGTTATACTTACTTCATTGCTACACCATACAATTCAAAAACAGTGTACAGTACTTGATGATCATACCTGGTTCGTCAGCTGATATGGAGCAAACATTTCGTGAGCTCATGCTGTGCAGGCTAAAACCAATGATATACAGACCCCATATACAGGGTCTGTATATCATTGCTAAACCCACAACCAGCTTGGACTATATAAGGCTGCAAAGCTTGCATTGTGTGCTAAGAATTTCGTAGTCTAATTCAGAAGGCAGCCAACGAAAACCTCATTCTCCACCAACTAGACGTCAAAGGGGCCTATCTCAATGCTCCTATTGATAAAGAAATATATTTAGCTCCACCGCTCGGTTATGAACCTAAAACTTACGCTCTCGAGAAACTCACATATAGACTCAACAAATGATGTATGGACTAATACACAGCGGATGTATGTGGTTCGAAACACTAACTAACTTTCTAAAATCAAATGGATTCAAATCAAATTCTCATGACCCCTGTGTGTTACCAACGGTGAGGAGAGTTGCGAGGAATACATTTTACTTGTATTCTGAGTTGACGACATTATCTTGGCAGGATAATCTACAAAATACATCGAAACTACCAAACAACTCCAAAGTAAATTCGAAATCGATGATCGTGAAAAGCTCAACTGGTTCCTGGGTATCGATTTCAAATGAAACACTGACGGAAGCTACACTATCGACCAATCCAGATATGCCAAACAAGTACTAGCACGCTACGACATGGCTGAATGCAAATCAGTATTCACCCCAAGCACCAGCGGAATACAACTCCAAAAGGCTATACCGATGACGAATACGAACAAGTTTGCAAATCCGGGTTTCTCTATCGCGAGGTAATTGGCAGTTTAATATACTTAACGACAGCGATGAGACCAGATATCAGTTGGACTGTATCTAAGCTTTCGCAATACCTTGATAAACCCGGACCAGCCCAAGTCACGGTGGTAAAACATTTATTACGTTATCTCAGCGGTACTGTAACGCATGGCCTAACCTACTGCCCAACTAGTGGTATACTCGAAGGTTTTGCTGACTCTGACTGGGCGGGTGACGTAGACGATCGTCGCTCCACAACAGGATTTATTATGACACTCGGTTCAGCGCCTATCAGCTGGAGATCAACCAAGCAATCAACCATAGTATTATCAAGCTGCAAAGCAGAATACGTCGCATTGAGCGAGGCCACCAAAGAAATGATTTACCTCTGATCCTTCTGCTCCTCACTCGACATAAAACAACCCGAACAAAACACTATGTATTCAGATAAGCAAGGTGTATTGGCTCTTACAAAAGGGGAGGGACATCATTCGCGGTCCAATCATATCAACATTTGTCATCACTTTATCCGAGAACAAACCAGTATCATTTACAAACACATCGCCTCCGAGTCAAACATCGCCGATGTACTTACAAAACCTCTTGAGAAAATCAAACACTTTACTGCCATTAGAATACTAGGAATGAGCGTTATTGATTGAGGGGGTGTGTTAAACTAACAATAAAACCGCTATTTTATTACTTATACTACAATGTTATGTTTAGCAGTTGCCTCCACCATGGACAAGAAAGAACAACTCCTAAATGTGATCATTTTATATTCACTATTTTTATCCTAAAATCCTCTGTGCGTTTCTCTCATCCTGTATAAATTATGAAGGCAATACATGTTAATCAAAGCTCACACTATTAAATCCATGGCATCGAACTCTATCTCAACACAGATTCCAGCGCATGAGAATCAAAATGAAAAATGTTTCGAAATATTATCATTTTTTCATTTTGATTGTTTCCACTTCGTTTTCCCACCCAGTTTTTACTTGGATTTTAACGGTGGTAATTACTGATCAAGGAAATATTTATCAACTCTGGCCCACATGTTTATATAAATATTTTTTGTTCCAATCAAAAATATGTTCTATTAAAGGTTTTTGGTTATTTTCAAATGGATATAATCTACAGTTAACAGAAATACAAGTATTTAGGTAGTGCGCGGTCCGAGCATGCTCTGATGGTATACTCGCAATAGTTATTGAATTCTTATAAATGACCGATTCGCTAAATACAAAATAATTTTAGTTTGAGTACAAGCAATTAAAAGATACAAGAATTTTATAAAATATAAAATGACCACAAAAATCATTGTACTTATTTGTTAGTCTATCATTGAACTACTACTACTGGCAGTTTCATGACAGTTGTTGCCTTCAACAACGTCATTCATGAAACTGCTAATAGTTAATCAACAGAAAATTAACAAAAAACCGAAACCATTTTTAACCCTATGCGTTGCTCCAATAGCTGCAGAGCACTTCATTTTTAGTACTCGTATTAATTCTGAATTCCATCATTAGTAGGTAAGTGGAAGCAGTAGGATATATGCTGTATGGGTGTATAAGGACATATTATATAGTTTGTAACTTATTTGTGCAGTTTGGGTTGTTTGAATGTAAAGCTTTTTTACCTTCTACTTTTTATTAGGCCCAGCAATAAACAAATGGTTAGTTAATGGTGCAGAATATACACAAGTTCTGTACTCATAATTCACAAGTTGGCCTATTTGTGGATAATGAATAAATTTCTCCTTGAATTTTTGGTGAGAGAATAGAATGCAGTGAGTTTACAGTATACTACGGTATGAACAGAACAAGTTCAATGTAACGTTGTCAAACAATAATATCAATTACTATTGCAAAACTAACAACGTATGTTTGACAAGTATACATTGAATTTGTTCTGTTCATACTGCGGTATACTCTAAATGCTGTTATCACTTTTGAAAATTCAGCGCGACTTCTCAGCTATGTATGAAATGAATGGCTGCTCTAAAGCAATAAAATTTTGCAGTTACTCCGAGACCCTTTATGATCAGTAAGGTTTTTAATTAGGTCTTACAAGCAAAATGGCCACCAAATTTACTGGACTGCAAACTTTGGATGTGGAGAAATTTGAAAAAGAGAAGCAACTGAGAGAGATCGGTAGTCAAGCTGTCTGGTCACTATCATCATGTAAACCAGGTGTGAAATTTTCTTACTGCTCATTCATCTCAAGTTGGCATCATTCATCTCAAGTTGGCATCATTCATCTCAAGTTGGCATCATTCATCTCAAGTTGGCATCATTCATCTCAAGTTGGCATCATTCATCTCAAGTTGGCATCATTCATCTCAAGTTGGCATCATTCATCTCAAGTAGGCATCATTCATCTCAAGTTGGCATCATTCATCTCAAGTTGGCATCATTCATCTCAAGTTGGCATCATTCATCTCAAGTTGGCATCATTCATCTCAAGTTGGCATCATTCATCTCAAGTTGACATCATTCATCACAAGTTGGCATCATTCATCTCAAGTTGACATCATTCATCTCAAGTTGGCATCATTCATCTCAAGTTGGCATCATTCATCTCAAGTAGGCATCATTCATTTCAAGTTGGCATCATTCATCTCAAATAGGCATCATTCATTTCAAGTTGGCATCATTCATCTCAAGTAGGCATCATTCATCTCAAGTTGGCACCATTCATCTCAAGTAGGCATCATTCATTTCAAGTTGGCATCATTCATCTCAAGTTGGCATCATTCATCTCAAGTTGACATCATTCCTCTCAAGTTGACATCATTCATCTCAAGTTGGCATCATTCATCTCAAGTTGGCATCATTCATCTCAAGTTGGCATCATTCATCTCAAGTTGGCATCATTCATCTCAAGTTGGCATCATTCATCTCAAGTTGGCATCATACATCTCAAGTTAGCATCATTCATCTCAAGTTGGCATCATTCATCTCAAGTTGGCATCATTCATCTCAAGTAGGCATCATTCATCTCAAGTTGGCACCATTCATTTCAAGTAGGCATCATTCATTTCAAGTAGGCATCATTCATCTCAAGTTGGCACCATTCATCTCAAGTAGGCATCATTCATTTCAAGTTGGCGTCATTCATCTCAAGTAGGCATCATTCATCTCAAGTTGGCACCATTCATCTCAAGTAGGCATCATTCATTTCAAGTTGGCATCATTCATCTCAAGTTGGCATCATACATCTTTAGTAGGCATCATACATCTCAAGTTGGCATCATTCATCTCAAGTTGGCATCATACATCTTTAGTAGGCATCATACATCTCAAGTTGGCATCATTCATCTCAAGTTGGCATCATTCATCTCAAGTTAGCATCATTCATCTCAAGTAGGCATCATTCATCTCAAGTTGGCACCATTCATCTCAAGTAGGCATCATTCATTTCAAGTTGGCATCATTCATCTCAAGTTGGCATCATACATCTTTAGTAGGCATCATACATCTCAAGTTGGCATCATTCATCTCAAGTTGGCATCATACATCTTTAGTAGGCATCATACATCTCAAGTTGGCATCATTCTTCTCAAGTTGGCATCATTCATCTCAAGTTGGCATCATACATCTTTAGTAGGCATCATACATCTCAAGTTGGCATCATTCATCTCAAGTTGGCATCATACATCTCAAGTTGGCATCATTCATCTCAAGTAGGCATCATTCATCTCAAGTTGGCATCATTCATCTCAAGTTGGCATCATTCATCTCAAGTAGGCATCATTCATCTCAAGTAGGCATCATTCATCTCAAGTAGGCATCATACATCTCAAGTTGGCATCATTCATCTCAAGTTAGCATAATTCATCTCAAGTAGGCATCATTCATCTCAAGTAGGCATCATTCATCTCAAGTTGGCATCATACATCTCAAGTTGGCATCATTCATCTCAAGTTGGCATCATTCATCTCAAGTTGGCATCATTCATCTCAAGTTGGCATCATTCATCTCAAGTTGGCATCATTCATCTCAAGTAGGCATCATTCATCTCAAGTTGGCATCATTCACCTCAAGTTGGCATCATTCACCTCAAGTTAGCATAATTCATCTCAAGTAGGCATCATTCATCTCAAATAGGCATCATTCATCTCAAGTTGGCATCATACATCTCAAGTTGGCATCATTCATCTCAAGTTGGCATCATTCATCTCAAGTTGGCATCATTCATCTCAAGTTGGCATCATACATCTCAAGTTGGTATCATTCATCTCAAGTTGGCATCATTCATCTCAAGTTGGCATCATACATCTCAAGTTGGCATCATGCATCTCAAGTTGGTATCATTCATCTCAAGTTGGCATCATTCATCTCAAGTTGGCATCATTCATCTCAAGTTGGCATCATTCATCTCAAGTTGGCATCATTCATCTCAAGTAGGCATCATTCATCTCAAGTAGGCATCATTCATCTCAAGTTGGCATCATTCATCTCAAGTTGGCATCATTCATCTCAAGTTGGCATCATTCATCTCAAGTAGGCATCATTCATCTCAAGTAGGCATCATTCATCTCAAGTAGGCATTCATCTCAAGTAGGCATCATACATCTCAAGTTGGCATCATTCATCTCAAGTTAGCATAATTCATCTCAAGTAGGCATCATTCATCTCAAGTAGGCATCATTCATCTCAAGTTGGCATCATTCATCTCAAGTTGGCATCATTCATCTCAAGTAGGCATCATACATCTCAAGTTGGCATCATTCATCTCAAGTTAGCATAATTCATCTCAAGTAGGCATCATTCATCTCAAGTTAGCATAATTCATCTCAAGTAGGCATCATTCATCTCAAGTTGGCATCATACATCTCAAGTTGGCATCATTCATCTCAAGTTGGCATCATTCATCTCAAGTTGGCATCATTCATCTCAAGTTGGCATCATTCATCTCAAGTTGGCATCATTCATCTCAAGTAGGCATCATTCATCTCAAGTTGGCATCATTCATCTCAAGTTAGCATAATTCATCTCAAGTAGGCATAATTCATCTCAAGTAGGCATCATTCATCTCAAGTTGGCATCATACATCTCAAGTTGGCATCATTCATCTCAAGTTGGCATCATTCATCTCAAGTTGGCATCATACATCTCAAGTTGGCATCATTCATCTCAAGTTGGCATCATTCATCTCAAGTTGGCATCATTCATCTCAAGTAGGCATCATTCATCTCAAGTTGGCATCATTCATCTCAAGTTGGCATCATTCATCTCAAGTTGGCATCATACATCTCAAGTTGGTATCATTCATCTCAAGTTGGCATCATTCATCTCAAGTTGGCATCATACATCTCAAGTTGGCATCATTCAACCCAAGTAGGCATCATTCATCTCAAGTAGGCATCATACATCTCAAGTTGGCATCATTCATCTCAAGTTGGCATCATTCATCTCAAGTAGGCATCATTCATCTCAAGTTGGCATCATTCATCTCAAGTTAGCATCATTCATCTCAAGTTGGCATCATTCATCTCAAGTAGGCATCATTCATCTCAAGTTGGCATCATTCATCTCAAGTTGGCATCATTCATCTCAAGTAGGCATCATACATCTCAAGTTGGCATCATTCATCTCAAGTTAGCATAATTCATCTCAAGTAGACATCGTTCATCTCAAGTAGGCATCATTCATCTCAAGTTGGCATCATTCATCTCAAGTTGGCATCATACATCTCAAGTTGGCATCATACATCTTTAGTAGGCATCATTCATCTCAAGTTGGCATCATTCATCTCAAGTTGGCATCATTCATCTCAAGTAGGCATCATTCATCTCAAGTTGGCATCATTCATCTCAAGTTGGCATCATTCATCTCAAGTAGGCATCATTCATCTCAAGTAGGCATCATTCATCTCAAGTAGGCATCATACATCTCAAGTTGGCATCATTCATCTCAAGTTAGCATAATTCATCTCAAGTAGGCATCATTCATCTCAAGTAGGCATCATTCATCTCAAGTTGGCATCATACATCTCAAGTTGGCATCATTCATCTCAAGTTGGCATCATTCATCTCAAGTTGGCATCATTCATCTCAAGTTGGCATCATTCATCTCAAGTTGGCATCATTCATCTCAAGTAGGCATCATTCATCTCAAGTTGGCATCATTCACCTCAAGTTAGCATAATTCATCTCAAGTAGGCATCATTCATCTCAAGTAGGCATCATTCATCTCAAGTTGGCATCATACATCTCAAGTTGGCATCATTCATCTCAAGTTGGCATCATTCATCTCAAGTTGGCATCATACATCTCAAGTTGGTATCATTCATCTCAAGTTGGCATCATTCATCTCAAGTTGGCATCATACATCTCAAGTTGGCATCATACATCTCAAGTTGGTATCATTCATCTCAAGTTGGCATCATCCATCTCAAGTTGGCATCATTCATCTCAAGTTGGCATCATTCATCTCAAGTTGGCATCATTCATCTCAAGTTGGCATCATACATCTCAAGTTGGCATCATTCATCTCAAGTTGGCATCATTCATCTCAAGTTGGCATCATTCATCTCAAGTTGGCATCATTCATCTCAAGTAGGCATCATTCATCTCAAGTAGGCATCATTCATCTCAAGTAGGCATTCATCTCAAGTAGGCATCATACATCTCAAGTTGGCATCATTCATCTCAAGTTAGCATAATTCATCTCAAGTAGGCATCATTCATCTCAAGTAGGCATCATTCATCTCAAGTTGGCATCATACATCTCAAGTTGGCATCATACATCTTTAGTAGGCATCATTCATCTCAAGTTGGCATCATTCATCTCAAGTAGGCATCATTCATCTCAAGTTGGCATCATTCATCTCAAGTAGGCATCATTCATCTCAAGTTGGCATCATTCATCTCAAGTAGGCATCATACATCTCAAGTTGGCATCATTCATCTCAAGTTAGCATAATTCATCTCAAGTAGGCATCATTCATCTCAAGTTAGCATAATTCATCTCAAGTAGGCATCATTCATCTCAAGTTGGCATCATACATCTCAAGTTGGCATCATTCATCTCAAGTTGGCATCATTCATCTCAAGTTGGCATCATTCATCTCAAGTTGGCATCATTCATCTCAAGTTGGCATCATTCATCTCAAGTAGGCATCATTCATCTCAAGTTGGCATCATTCATCTCAAGTTAGCATAATTCATCTCAAGTAGGCATAATTCATCTCAAGTAGGCATCATTCATCTCAAGTTGGCATCATACATCTCAAGTTGGCATCATTCATCTTAAGTTGGCATCATTCATCTCAAGTTGGCATCATACATCTCAAGTTGGCATCATTCATCTCAAGTTGGCATCATTCATCTCAAGTTGGCATCATTCATCTCAAGTAGGCATCATTCATCTCAAGTTGGCATCATTCATCTCAAGTTGGCATCATTCATCTCAAGTTGGCATCATACATCTCAAGTTGGTATCATTCATCTCAAGTTGGCATCATTCATCTCAAGTTGGCATCATACATCTCAAGTTGGCATCATTCAACCCAAGTAGGCATCATTCATCTCAAGTAGGCATCATACATCTCATGTTGGCATCATTCATCTCAAGTTGGCATCATTCATCTCAAGTAGGCATCATTCATCTCAAGTTGGCATCATTCATCTCAAGTTAGCATCATTCATCTCAAGTTGGCATCATTCATCTCAAGTAGGCATCATTCATCTCAAGTTGGCATCATTCATCTCAAGTTGGCATCATTCATCTCAAGTAGGCATCATACATCTCAAGTTGGCATCATTCATCTCAAGTTAGCATAATTCATCTCAAGTAGACATCATTCATCTCAAGTAGGCATCATTCATCTCAAGTTGGCATCATTCATCTCAAGTTGGCATCATACATCTCACGTTGGCATCATACATCTTTAGTAGGCATCATTCATCTCAAGTTGGCATCATTCATCTCAAGTTGGCATCATACATCTCAAGTTGGCATCATACATCTTTAGTAGGCATCATTCATCTCAAGTTGGCACCATTCATCTCAAGTTGGCATCATTCATCTCAAGTTAGCATCATTCATCTCAAGTTGGCATCATTCATCTCAAGTAGGCATCATTCATCTCAAGTTGGCATCATTCATCTCAAGTTGGCATCATTCAACTCAAGTTGGCATCATTCAACTCAAGTTGGCATCATTCAACTCAAGTTGGCATCATTCAACTCAAGTTGGCATCATTCAACTCAAGTTGGCATCATAAATCTTTAGTAGGCATCATTCAACTCAAGTTGGCATCATTCAACTCAAGTTGGCATCATTCATCTCAAGTAGGCATCATACATCTCAAGTTGGCATCATTCATCTCAAGTTGGCATCATTCATCTCAAGTAGGCATCATTCATCTCAAGTTGGCATCATTCACCTCAAGTTGGCATCATTCATCTCAAGTAGGCATCATACATCTCAAGTTGGCATCATTCAACTCAAGTTGGCATCATTCAACTCAAGTTGGCATCATTCAACTCAAGTTGGCATCATTCAACCATGTTGGCATCATAAATCTTTAGTAGGCATCATTCAACTCAAGTTGGCATCATTCAACTCAAGTTGGCATCATAAATCTTTAGTAGGCATCATTCATCTCAAGTTGGCATCACTCAACTCAAGTAGGCATCATTCATCTTTAGTAGGCATCATTCATCTCAAGTTGGCATCATACATCTCAAGTTGGCATCATTCATCTCAAGTTGGCATCATACATCTCAAGTTGGCATCATTCATCTCAAGTAGGCATCATTCATCTCAAGTTGGCATCGTTCAACTCAAGTTGGCATCATTCAACTCAAGTTGGCATCATTCAACTCAAGTTGGCATCATTCAACTCAAGTTGGCATCATTCAACTCAAGTTGGCATCATAAATCTTTAGTAGGCATCATTCATCTCAAGTTGGCATCATTCAACTCAAGTAGGCATCATTCATCTTTAGTAGGCATCATTCATCTCAAGTTGGCATCATTCATCTCAAGTTGGCATCATTGAAAGAGAGCGTAAAATTAATACTCTTATAATCTTAGATGAAATATTCATTCAAATATAACTTGTACTTTTATGGATTGAATGCGAAGACTAACCATAATTAATGAGAATTCATTAGCTTGCATCCTACTTTGTATGCAGTATAATTACTCTTCACATGAGCTTTTTTTGAGGCTAAAGGCTGGTTCACACTATACTGTCGTATTTCAGCGTTGATGCCACAATACTTCGGTGATGGTCGATGATAACGATGTTCACACTATTAAAACCCCATCTGCGTTTACATCAGCAAATACTCTGTGACGTAGTGTTCTCTTTTTTTTTAAATTTTTGCGAAGAAATCCCTTTGTTTTTGCTTGCTGAAATCAAATACTAGTCCCGCAGTGACTGTCATAAACGGAAATTAATAAATCATGCTATCCACAACCGCAAATTACCATCGCTAAAATGGTTCACAATCGAAAGGAGGCCGCCGATACTCAGCGAAATATCGGAAAAGTTCGACAGCTGCAAACTTTCCCGACGTGTCCGCGCTGCTTTATTGATGCTATTAGTTTACGGTTCAAATAATCGCTGATGAACGCCGAAAGGAAAACGCTGACAAACGGCGATATAGTGTAAACCAGCCTATCGGCAGCAATAGTGTTGTCACACTGTAAATCCATACTAGAGCAATGACAGCAAACTGACTTCAATAGTTAAACCATAACTGTCACAACATTTTTATCGTATTTTCAAGGTAAATCACACACGCTGTTTCCGATTTTGTACTCAAAATAAAGATTGGTCCACTAACTTTTGAAGTCATGAAGGCTTTTTTAAAACCATTCAGTATCCGTCTCGAAAACAGAACAATCGGTACAACAATCGGCCCATAAATGTGTGATGTAGCCTAGCTTTTTGGGAATGGAAGTTAGGAATTTTTTTTCCTATTTAGATAGGCTACGTCACATATTTATGGGCGGAGCTTGTTGTCCCGATTGTGTTGTTTTCGAAACGAATATTGAAACGCTTTAAAAAGCATTTGTGGCTTTAAAAGTTAGTAGACCAATCTTTATTTTGAGTACAAAATCGGAATCAGCTTGTCTGATTTACTTTGAAAATACGATAAAAATTGTACGTGACAGTTATGGTTTAATGTAAAGTATGGCTGCATAAGATTTATGTCAGTATCCATATAGCCAATTACAACATTCACAACCTATATTCATAACCATTCATAACCTACATTCACAACATATAGCACATTACAACAATCACAACCTTCTTTATAATGGCATAAGGTACATGCAAGAGTAACATAAAAATACATGTAAATCTTGGATGAACAGGGTTAGACTTCTCAAATATGCTGACCCAGGAGAATGCGTCTTGTAGGATACGCGTTTACTAAGTAAGACTTTTGTTCTAGCTTGTGTAAACTTAGAATTATCAGGTTGACATCGCAACATTGGTAATATAATATATCTTGTACTGAGTATGACATTGGAGATATAGTCATAAAATGGTGCCTCCATTTAATTTGTCGTTATAAATATAGCAGTGTATATGGTATCCGAATTTAATTTTCTCAGGTTTTGGAATTCAGCAGTTGCGAGAGCCAAGCACAACAAAATTCTGGCAATCGGATGATGCTACTCCCCATTACATCAACATTCAGTTTAAGCGCAAGATGCTCATATCAGACCTTTGTATCTACATGGACTATAAGAATGATGAAAGCTATACACCCAATAAGTGAGTTGGACTGCAAATATACTCTGACTCCTATCAGTTATATTCCTCCTAGTTATCCAAACTTTGATTAACTTGCCAGCACATACAGCAGTAGATTTTTCTCTACATCAGTAGTTAGGGCCACTTATGATCAGTTGGTCAGTTTTCGAGTCCCACAAAGGTCACTGGTGATGTTATGAAGAGTTTCCTACTTTCATCGCGTCTGGGCTGCATCAGACAAAAGTCTGTAGGCCCTGCTCAGAAACAGCCCCAGGTCGCTTTCTTGCAGGAGTATCACACTACAATTAATCCATGAGTTTTTTCTGTGCATCAACTAGCTAACTAAATGGGTGCTCTGTTGTGGAATCTAGCCACTTTAACTTTCCCTTGCATTTATTGGTACGGAAAACAATTGTTTGAAAACAGAAAAATCACTTTACAGTTATAAAGATTTTACATTTGAGCAATGGCTTCATCTACGCAATCTGCAGCTATTCATGCCCTCATGAAAGTTTTCCGAGTCTCTGTTAGAATATACCTTTCGGGATGGGAAGCTGTAAATAAACAAGATTAATCTATTCCTACATCTACTGACGCCTCTGAATACTGTTTGGAACAGTGTGTACGTTGTTGCTATTTAGTTGTATTTTGTACTTTGGAACACTGTTGCAGCTATTGGGTGATTCTACTGTCACATACAAACAGCCAATGGTGTTGTGTGTTAGCATTTTAAAGGAGATAGTCATATTGACCACTTTATATGTAGCCTTCATTTCTATCTTTTTGTCATAGGATATCAATTCGAGCTGGTGCACATTTCCATGACCTAGTTGAGGTGGAGCTGATTGAACTGCATGAGCCAAATGGGTGGGTGCGAGTGCCTCTTCGCAATCGTAGCAATAGGATGGTTAAAGCTTTCATGCTGCAGGTAAAGTTAGGCTCTACATGAAAGACTTGCATAATGCTGTGTTAACGGATTGTTTAACTTGGCCATAGTTTTTAGTACCTTTAAAACCGTGTGCAGAAAAGAGAAACACACTCACAAAAAGTCAGAAATTGTTGTGGAATGGTGAGAATACTTATGAAAATTACCCCAAACAGAGTGGTCATTGTTTTTGTAGATCGTCATTGTGTCAAACCATCAGAATGGTAAAGACACTCATTTACGGGAGATAAAAATTCATTCGCCGATGTCCCAGACAGAATTGAACCCGCACACCGCACTTATCCCTCCCAAGTTTAGCAGTGTCGATATGATGCAGTTTGCCATACGCTGATAGCGGAATGGAAGGTTGTTAGAGCAGATGGAAGAAATACTAACATTTTAACTGCAGTTTTATGGATATGCTGAAGGGCAAAGGATGTTTGTGAAACTGGCAAGACTATTCACGCAATCATGCTTATCCTTGTCAGTTCTTGGAATTTAATGCTGTCTCGGAAACTGAGTTTGTGTTTATAACTTTCTTTGTATGACCTGAAGGAGATTGTTTGTCAATGATGGATAGTTTGTCTATTTCTACATCTACCGAATTTGCGCTTATCAGTCTAAAAAAAACTTGGTGAGATGTGTGATAAATGATTGCAGTAGTCACACCAACTCACCAAGGTTTGTGTGTGATGTTTGGTGAGATTTACAATATAATTTGTTTATTTGCTAGTTTTGTTTTTTATACACTTTTCATCAAAGCTATTTATTAAGGACGATGTGTTGTGTTTTGTAAATAACCTACAATGTGCCATATTTAATTCTGACCACACTTGCAAAATCTGTATAAGCAGAGTAATGGCACACTGACAGCAAAACAATCTCATTTGATGTCAAGTGAACTAAGTGTGTATAAACTAATATATCTAATCAGATGTCTATGTAGTTGGGTGGCGGAAATCATGAGGTTTCAGAGTATTCTAGACAAGCAATTCAGCGAGTATGTACTTGAAAGAGACTTCTAAAACGAGTAATCAAAACACTGTTGCAACAACTTCTTGAGTGAGCGGTGTTCAGATGAATACAGATAAACTAGGTTCACAACATATTTGCATTTTCAATTGGATGATGTAGGGGTGCTGAGTATAGAAAATTCAGAGTTTTTACGAAGAAATTGTGCAAGATCAACAAAAGAGTGGTTGCGCACTGTTAAAGTGTATAAGTTTGGTTTTTTGTAAAATTACCGCTAAGAAAGAAACTATCAGCGCGGCCTGTAAAGTTTTGTTGAGCAAAAATAGCTGCTATCCGGCAAAACGGCCAGTGGGACAGTCAACTGAAGGCATTCAATCTAGTAAAGCAGTTGTTCACAGAATCTTCAGCATCGGCTATGTACGTTTTACTCCGACAGGCTTTTGTTACTATGGATCTTAGCAGTCACAGTGTGAAGACTATATCAGAGTTAGTACCAGATATACCTAGTTCCAAGTATTTGATTAATGATCATGACTCATTGACAGAGATACGCAGCCATGAAGATAAAACTGTTTGATATGAGTGGAGACCCAAAAAAATTCTGCAATATGTCTTGACGGTGAGCAGATCATAAACTGACCATTTTGTAAAGAGACAAGTTCCTAGACATGTTGATTGCCAAGAACAAACGATTTTGGCTTAGGGTTTACAAGTGTGACTCCAAGATTCATTCCAATAATGAAAAGTTCTATCAAGCTCCAGTTGCATTTACCTGGTCATCTCTGTTTGAAACCCATGGTGCTTGATGTTGATATGATAGATTGAATAGAGCAGTATAGTTCAAAAGTAGTACTTTTAAATACTGGTAGATTGAAAAATCACCTTGAAGCAATAAAAATAGGCAGGAAAAATGCTCGGTGCTCCGTAAACTGATAGAATATGTAACGAATAGTTACTTTGTGACAGCCATACATAGTCAAAGGTTTCACTATCTTGCCCTCATTTGCAAAAACCCTACAAGCCCGATGCTAATTCCTATAATTTTATAACAATCACAAATTGCAAAAACGGCTTAAAAAGGCGTTTTAAATCCTTTGTGTAACTCCGGCATTTTTGAAAAGTATATAGCTCAAAATTTCCAAAGACTTTAGATTTGGTTGCATTTGCAGGTTTGTTGAACAGTCTCGAGTGTCTGGGACTGCCATGTGACAAACAGGAATTGTTTAGTTTTTACAAACGAGGGCACATCGGCAAAAGGTTCTTAATTTTAGAGACTACCGATTATTTTATAAGTTTAAAGAATGCAAATGCTTGAAGATTAACTTTGTATTTGTCTCTAGGTAGAAAGTTGTTTAACTAAAATGCTAAATTATATGGTAGCCAGCTATGTGAAATGTTATCGAGATTGATAAGGCAATGCGGAGTGTGCCAAGTAGAGTCAGAGAAGTCTTCTGAACCCAACAGTCACTCCTGATGGGCCCTTGCAAATACATAGAGGTGACCTGCTCCATTTCAAATGCCAAAGGTATTCGCTACTCATATATTACTACTCAGGATACTCAAAGAGGGCATTATTATGGAAATGGCAGTTTATCAAGGTATGTTTTCTAGACAGTGTTTAAAACTGTATAACATTTGATGATGTAGCATGCCTCAGAGCAAGGTCAAATATACAGAAGACTGGCAAAAGTTCGTGAACTAGGATGGCGCAGATTGAATACAGCACTTTACATTGATACTAAACTGTATTTCCTAATTTGTAAGGAAATTGGATACGTTGGCACCATTTTGTACAGATACACTAAGATCATTGTACCGAAGACACTTTGCGTAAATTACTTACCATTGCTGTATCAAGTGGACTCTGACATTGACTTACTTGAAGAAGAGCTAGGAAAATAATGTATTGCCTTTTTACGTCAATTGATATTGAGAGTTTAGCACAAAAATGCAATATATGGCAAAATATTTGAAAGCATCAACCAAATATTCCAAGGGCAACATACCCAAGGCCAAATCAGCCACTTGCTATGTTAACTACATATTTGCTTGAGTGGTAACAAGATATTTACTTGGAGGAGATTCCTGCGCAAGCTGAATTATGGTAACCTACCTCAACGTACTGTCTTCATAATTAAAAGTTAAGGCCCAACTTTGCCAAATTCGAAACAAACTATCCAACTATTTCTAGAATTGAGTCTCAATATCCCTCCAAAGGATATACTGTAACTAATTGCGAAATGCTGAAATGTAGAACAGACTACAATTCATCAAAACACAGCCAAGCAAACGGTCTTGTTGAACAAACAGTGCTAAATATCAAGAAGGTTATGATGGCAGTGATATATACATGTATCTATCACTTGTGAACTAGAAAGACACCCCAAAAGCAGATCTGGGATCACCTTAGCAGAAGAGCCAGGTGCCCTTACCAATGAGTGACCCTCAGCTTGCACCAAAGAAGCTTGACACTGAAGGTTTAGCATATTTGTTCTGAAAGTCATTGTAGAGTGAGCAGCATCAAAAACTGTTGAGTCACCTTGAAGCTGGAGAGATAGTTAGAGTACAGACTCAACATCGTAGTAGTAGCACGGGTTTGACTGATGGTTCATATATTTTGCTAGCACCAAATGGTGGTTCTTATTGAAGAACTAAAGGGACATCTTTTTAATATTTTACCAAGTTTCACAGCGGCACTGAGCAGTTAAAATTGAAATAATGATTTATTTGTTTGACACGCCATCTATTTTATAGCGGAATAATGACAGATCAAACAATTAATCAATCAATCATGAACAGACTATGACAACCATACATTGGTCTCTATTACATTTAGCCTATATCTGTTTATAATGTTAAGTAACAGCAAACGGTCTCAAATACCAATAGTAAAAATATACCTGCTCTGGCAACAAGATCCTGAACTCATCAATAAAAACTAACACTCTTTACGTCTACGACTGCAATAGAGAAGATGTGATGAAATTGCTCATAGCCTTGATTGCAGCCTGTTTTTCCAGCCCGTCAACCTTCCATCATTCTTTGTTTAAGACATGTTGTGTTGTTTTGTGTTTTATTTTAACATAACCGTTTTAACTAATTCTTCAATTCTTGGTGTGTTATGTTGGATTGGGAGGAATTATGTTATACACAATTATGTATGTACATCAGTATTGTATTTGCTTAACAATCTTATTCTATTCTGACTATGTTTAGTTTGTGCGTTTGGTTGGGTGAACTTATATGATTAATACTGGCTCAGACACTAGTAAATCGTTAAGCTATTACAAACAATACTGATGGCACTGATGTTTACCAGTAAAAGATACTTCTTCATATCTTCAAGACCAACAATTAAAATACACAACTACCAACATTCTATAACAATATTGCTAATGACAGAAAGTTTAAATAGCCAATGAAAGCTACAATCTTGGCTAAACGGTCATTTATGTTCTTTCGCTCAGTCCCGAACGTCTACAAGTCTCGACAGTCTAACGAGACCCATGACAGTCCATTGATAGCAAGGCTCAACAGTTAAAACAAAAAAGGCTTTAGCAGTAGAAAGAGTCTCAATAGATGGAACAAAAACAGGATCAGCAGACAAAGGAGAAAAAACTTGAGTCATTGGAGCTGCTCTCTTTTACAGTTGTCTCTGTTTGTCCCTAATTTCATTGGGCAGTTTTCTGACAGGCCAATTCACACATCTTCTCTGATGGATTTGTTTAACTAGAAATGCCTAATTTGTTTGTTGATGCTTCTGAAATTATTGTTTTTCTTGATAGTCCTTTAATGTACCTTTTGTTTGCTATTACTATTCATTTACTCCTTATTAATGCTTGCCTTTACTTACAATTGGTGCTGAGCATGAGGTACGAAGCATGAGATTTGTGTTCTCTTTTTGTTTGCCCACTCAGCAGTGAAGCAATAGGTTTGTTTGACAGTAATGCTGGCCAAAATATTGTTTATTGCCACTTGCCGATATGCTGGTGATTAAAATAAAAAGCACGAAGTAGACACTTCTGGAGTGCAAAGCATGACTCGGAAAGATAACTTAGTAATGCCTCACTCTACTAGCAAATATTCTACCAGCAGCTCATACAAAACATGGTACTCTAGATAAACAATGATTTAAAATAAACCACAACATTATGGAGCAACTTTTAACACTCAAACCGATTGCTGATGGACTTGATTTACCTGATGAATGGAAGACATTTGAAAAAGACTTTGAACTTTTCTGAACCGCTATGTTCAAAGATGACACAAATACTAAGGTAAAAGCTGCACCGTTATTGATAACTATAGGAAGACGAAGCAACCAAATATATGACACTTTTACGTGGACAGATGTGGACAAAAATAATTACGACAAAATGATCACTTAGTTCGACCAATATTGTAAGCCACGCATAAATGTAATGGCCAAAACACATGCATTATTCACTTGTAAACAAGAAAACAAAACTGCAGATGAGTTTATCACGCAGCTGCATACCATCGCTAACTTATGTGACTTTCAAATCATGCATGATCAAAGGATGCTGCGAGCCGTGGTTCTCGAACAAGAAAATGATAAAACCAGAAAAAGCTATTTGAACAACTCAACATGGATTTGACTAAGGCATATGAGTTTTATAGACAAGATGAAACTACTACTAGGGACTATCAAACTATGACTGGTCAGACTAAAAATGAACTAGTGAATTCTGTAAAACACAAACGCCCTTACAAAATGCCTACAAGACTATCACAGGCCAATACCCAAACTACCTTAGCCCTGACATGTGAAATTTCTGGCAGTAACCACCCACCCAGGTCGTATCCTGTATACAGCCGTCAGTGCAATAAGTGCAACAGGTTTAACCACTATGCCTCGGTATGCTGTTTTAAACAGACACCCAAGAGCACACAGGAGTCAGTGAACTACAATGTAGCTCTCTTGAAACTACTTATCAGGTGATGAGGAGCAACAAAATGAACAAGTGAACAGAAAAACTGCAAGTCAAAAATCACAAACTACTCACCACGGTGACAGTCTTAGCCAAAGACAACCAAGAAAAAAAAAAGAATTTAAACTAAACACAGCTGCCTCTTGTAACACTTTGAGCACTTATGACTATGAACGATTAAGGCAACCACACTTGACATGCACAAACGCAACCCTGACTCTGCACTTCCCGAAGCTAGACCCAACTGACCGTACTGGAAAAAAATAGAACCTACACTGTTCGCAAAATTTTGTTGATAGACACCAACCAACACAGCCTACTTTCATGGAGCACACACCAAAAGATGAATTTGATGCAGTTTAAAAAACCGATACATATGATCTCAACTACTTGTTACAACCACATTCACAAACTTCTGACAGACTCTGATGACGTTTTACTGGTCTCGGACAATTTTCCGGTGTCTACAAGATTGTGTTAAAAAAAGGCTGCCAGCTCATACAAGTCCCACCACGTAAAGTTTTCCTTTCAATGAAAAATGACTTAAACAAGGAGGTCAGGAAGCTTGAAGACCGTGGTATAGTTGCTAACATAAATTAAGCACCAGACTAGATTAACCACCTACAGCCGGTGAGAGAAACAAATGGGGATATCAGAGTCTGAGAGTTAGAGTTGCCCTCAGAATCTCAACAAGGCAATTAAACGCAACCAGCCACTCATACCTATGATCGATGATGTAACCCGGAACTGAACCAAGCCATATACTTTTTACTGTGTGATGCAAAGGAAGGATTCTACCAGATATCTTTTGATGATTGCTCGGCAGGACTTACTACCTTTTGGACACCCAAAGGAAATACAATTATCTCCTCATGCCCTTTGATAAGTTTCAATAAAGACTGACTGAAGGACTTATCAGGCTGACTGGAATGACAATAGTGGCTGATGTTGTACTGGTTTGCGGCAGAACTCGCCAACAGCATAGCGACAATCTAAAAGCACTGTTTGAATGTACATAGGCTATTGGACTCAAACTCACCAAGAAAAAGTGCTAGTTTTTACAAAACGATCTACTATATGCCAATCATCTAGTGACCTCAAGCGAAATCAAACCAGACCCTAATAGAATACAACCTATACTAAAAATGGAACTACTACAGACTCACAGGGAATGAAGCACTTGGATATGTGACATATATGTCCATGTTTGTCAACAACTTGCAGCCAAATCACAACAGCTGCGAAAACTACTGAAACAAGAACATTTTTTGAATGGGTTCCAGACTAAGCTAACTCTTTTGACAGACTAAAGACCCTACCGACAAACTAAGACACCTTACAATACTTTGACTTTGCACAGTCAATTTTGTTAAAAACTGATGCGTCAACAGCAGGCATTGGTGCAGCCTTACTTCAGCAAGAAAAGCCAATGGCGTATGCCTGTAGGAGCCTAACGACTTGTGAACAAAATTACTTACCTTTAGAACTCGAATGCTTAATATTGTGTTTGCTGTCGAACGCTTTGACCAATTTATATTTGGACAGAGAGACGTGACAATTCATACAGCCCATAAAAATCTTGTGGCGATTTTTAAAAAGTTAATTCTTAAAATTTCACACAGATTACAAACTATGCTGCTCCAACTACAAAAATAACCTAACGTGAAAGTTAGCTGGCAGAAGGAATCAGAGCGGCACAGAGCAGATCTACTCTCTCAGGGCTCCTACTTTGAGATACCCAAATACACACAGCCTTCAGAACACCTTTTTGCTATTTGTAAAAACAACTAGGGCTCATCGCTACAGGGGTACTTGATTGAAGAGATTGATCAGCCACAGCACAAAATGTCAAATTGCAAGACTTATCCTGTCTTACACAGACCCGCTAAAAGAGACAGATTTCTCGACCTATAAATATATATTGTAACCAGGGAGGAGCTCCCGATAGAGAAAGGAATGAAGCTCGCGGGTTGTTATCTCTAGTAATATGCAAAGGAAGCTTTTAATGTTGCTGTATGTGGCTCACAATGAAATCAATTCAACGCTGTGAAAAGCACGCCACATAGTATTTTGGCTAAAAATGACAAGTGATATTACGGAACATGTTAAAAATTGTCCCGAATGCCAACATGACTCTCTAAGCAAAAGGGACAATACATAATCACAATGTACCGGAAGAACTCTGAACTTACCGGAATTCCGGAGACTGTCATACCTAATAATAGGCCACAGTTCACCTCACACCAATTTGCCACATTTTGCAAGATCTAGCATTTTACACACACTAATAGCTCACCACACCACCTGTAGTTGAATAGCAAAGCTGAATCAGCAGTGAAAAGTGCAAGACACATATTATGTAGATGGCCAGATCTAAAACTTGCCCGGCTAGAATATCAGCACACTCCCTTAGAAGCAACAAATACCAGTTCAATATAGCAACTTTTGGGTCAGTCAACAAAATCAGTAATTCCTCAACAAAGGGTAGTGCATCCTCAAAAATCGTCAGGGGAAAAAAAACAATTAAGACGGAGCATGAAAGATTTAAGAAATGAAAGATTTACAGCTATTGCTCCAAGGACAGCCAGTACTTGTTCGCGACTGGCAAAATCATCATCGCCAATGGAGAAAGAATGTAGTTGACAAGCAACTCAGTGACAGATCATACTCACTGTTCAGTGACGATGACATTATATGCAGAAATCGAAGAGACATTCGCCCACTCGAACTGATGTCAGCAGATCACCAGCTAGCCCACACTCAGGAGACTAAGGTTGCTAGCAGTGTTGAAAAGGAAGCTCCCAAATATGCAACCAACGAGAAAATTTCAGATACCCGACGCTCTCAATGTCCTAGGAAGTCACCCCGATACTTGCAACTATGTTACGTAATAAACTTTGACCTGGACACAAACATTAGTAGTAGAGGAGATTTTGAGTGCACTACTACTATTCAATTACTCCTTATTAATGCTCTCCTTTACTTACAGTCTGTTCTGAGCAAGAGATTTGTGTTTTTCACTTGTTTGGCCACTCGGCAGTTGAGCTTTGGGTTTGTTTGACAGTAGTGCTGTCCGAAGTAACGTTTATTGTCAGTTGCCGATATGTTGGTAATTGAAATAAAAAACACGAACTGGAAATTTCTGGTGAGCAAAGTATGACTCA
Organism: Watersipora subatra; assembly: GCF_963576615.1. Taxonomy (NCBI): domain Eukaryota; kingdom Metazoa; phylum Bryozoa; class Gymnolaemata; order Cheilostomatida; family Watersiporidae; genus Watersipora; species Watersipora subatra. The sequence continues at coordinate 30,902,675 of NC_088708.1, read as the reverse complement.
GAAAGATAACTTAGCAATTTCCACACTTTCAAATAATCTACCAACAATTAACACAAAACATTCCATGTGGTTTAGGCATTTCTTCTTTTTGATATCTGTTGTATATGCAGGTGTCTCTCATGCGCCTGATGATGTTTCAAAAACTTAGGCTAAGGAAACCAGATTGGCTTTAAGAGACAAAGCCTTTTACACAGGCCTACAGGATTATGTAACTTTCGCAGCTTATTGAGGTCTCCAAATATATACATGCATATATGTGAGGGTGTATTATGGAGCATTCTTCTTTCTGCTATAGGCTCGTGAAGACGTGGTGAGTGATTATAAAATATGACGTTGTAGGCAAACCTGGTTTCCAAAAAAAGTTAATTCAGTGACAGTGTTGACAGTGTTGACAGTGTTTAGTGCCCGTGTACATATTTGAGAGTGGTGTAAGGATAGGTGTTCAGGGATTGTGTCACAAGAATTAGTAACCTGTTCGTTTCAGGAAGAGCGAGAGTAAGTATTTGATTACTTTTGAGTGGTGGTCCTGGTAGAGGCGATTTCGATATTCTTAATGATGGGTGCATTCAGGTTCAATATTAATGTATTCTCCAGATTAGTTATTAATTATTAACAATAGTAATGCAGCCAATTTGTATAAGTCTTGGCTAATAGAATTTGGCTTATGTGTAAAACTTACCACTCTGCAAAGGAGTAAGACTGAAGGAGGTCAGGATAATTTTAACGGTTGCATTAAACTGGTTGCATTATTTAGTGCACAAGATGGTCATGCGGCTTTACAATCTGTAGGATTTGGTTTGAAATCACATGACTCTATTTATGAGCATGCCATGGAACACCTACAAAGAATATATGGTGGAGAAGAGACAGTGTATGTTAGGACTATCAATTTCGTTACTTATTCTCAGGCATAGGATTAATACTAAAACGGCTATATGTTAGGAGTTGAGAAACTAAGCAGAAAGTTAAACTTGAGTGGTGATGATAACAGGAAAGATAATTTTTGCGATAGATGTTAATGGACTCCGAGAGTCAAAGCTATAGGCAATTGATACAGGAAAATGATTTATATTGGGCAAGGTTATCAGATAATCTCATGACTAAACAACTTGCTCATGAATCAGAAGCTGTAATAAAAGATGTTAAGGCTACAGCTAGAGGTACCGAGGTTTCATAAGTAATGGCCATTATTTCTAGGCAATCTTAACATAAAACTGGAAGCGCTAGTTGTTACTCTAGTGAAGGTGCAAAAGGTAATAAAATCTCTCAGTAGGAATGTAAGGACTATTATGAGAATAGGTCTAAGAAGCGGTATTCCAAGGTTGGGTGTAGATCTTCGCGTCATGAGTCTGCTACACATGAATGTAGGAGCCAATATAGAAACTCTAGTGGGTCTTTTAGAGATTTTAGTGCTGGTAGAAATAACTGTCGTACTAGATCTAAGGGTGAACTTTCACCTAAAAGTGATAAATGCTACAACTGTGGCAGTTGGTAACACCAGCTGCACAATTGTTTTGCTGCTAAGTGTTTTATTTGCAACAGGAAAGGTCATACTAGTGTTAACTTTGCTAAAAATGGTTCTGAGGACTCTTGGAAACAAGCTATTAACAGGTACTGCGATGATAGAAGTAGCAGTAGCGAAATTGATAGGAGTATGGACAAAGGTTCAAGTAGAAGAGACAGGGGTTGCACTTGTTCCCGTCATCTCAGTAGGAGTATATAGGTTTTTTATATGGTCCTAAATGATGAAATAGTAAAAACTTTAAAAATAATTGGTAACTAGGTTGATTTTGTGATTGATACAGGGGCTGAATGTTTAACAATAACCAAAGAAGTAGCCAACATGGTAGATTTACAGTCAAGGAAGCCATCAAGTGTTCTGACTGCAGTGAATGGTTGTGAGTTAAAAGTGGTAGGCAAAGCAGAGATTTAATTGGTAAGGAGATACAGATCTATGGTCACTGAAGTTCATGTTATAAAATGATTGAGGAAAAACCTTGTGGGCATAAATGAGTTAAGGTAGCTAAAATTATTAGCTGTTTTAAATGCATTATGTGCAAAAAGTTTTAAACCAGTTATATTGTTGCCTCCTGACCCATTATCGCTAATCTATTTTTGCATCTTACAGATGATGGCAAGTTGCAAAACTTGACAAATAAATTTAATGGAAAAAGTAAAAGTTCTGGAGATGAGAAAGACAGGAATGAAGATTGACCAGGAAAGGTATCAATGATAAATAGTACCAGCTCAGAAGAAGTGGGTCCAAAAACAAAAGCACATACTCGTAGCTTCGGCTATACAGAGGTAGTTCAGGGTGAACCGCAACCTTTCCTGGATCAAGTGAGCAGCGTCCTTAATAAGGTTCAGTCAGGTTTCATGTCACATGAGGTCATTCAACAGTGTAAACATGTCCTTGCTGAACGCAAGTCAATAATTGAAGGACAGTATAGAAAGGGTATTGCAGCTGTAGAGGTCAGTTTGAGACAGCTGCAGTTGGACATAGGAAATGAGCTCAAGGAGTTCAAGGATGCCTCGGCAAACTTGGCTACTTTAAAAAACAAAGTTCTGAAGGGCGCTAAGCTACCTGCTACTCAAGCTAAGATAAAGTTACTTACAGACAACCAGCTGTTTGTCGGCGAGGAGGCTCACTTAGCTCTCCACACCTTTTATCAGGGAAGCGCAGAGGATGCTTTTTTGGCAGCAACATGCACTAACCGGGAGGTTAATGAGGCTCAGGCAAAACTATCTGCAGGCAAGCAGCTGTAACTCTGCGGAGAAGGTTCACTTAGCTCCCCACATCTCAAATCAGGGAAGTGCAGAATATGCTGTTTCAGCAGCAACATGTACTAGCTGTGAGGCTAGCCATGCTGAAACAGATAGCATGGTAGCTTAAAAAAACTTATTGGCTGAGCAAATGGAGGCGCAGGATGCCCTAATAAAAGAGGAGCCAGACTCTGAGGAAGAGCTTAGGATTCACACTGCATGACTCAAATGGCCCGATGATGTCGGTAGGAGAGAGTGACCCAGATGCCTAGTCAAGGCACAGGAGCAGGCAGAAACAGGAACAGGCATGTACTCAAAACTTGCAGGTTAGGGCTGGAAATAACAAGTATGGCTGACGAGAGCTGCTACGGCCCAGAGAGTTGGTATGGAAAAAGGATAACTCAAACTATACAGGTAAGGCCAATTTCGATTTTAGTACTAAGTTAACATATAGTTCGCAGGCTATCTTCATGCTCCTGTATTATTAGTACACTCCTAATTAACACCTTGGCATGCTCATGATGACTGCAGGCCCTATTAGTGTACCAGAGAATAGTACACCTGCATGTCAGAGGCTGTGTCTGAAGCTTGTTGCATCCTAACATGATTCCTGTGAGTGGTAACATTTATGTTTGAACACCAATAGTTACAGTGTCTGTGTTCAAAGCTAAAAAAGAAGAGCATGTTGTATATGCAGGCGTCACTCGAGTGCCTGACTATGTTTCAGGAACTAAAGCTAAGAAAACCAGACCCGATTTAGGAGGCAAAGCTTCTTACACAGGCCTACATGATTTTGTAGGTTTCTCAGTTTACTGAAGTTTTTAAATGTATATACGCGGGTGTATTGAAGAGCATTCTTTTTCTTGCTTCAAGCTAATAAAAGCGAGGTGGTTGATTTGTTAGCAATATAGCAAGAATATGGCTGCGCAGCACCAAGCTGGTACGATGACACACCAACCTTCCCTTTGCCACCTGTCTTCACCACCACGGCAATACACGCCCACAGCAGGATGCTGTCACCGATCTCACAACAGTCCCTACTGCCAACCCGTAGGCAAACCAAATCAGGAGCCTCATTGCTACCCAATGGACTCACAAGTCCAATCTTCACAGCGCATATTGCTTGTCAGTAGAAGCACGGCAATACAGATGATCAGCTCACTTGCTCTCCGCTGAGCCTTCTGCCAAGCTTCTGTTAAACTCCTGCTTATATATCGAGACCTGTCAGTCCCTCGGCTTTCCTGTAAAAAGTTAGCTTGTTAAAGCCCTGGCTTTCCATGAAAGTCAGTCCCGTGTTACTGGCTAATCACTAGGAAGCCTCGAATATCTACATACATGTACTATCCCACATGATTATAAAACAGCTTCTTTTACCAACATCCTCATTCAACTGGCGAATATCTTGTTTGAAATTATTTTTCATTAGCTGTAGATAGTTCAAGTGACGGGCTTCATTGCATGTTACTAATGATATACAGCCCCCTAATGTGGGGGCTGTATATCATTGATGTAACTATATACATAAGTATTAGACAATACTAATAGTATCGATGTTCTTTTAGCCGTACGCTATATACGTGTACGTATATGAAAGTTTTTGTCTCCATAGAAACGCGTCGTAGTAATTATTTGGTGAGTGTCGAAAAAGTACAAAAAAGACGCAGCGATTTTAGAGTAGTGCTCAATGATGACGATGGGCGGTTTCATAGAAGTTGTTCTGCAGGAGTCACACCACAAGTTTCACACTTCTGATTAGCCTATCAGCCAATGTTTAATTTTTTTAATTTGTCGGGACTATATATATATCAACCGATAACCGATTAGGAATTAGTACTTGTGAACCTCTTATCCTCCAAAGCCAAAGACTTACAGCGATGATTCTACAAACATAGGCGATTGCCAAATAAGTTGAACCTTTTATAAGCCACAAACCACTGCTATTTATTCGTTGATCTATAACTGCTCTACTTAAAGTGTAAGTCATAACGAAGTCATTGCAGTTTTATACAGATCATTGATATTCAGGCTAATTTCGTGCTGAAAGTTTCAACTTCATAATTTTAGAAGACAATTTTAAGCGCACACAAAACTTATGCCTCATTGAAATGAGGCAGGTATTTGTAAACTATTTAAAATAGTGTTTTGCTCTTGATTTTACAATTTCATGTATATTTGTTAGCCGTTTCAGGCAGCTTTGTCTTTAGTCATTAGGCTACTGCAAAACGAGTACGCGTGAATAAAGTGCTCGCTCTATCGCTAATGAAAATATGTAGATTTTTGAGTATAAACCACATGTTCATGTAAATCATTGTAGCTAGTTCTTTTATCTAAAATATTAGTACGACATTTGTTTTATTTAATCACGTTTATTTTTTGCAATGGGTATAATAATTCTAGTTGGAGATGATATATTTTATTCAAAAAGATGTTTTTTACTAAAACATTAACAATGAGCCTAATAACAAACACTATCATAAAGCAATTAGTTGTATCGCATCACTAAAGGTTAATAAGCAAGTTGTTATAAGTGACATGTTTATAGTTTTTAAAATAATTATACAACATGTTATAAAACCACTGTTAATGCATTTAGTACATACTACTGATTAAACAGTGGCCGTCTTTAGTGTTTTATCTTAACAACCTAGTTTGTAATACTGTGTTTCGCATTTTGCAGAAGTCATACCAGGAAGACAGTAAGTGACTCAACTCTTAGTCTAATTTAATAGAACATCAGAATGTCTTTAGCTGCACACAGAGCATCGAATGAATGTAATGGTATGTCAAGTAGCCAGGACGTTCGCTCTAGACGACCTCTATATAACAGAAGTGAGCCAGACACTACCCATGGTATGCCAATATGTGTTCCGCTTACCTGTTTTCTTCTAGAGGAAGAAGCCACTAATCTATCTACTGGGCTAATGATTTTTTGAAGTTGCATCTGTTTATGGTCTAAGAGAAACGTCAGTAATCACCTATCTGTTGATCTACAGTAAAACATTCTGATCGAACTTATATTTACCCTTTTTACTAGTATATTTTATGGGATTGTTCTTATTTAACACGATTGTTTATGTATTCAGAAATATGCATGACTAAATTAGAAAGAGCATACCTTAGGCAATTTATTTCAGGCGCACACAGCATCAAAAAGAGCATTTTTGATGTTTTTGTTTTTATATCCAGACAATCGTCAGAGTTGTTTTTCTGAGCTTTTGATTAACAAAGTTACTTCAAATTTAAAACTATGTTCAATTCTATGTCATTGAATCTTATAAGTAGAAGTTGCGCAATATTTCATTTATTTTGTATAATTGCAATAAAAAAAATTTTTGGTATCAGCTTTTTGTAAATGGACTGTATTGCTGAAACACTAGTGCTGGCCACACGTTTGAACTTGGCGCTTTATTCGTCAATGGTAGGTTTTAAGCTGTATTTATTCAAGTTTATCATTGCTGGAGGTAGTAAGTAATGGCGCAGGTGATGTTTCTCATGACAAATTGAGTCACATGGGGTATGATCACCGCGGAGAGATGGCTTGTAATCACTACACTATAAACGACTCGCAATTGGTTACACCGCTTGTAGACTTGCCTGAATCCGACGGCTATACTAAGATAAAAAGCAAAAGAGATGAGCTCCCAGACAGCACAAACACAGTCAGTAAAAGGAGTTCTTTAGCGCTACTTTGCGTTACATTTCTGACAGCCCTTGCTATACTCTACATAACCTATTCCTACTTTCCAAAGCTTCATGAGTAAGTAGCCTGTGATACTACTTCCAAGCTGTTCCATTTATCTGATAGTATGTCTACTTGTTATTGCGCTAATTCTACCTTAGCTTTGAGCCGCAGTGGTGAAGCCATACATTCTAGAGGTTATTTAATAGCGTATGCCACGCAGGTACATGCCCGGTACATGTGGTACATGTGGTTCTTGTCACATTTCATATTTACCTAAAGGTTGTAGGGCAGCTGTCCAATGAAGGCATTGTTACTTTGAACTATGAAACCGTGTGACAAGCCTCACTAAGCTTTTATAATGTCATACGTTGTAAGTTCAATATCCTCTTTTGACTCTAGTCATAGAGATAATAACAGCAACGGCCGCTGGCCATAGTGGAGTATAAAGGTATGACCAGCTTGCGAGATGGTATATTATTTTTGTGGCTGATTAAGATACGGTAAATTGATATACTGGCTGATGACAGGGAGGAGAAAGTCCATATGAAACTTCCAAGGAATATGGAAGATGCAAGGCAGCTCGGTCTTGTCCTTACAAAGCATAAAACACAATATTATCTTCAGGTCCTATCTGCCTTCTCCATAACTTACATATTGTATCCTTTGCTCTCACACTCGACATTAATTGCACTTTTTGAGGATCTCAAGCTATGTGATTTGCCATCCTTGGCAGAGCTTTTAAATGTGAAGTAAAAACAGTTTTTGTATAATCTTTATTTTCGGAGATGTTAGGCTAAATAATAACTGAATAATACGTTGACACATGCTCATTAGCTGCTGCAATATCTTACGATGTGCTAATGGCTCATTGCCTTGTTATAGGGCTAGCGTTCAGGGATATAATATTAGTGGGTGTTTTGTTTGCTTGTTAGCCCGTCTTTTCAAATATTCTTGGAAACAGTTGATTCCTTATTAGATGGTTATAGCTTGCAAACATTCGCCATACCTGGCTCAATATTTCTGAGTGTGCTCAGTGGATATCTATTTCCTCCCTATCAGGCACTACTTCTTGTTTGCTCTGTGAGTACCTGTACTTCCATTGAGTACTTACCTCTCTTTCCAGGTCTTGTGAGCTTCAATTTGTGTTTAATTTATTTTGCACTAAAGAGTTCAAGTTTTTCAACTGCTAAAGATTTCAATGGAAAGCTAAAACTGTTTTGTAAAGACTTCAACTTCTATCACCCCTACATACACTTTAATACTACATAATAATTGGACAAAAATTTGTCTTGACGTATCAGTAATTTCTAACATACCACAGCTGGTTTTCTGTAGCCATTACAGTTTTGTAAGTGAAAATAGAAAACCTGTTGGAGTTTTAAAATAAAGCATAAGAATTATGAAGAAAAAATGCATTAAACTAGGTTTGGTGAACGTTAGAAAAGTCAAACTCGATTTACGAGCTTCTTAGGTAATGCTGCAGTAAGACTCTTTATACTGAACATTACATAATTAATGTACTGTTAACATATGGCTTAGGCTGTTTATTTTGTTTGATATACAGTAATATTATAATATTGCAGTAATGTTGATGTATTGGTTGGTGTTTTTCGGCTCAGGTCTTCTCGGTGAGATTAAGAAAGTACTTGCTCCAATATGCAGCAACTTCAGCTTACTACAAATAATGAAATCGATCTGTGTCAAGGTTTGACTCTACCAGAAGCCGTTCAGTTTTCGTCAATGCTTGTAATTGTATTCAAACCAGGAGACTGTTGGTTTCATTTTCTCAAATCAACCTGTAATGATCGCTTCTTAGGGTTCAGTTGAAAAATATAGACAAGCTAGCAAAAGAAAAGCATTAGCTAGATGCACTTGATGATATATTAACATGAACCCTGTTTGAGATGCATTTATTTTAACATGCATGTAGATAGTTGTGCGATTGCTTGCAGTGTTCAGCTCTGGGGGCCAGTTGCTGTTACGGGCTGTTCTCCGTTGTCGGTAGAGGTCTGGTAGTGAGATACTTTCCTGACCGGGTGAGATCTTGGTCTGACCAGGTTTGTTGAATTCTTTACAATGTCTATATACAAGATCTCTGACCTGTGTCCTTAGGTTAGTTTACATAGGTCACAAGTTACTTGATAATTTTTAGCACTATGTGAAACCGTTTCATGAGAAATTACTTTATCACTTATCAATTGCAAATATTTGCATCATATAAATTTGAGAGATAGTCTTGAGATATGGCCATGTAGATCTGTATTATGCTGGACTTTAATATCAGGTGTAATTGGTATTTTTGTCTTGTTACAATATTTATATATCACTTCCGATTAGACGCTAGCTTATGTATGTCTGTAAAATACTACATACAAGTATCAAGTCGCAGGGTATAGCTTCCCAGTTGTTTGTTTGTCAGGTGGATAGGCATAGAGAACACATGCTCAATTACATGATATTCCTCAGAATTACCCCATTCCTCCCAAATTGGTTTATCAACATCGCTTCACCCGTAATAAGCGTTAATTACATGCCGTTCGTGCTGGGAACATTTATAGGTGAGTTCATGGTTCCTTGTGGTTGATAAGTTAAACCCAAAGTGAATAGCTTGTCATACACCATGGATGTTAATAGCTTGTCATACGCCATGGATGTTCATACTTAGCAATGTGATATATCTATTACAACATGACAACTGCGAAATTGTGATTGATTGTGCATACAGGAGTTGCTCCGCCATCTTTTTTGGCTATTCAAACCGGCACAACTCTCTATGACATGACAGAGTCAACAAGCAATTTCACATGGAGTAGACTTATATTCTTGGCAGGCCTCGCTACTCTCTCCCTCCTACCTGTTCTATATAAAACCAAGCTGAAGAATCGTCTAGAATAGCTTGTCGAACAAATCTCATAATCTAAGCGATGGAATGACATTATCAATGTTGAATGTATTTTATATAGGCTCTAGGCAATTTTATTTATAAATGCCAATTTTGAATATGTCTAAATAATGTTACTGAGATGCATTTTTTGTGTCTTTCTGTCAAATGCTAACATGTTTTTCGTATGTCGCTCACTCAACTCCCTGTAGCGGTTAATATTGTAATAAAGTTAAGCAAAATACATACCTTTCCTAGTTCTAATTTTCAAGGGCAATTTGACTATGGTATTGCTAGCTTGGTATTGCTAGTATTGGAAGCTATGGTATTTTAAAGCATGAAAACTTTATGCCATGTAAGCTAACAAAACTAGTATGAACTACAAACATTATTTGCCATGCTGATCAATGATTTAGTTTATTTGTGCAATTGAAAACAGTGTTATGTAACAAACAACATGAAAATGAAGCAGATAATGATCAGGAAACCAGCAAATGCAAAGATTCATTGATAAAATCCCATCAGAAATTGATTGTAAGTGATATTACATTTGAACATAAGAGATTTTGGCACAGATGTTGGTGTCATACGCGTAGAGCAATTTAGCCAAACAATCTGATTTGTAGTACCTGCCATATAGGTCATTGGTCTTCAGCCAAACAACTTAGCTGGACTATTGCAGTTGACATCAGCAACAAAACATGGTTATGGAAACAACAGTTGTGGAAATTAAGTTGAAAAATGAACTAATTATTTTCATGGACTTTTTCTTGCACTTCACCACCCTTTCAGTCATATATATCGGTCAAAAGTTCAACTGAGCTTGCTGATCCTACTAAAAATGCTGAAGTTGCGTTTTATAGGTACTATAAAACAATAGATCGGTAAAAAAATGAAGGTTATTTGAGATGAGGATTTATAAAGTGAGCATTTGAATAGTGAGAAATAGGACTTCGTGGTTGATTGACCTCACGAGGATTACTAGGGTTTTACTAGTACCTATGTAGGCGTACCATTTTGAATCGGGATAGCTTTTTAAAATCTTTCATTTCTGGAGTTCACTTGAACTTTTGAAACAAATAGCAGAATTGATGGTAAAGCCAAATGTACTAATTTGCGGTATTTATGCAACCCAGAATACATGAATTGTACAGCTGCTCGGTTGGTGCTGTGTTAACTTTTGGTGTTGCTGTGGCAACCTTTAATCTAAACTTTGAACAAAAGCTTTTAAGGTTACAATTTTTTTGATCACAGAACTCCACATATGTACAAAATGGAACTCCTGGCTGTAAACAGCCTCTAGCTTCTATGCCATAAGATCAGTCATTGACCAAACCACCTAAGCTAAAAGATTTTTGGCATAGCATACATATTTATACATTTGCATGCTATGCCAAAAGTTTCTTATTGCAATAAGGAAACCGCCAACTATAAAATAGGAAGTCCTTTGACGGTGAGAAACTTCTATGACAAGATATAAACTTGAGGCAAAATGTAGTGATATAAAGGTATGCAAGTAGATTTGGCCAATCAAATACCTACCAACAACATTAAACACTTAGATTGGGCAAACTATTTTCTATTACTCTACGTAAAATGCAGAGAATGGAGCGTCTGATACACCATGTGCGAGCCTGTTCTGGCTATTTGAAAACTAAAAACACTTAGCATAACTAGTTTTAGTAGCTATATTCAGACAGAACAAAAATCATTACACGCCATGAGCAGTGTCAACTCTTACATATTATGACAATAGTTGATATTATAGCCACTAAAGAGCAAAGCTCGCTGCAAATCCAATGCTGAGTTCTTGGCTGCCCTGTCCAATCACTGGCGAGGATTCTAGTCTCCAGAACTGGTCTTGGTAAGACACTACAAAATAGACAACTTAATTTATACATTTGCATGCTATGCCAAAAGTTTATACACACCATAAAACCTCAATTTGAACGCCACCTTCATTTGAATGCCACGTCAATTTGAACGCCACTATAGCAAAAGGGTTGAAAAGTAGAGCGCCATCCTTTAATTAAACGCCACCTCTATCTGACAACCACTTAAACATTCTTTGATCTTTACTAAGCCACAATATCGAGTGATCAGTAGAAAAGTTTACACAAAATGGTACTAATAACGTCTCTGTTACATGATCTACGATTTATTTTTTCCGTGGTTGTGTTTGTAACAAAGTCGGTTTTTTAACTCCAAAGCTTAGTTTTTTTCTTTGAAACCTTGAAAGGCCATAAAATAATTAATAACTATCATACTAACAGTAGTTCCTTGTTTAATGTGATCTTTATACTTTGACATAGGAGAAGAATGGTTCATACAGTAATTACCATACAGTCTACTACTATTTTCAGACTATATATTGCGCCCATGCGGCTAAATGTTTATCATTATTTTGGCAAAAGGTTTTTCAAACAGCAATGCGTAAAAGTTTTGCTCTGTTAAAAATATTGTTTAGCCACTAATTTAGCCGCTTCGTTTCGTTTGTGATTCATTTCGACCGGAAGAAGGACAATTTTAGCTTTTCGGAAATTTGACAAGTGATTTGAAAAATACAACACCAACCTCTATTTGAATGTCACTTCTAATAAAACACCACCATAAGGAAAGGGTTAAAACTTGAGTGCATGGCGTTCAAATAGAGGTTTTATGGTATTTAAAGAAGGATAAACATTGTCCATCATCTTAACCTTTGATTTATCTCTTTATTGCTGAACAACTCTTGGGCAAAAAACAGGATGTGATGCTGCAAGTGATTGGTTTCAGATATGTTCAATTGTATTATAGCAGCAGTAAAATTCGTATCTTAGGAAACAGCATCAGACCTAAAAGTCAGTCAAGGTGTTGAGTAGTCGACAGTAATCAATCTTAAAAATCATAAAATTCTATTAAAGACAATTCAAATTATTCAGAGATTTTTGTTTAAAAATTTGACAAAGTTCGTCATCATTAAAATGCAACGCTATGCAACTCATCTGTTAGATCAGAAGTTTCATTATACTATACCAAGATCTCCGGCTTGCAGGGTGATGCTCATTTCATTACATTTCCTGGTGCAGTCTGGGTGAGGCCAGAGGGTAATCCGCCGCTCACCTTGGGCTTGCAGGTACCAGGAATTTGCAAATCCTCCAATTGGCTGCAACCAAAGTGTGCTATGCATGAGTACAACTCACGTACAGTTAAACCTTTACATACAAAATCCATCTAGTCAGAGATCTGTTGAGCATGTAAAGGCTGTTGTACAATTAAACAAGAATTATCATTAAAATACACTTTCATCGATTTCCTTCCTCCCCCCTCCCAATTTCATCTCACTATTGTTTGTGAATACATGTATTACAGATCAAAATGCATATAACATGTACTTATTCTGTGAGGCTAATTATTGTTGTTGCGAGGATTGCCAAAGGGAGCTTCAAAATTTTTTTCAATGATTTTTTTCGTTCATTGTTGCTCATGCAAACTGTCTTGCATATCAGAATGCTTTACAAACCCACTTTTCAGTATTAGCAACTAATATGCTTTAACTTAACCAATTCCTATATTTCTTGCGTTAAACAGTGATATAAAATTATCATGTGTAAACAACATGTGAGTCAGTGGAGTAGAGCTACTAGCAGTTTCAAATGAAAGGCAAAGACATACAAAGACAGTATGAAATATTTAAGCCCATTTTTACAAACTTGTTACGCACACATTGAAACAAAATTGTTTGTTAAAAAACACCGATTATAGAAAATTATAAATCTCAATTTTTTTCCAAAAAAACATGGTTCAAATCATGAATTAAATCAACGATCTAAAGTAAAAATTTAGTTTGCAATCTTTTTGTGCCAAACCTGGTAATAAAGCAAACTTGTTGGTATTCGCACTCCATATTCAATTGCAATCACAATTGAAGGAACATGTTTTAGGTTGCTAAAAAAAAAGTAAGCATAATGACACTTAAAAGTTGACTTGCAATAAAATTCACATTACAGTTATTTGGTATCAAAAGATTCACCATGTCTTACTCTGTTGCGTTGTAGGTGCCAAATATGTGGAAATGTGATTACAAGCTCTTAAAAGCTCAGAAACGAAAAGCCGCCGTAGATTGGAATCTCTTTATTTCGATGACGTAGCCATGAAATTTGGTTATTGTCTTGTCACGTGATGTTCTCACGTGAATTGAAAGGCCAATAAAAAGCTCAATATAAAACTTATCGTAGCACTAGTTTTTGACACACACTTCGGGTTTTACCGAAGACCCCGTATTAAATATATAGAAGCTCGCTACTTACAGTTTCGTTTCGGCATTATTCAATCGTCAAGTCGTAATCTGATCATGTGACCCAATACTTCGAAAATAATTTTTGCAGCACTTTTCGACTATCATAGGTGACCAACAGGCTCGTCATGATTATTAGACAATGATATGTACTCCTTCGAGGTAAGGTTAAAAAATTAAACAAATTTTTACGGTAAGTTATAGGATATCACTGCTAAAAGTGACAGCATTACGATGACGACAAAAGAGACGCGTAAGAACAATAGACATGGTTTTATTGAATGCGTGAAGTATATTTGTGAAAATATTTCGACGAATAAGGTTGCATGAAAGTGTAAACAGAAACCATTTTGTACAACTACGTCACATTTGAGCCGTTTTGGAAAGAGAATCCAAACTACGGCGGTCTCGTGTGGCTGCGATTAACTGTTTGTTATTGAGCTTTTAAGAGCTTGTAATCACATTCCCACATATTTGGCACCTACAACACAACAGAGTAAGACATGGTGAATCTTTTGATACCAAATAACTGTAATGTGAATTTTATTGCAAGTCAACCTTTAACTCTGATAGAAAACATGTTCAAGCACACAAACCCCTACTGGCAATCGATGCCATTAACACATTCAGTGAAAATCATAATTGGCTAAGGCCATGTAAGATTTAGGGACTTTGGCACATTTCCACCAGTTGTGCACCTTGAGTATTTCTCATAACAAAAGTCTAAAGTTTATCTTTGAACTGAAGCTTTTATTAGTAGTCTTTGTGTTATCTAACCACTGATTTATGGCTACAATATAATATTTCAATATTGCTTGAAGTATTTTCTATATTTGTGCAAATGTCTTTGAATTCTTTTAGGAAACAGCGGTTTAAAACTTGTTAAAGAATGTACTGCAAACTCAAAGTCACAAGCTATTTCCTATGATTTATAGAAAAATTGGAAAATAGTTATTCTAGTTTAGGCAAAACAAAAATCCAGCAAGGCTGAACTAGTTACTGTAGAGAGTGATGATGGCAGACAGCTACCAGCATAGTGTGAACTAGTTGGCTAACTGTAACGCTGAAATGCCCACTTACGATTATGCGGGTAGAACTACTATATATAATAGGCCAAATATGTCTAACTCTCTGTTTGTTCAACGTGCATGTATATAAAGGAGGGCACTCACCAATATATGGTCCCCAGCGTAAGGCCCTTCAATGAATATCCCTTTCAAAAGAGATATTTCTGACTGCTCTAACACAAACTCCGGTCGAGGAGATAATTTTCGAATAGCCTGTGAACTTGGAACACTGTTTGTGTACCAAGCAACATATCCGGTGCCCCGTCTTTCATTCATCATGTCTTCATGATTGTACTTGCTAAAGAAATCTGTGATGCTATAAACATCATCCATGTTGCTAGCAAACATTTTGCTGCCACCCAATTTGAACTGCTTTTCATTTTCATAGTACATTTTCTGTAATGCTGTCAGGTCTATTTTCTTTGTTGAGAAACTCTAAAAGTAACAAAATTTTAACGAATAAGGAGAATAGCTCAACCAATTTGATCAGCACTTTCAAGTTTTTGTCAAGTAAGTTTCAGTTTAATCAAGTTTTTGATTTTGCAGTTTTTAGGCATTTAAGTGAAATGTATCACACAGAAGTATAAAAAAAGCTAATGAAGAAAAGATTCTTTCAAATGCACACATATTTACTGCATGTTGTAAACCAATAGCTTTCAACTTAATTTTAGTTTCACAAGTTATAATCATAAATAAAAATGTGTTTGTTATGAAATAATCTCTTTTCTGGAACGTACAGTTAAGTCACTTCGGTAAGGGTAACAACAATCCCACAACAAAAAATCAACATTTTTCAACGCAGAAAAAACATTTTGAAGAAGTGTGTGTGTATTCGTCTCAGTAAGAGAAATAAAAATGCTTGTATATATGCTCATAAAAAAACTGATGCTGACTGAAAAATACATAAAATAAAAATGTACAACCATAAAAATCATATTACTTTGTAAAAATGTGATTAAAATATTCGTCTAAAAATGTTAGGAGTGAACCTACGCAAACGCTGTTTTAGATCTAAGTGTATATCGTGATATATATATATATATATATATACATTTAGATCTAAAACAGCGTTTGCGTATGCTCACTCTAAAAATTTTATCGCAGACATGTTCTGAGGGTAGTTTTGTCAAAACTAAGATTGGTGTGTCTTCTGCGACTTACCTTCACAAAAAATGGGGTAAGCGTACCAACACTTTCAACCATGTCATCAACACTGGAACTGGTTAGCTCAACAATGCGAAACTTGGTTTGGCAGGGTCCACAATCTTCTATTGGATCCACGAAGAAAGGATTTTCCACTAAACATTCCGATGAATAAACATCTGAAAATTAGTTTAAAATTGCACTGTTAAGCATACAAAAACAACAACTTTGCTAACATGCAAAGGTTTAGTTGGGTATTAGCTAATGTACATCATGAGAGTCTGTCTCCTTGAATCTGTCAGCAAAATATGTGTCTTAAGGCACATTCTAAATAGATTTGAACATATCGTATACATGTGTTTAAAAATAATTGGCAGCTCACCTGAAATTCCAAATGTATCTGCTAACGGCTTAAAAAAAATTCTAGCATATCTCATAGCTGGATACGTTAGGGGTGCAGTAATCTTGCCGATGCGATTTTCAAATGTGGGTGAAAGGAAGCAGCAGAGGAGTATGGCGTTATAAATAATTACCAACAGAATTACCACAGCAACCAATCCAATCACGATGCATTTTAGGAAACGGTAGACCAGAAACATGATGCGACCCACAGATGCAAGAAACTGCTCCTGGCGCACATCTGACTGAGATGACGATTCATTAATGCTAGCGGGAGAATGCAGATCTACCACAACGCGCAGACAATCTTGAATTTCAGATTTCGACATTCCCCATGTATGACCTAATTCAAGAACATCTCGAAAGTCGTTTTGCAACTGAGCAGCAGCCATTAGGTAACTTTAGGCAATGATGCAAACGTTTATTATTTGTTATACCGAATGTGTTTAGTTTTCTAAAAGCGTGTTAGGTTGTGAGCAGCGGCCGTAGAGTGCCGTAGAGCGCCGTAGAGCGAGTGCGTATATAACTATATATACAGAACGTGAGTTGATTTTCCAAGCCGTGCTCCAGCGTTTGAGCGTTTAGCTAACTGCACTTACTACCCTAAGAGCCTTAGGCTAAGGCGCTGTATATATTATGTATTCCACACTAGTGTTCTCTAAGGCTAAACCCAGTCTACCAATTTTTACGTCTATGTTTTCAAAAGCAAAAAAGCTGTAGAAACTATTACGTACCTCCTATAATACTGACAAGCATTAAAATAGCGCTCTAGACAGCATCATACATTATTAAATGATGAGGTTACATGTCTATGCTAATTGCTTCCGCAATGTATACCGTATGATTTATCTTGGTCACTAGCGTTCCCCGGATATGAGAAAAACATGTGAGAGAAGGTTACATTCGTAGTACACAAGAAACTTGGGCAATCGTAGCTAGGGCTCGAACATTAGGAATACAGTGGGCGCTTTTTCAACGTAAATATTCTGTTTTAGAAAATTTTACGTGATAAGAATTTTACGAACAGTTAAAACATGCACATCGCCCAATCCGTTCCAATTTCTTTTCAAACTCATCTATTTGGCCATACTTAAAGAAACTAGACTTGACCTTTTAATTTTGAGCTATGGTGTAACTGCAGTTATTATTGGTTTGCATCGACAACTTTGCACGTTTTCTGATCAATTCCACGTGTTTTAGAAGTCACGATTGCGGTGATTTTACAATAAATTGATGGGGAACGCACTTCTTCTACTTTTATTTATAGCGATTTGTTAAGCGGCAACATCTATTCTGCAAAGTAAAAATATTAACAAATACTTCGTATGTCTACAACCAAACAAAAATACACGTATTTATTGTGAAAAGCGGCGCTACCTGTTCGGCGTCATCTGTTTTCCAGGTGTCAAGGTTAGAATAAAAGATAACTTTCGACGATATTCCAGCTTGTGACATTCCTATTGATGGACCGACTTCATCCGATTCCGCCCATCACCGATCGCCTTTGAGTACATATTTATGAACAATCGCCCAGCCACATATTCTCTGTTTTGTCGTCCCACCTGCCAATCTATCACGACGAACTAGAATGTCACGGTAGCCGTATACATGTACTGTATATAAGAGATGAAACCATAGATATATAACCCTAGATTGGCTAATAATAGCTATTCCCGTTGGTTGCCTTGTCAGACTTAAATAGCATGACGTTCCGTCATTGTATTGTACCTAATGCTTGGCTGCACTCTGGCGCTAATGAGGAGAAGGTGGCAAAATCACATTTATTTTCACCTAAAAACCTTCTTGGATACATAATCCAGTAAGCCAAAGCAATTATGTGATAATATCTGATAACCACCATATATTAAAACTATAAAAGTTATGAAATGTTGCACACAAATCATGAGCCATCAGGGCTTCATTTGCCACCCCCTCTCCCCTTCTCTCTTTTCCCTTCTCCTAAGAAGTAGGGGAAGGGGAAAAGGGGAGAGGGGGCAAATAGCCCACCCACCCGAAGAGCCAGACCCTGGTTAGGTAAATAGACCAATATCATGCTGAACTAAACATGACTAAATATGATGAGTATGCAAGTATATGCAAGTATATGAGTATGCAAGTAAAAAGGAGACTGAATGATTATTTTACAACTGGCTATGTATCTCGGCCACTAAAGCTGAAGTGTAATGATTGTATCACTAGCATCGTGGATGCTACTGTCCTGTGAGAAAAATTAAAATAATAAATAAATAATATGTAATAAAATAATACAATATATTTAAATTATATAAATATATTTTTGTTGTTGATATAATGTACTGCTAAATTACTCGTAGTGTGGTGCAAAGCTACAGCTTTGTCACTGGAGAAAATTTAATAATATTTTATAAATATGTATGTATATAATTATTCAAACTAAATGAAAGTTTCAAAATTTAATAAAATACAACTTATAAATGCAATTGTGTTTTTGTGTGGTTCTATATAATGTTGTGTAAAGTAGCACTCCTGACTGCTTTTCTCACGTAACAAATAAATTTTTCGAACTGGCAAAATGGCTCTTCCTGCCAGGTAAAGAAATGTTCTCTATATCAATCAACTGTCAAATCAATCCTGCGAATTTTGTGTATGATCTGTTACCGTATTTGCAATTCTGACACAAGTTGTCTTCTCCTGAATATTTTATACTTATCTGCCAGCTCAGTAGTTGTCTTGCCTCGCTTGGGCACCAAGGTATGTTCCTCTGTAGAATGAGTGTTGTTTTATCAGTATATAGCCTCTCTAGGGCGTCAATTTCAAGTGCTGGTTGCAAACTCAAATATCGTTGTCGTATCAATAATAGATTGGCCTATCTCAGGCTTTGATATAAAGTATATTTATCAATAACAAGCCTCACTTGGGCATAAAACGAATAAAGAAAATCGTTCAAATAATTCGTAGTATAATAAGTGTATATCTCGTCAAAATGAGCGATAGAAATGTGTCCTCAGAAACGTACAAATATTATCGTAGTATTCAGCCAAATGGCTTTATCTCCTCGAGGTAAAATAGTGGTAAAAGGGGTATACAATTTCACCCACTTGGCCTCCCTGGCCCGCTCTCTCTGGCCTGTCCGCTCTCTCTGACCTGTCCGGCTTGGCCTCTCTCTGGCCTGTCCTCCCTCTGTCTCGCCCCTGTCCTCTCTTAATCACTTTCAGAGGCTCCTTATATACAAGCCGTCTGAGAATAACAACTTTTAATTGGCTCCTAGTCAGCATTTTGCAAACTTTGTGCAATCGCTGACTGTGCATATCGCAACAGATTAGCTGTGGTGGAGCGTCTGAGCTCATCTTTCTGGGAAGCCCATGATGTTTAAAAAACTTAGCCAATTTTCTGAGTGTGGAATTTATAAAAGTGTCTCTATCTCTTTTGTTTTCAGCTTTAAAAATCTAGAAAAATTCTGGAGTATGTAGTGAATGGCTCACCTTGTTAGTATTATCAGTATTTGTTCTCTCTAGTTAGCTCTCCCTGCTTGCTCTGTGTCCGCTCGTGTATCAAAGAATGAATCCCTTCGTCCTCGCGCCGGGATATTACGTCACGTCCTTGACCTAGAACGTCTTGTGTCCTTGACCCAGGACCACCACATCCTCTTTTCTTTCTCTCTTTTTTTTCTCTCTTTTTTTTTTTTTGCAAAATAGATACAGAATGTTAGCCAGATATGATGGGAATTAGTAATATACACAATCAGGGTGCAGGTGTCTCCTAGACACAGCTCTTCTACTAGGAGCTCTTCTTTGCTCGGCCTCGATGGGTCTAAAGTGTTCCTCCTCCGGGTTCTCAAACTCCTGGTCACTCGAAGAGTCTGTTTCACTTGAAGTATCTGTTCCATCTTCGCTTTCCCGTTCTTCCTTTGTACCTAGGGGCATCCCCCGTTCAGAGTCTTCTGTCTCACTACAACTGTCTATCAACTGGTCTGGATTCAGCTTTTTAAGATGGCTCCGATTTCGTCTAACTGTATGTCCCTGTACTCAGACGTCAAATGAGTACGGCTCCTCTCTCTTTTTCAAGATAATCCCTCTCTTGCCTTCGTCCCCCTTCTTGCACTTCACCCACACTATGTCTCCCTCTTGGAGGTTGTCTGGCTGTTTAGCCCTTCTCCTTCTATCGGCATTTCTCTTCTGGCGCCGTTTCAAGGAGACATCTTTCTCCTCAAAATGCTCACAGTCTACTGCATCGTTTGGGGAACTTGTGGGAATGTTAATGCGAATCTTCCTCGCCATCAGAAGTTCTGCGGGACTAACTCCACTTTCAAGTGGTGTCGCTCGGTAGATCATGAGGGCCAAATTCTTGTCCGATTCCTTCTTCCACATCCCTTTCACCGTCTGCACGCACCTCTCTGCTAAACCATTGCTCTCTGGATAATGTGGACTGCTAGTCTGGTGTTTGATTCGATATTCTCGTACGTACTCCGCGAAGAAATCCCCCGAAAAACATGGCCCATTGTCTGTCCGCAACCGCATCGGAACCCCAAATCTCCCGAAAATAGACTTCAGCTTCTTCACTACTGCCTCTGCGGTTTTGTTCGCTAGTTCTGCTACTTCAATCCACCGAGAGTAATAGTCAACAGCGATGACATAGTCACGGCCTTTAAACTCAAATAGGTCTGACCCAACGCATTCCCATGGTTTCCTGGGCAATTCTGACGTCTGCAGAGGATAATGCTTCCGTCTTCTCTCCTTGATGCACACATTGCATTTGTTTACATAATCCTCGATATCTTGACGCATGTTAGGCCACCACATATTGGTAACAGCCCTCCGTTTACATTTTTCTATCCCTTGATGACCCCTGTGTATCCTCTCCAGCATGTCTTTCACCAACCCCTGTGGGATGACTACTTTATCTTCTCTCATCACGATACTCTTTTTGGTAGTGAGCTTTTCTCTCTGTGTATAGAATTTCCTCAGGTCACCCGCGTACGACTTGCCTCTCCCTGGCCACCCCAATTCGACTTCTTTTATCACTCTTTGATATGTCTCATCTTCGTCCCCTTGACGCCTTATCTCTTGTAGAACTCCATCATCATATTCCTCATTGGCTGCTATGACCTGTCTGATATGCCCTTCCACCCTGGATTCCTTGGCTCTCTCTTTGTTAGTCACTTCCTCCGCAGGTCTGGATAATGCATCCGCAAGAAACATTTGTGTCCCCGGTGTGTGGAAAATAGTGAAGCTGTATCTCATTAGCCTCAACTTGAACCTCTGACATCTCAAGGGCATGCCAGACAAGTCACTCTCACCCAATAGCTTCACCAGTGGTTTGTGATCTGTCTCCACCTTGAAGTGAGTGCCCACCAGGAAGAAGTCGAACCTCTCGCACGCCCAAGTTATCGCAAGAGCTTCCTTCTCCAGCTGGGCATACTTGGTTTCAGCAATAGTTAGTTTGCGTGACACAAACGCCACCGGTTGCCAGCCCCCCGTCTCAGTTTCTTGAAGTAGTGCAGCACCCAGCGCGTAGCAGCTCGAGTCAGCAGTTAGTCGGTGTTTGGCTCTTACATCGTACTTGGCTAGCACTGGTGCATTCGAGATCTCTCGTTTTAACGCCTCGAAGCTTCTCTGATGGCTCTCTTCCCATGACCATGGTGAATTTTTCTTGCCTAGCTCTCTCAGTGGCTTTTCTAGTTCGGCCAACCTGTGGCTGAATTTGTGAAGGAAATTCACCATACCCAAAAAGCTCTTCAGCTCTTTCTGATTTGTCGGTGCTCTCATCTCTCTGATTGCACGGACCTTGTTTGGGTCTGGAGAAATCCCCTCTCCGCTGATTTTGTGGCCCAGGAAGATAAGCTCTTTTACCCTAAATTGACATTTTTTCTTGTTTAGAGTCATACCCGATGACTTTATCCTCTGCAGTACCCTGAGGAGTCTTTCATCGTGTTCTTTGACGTCTCTCCCGTGTACCAGAATTTCGTCCATCATACAGATGGTACCTTCGAGCCCCTCCAGGATTCGCGACATCTGCCTCTAGAAGAATTCCGGCGCTGCCGATATCCCAAAAGGCATTTTTCTGAACTGAAACCGTCCGAAAGGTGTAATGAATGTAGTATATTTGCGAGACTCTTCTGCCAATTCTATCTGCCAGAACCCGCTGTTTGCGTCCATTTTAGAGAAAATCTTGCTTCCCTCCAGATTGGCTAACAACTCTTCCACCCTCGGCAAAGGATAATTCTCTCGTAGAACGCTCTTATTGAGAACTGTCAAGTCTACGCATATCCTCGCATCACCAGAGGCTTTTGGCGCAACTACCATGCCAGCACACGACTCTCGATGCTCTTCAACTCTCTCTATAACACCTAACTCAACCATACGCATTAGCTCTTTCTCGGCTGCATCTCGTAATCCGATTGGCAACCTCCTCGGGACTTGCAGAGCAAAAGGTTGCACATTTTCCCTCAACTTGATGGTATATTTCTCTGGTAACTGCCCCAAGGCACCATATAACTCCTGATATTCTTCTTCAGCTTGAACTTGACGTACCACTTTCGGCACTATGTGGATAATGCCTAGGCTCTCTATTTCTGGCATACCCAACAGGTTCTGAGGCGCTTCTGGAATAATAAAGAGATTTGCTTGTACGGCCTTACCATCCCTGTCGAGCTGGGACGTTATCATTCCCTCCTGGTTGAGCAGTCTTCCACCGGCATCCAATAGCCTCTTCGTGGTTTTCATGGGGCACGGTCTTTTGAGACGCTCCCAAGTTTCTTGATTAATGACCGTCAGGTCTGCCCCAGTATCAATCCTAAATGGAACTGCCGTCCCATCCACCCTGATTTCTATGTTGTACTTAGCGCGAATGTTACGAGTTGTATTCAACCCATATAGTCATAATGACTCATCACTTGAAGAATCTACCATCAACCCTTGAAGTGTTGTCCTCACCTGCTCTAAAACTTCTCTCTGTTCCTCGGCGCGGACTGTGGCTGTCTGTCTTTCATAACCCTGGCTTCTTCCCCGACCTCTTCCTCTCGTGTGCCCTCTCCAGCCTCTCTCTCCTCCTCTCCTCTGGATGTGTTCTCTACAATCATACTGATTGTGACCCTGTTTCCCGCACGAACGACACACAATAGGATTGGTGCAATCCTTACTCAAGTGTCCCCTCTGTCTACAGTTGAAACACTCTACTAGTGGACACGTGGAAAGCTCGTGCCGATTGCTGTGGCATTGTGTGCAACGTCGTGCCGGGGGTTGGAAATAGGCCGCCACCTCTAGATCGTCTTTGTCCGTCTTCTTGAGTTCTTCTAATGTTCGGCCTGCTGATTCGAACTTGGCACAGGTGGTTGTCAGCTTGGCCATGTCAATCTCTGGTTGTTGTAACAACTCCGTCTTGAGTTTCTCCTCTGACAAGCCATTAATAATAACATGGATGGCCATGTCCTCCCGGAGTTCCCCCAACTGACATGAGTGTGAATGCTTGATGACTCTCTGGGTGAATTCTGAGAGCTCCTCTCCTCTTTCTTGTTTCATGTTTAAAAACCTATGTCTGAGGATCGTCTTATTCTCTCTCCCTGCAAAATGTTGCTCGAATTTCTCTACTATGCTATCGAACTGAATATCATCCACCGCTATGTTGAATGTTTCAAATATTGTCATTCCCTCTTCACCAAGACAATTCAGGAAAACCGCCCCTTTTATCTTGCTTGTTGCTTTCTTCTTAGCCTCTTCCCCTGTCTCTGTGACTTTATCCCCAAAATCGACTGGAATTGATGCGATTTCAAATCGTTTAAGGAACCTTTTCCAACTTTCCGTCTCATTATTTATCTCAATTTTCAGAGGTGGGATTCTAACCTTACTTGCCATTTTCTGTTGACTATCCTTGTTACCGTCTCGATGGATCTGACCTGAAGAATGGCTCAATCGGCTGAACGCTAGATCTAAATGCTGGACTACTTGATGTACAACAATTGAAGTTACAAATATCACGCAAAGGCCTGACTCTCACCAAGTTTTATTAGTATTTATTCAATTAGATATCAGTTAGATGTACACAACGTATTGATGGACTTTGCTCATGTGTTGTTTTACATTTATTTTGTCACGATAAAACAAATAACCCAATATACGTTCATTCACACTCAGCAAAATTGAAGAATCTATCCAGGCTATTTTATCAACTCTCTTGATGATGATATCCAGATTCCTTGAATTCCCAGAATAAATAAATGCGTTTCACCCGTGGTACCATGTAGTGAATGGCTCACCTTGTTAGTATTATCAGTATTTGTTCTCTCTAGTTAGCTCTCCCTGCTTGCTCCGTGTCCGCTCGTGTATCAAAGAATGAATCCCTTCGTCCTCGCGCCGGGATATTACGTCACGTCCTTGACCTAGAACGTCTTGTGTCCTTGACCCAGGACCACCACAGAGTATGTATTTTGCTCCATTCTTTTCATTACTATAAATGTCATATTTTTTAAAAAGTTTATTCTAGCTGTGAAAATTAGTAAAGCTTATTTTTTTAGGCTCTGCTTGCTGCTAGAAGCCAGCTCCTTGGAAAATTCCATGATTAAATGGAATCCCATGGAGATATAGTTGAAAGGACTGTTTTTCATGAGTTTGATAGTTTCTGACGACTGCTTTGACATTGCCAATGTATAATAAACAAAATTAGCATAAAACATAAAATTTAAAATTAACATAAAGTAAAAAGCATAAAATGCAAAGATTAAAGTGTAAGCTCAAGCCATGCAGTTATTGTTTATGTTATATACTCAATCATTTGTTGTAGTTCGGGGATGTACGCATGGAGGCTCTCTTCTACTCTGTACAGGCTCTTTATAGGATTGGATGGCTGCTCAGCTCTCACGTCTCTTCTTTCCGATGTTTATGCAATATTTTGATGAGCTGTGTTGAATCTGAATAAGCATATACTGTAAATAAATGTATATATTATGGTGAGATAAAGTGATTTGTGGTTTTCCCGGCCAGCTAGCATCTGACATCCTGGGGTGGTCTGTTTGTTGTGCTAAGATGAATAGGTGATTAAATTTCCTTTTTGCGTGTATTGTTGTCTTCATGGGTCATAGTAGTTGCTGGTTTCCTTGGCAAAATAGGTTCTCCTGGTTTTCTTCCACAACTGATATCTGACATTACCAACTATGATGTCAACCAAGCAACGAATTCCCTAATCACAGTTAACAATCGTGGTGGCTTGACTTTGTCTTCGCCTGTGGTGATTGAGGTTTGCAACCACATTGAGAAAGCGATGAGAGTGTTGCTTGGCAGTGCTGGGTTGGTGACAAACTTTTCCAGGCTAGCACTAATTGCCACCATGGAGAGGTTGCTGAGGTTCAACATCATGCTATTGTTCAAGTGTAGTCTTCATGCTAGTAGCCTAGCTCGTGAGATAGCAAAGAGATATATTTCGATTTGGACACATTATGAAGCTAAGAATGGAGCTGGCACGGGTAGCTCGTCTGGTCTTGACCCACCGGGTCAGAGGTGCCCTGGTCGGGCCACCCGACCCTCGGGTCTTCTTATACAAAGACACGGGTAGGTTTATGGCTAAATGAAAGCGATTGTATATGGCTTTTTTAAGTGCGATTGAAATAGAGTTGCGTATAGTCCTAGCGCGAAAGGACCAGGCGAAATAAAACAAGGTGAGTTCAGACTATATTTTTACATCTGCGACAGTAGTCTTTGGACTATAGGTTTCACAATGTTTTTGGCAAGAAATCATCAACATGTCGGTGGTCTGGGAGTTCATGAAGAAGCTGGTCAAGAAAGGGAAATACCAAGTTATTTGTACAATATGCGAAAGCAAGTTAAACTACAAAGAAGGGTTCACCTCATTACTATTGAGGCATTTACAACGAAGGCATCCTGAGGAATTTAAAAGGGTGTCTAAGAACCTTCAATCCAGCAAATTTATTTTATTTTTAGTTTCTTTCACTAATACCAGAGATTTTAGGGAAGTGATGGATGTTTGCTTTCCACTATACTGGGTTATCCATTTCTATATTTGCAAAATATTTCTCAATTAATCTCTTCTTGTTGATTATAATAGCAGTTGAAAATAAAATCTGTAATAAAAACACTAGCTAAATCATGCCATTAATCTATTACCCATTGAATAGCATTGATCCACCAATGTCTAGCCATAAATTGTAAATTGTATCTATAAACCAAGCCACAAAATATAATGACTGGTGTGATAATGGGTTCTTTTATCTTAGGTTATTGATGTCACAACATTAGGCTGTAATAGAACTATCTGGTAACCTTAAATGAATAAAAAAGTCGCGCATGCTGACCCGGTCCGACTCGATCTTGGCCCTCATTGCTGACCCTGAGTCTGGCCCGACCCTGCATTCCTTGGTCTCATTTCAGCTTTAGCTAAGAAAGCCACTGATTCTACTTTCATGATCAGATCAAAACTTCACAGGCTCATCATGTTTAGTCATGTTTAGTTCAGCATGATATTAGTCAATTTACCTAGCCAGGGTCTGGCTCTTTGAGTGGGTGGGCTGTTTGCCGCCCCTCTCATTTCCCCCTTCTCTCTTTTCCCCTTCTCACTTCTTCTTTGGAGAAGGGGAAACGAGAGAATGGGGATAGGAGAGGGTGGCAAATAAAGCCCTGATGGCTCATGATTTGTGTGCAACATTTCATTGCTTTTATACTTTTAATCTATGGTGGTTATCAGATATTATCACAGAATTGCTTTAGTTTACTGGATTATGTATCCAAGAAGGTTTTTATGTGAAAATAAATGTGATTTTGTCACCTTCTCCTGATTAGCTCCATTGTTAACAACAGTGCAGTCAAGCATGAGGTACAATACAATGACGTTATGTCATGCTATTTAAGTCTGTCAGGCTTTTTCCCTATTGGCCAATCTAGGTTTATATATCTATGAATGAAACTAATAGGGTAGACACTGAATTACCTATACTACAGTGCGATGCCTGGAGTATTACTACCCCTGGAATGGCATTGGCTCACTGAATTATACTACCCCTGGAATAGCCAAGGTCATTTATCCGCATAACAATTTGAGCGCCATCTTGGTCCATGCTACATGGTCACGTTCCCTTTTATAGTAACCTAGCAACATTGTACAACATTTAATCTCAATGAGCTTGTGGGTGCTCTTATCCATCCCCAATCTTAATCAACCTATATATCAAAGTCAAGAAAAAGATCTACATGTTCATTCAACCTATATATCAAAGTCAAGCTAGCTAAAGATCTACAGATTCTAGGCTATAATTTTTTGTTGTAGATGGCTATTGACATGATTTCAACAATAGGCAGACAACTCTATATGGACTCTATATAATTTGCATTTCTTATCAACAGATGTTTCCACTGGAGTTAAGGGTATCATTGGCATCGCTCGCCTTACCAGCCCAGTGAACTTTAGCTTTAAAACTTATTGACTATCTAATAAGAGATCACAATAGTTGTTTACATCACCAAGAGCAGAAAACTGGCCAAAACTGTTGTATACATTTAATCAAATCCCGCAACCTACATTGCTTTGTTCGAAAAGTGGTTGGATTGGCCTCGAGCCTAGATTAGCTTTAGCACCAGTAGTTCCCGACACTCAATATATCTTGAGTTGTGTTATATTTATATGTGTTATTCGTTAATACCGACCAAAAGCAAACTATAAATCTTAACTATAGTATGCTTGACCATCAAATTTATTTGTGATTTAGAAAATAAATGATCTATGCATAAAAAATTAATGAGCCAGATGCTCTGATGATCCTAATATAACGTCTAATAGCATTATAGTATACATGAATTATATAATAAATTTAACTACTACATGCCTGCAAACTGTACAATTTGTATGCATATATATAGAGAAGTCTTAAAAATAAGTACTAACTTAAACCGGCTATAGACAATTTATGTCACAGCGACATAACAGTTCACTGTCCTCTAAATAATATGTTTTTTGTAACATTATGTCTGATTTTCACTTTATGTAGATCTAGGTTTCTTAAGTTGGCAAAGTGGTGCTGTCTTAAATCAAAGTATGTTTCAACCACTAAAGCTAGTAGTGAGAAATGATGATTATCAATTCCTACAGAAGTGTCAGTACAATGTTGCTTTAATTCAAATATATCATAGCGTGCAATCTCTTCTTTTACACACTTCAAAATCTTGAGATATTTCAAACATTGATTTGCTGATGTCATACTTTTTGTGCATAGAACAGTTGTTACAACACCATCAGAAGGAGAAACCAAGCCACCATTGTTCTTGACTCTTAACAGAACACGAGTATCATCATATTTGCTAACTTCCTTAGACTGAATTAGGGAGAGTCTACGGGGCTCACAACGCAACTTTTTAAGCAGTTTTCTGACAAGCCAACCAGATAAATATACAGCAATGTTACCAAGAACAGGATGTGATGTAATGTTTAGAATTCCTTCGGGAAGCATAGTTTGTCTGTCAATAACATCTTCAACATAATCTTCACTACCAACAGTTGGTGGCACATAGGTAGTAGAAGCTTATAACAATGCAGTGTCATCCATGGATCTGACATTACCAGTAGCTTCTGGTTTAACACCACATCTTGTAACCAAGCGTCTAAAGGTATGTTGGAACTGCTGGGTTGTTGTTCCAGCCTCCTGAAATAATGACAGTTATCCTTTGATGCAACTGGAAATAAAATGGAAATGGTGCTAAAATATGGACTGAATAATAATGATTTATCCGTTTTATCAATCATAGACTGATTGAAGTGGGCACTACATAGAATTTTATTTTTGCTGAGGATCTCCTGCCGCCTGGAAACAGTCCACCAAGTATGCCAATTTTCTGGCTCTTTCTCTTTACTCGGAGACCTGATGATAAGAAAACTAGGTAATCAAATTATTAAAAAAACATAAAGATTAGGATTTGTGGTATTATAGTCAGTTATAGTTAGGGGAAACGTTTATTGACAAAGAAAAAACTGAAAGATTGACTTTCAACCTTTTAGAACAATGTACCTTTGATGTTCAAGATGTTTTTTCTGTTTTAAAACATTCTTATCAACTAATAGAAGTTTACATTATTAAAACAAACTCGCTCTAGTGATAAGGGTAAGGATTGCAGTTACTAACAAAGTTTGTTCCGTGTAACTGGCACTCCTGATCTATGAGAACAGTGACTGTTGTTATTTGAATTTAGCAGCACCAGTACTGACCTACTTTGTCTTCAAAATCAGCCGAGATGAATCAACCAGCAGTACAAATTAATTCTAGTAAAAACAGTCAACGATAGTGATGTGTAAAATAATAAAAATCAGGTAAAGGTTCACTAAAGGCTGGCTGTGAGTA
The DNA here is from genome assembly GCF_963576615.1 of Watersipora subatra. Classification (NCBI taxonomy): domain Eukaryota; kingdom Metazoa; phylum Bryozoa; class Gymnolaemata; order Cheilostomatida; family Watersiporidae; genus Watersipora; species Watersipora subatra. The sequence goes on along the minus strand of NC_088708.1, from coordinate 30,873,155 downwards.
GTAACAGAAGCAAGCTTGCTAGTAGCTGGTTAGAAGCTTGCTCGTAGCTGGTTAGTAGTAGCTTGCTAGCAACTGGTTAGAAAACTGCTTAAAAAGTTGCGTTGTGAGCCCCGTAGACTCTCCCTAATTCAGTCTAAGGAAGTTAGCAAATATGATGATACTCGTGTTCTGTTAAGAGTCAAGAACAACGGTGGCTTGATTTCTCCTTCTGATGGTGTTGTAACAACTGTTCTATGCACCGAAAAGTATCTGACATCAGCAAATCAATGTTTGAAATATCTCAAGATTCTGAAGTGTGTAAAAGAAGAGATTGCACGCTATGATATATTTGAATTAAAGCAACATTGTACTGACACTTCTGTAGGAATTGATAATCATCATTTCTCACTACTAGTTTTAGTGGTTGAAACATACTTTGATTTAAGACAGCACCACTTTGCCAACTTAAGAAACCTAGATCTACATAAAGTGAACATCAGGCATAATGTTACAAAAAACATATTATTTAGAGGACAGTGAACTGTTATGTCGCTGTGACATAAATTGTCTATAGCCGGTTTAAGTTAGTACTTATTTTTAAGACTTCTCAATATATATGCATACAAATTGTACAGTTTGCAGGCATGTAGTAGTTAAATTTATTATATAATTCATGTATACTATAATGCTATTAGACGTTATATTAGGATCATCAGAGCATCTGGCTCATTAATTTTTTATGCATAGATCATTTATTTTCTGGATCACAAAAAAATTTGATGGTCAAACATGATGTAATTAAGATTTATAGTTTGCTTTATATATGCACACAATTTGTATAGTTCGAAGGCATTTAGTTGTTTAATTTATTATATACTTTTTATATATAGTGCTATTAGACATTGTATTAGCATCCAAGCATCTGGCTCATTTTCTATGCATAGATCATTTATTTTCTAAATCACAAATACATTTTGTGGTCAAGCATACTGTAGTTAAGATTTATAGTTTGCTTTTGGTCTATATCAACAAATAACACATATAAATATAACACATTTCAAGATATATTGAGTGTTGGGACCTACTGGCGCTAAAGCTAATCTAGGCTCGAGGCCAATCCAACCAATTTTCGAACAAAGCAATGTAGGTTTCAAGATTTGATTAAATGTATACAACAGTTTTGGCCAGTTTTCTGCTCTTGGTGATGTAAACAACTATTGTGATCTCTTATTAGATAGTCAATAAGTTTTAAAGCTAAAATTTACTGGGCTGGTAAGGCGAGCGATGCCAATGATACCATTAAATCCAGTGGAAACATCTGTCGATAAGAAATGCAAATTATATAGAGCCCATATAGAGTTGTCTGCCTATTGTTGAAACCATGCCAATAGCCATCTACAACAAAAACTTATAGCCTAGAATCTGTAGATCTTTAGCTAGCTTGACTTTGATATATAAGTTGAATGAACATGTAGATCTTCATCTCGACTCTGATATATAAGTTGATTAAGATTGGGGATGGATAAAAGCACCCACAAGCTCATTGAGATTAAATGCTGTACAATGTTGCTAGGTTACTATAAAGGGATTGTGACCATGTAGCATGGACCAAGATGGCGCTCAAATTGTTACGCAAATAAATGACCTTGGTCATTTCATGGGTAATATAATTCAGTGAGGGTAGATGTCAATTTTCTCTCACGCAGTTCAGCGAAATAGATTACCATTTACTAAGTCGAATTGGAGAACTAGCCCAATTTGACACTACGCTGACACCGGAATTTTGTACGTAATACGAAGCTTATACGCTAAATACGTATTTAGATTTTACGTTATAGGCTGTATATGTTCTAGGAGCGTCTACTGTATTTGGCGATTTTGCAGTTTCATCCGTGGTACTCGTATTTTTCGTTGGCTTCTCAACTCTTAACCTCTGGCCGTCTGGTTGTTACAGCGTGTTTCGGCATAGGTTAATTAATAGTAGTTTTAGATAAATGATTCATGATAAATAGGGTTCAACACACAACAATTAATATATAGACCCTCAATGACCAGAGACAGTTCTTTATCTAACTGAATGTCGCTTCGCATTGCTTGTTGATCTCACACGGTAGGTAGACATATAATATACGGTATATCTAATGTAATGCTCGTTTGTTCGGCATTAACGTCTTCAGACGCTTGCGTTATTGGTATATTCCACTAGAGAATATTTGGTACTAGTTTATGAGATACTAGATAAACCGTCAAAGGTTTTAAGTGTTTGTCGCAAGCCTGACAATTACATACACGTGCTAATATTCAATCGTCAAAAGCCTAAGGATAATCTACTCTTGTGCGATATGCATATCGGAAACTAGCGTTAGGAAACGTGTAAGTGCCAGCTCCTTGTTTTTCACTTGGATTACTTTTATTAGTGGGTCTGTATCTTTGTTTATCAAGAAGTGTTATTACCAAGTAATTGAACATGTCTAACTCAACATCCGTAAAGCCGTCCGAGTTCAATATTCAGCGAAAGAAAAGAGTGGTCAATGGTTACTGTACTATTTTGTGCTTATAAGATAAACTTGCTGAGCTTTGCCTGCTGTAACAAGCATAAATGAGGGCGAATTTTAAGTCATTTGTATTGAAATGCATTGTAAATTGTTGTTTAAAATATATTACTCGAATGCTCTTGCGTTAGTTGTAATTGTGCTGACACATGACAGCACACGATGATGCACATGTGACACATTACAGTACATGGCAGTGCGACGAATCATTGATTCCTTTAGAGCTTATCTCAAATAGTGCAGAAGAAATATAATTATCTGTACACTGCTATAAAAGTCTTTTGCCTGATGCTAGCCACCCAATTACTGTGTTCAGGACTAAATATTTTGTATATAAATACCTACTACATTAACTTTTTTCCTCATTGGCTTCATATGGTGCTGTATTTCTGTATTTAAAGGACCTGAGAGATAGAATTGGTCTCACTGCTATTCACTTCTACATTTCTGTGTGAATAACAATGGGTTGATTTAATGATAACAAAATGATTCTTTTTTAAGAATCACCGTTTACAGCACCACAAATCATTAGCATGTAAAAGTGTTTTGCAGGCATCTGTTATAGACTCTATGTACCATTTACTGATTTTCTCAACAATGGTTTCAATGTGACGCATAACTGCTCCATTTATCGCTGATATTTGGTTAAATTATATTACCCATATGTAGTAATTGTGATATTTATGCTTGGAGAAATATTGTTTTTTGTTCCTTTTTTACAACACAACAACAGAAGACTAATCTGCATTGCTGGATTGGCAGAGGGAGCGATTCAAAGTCATGCGCCCTTTCTGTCGCCACCAGTTGCCTTGTTTAGAATTTGTTCTGTGCAGATCGGGCGCTTAATGTCACTACAGAGCATATTGCTTGTGCTATGAACATCGATTTTAATTGCTTGCAATGTTTCAGTGTTACAAGAAAGTAGCCATTACCTAAATTACTTATTACTTTTTTATTACTTTGCTTTTGCTAGTTACTATGGGCCAGTCATGCTAAATAATCCCCAATGCATTTTGGCCTACTCTATCTTAAATTACTGTCATTTCAGGAACTTACTGTTATAGCAAGTAATCAGCAACATAAATACAAAGGTCCAAATTGTTGGTCAATCTTCAAGAAGAACATCAAATGCTGGAGCTATATCCAGCTACTTACAGGTAAGTAGACAGTACAGGAGGCGATCTAGAAGTATTCCAGGAGGAATGCTTATACAATCATAAGTATTCATGATTGTCAGAGCTGGTGGTACAAAGATGGTGGTCAGAGGCTTCTTTTAGCTGAGTAGCCAATATGATGTTTGGTTATTGGTAGTTCTGTAAGTTCTAGTCTCACTCCTGGCTTTTTTCATGGTCAAATGAGGGCAGGTGCAAGAAGATGGCCTGTGTTAATTTGTTAAAGGTCGATTGATTAGACAGGCTGTTGTGTTATAGTGCTCAGGTCCTGTAAGAGGCATCATACTTGTCGGGCCAAGCATGCAGTTGATATTTTTTTCGTAAAAATTGGTTCGAATATAATTTTTCCGGTACATGTATTATTTTATAAACCAATTTTTCTATCGAAAGGATATTTTATACTAGATGTCGTCATCAGGCAGGAAATTCAGTAATTTCTGTTTGATATCTCAATCGCTTTTTAATTGTACCTATCGCAGTAAACCAAACTTCGTCTCTCAGTCTTGCTTTTTGAATATACTGACTGCGCTTAACTGTTCTTTTTCTATCTCACTACCCTGTCAATTATCTACCGAGCTTATAGAACACTTGGTTACTCTATTTTTTTTCATAATTTTTTGCTCTATTATTTACAAAGGAAGTGAAAAACAATATAATGAATGAGCTGGCCCATCAAGGCTGAAAGACGGAAGTTTGGTTTACTATGGTAGGTAAATTTTGAAACCGATTGATATATCAAATGGAAATTTCTAAATTTCCCGCCTGATGATGACATCCGGGAAATCTCCTTCTGATAGGGCAATTCTTTCTAAGATGTCGATTAATCAGTGAAGTTCAAGGCGATTTTCAGTTATCTTTTTGTATTTTTATCAGTTTCGCAAAAAAAAAGATTAGTATATCATTTCAAGGAAATTTTAAACTGGTTCAAGTGCTTTGCTACTTAAAAGTATCTAGCCAATCGGATGCAAGCAATGCTCAAGTGCTCTGAGCAAATGAAGTGTGCTTGACACAGTACCAATGCCATTGAAGGCAGTGGTTTAACAGATTGCTCTGTGTAGCACACCTCAACTAGTTAGATCATTGTCAATAGTGACTGTATGTGGATGTTACTGTATGTGGATGTAACTGTTCGGAGAAAGTAAGCAGTCTTTAAAAAAGGCACTGGCAATGATGGATGCAATTTGAGTGGAGAGAATTCTACCTTTATATTTGTATGATATGTGTTAAGTCCAGCTGATCACGTTTCCCAAATAAATAGCCCGATATTATCAGCTTTGGAGGTTGTGTAATCATACATGGGGTTTGTTTAACCCTTTCGCTGCCATCCATGTACAAATTTAGCTATCGGCCTAGTGCCAGCCATTTTACCGAAAATTGCCGATATTGCTTCATGATATGTATACAATATTTTTTTCAATTTCAAACTCTATTTAGAACATTTTTGTAACATATTTTATTTTGCCAACATTTTAACCAACACTGCTATGCAAAAAATGCAATATAAATCTACACTTTGTGCGATGATAAAGCGATGTGAAGCGATCACTACGATACTAAGACGATCCTCCACAATGTTCCTTACTCTTACAAAACTATTACTTTCACCACTATCAAAGTCACTGTTGCTACTTTAACTATCTGTATAATCACCAAAATCTAAATCTGAATTTGCTATAACATCATAAACGTAAGTAATTACCTGTTTTCTGACTCGTGCGGTAATTACCACAACGTACACAAAAATTGTTCGTTTTTAGGTTATTAGTTCTCAAACAAAAGTTTACAATTGCTTCGTTATTTTAGGCTAATTTTTAGAGATATCTTCGGACAACGTTGTCAATATCACGAAAATCCCACAGACTGTGGGTTAGGTTGTCAAAGAATAATAAAATGAAGTTACTACGCAATTGCTGGGAAAGTCGCAATAATGCATCTACCACACTGGACCATAGAAAACGCATTTATGCGCTTATAGCATCGAAAGGGTTAAAAGCCAGTAGGGGCATGAAACTTCCTTCTCTGTGTTGCACATGTTCATCAATGACCTGAAAACAAAAACAGCTTTTGTTATTCATTAGGCTGTTGTAATGAATAGCAGGTCACCATACTTTGGTAACTTGATGTGGCAATTGATGTTTTGTCTTATGATCAGTTGTGATACTTTTGGCTAAAATAAAGACCGTAAGTAATGGTTGCTGGCTGTTTTATGTTAAGACTTGTGGTGTGCCTTTAGATTGACATTAATTCTGTTATCTTTGGGAATTTGATCATGTAGAGGCAGGCCTGTATTCCCTGGTTGCGAGTTGGGGCCGCTAAGCAAGTTGGGGCGGCTAATGTTAGGCGACTAGTTATGAGCATCTGGCTGGGGGTTTGGAGGGGCGGTGGTCAGCCCCCCTCAACAGTTTCTTTTATGTAGGGCCTCAACCGAGCATCTCATGTGAAGTTTTAAAAAATTTTATCTGAAAGTATAAACATTTTTTCTATTATTTGAGATTTGTTTGTTTTAGGTGATGTGACTGCCAGGACGTTTTCAGATTAAAATAGGCTAAACTTGACCGCAGTTGAAACGCTCAGAAAAATACATCTTTTTCTTTTGAGCGTTTTAACAAAGATCAATTTTGCCGATTTTATTTCAAGTTCATCCTAAGGTTTTTTACACTTTGGTGGGGCTATTGCCAAGCGGATGTTTGTTAAAACTTTACCTTTTGCAAACCTTTATAAAAGTCGTTAACAAGAATATTTTGCCGATGATGATAATAATGACGCCCAAGAACTATTAAAAGTTGACGTTTATCTATATGGCTTGGAATAAAGTGATACTCTACAGCGATAAAAACGGTTCTCGTAGCCGTTGGGCAAATAACTGTTCGAGTTAATGCTGTTGAAGTCGAGTTATCTAAAGCAATTTATCATTGCGTGGGAACGGACCAAACAAATCCGTTCGAGTTAACCCGTTGTTCGTGATAAAATTTTACATTTTATCCGAGGGCGAGTTATCCTAGTTTGACTGTACTTAGCCGCCAAAAATTCTTAAAAAGTTGGGGCGGCTCAGCCGGCCAGTCGCCCCAGGGAATACGGGCCTGCGTAGAGGTGGCTTTTCAGTAACTAATATGCATATCTACTGCTTTGGTTAGAAAAATTAGCGTAACATGTAAGAAATATAAAGGTATATATATTAAAGATATATATTAAGAAATGTAAAGATATATATAAACTACTTGCTTGTTGCTTTGGAGTTGCACCTACTTCAGTTTATAAATTTGAGCTATTATCACACAAAAGCAATACAATTTTTACATTCTGATCTAGTCATTATTGACGTAATTTGAGTTGAGAACACATGAGGATTTTTGTTTATTGTTTATAACTGATGCCGTGTTAACTCCTGTCCTAGTTATTGCCTGTTTACTTACAGCTTATGCACTTGTCTGTCTATTAGGTCATAACCTTGGCTTATCTCTCAAGTTAATAAATCATGTCATCTTGTAGATTAATCACTGATGGATACAGTCACCCTCAAAATACTTATATTATTTGGCCTATTCATCGCTACATATGGCTTCGCCTTGCTTCCTGTTGTCATCATGCGATATGCCAATGCTACCAATGATGTTGGACGGAGGAGAAAAATAGAGAGATATATTAGGTATGACTATCCTCCCTCCCTTTACAGACGGTAGCTGCAATCTCGTGCTATGGTCACGTTATCTGTACATATGTACATGTAGTTAAGGGTCTGTAAGAGAAAAGGTTAGAGAGGCTTAATCTGGTTGAGGCCTGCGTCTCAGTAAGCGTTGCATCTACATTATAAGCGAGTTTTCTCTAAAATTTGATGATACGCAACTGCTTTAAGATAGTTTCTGTAACGTGTCTGAGGTAATTTTAATTTAGCATGGAAAAATTTATTCATTTTTGTCTCTAAATCACTCAACTGGGCCACGTAACCGGCTGCAAGCCAAATAGACCGCATTCTGACTACCCCTTCTTTCTGCTATTATTCCCCTTCCGAAAAATTGAATGCGCATAAACACTAATTTTTATGTTCAATTGTTTACCACCCTTCAAGTATGAGGTGCCTATATTTGTGCGTGTAGACACCGATGATTGTGACATTTTGAACTGCTGTTTGAATTGTTGCCTTTGTTGAGCACTTGAGACTAGCAATCTAGGGTATCCATGGATTTCCTATGCATACCTTAGAAAGATATACCGTATAGGTGACAGAATATTAAAAAATATCTATCGTAAAATGTTATACACAATAAGCATTCGTTGATTCCAACGCATATCCATAAAATTGGAGTTATCCGTTACATGCCACTTTCAACAATATGTGACCAACGTAATAATTACTGACCCATGAAGTCCAATAAAGCATTCTTGTATACAGCATGCGTGTTTGTTATCATAGCCTCAAAACATTGAATTTTTTATAAAGATCTTGGGCTAACTTTTAATGGCTCTTTTTCCCAGCTCTTATATTCCTGTCTGCCTATTTATAATGCTTGCTGTTTAAACAACTTGTTTTCCTTTGCAGTTTCATGAGCTGCTTTGCAGCTGGGGTCTTTCTCGGGACTTGTCTTCTCGATCTCTTCCCGGAAGTCCAAGAAACCCTGAACTCTGCTTTGAGTGTTTATATTCCTGCTGGTGGTCCCTTCTCTGAATATCCATTTGCGGAGTCGGTTATGGTGGTCGGCTTCTTTCTCGTTCTTATAGTAGAGCAAGTGGTTCTCTCCATGCAGGAGCGAGAAGTCAATGTTGAATTGGTGGAGGCTCCCTCAAGAGTGTCTCTTTCGAACTCACCAGCACCTGTGTATGACTCAATGGGCAGCACGGAGAGCGAGCCATTATTGCCACAAATTGAGAGTAGACCAAGATCGGAGAGTAATGTTAGTGTGCGCAGCCTAGTTTCAATCAGCGATAAGCCTGTGATTCCTAGCAATGGTGATGGACTGGAGAGATCAATGCACCAGGATCCAAGCTCTCACTCTCCTATCCGCTCATTTATAATGCTTGCTGCATTGTCACTCCACTCAGTATTTGAAGGATTAGCTGTCGGCCTGCAGGTGACCGTCGCGCAGGTCTTAAGTATATTCGGAGCACTCATTCTACACAAATGCATTATTGCCTTTAGTATTGGTCTGAATTTGGTACAGAGCAGACTTTCATTGCGAGCCATTGTCAGCTCCAACGCACTGTTTTGCATATCTAGTCCCATCGGTATAGCAATTGGAATAATAATCACTAATGAAATTCAAAGCCAGACTGCACAGGAAATGGCCAGTGGTCTGTTACAGGGTATTGCGTGTGGGACATTTTTGTATGTAACCTTTTTTGAAGTTTTACCTCATGAATTTAATAAGCCGCAGGATCGCGTAATTAAATTATTGTTCGTTATTTTTGGATTTATAGTAGTTAATGGAATTCTATTCCTGGAACTTTATCTTAACCACAGTGTTCAGTAGGCAGTCTTTAGTTTTCATTGGTAGTAGCATTCTTTATAACCTCTTTTATTGTAAATCAGTCACGAAGTTGGTCACCCATTGGTAACATGCTAAAAACAATCTGTCATGTTGCTGTCTTTCATTCTTGATGATCACTAATTTTAATGTGATAGCCGCTCTTTGTATCTTTAACACTATGCATAACTAATTTATCGAACAATATATTTTGGACAACCTTTTCACATATTCTAGGTGATTCTATATATATATATCTGCAAACTACATTCATTGCAAGGTCAGCTTGCTTTATGTGGAATTGAAATTATTGCTATGGCTCTTAGTTAAAATGCTAGGTTTTGCTTGATTAACCAGGCGGCTAATGGAGGAATCGGGAGATGAGCTTCACTATTCAATCATGGCACAGTTTATTGTAGAGAAATATTCCGAGTAGTGAAAAAATTCTAAATACCGTAGAAAATCGCAAGTGGCTTTTATGGCCAACCCTGCATAAAATGAAGGTTAGGCTCTTCACAATATGTAAATTATAAAACTGATTAAGAAGGAATATGCAAAAAAGGGATGAGTTTCTTATTGACTAAACTATTCACCGACTCATTGGTCTTGCGAGAGAGAGAGATTGACTAGGTGGTCACATTCGCACTGGAGGACTTGGCTTGTTCTGGCAATAAGGAAGTCTTTCTGACATACCTACCAGAAGTTATCAGCTCTCCAAAGCCCTCCTCGTGGGCGAACGCATAACTAGACCTAATAGATTGAGTGCGCGCTTCTCTTTTGATCGACGTTCCTGATCGATGTCGCTTGTGCTTTCCATTAGATTTCTGCTTCGCCTTTATTCTAAGTCTCTCTGTGAGTGTGCTGTTGAACAACAGTCTCCATGTCTGCACGGCTAAGACGATCACCATTAGAAATATTACACCGATTAAAACGCCGAACCAGTAAGCCGGAGTTGAACAAAGAAATCTCATGGTCCCAACAAAATTAGAAGTGAGCAAATCTGAGTATAGCACAGCATGAACCATATAGAAGACAGCCAGGCTTCCCCAGACAAAGAATTGGTTTAGAGGTGTCCAGTAGTATGTCTCTATAGAAATCTGTAAGTAGAAATGCTGTTTTATAGTGCAGTTAGAGCAAGGGCCTGGATGTTAAAAGGTTACGGTTACTATATAGCAGGAACAAGCATAACCTGCCAATTCTGGTTATTTACAAGAGAGATGGAGCTTGCTGATTAGCCTTGATATCACATCAAAAACTTCTGATCTGGCAGCACACAGATTTCTGCGGCAGCATGATTAAATGCCTCCTTAAAACTACCACCTATTGCATGCAGCGCAGCATCATGGTATAACCATACAGCACCGTGTTTGCCGTTACCTTTTACATATCACTACAAGATGAGAGATATTTTAGAACGGCGATTTCACTGTTCAAGTATATTGCAAATATGCGAGAGATGTGCAAGCCGTGAGCTATTGTGTAGGCGCTTCTTCCGAATAAAACGTCAGCAAGTTAACTAGCCTGTCTCACAATCTGCCTTACGGGCACCCAAGCAACACTGCGTAAGGTCAAGTGTTGTAGCTTGCATCTTCTAATGCCTTCCACCTAATCACTGGCAACCTCGGAGTCGATGAGTCAATGCGACAGATAATCAGTGTGTGTGTGTTTGTGATAGAATATACTGTACGTGTATCTGATGCTTACTGAACTTTTGTAAAGAAATGAGTGCGATTTCAAAAGATTGAACTAAAACAGATGACAGTACACATGACTAAACGAGTTATTTTGTTAATGCCGAATAGGCGTGTCAAAAGATGCCAAAAAGTGCTAGCAGTTAACTTCAGGTTAGAATAGCGGGTTACATGTTGAGCAGGTACTGGAGCATACTGGACATATCAGCGCAGCATACCAGCGCAACATACCACGGGGGAGAAAAGATGAGCAGTCCGCTGCCAGTCTTGCGAACATGAGTTTGCTGAGTAATAGTTAAAGGCAGGGGGTTCTATTCGCTACGAACCTTTTGGCAGTTGCAACAAAGCCCAATGATCTCGAACCCCTCCTGAAGCGCTAATATAACACCGTCTTTTCTATCAAAGGCAAAACTTGAAAAAAGAATGCAAAACTTTGGCCAGGTCACATAAAAACTCTATACATTGTTTCCATTCTAGGAGTTACACCTGACTAAATTGAATCTACAAACGAAGAGAAACTCAACAATTGTTGCAATTTTGGTGACAAACTTGCAATGTACTGATTAGGTCAATCAGCTTCCAAACGGTTCTACCTATATAAATATGTAATAGTGATTACTTTATATATAGTATATATACGTTTTAACCAATCAACTAGTCTAGTCATCAAAGGAGACAGATTTGGAATGTGGAATACATGGTCTTATCTACACCCTAGTTATCACGTCCGTGCACAGCTATCGGGCTCAAAGTCTGCTACGAAGTATTGTCCTTATCTAGATGAGAAACATTCCTCGTTCAACAATAGATAGTAGATATCAAATGCAGCTATCTGGTTGCAATACATCAGATTACATGTATTGCTAACCGAAGAATGCAAATCGCTCACCGACAAGGGAATCAATTTAGGCATGACAGACTCTCACACCACACAAATAGAATAACTAAGAACTTTCCACTATTACTGCATTAATCGTATCAATATTATGTGTGGATAAGAAAACGAAATAAATTTACGCAGCTCAAAAGCTTGTCTGCTAAAATACAAGAATTTGTCGTAACATCTATGAGTAAGAGAACAAGAAGCCTCTCGGGTCAAATACAAGCCTGTGTGATAATATTGAGGCCAGGCTGCGCGTAACATCTTTTCTCCAAAATACAGTCAATAGTTGCGCTTTTGTCTTTCAATGGTTCGTAGTCCCTCGCATCATCTTATGCATAAAAATGCAAAAAAATTAGAGATTTTTTTCTTCAAAGGAAGCTTTTCATAAGATCCTTCAATGAATAGAAATAGAAAAAGTGATTATTACCAATTTCTGAACTAAAACTTAAATCGAAATATAAAAGAAATCTAAACGTTTTAAATATAAATAAACTCGGAAAGACTCGCCGACATCACAAGTTGACAGGGATGAACTATTAGAATAGGTTAACTAGCAAAGTAATTTATTAGTGAACGACGAGTCTTTCGTTTTACAGTACTAATCGACTAGAACTAATCCGAATTTGCTACACATGACCTTTATGACCTTAGACCATAAAGAACCTCAACAGCGATTATATACTTGAAATAATAACGATTTTTATGGGGCAAGGAATGCAGTTAATGTGCAAATATTATTAATTGGTAAGCTATGAGAGGCCTTGTAACTACGCTACAGTTGTAAATAGTTCACCGGCTTCTTTTATACTTACACGAAGAGTGACTGCAATAATCAACATAGATGATGTCATAAAAGTGAAGGCGTCCCTCCCAGACAAGTCGTGACCAGCATGGTTTATGCCGTTGTTTAGGGAGCCGTAAGTGAAGAAAAAGACAACACAGGATGTCATGAGACCCTCGAGGAGGCTCAACGCAAATCTCTTCTTGTTAAACCACATGTCAGTAAGGCCTGGAGTATACAACTTAGGGTATTGCACAGAAAGGTTCTCATCCACATCCTAAAATACAATAAATAATAATAAGAATATATTTTTGTAAAACACTTTATGGTATACATAATAAAGGATTTCTAGGCAGGTGGATAATTGATGCCAACCCGCCAGTTGCAATCTTATGATCACATCGGCACAACAGACTCGAGTTTTATGTTGGTTCGAAACTTTTTTGCATCATTTGAGTTTCTTCTTTATTTTAAACGAAAACTGAAAATGAGCTGAAGATTAACACAAATAACCCTAAACTAATAACAATAACAATGGCCATCATACAGCCAGCGCTAATTTCATAAAATATTAGTAAGTAAATATAAAATAATAAAACAGTGATACACGCTAAACAGATTCATGCCCAACAGATTCATGTCCTTTTTGAAGCATCAGCTTCCGTAAACTAGAGCTTGGCTTATACAAAATTCCCTCATACAATTGAATGATTTCACTTGCCTACCATAGCGTGCAGGGCTGTATTTACTTTATGAAAAATGAGTCAGTCCAATAATAATATTATTACAAGTCAGATATGAATTGTTGTTAACTAGTTCCTCTTATTGCAGCAGCTACTTATAGTAACACACTATGTTATTGCAATAAGGTTTCCTAAAGTTGCACAGTAAATGTAAAGCACATGTTTTGTAATGACTATTAGTTGTCAACATGTTATCGCAAGCTCAAACACAAATAACATAAAATAACCAAAATTATTTTTTATGAATATGTAGTATATGGAAACGCAACAAGTCATGCAATTCTACAGAACTGGGCACGAAGAGGAACTACTCATTGGGCCTGATCAAAAGTAAAAACAAAATCTTAAAAAAAACACCTAAATAAAACTGTTGCTAGAACTGATGTGATATAAAACTAATAAAGATTTCAAGTGGGAGAACTTCAACATTGATTTGGCCTGGATAAGTCTAGACAATGCGGATGTTCTAAAGCTTTGTTTAGACCGAAAGAACCAGCTATATCGAGACAACCAGAATGATGAATCAGACCTAATATCAAATATTTACTATAATAAGAACCGTGTCTGTCTGTCTGAAGCCACATTTAACGGTTATGAAAAAGATTGTTTTCAACAAGATTTGAACTCACGACCTTCGGTGTACTAGACTAACACTCTACCACCTGAACTAATCAACTGTCTGGCCACAATTGTGGAATAATTGTCCAGTTAGTTATTATTATTATTTAGGAAATGACGATCTGTCATCGTGCACCGGACTGCCAGGATACCGCTAACTGCTAATTTGTCTTAGCCTAACTACTAATACACTATTTAGCTAGCAATATGACAAGGAGCTAATATAGGTCCTAATATAAGACCTATATGTATACCCGTGACCTATCTAAAAGACAACCAATGTGCTAGGGAATTGAAGCTGTGCATGAGGTATGTAAGATTCGTTTTGTAAGTAAATTTTTTTGAACATTGAAAACATGAAATAAGGGCGCCATTAATGGCTACAGTTGGAATGTCATGAACAAAAATATGTTAAGGTTGCGACCCGTAAACATTTCCTCATTTTCACAAATGCGTAGAGGAAGTATACAACTCCAAACTTCCTATGAAGCAATAACTAAAAGCTAAACAATAACTAAACTATAAGCTTACCTGATCAAAGACACCCATCATAACAACAGGCGCTGATGTGTAAACAACGTTGTATAGAGCTATGAATGTCTCACTGTATATTGTCTGCAAGAATCAGAGAACCTGAGTCACATCACAAATTCCAAAGCACTGAAAAATGTATCTCAGCCATATTTGCCAAATCTCCCGGTTTGCCCGGGACCCTCCAGTTTATTAAATCAGTCTCCCTTTTGCACAAAATCTTCCATTTTCCTCCAGCTTTTTCAATAAAAGTAGTGGTTTAATTCTTTTACTTGCCGTTTTCCCTTTGTTTACTAGTTGTGAGCCCTCATCGTCATACAAAGTTAGCAACAATGAAACAGATCGCTATTAAACCGTATGTTTACCATAAAACCTGGGCTATTTAGATTTAGCAGCATTGATGTCTAATGATTTGCTCTAGAGTTTTTCATCAATAAACCAAGATATACATGGAGCTGTGACATATCGTTGGCAAACGACCATGACCTCACATTGATAGTAGAGTACCTGAACATTGAATAAAATCGTGGAGGGCCTCCTATGTAGGTGCCAATGAAGAAAAAAAAACTTCACAAAGAAATCTAGGCTTCAGATTCAACTACTACATTTACCGTCAATCTCACGCTTTTTTTCTCCACTACTTGGCAAGTATGATCTCAGCTAAGTCAATGACTACTTGCTACAGGAAAAATGTGGTACAACTGACAAGGTATGAGGCATAGCAAATTTGTTTAAAGAAAATGAAGTATGACAACTCTCACTAAGTAGATGATATGTTACAAGACACAATTGTAATATTATGAACAATATTTTCTATCACATTAATTGTCCAATTCACTCTAGAGAACAACTTTTCTACAACTCAGAATTTACCTGGCATCACTACACTTCAAGCAAAGCTAAAGTAGGTATTACACAACCTTGAATACAGTAAACTAACAAGCAAATGTGTGGCATCCGTGTCTCGACAGCTGCTGCCAGCAAACAGCAGCATTCAAGCAGCAAATCTTCCCTAGTTTAGTTGAAAGGCAAAATGTCTTGCGAGAAATATAATGGAGCAAACCCACCTACAATATGTTGACAACTAAATGTATTTGAAAAACTTGGATGCAGTAGGCTATGGAACTTATGTACTGAAGTACACATACCTGTGCTGATGCTCCAATGAACCATGCGTACCAGAAATGTATTAAAGTGAATCCAAAATTCTTGTAGAAAAAATAAGCGAGGAATTTGCACATGCGGAGATAAGACCAGCGGCCATGTACGAGCAAGAGACGCTCGAGGAACCTAAATTGGGCAAAGGAAAAATCTGAAGAGAGAACAGCCTGCATCCCTTCCTGTCCACTGATTCCCACGCCGATATGGGCAGCTACAATAAATTATATGGTAGTTATAGTAATTAATGATTGTCTGCTTTAACAGTTCTCTCTCATTGTATAATGTCCACGGTACAAACAGTAACAGTTGTTTAACATTTCTCTCATTGTATGATAACCATTGTTACACTTGTGCTATTAAAACTGCAAACATACAAATTGAGATATGTAAAACAACTCATTCTACATTGTACATGTGTGTTAAGCCCTTATACAGCATTTCATGATTTCACACTCTTTTTCTCCATTCTCCTGATTCTATAGCATTCTGATTCTACTTATAAGCTGCGTGTTTCTTTCTATTAATTTTTTTCATGATTAAGACATTTTTAGAAGCTTGTAATGATTCCGATACGTAATATTGTTAAAAATTTGCAGTTGATTCCATCCGTTAGCTATAATGTGGCGGAAGATCGCAGAGGCCAGGGCTGGTTGCCAAGATGATACCGAGGTGACCGGCGTCAGGACTGAACCGAGCCCTGGGTCTCCAGAAGATACAACTGCCGGTGAGACTTACGGTCAGCCAAAGGTCGGCTGCCAAGTCGAACATGCTACCGAGGGGTGGAGCCAATCAAAAAGTAAGAGTGTATAAGGAGTGACTAAAGTGAAGATGAACAGAGATCCCTGGCAATCTCTTGCATACGATTCATTGTACGCGCACAGTTGGAAATGTTTGTATTCTTGTATATATTGTCAAGTATATATATTTCTATTACCTCGCACTCAGCGGTTTGTTCTCTTGTCGAGCAGTAAAGGCAACACGGCAGTTTCCTTTACAATAAACGATCAACCCTATATCGTCCAAAATTATGCTAATTTGTAGTTTGTTGCCAGGATTTTAAAGACATTCTAATAAATTAAACAATAAAAAAAAATGAGATGGTTTACCTTTGAAAAGTTTTTGCGATTTCACTTTGAAAATGAAATGGTTTTAATGCTCTCAAAAGGCGTCTGTAGCGTCTCACGAGTCTGAAACTTACCCTAGTGTCTTATGTTTCAGAACTGTGAGTTTAATTACTCAAAAGGTTGAATGAGAGCTCTGATGGAAAGTCACAATTTAGTGTTTTTATTCTGTAACCAAGTGACAGCGGACTGCACAAACAGCAACAACATTGCTCTGTGTTTTGACCGATAATGTCTATCACTAGTGTTAAACGCTATGAACTTTTGTCATATTTTTCATCTTCGTAGCATGTAAATGGTTTAAAACATCAAATCTTTAATTCTTCAAAGCGATTCAAACCTCCGTTTCAAGGGAGGATATTTTTGAAAACATCGTATCAATGCCATCAGTGTGACTAAACCATACATACTTCATTAATTTGACCAATATTGAAAGAGACCAGATTCATACTTTTGATCATGCTGACATCATTGGCTCCATCTCCAATTGCCAATGTGACAGACTGTTTGTTATTCTTGACTAGTTCAACAACCTGAGCTTTCTGCAGTGGAGTCACTCGGCAGCAGATGACAGCCTTACACATGCACCCTACCTCGAGCAGGAGTGCTTCCATGTCCTGTGTCAAGCCGTGTACCTACATGTACATACCAACCAGTTTACCACCACTAGTGCATAGCAGGTAGGAAACAAAAATAAATTCTGAATTTTCTATCGAACTACCAGAAAAATGAGTAGACCTACTGTGTTGTAACAATAGTAATCGTAGTCGTGATAAGCTATTATGTAGTTAGGATAGAGTGCTGTGTAGTCTTGTTAAGGAAAGCTGTGTTGTAAAGTCACTACAATAAGCTGTTACCACTTCACAAATTCACTTCACTTCAACTTCTCTTCAAATTTGAAAAACTCACATCACATGATCTGTTATGTTATTTCTCAACGAATTACATTTGATGAGAAATTAAATAAAGAATAACATGAAGGCTTTGACAGCAACCAACCTCTTGGTAAAGTACCGTATTTTCCGGACTATTAGCCGTCGCTTTTTCAGATGTTTTGAGCCATGCAGCTTATTTAGAGGCTGCGGGTATTCTGTGGTTTTTTCATTCACTGCTAGGGGCGCACTAACAGAAATTAGAATCAAGACTAAAGAAAAGTTATGCAAAGAAGCAGACGCTGCTTTTTTATTCATCTAGCAAATAAAACACGGACTTTACACAGAAGTGAAGTTGAGTAAATACTGGTTATTTTCTATTGCTTCTGTTCCGTTTTAACCGGCAAAGTTGCTGCCGTGTTAAAAAGCACTGTTAGGAGTTCTGCTGCCTAGACAAAAGGTGCGGCCTATGTATTGTTTTATTATCAGTTTTTTTTAAATAGAGCAGATGCGGCTTATATAGGGGTAATATATATATATATACGGCACATATGTATATTATAATATAATTATATATTATTATATATATATATATATATTATATATATAATATATATATACGGCTAATAGTTTGGAAAATAGGATAAAATTGATGCATCACAAGAGCTGACTGCCTCCGACTGCATTTTGAAT
The DNA here is from genome assembly GCF_963576615.1 of Watersipora subatra. Lineage (NCBI taxonomy): Eukaryota > Metazoa > Bryozoa > Gymnolaemata > Cheilostomatida > Watersiporidae > Watersipora > Watersipora subatra. The sequence continues at coordinate 30,854,899 of NC_088708.1, read as the reverse complement.
TGATTGTAATATCTTTAATATAGAGTTTTACTGACTGACCAAAGCATTCTCCTTTAAATACTGTTACAGGAGCAAAATCATATGCAAAAATGGCTATTATAAAAATAGCAAAATATGAATTGATGTGGTTAGAATAATGGTTTGGACGAGCTTGGGAGCAAGTGTGGGCAACTACTGTGAAATATTTGTATATACAGCATTACTAAGAATGAAACTATGAATGATTTTATCTTTTAATTTAAAAAGCAGTAGGAAAAAGCAGACAACTCTTTGTATGTTATTTTAATGTAGCTTTCTGAATTTATAAGCATACTTGTCCGAACTATCATTCTAAAAACCAGTATTAAGTGAGCTGGTCATGAGTTCCCTAATATTTTCGACAAAAAACATATCTATAAGGAAATGAGCCAGCTCGCCCCGTTTGTATCACAATACCTGTTGTCAATGTAAATATGCGATAGCAAAGAGGATATATATGTAGAGTAGTTCTACACACAAGGAATGATTGACAATTAAACTCACCAAACTGTGCCCATTGATCACTATTCCAAAACCTCCAAACTCCTCTTCCTCCGTGTGACTGTGTCCAGACTCTGCATGGTCTTGAAAGGAAACAAGCTGTAACAAACGCACTATATTTTTGGGAAAACAAAATGAGATGAAAGAAAGTACGAAAAAGGGAACTGGATTAAAAAACCTGGTTACAAATCAGCAATAAATAGAAAGCTTTTAAAATTAGCGGTATTTTTATGAAGTTGTAGACAACTGTGAATCAAATGTTATTATCTCTCGAGCATCAAACACTTTATTATATTGTTTATCAAAGAGGTTCGAGACTAACAAATATAAACTCGTATCACAAACTTTAGAGTGGAAGCTAAATATGGAAGCTAAAGACTACTCGGTGCCGATACTAGTTGCAAGGCGTAATAAAAATAGTACACAAAATAACGAAGAGAGATAATATGTGGCAAAGTAAAGGCAATTTGCTTTTGCACTTTTTCAACTTGTCATTAGACAGATAGGAACTGGAGATTTTGTTATAAGCCTTCAATGACAAACTGCATTAAAATGTGCTTCAAAATTTTGAAGTGAAAATCTGCATACCATTATTATTACAAAATGATTACGGTATGTATGGGCCCTATATGCACATGTAGCCCACACATATGTACACGGATACATACAACTGAACATACATACAAACAACATTTACCAATACGCATGTAGGCACAGCCTTGAATATGGACATGAGTAAAAGAAATACGATCATGCATACATCCTGAACAATGCAATACATTTGAACAATGATTGAAATTACAGCAACAGGTAATTGCATGCATATTTCACGGCCATATAATGTAGTAAGATATATAACGTGATAACTCCGTTCCACTTAAAATTCTTGGAGAGATTCAAACAGAACAGCGGGTATATTATGCATTGCTTATACGCATGGAAAGATTGAGAGAAGTTTAATGTCTGCAATCATTGAGCAATGACCATCTAGATGTGCTACTTACAAGACCTGAAGAGCCAGCTTCCTGATAACACATAGGACAGATACAAAGATTATGCCTCGACGTAACATGCAGAATTGAGCTTGATATTTAGTATATGACTCTAGATATAGTGAAATTTAGAAAAAGACATAATGTCTGCCCACATTAACGATAAACATATAAACAAAGACCTCAAATTAATCTCAGATCAATAATTAAAGGACATAAACTCAATAATTTGAATGCAGCTTCGAGCTTACTTATACCGCTTCACTTTTGATGTCATTTATGATCAAACTGTAATAAGCTGCTCGCTGCCTCATACATTGTGTAAACACTGTCACCCATGCAAAAATTTTGTTTTGCATCCAACGCACATAAAGTTGTGGCATATATAAGTACAGCATATATAGATGTGTGGCACACACAAAAGCAGCATACATAAATATAGCGTACAAGCATATAGTGTATGTGCATACAGTATATTACAACATAACATGCAGGAATGTAGCATACAGAAATATAACGTACATTAATATCACATACATAAATGCTAATAAATATATTCCAAACATCTTCAAGTTGAACTCAGGTTTTAGATAAAAACAGACAAACAAGTACATATATTCTAGAAACGCAATTGGTTTCACTAAATAGACTATGACCAGCCCATAACCAAGGCCAAGAAGACATCACTTACTAACACACACCAAACCAGATGCATAGTCTCCTCTTGGCCCTCTTCCGAACTCAACCATATTCCCTTAACTCTAAACTTTCTAGCTGCACTTGAGCTAATAACAACCATTCACTAACAGTATGCTACTCCCAAAGCATCAGATATGAGACCGTGGACAGTAGTACAAGTTTGCTATGGTGGTCTTCAAACTGACGACAAATAGTGAAGTGGAACAACATGCAATTGAGGGCTACATAAGTCAGGGCCATGGTTGAATTTCCATAAGTTAGTAAGACAGTGTGCCGCCAGGTGCTCATGTTACCTGTACTTCACTAGAGAAATAAGTCTCGTTATAGACAGAATTGACCTGAAATAAACAACTATGGTTAATCGTGGAAGAAATGTTAGCAAGCAGAGACGAGCTTTGTCGGGCACAGACAGAAGCTGGTTGTTACGGCGCTAGCCACACCATTTAATTCTTACCGCAATATCTCCGGCATCATCTGAACTATGCCCTGTGTAGGTGCACTGGAAGTTACCAACATAAAAGGTATAAAAGAAAGAAGCTGTGAAACAGTGGATAAGTTTGAGATATTGTAGCAGAAGCACTTATAAAACAGGGATAACAAGATGAAATCCAAACATTGAAGCAATAAGAAACTAAAATCCATGGTGTCATTCCCAAAGCAGTGCATATATTCAATGTATTGATACATAAAGCATTGCCTAAAACTTGCTAAAATTACTAGATTTCTGTCATTCAGGCTTTATGATATATTTTTAATCTGCTGCTGACACAGTTGTGTAAAATTATGTTTCAATATTAAAAAAGAAAAATCATGGTTCAAAAATGTATATAAATTTGAAGGTGTCAGTGTATTTTTTAAAATTAGTAATGCTATTTGTCGGAATGGCTTAAAAAGCTAAGCCTTCTACAAAAAAGTCAAGATGGCATCACAAAAATTGAGATGATTATGTGATGGTTTACTCTATGAAAGCCCTAGTACTCTATGACAGCCCTAGTACTCTAAGAAAGCCCTAGTACTCTATAACAGCCCTAGTACTCTATAACAGCCCTAGTACTCTATGAAAGCCCTAGTACTCTATGAAAGCCCTAGTACTCTATAACAGCCCTAGCACTCTATAACAGCCCTAGTACTCTATGAAAGCCCTAGTACTCTATAAAATCTCTTGCACTCTATGAAAGCCCTATTACTCTAAGAATAGTTTGGAAAGCTGACAATAGTTTCTCTCACTATGCAGTAATTCACTGATTGTTTCCTTCCTGATTCCTTCGTTGTCCTACACTTATGGGCTAGTCAGACAAAGTAGCGAGCTGACCGAAATGTGATTATTTTAAAGTGTGTCATCTACTACAAAACTGAAAACTGAGCGCAATAAACCTCAGGCTATGGAGAGTCGCAGGCTATAGAAATCCTTGATCAACTATTAGCGTGTTAGTACGAAGCTCTCTAACCACACAATAAACAATAAAGTGACAGCAAGGATTTGCTACTAGTTTTCTAATAGAGTAAGTAGGTTAGGTAGAGAAAGGTATGGTAAGTAGCACAACATAACTTACTTACATGTACAACACGTTGCATCTTTAAAGAAAGGATAAGGAGCTACACTCATTTATATCACAACAAAAAGGTGCAAGAAAATAATGAGATGGAATCTTAAATGCATGAAGCAGATGCGAGGAGCTTCCTGGTAAGCACTCACCACAAAATATAGCGTGGCTTAAAATGAGTCATGAGAACACTTACGTGCATAATTTGTTTTTTATCCTTATCACATAAAAAGGCCAGGAGTTGCACAAAATATCAAGATGCACTGATAGGCATTGGCATCATGCAAGCTCATGCGAGTGACTACATCTGGGAATAGCGGTCACAACATTTCAATCGTAAAAAATAATAGATATCAGTATATGATCGCTTATGAGAAGACCCATCACTCACCCAAGAGAAAAGTGCACCCAGAAACATAAATCAGCTGGCAGAGGGCAAGCAAATTTGTGGTGAAGACAATGAGTCATGGATTTCATATCGAACCCATCCGCTAGCACTAGCTCCGATCACAACACAGAAAATTCTAAAGCTCTGAAGATGATACGCACCTCCACAACATCTCCATTTTGCTCCACAGCAGGGGAAGACTGTTTGAGAACCTCTTGCATACGGCTCTTCGCATTGGTCAGTTGTTCCTCGACGTCTGCCGATGTCTCGCCGTCCACAACAAACACGTCTTCCATTTGGTCAGTAAGTAGCTTACACGAGTAGCCAATGTTTATCGCTGTCTCTACATGATAAAAAGGTTCGGCTCAGCAAGACTAGAATGAGAATAAGATGTGAAAAGTTACATTCTGCATGATGCAAAAACAGTATCATCACTTTCGGCTGGTATGGATTTTTCGACTAGTTTTCTTGTAAGACAATGAAAAACATGCATTATAACTCATGGGTTCTCCATAACTAGTTAAAAAACACAATGTGAATTATAACAACTGTCCTCAGCTGGTAAATGTTAAAAAGATGAAGAATCCACAACATGAACTTAAAAGTTAAAATATATAAAAACTGGGGGTGTTGACAGTCTGACTGTTTACACTGCTACTGATAATGTAGGTAGAGCACTGACCTTGCTTGTCACCTGTAAGCACCCATATTTTGATGCCTGCCATGGCCAAATTGGCAATAGTATCAGGTACTCCGTCCTGCAGTTTATCCTCAATAGCTGTAGCCCCAATTAGAGTCATGTTTGTCTACAATTCATATCCCTTACAGGACAGATATATGCAACACAGATCCTTCCACTACCAGTTTGATTATAGACTTGTACAGTGGACCCCGCCATACAACATTAATTCGTTCCGGTGTTGGCATTGTAAGGCCAAATCGTAGTATAGAGGGGTATAGAAACCCATATTGATTATCTAATGCAAACACCCCTGGTAAAAAACATCGAAATTTTATATATGTACTGTACATATTGAAAATTAGTAACCAAAATAGTATATTAAGCTTAGTAACTATAGTTACCTACAGTAACTATAGTTACCTACAGTAACTATAGTTACCTACAGTAACTATAGTTACCTACAGTAACTATAGTTACCTACAGTAACTATAGTTACCTACAGTAACTATAGTTACTGTAGGTAACTTTAGTGTATTTAGTGGTTATGATCTGCTTATGATTATAGTTACGGCATGATCCTGACTTTTTTTAACTTCGTTATCAATCTTAAGACCCATGGCTAACAAATTAAAGTTATATATTTAGTGATGTAGTTATATATGTATAATGAATAAAAGTTTATAGTAAATATGATATTAAACAATAAAATGCATAATATAAATTTTTGCTTTTGCTTACCTGATTGTTGTTTCACTCACACAATATCAAGCATTTACAAAACACGAAGAATGCTGAACTGAGAGAGCGAGCATCATATCTCTATCAGGCGTGTTGGGAGGGATTTCAGCGACTAGCGTATTGACGTTTTTGTTATTCCGACATTCACTAGTGTTACATGCTACAAATTTTTGAGCTTCGAAGTTGTGGTTTTGATCGTAGGATGAGGAGGACAAATTTACATGATACGCAAGAGTGGTCGCACTACTCGCAATTATTCTTAGCTGATGAGTTTGCGTGCTACAAAGAAATTGTCGTACAACTCCGTGTTTTCTATATTAGTCTGTTGTGCTTTTATCTACAACGGGGCGCATAATTTATATCGCGGCTGGCACTCCTAGAATGCGTCTAAGGTCAAACATCAATGTCAAAGTGTGTACGAAATTTTTCTTTAAATTTCGGAGTTAATATACATTTTATTTTGAAGATATTTTTAAAACACATGCAAGAAAAACAGGGATGCTGTAAGGACGTAACTAATGAAAACGATGAAAATCCAACCTCCGATCGCAAAGATTTGTGCAATAATACGAATATCGATGTTTACATCATACGCAGTACTTCGTTGATACGATGTTTTCAAAAATACCACCTTGAAACGGAGGTTTGAATCGCTTCGAAGATTTAAAGATTCGATGTTTTGAACCATTTACATGCTACGGAGATGAAAAATACAACAAAACTTCGTAGCATGTAACACTAGTGATATTCAGCACATCAACCGCCAAATCTGAATTTCGAGAAACATTTTTGTTGATGCCGTCTGGCCAAGAAAATGCTACAACGAGGGAACAAAAAACATTGTGTTCCACATCGTAAGGCAAGAAAACCGTAAAAAAGGTACATCGTACTCGAGGGTGTACTGTATTTTTTTTCTACTACTTACATGTATATTATATATACAATATATATATACAATATATATATATCGTATATATAATATACATGTATCTATATACATATACATGAATCTTACATATATATATACATGTAAAATCTACATTTAAATTAACATTAAATCTAAATAAGATTAAGAAAAAACCATGGCATAAATATACAATGATTTAAGCTAATAGTAAATACCTCGATTAGCTCGTAAGCATCGTGGAGTTTATCATCTCTATCTGATAAGGCTATGCTGGCCTTGTAGTGGATTTCTTTCCAGGTGTCATATTCTTCATGTTTCAAGTCTTTGTATGCGAGAGTTAGGGTCCGTAGGCCGATGTTAGCGTATGACTGAATGTATAACATAAAGGCAATTATAATTCACTATTCATATACAGTATATATTACCGACAGACAACTGCTTTCATATTTATGTCAAAGACTATGACCTGTTAGATGTCTTGAACCTATTACGTACTTGATGCTTATCAGATGCTGGTTGCTACAACTGATGCGCTGGTACTCCGTATGACAAATGTATGGCCAAAACACGCTTCATTGCTGCAGAAGTATGAGGCAGCAATGACGCAGTGTAATAATTCAATGAGGCAGCACATTGAATTACACCAATAGGAGAGACAAAAGTGACGTGGAAAATACTAACTCTTCCGCTACCAAACTAATTTTTTTCTGGACATGATTACATATTTTGTAAAACCTACCATTTGATATGGTGCATATAAATTGTCATAACCTTTGAACCACACGGCCTATAAAAATATTTTGATACCAAATTAAATTTAGCATAGAATTTCACATCAGCGGATGCCATAAAAACGCCACAAATGTTTTGCAGAATGTGTTTGGACACCTTTATGTCCATTTCCTCTACCACTGTGAGCATGCTCTGAGTCAGGCGAGTTATCAATATTATTACAGCTTATGGCATTATTATTATTATTATTATCGCTAAAGTGAATTAATCACCCTCAGTAATATTATCAGAAACGTTTGTACAAAACCTACTAAAGCCGTGCCATGTGGCTCTTGGCCATACGCGAACGCTATGCCAAGCCGTACTATGTGGCTCATGTTACACAAAGAGTTAAAACTGTCAATGCTGTTAACATCAAGTTTCTTGTGATATAGCTTAGCTTTAAAACGCTTCTTGCCATAAGATCTCTCGCCATCATCAATCATCACATACATGTTTAAGTTTTTGTTATAAAAATCAATTGCATTTTTCAACACTCAATCAACACGCAATCACACCACCAACTTTGAGTGAGTCATTGCCTAATGGATGCTTAGCCATAGAGACTCATATTATTGTTTAAAAGGCACCCTGATTTGCGATAACCACACCCTCCTGATATAGAACAATATTACTCACATTTAGATGCGCATTGGTAGCATCTAACAGTGATCGTGAGTCTTCACTAAGTCGAGCGTTTACCATTGTATCAGCACCTTTACAGAGCAGCTTTATCTTATCCTCCTTTTTGACTATCACCTAGAAGCGACATAAACTCATTACCGGAATTCGTAAATCACACCAACATCTGTATGAAGAGTGGCACGAACACTCGCCTAGCAAACGTACCGACATTCTTTTTCTGACATTGTTGAAGTCAAGAATACAAAGCAGATCGTAGACTTCCTTTTCTCCATGTACCTCGATCGTTACGGTCGTCGGCGAACGATTGAGGAAAACGAAGCCAAAGTCTCTCGCTCCACCTACCAGTGCTTCTTCATCTGGTGACTGAGCTTGGTAGATCAGTTTATCTGCAGACATGTGAAAGTGTGAAAGGTAACAGGAACTAGCTAGCGAAGGACAAACAGATCTCGGTCTAAATCACACTTGGTACGTGTGTTCAAATTACAAGTGATGATATTAATATACAATATATGTTACAACCAGCCAATGTGCCGTCTGCAATATCATTATAGCTTTGACCACCTGACCACCCACCTAGCTACACACCTGAACAAAGGCCCAACTACATGGATAGGTGAGCTATTGACCTAGTATTTTCAACAATCTCTGGCAAGGGTAGTAGCTCTTTTACATGCCTTGACTATAAAAACAATTTTTGTATGTACACTTCATCTTACCACTCGTAATTATTTATTTTGATGGTTTGCTATGGGACATCTTCAGCTAGCTGCTTATGTATTTACATAAAATATGATTGCTCATTTTAAACTTCATCTTTCTCTTGTATTACATCTATACGTGTGTATATACACAGTATAAAGCTAACCTCTATACGTGTGTATATACACAGTATAAAGCTAACCTCTATACGTGTGTATATACACAGTATAAAGCTAACCTCTATACGTGTGTATATACACAGTATAAAGCTAACCTCTATACGTGTGTATATACACAGTATAAAGCTAACCTCTATGCGTGTGTATATACACAGTATAAAGCTAACCTCTATACGTGTGTATATACACAGTATAAAGCTAACCTCTATACGTGTGTATATACACAGTATAAAGCTAACCTCTATACGTGTGTATATACACAGTATAAAGCTAACCTCTATACGTGTGTATATACACAGTATAAAGCTAACCTCTATACGTGTGTATATACACAGTATAAAGCTAACCTCTATACGTGTGTATATACACAGTATAAAGCTAACCTCTATTCGTGTGTATATACACAGTATAAAGCTAACCTCTATACGTGTGTATATACACAGTATAAAGCTAACCTCTATACGTGTGTATATACACAGTATAAAGCTAACCTCTATACGTGTGTATATACACAGTATAAAGCTAACCTCTATACGTGTGTATATACACAGTATAAAGCTAACATCTATACGTGTGTATATACACAGTATAAAGCTAACCAAACTCTAGTAGATAATGTGGGTGTCACTCTGTAATACATATATGTAACCTAACCAAACTCTCCAGTAGATAATGTGGGTGTCACTCTGTAATACATATATGTAACCTAACCAAACTCTCCAGTAGATAATGTGGGTGTCACTCTGTAATACATATATGTAACCTAACCAAACTCTCCAGTAGATAATGTGGGTGTCACTCTGTAATACATATATGTAACCTAACCAAACTCTCCAGTAGATAATGTGGGTGTCACTCTGTAATACATATATGTAACCTAACCAAACTCTCCAGTAGATAATGTGGGTGTCACTCTGTAATACATATATGTAACCTAACCAAACTCTCCAGTAGATAATGTGGGTGTCACTCTGTAATACATATATGTAACCTAACCAAACTCTCCAGTAGATAATGTGGGTGTCACTCTGTAATACATATATGTAACCTAACCAAACTCTCCAGTAGATAATGTGGGTGTCACTCTGTAATACATATATGTAACCTAACCAAACTCTCCAGTAGATAATGTGGGTGTCACTCTGTAATACATATATGTAACCTAACCAAACTCTCCAGTAGATAATGTGGGTGTCACTCTGTAATACATATATGTAACCTAACCAAACTCTCCAGTAGATAATGTGGGTGTCACTCTGTAATACATATATGTAACCTAACCAAACTCTCCAGTAGATAATGTGGGTGTCACTCTGTAATACATATATGTAACCTAACCAAACTCTCCAGTAGATAATGTGGGTGTCACTCTGTAATACATATATGTAACCTAACCAAACTCTCCAGTAGATAATGTGGGTGTCACTCTGTAATACATATATGTAACCTAACCAAACTCTCCAGTAGATAATGTGGGTGTCACTCTGTAATACATATATGTAACCTAACCAAACTCTCCAGTAGATAATGTGGGTGTCACTCTGTAATACATATATGTAACCTAACCAAACTCTCCAATAGATAATGTGGGTGTCACTCTGTAATACATATATGTAACCTAACCAACCATTCTTCATCTCTGGCATGACTGTGTGACAGAGAGCGAGCAATCTAAAAAACTCAGCGCAACCATCATCTCTGCTCTTTATGTCCTTGAGAAGACGTCTGTCATACCAAGCAAGCTTGTCATACCACGGGTTAGCAGAGAAATCGCAGAGAGTAGGAGTCTAAACAACAAATGAATACTTCTGTAACGATGTGTAGAAGAGTTGATGGTATCAAATGGGATAAGAGTCATTTATTGATCGTAAATGTTTAACTTATTCGTTTGTGAGAATTACTACCAACTAGTATCATACTTTTATGTGATCCAACTGACAGTTAGATATTAAGAATGGTAGAGAAAGCACGACTCCAATACCCTATATTATTAGTAGTCTCACTTTTAACTACAGGTACATACGTGGAAACCCAAATACAAATCGTTTGAGTTACCCCTGTTTTTGCTTATGAGCAAATGATCAGTGGTTTGTATAATTGAGCCAATAGACAGTGAGCTGGCCAATTAAACCAATAAACAGCGAGTAGAATAATTGAACCAATAGAAAGAAAGCTGATAATTATACCATTCAAATCCTAGCAAGCTAACTTTAGAGGTAGCTGAGCAGATCACATGACTTGTTGGAGCGAGACTATCATTCATTAACCCACACAGATTTGGTAATTATCTCCCCTGAGACGTTTAACATAGAAATAAGTTCACCAACTTTTTTAATTGACCAAATTACATATACATGAGATGCATTCCAACTTTTTGCTAGCTTGTATAACAATAAAAGATTAACAAAACATGTTAGCAATGAGAAATACATCCACGAGTAAGATTAGTGAAAAATAATAGTATAAAATATAAATAAGCCAAACAAGTACAAACAAGTACTAGCTGTTTTACGTGGTTTCTAGCACGACTAGGGGCAGTAGCTAGGGGCCATGCTAATCCTATTGACTACCTACTTTGTCTGAAACTCGCGACTATTACACTTACAGCAGTATTCACGTCAATAACATTTCCATCTGCATCTGTAGGGTCCCCATATGAGTGACCTCGGATAGAGCATTTGTTGAAAGTCATTATGTTCTACAACCAAACAACTTACTGAAACATTGTTCAAAAACTAGTGGGCGAAAGGCTACTACAACTTTTTTAATATAACTTATAAAAATTACTATTATTTATATTACATTATCAATATTGTCAACAAGATAATAAAAACACCACATAATGTGGGTTGTACTAAAACATCCTGTACTAAAACAGTACAGGAAATGCTCTATTAAAGGAAATATAAGTACCGATTTGGGGAGCAAGCTGCAAATTTACCACAAACTATAGTTAGCTAGTACTCTGCCAGTTCCATGTGCTGTGGGAGATCATCATGCGTAATAACTAAGTGCATAGTAATTATTATTGTGTGATGCTGCAAGGTGGTCCAGTGGTGCAGTCAGTTGTGCTCTTGCTTCCAAATTATGATATCGGAGTTTGATACCCGTGCGATGTAATCTTTTTTAACACTATTAGTGTGGCTTTAGACAGACAGACACGGCTCTCATTATAGTAAAGACTGCTAAGTTAGCTTAAAAATACAAAACTCAAATTTGTGTTTGCATTTCATTTGTGTCAATATGAAAGAAAAGTGAAGACAACTCTTGATATTACACTATCATATTTAGCATACGAGTAGGTTGTCAGACTTTTTTCAATGCTTGTCTGAACCACTACTTGAAGTATCATTCAATTGACACTTTCTACAAAGAGGCCTAATGTAAGACATTAATAATGCAACAACTTTGCTTGAACTCCTAGTGGTTGCCAGTTAAAGATTTTAATACTTGGAAAGGTCATCTTTACCAAACTGAACAATATGTCAAAAGCCATGCATGTTTGAATGCATTGGAAGTTTACAACAAGATATCCAAGCTCATTTGATAACAATGAATATTGTAATATACACCAGTTATACATCAGATCTTTGGTTTTATCATAAGTACTCATCACCTGTTCACTTACTTGGTAGCTACTACCAGCTCTGGAGAGATCACTTTGCAATTATGACAAAACATTGTGCTATTGGATGCAGCAATAAATCAGGATATGCGCTTACCTGAGTTAAAGTCCCGGTTTTATCAGAGAATATATATTCTATTTGACCGAGTTCTTCATTAAGTGCTGTGGTACGGGCTTTGGCTGGGGTGTTTTTCGGCTCATAGTACATTTTAACATCCCAGTTGATCCACAGGCTCTGTACAAGTCTGAGAAACTCGACGCTGTAATAAAGATGACTCCTTATGGTGAGCTAGTAACAGGTAACATTTACTTGCAGATACTTCTAATGTTGGACTAATGAACAGTATATATTCAACAAACAAATAAATTTAAAGAGTAGTTGTCTCATACCATGTAATAAGAAAGCTATTACTTTGTGTCATGAGCAGACAATCTTTAAAATTGCAAATCTTAACATTTGACATTTTTCTAAAATGGTAACACGACTATTTCTTTCCGGATTCCTAAAAGACGATTTCTTTGTTTGTAGCAAATTTGAAATATAATAAAAATTGAACAATTATTTGCCCTACTGGACAAGCAGAACAAGAATTGCTAGTGCGAATTATATAGCGAGCTTAAACAGAATTAATATTTCAAGAGAAAGCTAGCCATTTGACATGTCAGTAAGCAAGTGAAAACAAGAAGCAAGTGATTGTGGAGTGGGTAACAAGAGGTGAAAATGACACGCAATGAAGCAAATGTCAATAAAAAGTGACTGACATTGGAGGGCTTGTTACAGCAAACAAAAGTAACAACGGTAAGCAAGTGACTAAGTACATGACATTAAAAAGCGACAATAGAAAACAAGTGTCATGGCATTTTACCTTACATATAGAGATATAGGCACCACAGTATTCAAAAGAATAAGATATGAGAAGAAAACAAGTATAGATATGACAGTGGCTCCTGCGGCGACAGTGCCATCCTTCTGGCCTGTGCTTGTGCCGGGCACAAATGTCTCCCAAGGGAGATAATCCTGAAAATGATATCCTATCGTGGTCTCCCAAACACCACAGGCGATGACACATACTAATGACATCAGCAACAGGAACACGACAATCTACAACAAAAGGTTATGGCGAAATTAATCAATCAGTGCAGTGCATTTACTTTTTAGCACAGCAAGCGCAATACAGTGATTGCTAGCAAGTCAATTGAGTGTGTATAAAGAGTAAATGGCTGTTAATCCCCTACAAAGTTTACCAATCTCACTAGCTTTTTATCCACTCAAGTATTCTTAAATCTTATTTACTAATTTTGATGAATGTAAACAATATAGAATCAAACAGCTGCAAACAGTTCAAGTGGTTATTTTACAGACATATAATAGACAGTGCCTTATTTATGGGTAGAGGATCCGCATTGTCATATTGAAAGCATGCTAATACTGCACTCCCCCTAAAGCAAAATGAGATTTGTATCCAAAAATTAGAAAAGGTTTTTAACCTTTTAATAGGCTGGGTTTTGCTGAGTTAGACGGCAATCACATGTAATTGGATAGTTCCCAGTGTGACATAATAAAACATGTATCATACTACTAAAAACATGTATTCTATTACTAAAGACATGTTCCATATTACTAAAGGCATGTACCATATTACTAAAAGCATGTACCATATTACTACAGACATGTGTCATATTACTTAAGACATGTACCACATAACTAAAGATATGTATCATATTACTAAAGACATGTACCATATTACTAAAGACATGTATCATATTACTAAAGCCATGTATCATACTACTAAAGACATGTAACATATTACTAAAGACATGTAACATATTACTAAAGACATGTACCATATTACTAAAGACATGCACCATATTACTAAAGTCATGTACCCTATTGCTAAAAATGTGCATCCCGTTATAAAAAGTATATATTAAACTATTAATGACATGAATTGGATTAAAAAACCATAAATAATTATCGAATCAGGTATTCACTTTTTTCAACAATTTAGGAGAATAAAAGTAAAGACAATCGTACACATAACTGATTTTAGGCTAAAGGGCTCACTAAAAATTTCCTGCAAATTTTTACATCAACTCTAATGTCAATTTTTATATAATCAGTGTAAAATGTAGAGCTAGCAAACATATGCTAGACCCTTTACAAGCTGTGTAACATTATTATATACCTAGAAAGGGAACTGACACACTGTCCTTGGTATTCAATAGAACTCAAACAAGGTACTTGGAGGCATTTGGCATGACTGACCCACCTCAAGGAGTCACTGGAAATGGAACTAACAGTCATATCTTATCCAAAATGGTAGTAATTCTAACAACAGTAAACTGTAAATTACAGCCCGGGACCAGCTAGTAACATTGTTTGGTATTCCTAAGGCTATAAACGGTTTGCACACATACTTACGCCAATGATTAGAACATTCAGCAGACGGTCTGTGTGAGTTCTTTTAAAAACCGATTTACCGCTGTTTTTCATCAGCTTTGTGTCCTTTCCAGCAAATATGACCATTCCGTAGCACCACGTAGTGTTGCGCAGGACACATCCCCTGAGCAGCACCTGGTCATTGTTGAGGGCAAGAGTTTGGTCATCTATTTCTAAGGTTCCTTCAAACTTGGAGAGCACATTGTTGGGAGGTTCACACACGAGCTTGACTGCAGACCAGAAAAAACCAGCACCGTTATTGATAATATATAACACAAGGTCACAGTAAGCACTCCTGAGATTCCTTCAAAGGATAGTTAAAATTAGCGACTACACGAACCCTCTTGGCAGCATCTAGAGAATAGATGAGGGTTTGAAGCTTCATACCTTGAAGGTGATAAGAATATTCGAAATGTCCTTAGTGTATCACCTTATAATACCCCAAACACCTCACCGTTATGCATTACAATAACGGCTGCGGTCTTATGACGAAAGTCATGATAGCCTAAACCATCCAGGGATTCTTTATTTACAGGCATGCCACAGACTTACACAAGCGATGCTTGCAAAGGACCCTAGAGGCACTAACAAGAAACAAAACACTCATTGCTGGCAACGTAAGCTAGAATGTTTTGTATCAATGTCTCTTAATAAAAAATTTATGAAATGACTTTCATGGATTATTTTTACTCCACATATTTCACCCGAGACATAAAAACAGCCCTATTCAAAGGACTCCGTTGTCAAAAAGCAATCGTAAAGACTAAAATATTTATGGACTGCAGGATTTTTTCGAAATGTGAAGCGCTATTTTGTAGAAAAAGCATGTGACACTTCCACTGCCTTCAAAGACAATTCACACTTGATGAGGTAAATGTACGTACATTCTCCTATAGTTTCCGGTTTTAAATATATTAAGATATCGACATTCCTATAGTAGCAGAATATTCAAAGTTCAGAAGCTACGCTCTGAGAAGACAGCAAACTAACATTCTAAAGGGATATAAAACACTGCTACAGACTACAAAGTTGAATAAATGAAAAAGTTCAACTCAGTAGTGCAAAGCTGAAATAACTTTATTTCTAACTTTTACAATCGAATTGCAACAGAGTTGGCTTTCTCCAATATAGTCAATCATAGAATAACACCTTCTTCATTAAATAAACTCAAATATATTGATTCTAATAACATAAAAATAATTACAGCAATAAACCTGTTTCAGCACAATTACAATAGATACCGTAACTCCCTTTTGCTAACAATGGCTGGAATGAGAGAGAGGATAATTATCAATTTTGGGTTTCATACTTTATAATGCTGAGGGTTCACAATATATTCGTCACCCATTAACAGAGCCGCTCCCCAAAGTTTTTGTAATATATTGTAGCAAATGATATAGCAAATTTTTATGATAAGAATGAGGATAAAGTTTGTTAACCTCAAAGATCGTTCGTAGAAACCAATAATGCCTTGTAATGACGTATCTCAGCAGCAAGGTCAACAAATAGAAGTAATTAATAGTAAATCAATAAGGTTATAGAACAGATGACACTCACGTGATTGCTTGCTTCGTAACAATACATAAATATACACAAGCAATAAGCAATAAATGAGGCCATTTGTTCTGCCACGGCTAACAATAAAAAATGACTCAACCTAACATACTTTTCCCTTATATACTCAAAAATAAAATACATCAAATCAATGAGTCACAGGTAAAGATATGACATGAACTACCTACACTGAATGCTAGAAAGTTGAAAATATGACATGAACTACCCACACTGAATGTTAGAAAGTTGAAGATATAATATGACCTACCCACACTGAATGTTAGAAAGTTGAAGATATGATATGAACTACCCACACTGAATGTTAGAAAGTTGAAGATATAATATGACCTACCCACACTGAATGCTAGAAAGTTGAAGATATGACATGAACTACCCACACTGAATGTTAGAAAGTTGAAGATATAATATGAACTACCCACACTGAATGTTAGAAAGTTGAAGATATGACATGAACTACCCACACTGAATGTTAGAAAGTTGAAGATATGACATGAACTACCCACACTGAATGTTAGAAAGTTGAAGATATGACATGAACTACCCACACTGAATGTTAGAAAGTTGAAGATATGACATGAACTACCCACACTGAATGCTAGAAAGTTGAAGATATGACATGATCTACCCACACTGAATGCTAGAAAGTTGAAGATATGACATGAACTACCCACACTGAATGTTAGAAAGTTGAAGATATGACATGATCTACCCACACTGAATGTTAGAAAGTTGAAAATATGACATGAACTACCCACACTGAATGTTAGAAAGTTGAAAATATGACATGAACTACCCACACTGAATGTTAGAAAGTTGAAGATATGACATGAACTACCCACACTGAATGTTAGAAAGTTGAAGATATGACATGAACTACCCACACTGAATGCTAGAAAGTTGAAGATATGACATGAACTACCCACACTGAATGTTAGAAAGTTGAAGATATAATATGAACTACCCACACTGAATGTTAGAAAGTTGAAGATATGACATGAACTACCCACACTGAATGTTAGAAAGTTGAAGATATAATATGAACTACCCACACTGAATGTTAGAAAGTTGAAGATATGACATGAACTACCCACACTGAATGTTAGAAAGTTGAAGATATGATATGAACTACCCACACTGAATGCTAGAAAGTTGAAGATATGACATGAACTACCCACACTGAATGTTAGAAAGTTGAAGATATGATATGAACTACCCACACTGAATGCTAGAAAGTTGAAGATATGACATGAACTACCCACACTGAATGTTAGAAAGTTGAAGATATGACATGAACTACCCACACTGAATGTTAGAAAGTTGAAGATATGACATGAACTACCCACACTGAATGTTAGAAAGTTGAAGATATAATATGAACTACCCACACTGAATGTTAGAAAGTTGAAGATATGACATGAACTACCCACACTGAATGTTAGAAAGTTGAAGATATGACATGAACTACCCACACTGAATGTTAGAAAGTTGAAGATATAATATGAACTACCCACACTGAATGTTAGAAAGTTGAAGATATGACATGAACTACCCACACTGAATGTTAGAAAGTTGAAGATATAATATGACCTACCCACACTGAATGTTAGAAAGTTGAAGATATGATATGAACTACCCACACTGAATGCTAGAAAGTTGAAGATATGACATGAACTACCCACACTGAATGTTAGAAAGTTGAAGATATGATATGAACTACCCACACTGAATGCTAGAAAGTTGAAGATATGACATGAACTACCCACACTGAATGTTAGAAAGTTGAAGATATGACATGAACTACCCACACTGAATGTTAGAAAGTTGAAGATATGACATGAACTACCCACACTGAATGTTAGAAAGTTGAAGATATAATATGAACTACCCACACTGAATGTTAGAAAGTTGAAGATATGACATGAACTACCCACACTGAATGTTAGAAAGTTGAAGATATGACATGAACTACCCACACTGAATGTTAGAAAGTTGAAGATATAATATGAACTACCCACACTGAATGTTAGAAAGTTGAAGATATGACATGAACTACCCACACTGAATGTTAGAAAGTTGAAGATATGACATGAACTACCCACACTGAATGTTAGAAAGTTGAAGATATAATATGAACTACCCACACTGAATGTTAGAAAGTTGAAGATATAATATGAACTACCCACACTGAATGTTAGAAAGTTGAAGATATGACATGAACTACCCACACTGAATGTTAGAAAGTTGAAGATATGACATGAACTACCCACACTGAATGTTAGAAAGTTGAAGATATAATATGAACTACCCACACTGAATGTTAGAAAGTTGAAGATATGACATGAACTACCCACACTGAATGTTAGAAAGTTGAAGATATAATATGAACTACCCACACTGAATGTTAGAAAGTTGAAGATATGACATGAACTACCCACACTGAATGTTAGAAAGTTGAAGATATGACATGAACTACCCACACTGAATGTTAGAAAGTTGAAGATATAATATGAACTACCCACACTGAATGTTAGAAAGTTGAAGATATGACATGAACTACCCACACTGAATGTTAGAAAGTTGAAGATATGACATGAACTACCCACACTGAATGTTAGAAAGTTGAAGATATAATATGAACTACCCACACTGAATGTTAGAAAGTTGAAGATATGACATGAACTACCCACACTGAATGTTAGAAAGTTGAAGATATGACATGAACTACCCACACTGAATGTTAGAAAGTTGAAGATATAATATGAACTACCCACACTGAATGTTAGAAAGTTGAAGATATGATATGAACTACCCACACTGAATGCTAGAAAGTTGAAGATATGACATGAACTACCCACACTGAATGTTAGAAAGTTGAAGATATGACATGAACTACCCACACTGAATGTTAGAAAGTTGAAGATATGACATGAACTACCCACACTGAATGTTAGAAAGTTGAAGATATAATATGAACTACCCACACTGAATGTTAGAAAGTTGAAGATATGACATGAACTACCCACACTGAATGTTAGAAAGTTGAAGATATGACATGAACTACCCACACTGAATGTTAGAAAGTTGAAGATATAATATGAACTACCCACACTGAATGTTAGAAAGTTGAAGATATGACATGAACTACCCACACTGAATGTTAGAAAGTTGAAGATATGATATGAACTACCCACACTGAATGCTAGAAAGTTGAAGATATGACATGAACTACCCACACTGAATGTTAGAAAGTTGAAGATATGATATGAACTACCCACACTGAATGCTAGAAAGTTGAAGATATGACATGAACTACCCACACTGAATGTTAGAAAGTTGAAGATATGACATGAACTACCCACACTGAATGTTAGAAAGTTGAAGATATGACATGAACTACCCACACTGAATGTTAGAAAGTTGAAGATATAATATGAACTACCCACACTGAATGTTAGAAAGTTGAAGATATGACATGAACTACCCACACTGAATGTTAGAAAGTTGAAGATATGACATGAACTACCCACACTGAATGTTAGAAAGTTGAAGATATAATATGAACTACCCACACTGAATGTTAGAAAGTTGAAGATATGACATGAACTACCCACACTGAATGTTAGAAAGTTGAAGATATAATATGACCTACCCACACTGAATGTTAGAAAGTTGAAGATATGATATGAACTACCCACACTGAATGTTAGAAAGTTGAAGATATGACATGAACTACCTACACTGAATGTTAGAAAGTTGAAGATATAATATGAACTACCCACACTGAATGCTAGAAAGTTGAAGATATAATATGAACTACCCACACTGAATGTTAGAAAGTTGAAGATATGACATGAACTACCTACACTGAATGTTAGACAGCTGTTCCTCTGTATATTGTTCAATAACTGCTGTCTCAGGGAGAGCCTGTCTGACTTTTAGGTTAGTTTCGCCGTCTAACTCAGCCGTCTCGATATAGGCGAGGCTGTTGGGCTCACTGCTGGCCAGAAGCAGCAAATCTGCCTGCATGACACATACATAGTAATAATATGAATAATAACATATATGATAGCGTTAAGTTAATATTCTAGAAATACTCAGATCAATCACTCAGATCTCTTAAAGCAGACTCAATTTATTCCGCCCCACGATATCGACAATAATTTATCTCGAACTTAAAATTTGGTGATTTGTGTACTGATTATATACGTTATTAAAAGATATACGTGGCTGAACTTTCCATGGCGAGTTATCCGTATCCGTTATAGAGAATATTCGGTATCCATTAAAACAAAAACGTTTCGCAATGATAAAATTAATGTTAAAAGTTTAAGGTTTACTAAAATACATACTAAAACTTCCTTCAAGTATATGTTCTTTCAAATATACTTACTAAATTCATTCAAGTTACATTCAGAGTTTATGTTACAAGTCTGTCTCGGGAGTAAAAACTCTCCACGTAGTACATTGTAATGTTATATTATCTTGGGCACGCAGATCATAACCACAAAATGCACTAAAGTCATTGTAGGTACCTATAGTTACTAAGGTTAACATAGTATTTTGGTACTAGTTTTAATGATGATGATTTGTACCTATAGCCTACGATGTTAGTCTACATGCCAACTTTTGCGCGCCAACACTGAAACGAACTGAAATCATATAATTATTGTATGCCAAATAATTTGATTGTAATCATAGCGAAAATGACTATATTTACCCATTAGTCGCTAATGATTTCACATTTACATTTAAACACCTTTGCATTTTTATTTGTCCTTCCAATTTATTTCAATGAAACACATCTTTCAAGTTCTGAAATTTGAAATCTACTGCTGCTTGAAAGCCTTTTTCAGTTGTTTTATTTATTTTTAATTTAGTTGTCCTGCACAAAACTTTTTCCTCGTGATATGTAGTTTGAAAGTTAGAATGGCAAATGTTGTTATATATAACAACATTTGCCATAATATTATGTTAAACACAAATAAATTTTCTGTCCAAAGACTTTTCTATTACCTGGGCAACGACGGATAGCACAGCTTGTCATGAGAAAAGCTTTTTGTGTAATTGAAATAGATTAAGGGAAAAAATACAAATAACTGTAAAAGTTTTCAAACTTTTTCAAACAGCTTTTAAACTTCATACCATGAGGAAAATGTTTCGTGCAGATCAAATAAATTAAAAAAAATAAAACAACCATAAAAATGTTTAGATGTAAATATGAAATAATTAGCAAGTAATAACTAAATTAAGTCGATTTTGCTACAATTACAATAAAAGATGATTCGGTAATGATATAATTAATACGAACTGACAAAACAAAATAGAAATCTTGAATATATAGAATCAATATTAACAATTTGTTGCATAGAAGTGTGTGAGTATAAAAAAGGTTACTGTCCCAGCAGAAGCTATTCATCAAAAATTTGAATACAACGATGCGGAGACAATATAATTATCCACGTGAGAAGAATTGTCTTTGACCCTAGATATAGTAATTGAACCTTATGAAAAATATTTCTTAATAGTGGCTTCGTAACGTGTGGCCGCATCGGTAAAATAATCAGCGTGCGCTATAGCTATAGATGAAATGACAGACATACTTTGAGAAATATATATAGATTGTGATTATTTGTATTGTATTATAACCAAAATATTTAAATACATTTTATGAAGAAAATGTGATAAACTTATTGATTACACTAAGGAAAGACAACTCTATTATATCCAAATGGTAAAAATCTAGAATTCTATTTTTCAGCTCTGCATAACTAAGCTGAAGACTTTGGTTCATAAGTTTTAATATATACAGCGTAATAAAAACTGGCTACTATATGTAATTCTTTGTGTAAGCGTGAAAAGCTTTAAAGAGCGTTAAGCGTTAATATTGTCTAATAGATTCGATCTCCACATTTGGTGTGTAAGAAGGTCTGCTACAGTCTCTTAAGAAAAAGGCAATTGAATGGAAAAAGTTTAATGCAAGTTGTTTGTAATAATGATCTTTAGGAATGTTTAAAACTTACAGCAACGAACTCATTACTGGACATTTTGATTATGTCGCCAACAACAACATTTTGCCAGATTTGTTCTGTAAGTTTCCCCTCTCGCAGCACCTGTGATTTTTTGTTGTTCACTTCATTGTCACTCTTGTGCCTTTGCTGAAAAGTAAACAAGCTATTAAGTTGGACCGACACAGAATAAATTCCATCAAAATAAGGAGAAGGGCCATCAGAGTGTTATACTAAAACAGAAACGTATAATAGTACGCCAAAATAACATCAGAGAAGTAGACTAACAGTGAGCAGTAATGAGTCAGTTATAAAATCAGAGCTTCTCTCATCCGTATTCTACAATTACAAATGCATAACCACCACATTTTCATGATTTAAAGATATATTACATAAGAGTTGATAATCTGGTAAAAAGAGTTACTGGTAGGTTTCCATCAGCCAGATAAGACCCTAGGCAATCTAATTTTATGAATTTTGACTGTTTGTTCAGCCTAACCCAAAACAGGTTCAGTAACTAATCAAGTACCAAATACATTTACAAAGTTGTTAGCCTATCAAAGATTGTTTCTAAAGTTCTTTGGATTCACAATGTCAATGACCTTCGTTAAGATGACAAGTCTTGCAGTAATATGCTTCCAAGTTTGTGTTCAAAGAAAAATGGTACTATCATATTTATTTTACCATAAAAAAACTAATGTGAAATCGTAGATTTCTAACTAATAGAAATAGTAACAAGTACGGTTGTTAACAGCGCTGTACTTCTATATGTTGCAGCCGTCACAAAACTTCTCCTAGGATCCATTTTTGGAAAAATAAATACCACAGAGAAAAACATTTTTCGAAAGAATAAATCTCCATAATTTTGTGTCTTTTAGGCATTGACGGAAGCTATCCAAAAGTGGTCTTCAAAACATGAAAACGCAGTCAATACAAGCTGTTTGTTCTCCTTCACAAGGAAAGAAGTTTTCTTCAATACCCAATGTATGTACCCATTATTTAATATCAATGGTTAAGGAATGTCCATAAGCTGTCCTATTTGCTCTGGTCAGGTCAACAACGACTAACTACTACCAGGTGAACATATATGTACAAGGGTGTTCAATGTTTACACCAGAACACAGCCCTAGAGACCTACTATATCATCATAGGCATCTTTAGCAGCAGTGACGAGCAGCACGAGTACCAACGGCACCACAGTTGTGATCCACGTCAGTGAAGAGATCCATGGTATCACCTGGAAATCAAGCCCGATAAACAAAGTCATACACTACTATAATGTAGTCCCAAATTCGTTACATTATTGTCTTAACAGCAACATTGTTGACTAGTCTTTGTTATTTTTATGTCGCCGTAGTCTAATTTGCTTGTTATGTCATTGGTGAGTGATAATAAAGATTATATCTATCTATTTAAAATAATTCTTTGATAATGAACAGTAATCAATATGTGGCTTATCAGTTCTCCATCGTTATTAGCCTAATGAATATGGTATTGAGGTCGGCTTATGAATAAATGTTTACAAAATTTCTCATTTGAAAGAGTTTTCAAGAGTCAAAGTATATGCCAGCTTATACAATATATATACAATTATATGCGTAAGCAATAATGCCTTTTATAGTAGAGAAAGCCAGATTAAGCCTAGTCAAACACACAGCCATTTAGGACATGGCGTAGGCTGTAGATTTGCAGTATCCATGACTCAGTGACAACCATTAAACAGTTCAGTAGTTGTGGCAGGAGCACATGCTATAAAATTGTTGTGAGCGGGAAAGCTTCTCAGATTTATTGTTTTGCAACATTAAGGTATTTTATTGCACAATCGAATAAGTCTTTTAACATCACTTTCTTCTCAGAGCAATGTTGTCTAGATAAAATCGATGTTTCAAATTGTGCCAATCGATTCTGCAAACACACTGGTCCATGACTACATTTCTCTTCTTCTTCTTGTAATGTATTAAATTTTTGTCCGTCAAATGTGGGTCAAGGACAGTAGGTTTATGATTACTCAAGTGGTAGCTAGATACAGACTGCTTCACTATGAACATTTATGACATAATTCTACTTCAAATGGTCATTTGCAGCAGCTTTTGAGATAAGTGACCTCTAGGTCTGTGTTATATGAAATCGTAAAAGGGCTTCCTTCCTAACCACCCAAGAAGGAAATGTCTTGATATCCCAAAAATGTCTAGAAATTAGCAAATAGTTTCAAAGATAATCAAATAACTTTCAATATCTATTCTCTGTTTGAAAGTTTTAAATAATATAAATTTGGGTCTGTCCACACGTCTTTCATTTACATTTTGGGAGTTGCTTTTCCCTGCATCCATTCAAAATATATTTTGTGGTAACAAGTGTTGTCCCATCATCACTGAAAGTTATTTTCAAATTAGGTGTTGCTCATATTGCGTGCTCAAAATATCTCTCAAAATCATAACGACAAGTCACAGAAGTACAATAGGCCAGTTGAAGAAGAATGTGTCATTGCAGGCAAACATTATATGCACTTAATATTGTGCATGAGTTGTTATATACTACTACAAAACCCCAAAGTACATTATACATCAATTTAATACAGTCTACGGCTGATGGGTCTGAATTTAAAATCTGTACTGAAGATTCTCAGTCCATGATAAGCTATTGTGAAGGTGAGTGAAAGCACTGAAATGTAGAAATGCTCGACTTCATACCTTCGTGTTTAAATGACATCCGATGCTTCTAACAACACTTTTTTACAAAAGTTAAACTAAACAACAAAGTTAGAATTATTTTTAATAATTTTTATCGGCTGCTGTAGCTCAAGTACAACTTGACATTTCTAAAAGAAAAACTTTAAAAACGATTGTAAACAAAATGTCGGGCATAATGATATTCTAGTAGAAGCTAATGTTGCTGTAGCCTATGGAAAAGAGCAGCGCATGTACATGTAAGGGAGCAAGGAAATAGAAGCTAATGTCGCTGTAGCCTATGGAAAAGAGCAGCGCATGTACATGTAAGGGAGCAAGGAAATAGAAGCTAATGTTGCTGTAGCCTATGGAAAAGAGCAGCGCATGTACATGTAAGGAAGCAAGGAAATGGAAGCTAATGTTGCTGTAGCCTATGGAAAAGAGCAGCGCATGTACATGTAAGGGAGCAAGGAAATAGAAGCTAATGTCGCTGTAGCCTATGGAAAAGAGCAGCGCATGTACATGTAAGGGAGCAAGGAAATAGAAGCTAATGTCGCTGTAGCCTATGGAAAAGAGCAGCGCATGTACATGTAAGAGAGCAAGGAAATAGAAGCTAATGTTGCTGTAGCCTATGGAAAAGAGCAGCGCATGTACATGTAAGGAAGCAAGGAAATAGAAGCTAATGTTGCTGTAGCCTATGGAAAAGAGCAGCGCATGTACATGTAAGGAAGCAAGGAAATAGAAGCTAATGTTGCTGTAGCCTATGGAAAAGAGCAGCGCATGTACATGTAAGGGAGCAAGGAAATAGAAGCTAATGTTGCTGTAGCCTATGGAAAAGAGCAGCGCATGTACATGTAAGGAAGCAAGGAAATAGAAGCTAATGTCGCTATAGCCTATGGAAAAGAGCAGCACATGTACATGTAAGGGAGCAAGGAAATAGAAGCTAATGTTGCTGTAGCCTATGGTAAAGAGCAGCGCATGTACATGTAAGGGAGCAAGGAAATATAAGCTAATGTTGCTGTAGCCTATGGAAAAGAGCAGCGCATGTACATGTAAGGGAGCAAGGAAATAGAAGCTAATGTTGCTGTAGCCTATGGAAAAGAGCAGCGCATGTACATGTAAGGGAGCAAGGAAATAGAAGCTAATGTTGCTGTAGCCTATGGAAAAGAGCAGCGCATGTACATGTAAGGGAGCAAGGAAATAGAAGCTAATGTTGCTGTAGCCTATGGAAAAGAGCAGCGCATGTACATGTAAGGGAGCAAGGAAATCTTTTCTAGATTATTTGAAGATCCTGTAGACTTTAATAAGCACAATATTCTTGCTAATATTGTACTTATTAATTACTTACAAAAATATGTGGGTGTAGTTCAAAGTTTAAGGTCAAATCTTGATCCATTTCTAGTAAACCTTAACGAGCGATAGATAGTAGGCTTAATTGGCTGAATCAATTAAGAATGACTAGCATTTTGTTAGCCGTAAACCGCAATTCTTTTTACATCAAATGATGAGTCGAAACCGAAGTTGCTTCTCGACCCATGACCAAATATGCCTACATTTTGGACAATTACAAAAATTGCTACTTGAAATAACTTAAAATTTGGTGATTCAACATAAGACACTCTGCTGGAGCACATGATGCTATCCTTTTGACAACACGGTGCTATCAAAATTGTTTCACCTGGACATGGCCCAACAGGATTTTCAAGACCCTAATGTGTAATTAACCATGAAATACATTTGAATAATAGAAGTTATATACAGGAGAGTGTAGTCATTCTGGTCAACTTACTATACATTGTAACTAATTACATGCAAGTATAACTTTATTGACTTGTAGGCGTTAATAGCAACAAGTTTTCAATCCAAATGTTGAGTGACATCAGGACCACACAAATGTCCATAAAGTAGCTGCAGTAAATCATTGATACAAAGCTTTCAGTGACTGAATTTATGATCCATAGGGACCAGCGTTTCAGCCCTTGAGGTAGATATAAAGTTCGCATACATTTCTCTCAGCCAAGATACGACAGCAACAAGCCTCGTAGTGATGTATACCAGCTACTATATTAGTAATTTCTCCGTGTCAGCCAGCACTTACCTGAAGGATAAGTAGAACTAGAAAATAAAAGTTGGCTATTCTCTGAAACTGTTCAAACAAGTTTAAAAACAGGAAGTTCCATAGTGTGTACTTGGACGTTTTGATATAGTTGTTCGCATAGTTGCTGGCTTGATTGTAGTCAGAGCTGTTCGTACATACTCGTCGTTCAGTTTCTACAGCACAGAGAGCATGCCCAGTACTAACAGGAAATACACAGTTATATGATGCCAATTATAGCAAAATCTTCAAGGTTTTGTGGCAGATATACTGGAAAATCAGTCTTTTTTGTGGCATGTCAAATCATCTTTGCTAGTATAAATAAATGTACAGTTTATAAAAACAGAAAAAATAAGCAGCTTTGCAGCTGAGATGTTTTAACAAATGTATAAACATCTATCTTGTGATCCGCTCCATCTTACAGCAAATCTCATGGCCCCCAATATCGGGGAGTAAGATTGAAAAGACGACTCTAAGAGCCATCATAGAAGACATGTTCATAGGCACTTTTAGGCATCATCTGAGCACCTTTGAGGCTGTTCTACAGAACTGAAGACCAACTATGCTGGTCAACCGTCTAGGCCCAAGGGCTATTTCACCAGTTTTCATCAGTAATTGGCTAATTGCAAATGAGGCCACCTTAAAGAACTTCTTAGCAAGACTGAAACACTTTTAAAAGTAGACGCACCAAATACGCCTGCATCTACAGTCAAACCTTAACTTAGGAAGCAAATCTCTAAACAAATATCCATTTAGATACTTGACTCAGATACTGACTAATTTACATGAGAACATCACGTGACAAAACAATAACCAAATGTAATGACTACGTCAGAGAAATACACTGATTCCGATCTACGGCGGCTTTTCGTTTTTGAGCTTTTAAGGGCTTGTAATCACATTTCCACATATGTGACACTTACAACACAACAGAGTAAGACATGGTGAATCTTTTGATACCGAATAACTGTAATGTGAATTTTGTTGCATGTCAACCTTTAACTATATCACACGCTATTGATAAACTGCTAGCGACAGCGGCAGCAACAATGCATGGAACACAATAGAGGTGAATGTCGACACAATGAAGGCGTTCCTTGGCCTCATTACTAGTGGTCATTCAGTTCAACTCTTTATCTACTTGTGAAAGGCTTATCTATTATATGCATCACTCCTCGTACTTTCACTCCTCGTATTTTCACTCCTCGTACTTTCACTTCTCTTACTTTCACTCCTCGTACTTTCACTCCTCGTACTTTCACTCCTCTTACTTTCAGATTGACTAGAAGGGCAGCCTAATGCAGATGTTATGCTTATCTAGTGTACAAGCAGTTGCTCTGACTAGATTAAGAGTTTTTTGGATGACATACTGAGTGCTGACAGCCTCTGACGAGCCTGCTGACAGATGTTTTTCTCGACTCTATTAAGTACCAGTGTAGTTTTGAGACTGTTTATCAACTTATGAGTTTTGACATATTAATATCAAGTAGCAGCATATTGCGAATTATGGTTTCATGGTAAAACATTTAGTTATATTAAAAAAATGTAGAAAATGTGTTTAAAAACAATGTACATGATGACAGCCAGATATAAAGTAAAAACCAGACTTCTTGAACTGTCTGCTTCCTTGATATGACAACGGGTAGACCTATATATGCTCCTACCCACTAGTTGTAATAATGAATCTAGCTTGCTCAAACACCCAAACTTGACAGCTAAATTTACAGCGCATGGACAACACAGGCTGATGTTTCAAAACGAGGAAGGAAAATGCAATGAGCATATGTAAAGTGGGTGACCTAGATTATAAACACGCATAAAATGTCCTTGCGGTGTCATAATAATATGTAAATCAAATGCTGAGAATGGAAATGAATAAAAAAACAATATTGTCAAAAACACTTTTGCACTCTCACCAAATCGGTAGTTGGCATGAAAACTGCTATGTAGATAGGTCATAATACAACCAATCCAATAGAATGCCTCAGAAATATTGAGCCTGCAACTAATGGGAGTTGACACAGAAAATACAAAGAATTGAGTGCATGTTATGAACCAAAGCTATGGTGTCAAGGTCACAGAAATAGCGATTAGTAACACAATAATCTAACTATTGAGCGTACCTTACCATGCATTTCAATAGCGTGGTATCAATTGAATAAAAGTATTAACCTGGTTTATCATACTCACTGTTGACTAAGCCTTTTATAAAAAAAACATTTTCTCCATGTCTTCATCGAAATGAAATTATCTGTATTACCAAAGTAAACTTATAGCATCTATGGATGAGAACTAATTCTAAAGGTCATGCAAATGTCACATCACAATTCTAAAAAATAACACATCTAACGTCAACTAAAGTCAACATTCTAAAAATATGCAGCCCTAGGTCTTTGCAGTTGACTTTTTATAATAAAACATTCCAAACCATTTTTTCATACTAAATTCACATACAAATGATTATTCATTTGCTGAGGTAACCCTAATAATGTACATAAATTCAGGCCTTCATAAAACTCTTTATTTGTATAAACATTTACTCTACTATCTTGAAGCAGTTATATTAGTCTTCCATGCTAATATATAGGAAAACTAGGCTAATTTGTTTCCTTATATTCAGTTAAACCAACTGCATTCAACTCATTAGTGCAGCACAGTCAAAGGCAGCATCAAGAGTGAATGCTGACTTGCAGATTGCAGTCATTACTTAAGCAATCGCCTGATATTCAAAACCGGTAAGTAAAATTTTTGGAGGCAGATAGCATCGACAAACAAGATATCACACTCGAGCATGAGCGCACTTTCACACTTGAGCTACAATGTGAAATGCACAAACAGAGAATAAATCCCACGCATTGAATATTTTGAATGTGATTCATTAGAAAGCAAACAGTTTCTATATGTGAAAATTTTTTATGTAAGTTAACTTCAATGAATGTAAGTTGACTTCAATGAACGTAAGTTCACTTCAATGAACGTAAGTTCACTTCAATTGTTCACAATGGTGGCTAGATTATCTGCAAAATGAATTCACTGCCTGCTGACAAGTTTGAAAGGTTGCTACTAGTGGTTGCTGAACACATTGAAATCATTTAACTAATCACAGCTAAGAATAGCCTAGCGTGATGCATCAGCCTCTGATAAGACTATCTAATGCTGCAGCGGCAGCACCTGCAGCGAAACGGAACAGCAATGAAGTAATCAAAACATAGAAATAATTACATGTATACTGAATATTCGAAGTTTGAGAAGTTCTTGGTAACAAATTAATATTAAACCAGCTATATAAAATTGAGCGACAGCGAACAGCTGATGCAAAACTTGTGAGACAGCACTTGTGGGAGTTTTCAGTACAACAGCAGCAGACTTGAGACACAGTAAGGTTACCTTTGAATGTCATTAATAATAATTGTATTTATGCAAACAAATTACAAAGGTGACAAGCGCTGACACGTGGTTATCATTCAGTTCAGACATCCAACGGTTGCACAAACTTCAAGTTGTAATAGACCGTTTTCTCTCTACACTCTTCAAGTCATGCTTGGCTTCATAGTATCAATCTGTGAACCTTACCCATGGAATCAACCTTCTGCCTTCCCATTGCTAGCGCCGTGACACCTCTGGCTGGAAGTGCCGTTAATAAGACTTTACCATCAGAGCTACAGGTTGCGTTCGTTCCGACTGCTGACCATAGGGTTCATCGTAACAATCACTGCCTCAATATCGAGTGTTCAGTAACCACACGATGCTGACGAGTAATCCATAAGCTCTCACAAATACCAATTGTTACTTAGACAGCGTGTTTGTATACTGCCATGGTGATACGGATAGAACCACACCGCTAGTCCGCTATTCATCATTAATCATTTCTGTTATTAGCTTTAGAATCCGTGTGTCAAACGTCACGCGAAGAACAGCCAACGAATCTCGAAGCAGACCTGGCAAATCGATTAAGTATTTAATCAATTCAATATGGATTGTAGGACGGATCGATAGTTTGCTTTAGTAATATACTACCGTACGATATTAATAGGTTGTGTGTACCAATGAGGCCTCTATCGTCTGTATTCAAAGGTGCTTAAATACAGTATCTCGAGTGTCTATTACACCAGCGTAGGGGATATACATGAAAACATCAATATTTGCTTTGTAAGTTAATACAATAGCAAAGACAATCAGCATTATTGACTAATTGAAAGGTCTGCCTCGCTTCTAGCCTAGCAACATGCTCCGCGCACAAAGTGTCTGGCTTCAACAATTACACGGGTAAAATAACAAAGCAATTAGTGTAACTTTGAGTAGGTTTTTAACTCTTGAGGCAGTAGAGTAACACTGTGCGCTTTTGGATTTCCCGCTAGAAAAAATATCTACCTCTGAAAGGAGGTTTAGTCTATCGCAAAGCCATAGATTTGGAGTCATTCCTTACACGATGCTTTCACCAAGAGACAATTGACACGGTATTGACTCTAGAGATTAGATGATATGTGACCGAATCCGATAGAAGATATTCAACATTCCCCGAACTTGAATGCTACACCAAGCAGTTGTTTAACTAACTATAAAATTCTCAGGCAGCAGATATTGAAAGGCAAAGACTTATACACCTGCTGCCTGAGATCTTCATACCCTAGGACATTTATATTTCGCTAGTATTTAGTTTCGTGAGTAGCATACAGAGTAAAATTTCGCTGCAACTTAATTTCGCAGCTCTGATGAGTGCGAAAATATAGGGATGTGAAAATAAATGCAGTGGAACAAACATCATTAGATTCCTCAAGTCCAGTTCGCTGGTACGAAATATTTTTCAATTTGGGACTACCGTACTTTTCGGACTATAAACCGCACCTCTATATAAGCTGCATATGCTTTATTTTCCAAAAACGATAATAAAACAATACATAAGCCGCACCTTAGTATAGGCCGCAGAACTAAGGACTGTGCTTTTTAACGTGGCAGCAACTTTACCATTTAAAACGGAACAGTGCAGAACGGCACAGTTTCATATTATCCGACGCTTTTTAACATAGTGCCTAACGGGACAGTACCATGAGGCATTGTTTCGTATTTTCTTTCACCGCTAGAAGCGCACTAATTGGGATTCCCGTTAGTGCGCCCTAGCGGTGAAAGAAAAAGCCACAGATTAGCCACACCCTTATACCTATAAGCTGCATGGCTCAAATCATCAGAAAAATGTAGTGGCTAATAGTCCGAAAAGTACGGTAGTTTGTATTTGTGAACCGCAGGTAGAAATGTGTAGGCGAGATCAATAATGCAATTTGATCGCTTGCTGCAGTTTGTCTCCTGGACTATAAACGACGTCAAGGTCCCTGCCGCAGTGACTGATGTGGTACCAATATTAGAATTCAAGTATTTATAGCACGCGGCACAGCGGTGGCCATGGCCCCCCGGGTTGTTATTGCTTTTGGTTCGTAATAAAATTCATCACCACAATAATTATTATTCAATTTTATGACTTTCCCTACCAGACTGTCATCCTCATCAGTTACAAATTCAATGACTAAACTAATATCATCATCTTCCTCATTTGTCTAGGCTTTTCCAAAAAAACTTATTATCTTAATTTGTTTTGCCATGCTGCTCAGTCGGTGTATTAGCTATAATGAGTTTAGCAAAAATTGCTCAATGAGTCAACCACACACGAAAATTGCCTGCATTTTTAATATGACGATTTTATTGTGAATATCAATGAAGAAAGCCATTTAATTTCGCGTTTTTGCTCGTTCATTATGATAGTTTAGTTTCGCTCATGAAATTTTCGCGAGAGGATGTTGCCGCGAAAACGCGAAAGTTAGATGCCGCGAATACATAAGTGTCTTAGGGTATCTCGTTAAACAACTGCTTGGTTTGTGAATTTTATGGCGGGATGGTAGGTCTGCATAAGCTCTTCATGGAGGCAGCATGGACGGTGTGTATACTGTCAATGCTGCCTCCATGACTGGGTTAACATGCAGACCTACCAGCCCCACCTCTCCTATGATCATCACAAAAGTGACCCAATTTTTCTATAATTGTTAGGCTATGTTTCGAATACAAATGCCACATGCATACCGCATTCACATACCCTCTGAAGGTTGGGCATCCAAAAGCAGCCGAGATGGCGACTGTACGTTATACACGTAGTCTAGTAATTTAGTCAAATGAGCTGGCTTCATTGTTTAGTCGGAACTATGTTTAAAGCATGTAATAGATCGAGTTATCACACAAACAAAAACATGATAGGTGAATAAATATTTTTGTAATGCCCCCTGCAAACAGCTGACAACTCCTAAAATGATAGAAACGTGAAGTAAAAGTTGCTTCTCTGTTTAATTGATAGTAATCTGTGAGGTGAATCATCATTTCACTATAAAAAAGAATAAATAAATTGGACAAAGTCAAATCAAATGGCAAATTGTAAAATCAAAAGGAGAAAATATAATACAGTCAAACATGGATAACTCGCCCACGGATAGCTCGAACACATGGTTAATTCGAACGGTTTCTTTGGTCCGTTCCCACGTAATGATAAATTGCTATAGATAACTCGAACTCAACACTGTTAACTCGAACTGTTTTTTGCCCAACGGCTACCGAAACGGTTGTTATCGCTTAAGAAAATCACTTTATTCCAAGCCATAGAGGTAAACCTCAACTTTTCGTAATTCATAAGCGTCGTTATTACCACCATCGGTAAAATATTTTTATCAACGACTTTTCTAAAGGTTTGGTGAAATTTGATTTATACCAAACATCCGCTTAGCGATCGCCCTTCGGAAGCAAGGTAAAGTGAGGTAATCTTTGCATAAACTTCAAGAAAAATCGGCAAAATGGATCGTGGGTAAAACGCTCAAAAGAAAAAGATGTCTTTTCTTTTGAGCATTTCAACAACGATCAAGTTTTGCCAATGTCAATCTAAAAAACGTCCTGGCAATAACATCACCTCAAACAACAAACCAATCTCAACTGATAGAAAAATCTCTATACTTTTTGATAAAAACGTTTTAAACTTTACATTAGAAGCATTTAATTTGAAACAAGCCATTTGTGCTTTTGATTTATATCATAGTTTGTATATGTACATGTATCTACTAATAAATAAGTAAATACATGGACTTGTGCCAGTGCTCTGATAACTTGAACGCTCTGATAATTCGAACACTTTCGCTCGGTCCCGTGAAGTTCGAGTTATCCATGTTTGACTGTATATTACAATTATAAAACTTGCTGCAGTAACATGACTCCTAAGAGAAACGCAGTGTATACTTGCTTTATCTTTACAGTATACATTTTCTGTTATATGCAACTACAGTTTTGAGATTTGTATGTATCAAGCCCAATAGTTTCAACTTCACATTTATATATGTCTTCAATACTTTTTTGACTTGAATCGAGTTTTTTATAACTTTAAACAAAGTTGTAAGACAACATTGCAGCAGTATAGTTCGATAAACTTATTGAGAATGGCTCCTGACAGCTGCAGTTATATATATAGTCAACAGCAACCCAGCTGACTCAGCTGAACTACGAGCGTGCAGAGCTGACCGGTGAGGTAATCACGCACTATTACAGGCCATGTTCGTAATTTAGTAGTAGCTAGTCACTCTAGATCAGCTATGGCTAATGGTCGATCTAGATCCGGATGCGGATCTCTGTAGTTATTTTGTGGATCTTTCAAGATGGCTGACAAAAAATATTTTTGAAGTATTTTTTTTAAAGTTTGGTTTAGAAAAGATTTTTGTAAACTTCTCTTAGAATTTTTGTAAATTCATTCTTTCAGCAATGAATTTTGTGAAAAACAATTCTAGAATACGACTCACAAATACTCCTCTTCATGAATTTTAAGAGTCACTGTAAGTAGCAGGAAACCGTGTTTTGATAATAGTGTGAAGTCAAAGCCGACGCATCATTTTTTTCATTGATAACAGACATTTATTACAGCACATTCATTCAGTGATTTTTAGTCAAATCATTTATTTAAACAAAGTTTTTAAAAATCGTATTTGACGCCTTGTTTTAAGATGTACACCAATAATTGCATGTTTATATATGGTAAAATTGTAAAAAAGAATGCACATCTACAGCCCGTCGTGGATCTTTAATTTGTCAGATTTAGTTGTAGCAGATCATGGCCAAAATCATTTGCCCATCCCTGCTCTAAAGGCTTGTACACACTGTATCGCAATATGATAATGATAATCCCACAATACATCGGTGATCAGTTGTGATAACATTGTTTATATTATCCAACCCATCCAGTTTATGCAGGCCAATAGTCAGTAGCATAGCGTTCTCACTACGCAATGCGATCGCCGAAACGATGAAATGGCAGTCCCGCAGTAACTATCATGAAGGAACACATAGATTAAACAATATGCTAACAGCAATCACCATCGCCGAAGGGGTATATTGCTCAGACTGTTGTGGATGCTCGGTGAAATATCGATGAGATTTAACAGCCGCAGTGCATTTCGACATGTCTGTGTAGCCTTGGCAATGTCATCGATTTACGGTGTACATAGTTGACCAATAATCGTTGAGAGGACAACCCCAACATATGGTAATACAGTGTCAGTCAGGCTTCCAATACAATTTACACCAAATGATGACCATAATAATATGATAGGTAATCAGTAACATGATCAGCACCAAACAAACATAATTGATATCCATCAAACTCTGCTCATGATCACCACAACTGACCAATTTTTTAACCGAGAACATATAGCTTGATGAAATATTTGACTATATACCCACTATAAAATAATTATCTACATATGACTTTTGTAGTTCCTTAAAACATTGCGGCTTTTCTAGGAGAAAGCGAAAATACTAGTGGAAACAAAAAATGAAAAGCAAAAATGTATAATCATACAAATATATAAACATGTTAGTTTAAACTTCATTGAGTCATGACGTGAGTCATGACTCAATGAAGCTCAGCTGAAGTGAGCTGAAGTGGACTTCACTCAGCTGAAGTGAGTCAGCTGAAGTGAGTCATGACATGTATCTATATCATTATCTCTACATCCGAACCTGTGCTCTGCCCAGCCCAATTTCCATTTTTGCATCCCTCTGAGAAAGTGACAATAAATGCCTCAGTCTATTGATTATCATTACTTTCCAAATTAAATTTATTGATATACCATTTATTTCTCTTATAAAGTACATGTATTTGTTTTAATGTTATGTGTAGTTACCTGAAGTAGTTATTGTATGGTTGTTGCAATGTGGAAGGGATTAAATAACATTGACGGTTAATTTTTACGAACACTTGCTGCAACACATGAAAATATATATTATAATATATTATAATATATATTATAATATAAAATATAAAGAGTACTCAGCTGTTAGTTAATCACTACAAATTGGTTTTAAACATAGATCTGCTCTCACCAAGGGATAACATCTAACATGTATGTGTGTATTTACAGTGTATATACCGTAAAACCTCTAATTGAATGCCACGGCACTCTATTTTTCAACCCTTTCTGTATAGTGGCGGTCAATTGGAGGCAGCGTTCAAATAGAGGCTGGCAGTGTATTTTTCAAATGGCACGTCAGAATTTTTGGAAGATAAATTTAGTCCTATTACAAGGGAAGCGAATGTCGCCTATATTTTACTCTCTTTTTTCGGTGGAGCGATATTAAACCTTTCGGATGCAATAAATCTACCAACTTACCTCCAACTTGTCCAAGATTTCTTATAAATGTGCATCGTGAAATATAATATAATCCAGAAATATCTTTACCAGTTGATATCTGTTGCTTGCAATTGACCTGCGATGATATTATAGCCTGTGTCCTTCTTTGCAATTTGTTGGCACTTTCAAGTTTTATTTCACGCTAAATTTGAAGGCATTAATTTTATATCTATATTTAAACTGTTGAATAAAAGCTCATTGTATTCATTGATATGTTTGCTACAGTTTGCAGCCAAAACTAGCTTTTTATGTGCAAGAGAAGTAGAGTTAGGAGCATCGATCCATTGTAAGCCGTGTTAAGATAGCCGCAAGGATGTTATTAAATAAAATTCTATAAATCTGCATATTTATAAGTTATACAATCATAATCTTTTAAATGATACAAATAAATATTCATGAAAAAGTGACATAACCGAACTATATTTATATTACATGCAGTTCTAAACAAAAATTAACGTTTTTAAAACAAAAATATTTCCATCGTTTGCTCGACCAGCTGCGTTCTGATTGTGGCTTTCGACGGAACGAACATCTTCTAGTTGTCCAATACGTTCCACAATGTCTTCTAGCCTTAACTCTTCTTTTGCACTACTGAACTAGTCGATAATAGCGTCCAAACAACTTTTTGGCTGAGCAAAACTTTTACGCACTGCATTTAGCACTAATGCAATGGCGTAAAAGTTTGCTTAGTAAACATAACCTTCGGCCTAAAAATTGCGAACCGATTTTTATATAAATGTCCTATGAAATATTAGGACTTCAATAAACAATGAACTACTATTAGCCTGAGACAGTTAGTAGTAATTTCTATGGCATTGCTTTCAAAGTTCATGTACCATCGGAAATTTAAGCCGTCTTTTTATATATGTAGGCTACTGCGAAGTAGAAAGACTAGAGAACTACTACTGGCCTGAGACCATTATTGATTATTGCTACGGTGTTGCTTTCAAGGTTTTAACAAAAAACGAAAAGCTTTGGAATTAGAGAGCGAGAAAATTAATTGTTATTGATATAAACAATTTATTATTAATACAGTTTTTATGGACATTTTTCTCCTCATCAGTTGATATTATGGGCTCGTAAAGATCAAAGAATGTCAAAGTGGCGGTCAAATGGAGGAGGCGTTCAATCAGAGAATAGGTCAATTTTTCAACTCTTCTCTCAGGGTGGCGATCAATCGGAGGTGGTGTTCAAATAGAGGTGGCATTCAATTAGAGGATTTACAGTATTTATGTGTATACATATGTATATATCTTTAATCATATACACCGTATATAATGTCTTGAATCCAAAGAATCTGAGCTTATCTTTGGTTTCCTTCAATAGAGTTAAAACATCAAAGACGTGGTTATGCTAGCTACAATGTCAAGAAGCCCACGACTCCAATTACAGCACTATCTGATCATCAATCTGTGCACCCTTGGTTGAAATTACAAATATAAAGTTTTAGAGGAGATTGTTTTAAATAAAAGTGTTAGGTAGAATGTTTTAAAAAAGTCTAGTAGATACCAACTTATACAGTAGAATAATAATCACACAGACGCAGGGGGTGGAAAACTCCCTATTGGGAATCACCAATCCCTATGCTAGATTTACCATATGTGTCATCATAGCTTATCTAAAATAAATTGATGAGCCACCTAATAAACCAAGTTTCAACTTTGAAGTTTTGCGTTGAAAAGCCTTACAATGGATGTAAAAGTCCTAAAGAAGACAACTCTTACAAAAACTAAAAATTGTTCATCACTGAATCAAGTCATATAAAGAGAATGAGTAGGTAACTCCAACTGAAGAATAACTTGGCAGCTGAATCAACCTTTAGATGGTCAATGTGCGAGCCTCAGGTATGACGTTTACAATACATCAGAAAATATGGTACATCAAAAAAATCTCAAATAAAAAGTAAAAATTCGTAAAATGAAGTGAAATTACGAAACTACTGCAAATGTTTCCACAATGTTGTATAATAACATTCCTTTGCCAATGGCAAAGGATTAATGAAAAAAATGGAAGGGCACTTCAGTTTACTACTATTAGCAAGCAAGAAAATGATGACCATGTAAGCAAGTAAATTTATTAGCAAATGAATTGGTGAGTAAATACTTGTAACTATTATCTAGGGCAATGAGCCAGTTACTTTCAGGGTCATGTGCCTCTTCCAGCCTATTGCAACTGCTCTGGTTGTTTAACAAAATCTCAACACTAAAATCTAAGACTAATCACTGCTCACATGACAAACAAACATTTCATTCCTCAATTACTTCTGGAGACACAATTCATTCCATATTTCTCTCTCCAGAGCTTTTACTGCGAAGACATGGATATACATAGTTACATGTATACAATAGTTTGAGCTATACAATAATTTGAGTTACACAGTGGCTCAAGTTGTACAAGCTTTCCATTGCCCTAAGAAAAAGTCACACAATATAATCTTCAGCAAAAAATTGAGGCTGTACCCAATGAGTTCATAAAAGCATATAGGTGTTTTTCCTCGAACACAAAGCTAGGGATAGTAGTGAAGCCATATTTAGACAACATAAGCTATTTCAGTCTACAGTCATAGTTTTAAACCAAAAATGCTCAAAAACCTAAAACTGAGCAAATATTCAACTTCTAAAAATAAGGTTTCAAAAAGTATCTAACCTTGATGTTGATCATGAGACTTCCGGCACCGAGAGAAGATATCCATCGCCTAGCTAAACCAGTTCACCTATTCATCATCCTATAACAGATTCAGTCAGTGATAAGTTGTTAGATAGCACCTATAAAACAAATATTTGGCGATATGTGTATAAGTCCATTGCACTGAGAGCGAAGATACATACTAATCATTCACAGCTGTCAGCTCCGGATAATCTATTGTGATAACAAAGTCGGGAGTTTGCGCACCGAATGAAAGGCACCACATCACAAAGCTTTATACAAATACTGCTATAACCCAAAAAGTTATAAAAAAGTTGACATCGAATATTCGATTGGTTATTCTGTAAAAATCCAGCAGGGAGAGTAGAAAAAGCATCAGCATTTATGTAAGAGACATTTTGGTTCAAACTCCAACAGCTCATGCTAACAAATAAACAACATTTTTTCTGGTTTTTAATAACAACAGTTTGTGGGCTGACAACAGAAAGGGCATTGAATTGAAAAAAATTTCAAGCAAAAGATTTTTAGTCCTGAAAAATCCTACTGTTATTGATTGAATAAAATTCCATTGAGCTCTGACAATGAAAATGCTTGATCATAAGGAAAGCAATCACTTTTTGCAAAGAGCTTCATAAATCTTTCCATTGACTGCATATTAGTTTGGCTTTTAATTTTGAACACAAATGTTAGCTCAAATAAGACACCATTATCACCAATGCTTTTAAAATGGAAATGGCAGGCGTTACTGTCACTATTTCTTGGGTATGCCAGCAACTAGATATGGATGACACATTCAGGTGGTTATAGAGCAGCCATTGACGATGAACAAAATGTTTTTGCAAAGCAAAATAAAAGCCTTCTAATTCTCAAAACTGAGTTAGCCTTCTGAAAATCTCAAAACCCTTATTACTGCATAAATGCTAAGTTTGCACAGCGTCAATTGAAGTACTTGTGACAGCCTGCCAAACTTATTTCAGCTGTCTGATTTATTGACCATTCAGGGCTATCATTTAGCTTTAGCTATAAAGCAACATATCATTCTATGTCACTGAGCATTTTAAGTAATACCCTAAAAATGCGAGGCAATTTTTTAATCACTTTGCAATGCTCTCTATTATTTGCTTGATCATCTCTCGCAACCGACAAGCATGCATACAGAATGAGATATTGTTGGACTCATAGTTGTTAGTCTACGTAATATACAGATGCCACTACAGCATTATTACAGTAATTAGTAATACCATATACTTTGCAATCACTGCATATTTAATAGGTTCTTTAGAAGATATGATGCATTTGTAGTATATCCCTGTATACTTTGCAAAACATACAACATGTTAATAGTCGATGAAGAGTGATCTATCCCCTAAACAAATAGTTTTAATGTATTAAAGGAAAAGTTGAAAAGGGATTGTCTGGCATAATAGAGCCCTACTCTATTTTCCAAGCTTGGTATCCTATCCAAGCTTGGTATCAATATGCAAATAGAACATACAACTGTGCGAGCTGTTTCACTAGATTAAAATTCTCATATAATAATATAGTAATACTTCGCATACATAAAGTTTAGGCCATCGACTTAGTTATTAAACAGTTTATAGAAAGTGTACATTCAACATCCGAGATAAAATGCTAATGTAAAGACCATGATAACAAAGTAGAAAGCCATGAAGCTTAAACTTTAGGTTGGGTCTGAGTAGTCATATCACCTATCTAGTCCGACAAAATTTATAAATATCTTTCTTTGGTCTTTACTCGTAAAATATAAATGTACGCTGTTATATTTAAATATCTTGCTCAACACCTGTTTTCGTGTTATTCTATCAAACACTTCCCTTCTTAATAATAATAAATGTCAACACAGTGTTGGTATATACCACAAATAGTGTTCAATCGTATACGTCAACTTTGAGCAGTTGTAGTCATTATTATTAACGAACGTGAAAGCGTTAATTAACCGCTAATAACTAAAATAAAAAGATAGAAGTCTCGCTAACAATCTTACTACCTGTTTGAAGCGGATACAGTTTGAACCTAGATACACACACCCATAGATGGCTCTATTGTAACTGAGTAACAGGCTCTTATTCCGGCTTCTGCGAAGCTGCACAAAAGGAAGACAACTTCAAAGTCTGTTGTACCGATTGCGGACTACACTGTTAATGTCCCGTACACATAGACCTATTAACTACAGTATACTATATTAAGTATAGTTAATAGGTCTTTGCCTGTACATGATTACGTGCACAGTGTAAACCGTCGATATGCCACTACGGTGGAAAGTGAAATTTATAAACAATCTATTTCGGCATAGATGACTTTTAGACCGCTTATTGTTAAACCAAATAGTCATGTTTTAATTATACAAGATGCCCGAAAATTTTGATGGGATATATTGTGAAAAAATGTCGGCGGTGTTCTGCTCTTCATCGGAAGAGGCCAACAGTTTTATAAAAAAAACGAGGAGCTGCCAACCAACGTTCAATTGTTGACGTACAAAACAGAGAAGAAGTTCTCAGAGTTGATAACATTTGGTGGTATGTAGGTCAGTGATGGAGCAAAGATTTTTGGTTGGGGTTGGCAATTGGCTCTGGATGTGAAGTCAATAATTGGAGTGAATCCTATTCTATACTTTAGAGAAAACAAGAAAAAAACATCATCATTTCAGTATTGCCAGTATTAGTCTTGCTTGGCAGCTACTCCTCGAATTAGTTACCTGTCTAAATAATTTTACTGACATCTCATTGGTCGTCTATGCCGAAGTAGATTGTTTATAAATTTCACTCGATAAAAGGCTCAAGATAAAACTTTTCGTAGTTTATGACAAACACTTCGGGTTTTACCGAAGACCCGTATCAAATATAGATGCTCGCTACTTTACAGTTTTGTTTCGGCTTGGTCTAATCGTCTAGTCGTAATATGATCATGTGACCCAATACTTCGCAAATAATTTCTGCAGCATTTTTTCGATTATCACAGGTGACCAGCAGGATCGTCATATTTATCAGACAATGATATGTACTCTTTCGAGCTAAGGTTAAAATATTAAACGAATTTTCAAGATAGGTTTCAAGATATCAGTGCTGAAAGCGACAGCATTACAATGACGATAAACAGACTCGTAAGAACAACAGACATGGTTTTATCGAATGCGTGAAATATATTTGTGAAAATATTTCGACGAATGAGGTTGCGTGAAAGTTTAAACAGATGCCATAATATGGCATCTGGTTGTACAATATTATTGTACAACTACGTCCCATTTGAGCCGTTTTGGAAAGAGAGTCTAGTCACTCTAATCTACGGCAATATCGTGACGGCGGCGATTAAACGTTCGTTTTTGAGCTTGTAATCACATTTCTACATACCTATTTTGCACCTACGACACGGTAAATCTTTTGATAACAAATAACTGTAATGTTAATTTTGTTGCAAGTCAACCTTTAAAATTAATGTACCTACGTAATGCTATACGTAGTTAAGCTACGTAACGCTACGTACAAATCGAATTCCCGTTTTGAACATTTTCTTATACATGTACATAGATGTGTTTTATGAAAATTATAGTTTTTTTTTATAAATGAACTTGCACCATTGAAGTAATGTAAATAAATATAATATCAATACGTATAAACTATAAAGCAAAGACCTCAAGTTATATTATATGTTATATATAGTTATATATTATTATTATATGTTATATACGCATCTTCGATCTTTCGCTCAGTACGTATTATAGTCAGTGTTATGTTGTATAGTTCCCATGTGAAACTATACCGCTCTGCGTATAGTTTTTCGTCATAGCGTTAGTTCTACAGCTCTCACTTTCGGACGTCTCGAACGCATCTACAATCATGAGTTTAGAAGTAGCTTCAAATCAAACTTCATTAGCTTTGAGTAGATTTTTTCATGACCGCCTCAGCGTTTCAGATGTTGTTTTAGTTGATTTTCTGTAAGTATCTATATGTTCCATATAAAAAATTTTACTCCACGAAACTTAGTAACTGCTAAAAAATATCATGTACAAAGTAAGGCTTAGTTACCCATACAACGGACGGATAAAAAAATAACTGTACATGACCATCCGACGAACGCATCATGCATTCATAAAAACGGATGTGATGAAAACAACCACTGATGATGAGCACATAGAACAATATCTAAGTAGATTAGTGGTTATATTTGTTTTGTGGTCTGCAGTGTTTGAAGTATAATTACAATCATTCGCCCGGTTCAAAATTGAACTTTTTATGAGATGTTCGTGGATGGGAAGGGATGCGGGAGAGGGTTTGACATTTTCCAGGCTTGTGCAACAAAAGCTTTTCAAATTTTAGATGCTGTGGAATGCATAAACTAGCAATTTTACTCGTGTTATTGAGATAGAGAGACTTTATCCTTGTAGAGGCATCTATACAAATATTTCTAAGCTAAAAAAGTCATGGTATAAGTTGGAAAGTGGAAATATTACTGACTGCGGCTGTATGTAGCTATGAAATATGAAGAATTCGATACAGTTTTGAGTTCCTTCTGTTGGGACCACTGACTACCTACTCAGGCATGCCAACCCAAGAGTGGGGCAATGCGTGAGATTTGGTTTTGGGGCAATTGATGTATCAATGATAGTATATATAAAATTGTGGAAATTGGGGCGAAAATCTCACGCATTTCTCATGCATTTTCATTTTTTCTTTGGGGTGATTGCGTGAGTCTCACGCCCAATGCGTGAGAGTTGGCAGGTATGTACCTACTTAGCAGTCCTATCATAAAATATACAAGTGAAGCGTTTACGATGAATGCAAACCTTAAATGAAAAGTTCAATAAA
This sequence comes from Watersipora subatra, assembly GCF_963576615.1. Lineage (NCBI taxonomy): Eukaryota > Metazoa > Bryozoa > Gymnolaemata > Cheilostomatida > Watersiporidae > Watersipora > Watersipora subatra. Next base: position 30,810,557 of record NC_088708.1, on the reverse strand, counting down.
TCGGTCATGCTTTAACAGCACATAGTAATAAAAATTCAGATGCTGGGTTAGGATACTCCCTTTAAAATATTTGGTGGCAACCCAACATATGCTAGCTTCTGAGTAGCAGGAAAATTTAAGAACATTCTCAATGTTGAGAAGCTAGTTTGTCTTCTACCTCAACCAATCCATATAGAAGTTTTGATGTTAATTCTCATCTGTCACAAGAACAAAATTATAAGAATTAAAGAATAATCAGTTTGGTATAATACGGAAATTATTCTAACAACTTGTTAGGTAAAAAGCTGGCTTTACTCGCTTTCCTGACAATGTGCGGCCTTTGTTGTTTTGAGAAACATACTTGGAGTATATTTTCTTGACGTTAGCATTGCAAATTAATTTTAAAAATTTCAAATGCATATGTTTTTTTTTAAGAAAAAGACCTGCAAACTTCTCAGATTAGCTATAATACTAGTCTGGAGTGCCAACTGACCCAGTGCCCTGCGACAATAATACTAAATGTCATCAATTTTTAATTTGTATTCATCATCGACATACACAGATTCATTTTTCTATAGTTGCTGAGTTTTTTACTGTAACAAGCAACAACATACAGACCAGATGAAAATCAGCACAAAGTTTAAAAATAACATAACCTTTTAGTTTGTCATATTTAAAAAAGTGTGTTAATGGATTATTTGTCACCCTCGATTGTTTAGAAAGTTTAGTTTATGTAGAACTCACTAGATATAATAAACAGTCTGACTAGTCATTGAAACTTGGCAAGAAAGACGTAGCTACTCAGTATTAACAAGCAACAGTTGTTTTCCTAGCCTTTTACGAAAGATACCTCAATTAGCCTTTTATATTATCTTTTAGAAGCCAACATATTCTAGAGCTGTAACATTTCTTGGGAAGCACTTATGATCCCATCTGCTCGTCGAAGCGTGAATTTATAGAATGTGATGCCCACATAACTGACACAGAAAACAGTGTAAGTTTTCTTTAAATTGTGATGGTTTTTTAAAGACGTTTGAAAAAGTCAGAGATGGCTTACCAATAGTGACCGATGTCGATAATACTTCTAAGGTATTTGCAGCTAGACAGAAATACTGCTTCAGTGCAGATGAATGTTGTTAATAAAGCAAACATAAACAGGACACAAGTGGCAGATGGACAGTTGGTTTTTACTGATAGTTATCCCTAAAGAATTAACATTAAGTAAAACCGTGTTACACAAAAGCCATGGCTATATAAATACTATGGTGCTGCATATATTCATAGCCTGAGAAGCAGCAGGAACCCAATATCATAGTTCATGGTAGTTTTTAGGATTTCACTTCTGTCTTTTTCTATGTACCGGCAGGCCTTATCTCATAAAACAAGAATTTATAATGAATCAAATTGGTACTATTTATAAACCTTGACAAAAAGTTCATATTTGTTTTCCCATAATAGTATAACTCGATTGTTCTTGACTCTGACTACCTTAGACATGTTCATAATCTTGTCTTTTATGTTTCCTAAAAATTTCAGAGATTAGGCTATAATTTTGCTACATTTATAATGCTTTTTAGTGTCCAATGCACACCCAGATGGAACGTTATGTGTGATAAACATCTAAACATGTCTAATGTTCAATCGGCGATGTCATTTGCAATCGTTTAGGCCTACAACTATTCTGGGTGCTGCTTTCTACAACATGTTATCGACACAGTAATTACTTAATCCATTTAATGATGACCTGTAGACGAATCAGATAAAAACATTTTTAGCTTTTGTCGGAAGTCATTGTTATGTGACAAGTGCTCATTTATCTTAGCCTACAAACAGTAATGACTTAATGTCTTAGGCCACAGTCTTTAACAACACATAATCAACAGGCATCCACTATCTACTGTGAGAAAATCTCAGTTATTGAGTACCTATGTGTACCCCAATCAAGATAAGAACTAGGACCTACTGTAATTATTCTACAATTTCCATTGCTAATGCTGTTGGGATCTGAATGCCACACATGTATTCCATTTTTGTATCCATATACGTAGAGAATTCAAAAGCATCTCTAGGCTTTGCACTTGTTTTTTGTCATTTTTCACTCTATGTAGTCGGTATAGATGCTTAACCTTCTGTCATATCTGGCGATTTGTTTGATGATTCTGTATTATAGGTTAAAGAGTTAACGTTTTAATAGCTTTTGTGACAGTGTATAGTATAGTTATACAGTTGGCTGTTCATCAATTTGTACGTGTCATGTACTTTCGGTTAGCCGACAGCTATCATATGGGCGGGGTTTAATGGCTCTGGTCGGATTTTGCTAGTCTGGGTTTCGGGGCTAACACAGTTCTCGCAGGGTGGTTGCGTTGCCTTATTAGGTTTTGGAAAACACGACTTGCTGTTATTGTGTCATTAGCTCATTCATTCAGTAGACCCCGCGGTTCACAATAGCAAACCTTGAATTTCTACAATGTAGGGGTAACACCTAACCAAAATAATGGATCCATGGAAAATAAAACGTTTCAAAGTACTTACTTTTACTAGTTGCGAAATTGGTAGGGGTTGTAGTATATGCTCAAAATTGAATATAATTTACCCAAAATCACCCGAACAACGGCCTTTTTTCCTTAGTTTTTGATAAATATTTTGCCAACCCTAATATAAAATGACAAAGTCTTTTATCGTTGTCACATTGTTTTATCTGGATAATAAGATGGGACAGCAGGCAAAGCTGTGCAGTTTAGTTTTCATACTCAAAATCTAAAGATAAAACCGAATTTGGGCTATTTTACGATTACGACTATTAGTATCATGAATGCTTGTGAATGGCAACTGACTGATCATAATGGTGACAATATTGGGCAACTATAGTTATTTGACAACAAAATGAAACCAACAGATCAGTAAGATAACCACTATTGTTCATAATATTTGTAAATTTACAAGGGTCTTTATTCAGCATATTTGTTTGTTCGGGTGCCGTGTTTGGGTTCATCCCAACAGAGTTCGATCATTAGGCCCCGCTCACATGATGCCCGTCGCCTATCCTGGGGGTTTGTATATCATTGGTCAAACGTACCCAGATTCTCTTGACTCTAACTGCACGGCTGCTACAACGAAAGAGAAAGAAATAAAATGTCTTGTCACTTGTTATTGCTAGTTGCAGCTGCGATATTCTATTTGATGTTTGTTGTAAAAAGATTGTAGGTACACACTGATTGGATTCTAATTGATGCGCAAGGATGGGTGTCACAGGGCTTTGGAAGCTGGTTGATAGAGCTGGTAAGCAGGTAGGGTTGTTGAATCGTCTAATTTTTTCCTTCAGGTTTAATACTACGCATCCTGTCCACAGCTTCTTACCTTAATAACGCATTTATTATTTATAAATATACATATGTATATATATATCTCGATGTTTTTCTGTCATTCGTCTGTCCATCATCCGTCTGTTCAGTTATAGCGATAAAGTTTTAGCAACGAAAAATCACCTTCGTACTAGATTGAGCTTGCGACATTCAAATCACCAGTCTACTAACAGGCGCGCACAACCACAAGGCTAAGCCGTTTTTTTACACCCATCGGTCTTACCATGTACTGTATTAATTAATACAGTGTGTCCTCGGGTTACAATGCCTCACGATAGGCTATCGAACACAATGTTTTTCGTCCTCGCCATAAAAGGATGGAATTTCTCTTGAAATTAAAGTTTGGCAGTCGGTGTACTGATTACGGCAAAATAACTAAAATGCCAATATGCTATTTGCTGAAATTCCTTCCACAACACCTGAAAGAGATATGATGCTTGCATGCTTGCTTGCTTGCTCTCTATCTCAGTTCAGCATTATTCCTTATAAGTTATAATATAAACCAAACCGAAAACAGATAAGTGATAAAATTTTAGCCTATGAAGAAGCTGAAGTTTAGTAAAATACAGACTAAAACTTATCTCTAAATATGTGTTTAGTAAGCTATATTCATTTAAGTTAAATTAAATGTGTATGTTATATGTCTGTCTCAAAGGTAAGAACTTCCCACGGTACGTACTTTGTGTAGTACATTGGAATGTTGCATTTTCTTGCAGATCATAACCATTAAAAACAATAAAGTTACTGTAGGTAACTATAGACTTTACTAAGGTTAACATATTATTTTGTTACTAATTTTTAATATGTACAGTATATATATAAAATTTTGTTCATTTCTGCCAGGTTGTGTTTTCATTAGATAATTACTATGGGTTTCTATCCACTCAATACCACATTTGCGCCTTGTGGTACCAACACTGAAGCAAATTAAAATCATATAATTGTATACCAAATAATTTTTTATGGTAATCACAGCAAAACAAACAATTGTTTTATTTTTTCTCTTAATTTGTTTAAACTGCCCTAAAAATTTTCTTCATGATATGAAGTTTGAAAAGTTAGAATGTTAATCTTTGTTACATGTTAAATAAAGATACATTTTCTTTTCTTTACTCTTTCATGAATCAATCAGGTGTCACTGGAGTCTCTCGAAGGCAAGGTGTTTGCCATCGACGCAAGTATGATCTTGCATCAAGCTCTGAAAGGAATGAAAGATCAACCTAACGCCCATCTTCATCTTCTGTTCCTAAGGCTATGCAAATTGCTCATGTACAGAATAAAGCCTATATTTGTATTTGATGGATCTGTACCAATTCTTAAAAGGCATACGATTGCTGCTAGACAAAAGAGAAGGGAGGAATCGTCAGCTCTTGCTCAAAGTACTACTTATATTATTTAGTAGGAGATACTTTAGTTGTGAGACGCTTTTATATGTTCTTTATACAGGCAACCAATCTACTATTAGTATTTAGCTCTGTACATCTGATCTATTGTCATGAGGCTTGAAGCTGTTCATGGCTTGTTTGACAACATCAATTCTAAATATGCAGTGATATCTCTTTACATCAAACATAGTTTCTAATATCAACTTTTAGTTCTTTTAGGTTTCAGAGTTTCATTTCAATGCCAATAGCTCAGGAGTTTGAAATACAAAAATATTTTAACTTATTTAACCTTTGAGAACCACCAGCTAATTTCGTATGGAAGGGATTTTCCTATCATACACCGAAATATGTTTAGATAGCAGCAAGTTATCAATAGATACAAAGCATTGATTCTTTGCAAACACCTTAAGATTTAATGTTTTGATTGGTCAAATATTTTTCCTCGCCGTTACATCATGAGCTACGCGTAAGCATGATATACGATTCTGCAGTGTACATAGGGTTTATATCTTCTGCAGCATACATACCTATCTTGTTGAGAAACCACTGGGGAAATACTCCTCATACTGTACGTTGGATGAGACTAACTTTTTATATTTTCATTAGTTTATTCATAGCCTCCGTGCATGAAGAGTACATGCAACCTTGTCCAAAAATATTACCGCTTGCCTATAAACAGTGTATGAGATTTCTTTTTGGTACTATTGCTTCCCATAATGAAGCATTGAAAGTTCGAGAAAATGTGTTAGCTTTAAATGGTAAATACGATATTGGCATACGTTTGTGTAGTCATAGATAGCAGAAATCAAATAGGAGCTATGAAAAAACATAGTTTTATGTCAAACATTGATATGACAACTCCTTCTGTGGATAAATCTGAGAAACTTTAGCTGGATTGAATGTCTTCTACAGTTTTTGTACACTATGAAGGATATTCATGTGACCAGTTTATCTCACCAGCAATCCATTACGAATTTTAAAACAAAAGCGTTTGTTATAGAAATTTTTCTCATATTCAAAACATTCCCCTTAAATGAAAATTATGTGAATTGTGATGTCAGTTCTATTCAGTTAAAGGTTGACTTGCAACAAAATTCATATTACAGTTATTTGGTATCAAAAGATTCACCATGTCTTTCTCTGTTGTAGGTGCAAAATATGTGGAAATGTGATTACAAGCTCTTAAAAGCTCAAAAATGAAAAGCCGCCGTAGTTTGGAATCTCTTTATTTCTCTGATGTAGTCATGAAATTTATTTATTGTCTTGTCACGCGATGTTTTCATGTGAATTGAAAGGCCAATAAACAGCTCAATCTAAAACTTATCGTAGCACTAGTTTATGACAAACACTTCGGGTTTTACCGAAGACCCCGTATCAAATATAGATGCTCGCTACTTTACAGTTTTGTTTCGGTTTGGTCTAATCGGCAAATCGTAATCTGATCATGTGACCCAATACTTCGCAAATAATTTCTGCAGCACTTTTCGATTATCACAAGTGACCAGCAGGATCGTCATGTTTATCATACAATGATATGTACTCCTTCAAGCTAAGTCTAAAAAATTAAACGAATTTTTACGGTAAGTTATAAGATATCACTGCTAAAAGTGACAGCATTACAATGACGATAAAACAGACGCGTAAGAACAATAGACATGGTTTTATTGAATGCGTGAAGTATATTTGTGAAAAAATTTCGACGAATAAGGTTGCATGAAAGTGTAAACAGAAACCATCTACCACAGTTACGTCACATTTGAGCCGTTTTGGAAAGAGAATCCAAACTACGGCGGTCTCGTGTGGCTGCGATTAACTGTTCGTTTTTGAGCTTTTAAGAGCTTGTAATCACATTTCCACATATTTGGCACCTACAACACAACAGAGTAAGACATGGTGAATCTTTTGATATCAAATAACTTAATGTAAATTTCGTTGCAAGTCAACCTTTAAATGACAACTATTTTACAACCCTAGTAGTAAGTAATAACAATATATTTTATCAACATATTGTTAGCACATAAATTAGCCATGGGATGGTCGGGCAAATCTGTACAAACATCAGTTTCTACTGCATCATTCACTTGATGACTACCAGGACTGTTGAGAGAAAAGAACATTGAAAAATAAGTCCTTTTGACAATTCGTAAACTTAACCATATCCATAAAAATTTCAACATGTACTTTTTTTGGATCTGTAATATCCAGAGCTCAGCAGTACTCAAGGAGTTTACATATCATTGCTAAAATTATCTGGAAAGACACAAGTTGGGTTTAAACAAGAGCGCATACGCATTGGTTCTTAGGCATATAATATCAAAAGAGCGTTTCCACAGCTACAGGCCTCTGTTGAAGGTATTAATTTGTTTGCCAATCATTTCTTCACAATAGGCATTTTCAAGTTTTGCTGATAATAAATGCTCAAAATTATTTAGTACTGCTGTGCTTTCTCTGCAATTACCACCATTCATATACAGCATAAACTAGACAACTGCTGTCTAAGTCTTTAGTCAAAAACGTTTACTAGGCAGTGCTAAGTTACATGCATTTCCTTATCAGGAAGTTTAAACTCATGTGTTTGTTTATTTTAATGATGATACGCAACAAACTTGTTTGGGCAAAGCCATTGCGCAAGAGAATATGTCATTTGTTTTTCTGTATCAATGTCTGGATGCAAAAGAATAAAACATGTGCAGAGGAGATTTGCTTCTTGAAGGCCAATTTATCAGTTTGGTTATCATTCAATCACAAGTGTAAAGCTGAGGGGTGTGTTTGATATTGTTTAATTGTTATCTACAGTTTAATAATTACTGATTTGAGATTTTTAAATATGTTTTTCTTTCTCCAAGTCAAACAGTCATATAAGGCATGTTCAATATTTATGTATTATATTTTACTCATGTTAAACCTATCAGTCTGTCATCAAGAAAAGCGTGTTTATTCATTTTCATTTTACCAGATGTTTGATCTGTGCCTATTTGTTGTTATTCAATGAGAAGTTATCATGTCATGTTAACTTGTGTTACTCGCGGGCAAAGGACTACATGATGAGGTTATGATTTGGACCTAAAATTAGGGTGATATACTGTAGCTTACTGAAGTGCATCTAATGCACTTTAATGTAATGTGCTTTCTGTTTAGACATTTGATATAACATTAAATTTAAATAATGCAAGTAAAAAGGGCCATTTGTCTCTAATGTAAGTCGCTATCAGACCCCAACACATTCTTTAGTAGGCCTACCACCATTTAGGTGAGTGATCATTGTTAGTCAGATGTAATAGGATGGTCAATGATGTTCATTAATACTTCATTGATTAATCATGTCGCTGATTAACTACTCAAAGATGTTCACATGCGTTTGCTTGTCATTGGTCAATTTTTTTAAATACATTATCCAGTTTTGTTTTGATTTTAGTTTTTTAAATGGAATTATTTCATTGATATTGTTGATAAATCAAATACAGTATTATTGATGCGCTTCGAACAGGAAAGTAACTCGTAATCAACTAGTAAAATAGTCAGTTTTTGTCATGTGCATTTATGTTGTTTCTCCCCGTTTGATGTCTGCTACTCATCTGAGAAGTTTCTATTGTTCACATTCATAATTTTAGGCATTCGTGAGCGGCTGAAGAAGAAAGCCATCCAACGCCTCGCCGTAGATGAATCCCTAGGTGTGCGACCCACAGTCAAGCGTCTGAAGGCCTCTGAGCAGGATTTGTTTGAATTGCCACCTCTGCCGAAGGATGAGACGCTTGCTGAAAGTGATGACTACTTTGAACTGCCTATTCACAACATGCTATACAGCGGCGAGCTCGACCTAAACCAAGTATGTAGGCTACAGGAAGTGGATGCTTGTCACAATGCATTTCTTCTAATAGCTTTCTTAGGTTTGCAATGTTTGACATCATAACTTACAGCAAACACCAAATTTAGCAATAAAAAGTATAATACTGAAAATTAATAATGTAATAAATGAATTATAAAATGTAATAATGGAATATCTACAATGTTCATTCAACTTTGACACAGATTAGGCGCAGCGTCATTGTAGTTTTAGTTGAGGAACATTTTAGGTGAGTTATCCTAAACAGAGCATAGAGCAGTTTAAACCAGTTGTACCAGATTAAACCAGCTGGTTTGTTGACTAGTTAGTAAATATTGTATCATAATTATGTAGTTTGGAGTTGTCTTTTCACGTTTTTTACATGATTACAGCATTAGTAACAATGGTACATATCTTGGTTCTCACTCCGATCAATAGGCATCCTTACAAGGCTTCTCTCAGGCAGAGGATCGTTGTGGCTTGCTTTAATTGCAATTATTTGTTTTTTTGGTCAACATTTTGGCTTTTCTAGAACACAAAACATTAGTCATTTTTTATTAGTTTTAAAACTAGCTTTTTGGTTTCATTTGATCGTCAGTGTTTGGTTGACTAGCTCTGTTATGCCTTCATCACCATGATTAAAACAAAGGTATGCCTATGACTGAAACATCTAAAAGGTTTATGAGTTGTTCTCTAGGACTTCGTGAATTGTGAGCAGTAGCTGAAGCCATCGAAGGCCGATGGCAACTATTCTTTCATCATCCTCTTCTACCTACCTGCGTTCAGCCATTCTGTAAAGGGTGACCTGTGGAATCACAAATATTATCTCAGTAGGTCGCTTAAAAATCTCTCGTGTAGCTGAGAGTAATACTGACAGAACTGAGTCTGCGTGCGATATTCTCGTTCACAGTAGTAGACTATGGCAAAATATAAAAGAATGACATTCATGGAAAAGGCATTTCTACTGTTTAATGTAGTTTGGAGTTGTCTTTTCGTGTGTTTATGTAACGCAGTGTACCCAAGAAGTCTGAAATCCTGAACTTTACATTTAATGCAAGGGAATACAACTCCGAGTCATGCAGTGCAATGGTAGCCTTGCGATATTGTTTGAGTCTTTAAGATATGTAGGGATATATCAAACTGGTTTGTGCTTGAAGGGTGCACTTGCCACATGAAGAAAGGTGAGTCACTCAAGTGTCTTACCAAGAAAAACCTGATGCAAGATAAGTCATCCACTATTGTATATTAATTGGCATCTTTTCCTATAGTGAGGTTTTCTATTATTATTTAGTTGAACATCAGAAGCCATTAAATTATAACCTTCACCTCAAAGATTACCTGCAATTTGTCTGCTACGCAACTTATGTCAGAGTCTATAGACTAAAACACAAATGAGATGCTAAGTCGGTATCTGAACGAGTCAATCAGTCACAGTACAGTGATTTCTTTTTTAAGTAGGAACATCTTTTCTGAGCAGACTATTTCCTTTATTTGCCTACCGTAATTAGGCTACATATTATGTTTGTCTAAGCCTCAGCGACCTTCTCGGTAAGTGGTGCTAGTTGGTACGAACGTATCACCCTTCTCCGTTTTACATCGCATGCCTCCCATCATTGCGTCATAAATTGGTCAAGCTTATACCACAGGATTATGCGAGTCGTTCATCAGTCTACACAATGTCGACGTGACAGTAATCTCGCGCAGCGCTCCCTACTCACCCTCCAGACTCCGCGCATGAGGCTACTTCACTTTCCGTTAATCTGTCACTTGCTCGCGTAGTCCCTGACAAGATTTTGATACGCTTGCCAGTATAAAGAGAACTTGCATTTGTTCGAGCAGGGTCAAGGAAGCCCAGGGGCTTGTTATCCTTAGAGATGGAGTGAAAGTTTGTTCCTCTCAGTTTTCTAACAGAGGTTTTGATATTGAATTTTATATTGTGTAATTTTTTAGGTGGTTTTTGTATTTCCTACACGCTATTAGTATGAGTATAAAATGCAGGGCGGTGTTCAGGTTTTAATCGTGTACCCCAATAAAAATATAGAATTGTGTTAGTAGTGCTTAGATTGGTGTAAATGTTGGTAAGCGAGTTGGAAATGAGTAAGCGTATATCTGTCGATGCAACTTTAAAAAGTACAATGGTTAACGCTTGTAGGCTACAATATCCGACTGTTTATCGTGTAGCGAACATAAACAATCAACACTTACGGGTCACTCACATCAAATTTGAAAAGGTTTTATCAGAAAATATAGACATAGTTCTTTCATTTTAGATTTTGTGTTCCGTTTTAGGTGATACGACTGCCAGGATGTTTCAAAATTAACATCAACAAAAATTGATCGCAGTTAAAATGCTCAGAAGAAAAAGACGTGCCCAGGCTTCCCCAAAATTGGCGTCAATAATCGTGCATATTGTTTATAAGTGATAAATATACATCTCATCAACACCTGGTACTCAAATGTTTACGCAGCATTCAGAGGAAAACAATGGGACAAGTTCTAACCAACGCAGCACTGCAACATGAACACGATAGCCGATGTCATAGTGAGAGGGACAAACAGGAATGCGACAATTGACATCATTTTTGGAGAGTTCTTTTTCTTTGGAGCGTTTTAACTGCAATCAAGTTTTTTCAATTTTAATCTTGAAATATCCTGGCAGTCAGATCACTTAAAACGAACAACATCTCAAATGATAGCAAAATATCTATACTTATAAAATCTTTTAAAATATGATGGGAATGACCCTTTAAAATGTTCCATAGGATCTGTTCACTGGTGATTCCCTAATTATGGTTTACTAACTCGCCTTATTAGATGGTAATAACATAGGTTAATGTTGACAATTTTTTATGAAATTAAATTTTCAAGTTTTATGGATTCCCTGATAAACTTTGATCCATCTTTCATCATTTTTGTACTTAACACTGATTCATCAACTTCGAGAATTTGTTTGGGTTTACGTGTTGTGATTCATTTTGTAGTGTATTTGAAAACAAGGTGGTGTCAGTTTAGGTCACAAATAATTTCTTTTGCCAAAAAGACTTGTTTAGCAAAGCTTGCAACAATGTGTTTGTTCTCTTGCTTCTTTAGAAGTTGTGTTCTCTGCGAGCCTATCGAGCGTATGATTGACTTCTGTGCAGCCACCAAACTCATGCATTTATCATGTTTTGCATTCAGATCTAAAGTACTAAAGGCCACAATTGTTAGTTTGCTAGATATACTAAGTGGTTGATGTAATGAAACAAAACCTGGCTACAGTCGCATTGAATCACAATCAACCGTGTTACTATTTGGTATCGTTGTATAATCTGAAAAACTTAACATGGTCATTTAGCGGATAATAAAATATTCAATTCAACTTTATGATGGTCTGTAGTAGTTTAACCGGAAATTATTTTATATTTTTCAACATTTTCTTGTTTCTTTGACATTTGATTGCTGCTGTGTCATTGTGCATAATGATGTAACTATCGTACTGGTGTTTGCATACCTTCTTTTATAAACTGGGTTTCTTCACATCTCTTAAGCAAACACAGGATTTAGAAAGCTCGTCGTTTAAAAGTGTCATTGTTTTGTGGGCTGTCTCATGTGACTACTGTGATTTGTGACATTTTACTAAGTTTACGTACAGCCGTCGCGTAACGACACATCTCCATATAATATGGCGCTCTAATGCCATCATGGAAACATTCTGTCATGATTCAGTGTCGCTGTTTGGACCGAAACATCCCTGCGATGCTACATCCTTGTGCCAAGGAAATAGCCTTAGCGACCAATGCTGTCACGATTGGGCGTACGAATAGGTCTTGCTTTCCTGTTGCTGCATACGCGGACATATGCCTTGATATAAGGAGTAGCACAACCATGGCTCTGCTATAGCGCCTTATACAAACCGGATCCGCTTTTAGACCCAGTGAAAGACTTCGGCATGAGGGCACCCAAGTGTCGTTACACTATTACTGTTTGAAAAGATAAAATTAGATCCTTGTCATCTTGTGCATGGTAGTCTATATTTCTGATCACCATCTCTGAACTGTCACTCAAAGTTACACATTCGATTCAAGTTTTCCTTTACAGTGTGATAACAATTGGAGTGATACACAAGTGGAGTGATACACAGTTAGAGTGATACACAAGGGGAAGCTGTAGCGTAGCTAATTTTTTTACTTCCTGAGAAAAAGAACACAGACATCAATGAAAATTGTTTTGTATTAATTCTTGCGATATCACCATGACGATCTTACGGGTCACGTAAAGGCTTTGGCTTATGATCATATTGTGACAGTCATCAGAAGCAATCAAAGTGTAGAATGGCAACATATATCAGTCTGCCATTCTACAGAGTTTATCATGCCCGGCAATATCCCCTATATTCATCTAATCAATGAACCCGCAAATTGAGTTTGATTAAGTTTTTAATAGAAACATTGCGTTGCTATTATCTTTATGTTATATTGTGTATGGTTGAAAATCTCACCGAGCTCTATTCGTAGAATGATTGTATTTGTTCGCTATTTCACCGAAGCTTTGCTGTTCAGTCCAGTTGAACTGCTGTGAACATTCCATCCAGATCTCTTCATTGATTAATTTGCAGGCATTTTAATCAGACTTCTTCAGAATGCTGATGCAAATGAGCCATTAAAATGCTTTCATTCCATCTGATGTCACATCCAATTAAAAATTCTAATTGTTTTTTTATTGTTTCTTGCCATGTTGAGGTGACTAAATTTGTGCTATGTATAAAGAGAAGACAATAGCTACAAATAGTTTCTACGCATGTTGTTCTTACTTTGAAGCCAGTCTTGCTAATATATGTGTACTAATAATATATTATGAAAATTATACATCGGTTTCGCAACACTTTTTATGATTTATGATGAATATGTGCGGTGTTTTTCGGTGTACTTGGTGCATGAAGAACCTATGACCTTGTATCATAGTCGTACGCGCGTGTATACATGTCGTATACGCTTTGAAGTAATTTATGTCACTTCGTTTGTTCACGTCTCTATATAATATCGCATTTTTTATAATCCTCGCTGTAAACCCTCTTGTTCCCAGTCTACTTGTAACCTCAGTCGAAGGCCGCTGAATGCTAAACGTGGTCACGGTTGCAGGTTCAACGCTCCCCAAGCATGTCACTCTACTTAATTCACCTAATATCATCTCTTTAAATCCAAACTCATCTTTCAACTTACCAGTATCGGTGTACTATATAGAGCAAAGGGTTCATTGGATATTTAGCTTATGGACTAGAGAGGTGGAGCTTATATTAGTTGTTCTAGAATATTCCGTTGGTGTGAATAAACTATGTTAGGAGGCTAGAATAAGCTGTAGTCAATTATAATTACCCTGTCCTGGTATGGGACTTTCCACATCTCTCCTGTTTGAATGCAGTCAAAGTTGTAGCAATACTGGTCTCTTCCTTATATTATGGCTCCTGTCCTGAAAGAAGACTCCATAAAACTATCAGCTTCCTGGCCTCATTGGGGCCATACCTGATGCTATTAGTAATGACTACAGAACGAATATTCAACATTTCAATTAATGCAGCATTCCTCCGTCTTTAAAGGTCAAGGCTGACAGCGAGGAGTTCAAGTTGTTGCCTCTCGAGTATCAGCATGAGATTCTGGAAGAACTCAAGGAGAAAACAAAGCATGATAACTCGTTCTCTCTGAACGATGAGGAAAAAGCAGACGACTTCTCGTCGTTTCAGATAGCCAAGCTGGTGAAAAGCAACAAGTTAACAAACAAAGTAAGACAAATTTCGTTTCTAAACTACTAAAACTTGGGAATAGTTGCGATTTCAGTGCATGATTAAATTAATCTTTTGTAGTGATAATCACCCTCTTTATGCTTTGGCAAACATTATGTAACATTTCGGGTGATGGGTGTGATTACATCACAGGTTAAGGCCAGTTTAAACTATAGCACCGTATGTCGACGTTGTCTTCTCAGCAATTATTCGTTGGCCATGAGCACGGTAAACCAATGACATCATTGAGGCAATGCGGATACCTCAGAGAAGTTTGCAGCTGTCAAACTTTCCGATAGTTTCCGGAACATCCGCAACATCCTGTCCAACATGCACCACTTCGGTGATGGTGATTGGCTGTTGCAGATTGCTTGTTCCATTTTCTTTTCTATGACAGTTGCTGCGAGACTAGTATTTTACCGCAACCATGTTGTATAATGAAAACGCTGTGCTGCGAACTGTTCGCTGATGTAAACGGGGAAGGGTTGGTGACGGTGTAAACAATGTTATTACAGATGATGACCGAAGTATTAACGTCAACATACGACGGCATAGTTTGAACCAGCCTTTACCACAACCCCGGGACTTGGATATCATTGTTAGATCAATCAGAAAATTTTTCGCATAAAAACCTCCACATCGTATAGAAAACTTCATCAAGATTCTTCACAAAAAATAAACAATATTGAAGTGCTTGTGGAGTTATTGTAGCCTTTCTCCTCAATAAGCATTGATTGAAAACTTTTACTTTGCAGTAACTCAGGCTATAATATATAATAGCAATACTGATGCACTGTAGATTTCACAATAGGACACATTAAGCACGCGCGAGTGCTTTTGATATTTCCACTTTGAGAGAAATATTTTCTTATTGCCTTGGAGATTGGAGAGGTGTTTCTCATTGCTGTATATAATACATTCTTTGATGTGTTGGCAGATATTTCTTGCTTACAATAATTTGAGTTGTACAATAGTTTGAGTTGTACAGTAGTTTGAGTTATACAATAGTTTGAGTTGTACAGTAGTTTGAGTTGTACAATAGTTTGAGTTATACAATAGGTTGAGTTATACAGTAGTATGAGTTATACAATAGTTTCAGTTATTCAGTAGTTTGAGTTATACAGTAGTTTGAGTTGTACAGTAGTTTTAGTTATACATTAATTTATGTAATACAGTAGTTTGAGTTGATTACCCAAGTTAGAAATTGTTCTGTTTCATTGAGAATGAAATAAAGCAATAGTTAGATGGTTGATGCCCTTGACCTTTGTCCTTGACAAGAAAATTTATCAAGTCTACTTTTTCATTCTCTGTGCTTACCCTACCAAGATACGAGTGACAAAATTTTAAAAAACTTATCTTCTAAGGGATCAACATTTATTTATTTATTCATTAAACTAGAAGTTGTCCTTTATATACAGCATACAATGACCTATTATTATTTGACCTACCTTATTTGACCTACATGGTAATCATTGACCTATATGGTACATCTAACCGACTCGGTACGCACTGTACCTGAAATATATGCAAATCATCATAATTCTCTTTAAATTGAGGTGGGAAAATGATTGAAATATGCCCCACTATTACCCCCTACTATTATCACATACTATCGCACATGAGGAATCCAATAGCACCCTTACTCATTCAGAGATGCATTATAAGTGTTTTGTTCTAACCTTGCTGAAAGTGCTAGCAGTGCTTTCGACAGGCGTTTCTGTAAAACTGATGCAATTATTAGCGAAGCCAGACGCTGGTTTAATCATAGCATTCGGTGATCATCTCCCTGACCAATGACAGCGCACACCAGTCCGACGTATTTTTCACACTGGGAATTCATTAGGTCGTGTAAATCTTTTGCTCTCTAATTATGCCATCAAGTTCATACAATGTTTCGAGTTGCTCGAAAAATTGTAGTTGTCGTGCTCATTTCATCAGTTATTGATTTCGCATGGCATTCTTGTTCGCTTTCATACAAGGACCAAACTAAAAAAACTTTGTCATATCTTTCTGACTATAAGTATATCGGGTTTCTGGTTGAGTTATAAATTAGAACATTTTTACATTGCTCAAGCCATTATTAAGTTTCAACAGAGCTGTTTGAATGGTATAACGCTATTCTCACCGTAAAAGCTAGGCATGGTGGGTTGATACATTTACGCATGTTTTTTATTTACGCATTCTTTCAGTCTTTGAAAATACAGTCGTTCAATCGGTATTTAAAACAAATAGCGATAAAATTCAGCCATTATGGCACGTGTCAAATGGTCGATGTATGCTAAGAACATTCTAGAAAATGTTCTATCTCGAAATGCTCAGTAGCCTGCTTCTGATTGGCTGACCCTCAACCACTCCCTTTCCGGAGCATTTCATGCAACAAAGGCAATAATTATTAATCAGCTCAGACTACGATATTGTCTTGCATATCAAAAGACAATATTTTATGTAGACCTGATCGTTTTATGCACTTGATACGAGCTCGAACCAGCACTTCGTCCGATATCAGTGTCTTTCATATGATCAACTGTCAGTTCACAATAGTTACTGATAGACTGAGAAGAGGGCTTGCAAGTTTTAGCAAAGGTGACCTGTTGACCTCGTGTTTGATTGGTATTTTAATATACAATTAGTATATACCGGTAGTAGTATAGTTATAGTATACGATTATATTAACCAGTGGTGCAGCGAGGAAACCATTGATTGGTACCACACATGCACGCGCTGTGCACACACACACCAACCATGTGGTTATGTAAACACACACAACAACAAACTCCCCAGTTCATTTATAACAGGCCACATCAAATTTACTACCACTATTATAGCCAATACAATCCTACTATAAAAAAGCAGAGCTATTTATTCTGCATGGTCTCACACAATTTCCCCTACTGTAAAGCTACAGAGACAGTTTTCTCAATAATAAACCCTTTGTATCCGCTGTGGAACCAGGTAGGTACTTATGATAGGCCACACTTGCCAGTATTCACCGACACCCAAAATCCTTCTGCATTTTGCCTAAAGCTTAGCTAGATATGCGGATGATCAGGGTGTGTCCCAATCACCCATAAATACATCACCACATCCTGCCGCATTCATTTCAATGAGACGCGGTGGATTGCTTGTATTTGCTCGTTGTTGCCATGGCAATATCAACCGTCATCTTCCATCAAATCATTGGATAGGCAGAAGGCTAACTCTAAAAGCGACTAACTCTAAAATGGCTGCTCTGTTCAATTTACCAACACTTACATTCAAGGATTTGCTATCTATAAATATTAATTTCTTTCTAAATTTTTGCTGTTTTAATAGAGCTAATAATTTTTTTGGTAGAGTTATCTTATCTTGTCAATTCATACAGCTATCATTTATATTTCTCGGACCTCGATCCATCATACCAATTCATAAATATGTTATTTTAGTACATCGAGCTGTTCTGTAAATGTATGTAGCCATTCTTGCAGTCCATAAAGTTATTTTGCAATCCATGGCCCTATCCATGCAATCCATAGAGCTATCCATTCAATATGTATCAGTACAAATCCTTGTAGTCCTTGCAGTTGTCCTAGTTAACCAGAAAGCCATCATTTCCTTTCATTACTTCATGCATAGATCAATCGTAGTGTGCTATGTTATCAATAGAGCTATCAATAGAGCTATCAATAGATCTTCATAGCGATCAAGAAACCTACAGACGTGTAATCAATGCTTCCGACTATTTTTTTAAAGTTCCTTCAAGTTGCATTCTTAAGACACTAAATAGCCATCTGACAAACGGCCTATTTCTAGATTGAGTCAGCCAACTGAGAATAGAAGCAGCGAGCAGCGGATTTGTAACCTATCATTTTTCTGTAAACTAAATGCATATATGTAACTGAATGTCCTTTACAGATAGAGGTACTGCGAAAAGAGATGCTTGCAGGATTTTCTGACCATGTCCCTGGTGAGAACTATGATGTCTTGCAGGCTAACCGAGTTGCGTCTGAAGATTCCACTCATTATCTGCTGATAAAGAGTCTTGCAACAGGCAGTGAGACAGCTCCTACCACGTCTGGAGATGAGTCCAAGCTTTTGGCAGCAAATGATTCTCCGATAAATGAAGTCTCTAAAAGTTCTACTCAATTTTTGTCTGAAGCCAGCGCTACCTCACGCCCTCTATCCGATTCAGACTCTGAACAAGACAATGAAGAAGAAACAAGGGATTCCACGCCAGAAATAACAGCATCGAAAAATACCAGCTTGCCATCCAAAAGGTTCAAAACACACTTTTCACCGGATCTTTCCGATGATGATTCGGATAAAGAAGAACCGAAACAGGAAAAAAATGACAACTCCCATTTTAATACGGAGGAGCATTCAAAAATGAGTGAAACCTTGTTGAAGGATGATAACCCTGAAGCAATCGACAAACAGCGAGTTGAATATGTAGGGTCGTATCAACCTGAAGCTGTTTCAAATAATATCCCTTGTAAATCCGAGTCTGAAACAATTGGATATGATAGTGTCACGTCAGAAACTGTCCCTGATGAAGATCTCTCTCAGCAACTAAAGACTGTTTGTAAGTCTCTGTTCGACGCTTACACCAAAGAGAATCTGATGAAGGAATCTACAATCTCTGAGGTAATTGGTCAATCATCAACCGGTATCAACCAGACCAGAGAAATGTTAGATGAGAAGAGCTCAAGAGTTGAGGAAGTGGCATCAGTTCAAATAAAGGTCGATGTGAGCAGTGATGCTGAAGAGGACTTGTCCGATGACAAACAGACCTTGGAAGATAGTCAGCCAGTATCGTACAATACAGTGATGGATGGTAGGTAGAGGACCAGGAAGAAATGTGCAAAAATACACTCACCTTTAAGTTATCTAATTTATGATTGTTGTGTGAACTACTCATGGGCTCATCAGCATTATGCAGTGCTTCTGTGTGCACCGTGTGAAGAGAAAAGATAGGCAATTCGCCCTCACCACACCCCTGCCAATCCACCCTCAGCGCTCTACCAATCCACCTTCATCACACCCCTGCCAATCCACCCTCAGCGCACTACCAATTCGCCCTCAGCACACCCCTACCAATCCATCCTCAGCACACTACCAATTCGCCCTCAGCACACCCCTACCAATCCACCCTCAGCGCACTACCAATTCGCCCTCAGTGCACCCCAGGCAATCTAGTTTGAGCTAGAATCAGTTATAATGCAGTAGCCAGGCTGTATAAAAAAAAGGTGTGCGCCCGAGACTTTTGAGTGCGTTGACAGTTTAGTCCAGTGTCACTATTTGATCTTTCATTCAGTCTTAGCTTAGAGGCAGTTACGTGTGGCTGTCAGAGAAAACTTTAACAATGACACCACAGCCGATTGTGATGGGAAACAAAATGGCGCACAGCATCAATCTTTGTTGTGAAATTAGCTGCTCTGAGGTAACGAGTTGTGAAACTAAAAGTTTAACAACTTTTTACAGGAGTAGTTTCCTTTTTGGATTGTATTATACCAAACAATTATAGGTTTGACCCCATTGATTGGGTGTTGAAGTAGTGATCCGTTGAGATGCTGATGACTATGTGTTTTAATTGCTGGCTACGCAATACTTCATATATCCGTTTATAGAAAAAATCACAAATTAGACTGTTTTCATATATTTAATATAACTTGGACTGTTTTCGTTATACAGTTGAGCTTCAAAATACGAGTTTAATTTGTTCCACAATTGAGCTAATATATCGAGTGGATTCATCCCATAGCTGATATTAAATTAATGCGTTGCAGACTTGAAATAACATTCCGTCATTACATTAAATTATAAAAATAATGTTTTAAACTAAATACTTCCATATGCTTTACCAATGCATTATAAAAGCAAACGGAAAGTTACATCAGATAAAAAAATATTATATAGACAGATTACTTGAGCGAAAGTTGAACGCTGCCTTCGGAGGTTGAGGTGGCTGAGGAAGAGCTCTTCCTTAAATGTGAATATAAGATCAAGTTCTTCAATGACAAAAACATCAATAATAGCGATGAATTAATTGGTGCCTGAACAAGGAAATAGTTAATCTATTTGCAGTAAAAACACACAGCATTTTGTTTACTTGGACTTAATAATTTTCATTAAATTGTCACTTAAAATTCTCTCTTCAGCTAAACTTGTGTTTCCTTTATAAAAAAGAGAGCACGTTCTGCAGAACAAACATGTTATGTACATCAAGTTTTGCTCAGCTGCATATATGCCATATGCGCCCTAAATATGTTGCGGCAGCTTCTCTGAAGCGACCAGTTATCTAAAGTTTTGCCTCGTATGACAAACGAGAGTTCAGCTCAAATCACGGTTTGTAGCTAAAAAATCTTACATTTTGAGGTTTGACTGTGCTTAAATTCAAAATGCAAATATTAGGCTCTTTTGAACAAAGCTTATCAAAATACTTTGACTACAGAAAATGACAGGGTAGTAATATGTTGCCTGGAAAAGAAAATAAAAGATAAGTTCTTTAGTTAAGTAAATATTCTACGATAGTAACAAGACTGGGTTTTTTATTGGCCTGTACTACTGCTCTTTCGGGGCGTGCCAAATGATTATAAATTGTTTCTTGAAAAATTAGCGCTTGATTAAAGGAAAGACGTCTGCCTTGTGACCACTTTCGTAAAATACATACTTTACTGATGTCACACTCCTTTAAGATAAATACAGGGAGTTTTATGAGGTGTACGATTGTGCTAACTCGTCACACGGTTAGAGAAAGTGACCTGTGAGCTCGACTTACCGATTCCATGTAACAGCAACAATACTTGCAACTCAACAGTCTAATCAAGTTCAATTGTGGCAGATGTATTACTGCTCAGAGCAAGCCAGATTGCTTAGCATACCATACGAGAAAAATATTTTTGCCACATGGCTTAAGGAGTGAGTTGTTATTATGACTTTCACTCAAACAAATTACCACAAATTGTCACTCTGAGAACAAAGCGATCCCGGTTCGCCTGTTTAGTTTGTTAGGCATTTTTGTTAAAGGTTGACTTGCAACAAAATTCACATTACAGTTATTTGGTGTCAAAAAATCCACTGTATCTTACTCTGTTGTGTTGTAGGTGCCAAATATGTGGAAATGTGATTACAAGATCTTAAAAGCTCAAAAATGAAAAGCCGCTGTAGATTGGAATCTGTTTATTTCTCTGACGTTGTCATTACAGTTTGGTTATTGTCTTGTCACGTGATGTTTTCACGTGAATCGAAAGGCCAATAAACAGCTCAATATAAAACTTATTGTAGCACTAGTTCATGACAAACACTTCGGGTTTTACCGAAGACCCCGTATCAAATATAGATGCTTGCTACTTTACAGTTTTGTTTCGGCTTGATCTAATCGGCATGTCGTAATCTGATGATGTGACCCAATACTTCGCAAATAATTTTTGCAGCACTTTTCGATTATCACAGGTGACCAACAGGCTCGTTATGATTATCAGACAATGATATGTACTCTTTCGAGGTAAGGTTAAAAAATTAAATGAATTTTTACGGTAAGTTATAAGATATCACTGCTAAATGTGACAGCATTACAATGACGATAAAACAGACGCTTAAGAACAATAGACATGGTTTTATTGAATGCGTGAAGTATATTTGTGAAAATATTTCGACGAATAAGGTTGCATGAAAGTGTAAACAGAAACCATCTACCACAACTACATCACATTTGAGCCGTTTTGGAAAGATAATCCAAACTACAGCGGTCTCGTGTGACTGCGATTAACTGTTCGTTTTTTAGCTTTTAAGAGCTTGTAATCACATTCCCACATATTTTGCACCTACAACACAACCGAGTAAGACATGGTGAATCTTTTGATATCAAATAACTGTAATGTGCATTTTGGGGGGTGGCCTTCTAACAACATCTTAAAGTGGTTATCTGGGCGTAGAAGTTTATAGAGCTAAAGCCACATGTCTATAAGCTTCTGATGGGGGTGTTGCATGGATGAATGCTAGCCTTGTCTGCATTGATGTGCTACATCACTCTATTGTTCTCCATATCTTCTAAGTATTGGCTGCAAGTTTGCTAAGTTGGAACTCTTTTGCTTGCATTGTGTTTTGTAATGATCTACACATCGGAGAATTGTATACAGTCATACCTCGACATACAAGTGCTACCTCGACATACAAGTGCTCCAACGTAGGAGAAGGAGAATTGTATACAGTCATACCTCGACATACAAGTGCTCCAACATAAGAGAAGGAGAATTGTATACAGTCATACCTCGACATACAAGTGCTCCAACATAGGAGAAGGAGAATTGTATACAGTCATACCTCGACATACAAGTGCTCCAACATAAGAGAAGGAGAATTGTATACAGTCATACCTCGACATACAAGTGCTCCAACATAGGAGAATGAGAATTGTATACAGTCATACCTCGACATACAAGTGCTACCTCGACATACAAGTGCTCCAACATAGGAGAAAATCGAAATATGAGCTAAGATTTGAGCAAGTTTCTACATTGAGATACGCAACAACTTTGAGATACGAGCATGCAAGCCAGTTCTTAATGCGGTCACTAAGTGGCCAAGTCTGCGAGAGGTCACTTCCAAATGCGTTATCTAATATCATCAAACCGCTTTTGAATGCGGAGAGCAGCATTGCTCAATCTTTTTCGTAGAATCAGTTTGAAAAATGTTGTAAAAAAGTCGGCTTAAAGTTACAATGAAAGAGAAGTAAAAAGTGCCAAGACGGAAGCATACGATAAAAATTGAGTCTGATGCAAAATTAAAGTCAAGTTTAGAGTTCCGTTTAGTGAAAGATTAATACTTAGCTTCAAGTATGTGTTTAGTGAGCTAAATTCATTTATATCAAATCCAAAGTTTATGTTACATAGTGTCAAATAAGTCTAGAGTGCCGAACGAGTTGCAGTCAAGTCTCTCTCACACCATCATTACCCACTATGTCTGTCTCAAGCCAAGAACTCTATACAGTACACTATAATATTGCATTTTATTGCAGACCGTAACCACTAAGTAGGCATTTGTTACTTTGTGAGCCTAGGTGCTGAATTACCACAATTAAAAACACGGCTTTTCATTGTAATATCTTGTTTTTAGGTGGGTTTTCATAGTATGAGAACGGATTAATTTGTATTTAGTTATTTTGTATAGGAATATTGTTTCGAGATACAAGAACATTGACATACAAGCTCTGACCCGGAATGCATTAAGCTCGCATGACGATATACGGATGTATATAAACTAGCGTTGTACGCTCGTTCTTCTTAGGTAGATGTTAGTCTTGTCTTGGACACGGCCTGAACATGTACCATTATACTATATATATTTATATATATTACTTTATTGGCAATAATTTCATTTCAAACAAAAAAATCCAAATTATGCCATACAAGAATCATAAAATGGGCTACAGTTAGTCAATCAAATCAAATGAATGGTTCAATATATAGCGTTTAAAATACCTTTCTCTGCTAAGAGAAAATATATTTGGTGGAAGAAGGCTGTTATCATAGAACTCGCAAGCTAAATTATGTGGCGCAGCCTTCTAGCAACCTAGTGACAGTGGCCTTATTAACACTTCTATATTAGAACCACTTGACATGGCTATGAACACTGACTCATCTGCCAGCATTCACTTTGTTAGCAACTTTGCTTTCAGTCCATTATCACAGACTTTACCTTGCTACTGAGGAGTAGACAGAATTTGGTGCAGCCCTTATGTAATTCATTTGATAGATGGTGTAACTTTAAATTTAGAGTTGACAGTCGTACTCTATTGTTGTTACGGTTACCCAGGGTACACTACTACCACTGCGGCGTGGAATGAATTTAATAGCTCTCTGGCCAGGTCAGCGGTTAGAAATATTGTGCTTGTGCCGGGCAGCTATTAGATTTTATGTGAGCTGTTTTTATGATATAAAGCTCATTGCAAATGTTAGCTGTAACGATTCTACTAGATACACCATAGTTTATTTATTATTTACACGGTGTGTTGTCATTTTTATTGTATTTATTACTCACTTGATGTTTTGTTGTTATTTTTACTATTTCGTTCGACTGCTGAGAATTTAGCCTTTTGATCGTAATTACGCTCTAAATGGCGCATGTCGACAAAAAACCAGCTTTATAAACTATAAATGGCAATGGCCCGCACCACTTTCCTATCTCACATGTAACAGGACAACTAGTGGTGTGTACACTAGGTTGCTGCTGGATCCATGGGTATTACATAAGCGCATGTACATTCCATAAACGTTTTCTTTTCTCGTTGCACACACCCCTCGGTATACCGTCTAACTCTAGCGTCTAGCCCTAGTGAATCACGTAACAAGCGTAGAACTTCAGCAAGCATTCCTGTTGGGTTATAGCTTGTCCACTCACTCATTAGATAAGCCCACACACAGCTGTAACATAGCTGACTTATCTCTTGTTTCCGTCATCACATAATATAAAGGTTATCTCTTCTGCTGAATTATTGAAATCTTCAAGTCAATGATTGGCTATGTTAGCATATTATTGCAGCGGGCCACTCGCCTCTCGTCCTCTTTGATTCACCCTATCCTCTACTTACAGCATACAGTTTCGTTTTCATTAGCAAAATCATGGTCTAATGACTGCCTAGCCTCAAGTGGGCTAATAACTCAAAGCTTGTTGTACGAAGCTGTAGCTATTGAGTGGAACCTCTTTGTTTGTAGTGTTTGTTATGGGCTGGCAACTGTTCGTTTGCCTTCTGCCTTGTACTCTTATGGTATTTTATCAATAATTTTGTGTTAGTGATTACGGGTTGAGCCTCTCCATATATACTCCTAGCAGTCGGAAGTCTGGATGTATATGCTTGATGTTATCTTCTTGCCTTGTTATTCACAAAATCTAAAACTTTTAGTCCCCAAGCTTTACATGGTCTAGAATTTGCGTCTGTTGGTATAGAATTTCTTGCATCATTTATGCTCTGCTTGACCATCTTCTCCAACCAGCCGTTGATGTTTCTAGCTGGTGTGCCCCTCGATATCCATTGCGTTCAAGCACAATTTTTTCCTGTCAAATTTGCTTCATAAAATTACATCATCCTTTGAGACTATATTTCTAGCATGTTTATCAGAAACTACGAAAGCACTTTTTATCAAGCATGTATATTTTGTTTTAAGTTTGAAAGCTTTTGGTTTCGATTTTTGGCCATTTGTCTAAAGTTGCTGTAAACAATGTCGTTTTGTAACACTTGGTAACTTGCTGTCTCTCATGACTGTTTACTAGATGAAGGAGACGTCAAATATCCGATCATTTATCTGCGCATTTTATCTGCCAGTGTGTCACAAGTGTCTCATAGATATCTTCATGCCTGTGAATATAGATATTTTTTGGTGATTTGAGATAATTAGCATTCACTTTATCATTCGTTCCCAGCTAAGATTGTTTTATCGGCTTGCTTTTACATACTTGTTGCCAATATACATGAATTTCTCATTCTAATTCACCCATATGATTCAGTCTGGTGAGCAATGGCTTCATTTTCAAGGGTAGACAATTAAGCGTTTTATGAAAGAGAAAACAACTTCTAATATATTTATTTGCTTCAGGCTTGGCTGAAGAAATACTAAATTCCAAAAGAGAACTGGCTGAAGTGCAGGAAGAGCTCCAGTCTAGCCAATACTATCTCAACCTAGATTTGGAGAAGCAGCACGCTTCATCTCTGGCTGTCACACAGCATATAATGGATGAGTCAATGGAATTACTGAAACTCTTTGGTGTACCTTACATAGTAGCCCCTGCTGAGGCGGAAGCTCAGTGCGCTCAACTTGAAATTCTTGGGCTTTGTAATGGCACCATTACTGATGACAGCGATGTCTGGCTGTTTGGTGGGAGTCGTGTGCTTAAAAACTTTTTTCATCAAGATCGCTACATTACTTCGTTTACTGCAAAAGATATTGAGAGATTTTCTGGTTTAGATCGAAAGAAGCTGATAGCTGTTGCACTGGTTTGCGGCAGCGATTACACTGAAGGAATATATGGTGCTGGCCCTGTTACAGCGACAGAAATTCTAAGTGAGTTTGGTCGAGATTGCGATGGCATAGTAGCGATGGAAAAGTTCAAAGCGTGGATTGATGAAGTCAAACAAAAGCCAGGAGTAATGCCACTCAACCCAGGCAATTCCGCTGTTCGGAGCAAACTACGACGACATTCAAGTGCTGTGCCTGATGGGTTTCCCAACCGAGTGGTGGTTGATGCCTATCTCAATCCAAGCGTTGATCATTCCTCAGAACAATTTGAGTGGGGTCGTGCTGATCTGGATCTGCTTCGGAAGTTCGCTCACAAGACCCTGAATTGGTCAACACAAAAAGTTGACGACCTCGTTTGTCCTGTGTTGAAAAAACAAAATGAAGCTCGAAGCCAGCTTAGGATGACAGACTTTTTTAATTCATTCCCTACTTCGATAAATACTGATGGCACATTTCAAAGCAAGAGATTGAAGCAAGCATTTGCAAAATTAACCTCATCACCTTCTAAAAGCCCTGGAACTACACAAGTAAAATCGAGCACAGTTAAACCTGGACAGAAAAAGAGAGATCGTACTTTGACTGTTAATAGTAAAGGCATGAAAGGTAAACGACATGTTGAGAAAATGCCTTCTCACCCCAATAACCGTTTGATAGAGGAGCACGTGTGCCTGTCGGAAGACTCGGACTAGGTATAGTCACAGCGAGGCAACAAATTCAACGTGCACTGGCTTCACTGCCTTCAATCATTGTACAAACTGAAGCAAGTCACTCACTCTTGTTCTATTATGCATACACATCGCCATACACTTCTCGCACTCAGCCAATTATTGATTATTCATTAGTCTTTATAATGTTTTTACATTTTATTTATATATCAATAAATATTCTTAAAGATGACAGTTTACATTTAAATACTTGAAACGATGAATCTTCTGCATGGTACAGATTTCGTATATCTAGAGTGTTTGTCAATTCATCGTGTACACACATTTTTTCATCTCAGCAAATGAAGCCCATTATAGCAAAATATATAACACATCTTTGGTTGTGTCTACGACAGGGAGCTTACCCGCCCGGCATAAGATGAATGATAATGTGTATACATGATCACAATCATCAAAATGTTAAATATGACATTCCTTTGTAGCTGTACAGAAAAAAGTGTGGATGCCCTAATAACCTTAGCTGTTTATGCCTTCATTGCATCCAATGCATTGCATCCAATGCATTGCATTGTGTTTAACCAAATTTACAAGTTCCTACGATAGGGCAGTACTATAATACTTAACACGCATATATAATATCAGCAGTGATAAGTTAAGCTATATGCTGCTAGACTGTGTAGATAATTGCACTCTTACCTATAAAATACAGTATTATGTAAGTGTGTAAAGAGTTGTATCAATACCTTCCATCTCCGCAGTGAGGCATTGAGAGATAGAAATGAGCGCATTGAATAAATAAATTACATACAAAAATGTACTGTGCTAATGAGATTAAAAATTTCAGCTAGTTTTGAAGAGTCCACAAAGACACTATATTTATATATACAAGACGCGTGTCGTGTGTCACTATGTACACCCTTAGGGAGAATATATTAAGCTTATGGAAAAAGAGCCAAAATTTCCTCGGCATCGCTAGAGGTTGTGTTAGGAAAACTGCTGTCATTCGACAGTTCTCCCCGACTTTCTGGTCCGAGGTATGCCAGGAGGTCGAGATCATCAAGTCCATCCAGCGTCAACTAAAAGGAGTGATGAAAGGAGTTAATCGAGAAAATAAGATGGTGACATGCTCTATCAGGCGTAGTAGCAAGCATCTTAAAAAGTTATACCCTGGCAGCAACTCAGGGTATCTTCAGGAAAACAAGA
Organism: Watersipora subatra; assembly: GCF_963576615.1. Classification (NCBI taxonomy): domain Eukaryota; kingdom Metazoa; phylum Bryozoa; class Gymnolaemata; order Cheilostomatida; family Watersiporidae; genus Watersipora; species Watersipora subatra. The sequence goes on along the minus strand of NC_088708.1, from coordinate 30,782,398 downwards.
ATTCTTCTCTAAAGAATGGTTGAAGTGTGAGAAGACAAAGGAGGTACTACTTACGCTGTCGTTTGATGCGTTATTTACAAGATCTGATATGTCAGAAGGAAGTTCAGAGGTCACTGTTGTAGTTGGGTTGTTGGCTGCTGATGGAGACATGTTACTGACTGGAGTGTTGCTAGCCGGACCGCCAATTGAGGCTGGACCTCCGATAGAGGCGGGTCGATTGCTAGGAGGTCCTTGTGATGCTGGGTTATTACTTGGAGGTCCTTGCGACATGGGAGCATTGCTTGGAGGACCTCCAGGAGGGATATTACTGCCTGGGCCAGAAGAAAGAATAGGCGGAGGATTGCTAGCTGGTCCACCAGGTGGAACGTTATAGTTGTTCATCACTGCAGGAGCTGCATTGCTGGGAGGTCCTACAACACCACAGAGCACTGATAGCAATCATTTTCTCGGGCCATTTATTCATTTTGTAAATGAGATCATGTCTGACAAGGTGCAGGCATTATAGTTACATCTGTCGTGTGTACCGGTGATCGATGGGTGGGCATGAGCCGCTCTCCATTATGCTACAAACTGTGCGTTTGCTCACAAAGCAAATAGACAGGAGGTAGTCAAGCGTAGCGACTAAATTGAACAGCTATAAAATCTTACTATATATATTAACACGCAGTGCGTTGTCAAGTGGCTATGAAACAATGGGAAGTGTTTGATTCCTCTCATAACCTCAACCATAACATCAGAGAAGCCTATAGTAAATCCTTATTAATGAGTTGTCCCTTTGCTTTTAAAGGTCATACTGAAATTGTTATACATAGACTCGCATATCGCGGGGCAATGGTGGGTAGATAGCTGATAATAGACGGCATACCTTGCGATGGACTTGCAATGCCTGACTGCTGCCGCTGCAGAACTGCTAAACGCTTGTCAGTCTCACTCATATCACTCCGGTTTGACATTGGTCCAGTAAAATCTGGTGGTGAATTGAAGCCGACATCATAGACACCAGCATTGAAGTGGGCGATAGAGTTGCTTCCTACGCAATAGTAAAAAATCATGACTATGCAAGATAGCAATTACCCTTCTGTATTTATGTATGAATGTCCAAAAAAGGATGTTCGAACTCTGGGCATATTTATAGATAGCGAACTGGTTGTAGGGTAGCAATATATTTTCAAACTGAAAGTGTATTCTAATTAGCATATCCCGTCAGTCTTCAGATTAGAATATATACCTTGAGAATTGTGGGAGTTTGGAGGAGTCGGATATGGTGACATAGGATTATGATGACCTTCATATGACCCAACCGATGGTAGATTCGTTGATGAAGGACTGTATACCTTCATCCAAGCGTTCATGCTACACACTTTATCTACAATTATATCACAGCTAACAATGATTGGGAGAGAGAGATTGAATTCTCTTTGCTTTTCACATTATGACTCATGTACCGAAGATTTGATAGGCTGCTTTAAAATCATGAGTGTTTTCAGTAAATTGTCATACAGCAACATGGCAAGGAACAGGTGATATTAACAATCATTTAGTGAGCTGATATGAGACTATTCAAGCAAAATCCATAATAAGGCCTAGTGCTGAGTCTCGCTCACTTATTGATTCAATGCCAGCGACGTTGCGTTAAAGCGCTAGTCAACAGCATCTTTCCTAGCATCTAGCGCGGCTGAGATAGCAACAGTGACGGTGATTAGCGTGCAGGGGGTTTCAGTCAAGTGTAAAGAATTACAAAGTTATGATACACGTAGGGCGGTCATTGAACATATCAATTGCTTCATATCTATTTGGTGTTATCAGGGTACTGTAGTTTTCTTCGCAGATGGTCTATTAGCTGTAAATGTAGTTGATTGCTAATGTGATTAGGTTAGCCCTCTTCACTCTGAGCAGAAACTCCAATGATTAGCATTAGCGGCAGTCAGGCTCAAATCAGAGCTTTGCTATCGGCTACTACAAGATATAAAGTGCAGCCAAAATACCTTTGCTATCCTCTTCCTTGGTCATTGCCAGCTTCGGCATATTTGGCTTCCATGACGCTTTTGCATCTATGTTTATCTCATCAACCTCTGTGTTGGTGAGCTGGTCAAGAATTCCCCACATGTACTGATCAATCTCTAAGCCTTCCAGTACAGCGTTTTTGCTAATAAAGAGATGAAGGTATAAAGATATTGGTCAAAAAATAGATTTGCTGCTAAGATCAACAGTTGTAAAAGGCTGCAAGGTGATCGTAGATTGACGAGCCTACACTAGTTCCAGCTACAAGTCTCCTTGATCTCTCCAAGTATAAAAACGTTAGCATGAGTATCACGGAGTGTTTGATTCTCAGCACAATAAAATTTTTATCAGTCTCCATATACTACATAGGCTAGTGTACACTCTGCAATCCTGGCCTAGTATTGCTGACTTAAACCATAACTGTCACGAACAACTTTTATCGTATTTGCTAGGTAAATCAGACACGCTGGTTCCGATTTTGTACTCAAAATAAAGATTAGTCCACTAACCTTCAAAGTCATTTAGGCTTTTTTAAAGCGTTTCAGTATCCGTTTCGGAAACAACACAATCGGCATTACAAGCTTCGCCCATAAATATGTGACGAAACCTAGCTTTTTCAGAAAAGGAAGTTAGGAATGTTTAGTCCGATTTAGAATAATAGAGATGGGTGTCTTAAAACCCATTATTATCTAAATCCAGCCTGTAAAATAGTTTCAGTTTTTTATGAAAGGGATATAAACTATTTAAAATTGCTCTCAGCTTGTTACATGACGTTTAAATGGGCTGGATGCCGAGAAAAGTGAGCTCAAAAAGCGCGGTTTTATCACGAGCTAGCGTTGTTATCGCGCTTTTTAAATATGCAATGCTAAACAGCTTATCTACCTTTCAGAAAAGACTGATATTATTTTTAAGGCTGAATTTAGGTATTAATGGATTTTAAAACACCTATCTCTATTATTCTAAATCGGTCTAAACATCCCTACGTAACTTCTGTCCCTAAAAAGCTAGGTTATGTCAAGTAATTATGGGCGGAGCTTGTTATGCCGATCGTGTTGTTTTTGAGACCGATATTAAAACGCTATAAAAAATCATTCATTACTCTGAAAGTTAGTGGCCTAATTTTTATTTTGATTACAAAATCGGAATCAGTGTGTCTGATTTACCTAGTAAATACGATAAAAGTTGTTCGTGGCAGTTATGGTTTTATGTGTGGACAACAGCGATTGATTGAAGTTTCATAGAGATAATTTTTTTCATAGAGGGTTCTTACCATCTTAAAAGAGATATTTCTGTCACAGTAAGCTTGATGCTAAATATTTGCAGTTTTGGTGCGCCTTCAGCACAAATTCTCTCTTGGATGTGTGTTAAAACATGAATTCTCCTCGCACAGAAATTTATGTCAAAGCTAATTTTAATTTGTTCATGAAAACTTAGCTTAAGTCGACATTTCACAAGATTGGCTTGTAGCTCTAAAAGGTTCCACAAGGCAATAATAGATTTGAGAGAGTTGAACAATTGCCTAAAAACTCAAAGCGCACAATTAAAGCTAGAGCAAGGCAACTATGAAAAACTTACTTGCAGACTGGACATTTCCAGGTGCCTCTGTCAGAGTTCAACTGCAGATACGCCTCGAGATCAAAACATTGTATGTGGCGACATTCGCTGCCTCGAGCAGGCAGCATAATTCGACGGAATGTTATCGGACATTTCAGAGAGATCTTTACAGATGTTTGCTCCACACCATCGACCTCCGCAAGAGGCATTCCGGGCAGATTGGTATTGGCAAAGTTTGCCTTTACTAAAACAAATCAGGTAACAAAGATAGTGTACTTGTGGTTCTCACCTTCATTACAAATGGATAAGCAAGAACAATGAGTAAGCGTGCCCCCACTCACTGATCAGATTACAGGCTGCTAAGGCTATTAGTTCTGATGGTAATAGTGATCAAGCCATTAGTGGAATGTACGCTCATGGTTGTATTAGTAGATAGCCTGCGATGACAAACCAAAACGTCTCTTCCTCTAATGGCTCTGATTGATCACTTCACATTTAGAGTTCTTACAGATGAGAATGAACTGCAAATCGACCAATAAGTCAAACGCCTTCACTTTATCCACCTATGACTCTAGCACTGAATGTAAGATCACTAATCAAGATACACTGGTTGGAGTTCTTGGATCAGACTTCCATAGTGAGCTTCTATAGCATTGCCAACTATGAGATAGTATATCGCAGCTCTAGCGCTATTATTTTTTTCACTTCGTAATCAGAAGAACGGTTTAAAGAATTACACCCATCAGCTCATTGACAGGAAGAAACTAAATCCCAGCAGATTGATCACGAGAATGCTAGATCCTGTGTAGTTGTTACAGATTAAGGGGTTTAACATCGAGATAGCAAAATAGTGTGAAACTGATCCGCAATGGAAAATAACCGCTAAGAAAACAAAACGGATGTCAAGTGCTGGATAGTTTCGCAGATTGTCTAGCTTTTATTGATTAACAGCATTTGTAACTACTACATTTTTGTCAGTTATGTTTTAGCATCGCAGGTTGGATTTGTAGAATGTGTTCGGGTACTGAGTTGTTCATCACTGTCTTATATCCAGTGCCTGTCTTATATCCAGTGTGCTCACCCCTATGCTATGAAATCCAGCTAGCGCCCAAGGTATTAAAGGGTCAGTGCTCATAAGACATTAGTTCCTTGCATAAGTTTCCATCCCCAGGAAGAGCTACGTCTAACAAAGAAGTTATAATGACCTCAACGGGTCAATCGAGTTAGCAATTAGCAAGCTATGTCATCTCTTATCAACACGTTTTGAGCCTATGCCACAACTGGATGATTTCTCGGTTCATAGCTAGACTAGCGCTCTGACAGCTGAAACTATGCGTGGGTCATAAGGTCATACTCACTTTTGGCGATGCAGTGTTCAGCTGGCAAAAATCGCTTTTTTAGCAATCCTTGTAAGATAGACTTGATAGTCGGTCTGTGGACGAGTTGCAGCACAAAGAGATGTGACTGAATAAGAAAAGAGAGTCCTTAGTGAATTTGACACAAAAAACATCATGATATCGTAAAGCAAACTTCAAAACATCAAAAATTCCAATAACCCATTTTACAGCGGTTTTTAAAACGCTCCAGATTCTACATCAAAAATTGCCAAATAAAATAAGTTCCTCGCCATCAATGTTAAAGGAGGGCGGGTAGCACCCAGCCTATCTTCCCAACCGACTAAGCAATTATTTCTTTGATATTGAGTGGCGATTCAAAGACCATCAGTCATAGGCACAATATAGCATTGCCTTTAGGGTGCAACTGGGTGATTCACTGTGTCACTTTACATACCGGAAGTCTTACAAAAATCCCCTATCCGAGCGTTGATCAGGTGGAGCATTGATTTGTCAGTTTATAATAAGGAAATAGATGCGTAAGTACTCTGACACTCACACAGCAACATGTTCCCACTGAAATCGTGATGATGTTCTTCCCAGGCACACAAATGTTCTTAAAATATAGAGGTCTGTGAAAGTTTCTTTGTTGTTCTCCATCCGTCAGCAGCGGTCTGTTGTTGACACTGACCGACACCGATGCTGGCCAGTTAGGACTCTGATATCTGTCTTCATGGTGAAAACATTTTAGTTGCACCTCAAAGTCAGACCTGTGGAATAAAGAGTAGACAGCATGCGTTATTTTGTATAACCCTAGAGTCATTATGAGCTACCCGAATCACCCATGTTGATAGGCTTCTATATTCATAATATAGGGTCACTAATCTTCCAATGACAGTCAGCACCACCTTAGCTTCAGGTTGATTGAATGATTTACAAGGTCATATCCATTTCAAAGCCAAAACGTTGCCAAGCTTTTCTGCTAATGGACCAATCTACATGAGAGCTCTTACGCGTTATTCATGCAAAGTCAAAAGCTGGCTTGCAACCGCGATACCAGGCCATACTAGCCCTGGCATCTACTACTCATTCTCAATATTCTGCACTTTACATACCAGATGAATGTTCTAAAGCTACATGAGGTGAGGACTCGGACTGACAGGAATTAATCTATGAGTGGCATAAGAACTTTGGGCCGCATTTGAGGAATATACCTTTTAGGCAAGTACATATTAATATCATTTGGGCACTTTGTAGAAAGTATGAAATAAAAGAAAATAATTAATAGGGCAGTATGGAAATTCATATGATCTCAAAGTGGATGAAACAGTGAGAATACAAATATAATCTGCCCACCTGTATACAGAGTATACAAACACACTCTACAAATGCATACAGAGTACACAAATATACTATTTACATATATGTATGAAGAGTATACAAATACACTCTATACATCTGCATACAGAATATATACATGTAGGTAGGTCTACAGAGGATACAGGTGTACAGAGTACACAGGTGTGCAGAGATTATAGGTGTACAGAGCACACAGGTGTACAGAGTATACAGGCGTATATTGTCGAGCAAACAACTTTATTAATTAGATAACGCAATAAGTTACATGATAAAAGCAGACTAATACAGCAATCAATATACTATCCAGCATTTCTCTCTCTTTTATTTACGAATATTGTCGCAAATAAGAGAAGTCAACCCATTCATATTTGAAGCTACGCGATGACTGGTCGAATCGTTGCAGCTCCGCAACAACATATTGCTTCATCAACATGAAGAGATTTGTTGAGCTTCTTGTCAGATCACTTCTTGGCCCAAAAATAACCAAAAAAGTTCACGAGGATGAATCTCAGTTGAGAAAAATCAGACGGGAATTATTCCAGACAGGCTGCATAGATAAAGCACTAATGAGTGGCTCGCTTAATGAAATTCCACTAATTAATTTGCTTGCTTAGTTGCAGTTTCAAAACCTCAGGCCTTACAAATACTCTCAATATACATTGTATCAATGAATGTGGCCTTTCGGTAATCAACAAGCAGAGGCTAAGCGAGGCGCCGTTCTCTAATGGCCATATCCTTGCAGGGCATGCAGATACATACTATACGCTCACCTCTCATATCTTAAACGCTACCTTGCCCGAGCAAAAACTACCTGCCCTCGCTAGAGAAAAACTTATTAACACCTTATAAGTTACAGCTAAAAAGCCTCCTATTATGTGTATATCAATTACTAACGCTGGAATACTGCCAACCAAAACGTTGCAAAAATGTTATGCTAGTGACGAGTGTTAGAAATGGAATATAACAGATTTCATATAGAGAATTTCAACACCTCATTCATGGTGAATCCATCAGAAGAGACAACTCAAGTATGACATCCCAAAAAAGTGTTCTTGAAAACTTGAAATGAAAGTGGTGATGACAGCGAATGACTCGCTGTCACATACCTTTCCATTAACGTTTGATATACATGGTCTTTGAGATTGAACCCATGGCAGCTTTCACTGAGGTTGTGCTGAAGCCTGAATGCTGGCAGGATTGTACCATCACGAACAGGAAAGGTCAATTGGAGGTCACCTAAGTAAACAGCAACAGGTTAGTGACCTAATGATATTAATACTTACTAAAAGTGATCGTGCACCCAAGGGTGATTTAAGAGTTCCACGAAACAATTAATAAAGACCAGAGCATACCATGCAACTGAGAAAACAGCACTAGATTCCACTTGCCTGCTAAAGACTAAATGAGACAAACACGAAAGAAAAATAAACAAACCTACTTCACTTGCCAACAACAAAAATAGTCAACAAGGTGTCCGCAATAGAACAGGGTATATGACAGCATAACAAGTAATTACCATTGGCATTTAGCAAACTATTCTGGTATGTTGTAAGTTAGTTTCTATATTTAGGCTCATCGCAAGCTTCTTTGTCTAAATGCTAACCTAGGGAAGCCAAAGGACTAATCCTAGTGGACCAGATGCTAAACCATGCTTGACAACCTAAGTATATGAATAAAATTATACAGTTAAGGATAGTTTTATGATTATGTTTTTTGTTTAAAAAAATCAGTATGAGACCGCTGCATCCATCAAAAAAGCGGGTTTGGATAAAAGGTCTAGCCAAGCAGCTTCTGACAGCGGAGTCAGCGGTGGACTCCATATGGTTGAGCGTATCAGGCATTCCAATGCTAGCAATGGTAAAACGTTCAAATAAAAAGTTCATCGTAATATGACTAAGGCATTTTACGAAGGCAAGGAAGATTTTTACTCGAGCAACCTATTATTCTAAGAAACTCTGCAAACAGCTCGGCAATATTTCTGAGTCCTAATCTTTACTATAATAAGAGTCATGTTCGTCTGTCTGAAGCCATGCGGAGAGAGTAGGAAACAAATTGCTTTCAACATCATTCGAACTGACAATCTCTTGGTAGACCGACACTACAACTTTGACCAATCAACTGCCTTGTCGTATGTTGGAATTGTGCAGTTGTTACACCTGACGATCTCTAATGGCGCACCCGATTGCCAGCATACTAGTAGGCCTACTAAATGATAGATATATATCGCCTGCTTGAAGAAAAGGTAGACCAGTCTCTGGTAAAAATCTAATAGCTCCAAAAGCAGACAACTTTAAACCTAAAAATAAAGGCTCCTTTAATTCATATATGATGGAGTCCAGTTGAGGCTGCCCTTTTTCATGGTGTTGTTACTTGGCTGTCTTGTCGTTGACCAGTGAGAGTTGGGCTACGTCGGTAATCATTTTCTTCAAACCGGAGGTCAGAAGATTGCCACAATTTTTTAGTATAGGAAAACTTGGCTTTTAAAGAAAATTGACGACTCCATTTTTGGCACTAGTGAAGCTCAAATTTTTTTAATTCAAACAGATAAGGATAATCACTAGATCATGTGACAGGTTTGTAACTCATCAATAATTTGAATCAGATTAGATGTGTTTTCTCTCGTTAAACCAAGAGGTAAATTTTGGCATAGAGGACATATTTAAACTATAATACATTCAAAAAACTAAATTCAAAAAGAATCAGCATTCAAATGGTACATTTGCAGGGGCTTATCTATAGGAACAAGATGTCTACCTGGAGGTGGAGGTAATGCAGTGCCAGGCTTCACGTCTTGCGGAGTATGTGGCATCATGTAGCCGTTCTGCAAAACAAACCAATCAGAATATTTATAGATGATAGCAAGACGTTTGTTTACCGCATACGTAATAGAAGGGAGTGTTATTCAGGCAAGCGCACATCTTCTGGCTTGTTTACAACGTTATGAGAAGAGACATTACATAATGAGCAGTGAAGCAACACACCACAAAAAATGGATGAGGAATGTTTTGAACTGGCGGCACTTAGTGATGCTACTACAGGGAATGGGAACAGACTCGAAGATGAACTTACACACAATTTCAGTAGATTTTATCAGATATTGTCGGTATTTTTCTATCATTTGCGATTGTTTTATGTTTGAGGTGATCTGACAGCCAGAAAGTTCCAAAATTGAAATCGACAATTGGTTAGAACGCTCAGGAGAAAGGTACGTGTGAAATGATGTTACTAATTGCTATCCGCCATTGCGTCCATGTTGCAGCATTATGCGTCTCTATGCTGCCGGTCTCTATGCTGCCGGTCTCTTTACTACTATAACTAAATACCGATACCTTTTGATAAAATCTACTAAAATTTTGTGGAACTTCATCTTTAACAAATTTTCATCGACAATTAGCTCTCACGAAGTTGTTCAACAATGGCCGACTGGCTGAGACACTGCTTAACTTTGTACCTTTCGAATATCTTAGAGAAAGGCTGGGGAATGCGTGACTGTCAGTGTACAGAAACACGCAGCCTTGACTTGTGATGACAAACAATCAGCATTCAACTAGCGGTGAACCATGCAGTCATTACGTTGCTGATATACCTGATATGAGGCTTGAGCCGGCATCGCCTGAGGCTGACCATTTCTGTTCATTTGATTAGGGTAGAGGCTGGGTGTTCCGCTGTAAGGTGGAGGCGCGACATTACTGTAGGCTACCGGTTGGTTGCCCTGCATAGGCATCATGCCAGACGGCTGCCTCATCTGGGAATACTGCCCATGTTCAGCGGGGTTGTATGCTGTAGGTTGTGGTGTCATCGGGTTGAATTGCTGTCAAAGAATATTAACTAATGGCCAAATGCTTTTAAGGTTTTGCCCGCACACGACAGATGTGCATGTTTGAAAAATATGAAGTTAACATTAATGTTGAAACAAAAAAAGGGTAAGATAATAAACACTGTTGGACATGACTGCAACCAAATCACAGATAAATCTGACAGAATAGCAAAGGTATGATAACAGAGTGCCCATGTCCATCATAGCAAAGGTATGATAGAAGAGTACCCATGTCCACCATGGCAAAAGTATGATAGAAGAGTGCCCATGTCCACCATAACAATGGTATGGTAACAGAGCACCCATGTCCATCATAGCAAAGGTATGGTAACAGAGCACCTGTGTCCATCATAGCAAAGGTATGGTAACAGAGTACCCATGTCCATCATAGCAAAGGTATGGTAACAGAGCACCCATATCCACATAGCAAAGGTGTGGTAACAGAGCCCCATGTCCACCATAGGTCCATAACAAAGGTATGGTAACAGAGCACCTGTGTCCACCATAGCAAAGGTATGGTAACAGAGCACCTGTGTCCACCATAGCAAAGGTATGGTGGCAGAGTGATTCCTTTCCACTGTCAATCACTTGAGTAATTAAAGTGCATAGAAATGAGTTTCACGAGCACATTTCTCTATCAAGCAGCAATCAGAACAAATGGCCACACGATTACATTCACCGCTCTATTCAGAGCCAGCTATGCTTTTTGACTTAAATCAATCATGCGCGACAATATGGGGAGCATTCCAGGCGATAAGCGCTGGTATATTTGATAGCTGTTATAGATTTGACAAGGGAAGGCTGACACAAAGAGCTAAGAAAGAGCCCTGAGGCTTCACCGCAGCTCACTCATACCTATGCTCTACACACGGTCTAGCGCTTCTCTCAGCTTCTCAAGCTTATCTATTCCACCAAGCAAATCCCTCTATTATAACAATACGCTTGTTATGACTTTAGCTCGCTCTGATTCAGACTATCGTAATGAGCAAGAGACGCATCGCTTACATGATTGACTGACATATTCGGTCCATACTGAGGCTTCCTCTGCATCGCCACTTGCTGTGTGCTACCATAAGGTGAAGGTCGTCGATATGCCATCGCCTGTTGAGAGGGCATTGGCCCGCCAGTTATCTGGCTAGGTTGCATGTCTCGGGTAACCATCATTGGTGTGGATGAAAGTCTGACGCCTGGCCGCGGCGCGTAGGCTGGCATGTTGCAGTAAGCTGGACTCATCATCTGTAGTAAAGAGGACATGAGATTGGGGTTGTAAGAGGGTGGTGGAATAGTTGGCCATCAGTCGCTAGGGGAGTCATTGTGTAGGCCTTAGCAAGGGCCTCTTTAACAATCAACTAATAAAGCAAATGCCAGAGCAAGCCAGAGCAGATCATATCGTAATCTAATTAGTTTCATAATTTCTTCTTGCCTCTGGAGGCGCACCCAAGCACCCAACACGGTTAGTTTCACCTTGGAAGAGCTTGCCTACCTGTGAGGGATGTTGAGCCGGATTCGGTTGTCTGTGGTAGGCGGGTTGTTGCGGGTCCTGGTGAACCATCATGCTCGCTGTTGCAGTGGCGGTAGCCGTTGCCGTCGCTGCCGCAGCAACCATAGCTGCAGCAGACAAAGCGCCAGGCGGTGGCTGATAGTCTGCGTTTCCATTAGGAGTAGGTGTATTGTAAGGAGGTCTGTACTGGGCGGTGGGACCAGGGCTATAAAATCAAATTTCTATGCATGACGATTCAACAAGTCAAGCGAGCGATTAGAATTGTCATTGAAACTGTGAGACCACTCAGTAAGTCGTATATATTGGCAATCATTCAAGACTCTTACCAGCTCATTGCCCGCACTTCTTATTGAGAGAAAGGACAATAAAGAAGGCTGTGAGAAGGTGAAGTGCAACTCCAACATTTAACTAAATGATCAGCAGGTAAATTACAGCCAGACAATCTGTTGGAATTCGCTGAGAATCGTATCTTACCCCGGCCCAGATGGTAGAGTGTTCTGTCTGTAGAAAGCGGGTTGCTGGCCAGCGGCTTGCGGCGGATAGCCCGCAGACGGAGTTTGAGGTCGGGCAGGAGTAAGTGTCCTACCATACATGTTTTCGTATGGTACTGAGCTATGTCTGGGTACAGCTGTTTGTGTGCCTGGTGTCATGCCCCAGACTGTAGTCACAACAGAGAGGCCATTTCTTCCAGCAACAGGAGGTTGGCCAGGGTCTACTTGCCAGTTCAACTGGGCACCATCACTGTAAAATGTCACATATTCATATCATTTTCGGTGGGGGCCAGGTGAAGTGGGCACTCCTAGAACTTAGTCTATTTGGTAATCTAGCCCAGCTATCAAGTTTCTGCGGCTTCCTGCATACAGGCATGACTCGGTAATATCAGGGTCGATACAGTCATTTCTGCTGCTATGGAAACAGAAAGGACTTTAACAGAGTAGGTATTTAACAGATAAACTCTTAGCACATACCCATTACATAACTTATGAAATACTGAAGTTTTCTGTTAAGTGAACATTCCTATGAAACGCCCTTTGTCTCCGGGGCACCAAAGCTGAGCAGAATAACAGTAGACATTGCCTAGAGCCATTCGGTGCACCTTCAACCAACTACCATCCAACTACCATTTGAGACACGCTATTTACGATTAGCCAATCCAGCCAACACATACATTACTTCAGCTTTATGCTATGTGAACACTGCATGAAATACAAGGGGCTTTTATTTTCCTGGACATGACTTGGGAACAATGATTTGTAATGATAGGTAGTCCTTGGATTAAACCTTGGAACATCATTATAGAGTCGCTGCCGACTCTGTCTAGCTGCGTCAGGTTGATAACAAAAAATCTCACCAAGTACTGTAGAACATGCCAAGATCCAAAAATTCACACATAAGCATAGGCCGACTAAAACAAACTATAGAGGTAGGGCTCATCAATTACCCAGCCGAGTACTGTTTACGCAGCACGGGCTGCTGCATGCCCGCTTGCTTAGCTATGCCAGAATTACTAGTCTCGCCCGAATGTCTTTGCACTTGGTTCACTTCGTGTCTTCGCAGGAGAAGTCTTCCCAACTCTTCACTCCAGCACTTCAAATGTCCTGTAACACATGAAAACAAAAAACATAAGTCGACGTCTGGCAAGCCCTTGAATGTGGATCAGATGACGAGTGTAAGGCAATGTTGACAAACCCAACAAATGGCTCGATTGCGATAATAGTGGCAACAAATCTCTTGAGGTATCGGAGTGCCTTGCGACAGCACAGGCACACGCGAGCAGCCGTTCATTCTTACACTATTTAACGACACACCAGTAACTAAACAACAATCAAAGTTGAAATGCAAATAGAACGCGTATATCTAGCCTAGTCGCTTAACAGCTGAGATGTTTCCTTTCAATTATACGGCTAGTTTTGTTTACACTAGTCTTAACAGTATATCAATGCCTTCCATAGAAATCTGATGAGCCACTAACAAAACTCATAGGTGTATTAAACCCTATTAACAACAAAGGACCTTACCAACTTTAGATAGCTAGCAATGCTCATAGCGCTGTCATAAGGAGTCAGACATTCATACCTCCTACGCTCGAGATATCATTTATAACAAACCAGTAAAACTTGGTATAGATCATCAGATTTCTTAAAATCTATCAATTTAGTGTGGGGTTCATTTAGGTTAACCAGAGGTGAATAAGTCACCTTGCGATGCCTTCACACCTGTTATGACATTTAACGAATGTTGAGTTATTTGTAATAGATGGAGCATCAGGTTAACTGAGAAGAACTAAGGCCACCCTGTTTTGTCTGTTGATGTATTACGACCCTTGTTAAGTGTCAAAGGTCGTGGTTACTAGGGAAGGTCATGCTATCGGCAATTAGGTTGATACCAGCTGCCATGCAGTCACAGTTACGGCAACATCGGCAAACATGGAAATGATAATTTTGTGAATTGGTAAAAATTGCTCTTGACTTTGAGTTACACATCAACATGAGTACTGCAGAGCCTCAATATTACATGTTAATTGTCATGGTCTGCATTTGAACAAAAGATCATTAGACGTAGGTCATTATGGCTGTACACAAATGTAATTAGGCTTTTGAAAACACTGTTTAAAACTACTGAGGCGAGGATGTATTAGGCGCAAGAATGGTTGACACAAAAGCTCGAAACAAATTGTAAAGACAACTGGCGAGAGAATACGAACTGCTAAATTTACTGGCTACAGTGTAGAGATTGGATGCATCTCATGATTCCAGCTAAATATTGTTGGCTGCCGGTGAAAGCTGTTATCTCCTGTCAGCAATGACAATCCCAAATCCATTGACACGTTCTAAAGCCGGAAGATGACATATACGTACGGCATGCAGTATCAATAGAAACAAGTCTGTGGCGAGAGCACCTTAGAGATAGAAAGTTTCATGAAAATTCAAGTCTTGTCTAGAAATTGTCAAAGCATCGTTAAAATGGCAATATAGTCTCATTGATTCAATTATGGCATAGCCGATGCAAAACAAGTAGAATTCATATAAGCATATGAATTTTTGGTATCGCCTTATGAAATTATTATCATGAATGCTCAGTATGATAGCATACACAAAATCTAAAACAAATCGCCAACTGACGATATAATTGGTAAATTACTAAGTGTCCATACAGTGACAGTGTAGTGATACCTGTGTACGCCAGTGCTGAAGTGATACGCTAGGCTGACAAGCAGATCATGTTTCCATAGGGCGCTATAGTAGAGCGATGGTTGTGCGACGTCTTATGTTACGGCATATGTCCGCGTATGAACCAACAGGAAAGCAAGAACTATGCGCATGCACAGGTGTGTATAGTCGCTAAGACCGTTTCAGGTGCACATAGAAAGCGCGTCACACGGGTGTTTTGGGTTGAAACAGCGACGCTGAAGCTTTTTAAGCTATCGCTATATGGAAACAGCAAATAGTATGCTGGTTTAACCGAAGCGATCATCGAGCTGAACTGTTTGGTCATCTTTGGCAATCTCCACGATGAACACATATCAGCAGACATCGTAGTAGTATGTCTTGATTTCCAAATATTTTTATTATATTAGTCGTTACTATCGTGTTATTCACTTTAAGCATTTTTGCTCAAGGATAATACTGTCAGAACTTAACTCTAACTCTTAACATAGATCTTATCCGCTTTCAAAGCCCTCACCTCAGCTCTCAGGCAATTCATTCCTAGCCACAGCTAAGGATGACAGGCATATCTACCTCATGAGTTTGCTCAGTCAATTCTGACGCCAGCAATCAATGTTTTAATGGCAAGCAATTACAGCGACAAATGCTAGAGGACACTTTCCAAAGCAAATCAATATACGCTATGATATCCATGAATCTCAATCCAGCAATAATTATCTGCTAAGCTGTTAACATTATACTAAAGCTTGACTGCTAAATTCTCTCTCTTATCATCAGGTGAAAAGCAATTTCTTATTTGCTTGTTTGCATTACAGCTACTCGGAGCATGCTTGTAAATTGTCTGTCGACTATCGACTGTCGCTTATCGCTGACCAGGCCATCAGCCACCTCTCCACCATTCGTATGTCAGCCGTTCTCTACATCTCAGAGAGCAACTTAAAACTAAACCCAAATTTGCATCTCAAAAAGCAATTAGCTGAACGAGGAGTATTGACCGTGAGATGCAGTGCAATACCCTTGTCACCCTACGGACAAGCGTACTGTCTCCTATGCGCAGATTATAGACTGGGAATGACTTTGGTTTGGAGGTGGGCAAGAGGGAGAAAAGGTAGTAGCTACTGTCACGGTTGAATGACTTGGTTCCCTTGTAAGCTAACAGTTAACATTCAGCCCCTGTCCTGTCAGTTGAGCTCTCACAAACTCAGTGTTGATATACTGGCCGGTACGTGTGACAGTTTACAATACTCCATCATGACTTAATCCCTTCTTCCCACTAGATTACCATCACTAATTCCCTCCCCGCTCTGTGTAACATCGAAGCTTTCACAACTGCCTAAACCACAACTTCCACAGTTTAACATTCTGATGGTTAAATCTGTTCATTAAATGATACTTCAGCGCTTGCTGGTGTTAAAACAAACTCTGTTGGTGATCGGTAAATAGCTAGCAAAATGGTCTGGATAAAAGTAAAAATAACTTTGTGCAATTAGATTTTGAACTACGAATAGGAAGATTTTCATCGCTAAAAACTCATATGGCTGCAAGCATATGCTCACACTTGAATGTAACTGTCTTGTCTCAAAATTCATCACTTCTGGAAATAATAGGCATAATCGGTAATTACTTAAACGCTAATGTATATATTGACACTGCATTCTACAGTAAATATTAACATAGAGAGGACAACTCCAATTAAACGTCGACAGCTGATTTTGGTCATGCCTACTGACTGTATCGAAACAGGGTAGTATAATAATATAGATATATGCGTGTAATAATGTTTTGATAAAAATTCTAGTTTCTGATTTACACACATTTTAAGTTCATATAGCGCAGCATTCTAACTGTAGACATGAATCATGTTACATTACCGAAATAAAAAGAGTACGAAAATAAATAATGTTACGACAAAATTAGGGTTCATTACAATACAGTATAACAAAATTAAGATGCATACGATCTAAAACATTGACATGCCTGCAATATAGATATGACAAACGAACTCGTTAGCGTTAACTATTACTTCAGTCAAATCGGAGCATTTTAATCGTTTTGAAAAAGCCGATAAAGAGAAAGTACGTCCTACATATGAAAAACGTTTGACATTACTTACCACAGAGACAATAAACAACGAAGAGAGAAGTAACGATTTACCTATTTAGTTGTAATAAAACAATTCATATCCAGAGTGACAGCTCTAATGTCCTTGATAAGTGAGAATTGGTAGTCTAATTGTAGTAGGTGAATCCTTTGTAAGAGAATCAGTCAATAAGCTCGTTATATTCGCCTTGTGTCAGTAAGCGGTTATTGTGATTAGTACGAACAACGGAGCACGGCCAACACAGGATAAACAGATAAACTACAATGCCAATCGCTAAATGAAGCGAATGAAGTGTGATGAGAGCAATGATAGCTTGTGTTATACTACTGTATTCATTTACATATCAAAGAATGCTCCCCAGGGTCAGGGGTCACAAACATTAATAGTTGAACCAATCAACTGTCCAAGCCGACGTGCGCGAGTGTGTGTACAGTAAGCACGCTTGAATAGGCTCCTTTAGTTAATATCGCAGGTGCTAGCTAAACAAAAGAACTACAAACAAATACGTATACATCCAACAAAAGCTAACTGCCTCTATATTACCACTGACTGATGTGTCTAGCGTGCAGTCAATAGCGTTTCGCCAAAAATTTAACTCGCACTATAAAGTGATACCTTTGTGATTGATAGATGAAATGCTGAGGCTTATCTTACTTCATAAATTTTTTGAACAGCGTCAGATACTATAATTGATTTGGCTATCATTCATAAAAAGCTATTGATATTAGACTTGTTAAGAATGGAAAAGAAGCTCAATGTTGCATACCCCCAGTTTTCACTAATCCCAATCAACTCATTTTTACTTATAAAGCAATTTTAAATAATTTTCAAAATGAATGCACGTCAAACATAAGAAAAATTAAAAAGCATCAGCATGCATGTTTTGTATTTCAACATTGCCAAATAATCATAAAGCTTTGTGCAAGATCCCAGTCAGGAGGCTCTGAGCAGACAAACAGCCCTACAGTCGTTACTAGGATGGTTACGAAGCAACTCTACATCAACTTTAGCTGGTTAAACAAGGGTAGGCTGCTCCAATACCAGTAGCTACTATTATTCTTCTCTATAAATATTTACTCACGCTGCTACGCATTTTATGCCAACGCATATTTTTCTATGTAACCAATGCGAGGAGCTTTGCAGCTTTAGCTAGCACCTCTTTGCATAGAAATCCATTAAATTGATTTTCTAGATGCAGCCTTCTTACTTTACTGTTCGCAAGGTTGTATATTACTGAAACAGTGTTTAGGTTTAGTTGTGTGCGGAGGGGGCACTGTTATAGCTAATGGACTCCATCTAAGTTATATGTTATCTCAGGTTTTTAACCAATTCAAACTATTGGATAATTTAAACTATTGTAAATCTCAATCTACTGTACAACTCAAACTACTGTATAACTCAAACTACTGTATAACTCAAACTATTGCACAACTCAAACTACTGTATAACTCAAACAACTGTATAACTCAAACTATTGTATAACTCAAACTATTGTATATCTCAATCTACTGTACAACTCAAACTACTGTATAACTCAAACTATTGCACAACTCAAACTATTGTACAACTCAAACTACTGTATAACTCAAACAACTGTATAACTCAAACTATTGTATAACTCAAACTATTGTATATCTCGATCTACTGTACAACTCAAACTACTGTATAACTCAAACTACTGTATAACTCAAACTATTGCACAACTCAAACTACTATATAACTCAAACTACTGTATAACTCAAACTATTGTATATCTCGATCTACTGTACAACTCAAACTACTGTATAACTCAAACTATTGCACAACTCAAACTACTGTACAACTCAAACTACTGTATAACTCAAACTACTGTATAACTCAAACTACTGTATAACTCAAAATATTGTACAACTCAAACTATTGTACAACTCAAACTACTGTATAACTCAAACTATTGTATATCTCGATCTACTGTATAACTCAACTATTATATAATTCAAACTATTGTCCAACTCAAACTACTGTATAACTCAAACTACTGTATGACTCACACTAGTGTATAACTCAAACTATTGTATAGCTCAAACTATTGTATAGCTCCAACTATTGTATATCTCAAACTATTGTATGACTCATACTAGTGTGTAACTCAAACTATTGAATAACTTGAACTAATGTACAACTCAAACTAATGTATGGCTCACACTATTGGATAACTCCAACTATCGTATCATTTCAATTATTGGATCTCAAACTGTTGGATACTTTGAAATGTAGTTAAGGGTAGCTAGTGGCTTCTCTGAAGCTTTAGTGAATGTAAACAATTGCTGATGTTTTCATTGTCTTGTTTACAATTAATATATGTTGCATGGTTTGAGGTGTGTTACACAGGTTCAATGTAGGTTTCAACTGGGAACAATTTCTTTTTCTGAAAGATTTAGGTGAGTGAGAATCAGTGATTACAATGAAGTTGGAGGGTTGAGGGAAGAGGCAGAGTCGCCTTGTAATTGAGGTCAAATGAGTGAAACGCCATCGATGTTAGTAGGTACTCTTCTTTGTGTTTTCAATGCAAATGCAACAATACCCACATATTGAACAATAGTGTTAAGCCACACTGTTTCTATCTCATTATAAACGCTTGTCACTGTCTTTACGAAGCAGTCAAACACCGTTACACGTATGCCAAAAACCTTAGTGAGGGCAGCTTTGCAATGTAGTCGAGATATGTTTCTAACTCTTGATCTTCGGGGTGATCAGTAACTTTCTCAATTCTAATCCAATATATACATGAAGGTGCCTTGATCATAGACAGTATCAGCGACTTTCCATCAACTGTGAAAGCATTTAGAATAGCACAACTCTTTTTATCTGAATATCAATTTGAAACCCCAAACTTGCGAAACCCAATGAAAGAAGCAGAAATCAAATAGAAGAAATAATATTTTTTCACAAACTTTCAAAGGAGTGATGTTTTAGAAATAATAGAACAAACATAATGATTGCAGTAAATCGAGTCTGATCGGGTGTGAATATTTGTTATGAATAAAAAAACTAATAGTTTCAGTATAAAGTTTGTAGTGCTGAGGAAAAGGAGCTTTCTATCTTTTTCTATTTCTGATCCTTCATTACTAAGAATTTCAATCAGTATGTCATTAGAAACTGATCTTCTGTCAGCAGCCGTTTTTCATTTCTGCATCCCTTAGAACTGCCGTCTGTATTTTGGTGATATCTCAAAAACTAATAAACCGTTCGAATTGAAACTTCGGAATTACTTTGAAAAATTATTACAAACAAAATGACTAAAATTACATAATCTCATGTAAAGTGCAAAAAAAAAACAAAGCGAAACTGCGCTCTATGTTTACTGGACCGTACGATCAGGTGGAAAACAATTCCCTGAATTATTTTAGGACCAGGTCAATAAGTGTTAATAAGTTCCTTTAACAGTTAACAATAAGTGTTAATAAGTTCCTACTTGCCTACCTACATTTACTTAAACAGCAGTTGGTGACCAAATACCCTGGTCAACTGGTTTACAGTTGTTGCAATAATGGCCTGTCAGGAGGCATTTTTCAAAGCAGGAGGTTGCAATAATTAATAATACCATTTAACTCTAAGGTAGCTCAGTTCAGAATATCTAGATAGTCAAGATGATCATGCAGTTTTCGTTCATGTTCACGACATGCCACCAGACTCGCTGGAGCCTGAGTCAAATGTAAAAAAGGAGATAAGCCTCCATAAGATTATCAGTCTATAACTCGAGGTCGCTAGCATCCTATGTCATCTTGCTAAATGTAGTATATTTAATAGTATTTACGATCAGGGGAGACAACCCCTATTTGATGAGTTTATATCTTCTTGTTTATTGTAACATTTTTACTATTGGATACATAATTCTACTAAAAGTTACTTATATTCATGGGTTGCTTTGTTAGATACTGCATCACGTGTCTACCATTTTGTTCCACTGGCACAATATTCAACCTTGGTTGTAAGTTTTATCTGTTGAAAGCATAAGCTTGGTTCCCATATATGTCGCAAAGTACCGGCGACAGCACCACAGGCTATTAGCAGTAAAATGAGAACCTACGCGCCGGGTACCTACCGCCGAGGACCGCCGGTAGTTTGCCAGCGGTCAACGCAAGAGTTTAGTGCTGTTCAAATTTCGCGAAGAGCCACAGGCAAAACTTTACCGAAATGCACTGTACAGGTCAGCATTATCGAAACGGCTTGGCGAGCGAACATTTTTATGCCGTTATTAGCGATGCAGCTTCATGTGAACATAGAGCTGCCGAGCTTAGTGTCGCAAGCGTTTTGTTGCGCAATACTACCGCTCGAGTCTCACAGTCGATATGGGAACTAGGCTTTAGAGTCTTGTCACCTAATTTTTTGATCTTCGCTATAGCAAGACCCGCATCCATTCGTCCGTCTGAAGCAGCAATTGGATGTTAGGATCTTCCTGCACTTCGTCCTAATTGTATGTATAGTTATTACACCTGATGATCTCTCTTACAGCACGTTAGACTGCCAGGGCGCTAGTTCTCAATAAAGCATGAAAAATATATATTATAATTCCTTTGTTACTTTCACTCATAACGATATTTTAATATTGTTATTTCTATGAGGTCGTCATTTCTATAACAAAATCCTATGATACCGTCGAGAATTAGTGAGCTGACAAAACAAATGCTGAGTCTTTGTTAATACGATGTAACCTATTTGTACCACCACGTTTACCACCTGTAGCCATGCCAACATTGAAAGCTTGCAGAAATTAACATTAGGTGACCCAACGTACATCATGTCAGAGCGTGCTGGTTAATTGTGTTTATTAGGAAAATGATTGCCTGGAATGCAAATTTTTGTATAAATTCTTCCTGATGTTCACTCCAGCTCACTAGTGTAGTCTTGTACACAAACCCAGTCTTCTTGGCATGTTCATCTTTAAACATAACCAAGATAAAGATACCGAATTTCACAACAAACCATTAGCTAGTTTGCTATGCAGATGCTGATGGAACATGGAAAGTAAAAATAAATTAACATCGCTTATCATGAATAATTATTCTCCCTTTATATCTCATTTGCAATCAACAATAATATTTATTGCTTTTGGCAAATCAATTTGGGATGTCATGTCACCACCGCCTACAACCAGTTTTGAGACGCGTGCGTTATAGCGATTGCTAGTGGTGGATACCAAAGGGGGGAAATAGATTCACTTTTCTCTTTGTTCTTATTTAAATGGCAAATTGTCTTTATAGATGAAATTTAAATAAAGCCCTCTCTTCTAATGTGCTATACATGAAGTTAACCGCTTTTCCACCTTTGCGACGACTAACTGATTGCAGCACTCATGTCGTTATTGCCACTATTGATTCACCTCCGGATTGTCTAGTTTATTCACCGTGTAACTGCAGTATCTTAGCCGCTTTTACAATTTCATCTATCACGGTTAGGATAAGGTCGCCTCAGGCATTACGGCAAGCTCTGAAGCTTCAGGAATTGGCTACAGACTTCATTCTTATTGCAAACATTAATAGCATCGCAAGTACTGTCTTCAAACAGTTTTTAATTAGTCGCTGTCCGTAACCAAAATTTAATCAATCAACTAATGGATCAATCTTAGTCAACGTCAACATGCGATTTTGCCAGCTGATCGATAAAATTTTACAGGATCAATATTTTTTAATCAAGTCCATGACGTGTTTTGAGTCGATTAACATCGATATAACAGCTGTAGCAATCACGCAGTTGGTCTATCAAGGTTGATAATAGCAACAGCACCAAATATCGTGTGTTTTGAAATCGTTCCCCATCTTAAATTGCTGTTTGATACTGCGGCTCCTGTTTGGCACAATTGAGTCGATCTTTCAGGGCCTACATTTTTTCATGAGCAGCAACATTTTCTTGATAGAATTGGTTTTTCAAATGATATCGATCTAATTGTGATGACCTAATTTTTGTCGATCATAACTGGAACGGTGTCAGTTCATGGCTGCATTTTCATTGATTATTTTACTATCGACCTTGTGTCGATCAACTTTGTGTCATGAACAGCTGCATATTGTCGTCGACCAAACGCTATTTTGAAAGACTTTCTCTCAAAAAACTGATGGAAATCTTAGATAGGACTCAGATGCCTAAGGTCTACTATTAGTAAATCATGGCATCTCAGAGAGTAGTGAGTGACTTTGATGAGACCTCGCTTGAAATTACGGCACATGTATATCATTGGGCAACAATAATCGAAGGGGAAAAGGTGCTTTGCGTTCAAGTTCTTTGAGAAAATCATGACATGAGTCAGCATGTGAGTCGCGTATGTGTACATCATTGTTATATAAAATGCTCAGGCTCTTTACTGGATTAAAACGTGACCAACCAAAAATCATAGAGCCATTGTTTGTGTTCTTACAAATATACATTCTTCGATTGCAGCATGTGAAGCAGATATACTTAATCTTCTATGGTTTACCCACACATGATATAGAAGCAGTGCATAGTAGACTAAAATTCATGTGAACCAAGTGTCCATCATGCGTTACTATTAAATAAAAACTATTATTCGCTATAACTAAATTGGCCACAATGCAACATAGTTGGATCGCAGCAAAAATATTGCTGACATACCAAATAATGGATATGAAACTTTAGTGAACCAACGATAAAGTTTTGCTTTTTGGTGTCGCGTCAGAATTCTTGTTCAAATACATTTGCAGGTAAACAACCTCCCATTGCATGTATCATTTGATAGAAACTATAGAGAATTTGTAATCTATGTTAAGCTTTAATATATATAAGTTCCAACACAAATGAGTCTGGCCAAACAACTTTCCTTAAAAACTTCTAAAAAGTTCTATTCGTAAAATGACTCATATATCCTTTTTATACACATGTTAGAAAGTCACGCATCATTTTCATTTATACGGTAAAAAACATATAGTAAAATTATATTAAAATTTATGGATATTAGTATACTAATTTATTATAGTAATTTATGTTCAAAATTTACTATATATAAGTATCTAGTAAAAATGTTTTGCCAGAATTTTATTTGTTGGAGTGATAAAAAAGTGTAGAGATTGGATAGAGCTACTCTTGTATTAGTTATAATTTATCCATTTGTTATTGTGATTGTGAATATGTTGTTATTGGGATTGTTTTATTCTCAAGTAGGAAGTCTCTGGCTAAGATATAAGTCATTGTTAAAAAGGAAGTAAGTGAAATCATTGTTAGTTCTGTTATCAATGGCTGTTCTATATTGGAATCCATTCGAAAAAATTAATAAATATTGTGTGTAAAGTCACTGAGGTGAACAAGTGAGTCGGTTAAAATCTCTAAAGCGGCTTCTAAACTGCTTCTTATATGTTACTCTAGCAAAATCTAATCTATGACAAATGGCCGAGATATGTGTGACTAAAAACTGGTAGATTTAAACCGCACTCATCGTAACACTGATAAACATGACTAGGGATGATCAACAAAATATTTTAAAGCATATTGCTGGCAGATTAAATCGACAAGAGAATGCGTAATAGTCTTGTTACGCAATCATACATCTAACTTAGCCCCTTGATTTAGTCGCTAGGCTTGGCGCTGTCTGTTATGTGGCGGTTGGTAATCGTTTCCGTATGATGCCAATTACCTTTTTTAAGCAATAGGGCTGGCAGGTTTGATAATTCATAACCAATGAGAGAAAATTAGTCATTGAACATCGTAGACAGTGCATTAGAGGTGAGAGAGAAAGTTGTACAACTGCTTAACAATGGGTTCAACATGAAACCATTTGTGCATGCAAAATAAGCAACAAATTGACTGCACAGTTAATTATTATATCAGTAAATGTGTTTGGTTGGAGGTTAAACGATGCAGAGGTAAGCACAGAGGAGAGATACCTGTCACACAAAACACCAATGCAACAATGAAGTATCAACTCGTAGAGAATAAAATGAAAAGTTAAACAAACATCAAGACTTGAAACAAAGATACAATAACGTTGAATCTATCCAGAGATGACACATAGAAATAAAAAGTAAACTGCAGACTAGAAGAGAGTAGCTGAGAGAGAGAACAGAAAAAACTACTAACTTTTGTTAAAGAAAATGTTGAAGTCTGCTAGCTAGGTGGTCTCCACAACTGCATACTACGAATGGTAAACATGTTCCATGTGAGAAAAGAAGTGGCCCGCCTCATTGCCTTTTGTTATCATAAAACTGGTTGGCGCATGCATGGCGTTGTCTATTTACGTATAATCAGAATTGAAAGAACACACTTTTAGCCGCCCCCGAATTAAATAAAGTAAATAAGAAATCTGTTTTATTGTGGTAAAAGCAGCCTAATATGTGTGACTCACATTGGCTATTTGAAATAAAAATTGTTTTTATGCATTCACCCTATTAAATTAAAGTTTAATAGAAAATTATTTTAATCATCTGCTCAACTCGTTTCTTCAACTATTTCACCCAAAAATTGTAGAAGTAATATATGCACATGCTTGCTCACCAACAGCAAAAGAAAGCGTGACAGAATAGTAGACAAAATGCATGACAGAAAACCTGATAAGAAGACAGAAAGAGTGGTAGAAAGAATCACTGACAAAGACAGAAAGACTGATGCAAAATGACAGAAAGAGTATCGAAATGAGTAATGAAAAGTGACAAGAAATAACAGAGAAAAAGAAATAGACAGAGAGGGTGACACAAAATGAGCAGATAGAGTGATAGAAAAAGTGATAGAAAGAGTAACAGAGAATGACAGACATAGTGAAGGAAAGAGTAATAGTTAGTGACAGAGAAGTGACAGTGAAAGAGAGAAAGTGACAGAGAGGGCGACACAAAGTGTGAAGATTGAGTGAGGGAAAGAATGACAAAAAAGTGTGACCGAAAGAATGAGAGAGAGTAACAGAGAAGAGTAATGGAGTCTCCCTCTCTCTCCGTTACTCTGAGTAACAGAAAGACTGACTCGGAAAATGATGGAGAACGTGCCAAAAAATACTGCAAACAACATGATGAAAAAGATGACAAAAAGAATGATATACAGAGTAATAGAAAAAGTGACAGAAAGATACAATTGAAGTGACAAACAAAAAGAGAGACTGAGTAACAGAAAAAGAGAGAAAGAAAAAGAGAAAGAGTGACAGAGAGATAGATAGAGAGCAAATGACAGAGAAAGTGACAGAGAGAAGAAAACAGAGAAAGAAAGAGAAAGTGACAGAGAAAGTGGTAGAGAAAGGGATGAAGAAAGTGGCAGAGAGAGAGAGAATGAGAGAGATAGTGATAGAGAGAGAAGAAGAGAGTGAGAGAGGGGAGAGAGGAAAAGAGAGAGAGGAAGGAGAGAGATGCGAAAGAGGGAGAGAGAGGAAGAGAGTGAGAGAGGGGAGAGAGGAAAAGAGAGGAAAAGAGAGAGAGAGGAAGGAGAGAGATGCGAAAGAGGGAGAGAAAGGAAGAGAGGGAGGAAGGAGAGAAGAGAGAGGGAGAGAGAGAGAGAGAGAGAAAGAGAGAGAGAGAGAGAGAGAGAGAGAGAGAGAGAGAGAGAGAGAGAGAGAGAGAGAGAGAGAGAGAGATAGACGGGGGAAGAAGAGGAGGGAGGGAGAGAGAGAGAGAGAGAGAGAGAGAGAGAGAGAGAGAGAGAGAGAGAGATAGAGAGAGAGAGAGATAGAGAGAGATAGACGGGGGAAGAAGAGGAGGGAGAGAAGAGATAGAAAGCGCAAGAAAGAAGAGTAGAGAGAAAGAGAGAGAGAGAGAGAGAACGGGAAAGAAAGAGAGGAAGAGAAAGAGAGGAAGAGAAAGAGAGGGAGAGAGAGAAGGAAAAAGAGAGGGAGAGAGAGAGGGAGAAAGAAATGGAGAGAGAGAGGGAGAGACAAGGAGGGACGGAGGGAGGGAGAGAGAGATGAGAGATAGAGAGAGAGGAAGAGAAAGAGAGGGTTAGAGATGAGGGAGAGAATGAGTGACAGAAAAATGACAATGTGGCATAGAGAAAGTAACAGAGCATGTAACAGAGCGATTAGCAGATTTGTAAATATCGCAGGAAAGAGAATTATGGGCGGAAAGAAAATTGGTATTATAAGGAGATGGCACATCTTATGCTTACTGTTAACTCACTATCAATCAACTTGGTGGAATGGAGTTACCAACTGTCTGTGGATAACAGTATAATTTCAGTACAGGTTATACCAATTTCCTGTTTCACTCATGCCATGGAGGAAATGTCGAATTGTTAGCCACCGCAATATAACCATTGTTTAGAATAAAGTCACATTCACTTAGAGCGAGTAAATGTAGAAGTTGATGGCACATTACCAATTTCATTGAATCAGCAAACCAATTAATTAAGTTACACAAAACTATAGCGCCTTCCTCGCTATGGAAATCTTAAGGCTGTACTAGCCACGAGGAATGCGTTTGGATGGAATAAAAAGAACGCATTGATAAGCGAGATAAAGAGAACAGCGGTTATGCAATTAGTAACTACTCCGCACACATGGCATTGTATAAAGTTATTTGTATGACCAACACACTCGATCAGGTTTGTCTCATTCGCTATAAACATGTATTACATAATTAAAATGAGTGTTGAGCAACAGTCATCAAGCAATTACCAGTCCCTTCTCCTCGCTTCTATCATTGGGACAAGAATATTAATTGAGAATCTCTTTGTTCCATTACGGAAAGTCGAGCTACTGAAAATAAGAATGGTCCACATACAACAATGAGTCGGCAGTGAATCATACAGAGTGTCTATTTGAACGCATGTTAGTACAGCAGCTATCCTCCGGTGGTAAACATACGCATAAAGTTTTTCCTTTTGCCACCAATTCCTTGAAATCATTCGAAGTACAGGAAAGCCATCTTATAACTAGAGCACATCAGAGGCACCAAACTTAAGTTATTATCAATGACAGTAGCTAAATATGGATTGGTTGTAGTGTTCTCAATGGCGACACATAACAGCATTGATGATTACTTGGGCCTAAGTTTTTGAAAAGGCCCGAGCTTGATGTATTAGTGGTTTGTGGCTGCTACCAGTGGTCTATGTAGATGCCAGCTTACGTGGATACACTAAAAAACTTGTACTACTTTGGCACTCGATAGATAAGTAAAAACTGCAAATGTATTATTACTGTATGTATTTTACTTAATAATCTGTCATATTTTTGTAATCAATGTCAAAAAACATGTTTTAAATATAAAAACTAGCTCCCTCTGACAAACATTGCCAGGTAACTTAAAATAAAAGATTTTTATTACAAATACTTATTTTAAGCACTTTCTTATGATTTGAAATATTCAAAGTACATACCTTTTGATTTTAGTACCTCAAATATTTATAATAATGTTTAAAAACTAATTAAAACTCAATGTTACTGTTTGTTAATAAAAACATTTGTAAATATATCAGCCATGATGATTTCAGTTGATATTGAGACATAGACAGTAATTTACTTGAGCATTGAAAAACATGTTCAGGAAAATAAAGTAAATAATGGATATATATTTGACCAAACCATCCCAGAGGTATTTTTGATGATGATTTTGAGCTTTGATGATGATTTGGAGCTTTTCAGTTGTAGAAGAGCTCAAAATAGAGGTTTTTACAAGTCGGTCTAGTGAGCAAGGAGTTCAGTGAGGAGCCTCATAGATAACAGCTGACCCTTTCCACTCCTCCCAACAACCTGACCGTTTTAGTGACAAAAGGTTATCTGCTGACAGTGTTACAATTTTTTGGACCTTCATTTACTTAAGGAAGGTTTATAGAAGTGTTTGTAAAACCAATCAGTACGCATTATTACGGGTTCATAGGATATCTTTCCCTGCTATTGAGAAGACAGGGTCGTCCGATCTTACACAATAATCAATGGCGAGCTGAGTAACTTTTAACCTTGAAACTGCTTGTTAAAATAATGTCAATTTTTTAGTTATTTAACATGCAGCTCATTGTGTTTTCTAATAACTATATATAACAGGTTACAGTGATTATGTTCTGATAGAAATCCTAACATCTGTGTTAATGGAAGAAGCGTAGGCCTACTGGAGTAGGGAGGGCTGCCCCAGAATTATCTATAAACTCCCAAATTTGGTTTAATTTTTATCAAGTTACAAACACCTTAACAGTCCAAGGTTAGCTTCTGGGCAAATTTTAAAGAAAGTTTTTAAGATTTTTATACTGTAAACTAAACCTGTTGTAAGTTGCTCTGGAATTCTTGAAGTATAAAATATTTCGATTAATAGTAAGTTTTCCACCTGCTGAACCAAATGGATACTGCTGACCCAGTAAAATAAATGGTTTTACTTAAGCATCAAATAGTCTCAATCAAAAATTGGGAAAAAATATAATCACAATATGATAAAAATATAATGTAAGTTCTCATTCAAAAGTAAACTTTGCAAAGCCATGCTCATTTCGTATTAAAATCTATTCATTTACTAAATTACCATTGCCAAAGGGTTGCGCTGGACCGATCTGCAGATGATGTTTCCATAGGGCGTTATAGTAGAGCGATGGTTGTGCGATGCCTTATGTCAAGGCATATGTCTGCGTATGAACCAACAGGAAAGCAAGAACTATGCGCATGCACAAGTGCGACGCTGTTTGTAGCTAAGGCTGTTTCCACGACACAAACATGACGTGTCACATAGGTGTTTCGCTTCCAAACCGCGACACTGAATCACGCCGGAATGAGGGCGACATGGCTATTGCCATGATGGCATGGCAGCGCCATATGGTGATGTGTCACTATGCTATCACCGTATGAAAACTTAACTTTGGTTAAGGCTGAAACACACTGGAGAACTATTGTGCGAATTCCCTGCCGATGCGGTCGCTACTGCTCGTGGCTAATGTTAGGGACAACTTCAGCTGTTTGTCATGATTGAAGTAACTGATTTCCATCAAAAGAAATCGCTGCAAAACAATAATTGTGATCTGTTATTGGTTAATTAGCTAAGATATTTCATCAACCTGGTACGGATGGATCATTAACAAATATAGCAGGTTTAGTCAGCGTGACAGGCAACTTCCTGCTGACATATATTTTAAAATTTGAAATATGTGATGCCCCAAACGTTGTGTAAATGACTAGGAGACCAATGAGCAACAGGCATTAGAGTCGGCAGCGCACTTCGTAGGCTTCTGACCAGTTGAGAAAATACCTAACAACCTTCGACAAAGTACGGATACGAGTACATAATTTGATGATATGCCAAAAATTGTCAGTGTAGACGAATATTCATAGATAGCCAACGATCCAATTGCAGTTTTGTAAATTATTTTTGTCTATAAAGGAGCAGTAAGCACTCTTCCATCCTCAACATGGCTTAATACTCCAATTTCATAACTCAATTTGAAGTAAGCACACTGTGATACTTTTAATACGGTAAAATGGGGAAATAGTTTACTACAAAATAAAATGTGTTTAGAGTCATGTGATTGGCTTGGCAAAAAGTAACTAGACCAAATGAAAATGCTATCCCAGTTTTTGTGATCTTATGAAACTCCAACGAATGACAATGATTGTGTCGTGAGTTGAAATCAAAATGCCTAGTAGCAACGACTAATTGACATGGCCGTTATTATTGGACGGAGTTCATGTTCAACATGTGTTGCGTAACCATTAGCCAATGTCACACCGCCATTGCCTCATTTGTGAGGCTATGTCATTCGCGACAGACTTCCTGTTTCAGTACATAAAAACTACTGACTTCCGCGTGTCATAAGGTTGTCACACGTTCCATTGTATAAAAGGGAACAACAGCTTATCACCACCTCTGATTGAGATTTGTGTGAGAGGGAAGCTTTTTCTAGTTTTCCCTAATGAACTTACACAATCTCTGTCAACCATCCCTTATCATATTTCAATAACAAACCTTGGAAATATGAATACAAATAGCACACTCAGTTGACTGATAGCTCAGCCAGTTTGGTATAAGGCATGATTTTCTTTAGATTGAGATTGTCCAAGTTTCTTTTAGACAAACTAGCATAATTATAACTTGAGTTTATTAGGATACACTGGTTTATTAGGATACGGTAGTTTATCAGGATAAGCTGTTTTACTAAGATAGTGTTTTACTAGGGTATGCCATTTTATTAGGATACGCTGGTTCAAACCAACGAAGGTCAAGTGCCCAAGTATTCTTTAAAATCTGGTTCACAATCATCATTTATCTGAGTAACGCTACTAAACTCTAACATCTGCGCTTGTTAGTAACATCAACAAATGCTAGTTGCTACCACTAACTGATTATAGAAATATGTAGTAACCATGGCAATTACAAACAACAGATTCTTGCTAACAATTTTTCTTATTTTAAGTCAGCAGGAAAAAATATAGATAGTAGTTGTAGTGAACTATTTTCTTTTTTCGGTATTTTTCTCGTTTTCAACTGCTTTTGACCTCGCTCTTAATACACTCACACCATATTGATTCAGTTTTCATCCAAGATATTCAAATAGCAATGTTATTAGCAAGAGTGATTTGTGATACATGCTAGAAATATGGAATTATAATGAAAAAGAACAATCCAAATATAATGCAAATACAAAAGTAAAATTTTGGGGGTCTTAGCCTATAGCCTTAGATCATATTAATATCACTCTCTTAAGATCTCATTTTTATTCCTGAGATTGTGGGTGTGTGGCGTCGAAATAAATATACTAATCAAACATTCGCAATGTGGCTATCTTAGAGCTTCGGTTGTTCGTGTGAAGCAGACTCTGTGTTTTGCCATTAGATTCAGGCACGTTTTTTGTTAAGGGTTCTGTGGAAGTAATATTTACACTTGAAGTTGGTAGTTTTTCATCCATATAAAGCTTTAGACAAATGTTGCTCATGTACTTTTCATCAGAATAATAAAGTTCCATTCTATGTCACTTATCACATTGACTCACATTCTGAAAATCTATGGTCTGCTCTTTTCTATAGGCTTGTCTACATTGTGAACCTAGAGATTGCAGATTTATAATTTTTGTTCAATGAAGTTGCGCTATTCAATGGTTCAGTTTCAGAAAAAACAAAGAAACCAATACATCGTAAAACTAAGAAACCCAGGCTAATGCGTAGTATACTTAAATGAAAGATATTTCAACACAGCCATTAGTCTGTGTGATGAAGATAGTTTAGTTTAGGCAAGCGCCTGTCATGGCAAAAAATGCTGAGGAGAAAACTTTATGATTTGTAATTCAGAGGTGCCGAAACAGTAAGATTTGCTGGTTTTTGCTTTCTTGCTGGAGCTTTCACAACACCAAAGAAAAAGTTAGTACAAGTTCAATTAAAATTGGGCACCAGTGTGTATGCTGCCATATAAAGAAATCAGAAAACAAGTCATATGTCTGGTATAGAAAACTTACTGGAACAAACTATTCAAATACAACATGTTTATATATGTTATCAGTATTAGGTATAAGATAAAGGTTGCTCTTCAAAGGATTTATTGGCAAGAAAAGTTCTCTTCTTCATGAAGGAGCTAACCACTAGCCAATAACCGCAAGGTTTTGACAACCAATCAAATATCAGACAGATATGACCTAGTTTGCACCAAGGTTTTGACAACCAATCAAATATCAGACAGATATGACCTAGTTTGCACCAAGGATCAGATCAACCAATCAAATATCAGACAGATATGACCTAGTTTGCACCAAGGATCAGATCAACTAATAAATGACAAATTAGACGAAAGAAAACTGCACACAATTTTAGAATAAGAATTCTGAGGTATTTTGTCTCTATAAACTAGCACTGTTGTTATTTCCTAATTTGAAATGTTTGATGACATGACTTTTGTAGCAAATTGAGTTCCAAACATGCCACGAGAAAACATAAATAGCTGTTATTGTTCATTTCATAATATAAAACTTCCCAAAATATGACAAATGTAAGTACATTTATCATATTTTGGGAAGCTGAATATAAAAAAAGAAAAATATGACAAATGTAAGTAGGCCCTATATTTGACCATTTTTCTGCATATTTTTTGACTTATTCACTTATGGTATCACGAAGAATGTGCTATGGCGGAATACTTAAGGGTCAATGGACTGCAGGAACCACATTTCCAAATCTCCCCATGTAAACAGACTTTTATTCAGGATACAGTATCTAAAAATGTTTCTCTAAAGGCATTGCCCGCAGAGAGCTTAGAATACTCATAGCTGTAACATAAGAAGACTAGCCATACACCGACCGCACAAACTAAAGATAGACTAAAGATTTCCGGAAGCTTTATAGATCGCCCTTCATAGCATCATTGCTTTTTTGTGATTGTCTAAGATCATTATACGTACAGGGGCTGACTTCTAGTAAAATCTTAAATCATTATTCAAATGGGAGTTTTAAATTAAAAAATATAAAGTTATCAAATAACTACTACACCAAATGAGTTAATTGACTGTGAATAAAAACCTTTTATTACGGTGAAAATTCTACTTTTTGTGTAGAATAATATTTTTTGAGCGACAATTTTTTTAGTTTTTAGTGTTATTTTCCCTTCCTCTGTCATGTTCAAACATCTCATGCCCTCAATAGTACAGTAAATAATAAGGTGTTTCCTAATTCGCTCAGCACCCAACGCGCATGCAATTTGTCAAATAATTAGTTTTATGAGCATTTTTGAAAATCTGAAAGTGCCTGCCACAACTTATTCTTGTCACAACGACTGCTTTTACGCTTGTCTGCTCTGGCTTCAACCTCTTGTCACAGTCAATCGGACTGTTTGGTATTCGTAGTACTAAAACATTTAGTACTACAAATACTTTTATATTAGCATAGCTCGAAATCAAGCTAGAGCAGTAAATTTTCATTAGTCCTAGTTGTTCTTTTTTTATAATTTTGCGGGCCACAGCACAATGTAAACAAGTCATATAAACTGCCATGTCTCATGCCAACTTGTGAAACCATTTTTTCAATAAACTAACTGACCATGTTGCATCAACGGCCATCCTTAGCAAAACTCGAATTTTTCACTACTCGCCACTTCAGCTCCACTTTCTTTTTCGAAAAACTAACAAAAAGGGTTTCAGAAGGCTCCCATGCTAATTAGTAATGATTTCTATCAGAGGCTTTTGCAGAAGAACTATCGAGTTCCTTAACGGTCTCCTACAGTGAAATGTCAAGATTACCGACGTTTCTTTTCAAAACATGAAGACGCATTAGCATTGGTAAACAGTGAGGCTATTGGAAACCTGACAGCAGACAGCGGTACATACAGAGAGACCTGACTACCTATGGCAGTATGCTAGATCTTGCACCATCCTTTAGCAAGCGTGACTAGTGCGGGAACACCTGACCACTATGAGCAATGAATGGGTTTCCTGAATAGTAGGCAATAGAGGTTACATAATGAATGCAGCAAAGTTTCTAAACAATACAGGATTAGTCAATTGAACAACCAGTGTTTGTTCAAGACAACAAGAGGACATCAAGAGTTTACCAACAACATTTCTTTGACAGGCGTAACAAAAGTCGCTCGTCCCGAGCTATTGTCTCATCTGATTCCTTCTAGTGCTTGATACTAGTTTCACTCATTCTACTAGACCAACTACTTCATCAACACTGTGAAGTCACTATCAAACGCTTTAGAACTTTACTCATTACCTGCTGCCTGTTTACTGAACTTGTCCCCATTGGCTGAACAGATTGACATCAGTCTATAACTGAGGTCAAGGTCAAAACCCTCATGCTGCGTGCATTGCTTCAGAACCTGCAAAAAAATTTAGCTTTTGTAAAAGTAGGTAACGCAGGTGTACTCATATTGCCGACAATATATAAACAGTTGTCTTCTCATGAAGTTTACTAATGTATAGATGTGTAAAGTCAATCGTCGAAGCAGAAAAGGACTGTGTGTCAGCCGTTTTGTGTTTGATTTATTAAATAGTCGAGTTACTTGAAGGCGAAGTCAAATGAAGGAAGAGAGCCTTCTCATAAGTTTATAATAAAACCAATTTTTAAAACAAAAATAGTAGTAAATGCTCTCCTGCATTCAAACTAAAGTCAAAGTTCGTATAGCATCAGAGAGTTCGCCACACGAATATAACTTTGAAGTTTTTGCTCAGTAAACAATTTCTATTCTTTTTTGCTATCTGGAGCCTACAGAGAGCAGTGTATGGCATATGTGTCTGATGGCATCTGCACTAGGTCAGTATGCTGGAGTACTTTTGGACCACTGGCTTCTATTTGGCTGTTTCTGTTAAGGTAACGATGAACATTCTTTGTGCTTTATGGAAGGTTACTGACAAAGAAATAAACCAGGGGACCAGTCTTTAACTTGTAATTTAATGGGCCGGTGTACAACAATTATGGTTGCATAAAATATCGTGAAGGAAACATCAGCACAAGCGCCGATCATGTGTAGCGAATCAAGCAGCGGTGTAAATTGCTAAACATATTGCCAAACATCAGAGGGCTTTAATCCTGTCCGATGATCTACCTCCATAAGGCGGCAGCCCTCACCATCAAATAAACGACCCAAGCGATGTTCGAAGAAAAGTCAAGATTTGGCTGACAGTAACGAAAAGCCAGAAGAATTCTAACCACCTAGACTAGGTGCACCGGCTAGACGGGTTGCAGCTTGCTTGAGACTTGCTGCCTGAAGGAGCAGCACTCAATTCTTAACTTCTCAATCACAGAGTCAGCCAGTAACTACGACTCTAATGGCTAGGCAAACGTTATGCTGATATCACCTTTTGCACTGAGTCCAAGCGAGGCCGTGCGTGCTTGCCAGGTGATGAGGCATATAATTTCAACTCAGCTCTCTAACCGTTGACCTTGTATAGAGATCAAAGGCGTTGATTGGTTGACTGGCGCGGGTAAGCGATTAGTAGTTACTGCTCCAACTAAGCGTTCGGTCATTCACAGCTGATGACAAGCGGGTTTGAGCTCATAGGTTGATGCTTTTCCATAAACGCTAAAGTTAATAGACTATGAATATGATGTCTTTGTTTCATTAACTTATGGGACTATTGAAACATGATAATTAATTTAGCTGGCCAAAGGTTATATGATGCTAGTTAGCATGTGATTCGGTCAAATGAAAGGTTTAGCTTACGAGTTAAAAGTTTGTTCTTGCTCTAACAGATGCTCAAAACTATTTCTTTTTCAACGTTTATTAATTTTTGCAAAAGCTTTTATCTGCTCAATATTTTTATCTAATGAGATTTATACCAAAATGCTTCTACGCATATCAGTTACCATCCAAAGCCATGTGGTCTGCTTGTTTATAATTTATGAAAATATAAGGTCAGTTTACCATTTAGAATCAGTATAAAATACCTCTATGGGTGTTTATATAGTTACTCAGAGAATATGTAAAAGTTGCGCAATGATGTGCACACCGATTCAACCCTCAATGAAAGAGCCATCTTATTTAGTTCAAGCTCTGTGGCAAAGGTCAATGTGAGGTTATCAGACTAAACCCTTGAAAAAGTGCGGATTAAAAAATTGGAAGTTCCTATCATATTCTCGGTGGAATACTAAATGACATCACATCCTGGCGTGTGTGCTTGTAAACGGCATGACTTTCAGGTTTTTGTCCTCGGGAGTAGAAGGATAAAAATAGCTCTAATAATTTTGAACGGATAGCCAATGAAGCGATCCGTGCCTCTCTGTCATTCATGATCGACAGACTTGCTGGTTACGGTTGAACAACCAGCTGGTTATAGACGTATCTCCTAACCTTCTTTATCACTAATCAAGGAGAGAGTGTCAAGCGTCAGCATGCATACCATTTGACAAAGTACCTTCAAGCAGCGAAACAACACGCTTTGTCAAATGTTGTTACGTTGTTACAGTAAAGTTTAATGTGAAGGTGTTTGAGATGCATCATTATTTCATGTCACCCGTGACTACCTACAGACTGACAGTATGTTGGAACTTAAGCTAACAGTGGCAGGAAATCTATTTATTTATTTATCCTTCAATAACAATGCAGTGAGTAGATTTCTAAATGTTGACAGGGTTGTTAGCTACACCTATCAAACTGTTGACAACTTTGGGCTTCACGAATGAAGGCTCCGGAAAAAGAAGTTCCGGAAGCCTATATTCAAGCACTATTTTGAGTTAACTAAAAACAAGAAAGTTCACATCTGTTTTACAACTGTTTTATAAGAGTCTCGTAGTCAGCGAACAAGCACACACCATTTGAGTACCATAACGGACATATTTTGGATAAAGCATTCACAAAGGAGTGAAACTAGCGTTTTAAATTTGTGGTAAAAGTTTTCATAATTTGTTTGAAAAGCTTGTGGTTTGATTAAACAGGTAAAATTTAATTTTAATGGGGGTTTGGACATTAATTAATACAGATAGTTCATCCACTGTGATCTAATCGAGTTTCTACAGTCTGGTCATCTGTGGATTTGGTCGCAAGTTGACCAAATGCTAAGTTGTCTTTTTATGCTGTGTATTGTCACTCGAATCAGATTCAATCATATTTATTGACGTTTTTTTAACTATTTCATTTTAACAAATTCGACAAAATTTGTACATCTTTTTAAATTTTTATACGGTTTATATCATTTCACTAGCCGTACTGTTTTTTCTGCTTACATTTATTAGGTTCAAGACAAACACCACACACTACAGTACAAATGATGAACTATTTGCTAAATTTTATGATATATAGAAAATAGTCGAAGACCTCTATCCGTTTCAAATGTACCAAAATATATTTTTATTTATTGCATTCATTACGGTTTGTTTAACTGTCATTATATCACTTTTGATTCTGTATGTTTGACGGCCGATAAAATGGTCATGTTCTCTACACACAGTCGACTCGTCAGTCGTAAAGTAGAACAGTTGTAAGTCGCATCGACCGTAAGTTGAATGGTCTACCTGTCGTTCAATGACTCGTTGGCAACAAGGGTCTGTCTAACTATTCTTTAGGCCAGAATCGGCACATTCCACAGTTGGTATCAGAGACAAAAAACAGATTTTATAAATATGCCTTAACAAACTAAAAAGGTCATTTAAAATCTCAGGCTAACCGTGTAGGCAGATGTTGAATTTAAAATCATAGGCTAATTGCGTAGGCAAACGTTGGATTTAAAATCACAGGCTAACTGCATAGGCGGGCGTTGAATTTAGAATGCTGTTTTTGCTCTTCTTGCGGGAAGCCATTTTGCTTATTTCTAATAATACTGAATCCATATTTACAACTGTTGTACCACCTACGCACACTGCAATAGCTAATGAAACAGTCATATGTAGCATTTCATATACTGCAATAGTAAAAAGAGTGATTCTGTGAATATAATTCGAAGAGCTCTGCTGAATTATGCAGTCTTACGTATGCCTAAGGTCTTGCACCAGCATTACATGAACTGTCTGCCTACTCAACAAGCCGCAATCTCGCACTTGGCTTTCCGCTTGCCTTAACATTGCCTAGTTGTACCCTTCCAGCACGTAATCTCGCCAATAAGGCAAGGTAAGACAATCACGACTTTATTGGTTCACTGCCCCTAGTCTGAATAATATCTGTAGGTATGTAGGTGCAGGAGGTCATTGGCTCACAGTAGATCGATGGGCATTGTACAAGCCATCACTGTTTGCGAGCGGCAGATATGCCCAAGCAAACAATTACCTCTAAGCAATCCATTAGATACGGTTCAAAGGTCGCTGTAAATGCCCGAACATCAGAGCACCATTCCAGCAATTCCCTACATGTTCCTTGATTGTTCTGTCCGTGCGCAATTTGCTGTCAACAAAATCAATAAAGTAAATTGTTAAATGGTTTTTTTTCAAAGATGCAGGCAGACTGGTTGTATCTATGTACTAACCATAGACCTACTTGTTGAACATAACATATATATAGGTTCATGTTGTCTGGTTTATGAACCAGAGCGTTGAAGTTCTTTCTATAACAGTGAGAGTGATAATCATAAAAATATTCTGCTGACTTTGGTCTGTGGTTGACAGCGGCATATATAACTCATTGGTTAGAATTAATTATGAAGTCTGGGATATGGAATATGGCAATTATTCAATTGGGCCTTTTTTAAGTCTAAAGACCAAGTAGTTCACATCATGAGAGGCTACCAGAAACTTGTAATCAAATTCAATTTATATAGAGTTTCCAATTTTAAGATAAACAGGTTAGATGAACAGCCTTGATATGAGTACAACCATAGAACGTTGACAAGCAAGAAGTCATATGGAGATACATCAGCATGAATCGTACATGGAACGCTAGGAGGTACCTGGGTTTTGCCCCGAACCACTAAACATACCATGTGGGAATAAATGCTTTTGGCATCACCAATAGAACCACTGTAAATTGCTGTCGCCGTGTATGAAAGTAGAAGTTGAATCTGGGTTTTATTTAGTTTACCTGGCAGTTTATTGATGCGCTCATGCCAATTTATATTCTAAATCATGGTTGAAAGACCAGATTTCTAGCGCCTGAAAGGAATAGCAAAAACCCTGATGTGATGTTATTGCTAGAGATTGAAGACTAAAGAATATTGCCCAGCAATGTATAGCCTTTGCACCAAGAATAGCTTTGTATCAGCTAGACATCTCAGTTCAAATTTAATAGTGGCTTGAAACCGTATAACATTTTCCATATCATTGACCTAGCCAGTGACCTGCTGGTTGCTGAGCCCCAAACATTCCATGTAACAAATGTATGGCTTTGAGACTGAACAGTGCCTTGACCAATTTAAACAGAAATGTCACTATTCAGCTGAAGATGCAGGAGGAGTTGTTCCCTCATAAAAGTTTTACCTCATTTCGCCGTCCTAGTCGACCTGACCTATTGGCACAATCTTTCGGAGCTCAGGTGAAATTTATAGCTCTGCTATTCAGTGGGTGTCTTAATTAGAAAAGGTTTGCTGATTTTTTCTTATCATTATTATCTTGTACATTTTTAATAGATGCTATTTTAGATAGATTTATTCTTATCACAGGTTGGAACAGTAACTTGTCCACCCTGAGTCATAGTGAAACCATTACTAATCTTTCAGGCCAATACACGGTATAAGGCTTTGGCGCTACACGGGTTTGGATAGTCACTGGTACTTTTCAAGATCAGAAGCAAATAATAATAGTCTCTCAGGCTAATAATTTGCCTGAGAGCTTTACTACTACCCACCAAAATCAAATTGAATCTAGTAGCTTATCTGATAGCACTTTATTGTTATAGAATTTTTTAGTTGCAATAAAACAAGAAACGAAAACCGTTACACGCATAAAAATATTTTAGCGTCAAATATCAATCGAGGGCAGTTTGTGATAATACTCTCCCTATGCGATACTCATTCATGAAAAAGGAGAGAGAATAAAGAGATATCATAAAGTCCGGCCATTATGACTTCGTATCGACTGATAAGGTCTCTAGGCAGTTGTTAAAATTAACGGGAGTTTAATAACCCTTAATAGATATAAACGATGTTTATGATCACTTTGCGCTGCACCCGTATAATTTTCTCAAAAGAATTATTACTTTTTTGCGAATCATTAACTGTCAAATGATCTTATAACTTGCCACAATCGCTTTCATTCTTTAACTTCAACAGTTTTTGGCCTCGGGATACAAAGTCAAATGATGCGTGTATTCTGTCGGCTACCGCTCACATTGGCCTACTTGTGAAAAGATATTTCGTGTTATGTTTAGTTTATAGATGAATGCAATGCAATAGATGCACATTTTTTGAGCGTGTATTAAGTGAACGGAGAGCATGTTCTCATACAAAACGAAGACAGAGGAATCAGCATTTAGAAACTGCCATTTCATTTTTGAGACCTTAAAGATAAGAATTAGGCTAAAACATATAAATATAAAAGTTTTCATGAGACAATCATCGATAATTTAAACTGATGTCTTTACTGTCAAAATTAATTTTTACTAGTACCCTGGCTGTCCAGTGTCTAGGAGAGATGACTGAGTAGTGTAGAAAGCTGCACCTCTGGCTGCAAGCCAAATGTCCGAGTTCAAATCCTGTGCGATGAAATATTTTTTTACTTACCCGTGGCTTCGGATGGACAGACATAGGTTTTAGTATAGTTATGACTAGTATGGCAATCCTGTGTGGCATAGAGATTGTCATATGTAATAAGTATGGGCACAATTATTCTTAGGAAAAGTTGATGAAGTGGTGCAGTGGTAGCCAGCATGACTTCCAATCTGCATATTCAGGTGCAATTATCGTACAGTGCAATAATTTTAAGTAATAAGTACGTGCACAAATATTCTTAGATAAGAAAAGGTGATAGAGTGGTGCAGTGTTAGCCTGCATGGCTTTGAATCTGATTATTCAGGCGCAATCATTTTTCTTAACTTGGCTGTGGACAAATGGACAGACATGACTCTTATTATAGTAAAGATTACGTTTGCTTCGTAGACTGCTTTAAGGTAAGCAACTAAGAAAAAATATTTAGGACAATAAATAGTTTAAGAATTGTCTATTTAGAGAAATCATTCTTCGTATTTACAAAGCCACAAATAGGTTCGACGTTGCTTTCATCACTTGCTGAATCACAGACAGGAAATAATCAAATTTGTGTTCATCAAACTTCCACTGCTCTGCGACGCCTTAAACTGGTTAAAGGATACTTACATGGTTGACCTTGTAGGTAAATGCTTGTAAGGTATTTAATGTATAAAAAGACGATACGGTATTGTTCACTTTCAAATAGTATAAACAGGTATTTTTAAAAACGAAGTAAGATATAATAGCATCTACTAGTAACATTATAAGTAAAACTATCATCGGCCAGCAGGATGTGGAAGACAATTAGAGTCAGAAACTAACTGAGATGGTTTTGTTGACAGCGGACGTGACAAATGGCGCATATAAAAAGCACTGGTAAACAATTACATTGGATTTATGCATGAGCAAATACATTGTGGTTAATTTACAAAGAAATAACCATTGCGGTGTTTAGTATTCGAGAGAAAACAAGCAAACATTACAGCTTTTTATTTACCTGATAATATTTGTTTATACGCTTATGATATCATAAAATAGATATGTCAAGCTTGCCTCGGTCACTATTGTATACAGAGAACCACAGCAATATCTTAGTTTAAGCTTAATTGCTGAGTTCGGAGCTCAGTCTAATCGGATAGTATTATATGCAAGCTTTTTTATATTTTAGGTTCTCAAACTAATTATTTTAAAAAAGATAAAAAGATTTCGAGTACCTATTTTTTTGGAGACCAGAAGACACATTTTGAAAATATGGCCAGCGACCATTAATGTACTCAGATATATATTGTAATTATAATTATACATTTACAGAAAATGTTTCCTTTAAATTTATTTCATTATAAAAGTGTTACAGCATATTTTATTACAATATAATATAATGTGATACTATATGATACAATATAGTATGATATGATATTATATAATATAGAATAAATTGATAGATATCATATAATATGAGCTTGTACAGCTCAATATGATATCACTATGATAGTATAAGCGCATTTACATGTAAATAATACCTGCTAAACACAGCCTGCTGTGATCTAGGTTTAGCATCACACCAATATAGAATGTGAGGACACCCTTTATTGTCAAAGTAAAGTGTTGTAGTTGTGTTCTCATTGCAAAAAATACCATAGATAATGAAGTCATTCTCTCGTAAGTACTGTACCATGTTGGTAGTGTAGATGCATTTGCTTTGATATAGCGCAATTCTGCGAGTATTTTAGGGTTACTAGAGAGAACTCTATAGGCAGCAGCTGTTAAAAACAGCTGACATCAATGCTAAGGCTACTATTTGTTTTGGGCTGATACATTGTGGATCAGTAGATGTATTGGTGAAACAGAATACTATAAATAAATATAATGAATAATGCTAAGAAATTAATACATAAAAAATTAATTTGAGAGATATCTAGGATTATCTGATTTGAGAGATATCTAGGATTATCT
Organism: Watersipora subatra; assembly: GCF_963576615.1. NCBI lineage: Eukaryota > Metazoa > Bryozoa > Gymnolaemata > Cheilostomatida > Watersiporidae > Watersipora > Watersipora subatra. The sequence goes on along the minus strand of NC_088708.1, from coordinate 30,739,710 downwards.
GATTTGAGAGATATCTAGGATTGTCGATGACGCATGTCAAACTCGGCATGAGCAGTAAGTTAGAAAAGTTGCACAGGAGTAGTAATGTAAAAAACCAACCACATATATATCTATTTTATGTATACGTATGTACAACGGCAAATTGCTAACATGTATACAAATACAGAGGAGTTGTCGTTTCAATTTTTTTGAAAAAATGTTAATTAATGTTGACAATTTTGCTTTGGTGAGACTGTACATGTAGCCATACACAGCTCTGGTGAAATTCTGTTGAATGCCCGTAATTTTATCTAATGCAAATGTAATAGATGGTAACTATCCAAAGATACAACCAGTCTTTGGCTAATGAGAGCGACAGTTTCTATTTTTAAGAGATTGAAACAAGATGAATTCGAGTTTGGTTTCGAGTTGCAGTGTTACCTGATATACCTTTGACCCAAGCCAAGAGATTTCTGGCCCTACTCTTTCGCAACTTTGAATATTGCCCGTGTCGTTAAGGGGGTCATTTGTACACATTGCAAGTGTTGCTAAAGAGATATTCATACAATTTGCCCGTGTTGCTAAGAGGCCATTCATACACTTTGCCCGTGTTGCTAAAGGGCCATTCATACACTTTGCCCGTGTTGCTAACGGGCCATTAGTACGCTTTGCCCGTGTTGCTAAAGGGCCATTCATACACTTTGCTAGCGTTGCTAAGGGGTCATTCGCACACTTTGCCTTTGTTGCTAAGGGACCATTCGTACACTTTTTCCGTGTTGCTAAAGGGCCAATCGTACACTTTGCTAGTGTTGCTAAAGGGTCATTCGTACACTTTGCTAGTGTTGCTAAAGGGTCATTCGTACACTCTGCTAGTGTTGCCAAGGTACCATTTATACACTTGTACCACTCATTTGCTGGGCATCTGTCAGTGAAGAATACCGCTAGAATTGAAACTACATGCTTTACATAAAAGTGGGCAAATCTTTCTGATGTTTTTTCATTATTTTCCGAACTTACAAAATGTTTATCAGTCTGTCACTTTAATACGGTCATTCGTTATTACTAATCTAGTAAATGTTAGTGATATGGGTGATGACATAATATATTGTATAGTAACATGGTGTTATTAGTTAGTAGAATTGGGGGGAAATGCAAGTTAGAGGATGGCATTTCATGAGAGAAATGTTTCATTATTTCAAAATAAAGCAATCAGAAGTGCTAACAAAGTGCCTAATAAGCCCAAGCGCTTTTGCTGAGAAAAATTCATTTTAATACCAATAGATCTACATATATCTCCTACTTGGAGAAGAGATTTATATGTGCTGGCATATGAGAACAACTGTAATTCCGGTGGCCATTGGAGAATTGGGTGCAATAACAACAACAACAACCAATAACACCCGCGCATCAAATGTATAGAGTTATTACTAGAGCTATAATTCAGACAAATAGTTTAAAATCACAACGTGTTTCATTCTACTTGAATGATAAACATAAAAAGATAGCAAGAATAAATTTCATTAATCATTTGTAACAAACGCTTTGTGAAACAAATTTGTGAAAATGTAAAACTTTCACTAGTCAAACAATTCACGCTTCATACCGAATAATTACAAAAAATCCTTAAGTTCAAAGAATGAAAGTAAATATTTTTTAAAATACAGTGAACCCCTTTGTTTAAAATACAGTGGACCCCTATGTTTAAAATACAGTGGTGCACGAAACAAACTGGACCCCTTTGTTGGATAACTAAACTCTCATTTACAACATTATTACTTATTGGGAATTTAGTCAATAACCATAAATTATATGTTAAATTAATCTGAAGGTATATATCTTGAAATAAGCAAATAAAAATGTATATCCAACCGTTAAAAAATCAATTGTTCAGACTTCAGCCTACATAATTATTTACAAACATAATTTTATAGTTGTTTGGTTTTTGTATTTGAAATCAAGACAAAATAAGGATTAATTTAATATATAATTTATGACTATTGACTAAATTTACAAGGAGTAATAATGTTGTAAATGAGAATTTCGTTTTCCAACAAAGGAGTCCAGTTTATTTTGCACACCACTGTATGCGTTAAATGTATATTTATTTTGTGTAAGACATTTTAAACTATGTTAGAACCCATTTCCATTTGTAAAAGAAACTTATCTCAGACGGCAGTCTGCACCGTTCCCTTATCTAAACAGTTTCTAGTTAGACCTGGAAGTTAGGGACATATTAGCCACGTCTCCTGATCCCCCTTGCTTAGCTACAGAGAACTTTAGCGATATACACTTCGAGCATTGTACAAACATGTGACAATAACAACATATATTTAGTTCATTACCTGTAGACTGAAAAAATGTGCCGCAGGTAAAGTAGAATTTTAGTAAGTTATTTGTAGCAATTACCTGCTTGATGCATTGTAATCTTTTGATAGTATTCACTACGTGTGTATCGTAGGCTGGGGTAGATAAGTCAGGCCCTGCCTGAAGGCATTGAGACATGTCATCCTATATAATGAAATTCAGTAAACATTACTGACTAAAGCCTTTGAATAAAACAAAGAAATCTATTTAATTAATGAACGTAGATAAAACAATAGATTAAACAATAGAGCTACAGTCTGAATGCTGGATACGAAATGCATCACCAACTGTTTCTAGCTAAATAATTGTCAAGAGTGAATGACAGTTGAAGTTGAACAAGGTTAGTTGAGACCCAGTAGCATCCACTCACCATTGTCAGCAGTTGTTCAAGGTTACCTTTGTGAGGATGACATCTAGAGATCACCGACAGACCGGATAATCTGCAGAAAAACTAATAATTAGATGAAACCATCAAAAAATGTGTTTTAAATTTTTCCTGTTTTGGCAGTATTCAATTGGTAACCTCTAAACCTCTGATAATGGCGCATACCAAATATAAAATTAGGACAAAACCTAACCATGATGGCCAATGAAAATCAAAACACTGCAAAGGTTTTTTAATGCACGGCCGCATGAAGCAGTATAATGCATGGCTAGATATTTATGTTTTTTGCTTCATTTTGATTGGCTAGTTGTGTTCTTGGCAACACAATTATTGATATTTTTTATTTTATTTCCAATGCCATACCTACCACACAACTTGTATACTCTTGCTGTATACTGTCGACAACAAACGCTGAAGATTCAATTGTGTTTTATGTCTGAACAGGGACGAGAGTCTTAAATGAATTGTCACACAACCTATTTTAGTGAGTCAACTAATGTACTTATGTGATCGATACAACACCATTGCACTCTCTGTACAGAATGATGTCAATCAAGTTGAATGGTAATTTCCTATCACGGAAACAAAAAAGACAAAATTTTGGAAATACGTTCAAGGTTTATTGACGCAAAATAGACTAATTCATCCTTGAAACAAAAACTGCTATCCTATGTATCAATGGTTGTGTTTCTACTATATTATGTCGACCAACATCTCTATATGGAAGCTCAGCAGGTTGCTCAATACATTACCAAACCTTCTACATAACGTCACCTAATGGAAACTTGGAGATTATGAGAAGAGCTAGGTTTGTTAGTTATTAAGTTAAGAGCCAAGTCTAATAGCTTAGTTAGAAGCTACATCTAGGTACTGAGTTAGGAGCTAAGTCTATATGAGGATGAGTTATGAGCTAAGTCTAGTTGCTGATTTAAAAACCAAGTGTAATTGAAAAGTTAGGAGCTCAGTCTAGTTGAAGAATAAAGAGCTCAGTCTAGTTAAAGAAATAAAGGCTAAATCTTGTTGATGATTTAGGAGCTCAGTCTAGTTAGATAGTTAAAAGCTAAATCTAGTTGTTGATTTAGGTACTCAGTCTAGGTGGATAATTAGGAACCAAATCTAGTTGCTTAGTTATGAGCTAAGTGAAAACCTAAATTTTAAAGGCCGATAGCTAGTTTAAATTCCTGTACAGTTAACAGCACATCATAGGTAATGATAGGAAATGGCTAATGAATCATCATTGCCTTCTCATTGCAGTATGCAGATACATGTACACAAGTTCAGCGACATGACCGATGTTATTGTGTACAGAGGTCCCTAAAGTTTTTAGGGTATTCGGACAAAAAATGTCCAGCACCGATATTTGAATGGCGATGCATAGAACAAGCATTCACTTTTAAACTATTTTATGTAATCTTTTTGGTTTTAGACCATAGGCCTATTAACTATACTGTATAGTTAATAGGTCTATGGTTTTACACACAGAAACTGCCTTTCAGCAATATCCATACTCGTTGTAAATATACTGAAAAGTTTATAAGTTGACAATAAAAACTATTTTTAGCATTTGTCCTTGTTTTTCTTTTATTGTGCAAGAATTCAACACTAGTCTTACCTTCGAGGGTAATCTTTAAAAAAGCAAAATAAGGGGTCGGAGCAAACATAATTACCCACTGACAACTATACTGACACTCGAAGAACTGGCACTGATGTCATTGACAGCTTGTGCCAAACATTTGTGCATGCATCGATGGCAAACAATGGCATATGCAGCAATGCCTTCATATTAAGTTTTTACATGTTGGACAGTTACAAATATTTGTAGCAAATTATGTTTGCGGTAGTCAATAGTTATAGCGAATCAGGTTTGCGGTAGTCAATAGTAATAGCGAATCAGCTTGTGGTCGACAAAATTTCTAGCGAATCAGCTTGCCGTAGACAATAGTTCTAGCGAATCAGCTTGCGGTAAGCAATAGTTCTAGCGAATCAGCTTGTGATAGACAATAGTTGTAGCAAATCAGCTCGCGATAATCAATAGTTTTGGCGAATCAGTTTGTGGTAGACAATATTTCTAGCGAATCAGCTTGTGGTAGACAATAGTTTTAGCAAATCAGCTTGTGGTAGACAATAGTTGTAGCGAATCAGCTTGCGATAGACAGTATTTCTAGCGAATCAGCTTGCGATAGACAATATTTCTAGAGAATCAGCTTGCGGTAGACAATAGTTCTAGCGAATCAGCTTGTAGTAGTCAATAGTTCTAGCGAATCAGCTTGCGGTAGACAATAGTGGTAGCGAATCAGCTAGCGGAGGTTGATTCTTGTAACAAATCCTCCTTCCTGGACTAGTTTCAATAAAGCCATCTTTCTATTGTGGTCGATCCTAAAAATCTGTTCTCGAGTACTTGATGCCTCAGTAATAACCATTTTGGTATTGCAATGTACGAGTTGAAAGAAGGTTCTATGATTTGAGAATTGTGCCATATTCTGTCATGGCTGTGAAGTTCATTTAACGTTTCCTGACTGGATAGTTAACTATCTTTTAAATAAGAAATCAAACTAAGTTAATGCAACAATGTTGCGAGTCCACTATAAGCCGAGTCACAGGAAATGAAGCGCACAATGACTGAGACCTTGATCAATACGATTAGCAAGTCTTTACAAAACAAAGATTTAAGTCACGTTTGGTTTGAGAGCGCTCGTCACCTTTCATAATCTTGAATAATACTTTGGCTATTTCGAACGGAACTATAATGAAAACAGACATTTCTAATACAAAGGCTGCTATAAATACCTCCTATACTATAGATACCTCCTTTATGTATCAATTTAAAAACAAAACATATGATAGGTATTGCAGGAACTAGCAGCTATGAAGAAAATAAACAAGAAACTAAACCCTGTCCAAGAAAATGAACACCTTTCAAAAAGCAAAAGGTTTGTTTCTTTACAAAGTCATGTGAGTTCAACAGCATTCTGAAGAGCCTCTAAATGTAACCTTATATGACATTATCAACGAATTTGGGTATGCTAACTTTCAGGGTTACACTTGAATGTCAGGACTAAAAGAGTCTGGGATGAATAAAGAGTTTAAAAATGGTGTGATGTCACTAATATTTAGCGACAAATCTGCAGCGATAGTCACAATTAGAACCACAACTAACAGTTTACATTTGGCAGTGCTGCCTGTAAAGCTAAAGTATATGAAAATGAAACCTGCTTTCGGTAAAAAGTTGAACAGTTCACAAAAAGTAAAAAATTGCTTCAAAAGATTTAAACTACGACAAACTCTGCTACAGGATCTTACGTCCACGCATTTGTAAACAGCACTGATTGTACAAAATGATATCATAAAATGGCTTTAATTGTTTGGACACAAATGAAAAGATAACAGAATTTATACTAAAGAGCCTAGATCGGCAGCAGATCAGTCAATATTTACTAACCTGAAGTCAGCATGAGCGTGTATACCTTTGAGTTTCTAACAGAGAGCGTGAGTCTGCATGTCTGTTTGTCTTGTATCTGAGTGTGTTTGTGCATATGTCTTTCTGTGTGTCCGTGTGTCTGTTTGTGTGCTCGTGTGTTCGTGTGCTCATGTGCCCGTGCACTCGTGTGTCTGTTTGTCTGTCTGCTTGTGTTTCCGTGTACCCGTATGCTGGTGTGCTCGCGTGCTCGTGTGTCCGTGTGCTCATGTGTCCGTGTGCTCATGTGTCCGTGTATCCGTGCGTTTCTGCGTGTTATGTGTCGGTCTATCTATGTGTCGGTCTGTCAATGTGTTTTCGTGTGTATGAGTGTATGTGTGTTCACATCTGATGACTATACACCTATCCTATCTGATACTAGCAGCAAACCTAATTATTATCAAACCATTACGCTGAAGAGAAGGCAAGATTAAGCAAGGCACAAATAAATTGATCAATAAAACTCTTTCAATACTTATCTCTTCGAGCCTTCTTATCTGCGCTGTTCAAGTAAGTGTTGTACAACGAGTAGCCATGAACAGCCATCAACTATGTCGCAAGAAGTCAGTTATAAATTCCACAGATATCTATACAGTTTACGAATATTTTGTTATAATACGGACATTTCCACTGGTTTACCTAATTATATCATAAAGTAAAGCGTAGAAAGGTTTACATACCTGTGTAGCGGTGAAAGAAGAAATATCAAGATATTGTTTGTTTCTTAATATTTGTCATGTTGCCTTCTTTTCAGCTCAGATTGACAACTAGACTGTAGTTGTTTGCATTCGGATAGACGCACTGTCAAAGTCCGTAGACAGGGGCTATTCATCTGGCTATTGATTCCTTTCATTAAAGCATATCTCTCTAATCACCAGTATTAACAAGCAACGGTTCTCTATATAATAGAGTGCGGTTTCGCCTATCGACAGCACTCGCTATGGCTAACGACAGTCCTTGCTTTCCCTCCACTCAACATAAATAATTACATCGTTGCGTAAAAACATGAGAAATCAACGAGATATCAATTACTCTATAGCACCGAGTATGGCATTATTGAGCCTGAAGTGAGATGAATATTTTATTTAGCGCGATGATGTTGGATAGCTTTACTAAATCACAACCTAAAAATTTGGCCAGCTGAGGAAGGCTTTGCCATAGTTTTTGATCAAACTCCCCTGTCTGTACTAGTCCGATGGGCCACTGATATTTGGCATGCGGCATCGTGGCAATGAGTTGGCAGCAAAGCTGCAGGTCAATTCTCGCTTGACGATCCTTTCTTCATTTTAGGTTGACTACTACATTGTTGATTTGACTTTCCTTCAAACTAAGGCTCAACTTTTGGTCCACAGGCTAGACAATCTCAACAACTAGCATGCTACTTTTTATTAATTTTTGTTTACAAATTCTTGCTTTGGCTGCATATCCGCTGTTGCAGTTATGACCTATTTTATAATATTGTAATTTTAGAAATCTCAAAGAACAGTTATTAAACAACGTGTTTACTGTGGCGGTATAAAGCCAATTACAAACGGGATTAGCCAAAGAGAATCAAACAATGCAAAATGTTCTAAATCAACCTTGACATGTTATACATAGTGGAGAAGCTCTCGCATAGCTGTTTGAAATATATTATTGCCCGCATTCGCTTCAGGCGTCAATCTTTCATAGCTAAGCTTTGAGAAGTGTAGTCTACTGGCAAGTGAGACAGTTCTGAGGCTGTTTAGAAAAATACTACTATGTTTTTTTGTTGTTAATGCTTACACAACAATCTGCCAATTATTTATGGCCTGTGATTTTGTTAGGCTTTTGGAGATGCGAGCTTTACATTCTCTCACCATCTAGTTGATTGTGACTTCTTACTTATGAAGAAAGTTTTAATACATTGTAGCTTCAGCAATCAAAAAAATGAGAAAACAAGGCGGATCTTCAGGTAGACTGTCTATTGCGGCAATCATAAGATGCTAAGCTTATTTATGAATTCATTGATTAAGCGGGTGGAATCAGGCACGTCTTAAACAGGATAATTCAACACAAATGATAGAAAAATTTGGCTAAAAATTTTAGCAGGAAACAGACGTTTCTTGCGCAAGGATTTTCAAAGCTGCAGTTATTTTACATGCAACAAAGTACACCTTTCCAGGAGTTCTCCTTATGTTAAAATGAGAAATCTTTTAGGCTTGCTCTAGGTTCATGGTTATCACAGGTGTTATGTTAATGCTGGTCTCTATTGGTTATCACAAGTGTTGTGTTAATTCTGGTTTCCATTGGTCATCACAGGTGTTGTGTTAATTCTGGTCTCCATTGGTTATCACAGGTGTTGTGTTAATTCTGGTCTCTATTGGTTATCACAGGTGTTGTGTTAATTCTGGTTTCTGTTGGTCATCACAGTTGTTGTGTTAATTCTGGTCTCTATTGGTCATCACAGGTGTTGTGTTAATTCTGGTCTCTATTGGTCATCACAGATGTTGTGTTAATTCTGGTCTCTATTGGTCATCACAAGTGTTGTGTTAATTCTGGTCTCTATTGGTCATCACAGGTGTTGTGTTAATCCTGGTCTCCATTGGTCATCACAGGTGTTGTGTTAATTCTGTTCTCTATTGGTCATCACAGGTGTTGTGTTAATTCTGGTCTCTGTTGGTCATCACATGTGTTGTGTTAATTCTGGTCTCTATTGGTCATCACAGATGTTGTGTTAATGCTGGTCTCTATTGGTCATCACAGGTGTTGTGTTAATTCTGGTCTCTATTGGTCATCACAGGTGTTGTGTTAATTCTGGTCTCTATTGGTCATCACAGGTGTTGTGTTAATTCTGTTCTCTATTGGTCATCACAGGTGTTGTGTTAATTCTGGTCTCTGTTGGTCATCACAAGTGTTGTGTTAATTCTGGTCTCTATTGGTTATCACAGGTGTTGTGCTAATTCTGGTCTCTATTGGTTATCACAGGTGTTGTGTTAATTCTGTTCTCTATTGGTCATCACAGGTGTTGTGTTAATTCTGTTCTCCATTGGTCATCACAGGTGTTGTGTTAATTCTGGTCTCTGTTGGTCATCACAAGTGTTGTGTTAATTCTGGTCTCTATTGGTTATCACAGGTGTTGTGCTAATTCTGGTCTCTATTGGTTATCACAGGTGTTGTGTTAATTCTGTTCTCTATTGGTCATCACAGGTGTTGTGTTAATTCTGTTCTCCATTGGTCATCACAGGTGTTGTGTTAATTCTGGTCTCTGTTGGTCATCACAAGTGTTGTGTTAATTCTGGTCTCTATTGGTTATCACAGGTGTTGTGTTAATTCTGTTCTCTATTGGTTATCACAGGTGTTGTGTTAATTCTGGTCTCTGTTGGTTATCACAGGTGTTGTGTTAATTCTGGTCTCTATTGGTTATCACAGGTGTTGTGCTAATTCTGTTCTCTATTGGTCATCACAGTTGTTGTGTTAATTCTGGTTTCTGTTGGTCATCACATGTGTTGTGTTAATTCTGGTCTCTATTGGTTATCACAGGTGTTGTGCTAATTCTGGTCTCTATTGGTTATCACAGGTGTTGTGTTAATTCTGGTCTCTATTGGTTATCACAGGTGTTGTGTTAATTCTGGTCTCTATTGGTCATCACAGGTGCTGTGTTAATTCTGGTTTCCATTGGTCATCACAGTTGTTGTGTTTTTTCTGGTCTCTATTGGTCATCACAGATGTTGTGTTAATTCTGGTCTCTATTGGTCATCACAGGTGTTGTGTTAATTCTGGTCTCTATTGGTCATCACAGATGTTGTGTTAATTCTGGTCTCTATTGGTCATCACAAGTGTTGTGTTAATTCTGGTCTCTATTGGTCATCACAGGTGTTGTGTTAATTCTGGTCTGCATTGGTTATCACAGGTGTTGTGTTAATTCTGTTCTCTATTGGTCATCACAGGTGTTGTGTTAATTCTGGTTTCTGTTGGTCATCCCATGTGTTGTGTTAATTCTGGTCTCTATTGGTCATCACAGGTGATGTGTTAATGCTGGTCTCTATTGGTTATCACAGGTGCTGTGTTAATGCTGGTCTCTATTGGCTATCACAGGTGTTGTGTTAATTCTGGTCTGCATTGGTTATCACAGGTGTTGTGTTAATTCTAATCTCTATTGGTAATCACAGGTGTTGTGTTAATTCTGGTCCCATTGGTCATCACAGGTGTTGTGTTAATTCTGGTCCCATTGGTCATCACAGGTGTTGTGTTAATTCTGGTCCCATTGGTCATCACAGGTGTTGTGTTAAATATGGCCTCTATTGGTCATCACAGGTGTTGTGTTAATTCTGGTTTCCACTGGTCATCACAGGTGTTGTGTTAATTCTGGTCTCTATTGGTTATCACAGGTGTTGTGTTAATTCTGGTCTCTATTGGTTATCACAGGTGTTGTGTTAATTCTGGTCTGTATTGGTCATCACAGATGTTGTGTTAATTCTGGTCTCTGTTGGTCATCACAGATGTTGTGTTAATTCGTGTTTCCACTGGTCATCACAGGTGTTGTGTTAATTCTGGTCTCTATTGGTTATCACAGGTGTTGTGTTAATTCTGGTCTGCATTGGTTATCACAGTTGTTGTGTTAATTCTGGTTTCTGTTGGTCATCACAGGTGCTGTGTTAATTCTGGTTACCATTGGTCATCACAGTTGTTGTGTTAATTCTGGTCTCTATTGGTCATCACAGTTGTTGTGTTAATTCTGGTCTGCATTGGCTATCACAGGTGTTGTGTTAATTCTGGTCTGCATTGGTTATCACAGGTGTTGTGTTAATTCTAATCTCTATTGGTAATCACAGGTGTTGTGTTAATTCTGGTCCCATTGGTCATCACAGGTGTTGTGTTAATTCTGGTCCCATTGGTCATCACAGGTGTTGTGTTAAATATGGCCTCTATTGGTCATCACAGGTGTTGTGTTAATTCTGGTTTCCACTGGTCATCACAGGTGTTGTGTTAATTCTGGTCTCTATTGGTTATCACAGGTGTTGTGTTAATTCTGGTCTCTGTTGGTCATCACAGATGTTGTGTTAATTCGTGTTTCCACTGGTCATCACAGGTGTTGTGTTAATTCTGGTCTCTATTGGTTATCACAGGTGTTGTGTTAATTCTGGTCTCTGTTGGTCATCACAGATGTTGTGTTAATTCGTGTTTCCACTGGTCATCACAGGTGTTGTGTTAATTCTGGTCTCTATTGGTTATCACAGGTGTTGTGTTAATTCTGGTTTCCATTGGTCATCACAGGTGTTGTGTTAATTCTGGCCTCTGTTGGTCATCACAGGTGTTGTGTTAATTCTGGTCTCTGTTGGTCATCACAGATGTTGTGTTAATTCGTGTTTCCACTGGTCATCACAGGTGTTGTGTTAATTCTGGTCTCTATTGGTTATCACAGGTGTTGTCTTAATTCTGGTCTCTGTTGGTCATCACAGATGTTGTGTTAATTCGTGTTTCCACTGGTCATCACAGGTGTTGTGTTAATTCTGGTCTCTATTGGTTATCACAGGTGTTGTGTTAATTCTGGTCTCCATTGGTTATCACAGTTGTTGTGTTAATTCTGGTTTCTGTTGGTCATCACAGGTGATGTGTTAATGCTGGTCTCTATTGGTTATCACAGGTGCTGTGTTAATGCTGGTCTCTATTGGTTATCACAGGTGCTGTGTTAATGCTGGTCTCTATTGGTCATCACAGGTGATGTGTTAATGCTGGTCTCTATTGGTTATCACAGGTGCTGTGTTAATGCTGGTCTCTATTGGCTATCACAGGTGTTGTGTTAATTCTGGTCTCTATTGGTTATCACAGGTGTTGTGTTAATTCTGGTCTCTATTGGTTATCACAGGTGTTGTGTTAATTCTGGTCTCTATTGATCGTCATTCGTGTGCAAAACTGACCAAGCATGTTTGATGGAAAAAAGGAAAATGTTTGATTTGGTTAAGACTTTATTGCTTTGCTTGTCAAATGTGAGCGATGATAACATGGGGGGGAGTTACAAAGTGCCCGACGTTAGCAAGTACGGTATTAGGGTTCAGCGCAACAAGTCTATCTTAGCTATGAACAGGCCACGCTCGACTATGTCTCGACAAACACGTGGGACTCTTTGATCCGGAGCTCAATTGCTTGTGTCAGTTTGAAGCTCAATTGCTTGTCAATCAGCCAAATGTATTCCTATTTACCCAGTCTAAGGATAATCCTTAAATGTTGACTGGCAACAAAATTCACATTGCAGCTATTTGGTATCAAAAGATTCACCATGTCTTACTCTGTCTTGTTGTAGGTGCCAAATACTGTATGTGGGAATGTGATTACAAGCTCTTAAAAGCTAAAAAATGAGCAGTTAATCGCAGCCACCCGAGACCGCCGTAGTTTGGATTCTCTTTCCAAAACGGCTCAAATGGGACGTAGTTGTTACAAGATGGTTTCTGTTTACACTTTCGTGCAATCTCATTCGTCAAAATATTTTCACAAATATACTTCACGTATTCAATAAAACTATGTCTATTGTTCTTACGCATCTGTTTTATCGTCATTGTAATGCTGTCACTTTTAGCACCGCTATCTTATAACTTACAGTAAAAATTTGTTAAACTTTTTAACCTTAGCTCGAAGGAGTACATATCATTGTCTGATAATCATGATGACCCTGTTGGCCACCTGTGATAATCGAAAAGTGCTGCAAAAATTATTTGCAAAGTATTGGGTCACATGATCAGATTACGACTTGACGATTAGATCAAGCCGAAACAAAACTGTAAAGTAGCGAGCATCTATATTTGATACGGGGTCTTCGGTAAAACCCGAAGTGTTTGTCATAAACTAGTACTACGATAATTTTTATATATATAGCTTTTTATTGGCCTTTCAATTCACGTGAGAACATCACGTGACCAGACAATAACCAAATGTAATGACTACGTCAGAGAAATAAACGGATTCCAATCTACGGCGGCTTTTCGTTTTTGAGCTTTTAAGAGCTTGTAATCACATTTCCACATATTTGGCACTTACCACACAACAGAGTAAGACATGATGAATCTTTTGATACCAAATAACTGTAATGCGAATTTTGTTGCAAGTCAACCTTTATAAATAGAGTTTGCTTTTCTGAAAAGCAGTTGTAACCCGTTTAGCCCTCAACCTGTCTAAAGATGCCCACCAATAAGCCAGACAAGCAGGCTGAAATATAGCTAATCATACCAACTTTCAACATACAACAATATGAATGAAAACAATAATAATGACATTGCTGATAACGACTCTCCAAGGAGACAGTGGCGGACAACTGTGATAAATATCAGCCATTAAGCAGTAGATGGGATCAGAGGCTATATGCAATGGCTGTTAGCTAGGGGGGTGCAGGTTACATTACATACAGCTAGATGTATGCATGAGTGTAAGCTGTGCACCCTGATCATTAGATAGGATAGGATTGCAGGCTATTGACATTATATTGATTAGTGGTTTGTACAGGTTATTCACTAGCTCTGATACTAAAGACCAATGGTTATGTACAACTACTATTAATTATATACACCCACAAGCATCAGAATTGGAGGCTGTTCAAACAGGTCAACAGATTAGACTAAGGGCTATGCATTTCAAGCAGCAGTGAGGATTGCAGGCTATATGCTAAGTAATGAGGACAGAAGAGTACATATATAGCCTATGGGCCTGATTAGGATACCTCTGCTGGTATATTTGTCGTTAGTAGGGTTAAAAATGGGTAGCATACCCTACACAATGTATTCGCAGCAGCGCACAGGGAGACGACACTAATATCACAGACTATAATAGGTTGAGTAGCTTGCTGAGGTATTCAACCTTCTACCTTGTCTCTCTACAGCTCAGCTCTCTCTACTTGTTGGCAACCTGCCAACTATCTTGATCGAATTGACAGGCACAAGCCGCTAGTACACGAAACTGCTAGTAGATTTCAGCCGTTACAGTCAGTTTGTGAATAGATTTAATCGCTGCTGTTTGACCAACTGATGTATTTGAATAATTGGTACCAAAAATACGCGTTCGACTAATTTTTAAAAATCCTTCATACCAACTTTTCAATAACAAAAGAAGCCAAAATCATAAATAGCCATGAACTTAATTGTAAACCTAATCCAAACTTTGTCAAATTAAATCTATGCTATGACTATGCTAAAATATACATACTAACATTAGTATAATCTATAATATGGGGAGTACTTGGCTGTTAGTCAATCGTGACAGCTCTGTTTTAAGCAAATATAGGTCTGCTCCTGTCAGGTGAAAATGACGGTAAAACGCTTGAAAATGATGGTAACATTATTAACAATTTTAAAAACAATAGTAACATATCAACATTAATATATTTTGATATATAACCAAATTTTAATTAATACGTTATTAATTAAAGATTAATTACCATATTATTATTTTATTAATTGATATTATAAGACTGCCAACTCATCATATAATCAAACACGCGCATTACTATTGCAGTCATAGTTCCAAATTTTTGTTGGTCAAAAAGGTTTGTACTGAAATATGAGCCTGAGATATCTGTCCATCTTATGTTAGGTTATCTATCAGGAGCATCAGCTAGCGGTATTTCTTCTAAAGTTTACTAAGGCTACACTAAGTACCTTGTTATTCCCCTTACCGCTTTTGTCCCACTAACCTAGAGTTTGAATGAAGTCAGTGAGGTCAGCGCAGAATGAAGAAGTTGTGGGAAAATGAGCTTGGGAGTCATCTCTCTTTCTATACTCTCATGCAATGTTCTCCATTACTACTAAGTAAACAGTTTTGACGAATCATCAAACAAATTTTTCTTTCAACTTGAAAAATTTTGTTGAACGAAATTTCAACTTTTTCTGTTTCTAATTTCTTGAAAAAGAATCTCTGTGTTGAGCTACTATTGCATCTTACACTTACATCAATACTTTTAATATTTCTGTAAGCTGGTAAATCTACTAATATAATATCATAAACTAATCAATCTCTACACAACTTCTGTATCCATAGCAAAACTTATCGAGGAAGCTTAGAGTAGCAAGGGAGACAATTCCTAATCATGATGCCAACTTGTGGCATGGTATTTAAAAGGTTAATGCAGCACTATTCTAGAGTGCATGAGCTATAGAACCGGATGCTCTGCATGGTGTCTATTCTAGAGTGCATGAGCTATAGAACAGTATTCTCTGCATGGTGTCTGTTCTAGAGTGCATGAGCTGTAGAACAGTGTGCTCTGCATGGTGTCTATTCTAGAGTGCATGAGCTATAGAACAGCGTGCTCTGCATGGTGTCTATTCTAGAGTGCATGAGCTATAGAACAGTATGCTCTGCATGGTGTCTATTATAGAGTGCATGAGCTATAGAACAGTATGCTCTGCATGGTGTCTATTCTAGAGTGCATGAAAATGGTAGAATTCTTGAGAGCTCAACAAATGCAAGGAAGGTATAATTAGGGACTAGGTGTAAATGTTTCTTTAATGTAGGTGCTATTTGTAAAAGGTGATTGTTGAGCAAACCTTCTGCAAAGCACAAATGTGTATTGCTAACTATTATATTTTACAACAATAAATTTTGTAAACTAGATCGTCGTGAAATTATCTCATTGCGCTTGACAATACCTAATGATTAGTTGACAATATATATAAATGAATTGACAATATCTATAAATGAGTTGTCAACATCTATAGATGAGTTGACGATATCTATAAATGAATTGACAATATCTATCATGGATCAGTTGAAAATATCTATAAATGAATTGACAATACCTATTGATCAGTTAACAATATATATAGATTAATTGACAATATTAATAAATGAATTGACAATATACATATATAGATGAATTGACATTATTTATAGATGAGTTGTCAAAATCTTTAGATGAGTTGACAATATCTATAAATGAATTAAAAACACATTTTGATGCATTGACAATATCAATAGTTGAATTGACAATATCTATAGTGGACTTGCAAATACCTATTGACGCATTGACCTTATCAATAGATAAACTAATAATATCAATAGATAAATTGTATATATTGACAATTGTATTTCTATATTAATATAATTGTCATGTATAATGTATAATATTGTAAATATATATTGACAATTGACATTGTATATAGATATTGACAATATCTATAGTAAAATTTACAATATTAATATATAAATTGATAATATCTATAGATAAGTTGATAATATCTATAATAGAATTGACAATATTTATAAATAAATTGACAGTATTTATAGATGAGTAGACAATATCTATAGATACAAAAAGTTTATTGACATAATGCAGAGGCCTTAATGTTAGTGTAACAAAATAAATTATGCATTTTAAAATTAGTTTTAGTTTATGAGTTGCAAGTAGCTGTCTAAGCAGCTCTCGAAGTCGGTGCAGCAAAATTGAAACTAGAAGGAAAATAAATCAAGCTCAAAGAAAATGAAGACTAAGATGCAGAACCTGAACATTTAGAGTAAACTGCAGATTGAAGACCGTAACATAATGTGATATGATGCAGTCAATGTGGCCGCATCAGCAGCAATGAGGAGCAGCAGAAACTTTATTGTTTTTGCTAGAAATATTAGGCGTGAATTCAAACATTGAAAGGGAAGTAAATTAGTTCCACTATTATGAGAGGCGTCGAACTTTTACTAGCAGTCAAAAGTCCTTTTACCACTAAGTTGATTTGTTGCATGTTGTTTGCAACCACTAGTATACATGCGTCTATGATCACATCATGCCATGTACCAAATGAACTCGTGGGCTCGCGTACACATAATAAAGATCTGAATGAATTCACAGACTTTTCATACTTACCATATGTGAGAAGATTAAAAAATAGGTTGACTTTTAATGTATACCGAACTGACACCTGTGAGTCTCCAAGCATCGATTCGTCTTTGGAAATGTTGTTTGAGAATAAATCATAGCCTTACGCAGTGCAGTAAGCAGCTCAGGTATCCCACAATTTTCAGCATTCAAAATATAAAGCCAGTAAAGGCGCTCTGGAGTCCTCAAAACAGGGACTAGTAGCTCAGTCTAAAGGCTTAAAAGACACACAAAAGAGTGGGGGAACAAAAGAGTCTACAGGGTTCACCAAGAGTGTTCTCTGGGTTCAAAGGCTAACAAAAATCCTTACAACAGTTTCCCTCTAACTAGTAATGATGGGTTCTGGAAAACTAACTTTTAGGAAAAACAAGCTACTCATAATACTCGTATCAGCGCTGAATGGTTAAAAGAGCTCTAGAGCAAGCGCCACAATATTGTGTCTCAGGCACCAATAACAATAAGTGGTAGAAACATCAAAAGCCGCATCCAGCAAATGAAGAACTGAACTTCCTATGGCCGAGATCTGATCCAAGCAATCTAGTTAATTGAGATGGAAAATTGAGCAGGGTGATCATCCAAAATCTTAGAAATGAACTGTACTGGTGTTGATCGACCCTAACAAAGGGCTACCTCGCTCCAGTTAGCAACCCATAACTTTTTGACATGATTGCTGACAGACTAGAAGAGGACATTGACCCAATGACCGGTGCTAAGAAAGGTGTGGGCTGTAACATTCAAGGTGCCAAGTACTATCTTCCGGTGGACTGTATGGTCCTTCATAACAGCAGAGTGACACATACAAATCTGGTAATACCATAGATTGATGACAAGAATGTAATGTATATAATCTGTTCCTTATACTTGTATCCTTGAATACTTTTATGACGTTCTATAATATTAAGCTCAAACTGGTGGCATTCATCAAGATGTCAATGAGCCATTGAAAGTCTGAACTAGAACCAGATGACAAGGAGACAGCAAGGGTCAACATCAGTTGTGACATCTACCACGGTGAAGTACTTTCATCCCTTTTCTTCATCTCTAGATTTCCTGAGCAACTTGCTTGAGGACACCGACTATGAGTATCAGTTGAATGAAAAGTAACAAAATCAACTACCTTCTTTACATAAATGACAGCAAGCCATATACCAAAAAAGGACCCAGACATGGATTTATCAATTTATTGTACAAAAGCCTTCAGTCATGACACTGGCTGAAAAAAGTGACATTGACATTGACGAGAATGACATTGACTGGAAGTGCAAAAGGTTAACTCTGATATAAAGCCATATGGTCAGAAAAGATGGTCTCAAATTGCCTACACGTACTATCAAGGATGCAGGAGGTATTTGGGTATTACTGCGAGTAGTATGAGCCATGGATATGAGGCTCATCAAAAAGCCTTCACCAAATACAAAAAATGCATTTGACAGATTTTTAAGAGCTAACTCAGACTAATCAGGTCAAGGCCATCAACTCGTATGCTATACTTGTGGTGGTATGCTTGGCTGGTGCCATGAAGTGAACCAACTATGTCATTAAGGAAGCAAATGTAGCAAATAGAAAGCTGGTAACCATGGTGCTTTCGGACCAAAGTCAAGAGTTTCTTGATTATACTAGAGTAGAAAAGATGAAGGATGGAGCCTCGTAACTGTGGAAGAA
The DNA here is from genome assembly GCF_963576615.1 of Watersipora subatra. Lineage (NCBI taxonomy): Eukaryota > Metazoa > Bryozoa > Gymnolaemata > Cheilostomatida > Watersiporidae > Watersipora > Watersipora subatra. The sequence goes on along the minus strand of NC_088708.1, from coordinate 30,721,056 downwards.
ATTGTGATCGCTGATGGAGATCATATTAAACAGTATTTCAAGTCTCTCCATGGCCAGTACTAGCAGCAGGTGTCAAAGGTTAGGATCTCTAGTCAGCATACCAACGACTGAACCATTTTCATCCGACTGCTAACAGTAAATCAATACTTCAGGCTGCTCAAGAACAGGTGCTGCCTACCAGACAGTTCCAAGCACAGATCTAACACACGAGATACGATTCTTGATGTAGACTATGCAAGAATATCCCTGAGACCATATTTCAGACCATATATATATGTAATATATATATTAGACCATATATATATGAGGCAGGTTTCACCTACATCACCTACACACGACAATGTAGCGGCTGTGATGTGCAGGCGCATATGCTATCATTGTGGCCGCAATTACCTGCAGAACTGGTAGGTGATTCTGGACAAGGTCAATGAAAATGACTGCGCTAAGATCTTCAGAGAGTTCAACACCCAAATAGATAGACATTTGTCGGCCAACCGGTCTGATATTGTGGTAATGGATAAAAAAGAATGATTGGCTGAAGTAATTCGGCAGACTACAATACATCCAACATGGAAATGGAGTAAGTTGAAGAATGTCTACCACTGAGAGAAGGGATGGAAAGATGCTAGAATTAATAAGCATCAGATGTGGCTTGGCCAACATCCAGTAACATCAGAAAATAATCATATATATAGTACTATAATAATAATACAATAGTACAAAAATAATTTGTAATATTATTGCTGTCAAGCAAAGCGTGATAGATAGAAGGTAAAAAGAGGGTATATATATACATGTAGATATATATATATATATATATATATATATATATATATATATATATATATATACCCTTTTTACCTTCTATCTATTACGCTTTGCTTGACAGAAATAGTAAAACAGATTTTTTTAAACTTGGCTCTCACAAAATTGATGCGAGATTCTCATTGTGCGTCAAAGCTGTTCTGCCCAAATGAGCTATGAATATCTTAACAAAGCAGCCAAGAGCAATTTTGAGCCAGGTCTTCAGATACTTCTGTAATAGTCTCAGTGTAGATCTGTGACAGCTCTTTTGATGATTTCAGCAGTAGGTTTTGTTTTTACAATTTTCCACTGTTTGTAATAATGGAAGGCAAAGAATCAAACGAGATAGTTTATAACTCTATTAGCGGGCGGTATACATTTTTTAAAGTTTTCTAGCTAAAAATGGAAGTGATCCACCCTTCTGATGAAGAACCGTTGGTCATACCATTGGTGTGCTCATAAACTTAAACTCTTTTTAAATTATGTATATCAGTTTTGGTGAATATTCTGGAAATTTCTACCGCCAATCATAGTTTAGTTTTCTCTGTGAATGAGTTTTTCTCACTATTGCTATTTTTGTCATAGACAAACCAAAGCACCAAAGCACAAAAGCTTTTGTTATCAGCCAAGCTAGGACTCCAGTGATGATTCTATACCACTAATTGAATTAACACTTTATTAACATAACTGTCCACTCTCTCACTACATATTTGTGGTGTAAATGCTCTGTACTTGTTCTCGACTAAAACATCAAGCCATACACTGGCCTCTGCAACAGCAAGGCCACCATCAAGTTATATTTAGCATCTTACAGCAACAGTATTTTCTGGGTGGGCTTAACAGAATGTTACAACTTGCATATTAGAGCTTCTTCAGCAGAGACAATTTGTTTTTAGCTTTTAATAGAGACCAGACTCCTGGCAGTCTCATGTGCGGTGAGAGATCAGCAGGTGTAATAAGTGTGTGCACAATTATGCCTAAATGGAGTATGGCATTCGGGTGGCGCATATGCTGGCATGTCTGGCTGCCAAACTGAATGTGTAAATCCTGTGAGATGCTATCATTTGCTCTACATCCACCTTTAAAATGAGCGGTCACAGATCTTATTATAGCAACAATTAAAATTTGTTTTAAAATTTTGTCATAATGCCAATAGCATTCTTCAACGGAGGGCCAAACTTCATTACAAATTACTTTCCTAGTAATTATAGATGGTTGGTCGATGTAATTGGCTCCTGACACAGAAACACTAGAGCTTGTCAACCTGCCCAATATATTGTCAGCGATTGTGTACCTGACGGGTGGAAAACTAGCGCCATTTTGAGGTGTATTATTTGTAACAAAGATATAAATTCAGACCGCGTTTTTACAAATTAGACATACAGTGATAATGTTAGCCTTTTAGAAAAAGCATTACCTGACATTGACTTTGAAACAGTCTATAATTATTGACAAAAAAACTTAATGAAACAAAATATAATAACATAAAAAGACAATGTAATAGTCTTCCTAACCAACCCTCTGTAAATGCTGTTTAGCGCGACTATTACAAGCGATATGAATATTCTTATATGCACCACTTTTACGCAATATCATGCAGCAATATGCTATCGTAGTAGTTTTGAATTCTCCTATTTATAGCGAGCAGAAGTGGATTAGATGACGGCTCTGTTGCGCTGTAAACTTCTATGCAAGCAGTTAAGGAGTGAAGTATCTCTTAGCTCGGAATGATAAAAGATCCTTGATGACCTGAAATGCACCCAACTGGATTTGAGAGCTGTTATATTCAAGTAGTGATAGATCATAGGCATATTTTTTCTTTAAACTCACTCTTAATGTATTAAAAAAGCAAACAAATTGTGAACTTTATAGTACATAAAAAATAGGTGCCCTTTTGCTTCAATTATAATTATTATGATTTGTTGATTATGTGTAGCAATTATTTTACTACAAATTTGTTGTGAAAAAGGCAGCTATTCCCTTTAATTATATTATGCTTTCTAAATTACTTGTAGATATTATTTCCTTATAAATTAAAAATATAGCATTTTAATATAATATTAAAAAACACAGCTCTATGTATAGCACTGATTGGGCTGAGGTATCGCTAGCAATGACTAAAAACCAAGTATGGAATTTCCAGAGTTAACTCAGCATTGGTATGCTACATGTATGAACCTGTTATTAATTATTTGATTCTGGTACAAAGTTGGCAGAGTGAGCACAAAAATGTTATGAATGTCATGAGGTAGCAGTATAAAGGTGGAAAAGAGTTGGCATTGCGTTGGTACGATGCTGATACAAAGCTGTTATGAATGCTATATGGAATTAGGAAAAAGTGAGTGAAAAGTTGGTATGGCGTTGGTATGATGCTGATACAAAGATGTTATGAATGCTATCTGTCCAGAGGAAAGTGGAAATGGAGTTGGTATGGCGTTGGTATGATGCTGATACAAAGCTGTTATGAATGCTATCTGTCCAGAGGAAAGTGGAAATGGAGTTGGTATGGCGTTGGTATGATGCTGATACAAAGCTGTTATGAATGCTATCTGTCCAGAGAAAAGTGGAAATGGAGTTAGTAGGGTGTCGGTGTGATGCTAGCGTAAAGTCATTAGCAATGTTATAGGTAATAGAAGCAGCGGAAAGGTGGCATGAATTTTTAAGGGTGTTGGTGTAAGACTGACATAAAGCTGGTTTAGAGGACCTGAGAAGAGAGCCTGTGTTTCAACATTTATCCAAAAATTAACAAATTTTGAGCTAACATTTAAGCAAAACTTAGGTAATTAAGTTATTTGGTAATCCGTCAGCATCCTTGACTAGGTAGCACATTTATCCATAGCCTACGCTCTAGCAAATGTGCAGAATCAGTAGAAACCTGTGATGATGGTAAACATTATAGGCCTGACATTTAAATGACCTTGACAGCTTCTGCAGTCAGTAAAATAAATCATCACAGCTGCCGGATATTTATGTCTAACTTGGAAATAAAAGTCAATACGCGTCAGCAGAAAGCGAGTCTCAGGAGACAGTCACCTCAGACACGTCTGCTGTGCGCTTGTGTTCAAACATCACTTTATGTTACGCACTCTTAAGCCAATTAAGATTGAAATGTGCATATATTTGGATTCTCGCACACGCATTGTCTGAGCTCTGGTCATATGGAGCACATTCATCCAAAAATCTTTCAGTAATTTATTGATGCATTTTAATGTTTTAATGCAGACCTCAAACCGTTGCTAGTTTACGCTAAGCAATTGAACAGGAGTGTGTGAGATATACTTTGTTATAAATTAGTTATTGTGTCACAAGTGTACGGCTACTGGCTTAACATACAGATGTAGACATGCCTAGTGAGTTTAGCAAGGCCTAAATAAAGAGATTTGCCCCCTCTACCTGTAGGAAAACCTTTTTGATTGGTCATCTTCTCGCTGAATGACTCTCTTAGCTCAGGATATACATGTACAATCAACGATTACATTTCGTTATCTAGTGGCTGTATTTCATGTCTGTAAAATTTTATATATAGCAGAAAACATATTAAAGTAAAAGAAAGCCATGTGTGAGCACCCTTCAACCTAAAAGTTTTGTTGTTTTTATGCAATTAAAGAGAAATAATCTCTCATATAACGTGTAGAACTGAAACAGTATATCTAACACAGTGGAGTCACAAGCTATTCCACGCTCTACATAGCAGGCTATTTTAGAATGTGGCTGTCATAGACGTACCTAGAGAACTATTTTACTTTAATTTTGTTATTTATTACTAAGTAATTAAATAAAATTAAAAAAAATTTTATTTGTTTTTTTATGAACAAAATGGTAACCTTACATTTGAAAAACCAACACTGTCAGAATTTGGGTAGTTCCTTTTTGCTCTCCTTTTTGATGACTTATTATAGCCAAAGCACTAATATGTTAGAGTTGGAAGCGGTGTAATACCAACCTTAATCCTAATCCAGCCGATCCGAGGATGCGGCTAAATAGATCTTTAGAAGCACCTTGCTATGACACGATTGTTGTGCGGCTGCAGTATATATCAAGAGGCTGCACAAAATTTAAAATGCCTTCTTGAAAATCACATTTTAAACTTACAAGAATTGCATGAACAGGCAGTCTTAGCTAAAAGAAATTATTGCTTTGCAAATTCACTGCGCTGTAAAATCTACACCAAGTATAAAAACAAAATATATTTCTTTTGTTTATTAGGACTTCTAGAAAATTATATATTTGAGCGCAGCCATTGGATACACAAACTAAAATTCTCGCATCTATAGGTAAACATGGGCTGACAAGCAAATGGTGAAGCATACAAAACCTGTTGCATGTAAACATCAGAAAACTTCCGCATGTAAACATCAGAAACCTGCAACATGTTTAACGCAACACAACATGGTTCTCTTCAACATATATACAGACGGTTCCCAACCTACGAACGAGTTACGTTCCGAACGATTGTTCGTAAGGTGAATTTGTTCGTAAGTTGCTTCAGTGCTATATTAGTAGGGTAACCAATAAAGTAAAGGCCGGCAAATTCCTTTACAATACGTACAGTAAAAATAAAAAAGTTCTTTACGCACTGGAGATACATTCACGCACTTATGCGCTGCAACGAACTGGGCAGAGAAAGGTGGATGCTGGATTGGGCTTCTGAGTAGTGCCTATTTCTGCCGCTAATACGTCGGTAATACCGTCGGTATTAGCGGCGGACATACGCGCAGACCTGTTCGTATGTACGGGTTGTTCGTAACTCGAATGTTCGTAAGTAGGAAACCGTCTGTATATATTTGTGTATTACACTGTTATTCAAACGATACCACACTATGTATTGATGTGATTACATAAAATGATACGATACATAAAGACAAGAGGCAAAGGCTCATTTCTATTAAGGAATGTTCCGGAATGATACATATTTTATATTGCTAAGTTGGCATGAGCTCAATTAGGGGTGATATATGTGACATTTGGATATGCAGATTATGTTCCTAAAGAAGGGGAGAATAAAACTCAGTATTTTAAGGAAGCAGTTTGAAATAGTTAGGAAGGTTATGTAGGAGAATGAATCACGCCTAGAATTTTTTTCCCAGAAGCTATTCAAGTCGGTGCTCATGAATAATATGCTTTAAGTTCATATCTTTCAACGCTCTTCAAATCTACAAATAGTCTGAGTGAATAGAAACCATTCCGAAATTTTACATGATTTTTAAAACCTAGCAGGGCATTTAGTTGGATATTACAAAACTGGAAACTCGCATGTACTTTTGTCTGTAAAATGCTAAATAAAATAACAATTTTTATTACTTAGTTTGTAGAAGTGAATATAACTCACCTTAAAAATTCAATCCCGTGCACAAGGCGAAGCAACTCTAAGTTTTGGTACAAAAATATTTGTGCGTATAATTTTGGCAACAAAGTACAATGCATAACAATATTACCAATACTCCAAAAAGATTTAAGCTAGCTGACGTCAGCCCCACTATTGACCTCTAGATGAACTCTACATAGAAGAGGGATGCATGAACAGAGTGAGAGGCAAGACTGAGCCAGATTTCAATTGGTATGACTTGACCATCAGCTAGGGTTTTAATGTCGTTGTAGTGGTTGATGCTCCACCATTATCGTCTCCGCCCGCACCTCCACTCTTGGGTGAGAAGACACCGAGGGAGCCACAAATGATTAAGGCTATTACGACAAGTATAACAATAATGACAACAGCGATAATGATTTTCATTTTCATATTCTGCCACCAATATTTCCTCGCCACGGCCCTTGTTGTCCGCCGAAATGTGTTGGCCTAAAAGGAGAACATGTGATTGATGTTGATTTATAGAAAACAGATATATTTGTTTATCTATTTTCCTCACACAATAGTCCGTTTTAATGATGAGTTTTTAATGAAAGTGAATACAGAGTAGACAACTCCTAAAATCACACCTACATTCAGATAAGTACATACATGTAAATCTTATACATATATGAATCATGAAGTGAAGTGAATGAAAGATATATATGTTCCTCTTAGCGTACAAACTATTCTAGCATAAAAAAAGATATACATAAAATAATCAGCCCCGAGTGAGTTGGTGAACTAGCTTATAGCCTTGACACGTATTATTAAACAATCAGTTTTACATTTTTGATAGCTTTATTAAATTAGATTGTAAATACAAGTATTTTCAACAGTTAATTTCAATGATCCTCTCCAGTTCTTTTACTCTGAGCATTTAAATTTTTTTTGAAGTTTCCAGTATAATTTAAATCCAGTATAATTTAAACCGTTACAAAGACACTCACTCTATAATAGTAATGATGAACTTAATGATATTTATTTGTGAAAAAAAGCTTCCAATCTAGATTTTCAGCTACTAAGAAAGGTAAGAAAAAGGATAACTTACGCTAACTTCAAGGTCAGTTGTTTTATCTATGAGGTCATCAAGCTTTTCTCCTCTCTCCATAACTTTCTCAATGTTCTCAGTCATAACTCCTTTTACATCATCAACTTGTGCACGCAGCCGAGCTATGTTGTCCGTGTCAGGCTTGGAGAACTGACTCTGCAACACTTTTCACAGTTGCAGGTCTGTTTAAGAACTCATGCATTATACATAACTAGTTGTGTGGGTGATAGCCTTAGCCCAGCGGTTAAAGCAACAATACCAAATAAGACCTTATAAAAGGTAAAATACGATGTAAGGAAAAGTACACAAATTTAAAATGCTTACAAGAACTCCCAATTCTAAAAAGGAAACTAATTCAGATAATCCTTTTTAATTTTTTGCGCCATTTTGAAAGCGCTCTTTAGTCTCTGCACTAGTTTATTGCCCTGATTATAAATCCGAACGTTTTAAGTAGAAGTAGAAAGTAAACCACGCTTTAATGTTCAAACTCTGAAAATAGGCACACAAGAATCCATCATTTTTCTCGTAATCAAGCCGTTTGCACATGCGCTCGGTCGCGAGAAAGCCACCATATTTGTAGAAAACAATTGTTATTCTTTTATTTAATAGTATTTTGTGGTGTTGTTTTGATACTATAATAAAAAAATTGCAAACAAAAGCATCGTTTTCAAACATTTATTGCAAAATATTCGTGTATTTAACGATAAAAGTTGTCCATAAAGATAGCCGACAACGACAGAATGATGTCATGAAAAAACGAAGGATATATAGATGGTTGTTACAGTCGCACCCTGCTTGTCTAAGAACAGCCATCCTTTAGCCATACTGACACAGTGAGCAATTTTATTTTTCCAAAACCTGATAGTCACTGAATGACTTTATATATACATATTTTTCAAAGTTTGCCATCTGTTTGTCTGTCTGTCCTTCGGTATGTCCAGCTGTAGCTATTGAAACCTTGAAATTAAAATTTCGCAGTCTGCAAGATTTGAACTCACGAAGATCACAACCACAGGTTAGTGATCCAATTGCCTAACACCAGTCTACGACGGCTCCTACGGTTCACTGCTCATACTATATACTATATACACTCTTTTCTCGATAGCACGCGTTAAACGACATATTAACTAGAAATTCCACTGTCATACAGCCCACGACCAAAGAGATGGCCAGAGATATTGGCAAAAAAATAAAGGGTACTGATGGTTGAGAAATGTAATATTAGCAATCAAATGGCTCTGCAGTGCAATAGGATAACTGCAATGGTAGCTGTAATGTACTGGGTGTGGGTGTTATTATATACAACAATAAGCAATAATGAATGGAAAAGATGTTTATATTTTCCCCCTGCAACAGGAAAAATGCAATATTGGCCAATATTAGAAGTAAAATGCACTGATATTCTTAGAATAATCAATTTTATTAATATAGTAATAATAGAAAACCAATACACAATTTTGTTTACATTTCAAAACGTCATAGGTAGCAATATCGAGAAGTTGTGGTATTTATATAGGTTTTTAGAAAATTTATTTAAAAATTGTTTGGTCATGACAAACAACAACAATGAAAGGAAAATATTACACGTTTATATCTATCCCTTGCAATAGGAGAAATGCAATGTTGGCCAATATTATAAGTAAAATGCACTGATATTATTAAAATAACCAATATTGTTAATATAGTAATACAGCAATAATAGAAAACCTATGAGCGTTCATGCGTCTCGAAGATTTCTGCAAACTGCAGCAAAATACAAGCTGTTATAAAAGTGTTATAAAGCTGTAGGCCTAATTTACTGTAATGTATGTAATTCAACAACAATAAAGAAATATGTTTATTATAACTCCGAAATGCAAAATTAGAAGTAAAATGGCAAGCTACTGTGTACTATACACAGTTTGAAAGTTGGTTGCGTTGAATGTAGAATGGTTTTGATAAGCGATCTTTAACAGAAAGCAGTAGGAGCATTCAAGCGTATAAAAATGTAGCAAAATAAAAAATGTTCTTGTCATGAAGGGGCGTTGTAGTTCGGCCCTAGCTTGTACATAAGTTGTAAAGAATTTCGGTTAACGTTTCAAATAATGAAACCTTCGGTGATTGGACAAAAAACACAGGCTGATAAACTGTGCACCACAATTTCGTACCTGTAAATCGGTCTACGCCTCAAACGGTCTACGTTTATTACAGAAACCTTCGAATAAATTCGAATACAAGTAAAAATGGCCATAGACTGATGAAATGAGCACGGTTTTCTCGTGAAATGCGCACTGCTAAATAGTTCTACAATTGGTCGCACGGCTTTATTGACGTTTCAATTTTCGGCCTTAACTTTTATTAAACCGAGCTTTTCAAGCTTTTTGTGGCAATTTTCGTTCAAATTAATCTGTCTATTTGTGTATAATCCAATCAGATGGGTAAGTTTTAAAATAATACCGACGGTTTACAAAGACTTGGTAACATATTTAAATAGGTTTAAATGTGTTTTGTATCGTTATTATACTTTAACGACTTTACATTCCGATGCTTAAATTTTTTGATGAAATTTCTTGACGAGGGTTCGTCTCATTGTTGATGAATAATTTTCGTAAGTTGTGTGCACATGCATTTATCATAAAAACTCCCACACTTCCGCTCCGCTCGTGTGTTCGTGGGATTAAAACTATGAATTTTACTTGAACACAATGCTTTGTGAACTTCTATTTCCGGTCTTTTGTAAGGTTCAATTGTTAAATCGTGGTCAAGGTTAATACTTTTCACGCGGACAATTATATTATCTCGAGTAGGAATGGCCTCTACATTCTCTCTCCCTTTGTTTAGACCAAGACAGTCCGATATCCCATTTTTACATTTGTACTAGTGTTGAGAGGAACCAGTATTGTCGTATTCAAAGTTTTGATGGATAGCTTCTGCTGGAACAGTAACCTTTTTTACACACACTTGTATGCAAGAATTGTTATTATTAATTCTACATATTCAGAATTTTTATTTAGTTTTTTCAGTTCGTATTAATTGCACCACTACCATTAAATCATCTTTTAGTGTAATCATAGTAAAACAGACATAATTTAGTTATTACTAGCTAATTATTTCACATTTACATTTAAACCCTTTTATAGTTGTTCTACTTTGTTTCTTAATTTATTTAACCTGATCAAAACTTTTTTTTGATATGAAATTCGAAAGTTACAGTTGTTTGACAAAGTTTGGAAACCTATACAGTTGTTTTACTTTTTTTAATTAACTGTTATTATATCTTAAATAAAAATAATTTTTTTGTGTTAAAAACTGTTATTACCCGGGCATTCATTAAGTGACCCTATATATAGAAATTTATATATAGCATAGCAATTCAGAATCATTTTTATTGAAAAAATGTCTTACATATGGTGCCACAAGTAAAAATAAAAAGAAAACGTATTGCCATGTGGTGGCATGAATGCAAAAACAAAAAATTCTACAAGAAAGACATGCAACTGCTAGGCTTATGTATACATGAGCTAAGAAAAATCTGACATGAAAACCTTAGCCGATCACCTGCTAACCTGTAAAATCTTTCGATCACCAGGTTGATTGCTTTGAAGTTCTAACTTCTCATTGGTGTTCAACAATTTCACTAACTAAACATAGATTATGGACATAAAAAATTCCTGTAAAAGCAGCTCAAAAAACTTCAACTCATTTTCAGCAATGAAATGTTATGTTTGCTGCCCCTTATACATTCATCCTCACACACTCTATATTTCTAAGATAAAAGTACCATAGTGCTCTAACCCCGTAACTAGAGCAATCCCTACACCATGGAGGACCATCAATGTTCTTTGAAAAATTAGACTAGACCTTATTTCTAAATGTAAACCGGTGTAGGAAATTAAACACAATTATATCAAATGTGGATGACAGTTTAAAATAGGCTGACATGTTTGTGTTGACCAGAACAAACTCACCATTTTCATTGCTAACACATTAGAGAAGTCTTGTTGCAACTCCATATAATTGGCATAGCCAGAGCGGGCGATGAGGGAACCTCCAGTGAACTTCTGAAGGATCTGAAGAACCACAGGGTACTGAGTCTAATTATTTCTGCAGTATTTTATGACATAAACACACCACCGGATGGATTTTCAATTACAGGGACTGTCTTGTCTCGCTTGATGTTTTTAACAAATGTAAAATACCTCTATAACAGTAATTTTTATAATTGTTCAGCCTTTCAGTAACTGTATCATGCTAGTTGATTGAAAACGGGCTACGGCAAAAAGTACGCTGCGTTTACTGGCTTCCAGGGCGCTACAAGACTATCACCAGACATGGCAGCCAAATCTGCACAGACCGACAGCTTTATAGGATCAAGACAAGGATTTATCCAATATTATATTTAATTTATAATGTAGAAAAGGGAAAGCCTCTACAGGGTGATACCATCCACCAACAAAATCATCACTAACTACATAAAAGTACATGGTCTATGGATGTTATGAAACTGGCAGCTAGTCAGCTGCTAAACTGACTGCAAGACAACACAGTAAAAAAATAGTAACTTAATAACACCCCATTAGTAAATATAAGTAGCTATTATCTGAACAGATTCTGAATATATTATAAATATATTACAAACATTTCACAAATATATTGCAAATACATGACAAATATATTACAAAGATTTGACAAATTTATAACAAATATATCACATATTACAAGTACATTACCAATATATTACAAATATATCACATATTACAAGTATATTACCAATATATTACAAATACATGACAAATGTATTACAAACATATTAAAAATATATTACCAACATATTACAAACAGTTGTTCATAATTATTACAAGGGAAAGATATGAGGAAATGTGTCCCTATTTATTTGTGTGATTGCAAACTAAGCTGAAAACTCACTGTTTCAGTTTCCCGAAATTATGTGAATACTTATGTGAATACTTATGTGAATACTTATGTGAATAATTATGTGAATACTTATGTGAATACTTATGTGAACACATATGTGAATACTTATGTGAATACATATGTGAATACATATGTGAATACTTATGTGAATACTGATGTGAATAGTTATGTGAATACTTACACACCCATAACTGTTCATCTTGGTGAAAAGGTACTAATAAAACTTCCTAGTATATACTCTATCGTTGTTGAAAAGCAAGAGCATCGCAGACAGCAACCTCGCTGCCTTCAAAGTTCATTAAAACCATAACGGAAAGTTGACACAATGTGGCGACATTTCTAGCTGTGTGATGCGCGTTTGCAATACTGCAGTTGGATTTTAAAAAGGGCAACATGTCAGAAAGGATCCTCCGACATCATCCAGGCAAAAAATGAAATAATTATGATGATGATATAACTTCAGATTTTAAAGTTATTATGAAGATGATGTGACTTCACATTTTAAAGTTATTATGAAGATGATGTGACTTCAGATTTTAAAGTTATTATGAAGATGATATAACTTCAGATTTTAAAGTTATTATGAAGATGATGTGACTTCACATTTTAAAGTTATTATGAAGATGATGTGACTTCAGATTTTAAAGTTATTATGAAAATGATATAACTTCAGATTTTAAAGTTATTATGAAGATGATGTGACTTCACATTTTAAAGTTATTATGAAGATGATGTGACTTCACATTATAAAGTTATTATGAAGATGATGTGACTTCACATTTTAAAGTTATTATCAAGATGATATAACTTCAGATTTTAAAGTTATTATGAAGATGATGTGACTTCAGATTTTAAAGTTATTATAAAGATGATGTGACTTCAGATTTTAAAGTTATTATGAAGATGATATAACTTCAGATTTTAAAGTTATTATGAAGATGATGTGACTTCAGATTTTAAAGTTATTATGAAGATGATGTGACTTCACATTTTAAAGTTATTATGAAGATGATGTGACTTCACATTTTAAAGTTATTATCAAGATGATGTGACTTCACATTTTAAAGTTATTATGAAGATGATGTGACTTCAGATTTTAAAGTTATTATGAAGATGATATAACTTCAGATTTTAAAGTTATTATGAAGATGATATAACTTCAGATTTTAAAGTTATTATGAAGATGATGTGACTTCAGATTTTAAAGTTATTATGAAGATGATGTGACTTCACATTTTAAAGTTATTATGAAGATGATGTGACTTCAGATTTTAAAGTTATTATGAAGATGATATAACTTCAGATTTTAAAGTTATTATGAAGATGATGTGACTTCACATTTTAAAGTTATTATGAAGATGATATAACTTCAGATTTTAAAGTTATTATGAAGATGATGTGACTTCACATTTTAAAGTTATTATGAAGATGATGTGACTTCACATTATAAAGTTATTATGAAGATGATGTGACTTCACATTTTAAAGTTATTATCAAGATGATATAACTTCAGATTTTAAAGTTATTATGAAGATGATGTGACTTCACATTTTAAAGTTATTATGAAGATGATGTGACTTCACATTTTAGAGTTATTATGAAGATGATGTGACTTCACATTATAAAGTTATTATGAAGATGATGTGACTTCAGATTTTAAAGTTATTATGAAGATGATGTGACTTCACACTTTAAAGTTATTATGAAGATGATGTGACTTCACATTTTAAAGTTATTATGAAGATGATGTGACTTCACATTTTAAAGTTATTATGAAGATGATGTGACTTCAGATTTTAAAGTTATTATGAAGATGATGTGACTTCACATTTTAAAGTTATTATGAAGATGATGTGACTTCAGATTTTAAAGTTATTATGAAGATGATATAACTTCAGATTTTAAAGTTATTATGAAGATGATGTGACTTCACATTTTAAAGTTATTATGAAGATGATATAACTTCACATTTTAAAGTTATTATGAAGATGATGTGACTTCACATTTTAAAGTTATTATGAAGATGATGTGACTTCAGATTTTAAAGTTATTATGAAGATGATGTGACTTCACATTTTAAAGTTATTATGAAGATGATGTGACTTCACATTTTAAAGTTATTATGAAGATGATGTGACTTCAGATTTTAAAGTTATTATGAAGATGATATAACTTCAGATTTTAAAGTTATTATGAAGATGATGTGACTTCAGATTTTAAAGTTATTATGAAGATGATGTGACTTCAGATTTTAAAGTTATTATGAAGATGATATAACTTCAGATTTTAAAGTTATTATGAAGATGATGTGACTTCACATTTTAAAGTTATTATGAAGATGATATAACTTCACATTTTAAAGTTATTATGAAGATGATGTGACTTCACATTTTAAAGTTATTATGAAGATGATGTGACTTCACATTTTAAAGTTATTATGAAGATGATGTGACTTCAGATTTTAAAGTTATTATGAAGATGATATAACTTCAGATTTTAAAGTTATTATGAAGATGATGTGACTTCACATTTTAAAGTTATTATGAAGATGATATAACTTCACATTTTAAAGTTATTATGAAGATGATGTGACTTCAGATTTTAAAGTTATGAAGATGATATAACTTCAGATTTTAAAGTTATTATGAAGATGATGTGACTTCACATTTTAAAGTTATTATGAAGATGATGTGACTTCACATTTTAAAGTTATTATGAAGATGATGTGACTTCAGATTTTAAAGTTATTATGAAGATGATGTGACTTCACATTTTAAAGTTATTATGAAGATGATGTGACTTCAGATTTTAAAGTTATTATGAAGATGATATAACTTCAGATTTTAAAGTTATTATGAAGATGATGTGACTTCACATTTTAAAGTTATTATGAAGATGATATAACTTCACATTTTAAAGTTATTATGAAGATGATGTGACTTCACATTTTAAAGTTATTATGAAGATGATGTGACTTCACATTTTAAAGTTATTATGAAGATGATGTGACTTCACATTTTAAAGTTATTATGAAGATGATATAACTTCAGATTTTAAAGTTATTATGAAGATGATGTGA
Source organism: Watersipora subatra (assembly GCF_963576615.1). NCBI lineage: Eukaryota > Metazoa > Bryozoa > Gymnolaemata > Cheilostomatida > Watersiporidae > Watersipora > Watersipora subatra. The sequence goes on along the minus strand of NC_088708.1, from coordinate 30,705,864 downwards.
CTTCAGATTTTAAAGTTATTATGAAGATGATATAACTTCAGATTTTAAAGTTATTATGAAGATGATATAACTTCAGATTTTAAAGTTATTATGAAGATGATGTGACTTCAGATTTTAAAGTTATTATGAAGATGATGTGACTTCACATTTTAAAGTTATTATGAAGATGATGTGACTTCAGATTTTAAAGTTATTATGAAGATGATATAACTTCAGATTTTAAAGTTATTATGAAGATGATGTGACTTCACATTTTAAAGTTATTATGAAGATGATATAACTTCACATTTTAAAGTTATTATGAAGATGATGTGACTTCACATTTTAAAGTTATTATGAAGATGATGTGACTTCACACTTTAAAGTTATTATGAAGATGATGTGACTTCACATTTTAAAGTTATTATGAAGATGATGTGACTTCACATTTTAAAGTTATTATGAAAATGATGTGACTTCACATTTTAAAGTTATTATGAAGATGATGTGACTTCACATTTTAGAGTTATTATGAAGATGATGTGACTTCACACTTTAAAGTTATTATGAAGATGATATGACTTCACATTTTAAACTTATTATGAAGATGATGTGACTTCACATTTTAAAGTTATTATGAAGATGATATAACTTCAGATTTTAAAGTTATTATGAAGATGATGTGACTTCACATTTTAAAGTTATTATGAAGATGATGTGACTTCACATTATAAAGTTATTATGAAGATGATGTGACTTCACATTTTAAAGTTATTATCAAGATGATATAACTTCAGATTTTAAAGTTATTATGAAGATGATGTGACTTCACATTTTAAAGTTATTATGAAGATGATGTGACTTCACATTTTAGAGTTATTATGAAGATGATGTGACTTCACATTATAAAGTTATTATGAAGATGATGTGACTTCAGATTTTAAAGTTATTATGAAGATGATGTGACTTCACACTTTAAAGTTATTATGAAGATGATGTGACTTCACATTTTAAAGTTATTATGAAGATGATGTGACTTCAGATTTTAAAGTTATTATGAAGATGATGTGACTTCAGATTTTAAAGTTATTATGAAGATGATATAACTTCAGATTTTAAAGTTATTATGAAGATGATATAACTTCAGATTTTAAAGTTATTATGAAGATGATGTGACTTCAGATTTTAAAGTTATTATGAAGATGATGTGACTTCACATTTTAAAGTTATTATGAAGATGATGTGACTTCAGATTTTAAAGTTATTATGAAGATGATATAACTTCAGATTTTAAAGTTATTATGAAGATGATGTGACTTCACATTTTAAAGTTATTATGAAGATGATATAACTTCACATTTTAAAGTTATTATGAAGATGATGTGACTTCACATTTTAAAGTTATTATGAAGATGATGTGACTTCACATTTTAAAGTTATTATGAAGATGATGTGACTTCACATTTTAAAGTTATTATGAAGATGATGTGACTTCACATTTTAAAGTTATTATGAAGATGATGTGACTTCACATTTTAAAGTTATTATGAAGATGATGTGACTTCACATTTTAGAGTTATTATGAAGATGATGTGACTTCACACTTTAAAGTTATTATGAAGATGATATGACTTCACATTTTAAACTTATTATGAAGATGATGTGACTTCACATTTTAAAGTTATTATGAAGATGATATAACTTCACATTTTAAAGTTATTATGAAGATGATGTGACTTCACATTTTAAAGTTATTATGAAGATGATGTGACTTCACATTATAAAGTTATTATGAAGATGATGTGACTTCACATTTTAAAGTTATTATGAAGATGATGTGACTTCAGATTTTAAAGTTATTATGAAGATGATATAACTTCAGATTTTAAAGTTATTATGAAGATGATGTGACTTCAGATTTTAAAGTTATTATGAAGATGATGTGACTTCAGATTTTAAAGTTATTATGAAGATGATATAACTTCAGATTTTAAAGTTATTATGAAGATGATGTGACTTCACATTTTAAAGTTATTATGAAGATGATATAACTTCACATTTTAAAGTTATTATGAAGATGATGTGACTTCACATTTTAAAGTTATTATGAAGATGATGTGACTTCACATTTTAAAGTTATTATGAAGATGATGTGACTTCAGATTTTAAAGTTATTATGAAGATGATATAACTTCAGATTTTAAAGTTATTATGAAGATGATGTGACTTCACATTTTAAAGTTATTATGAAGATGATATAACTTCACATTTTAAAGTTATTATGAAGATGATGTGACTTCAGATTTTAAAGTTATGAAGATGATATAACTTCAGATTTTAAAGTTATTATGAAGATGATGTGACTTCACATTTTAAAGTTATTATGAAGATGATGTGACTTCACATTTTAAAGTTATTATGAAGATGATGTGACTTCAGATTTTAAAGTTATTATGAAGATGATGTGACTTCACATTTTAAAGTTATTATGAAGATGATGTGACTTCAGATTTTAAAGTTATTATGAAGATGATATAACTTCAGATTTTAAAGTTATTATGAAGATGATGTGACTTCACATTTTAAAGTTATTATGAAGATGATATAACTTCACATTTTAAAGTTATTATGAAGATGATGTGACTTCACATTTTAAAGTTATTATGAAGATGATGTGACTTCACATTTTAAAGTTATTATGAAGATGATGTGACTTCACATTTTAAAGTTATTATGAAGATGATGTGACTTCACATTTTAAAGTTATTATGAAGATGATGTGACTTCACATTTTAAAGTTATTATGAAGATGATGTGACTTCACATTTTAGAGTTATTATGAAGATGATGTGACTTCACACTTTAAAGTTATTATGAAGATGATATGACTTCACATTTTAAACTTATTATGAAGATGATGTGACTTCACATTTTAAAGTTATTATGAAGATGATATAACTTCACATTTTAAAGTTATTATGAAGATGATGTGACTTCACATTTTAAAGTTATTATGAAGATGATGTGACTTCACATTATAAAGTTATTATGAAGATGATGTGACTTCACATTTTAAAGTTATTATGAAGATGATGTGACTTCAGATTTTAAAGTTATTATGAAGATGATATAACTTCAGATTTTAAAGTTATCATGAAGATGATGTGACTTCAGATTTTAAAGTTATTATGAAGATGATGTGACTTCAGATTTTAAAGTTATTATGAAGATGATATAACTTCAGATTTTAAAGTTATTATGAAGATGATGTGACTTCACATTTTAAAGTTATTATGAAGATGATATAACTTCACATTTTAAAGTTATTATGAAGATGATGTGACTTCAGATTTTAAAGTTATGAAGATGATATAACTTCAGATTTTAAAGTTATTATGAAGATGATGTGACTTCACATTTTAAAGTTATTATGAAGATGATGTGACTTCACATTTTAAAGTTATTATGAAGATGATGTGACTTCACATTTTAAAGTTATTATGAAGATGATGTGACTTCACATTTTAGAGTTATTATGAAGATGATGTGACTTCACACTTTAAAGTTATTATGAAGATGATATGACTTCACATTTTAAACTTATTATGAAGATGATGTGACTTCACATTTTAAAGTTATTATGAAGATGATGTGACTTCACGTTTTAAAGTTATTATGAAGATGATATGAATTCACATTTTAAAGTTATTATGAAGATGATGTGACTTCACATTTTAGAGTTATTATGAAGATGATGTGACTTCACATTTTAAAGTTATTATGAAGATGATATGACTTCACATTTTAAACTTATTATGAAGATGATATGACTTCACATTTTAAAGTTATTATGAAGATGATATGACTTCACATTTTAAACTTATTATGAAGATGATATGACTTCACATTTTAAAGTTATTATGAAGATGATGTGATTTCACGTTTTAAAGTTATTATGAAGATGATATGAATTCACATTTTAAAGTTATTATGAAGATGATGTGACTTCACATTTTAAAGGTTTCACAGACAAACGCATAAAGCAAGGACTACAACCATGGAGCATAACAATAGATATACCTCATTAAGAAAGTCAAATGCTCTGGACTTTCGATAATCAGTAGAAGTTGCGCAGAGATAGACGATTCCTCCTTGCACCAACACATGGAATAAGTAGCTGTAAGCAATACACACACATTATGCCATAAAGTAGTAGCACAAAACACCTTGGTGTAAAAATAAATATGGAACAGTGAAGTTTAATATGGATAGCTGGACTGACGGCTATATTTTTACACTCGGTGATCAGAAGATATAATAACATATTAATATATAATTTATACAAATTAATAATTTGTATAAATTTAAAATTGCCGATTTAAAATTATACTGTATATATATATGCTATAGAAAGTATAATCATAAACAGAGATGAAATGGATGAGATGATAATGGCCAACGAGCGTTGTTAAGAAGATATATGACTAAGATAAAATCATGTAAGTTATCATGTCTGTTAGAAAAGCTAGTTTAAAGTAGAGAATAAAACATTCAACTTTAATGAAAAAGCCAGAAATTTCACATTTCTGCGCCTACCAATAACAAAAGTAGATATCCTCCGCCTCTGGTATCAGGTGGTATCAAGTGACAACCAATTAAACCTTATCTAATCTTGAGGAAAATATTTATCTTTTGTTTGCGAATAACTCGCCATGATAACAAGATAGAATCTACTGTACAAAGTAATTGTTGCCTTACAATGGTACTTTACCACTGACACTCAGCCAAGAAATATTTTTCTAGAAAAGTCTACCAAATTTAGAGAAAACTTGCTTTACTTACTGTTCAGAGCCATTGTAGGAAGTATGAGAATTGGTGGAAGTTTTTATATTCTGCAACATGGACTCCGCTGCAGCATCAAAGTTTCCACCGGTGTCCCTCTGGGAAGAGCAGAGGATTGTCGGCCCGCGAGATACAGAGCAATAGAGAACCCCAGCCATTTTTAGAATCTCTTATCGCTGAGAAGTTTATGCTCTTTTCATAACAAGTCAGCTAAAGGTGAAGAGGTTATAAGATAAAGTACATTCATACATGGACGTTGAGGAAATTGTGAAGCAAAGAGATAAGATTAATAGGCAAGGAATGGTGACTATGATAAGAATTGTTCATGAGTGTTCTCGCAAACTAGCGTCAAACATCGAACACCTACGAATGATAACGATTCGTGAAGCTTTATAATACCAATAAATAGATAAGAAACAAGAAAATATTAATAGAAATGAAAATTGCATACATGCGAAACACCCAAAAACCCATCTAACCAGCAACTGTTCAAACTAACCGAGCTCCACCAATATGCATCTCCACAGCCATAGCAGAAGGCTCTATGCAAGTTTAAGGGTAGACAACCATACCGACAGCAATGATGAAAAGAAACATTAGTTCTACATTTACAAAGAGAAACAACTACGAATTTGCTACTGCTAGTTGCTAACACTCACCATTTAAAACTATTTCTTGTTTTCAATCTTTCGATACAGTCAGATCTCGACATATGAAGTTAATTTGTCTCAAAACGTGCTTACTGTACCAAAATTGTCGTATATCGAGGCAAATGTTCTTAAAAGATTACCCTGTATTTCCTTCACTTTCTCACAGCTCAAAAGCCTATGATAACGATAAATACTTCACCTAGTACACAGCAATAAAATATACATTATATAAAACTGTGTAACAATAAAAACTAAAATAAGGTAGTAATTACTAAATATAAGTTTCTACTGCTACTTTACCTTCAAAATGAAAAGAACTGTAGTGTAGGTTCAGAAGTAGGATGGTGATAGAGATTCACAGCATAATTTACTCCAATGAGATAAAGTGTAAACGTAGGCCATTGATATTTTCCTTTTAATCTTTACCAGCCTCCAGTTCAACAATCATATATTGAGGTTTAACTGTGTATGTGTGCTTTATTTTATCAATTAGCAAAAATATGACATTAGGCAATAAACACATGTATTTAAAATATTGATCAAATGAAAAAATGAAAGTTTCAATTTTTACATAAGCAAGGTATGATGAAGCCCACACGCGCAGTCGCACTGCAGCTAGTCGAGGCGCTGGGTCCACAGCGCCCACACTGTAGAATGTTAACTGAAGCTACGTTGTTGTCCACGAGTTTAGACAGTGTTAAGAATGGTTAAACTAAAATACTAAATGGCGCATTGAAATGGCCACAAGTTGCCTTCCATACTTATCAAACTAACAACATGCGGAATAAACGAAGTTATTCTGTCAGCTGAAAGTTACTTTGATAACCACAACTAACAACTAAAAAACATTGTGAAGGTCTACATAGTGAGCCAAAGCTATTGCAGATGACAGGACAACAAGGCCAGCGACTACAAACTAGGTTAATTAGAGAGCTTGGCATTATCATGAAGTAAACAATTCAACTATGGGTGATGTCATAGATATAGTGCAGCAAAGGTAAATAAAAGCATGAGTAATCTCAGTGTTGCCATCCTACTCCCTCCTCTAAAAGCTAAGCGAGCTGCTCTGTAACTGAATACTTACGTACCGTAATTATATACCACATCTTCTCAATCTCACTCAACCTTACAGCATAACATTCACCACAGTTACACAGTAGGAACAACAATTGAGAGAGGAAATTTGCTGCTACGCAATGTAAATGTTATGCTAGCTTTTTGCTATGCAAAGCTAGGCAACATGTCCTTCCTTAAACTGGTTTGTCTGCGAAAAGGCATGACTGAGTGGCTCCACTGAAATTGACACAAGTAAATGAGTTTGAATGCTATTCCAAATAGTTTCAGTAACAAATGAACATGACTATTTCATCTTTTTTTCCTTTATCAAAACATATAAAAAATTTATCATAATAAAAAATTTGTTTGAAAATACAAAAAAGAAAGTCGTTTTTAGAAGGTGTCAAATCAAATGACAAATCAACTTTAACGATGACTTCACTGACAAATCAATGCAGGGAAGTAATGGCTGTATCAATTAAAATGCACTATGCAACTAATCTTATGACTTTTAACTGGCCACAAATTCATATAAAACAGACAGTTTATTCACTTGAAAACCTGCAGAAGCGTACAATATTTTTTTGAGACCAGTGCAATTCATATGAAAAATGGAATAAAAGCAACTTTGTGTTTATGAAAAAGCCCTCAATTTGAGATTCAAATGACATAGACAAATATGATCATCTGTACAACTAGAATTATGATAAACCTATTAGAAACAACAAGTACACCAGCAATATATATTGTCTAGTAGCCAAAATGGATTGTTACAATATTGAGCCTCTTCATACTTTGTTTAACGAGACTGTAATTACTACTATCATCGTCGCCAAAATAATTCAATCCCACACCATCATTGACTTTTTGCTAATAAACATATACTGTATATTAAAATAGCAGCTGAAAAAATGTTACCGCAGGTATTCACAATAAAAAGTAAGAAAAACTCCGACATTATTAATGATAAAACTTTTTCAACCAGTGTTTCAAAATTTAATAAAGAATAATCGTTGTGACTGGTCACTCTAATATCTAGATATATTGCATGTTGAAAACCTACAAGACCTTTCATAAGTCTGAAAACTTGACAAACTGAGGAGGCATTAGCAAATCTCTCATGGCATTGATGATAAGTGACATGACATGGCTCATTTTTAGTAATGCATAGTCACTCTTGTCTCTGCCTTCACCAACCTTATTTTATGACCATATACAACCTATTGTTGTTTTTAAATGTGAATAGCTACCTGTAAACATCCATATGAACGTATGAATTTTAAAGGTTTATAGTCCGAACCTCGACTGGTTTGAAACTCGACGAGTTTGAATATCGACAACGGTTGGTCCAATCTCGACAGCAGTTTTACTATTTTACCATCTACTATTTTCATAATAAATGAGCGATTTATATGTAAAAGATTTATTTGCGCAAAAATATCTTGTGATCCATTTGATGCAGCACTCCCCAGCTTTTGTAGGCCTAACAATATTTTGCCCAACCTAAATATAGAACGAATGCTAAAACAAGTAACAATCATAAATATGGTTGACTGTTAAGCTAGCAAAATGTTTTATTTGAAATCTAAACTTCAGTGAGTAGCTTTGATTGTTATTTTTTGAAGTGAGGATAGAACTGCAAAAAGACATTTATTATTTGTTGAAGATTAAATTATTGTAAAACTGCATCAGCTTTTGTCGATGTTCGGACCAACCTTTGTCTAGATTCGGACCAACCTCTGTCGAGATTGGGACTTGTCTAGGTTCGGACTTGTCGATGTTGGGACTGTTTTCCATTTTAAATTATTTCTAACCATGTAGAGGTTACTGGTGTTCTGACTTTCGAAACCAATGAATTGCCTTTATTCAAACTTGGTTAAACATACATTTATTAGTACATTGCCTAAAGATGTTTTCACCAATAAGTGACGAGTTAAATTTTGGGCCTTTAGACAAATAATCGCATAAAAACTAGTTGTGTCATCACTAAATGGCTAGGTACATACCTGCCAACTCTCACGCATTGGGCGTGAGACTCACGCAAACACCCCAAAGAAAAAATGGAAATGCGTGAGAAATGCGTGAGATTTTTGCCCCAATTTCCACTATTTTATATATACTATCATTGATACATCAATTGCCCCAAAACCAAATCTCACGCATTGCCCCACTCTTGGGTTGGCAGGTCTGGCTAGGTAATGACAAAATCATCAAATGGCTAGAAGGCAGCTGCCTGTACATGGCACTAAATGCGTTTTCACAAAGAAAGTTGACAAATAGTAAAGGCTTATAGAAGTATCAGCGAGTGTCTAACTTGCTTTGCGGATAGAGCACGCGCTCTCACAAAGTGAACCTCCAGGTGTAATGCCCTAATGCGTTCAACCAAAGGAATAGCTGTCAAATGCTATTTTACCTATACTATAGTTTTGTTAAAACAGCAACCTAGGTGTTGCATTCTAAAATGCAAAGTATTAAAAATATCTTATTACATTGAATGAAACTAGTAAAACTACACGATTTTAAAAAACTTCAGTGTGGCGTATACTTGATAGCAGATACTTGACTCTTAAACTCCGCTTAAACATCACACGACAGAGGAAAATGGCTAAAATATTCACAACAAAAACGAATAGTTTTGCCAGACAATATAACACCCTTGTTTATACACTAATAAATTAGCAATTGCTAATAAATTAATATTACTCGTCTTACAGGTAGGCGGAATTGATGGTTCAGTTATGAATCGCGCATTCCAAATGTTTAGCTGCGTGAAGGGCGTTTCGAAAGACTTCCTTTCAGAAACGGAAACGGTATTGCTTGTAACCAACGATATACAACCCCTACTATACTGGGGTTTAAAATTTTATATCATTGTTGTAACTAATATAAAGACTAGCTTTAGTTCTAAATAGGGACAAAAAGTAAACGAATAGAATTTCGATGTTGCATCAGGATCAGCGTCGTATAGGGATATATATCAGTGTCCCAATACGACACTGATTAGGCTTGGTGTAGATACGTTTTTACCGCATGTACCAGTACGAAATTGTACCGAGTCCGTTTCCCTCGTTTTGCAAAAGCAGCTATTGTCCGCACTTTGTACCCTTTGCAAAAAGATTTGCTGTTAAGTCATTTGATGTACCACAAACTTTCGTAGACATAGCACCCATACACAGCATTTACAATCGTATTATTTATATATACATAAATATATTTAAAAGCTTATAATAGACAATGCTACATATAAGAAATAGAAACATTCTAGAATTGATGCCGTTTTAAAATATTTCTTATTTCTACAAATATTTTTCTCATCTTTTAAGCTTTACTGATTGCTGTTAAAATGCATATTTGTGTACGAGAAAGCCATAATAAAAAAGTCACAAAAAATCCGTAACAAAAATAAATGCTTGTTGGTTTTTATTGTTTATAACCCCAACGTTACGTCAACTCAGAGGTTCAAAAGAAAAAAGCTTATTATATACACTCGTAAATTTATGCTTATTACAACAAGAAAGATTTTAAAACGATTGTATATTCCAATTAACGATATTGTTAAGCTATCCATTAGATGTGCTGTAATAATCGTGTTGCAGTGGCACGTACGGGTCATGACACAGAATAATTATTTGGGAATCTTCTAAAATAGTTTTCCTCAGTACTGCTACCCATACCTGCCAACTCTCACGCATTGGGCGTGAGACTCACGCAATCACCCCAAAGAAAAAATGAAAATGCGTGAGAAATGCGTGAGATTTTTGCCCCAATTTCCACAATTTTATATATACTATCATTGATACATCAATTGCCCCAAAACCAAATCTCACGCATTGCCCCACTCTTGGGTTGGCAGGTCTGCTGCTACCTTAAACCATTCAGTTCAAAGTTGACCGTTAGAAGAATTAATTTTCGGCCCTGTTTGACATTTTACTTTGAATAAGTCATACAGTAACTCTGACTTCTAGAAATCAGATACCTCTGTGCTCATGTTCCTTTATGGCCTGTCTGACTCCATTCACTCTTTAATTTCACGTCAGACTCTGGCGTCCCAGCTGAGTACAACCTTTATAATACCAATCTGGAAGTTGTGGATAGCTTTAAATATTTGGGCGTGATTATTACAAATACATTGAGCTGGGACCACCATATAACATCGATTTGTACCAAAGCATTACAAACCTTGGGAATGATAAAACGGGTTCTTTTTAATGCTCCTAATAAAGTAAAGAAAATCGCATATTTGACTTTATGTAGACCCGCCTTGGAGTACGCTTGTGAGGTCTGGGACCCTTTTTTAGTCAAACACATATCTCAAATTGAATTTATACAAAGAAGAGCCGTGAGATTTATATGTAATTTGAAAGGAGTTGCTAGTGTAACGGAAGCTCGAGAGAATATCCAGTTGGAAGTTTTAGAGATCAGAAGAAAACGAGCAAGACTCAACCTTTTAATAAACATTTTATCTAATAGCACACACTCAGCGCTAATTGAAAGTTTTAATTTTTTAATGTCCCAACCACACCAGTATGACACCAGATCATCTCGGTCTAACGCTCCAAAGGCAATCGCCTGCAACACAAACACATATTTTAACAGCTTCATTCCACGAACTTCTCGGGATATTAGATTGGGAGATCATTAGAACAGGAAAGTTTTATTAATTGATGTTTTAAATTCACTTGTTCAAATAGATAAATTTTTATTCTTATACAATCTATGCAAACGGTCTCCACTTCCTCCTTTTGAGGTCTCGAGACTCTTTTTAATCAGAATCAGAATCAGAAACTCTGTTTCTGGAATGTTTCATCAGTTGCTCAAGTTACCTTCACCCACCTGCTTCAAATGTTTTTATGTTACCTCTATCTTGGAAGTTTTCACCTATGTGTTTACACAATACTTAAGACCACACCCTTCAACCAAGGAGTTGGATTACAATATCTTCTGAGCTGACCTGAAACTCTCTATTAAAACTACACAAATAATGAGACAACAGTAATTAAACTAAATTGCGACGACATTTTGACAGAACAACTACAAATCTTTGTTACAAATGGCAATTCTACATTAATTGATTTCAATGCGTTCAGTCTAGTCTCTAGTAGCAAAATAAAACATTCTTTATGGGAAGACCATCACACATCAGACTCACAAGATACTTATTTAAATTACTTCTACATCAGACACTGCCTCATGTGAGACTAAAGAGAATTTTACAGTAGCATATTTCATAGCGACAATTGCAGAATATTTAGGTACAAATAACATGACCTGCGACCTATTTGTCAGAACAAGCGGGCATTAATGATATGTTTCAAAGTTTTTTATTGCAAATCTCTTATTAAATTTACAAAAGCTTTGCCACTCATGGGAACTTGTAAAAATTTCATAAAATATCGGAAGACATCTGTCACCCTTTCACCTTTTATCTTCATGTTTGTATCTTGATTTTTAGGATGGCAATGGCAGTGAGTAGCTTTGGAAAAAAATATAGAACAAGCTGAAGTTGGTTGAAAAAAAGCATACATGCCTTTTGGTTGACTGGATAGCAAGCACTTTAGGAAATTCCAACACTCAATTTGCTGCAATGTAAGTTGTTTTGTTGCCAATAAATAGAAGATCGCTAAATATACTAAGAACTCTGTTAAACGGGGTGTACAGTCAAACTTAGACGAAGTTACTCCAATCTGATATTTGCTTCTGATGTCGAAACTGTCAAATGCTGGATCAAATATTTGTAAAAGGAAGTGTGGTATTTCGTTTAATTTGTTCCGCTGCTCAGCAATTTAATAATAAATATTTCATGTAATTACATGTAACGTTAATATTATTGTATTCTATGATTGCATGCAAAATTCAAAAGTAAAAAAATAAATATGTATAAAGCTAAATAAAGTTATAATTGATAAACAGAGTTTTTTGTCACTTTGCCTTAACACTAAAGATGGGTGAAATGAAATTATGCCTCGGCAACTTACAAAATGTTTTGTTATTGATCATTTTATTAGTAAAAAGCACATTGCCTTCTTCCTATTCTTACCGGTGTTATGGTCAGTACTAGTCTTCTCTGGATTCACGGCTTTAAAACTAAAAAAGGAAGGTATGAAGTGCTGCTTAGTATCATTTTAATACCGTGAAACCAAACTATGTGAAGAAAAGCCTTTGAACATCGTATGTTGAAAATTACTTTGTAGGTTGAGACAATTTGCACACATTTTAGGACGTGTTTCAAAACAATATGCTTGATGAGCTGATCATAGTTAATGCTTAGCTATAATAGCGAAGATCACATTTCTTTGATGCTTGCTATTCACAAATATATGTATGGAATAAACAACCCTGTATTCTAGGGATTCAATGATCGGAAGTACCTTGAAAAGCAGGCGTGTCAAACACGTGGCGATTGGTGTCGGTTCACTTGCACTACTCTGGGGCACCAGGAAGGCTCTAGCAATGATACATAATAGAAGAACTGTCCAATCAAACAGTCAGATAAAGAGATCAGCATCTAAGCCTGATACGGCCATGGCGCAATCACACGGCCCAAAAAACCCTGGTGTGAATAAACAGTTCTTCAAGGAACTCCTCGAGCTGCTCAAGATTTTAATTCCTGGATTCTGGTCAAAAGAAAATGCAATTTTAACAGCTCATACATGCTCGCTCGTAATACGCACTTTCCTTTCTATCTATGTTGCAAGGTTAGATGGTAAAATCGTCAAAACAATCGTTCAAAAGGATGCTAAGAAATTTATTTGGAGACTTTCATTATGGGTTGCCATAGCGATTCCGGCTACATTTATCAACAGCCTAATTCGATATTTAGAGAATAAGTTAGGGCTGGCTTTGCGAACAAGGCTAGTTGATCATGCCTATGAACTCTACTTTACAAATAAAACGTATTATCGAGTGTCTAACCTGGATGGAAGACTTGCTAATGTTGACCAATGTTTGACTGAGGACATAACGACCTTTACTCAATCCGTTTCCCACCTCTATTCACACCTCACCAAACCTTTCTTGGACGTTGCTCTCATGGGCTACACCCTCAGTAGCTTAGCATCTAGTAGAGGTGCTGACTCAACAGTTCCTACAGTACTCGCTGCTGGTGTTATCGTTGTCACTTTTAGGGTGAGTACATATTGATCTTGAGTCAATGCTACATTGTAAAATCTAATATTTTTGTGTCGCAATCACAAGCTGTGTGTTTGTAAAGCTGCAATTATAGCTACACGTATTGCTAGCTCTTCACTGAACAGTACATGAAACTCTGTTGGAGAAAGAGCAGATACTGAAACAATTTAAAAGGCTTCCTGTTTGTTTTTCATTTTTTCAGTAAGGCTGTCACATGTGAGCTGATTGTTAGTTATTGTTTAGTTATGGTTCTTAGTTTCCATGCTTCAATTCGGTTTGGAGTTGCTTCCACTCCAAATCATACTCCAAATCTCCAAATGGATTCGACACCATTTTGCTTTGCTAAATTTGTGCAAAGGCATTCACTGTGAGAGCACTTTGACACTATAGAAACGCTCATGGCTGATGGATCTGAATTGATAATACTCCGCTAAGCTTTTCCCGGTGGAGGTAAAAACAATTTAACATACAACCACATAGGTTTTTGCTACGAAAACGTTCTACTGCTTCTCACTACTTTTTCTGTGTGACCTTTTTGTCTTTACATTAACATTCCCATGTCAAGGTTGGGTTGCTCGTACCGTATGAGGATGGCAAAATAATTACCTTTCAGTGCAACTAGTTGACTATGATGGAATTAAAAAGAAATCGTGACTCGAAAGCGAGTCTGCTTTAACAAGTTTTGGTTTTGAGGGATACATCTTGAATCCTGGACAGATCTATAATGCAACTCCAAGTCGTTGAAATAGTAAGGTATGAATTCATCGACAGCGGGCAACTCCGAACCGATTCGAAGCATGGTTACACTGTGTATGTTTTTAACTCAGGCCTATTCAAGTGCTCAGCTTTTTACGGTTTTACTTCACTCATTATAATTGACAGATATTAGCTAGGAGTATATTTATGGTAAGGACATATCCTTCGTATGATTTTTGCAGCTGCTTCGAGCGCTCTCTCCTAGGTTTGGCAGTTTGGTAGCAGAGGAGTCCAGACTCAAAGGATCCCTTCGCTATGTGCACTCTCGGGTGATAGCTAATGCTGAGGAAATTGCATTTTATGGTGGTCGAAAGGTAAGCCCAAGATGGTTTCAGCATTCATCCTTGTACAGTGCACCCTCAGGATACGGTTTTGATCCGTTCCAGGGTTGTCGTCATATGGTGAAAAAATCGTATGTAGGGGTATAGAAACCATAGTAATTATGTAATGCAAACATCCCGCGGTAAAAATCGTCAAAATTTTGTATAAGTGCTGTACATTGTAAAAATTAGTACCAAAATAGTATGTTAACCTTAGTAACTATAGTTACCTGCAGTAACTTTATTTTATTCAGTGTATTTAGTGGTTATGATCTGCAATAAAATGTAACATTCTAATATACCGTAGAAAGTTCTTACCTTCAAGACAGATTTATGTATAACATAAACTTTGAATTCACCTCAAATAAGTTTGAGGTGAATTAAACTTTACTAAACAAACACACTTAAACCTAAGCTGTAGTGTGTATTTTTAACTATTTCACTGAATTTCAACTTTTTATCAGTAAAATTTTATCACCTATCAGTTTTTGTTTTCGCTTTCACTATAACTTTTAACGGACCTGTTTAAAACATTTTTCAACCTAATTCGGCAAGAAGCCCGAATGATGCTGTTTTCGTTATGAAGTGGAATTTTGTTAGCAGGTTAAAAGCAGCTGTCTGACCTCTGATCTCTCTTTGAAGAGATCGCAACTCCAACTTTGCTACTGGTTTAACGGGAAGATATTACCGTTTTACACATGAAAGTTGCTGAACTCAGAGAAATCCGGTAATCACGTCTCTTTCAGGCGTTGTGATGTTTTCGGCGAACAACATTTTGGCGTCGTTATAATTGTTACTTACATAATAAGCACACCGACTGCAAAATTTGAACTCGGGCGAAAGTTTTGTTGAATTCGTATGGTTAAATAAAGATTTGTATGGTGAGATGAAAAACTCATCATTTTCTACTTCGTAAGGTGAAAAAGTCGTATATGAGGGTAATCGTATTCTGAGGGTGCGCTGTATAATAAACTGGGGTTTACCTACTCTCCCTGCGCATAATCGTCTTGCATGAATCTTTTTTATATTCTATTTTAGCTTATACCTATCTTCTTTTTATTAGTAAACCCATTTTAGCTGCAGTCACATTTATTCATCGAATAATATTTCTCAACAGTACATAAAATTGAACGGAAATTATTCACCTGTCTTTTAGCCAGAGGAAGGGATACTACGAGAGAGTTTCTCTGCGCTTGCCAAACAGATGGAGCTGCTCTTTTCGAAACGACTCTGGTACATCATGTTTGAACAGTTTCTTATGAAGTATGTCTGGAGTGCCGCTGGCCTCGTTATGGTCGCACATCCTATACTCACAACAGAGAATGCAATAAAGCCTGATGGTATGTCTCATCCACTTGTACTTCCCACTCTGGACAATGGCTGAGATGGCTGTAATATAATAGACAAATTTCCTATTGGCTACATAGTTATATGGATATGCGAGGTTTTGCATACCGATGTGCAAATCTTTATGGCTTGTTACAGTATACCCCAATGGGTTATGTCCGTGTATATCCTCTATTAACATTAGTCTACATACAAAATGGATATCTAAGCAGTGGCATGTAAAAGCAGTGGCATGTCCCGCTACAAACATGTAATATCCCTTTTACAAACACGTAATATCTCTTTACAAACATGTAATATCCCTTTACAAACATGTAATAGTCCTTTACAAACATGTAATATCCCTTTTACAAACACGTAATATCTCTTTACAAACATGTAATATCCCTTTACAAACATGTAATAGTCATTTACAAACATGTAATATATTTTGATCAACATGTAAAATTTCTTTACAAGCATGTAATATCTCTTTACAGACATGTGATATCTCTTTACCGACATGTAATATCCTTTTACAAATATGTAATAGTCCTTTATACACATGTAATATCCCTTTGCAAACATGTAATAGTCATTTACAAACATGTAATATCTCTTTAAAAACATGTAATATATCCCTTTACAGATATGTTTTAGTTCTTTAGTGTTATTGTATTTTTATTACATACATAAAAAACTCTCTACATGCACTAATGTTATTGTTGAGTGTAATCTCAGTAGGATTAAGCATAATATTAGTGTAACGTAATGTAATACACGCATGATAACACTTACCAACACTATAGTGGCATGTATTGTTCTTTAAAGGTTGACTTGCAACAAAATTCACATTACAGTTATTTGGTATCATAAGATTCACCATGTCTTACTCTGTTGTGTTGTAGGTGCAAAATATGTGGGAATGTGATTACAAGCTCTTAAAAGCTAAAAAACAAACAGTTAATCGCAGCCACACGAGACCGCCGTAGTTTGGATTCGCTTTCCAAAACGGCTCAAATGGGGCGTAGTTGTTACAGGATGGTTACTGTTTACATTTTCATGCAACCTCATTCATCGAAATATTTTCACAAATATACTTCACGCATTCAATAAAACTATGTCTATTGTTCTTACGCGTCTGTTTTATCGTCATTGTAATGCTGTCACTTTTAGCACTGATATCTTATAACTTACCGTAAAAAATTATTAAACTTTTTAATCTTAGCTCGATGGAGTACATATCATTGTCTGATAATCATGACGAGCCTGTTGGTCACCTGTGATAATCAAAAAGTGCTGCAAAAATTATTTACGAAGTATTGGGTCACGTGATCAGATTATGACTTGACGATTAGATCAAGCCGAAACAAAACTGTAAAGTAGCGAGCATCTATATTTGATACGGGGTCTTCGGTAAAACCCGAAGTGTTTGTCATAAACTAGTACTACGATAATTTTTATATATATAGCTTTTTATTGGCCTTTCAATTCACGTGAGAACATCACGTGACCAGACAATAACCAAATGTAATGACTACGTCAGAGAAATAAACGGATTCCAATCTACGGCGGCTTTTCGTTTTTGAGCTTTTAAGAGCTTGTAATCACATTTCCACATATTTGGCACTTACCACACAACAGAGTAAGACATGATGAATCTTTTGATACCAAATAACTGTAATGCGAATTTTGTTGCAAGTCAACCTTTATAAATAGAGCGTTGGTTTGCTTTTCTGAAAAGCAGTTGTAACCCGTTTAGCCCTCAACCTGTCTAAAGATGCCCACCAATAAGCCAGACAAGCAGGCTGAAATATAGCTAATCATACCAACTTTCAACATACAACAATATGAATGAAAACAATAATAATGACATTGCTGATAACGACTCTCCAAGGAGACAGTGGCGGACAACTGTGGTAAATATCAGCCATTAAGCAGTAGATGGGATCAGAGGCTATATGCAATGGCTGTTAGCTAGGGGGGTGCAGGTTACATTACATACAGCTAGATGTATGCATGAGTGTAAGCTGTGCACCCTGATCATTAGATAGGATAGGATTGCAGGCTATTGACATTATATTGATTAGTGGTTTGTACAGGTTATTCACTAGCTCTGATACTAAAGACCAATGGTTATGTACAACTACTATTAATTATATACACCCACAAGCATCAGAATTGGAGGCTGTTCAAACAGGTCAACAGATTAGACTAAGGGCTATGCATTTCAAGCAGCAGTGAGGATTGCAGGCTATATGCTAAGTAATGAGGACAGAAGAGTACATATATAGCCTATGGGCCTGATTAGGATACCTCTGCTGGTATATTTGTCGTTAGTAGGGTTAAAAATGGGTAGCATACCCTACACAATGTATTCGCAGCGCACAGGGAGACGACACTAATATCACAGACTATAATAGGTTGAGTAGCTTGCTGAGGTATTCAACCTTCTAACTTGTCTCTCTACAGCTCAGCTCTCTCTACTTGTTGGCAACCTGCCAACTATCTTGATTGAATTGACAGGCACAAGCCGCTAGTACACGAAACTGCTAGTAGATTTCAGCCGTTACAGTCAGTTTGTGAATAGATTTAATCGCTGCTGTTTGACCAACTGATGTATTTGAATAATTGGTACCAAAAATACGCGTTCGACTAATTTTTAAAGGTCCTTCATAACAACTTTTCAATAACAAAAGAAGCCAAAATCATAAATAGCCATGAACTTAATTGTAAACCTAATCCAAACTTTGTCAAATTAAATCTATGCTATGACTATGCTAAAATATACATACTAACATTAGTATAATCTATAATATGGGGAGTACTTGGCTGTTAGTCAATCGTGACAGCTCTGTTTTAAGCAAATATAGGTCTGCTCCTGTCAGGTGATAGCTTGAAAATGATGGTAACATGTTAACCATTTTAAAAACAATAGTAACATATCAACATTAATATATTTTGATTTATAACCAAATTTCAATTAATACGTTATTAATTAAAGATTAATTACCATATTATTATTTTATTAATTGATATTATAAGACTGCCAACTCATCATATAATCAAACACCAACTCACTGCCAACTCATCATATAATCAAACACCAACTCACTGCCAACTCATCATATAATCAAACACCAACTCACTGCCAACTCATCATATAATCAAACACCAACTCACTGCCAACTCATCATATAATCAAACACCAACTCACTGCCAACTCATCATATAATCAAACACCAACTCACTGCCAACTCATCATATAATCAAACACCAACTCACTGCCAACTCATCATATAATCAAACACCAACTCACTGCCAACTCATCATATAATCAAACACCAACTCACTGCCAACTCATCATATAATCAAACACCCGCATTATTATTGCAGTCATAGTTCCAAATTTTTGTTGGTCAAAAAGGTTTGTACTGAAATATGAGCCTGAGATATCTGTCCATCTTGTGTTAGGTTATCTATCAGGAGCATCAGCTAGCGGTATTTCTTCTAAAGTTTACTAAGGCTACACTAAGTACCTTGTTATTCCCCTTACCGCTTTTGTCCCACTAACCTAGAGTTTGAATGAAGTCAGTGAGGTCAGCGCCGAATGAAGAAATTGTGGGAAAATGAGCTTGGGAGTCATCTCTCTTTTTATACTCTCATGCAATGTTCTCCATTACTACTAGGTAAACAGTTTTGACGAATCATCAAACAAATTTTTCTTTCAACTTGAAAAATTTTGTTGAACGAAATTTCAACTTTTTCTGTTTCTAATTTCTTGAAAAATAATCTCTGTGTTGAGCTACTATTGCATCTTACACTTACATCAATACTTTTAATATTTCTGGAAGCTGGTAAATCTACTAATATAATATCATAGGCTACTCAATCTCTACACAACTTCTGTATCCATAGCTAAACTTATCGAGGAAGCTTAGAGTAGCAAGGGAGACAATTCCTAATCATGATGCCAACTTGTGGCATGGTATTTAAAAGGTTAATCCAGCACTATTCTAGAGTGCATGAGCTATAGAACAGTATGCTCTGCATGGTGTCTATTCTAGAGTACATGAGCTATAGAACAGTATGCTCTGCATGGTGTCTGTTCTAGAGTGCATGAGCTATAGAACAGTATGCTCTGCATGGTGTCTATTTTAGAGTACATGAGCTATAGAACAGTATTCTCTGCATGGTGTCTATTCTAGAGTACAGGAGCTATAGAACAGTATGCTCTGCATAGTGTCTGTTCTAGAGTACATGAGCTATAAAACAGTATGCTCTGCATGGTGTCTGTTCTAGAGTGCATGAGCTATAGAACAGTATGCTCTGCATGGTGTCTATTCTAGAGTACATGAGCTATAGAACAGTATGCTCTGCATGGTGTCTATTCTATAGAGTGCATGAAAATGGTAGAATTCTTGAGAGCTCAACAAATGCAAGGAAGGTATAATTAGGGACTAGGTGTAAATGTTTCTTTAATGTAGGTGCTATTTGTAAAATGTGATTGTTGAGCAAACCTTCTGCAAAGCACAAATGTGTATTGCTAACCATTATATTTTACAACAATAAATTTTGTAAACTAGATCGTCGTGAAATTATCTCATTGCGCTTGACAATACCTAATGATGAGTTGACAATATATATAAATGAATTGACAATATCTATAAATGAGTTGTCAACATCTATAGATGAGTTGACGATATCTATAAATGAATTGACAATATCTATCATGGATCAATTGAAAATATCTATAAATGAATTGACAATACCTATTGATCAGTTAACAATATATATAGATTAATTGACAATATTAATAAATGAATTGACAATATACATATATAGATGAATTGACAATATTTATAGATGAGTTGTCAAAATCTTTAGATGAGTTGACAATATCTATAAATGAATTAAAAACACATTTTGATGCATTGACAATATCAATAGTTGAATTGACAATATCTATAGTGGACTTGCAAATACCTATTGATGCATTGACCTTATCAATAGATAAACTGGTAATATCAATAGATAAATTGTATATATTGACAATTGTATTTCTGTATTAATATAATTGTCATGTATAATGTATAATATTGTGAATATATATTGACAATTGACATTGTATATAGATATTGACAATATCTATAGTAGAATTTACAATATTAATATATAAATTGATAATATCTATAGATATGTTGATAATATCTATAATAGAATTGACAATATTTATAAATAAATTGACAGTATCTATAGATGAGTTGACAATATCTATAGATACAAAAAATTTATTAACATAATGCAGAGGCCTTAATGTTAGTGTAACAAAATAAATTATGCATTTTAAAATTAGTTTTAGTTTATGAGTTGCAAGTAGCTGTCTAAGCAGTTCTCGAAGTCGGTGCAGCAAAATTTAAACTAGAAGGAAAATAAATCAAGCTCAAAGAAAATGAAGACTAAGATGCAGAACCTGAACATTTAGAGTAAACTGCAGATTGAAGACCGTCACATAATGTGATATGATGCAGTCAATGTGGCCGCATCAGCAGCAATGAGGAGCAGCAGAAACTTTATTGTTTTTGCTAGAAATATTAGGCGTGAATTCAAACATTGAAAGGGAAGTAAATTAGTTCCACTATTATGAGAGGCGTCGAACTTTTACTAGCAGTCAAAAGTCCTTTTACCACTAAGTTGATTTGTTGCATGTTGTTTGCAACCACTAGTATACGTGCGTCTATGATCACATCATGCCATGTACCAAATGAACTCGTGGGCTCGCGTACACATAATAAAGATCTGAATGAATTCACAGACTTTTCATACTTACCATATGTGAGAAGATTAAAAAATAGGTTGACTTTTAAGGTATACCGAACTGACACCTGTGAGTCTCCAAGCATCGATTCGTCTTTGGAAATGTAGTTTGAGAATAAATCATAGCCTTACACAGTGCAGTAAGCAGCTCAGGTATCCCACAATTTTCAGCATTCAAAATATAAAGCCAGTAAAGGCGCTCTGGAGCCCTCAAAACAGGGACTAGTAGCTCAGTCTAAAGGCTTAAAAGACACACAAAAGAGTGGGGGAACAAAAGAGTCTACAGGGTTCACCAAGAGTGTTCTCTGGGTTCAAAGGCTAACAAAAATCCTTACAACAGTTTCCCTCTAACTAGTAATGATGGGTTCTGGAAAACTATCTTTTAGGAAAAACAAGCTACTCATAATATCAGCGCTGAATGGTTAAAAGAGCTCTAGAGCAAGCGCCACAATATCGTGTCTCAGGCACCAATAACAATAAGTGATAGAAACATCAAAAGCCGCATTCAGCAAATGAAGAACTGAACTTCCTATGGCCGAGATCTGATCCAAGCAATCTAGTTAATTGAGATGGAAAATTGAGCAGGGTGATCATCCACAATCTTAGAAATGAACTGTACTGGTGTTGATCGACCCTAACAAAGGGCTACCTCGCTCCAGTTAGCAACCCATAACTTTCTGACATGATTGCTGACAGACTAGAAGAGAACATTGACCCAATGACCGGGGCTAAGAAAGGTGTGGGCTGTAACATTCAAGGTGCCAAGTACTATCTTCCGGTGGACTGTATGGTCCTCCATAACAGCAGAGTGACACATACAATACTGGTAATACCATAGATTGATGACAAGAATGTAATGTATATAATCTGTTCCTTATACTTGTATCCTTGAATACTTCTATGACGTTCTATAATATTAAGCTCAAACTGGTGGCATTCATCAAGATGTCAATGAGCCATTGAAGGTCTGAACTAGAGCCAGATGACAAGGAGACAGCAAGGGTCAACATCAGTTGTGACATCTACCACGGTCAAGTACTTTCATTGAAGGTCTGAACTAGAGCCAGATGACAAGGAGACAGCAAGGGTCAACATCAGTTGTGACATCTACCACGGTCAAGTACTTTCATTGAAGGTCTGAACTAGAGCCAGATGACAAGGAGACAGCAAGGGTCAACATCAGTTGTGACATCTACCACGGTGAAGTACTTTCACTGAAGGTCTGAACTAGAACCAGATGACAAGGAGACAGCAAGGGTCAACATCAGTTGTGACATCTACCACGGTCAAGTACTTTCATTGAAGGTCTGAACTAGAGCCAGATGACAAGGAGACAGCAAGGGTCAACATCAGTTGTGACATCTACCACGGTCAAGTACTTTCATTGAAGGTCTGAACTAGAGCCAGATGACAAGGAGACAGCAAGGGTCAACATCAGTTGTGACATCTACCACGGCCAAGTACTTTCATTGAAGGTCTGAACTAGAGCCAGATGACAAGGAGACAGCAAGGGTCAACATCAGTTGTGACATCTACCACGGTCAAGTACTTTCATCCCTTTTCTTCATCTCTAGATTTCCTGAGCAACTTGCTTGAGGACACCGACTATGAGTATCAGTTGAATGAGAAGTAACAACATAAATGACAGCAAGCCATATACCAAAAAAGGACCCAGACATGGATTTATCAATTTATTGTACAAAAGCCTTCAGTCATGACACTGGCTGAAAAAAATGACATTGACATTGACGAGAATGACATTGACTGGAAGTGCAAAAGGTTAACTCTGATATAAAGCCGTATGGTCAGAAAAGATGGTCTCAAATTGCCTACAGGTACTATCAAGGATGCAGGAGGTATTTGGGTATTACTGCGAGTAGTATGAGCCATGGATATGAGGCTCATCAAAAAGCCTTCACCAAATACAAAAAATGCATTTGACAGATTTTTAAGAGCTAACTCAGACTAATCAGGTCAAGGCCATCAACTCGTATGCTATACCTGTGGTGATATGCTTGGCTGGTGCCATGAAGTGAACCAACTATGTCATTAAGGAAGCAAATGTAGCAAATAGAAAGCTGGTAACCATGGGGCTTTCGGACCAAAGTCAAGAGTTTCTTGATTATACTAGAGTAGAAAAGATGAAGGATGGAGCCTCGTAAGTGTGGAAGAAATTGTGATCGCTGATGGAGATCATATTAAACAGTATTTTAAGTCTCTCCATGGCCAGTACTAGCAGCAGGTGTCAAAGGTTAGGATCTCTAGTCAGCATACCAACGACTGAACCATTTTCATCCGACTGCTAACAGTAAATCAATACTTCAGGCTGCTCAAGAACAGGTGCTGCCTACCAGACAGTTCCAAGCACAGATCTAACACACGAGATACGATTCTTGATATAGACTATGCAAGAATATCCCTGAGACCATATTTCAGACCATATATATATGTAATATATATATTAGACCATATATATATGAGGCAGGTTTCACCTACATCACCTACACACGACAATGTAGCGGCTGTGATGTGCAGGCGCATATGCTATCATTGTGGCCGCAATTACCTGCAGAATTGGTAGGTGATTCTGGACAAGGTCAATGAAAATGACTGCGCTAAGATCTTCAGAGAGTTCAACACCCAAATAGATAGACATTTGTCGGCCAACCGGTCTGATATTGTGGTAATGGATAAAAAAGAATGATTGGCTGAAGTAATTCGGCAGACTACAATACGTCCAACATGGAAATGGAGTAAGTTGAAGAATGTCTACCACTGAGAGAAGGGATGGAAAGATGCTAGAATTAATAAGCATCAGATGTGGCTTGGCCAACATCCAGTAACATCAGAAAATAATCATATATATAGTACTATAATAATAATACAATAGTACAAAAATAATTTGTAATATTATTGCTGTCAAGCAAAGCGTGATAGATAGAAGGTAAAAAGAGGGTATATATATACATGTAGATATATATATATATACCCTTTTTACCTTCTATCTATTACGCTTTGCTTGACAGAAATAGTAAAACAGATTTTTTTTAACTTGGCTCTCACAAAATTGATGCGAGATTCTCATTGTGCGTCAAAGCTGTTCTGCCCAAATGAGCTATGAATATCTTAACAAAGCAGCCAAGAGCAATTTTGAGCCAGGTCTTCAGATACTTCTGTAATAGTCTCAGTGTAGATCTGTGACAGCTCTTTTGATGATTTCAGCAGTAGGTTTTGTTTTTACAATTTTCCACTGTTTGTAATAATGGAAGGCAAAGAATCAAACGAGATAGTTTATAACTCTATTAGCGGGCGGTATACATTTTTTAAAGTTTTCTAGCTAAAAATGGAAGTGATCCACCCTTCTGATGAAGAACCGTTGGTCATACCATTGGTGTGCTCATAAACTTAAACACTTTTTAAATTATGTATATCAGTTTTGGTGAATATTCTGGAAATTTCTACCGCCAATCATAGTTTAGTTTTCTCTGTGAATGAGTTTTTCTCACTATTGCTATTTTTGTCATAGACAAACCAAAGCACAAAAGCTTTTGTTATCAGCCAAGCTAGGACTCCAGTGATGATTCTATACCACTAATTGAATTAACACTTTATTAACATAACTGTCCACTCTCTCACTACATATTTGTGGTGTAAATGCTCTGTACTTGTTCTCGACTAAAACATCAAGCCATACACTGGCCTCTGCAACAGCAAGGCCACCATCAAGTTATATTTAGCATCTTACAGCAACAGTATTTTCTGGGTGGGCTTAACAGAATGTTACAACTTGCATATTAGAGCTTCTTCAGCAGAGACAATTTGTTTTTAGCTTTTAATAGAGACCAGTCTCCTGGCAGTCTCATGTGCGGTGAGAGATCAGCAGGTGTAATAAGTGTGTGCACAATTATGCCTAAATGGAGTATGGCATTCGGGTGGCTCATATGCTGGCATGTCTGGCTGCCAAACTGAATGTGTAAATCCTGTGAGATGCTATCATTTGCTCTACATCCACCTTTAAAATGAGCGGTCACAGATTTTATTATAGCAACAATTAAAATTTGTTTTAAAATTTTGTCATAATGCCAATAGCATTCTTCAACGAAGGGCCAAACTTCATTACAAATTACTTTCCTAGTAATTATAGATAGTTGGTCGATGTAATTGGCTCCTGACACAGAAACACTAGAGCTTGTCAACCTGCCCAATATATTGTCAGCGATTGTGTACCTGACGGGTGGAAAACTAGCGCCATTTTGAGGTGTATTATTTGTAACAAAGATATAAATTCAGACCGCGTTTTTTACAAATTAGACATACAGTGATAATGTTAGCCTTTTAGAAAAAGCATTACCTGACATTGACTTTGAAACAGCCTATAATTATTGACAAAAAAACTTAATGAAACAAAATATAATAACATAAAAAGACAATGTAATAGTCTTCCTAACCAACCCTCTGTAAATGCTGTTTAGCGCGACTATTACAAGCGATATGAATATTCTTATATGCACCACTTTTACGCAATATCATGCAGCAATATGCTATCGTAGTAGTTTTGAATTCTCTTATTTATAGCGAGCAGAAGTGGATTAGATGACGGCTCTGTTGCGCTGTAAACTTCTATGCAAGCAGTTAAGGAGTGAAGTATCTCTTAGCTCGGAATGATAAAAGATCCTTGATGACCTGAAATGCACCCAACTGGATTTGAGAGCTGTTATATTCAAGTAGTGATAGATCATAGGCATATTTTTTCTTTAAACTCACTCTTAATGTATTAAAAAAGCAAACAAATTGTGAACTTTATAGTACATAAAAAATAGGTGCCCTTTTGCTTCAATTATAATTATTATGATTTGTTGATTATGTGTAGCAATTATTTTACTACAAATTTGTTGTGAAAAAGGCAGCTATTCCCTTTAATTATATTATGCTTTTTAAATTACTTGTAGATATTATTTCCTTATAAATTAAAAATATAGCATTTTAATATAATATTAAAAACACAGCTCTATGTATAGCACTGATTGGGCTGAGGTATCGCTAGCAATGACTAAAAACCAAGTATGGAATTTCCAGAGTTAACTCAGCATTGGTATGCTACATGTATGAACCTGTTATTAATTGTTTGGTTCTGGTACAAAGTTGGCAGAGTGAGCACAAAAATGTTATGAATGTCATGAGGTAGCAGTATAAAGGTGGAAAAGAGTTGGCATTGCGTTGGTACGATGCTGATACAAAGCTGTTATGAATGCTATATGGAATTAGGAAAAAGTGAGTGAAAAGTTGGTATGGCGTTGGTATGATGCTGATACAAAGATGTTATGAATGCTATATGGAATTAGGAAAAAGTGAGTGAAAAGTTGGTATGGCGTTGGTATGATGCTGATACAAAGATTTTATGAATGCTATCTGTCCAGAGAAAAGTAGAAATGGAGTTAGTAGGGTGTCGGTGTGATGCTAGCGTAAAGTCATTAGCAATGTTATAGGTAATAGAAGCAGCGGAAAGGTGGCATGAATTTTTAAGGGTGTTGGTGTAAGACTGACATAAAGCTGGTTTAGAGGACCTGAGAAGAGAGCCTGTGTTTCAACATTTATCCAAAAATTAACAAATTTTGAGCTAACATTTAAGCAAAACTTAGGTAATTAAGTTATTTGGTAATCCGTCAGCATCCTTGACTAGGTAGCACATTTATCCATAGCCTACGCTCTAGCAAATGTGCAGAATCAGTAGAAACCTGTGATGATGGCAAACATTATAGGCCTGACATTTAAATGACCTTGACAACTTCTGCAAGTCAGTAAAATAAATCATCACAGCTGCCGGATATTTATGTCTAACTTGGAAATAAAAGTCAATACCGTCAGCAGAAAGCGAGTCTCAGGAGACAGTCACCTCAGACACGTCTGCTGTGCGCTTGTGTTCAAACATCACTTTATGTTACGCACTCTTAAGCCAATTAAGATTGAAATGTGCATATATTTGGATTCTCGCACACGCATTGTCTGAGCTCTGGTCATATGGAGCACATTCATCCAAAAATCTTTCAGTAATTTATTGATGCATTTTAATGTTTTAATGCAGACCTCAAACCGTTGCAAGTTTACGCTAAGCAATTGAACAGGAGTGTGTGAGATATACTTTGTTATAAATTAGTTATTGTGTCACAAGTGTACGACTACTGGCTTAACATACAGATGTAGACATGCCTAGTGAGTTTAGCAAGGCCTAAATAAAGAGATTTGCCCCCTCTACCTGTAGGAAAACCTTTTTGATTGGTCATCTTCTCGCTGAATGACTCTCTTAGCTCAGGATATACATGTACAATCAACGATTACATTTCGTTATCTAGTGGCTGTATTTCATGTCTGTAAAATTTTATATATAGCAGAAAACATATTAAAGTAAAAGAAAGCCATGTGTGAGCACCCTTCAACCTAAAAGTTTTGTTGTTTTTATGCAATTAAAGAGAAATAATCTCTCATATAACGTGTAGAACTGAAACAGTATATCTAACACAGTGGAGTCACAAGCTATTCCACGCTCTACATAGCAGGCTATTTTAGAATGTGGCTGTCATAGACGTACCTAGAGAACTATTTTACTTTAATTTTGTTATTTATTACTAAGTAATTAAATAAAATTAAAAAGATTTTTATTTGTTCTTTTATGAACAGAATGGTAACCTTACATTTGAAAAACCAACACAGTCAGAATTTGGGTAGTTCCTTTTTGATGACTTATTATAGCCTAAGCACTAATATGTTAGAGTTGGAAGCGGTGTAATACCAACCTTAATCCTAATCCAGCCGATCCGAGGATGCGGCTAAATAGATCTTTAGAAGCACCTTGCTATGACACGATTGTTGTGCGGCTGCAGTATATATCAAGAGGCTGCACAAAATTTAAAATGCCTTCTTGAAAATCACATTTTAAACTTACAAGAATTGCATGAACAGGCAGTCTTAGCTAAAAGAAATTATTGCTTTGCAAATTCACTGCGCTGTAAAATCTACACCAAGTATAAAAACAAAATATATTTCTTTTGGTTATTAGGACTTCTAGAAAATTATATATTTGAGCGCAGCCATTGGATACACAAACTAAAATTCTCGCATCTATAGGTAAACATGGGCTGACAAGCAAATGGTGAAGCATACAAAACCTGTTGCATGTAAACATCAGAAAACTTCCGCATGTAAACATCAGAAACCTGCAACATGTTTAACGCAACACAACATGGTTCTCTTCAACATATATATATATTTGTGTATTACACTGTTATTCAAACGATACCACACTATGTATTAATGTGATTACATAAAATGATACGATACATAAAGACAAGAGGCAAAGGCTCATTTCTATTAAGGAATGTTCCGGAATGATACATATTTTATATTGCTAAGTTGGCATGAGCTCAATTAGGGGTGATATATGTGACATTTGGATATGCAGATTATGTTCCTAAAGAAGGGGAGAATAAAACTCAGTATTTTAAGGAAGCAGTTTGAAATAGTTAGGAAGGTTACGTAGGAGAATGAATCACGCCTAGAATTTTTTTTTCCCAGAAGCTATTCAAGTCGGTGCTCATGAATAATGTGTTTTAAGTTCATATCTTTCAACGCTCTTCAAATCTACAAATAGTCTGAGTGAATAGAAACCATTCCAAAATTTTATATGATTTTTAAAACCTAGCAGGGCATTTAGTTGGATATTACAAAACTGGAAACTCGCACAAGTACTTTTGTGTGTAAAATGCTAAATAAAGTAACAATTTTTATTACTTAGTTTGTAGAAGTGAATATAACCCACCTTAAAAATTCAATCCCGTGCACAAGGCGAAGCAACTCTAAGTTTTGGTACAAAAATATTTGTGCGTATAATTTTGGCAACAACGTACAATGCATAACAATATTACCAATACTCCAAAAAGATTTAAGCTAGCTGACGTCAGCCCCACTATTGACCTCTAGATGAACTCTACATAGAAGAGGGATGCATGAACAGAGTGAGAGGCAAGACTGAGCCAGATTTCAATTGGTATGACTTGACCATCAGCTAGGGTTTTAATGTCGTTGTAGTGGTTGATGCTCCACCATTATCGTCTCCGCCCGCACCTCCACTCTTGGGTGAGAAGACACCGAGGGAGCCACAAATGATTAAGGCTATTACGACAAGTAACAATAATGACAACAGCGATAATGGTTTTCATTTTCATATTCTGCCACCAATATTTCCTCGCCACGGCCCTTGTTGTCCGCCGAAATGTGTTGGCCTAAAAGGAGAACATGTGATTGATGTTGATTTATAGAAAACAGATATATTTGTTTATCTATT
Source organism: Watersipora subatra (assembly GCF_963576615.1). Lineage (NCBI taxonomy): Eukaryota > Metazoa > Bryozoa > Gymnolaemata > Cheilostomatida > Watersiporidae > Watersipora > Watersipora subatra. The sequence goes on along the minus strand of NC_088708.1, from coordinate 30,675,652 downwards.
TTCCTCACACAATAGTCCGTTTTAATGATGAGTTTTTAATGAAAGTGAATACAGAGTAGACAACTCCTAAAATCACACCTACATTCAGATAAGTACATACGGTACATGTAAACCTTATACATATATGAATCATGAAGTGTAGCGAATGAAAGATATGTTCCTCTTAGCGTACAAACTATTCTAGCATAAAAAAAGATATACATAGAATAATCAGCCCCGAGTGAGTTGGTGGACTAGCTTATAGCCTTGACACGTATTATTAAACAATCAGTTTTACATTTTTGATAGCTTTATTAAATTAGATTGTAAATACAAGTATTTTCGACAGTTAATTTCAATGATCCTCTCCAGTTCTTTTACTCTGAGCGTTTAAAATTTTTTTGAAGTTTTCAGTATAATTTAAATCCAGTATAATTTAAACCGTTACAAAGACACTCACTCTATAATAGTAACGGTGAACTTAATGACATTTGTTTGTGAAAAAAAGCTTCCAATCTAGCTTTTCAGCCACTAAGAAAAGTAAGAAAAAGGATAACTTACGCTAGCTTCAAGGTCAGTTGTTTTATCTATGAGGTCATCAAGCTTTTCTCCTCTCTCCATAACTTTCTCAATGTTTTCAGTCATAACTCCTTTTACATCATCAACTTGTGCACGCAACCGGGCTATGTTGTCCGTGTCAGGTTTGGAGAACTGACTCTGCAACACTTTTCACAGTTGCAGGTCTGTTTAAGAACTCATGCATTATACATAACTAGTTGTGTGGGTGATAGCCTTAGCCCAGCGGTTAAAGCAACAATACCAAATAAGACCTTATAAAAGGTAAAATACGATGTAAGGAAAAGTACACAAATTTAAAATGCTTACAAGAACTCCCAATTCTAAAAAGGAAACTAATTCAGATAATCCTTTTAATTTTTTGCGCCATTTTGAAAGCGCTCTTTAGTCTCTGCACTAGTTTATTGCCCTGATTATAAATCCGAACGTTTTAAGTAGAAGTAGAAAGTAAACCACGCTTTCATGTTCAAACTCTGAAAATAGGCACACAAGAATCCATCATTTTTTTACGTCATCAAGCCGTTTGCACATGCGCTCGGTCGCGAGAAAGCCACCATATTTGTAGAAAACAATTGTTATTCTTTTATTTAATAGTATTTTGTGGTGTTGTTTTGATACTATAATAAAAAAATTGCAAACAAAAGCATCGTTTTCAAACATTTATTGCAAAAACTTCGTGTTTTTAACGATAAAAGTTGTCCATAAAGATAGCCGACAACGACAGAATGATGTCATGAAAAAACGAAGGATATATAGATGGTTGTTACAGTCGCACCCTGCTTGTCTAAGAACAGCCATCCTTTAGCCATACTGACACAGTGAGCAATTTTATTTTTCCAAAACCTGATAGTCACTGAATGACTTTATATATACATATTTTTCAAAGTTTGCCATCTGTTTGTCCTTCGGTATGTCCAGCTGTAGCTATTGAAACCTTGAAATTAAAATTTCGCAGTCTGCAGGATTTGAACTCACGAAGATCACGACCACGGGTTAGTGATCCAATTGCCTAACACCAGTCTACGACGGCTCCTATGATTCACTGCTCATACTATATACTATATACACTTTTTTCTCGATAGCACGCGTTAAACGACATATTAATTAAAACTATGAATTTTACTAACTCTATGAACACAATGCTTTGTGAACTTCTATTTCCGGTTTTTTGTAAGGTTCAATTGTTAAATCGTGGTCAAGGTTAATACTTTTTACGCGGACAATTATATTATCTCGAGTAGGAATGGCCTCTACATTCTCTCTCCCTTTGTTTAGACCAAGACAGTCCGATATCCCATTTTTACATTTGTACTAGTGTTGAGAGGAACCAGTATTGTCGTATTCAAAGTTTTGATGGATAGCTTCTGCTGGAACAGTAACCTTTTTTACACACACTTGTATGCAAGAATTGTTATTATTAATTCTACATATTCAGAATTTTTATTTAGTTTTTTCAATTCGTATTAATTGCACCATTACCATTAAATCATCTTTTAGTGTAATCGTAGTAAAACAGACTTAATTTAGTTATTACTAGCTAATTATTTCACATTTACATTTAAACACTTTTATAGTTGTTCTACTTTGTTTCTTAATTTATTTGACCGGCACAAAACTTTTTTTTTTGATATGAAGTTTGAAAGTTACAGTTGTTTGACAAAGTTTAGAAACCTATACAGTTGTTTTACTTTTTTTAAGTAACTGTTATTATATCTTAAATAAAAATAATTTTTTTGTGTTAAAAACTGTTATTACCTGGGCATTCATTAAGTGACTCTATATATAAAAATTTAAATATAGCATAGCAATTCAGAATCATTTTTATTGAAAAAATGTCTTACATATGGTGCCACAGGTAAAAATAAAAAGAAAACGTATTGCCATGTGGTGGCATGAATGCAAAAACAAAAAAACTATACAAGAAAGACTTGGAACTACTAATTTCTTTTAGCTACGTATACATGAGCTAAAAAAAATTTGACATAAAAACCTTAGCCGATCCCCTGCTAACCTGTAAAATCTTTCGATCATTTTATTGAATTACCTTCCCTATTATTATTACTATTATTACTGAATTACTTTATCGATCACTTTGAAGTTCTAACTTCTCAATTTCAAAAATTCAAAGTTCAACAATTTCATTAACTAAACATAGATTATGGACATGAAAATTCCTGTTAAAGCAGCTCAAAAAACTTCAAACTCATTTTCAGCAACGAAATGTTATGTTTGCTGCCCCTTATACATTCATCCTCACACACTCTATATTTCTAGGATAAAAGCACCATGGCCCTCCAACCCCGTAACTAGATCAAACCATACACCTCGAGGGACCATCACTGTTCTTTAAAAAATTAGACTTGACCTTATGTCTAAATGTGAACCGGTGTAAGAAATCAAACACAATTATATCAAATGTGCTGTTCTGTTGCAGCCAATGGCTAAGCAGTAAGTACCATGTGGATGACAGTTTAACCTAGGCTGACATGTCCGTGTTGACCAGAGCAAACTCACCATTTTCGTTGCTAACACATTAGAGAAGTCTTGTTGCAGCTCCATATAATTGGCAGAGCCAGAGCGGGCGATGAGGGAGCCTCCAGTGAACTTCTGAAGGATCTGAAGAAGAACCACAGGGTACTGAGTCTAATTATTTCTGCAGTATTTTATGACATAAACACACCACCGGATGGATTTTCAATTACAGGGACTGTCTTGTCTCGCTTGATGTTTTTAACAAATGTAAAATACCTCTATAACAGTAATTTTTATAATTGTTCAGCCTTTCAGTAACTGTATCATGCTAGTTGATTGAAAACGGGCTACGGCAAAAAGTACGCTGCGTTTACTGGCTTCCAGGGCGCTACAAGACTATCACCAGACATGGCAGCCAAATCTGCACAGACCGACAGCTTTATAGGATCAAGACAAGGATTTATCCAATATTATATTTAATTTATAATGTAGAAAAGGGAAAGCCTCTACAGGGTGATACCATCCACCAACAAAATCATCACTAACTACATAAAAGTACATGGTCTATGGATGTTATGAAACTGGCAGCTAGTCAGCTGCTAAACTGACTGCAAGACAACACAGTAAAAAATAGTAACTCAATAACACCCCATCAGTAAATATAAGTAGCTATTATCTGAACAGATTCTGAATATATTATAAATATATTACAAACATTTCACAAATATATTGCAAATACATGACAAATATATTACAAAGATTTGACAAATTTATAACAAATATATCACATATTACAAGTACATTACCAATATATTACAAATATATCACATATTACAAGTATATTACCAATATATTACAAATACATGACAAATGTATTACAAACATATTAAAAATATATTACCAACATATTACCAACATATTACAAACAGTTGCTCATAATTATTACAAGGGAAAGATATGAGGAAATGTGTCCCTATTTATTTGTGTGATTGCAAACTAAGCTGAAAACTCACTGTTTCAGTTTCCCGAAATTATGTGAATACTTATGTGAATACTTATGTGAATACTTATGTGAATAATTATGTGAATACTTATGTGAATACTTATGTGAATACTTATGTGAACACATATGTGAATACTTATGTGAATACATATGTGAATACATATGTGAATACTTATGTGAATACTGATGTGAATAGTTATGTGAATACTTACACACCCATAACTGTTCATCTTGGTGAAAAGGTACTAATAAAACTTCCTAGTATATACTCTATCGTTGTTGAAAAGCAAGAGCATCGCAGACAGCAACCTCGCTGCCTTCAAAGTTCATTAAAACCATAACGGAAAGTTGACACAATGTGGCGACATTTCTAGCTGTGTGATGCGCGTTTGCAATACTGCAGTTGGATTTTAAAAAGGGCAACATGTCAGAAAGGATCCTCCGACATCATCCAGGCAAAAAATGAAATAATTATGATGATGATATAACTTCAGATTTTAAAGTTATTATGAAGATGATGTGACTTCACATTTTAAAGTTATTATGAAGATGATGTGACTTCAGATTTTAAAGTTATTATGAAGATGATATAACTTCAGATTTTAAAGTTATTATGAAGATGATGTGACTTCACATTTTAAAGTTATTATGAAGATGATGTGACTTCACATTTTAGAGTTATTATGAAGATGATGTCACTTCACATTTTAAAGTTATTATGAAGATGATATGACTTCACATTTTAAACTTATTTTGAAGATGATATGACTTCACATTTTAAAGTTATTATGAAGATGATATGACTTCACATTTTAAAGTTATTATGAAGATGATGTGACTTCACGTTTTAAAGTTATTATGAAGATGATATGACTTCACATTTTAAACTTATTTTGAAGATGATATGACTTCACATTTTAAAGTTATTATGAAGATGATATGACTTCACATTTTAAACTTATTATGAAGATGATATGACTTCACATTTTAAAGTTATTATGAAGATGATGTGACTTCACGTTTTAAAGTTATTATGAAGATGATATGAATTCACATTTTAAAGTTATTATGAAGATGATGTGACTTCACATTTTAAAGTTATTATGAAGATGATGTGACTTCAGATTTTAAAGTTATTATGAAGATGATATAACTTCAGATTTTAAAGTTATTATGAAGATGATGTGACTTCACATTTTAAAGTTATTATGAAGATGATGTGACTTCAGATTTTAAAGTTATTATGAAGATGATATAACTTCAGATTTTAAAGTTATTATGAAGATGATGTGACTTCACATTTTAAACTTATTATGAAGATGATATGACTTCACATTTTAAAGTTATTATGAAGATGATGTGACTTCACGTTTTAAAGTTATTATGAAGATGATATGAATTCACATTTTAAAGTTATTATGAAGATGATGTGACTTCACATTTTAAAGGTTTCACAGACAAACGCATAAAGCAAGGACTACAACCATGGAGCATAACAATAGATATACCTCATTAAGAAAGTCAAATGCTCTGGACTTTCGATAATCAGTAGAAGTTGCGCAGAGATAGACGATTCCTCCTTGCACCAACACATGGAATAAGTAGCTGTAAGCAATACACACACATTATGCCATAAAGTAGTAGCACACAACACCTTGGTGTAAAAATAAATATGGAACAGTGAAGTTTAATATGGATAGCTGGACTGACGGCTATATTTTTACACTCGGTGATCAGAAGATATAATAACATATTAATATATAATTTATACAAATTAATAATTTGTATAAATTTAAAATTGCCGATTTAAAATTATACTGTATATATATATGCTATAGAAAGTATAATCATAAACAGAGATGAAATGGATGAGATGATAATGGCCAACGAGCGTTGTTAAGAAGATATATGACTAAGATAAAATCATGTAAGTTATCATGTCTGTTAGAAAAGCTAGTTTAAAGTAGAGAATAAAACATTCAACTTTAATGAAAAAGCCAGAAATTTCACATTTCTGCGCCTACCAATAACAAAAGTAGATATCCTCCGCCTCTGGTATCAGGTGGTATCAAGTGACAACCAATTAAACCTTATCTAATCTTGAAGAAAATATTTATCTTTTGTTTGCGAATAACTCGCCATGATAATAAGATAGAATCTACTGTACAAAGTAATTGTTGCCTTACAATGGTACTTTACCACTGACACTCAGCCAAGAAATATTTTTCTAGAAAAGTCTACCAAATTTAGAGAAAACTTGCTTTACTTACTGTTCAGAGCCATTGTAGGAAGTACGAGAATTGGTAGAAGTTTTTATATTCTGCAACATGTACTCCGCTGCAGCATCAAAGTTTCCACCGGTGTCCCTCTGGGAAGAGCAGAGGATTGTGGGCCCGCGAGATACAAAGCAATAGAGAACCCCAGCCATTTTTAGAATCTCTTATCGCTGAGAAGTTTATGCTCTTTTCATAACAAGTCAGCTAAAGGTGAAGAGGTTATAAGATAAAGTACATTCATACATGGACGTTGAGGAAATTGTGAAGCAAAGAGATAAGATTAATAGGCAAGGAATGGTGACTATGATAAGAATTGTTCATGAGTGTTCTCGCAAACTAGCGTCAAACATCGAACACCTACGAATGATAACGATTCGTGAAGCTTTATAATACCAATAAATAGATAAGAAACAAGAAAATATTAATAGAAATAAAAATTGCATACATGCGAAACACCCAAAAACCCATCTAACCAGCAACTGTTCAAACTAACCGAGCTCCACCAATATGCATCTCCACAGCCATAGCAGAAGGCTCTATGCAAGTTTAAGGGTAGACAACCATACCGACAGCAATGATGAAAAGAAACATTAGTTCTACATTTACAAAGAGAAACAACTACGAATTTGCTACTGCTAGTTGCTAACACTCACCATTTAAAACTATTTCTTGTTTTCAATCTTTCGATACAGTCAGATCTCGACATATGAAGTTAATTTGTCTCAAAACGTGCTTACTGTACCAAAATCGTCATATGTTGAGGCAAATGTTCTTAAAAGATTACCCTGTATTTCCTTCACTTTCTCACAGCTCAAAAGCCTATGATAACGATAAATACTTCACCTAGTACACAGCAATAAAATATACATTATATAAAACTGTGTAACAATAAAAACTAAAATAAGGTATTAATTATTAAATATAAGTTTCTACTGCTACTTTACCTTCAAAATGAAAAGAACTGTAGCTTAGGTTCAGAGGTAGAGATGGTGATAGAGATTCACAGCATAATTTACTCCAATGAGATAAAGTGTAAACTTATGCCGTTGATATTTTCCTTTTAATCTTTACCAGCCTCCAGTTCAACAATCATATATTGAGGTTTAACTGTGTATGTGTGCTTTATTTCATTAATTAGTAAAAATATGACATTAAGCAAAAATAAACATATGTACTTAAAATATTGATCAAATGAAAAAAATGAAAGTTTAATTTTTACATAAGCAAGGTGTGATGAAGACCACATGCGCAGTCGCACTGCAGCTAGTCGAGGCGCTAGGTCCACAGCGCCCACACTGTAGAATGATAACTGAAGCTACGTTGTTGTCCACGAGTTTAGACAGTGTTAAGAATGGTTAAACTAAAATACCAAATGGCGCATTGAAATGGCCACAAGTTGCCTTCCATACTTATCAAACTAACAACATGCAGAACAAACAAAGTTATTCTGTCAGCTGAAAGTTACTTTGATAAGGACGACTAACAACTAGAATACATTGTGAAGGTCTACATAGTGAGCCGAAGCTATTGCAGATGACAGGACAACAAGGCCAGCGACTACAAACTAGGTTAATTAGAGAGCTTGGCATTATCATGAAGTAAACAATTCAACTATGGGTGATGTCATAGATATAGTGCAGCAAAGGTAAATAAAAGCATGAGTAATCTCAGTGTTGCCATCCTACTCCCTCCTCTAAAAGCTAAGCGAGCTGCTCTGTAACTGAATACTTAAGTACCGTAATTATATACCGCATCTTCTCAATCTCACTCAACCTTACAGCATTACATTCACCACAGTTACACAGTAGAAACAACATTGAGAGGGGAAATTTACTGCTACGCAATGTAAATGTTATGCTAGTCTTTTGCTATGCAAAGCTAGGCAACATGTCCTTCCTTAAACTGGTTTGTCTGCAAAAAGGCATGACTGAGTGGCTCCACCGAAATTGAAACAAGTAAATGTGTTTGAATACTATTCCAAATAGTTTCAGTAACAAATGAACATGACTTTCATCTTTTTTCCTTTATCAAAACAAAAAATTTATCGTAATAAAAAATTTGTTTGAAAATACAAAAAAGAAAGTCGTTTTTAGAAGGTGTCAAATCAAATGACAAATCAACTTTAACGATAACTTCACTGACAAATCAATGCAGTGAAGTAATGGCTGCATCAATTAAAATGCACTATGCAACTAATCTTATGACTTTTAACTGGCCACAAATTCGTATAAAACAGACAGCTTATTCACTTGAAAACCTGCAGAAGCGTACAATATTTTTTTGAGACCTGTGCAATTCATATGAAAAATGAAACAAAAGCAATTTTGTGTTTATGAAAAAGCCCTCAATTTGAGAGTTTAAATGACATAGACAAATATGATCATTTGTACAACTAGAATTATGATAAACCTATTAGAAACAACAAGTACACCAGCAATATATATTGTTTAGAAGCCAAAATGGATTGTTACAATATTGAGCCTCTTCATACTTTGTTTAACGAGACTGTAATTACTACTATCATCATTGCCAAAATAATTCAAACTCACACCATCATTGACTTATTGATAAGAAACGTATACACTGTATATTAAAATAGCAGCTGAAAAAATCTTACCGCAGGTATTCACAATAAAAAGTAAGAAAAACTTCGACATTATTAATGATAAAACCTTTTCAACCAGTGTTTCGAAATTGAATAAAGAATAATCGTTGTGACTGGTCACTCTAATATCTAGATATATTGCATGTTAAAAACCTACAAGACCTTTCATTAATCTGAAAACTTGACAAACTGAGGAGGCATTAGTAAATCTCTCATGGCACTGATGATAAGTGATATGACATGGTTCATTTTTAGTAATGCGTAGTCACTCTTGTCTCTGCCTTCATTAACCTTATTTTATGACCATACACAACCTATTGTTGTTTTTAATGTGGATAGCTACCTGTAAACATCCATATGAATGTATGAATTTTAAATTATTTCTAACCATGTAGAGGTTACTGGTGTTCTGACTTTCGAAACCAATGGATTGCCTTTATTCAAACTTGGTTAAACATACATTTATTAGTCCATTGCCTAAAGATGTTTTCACCAATAAGTGACGAGTTAAATTCTGGGCCTTTAGACAAATAATCGCATAAAAACTAGTTGTGTCATCACTAAATGGCTAGGTAATAACAAAATCATCAAATGGCTAGAAAGCAGCTGCCTGTGCATGACACTAAATGCGTTTTCACAAAAAATTTGACAAATAGTAAATGCTTATAGCAGTATCAGCGAGTGTCTAACTTGCTTTGCGGATAGAGCACGCACTCTCACAAAGTGAACCTCCAGGTGTAATGCCCTAATGCGTTCAACCAAAGGAATAGCTGTCAAATGCTATTTTACCTATACTATAGTTTTGTTAAAACAGCAACCCAAGTGTTGCATTCTAAAACGCAAAGTATTAAAAATATCTTATTACATTGAATGAAACTAGTAAAACTACACGATTTTAAAAAACTTCAGTGTGGCGTATTGGATGCAGATACTTGACTCTTAAACTCCGCTTAAACATCACACGACAGAGGAAAATGGCTAAAATATTCACAACAAGAACGAATAGCTTTGACAGACAATATAACACCCTTGTTTATACACCAATAAATTAGCAATTGCTATTAAATTAATATTACTCGTCTTACAGGTAGGCGGAATTGATAGTTCAGTTATGAATCGCGCATTCCAAATGTTTAGCTGTGTGAAGGGCGTTTCGAAAGACTTCCTTTCAGAAACGGAAACGGTATTGCTTGTAACCAATGATATACAACCCCTACTGGGGTTTAAAATTTTATATCATTGTTGTAACTAAAGACTAGCTTTAGTTCTACGTACCGTTCTAGTACCGTATGTACCAGTACGAAATTGTACCGATTCCGTTTCCCTCGTTTTGCAAAAGCGGCTATTGTCCGCACTTTGTACCCTTTGCGAAAAGATTTGCTGTCAAGTCATTTGATGTACCGCAAACTTTCGTAGACATAGCACCCATACACAGCATTTACAATCGTATTATTTATATATACATAAATATATTTAAAAGCTTATAATAAGCAATGCTACATACAAGAAATAAAAACATTCTAGAATTGATGCCGTTTTAAAATATTTCTTATTTCTACAAATATTTTTCTCATCTTTTAAGCTTTACCGATTGCTGTTAAAATGCATATTTGTGTACGAGAAAGCCATAACAAAAAATCACAAGAAACCCGTAACAAAAATAAATGCTTGTTGGTTTTTATTGTTTATAACCCCAACGTTACGTCAACTCAGAGGTTCAAAAGAACAAAGCTTATTATATACACTCGCAAATTTATGCTTATTAGAACAAAAAAGATTTTAAAACGATTGTATATCTCAATTAACGACATTGTTAGCTATCCATTAGATGTGCTGTAATAATCGTGTTGCAGTGGCACGTACGGGTCATGACACAGAATAATCGTTTGGGAATCTTCTAAAATAGTTTTCCTCAGTACTGCTGCCTTAAACCATTCAGTTCAAAGTCGACCGTTAGAAGAATTAATTTTCGGCCCTGTTTGACATTTTACTTTGAATGAGTCATACAGTAACTCTGACTTCTAGAAATCAGATAGCTCTGTTCTCATGTTCCTTTATGTCCTGTCTGACTCCATTCACTCTGTTTCTGAAATGTTTCATCAGTTGCTCAAGTTACCTTCACTTATCTGCTTCAAATGCTTTTATGTTACCTCTATCTTGGAAGTTTTCACCTATGTGTTTACACAATACTTAAGACCACACCTTTCAACCAAGGAGTTGTATTAAAATATTTTCTGAGCTGACCTGAAACGCTCTATTAAAACTACACAAATAATAAGACAACAGTAATTAAACAAAATTGCAACGACATTTTGACAGAACCACTACAAATCTTTGTTACAAATGGCAATTCTACATTAAATGATTTCAATGCGTTCAGTCTAGTCTCTAGTAGCAAAATAAAACATTCTTTCTGGGAAGACCATCACACATCAGACTCACAAGATACTTATTTAAATTACTTCTACATCAGACACTGCCTCATGTGGGACTAAAGAGTATTTTACAGTAGCATATTTCATAGCGACAATTGCAGAATATTTAGGTACAAATAACATAACCTGCGACCTATTTGTCAGAACAAGCGTGCATTAATGATATATTTCAAAGTTTTTTATTACAAATCTCTTACTAAATTTACGAAGGCTTTGCCACTCACGGGGACGTGTAAAAATTTCATAAAATATCGGAAGACATCTGTCACCCTTTCACCTTTTATCTTCATGTTTGTATCTTGATTTTTAGGATGGCAATGGCAGTGAGTAGCTTTGGAAAAAAAAATAGAACAAGCTGAAGTTGGCTGAAAAAGAGCATACATGCCTTTTGGTTGACTGGATAGCAAGCACTTTAGGACATTCCAACACTCAATTAGCTGCAATGTAAGTTGTTTTGTTGCCAATAAATAGAAGATCGCTAAATATGCTAAGAACTCTGTTAAATGGGGTGTACAGTCAAACTTAGACGAAGTTACTCCAATCTGATATTTGCTTTTGATGTCGAAACTGTCAAATGCTGGATCAAATATTTGTAAAAGGATGTGTTGTATTTCGTTTAATTCGTTCCGCTGCTCAGCAATTTAATAATAAATATTTCATGTAATTACATATAACGTTAATATTATTGTACTCTATGATTGCATGCCAAATTTAAAAGTAAAAAAATAAATACGTATAAAGCTAAATAAAGTTATAATTGATAAAAAGAGTTTTTGTCACTTTGCCTTAACACTAAAGATAGGTGAAATGAAATTATGCCTCGGCAACTTACAAAATGTTTTGTTATTGATCATTTTATTAGTAAAAAGCACATTGCCTTCTTCCTATTCTTACCGTTGTTATGGTCAGTACTAGTCTTCTCTGGATTCACGGCTTTAAAACTAAAAAAGGAAGGTATGAAGTGCTGCTTAGTATCATTTTAATACCGTGAAACCAAACTATGTGAAGGAAAACCTTTGAACATCGTATGTTGAAAATTACTTTGTAGGTTGAGACAATTTGCACACATTTTAGGACGTGTTTCAAAACAATATGCTTGATGAGCTGATCATAGTTAAGGCTTAGCTATAATAGCGAAGATCAAATTTTTTTGATGCTTGCTATTCACAAATATATATGGAATAAACAACCCTGTATTCTAGGGATTCAATGATCGGAAGTACCTTGAAAAGCAGGCGTGTCAAACATGTGGCGATTGGTGTCAGTTCACTTGCACTACTCTGGGGCACCAGGAAGGCTCTAGCAATGATACATAATAGAAGAACTGTCCAATCAAACAGTCAGATAAAGAGATCAGCATCTAAGCCTGATACGGCCATGGAGCAATCACACGGCCCAAAAAACCCTGGTGTGAATAAACAGTTCTTCAAGGAACTCCTCGAGCTGCTCAAGATTTTAATTCCTGGATTCTGGTCGAAAGAAAATGCAATTTTAACAGCCCATACATGCTCGCTCATAATGCGCACTTTCCTTTCTATCTATGTTGCAAGATTAGATGGTAAAATTGTCAAAACAATCGTTCAAAAGGATGCTAAGAAATTTATTTGGAGACTTTCATTATGGGTTGCCATAGCGATTCCGGCTACATTTATCAACAGCCTAATTCGATATTTAGAGAATAAGTTAGGGCTGGCTTTGCGAACAAGGCTAGTTGATCATGCCTATGAACTCTACTTTACAAATAAAACGTATTATCGAGTGTCTAACCTGGATGGAAGACTTGCTAATGTTGACCAATGCTTGACTGAGGACATAACGACCTTTACTCAATCCGTTTCCCACCTCTATTCACACCTCACCAAACCTTTCTTGGATGTTGCTCTCATGGGCTACACCCTCAGTAGCTTAGCATCTAGTAGAGGTGCTGACTCAACAGTTCCTACAGTACTCGCTGCTGGTGTTATCGTTGTCACTTTTAGGGTGAGTACATATTGATCTTGAGTCAATGCTACATTGTAAAATCTAATATTCTTGTGGCGTCGCAATCAAAAGCTGTGCGTTTGTAAAGCTGCAATTATAGCTACACATATTGCTAGCTCTTCACTGAGCAGTACATGAAACTCTGTTGGAGAAAGAGCAGATACTGAAACAATTTAAAAGGCTTCCTGTTTGTTTTTCATTTTTTCAGTAAGGCTGTCACATGTGAGCTGATTGTTAGTTATTGTTTAGTTATGGTTCTTAGTTTCCGTGCTTCAATTCAGTTTGGAGTTGCTTCCACTCCAAATCCTACTCCAAATCTCCAAATAGATTCGACACCAATTTGCTTTGCTAAATTTGTGCAAAGGCATTCACTGTGAGAGCACTTTGATACTATAGAAACGCTCATGGCTGATGGATCTGAATCGAATATACTCCGCTAAGCTCTTCCCGGTGGAGGTAGAAATAATTCAACATACAACCACATAGGTTTTTGCTACGAAAACGTTCTACTGCTTCTCACTACTGTTTCTGTGTGACCTTTTGTCTTTACATTAATATTCACATGTCAAGGTTGGGTGTCAAGGTCATTGCTCGTACCGTACGAGGATGGCAAAATAATTACTTTTCAGTGCAACTAGTTGACTGCGCATGAATTGGAAAGGAATCGTGACCCGAAAGCGAGTCTGCTTTACCAAGTTTTGTTTTAAGGGATACATCTTGAATCTTAGACAGATCTATAATGCAACTCTAAATCTTGAAATAGTAAGGTATGAATTCATCGACAGTGGGCAACTCTGAACCGATTCGAAGCATGGTTACACTGTGTATGTTTTTAACTCAGGCCTATTCAAGTGCTCAGCTTTTTACGGTTTTACTTCACCCATTATAATTGACAGATATTAGCTAGGAATATATTTACGGTAGTACATATCTTTCGTATGATTTTTGCAGCTGCTTCGAGCGCTCTCTCCTAGGTTTGGCAGTTTGGTAGCAGAGGAGTCCAGACTCAAAGGATCCCTTCGCTATGTGCACTCTCGGGTGATAGCTAATGCTGAGGAAATTGCATTCTATGATGGTCGAAAGGTAAGCCCAGGGTGGTTTCAGCATTCATCCTTTACAGTGCACCCTCAGGATACGGTTTTGATCCGTTCCAGGGTTGTCGTCATATGGTGAAAAAATCGTATGTAGGGGTATAGAAACCATAGTAATTATGTAATGCAAACATCCCGCGGTAAAAATCGTCAAAATTTTGTATAAGAGCTGTACATTGTAAAAATTAGTACCAAAATAGTATGTTAACCTTAGTAACTATAGTTACCTGCAGTAACTTAATTTTATTCAGTGTATTTAGTGGTTATGATCTGCAATAAAATGTAACATTCTAATGTACCGTAGGAAGTTCTTACCTTCAAGACAGATTTATGTATAACATAAACTTTGAATTCACCTCAAATAAGTTTGAGGTGAATTAAACATTACTAAACAAACACACTTAAACCTAAGCTGTAGTATGTATTTTTAACTATTTCACTGAATTTCAACTTTTTATTACTAGAATTTTACCACCTATCAGTTTTTGTTTTCGCTGTCACTATAACTTTTAACGAACCTGTTTAAAACATTTTTCAACCTAATTCGGCAAGAAGCCCGAATGATGCTGTTTTCGTTATGAAGTGGAATTTTGTTAGCAGGTTAAAAGCAGCTGTCTGATCTCTTTGAAGAGATCGCAACTCCAACTTTGCTACTGGTTTAAAGGGAAGATATTACCGTTTTACACATGAAAGTTGCTGAACTCAGAGAAATTCGGTAGTCACGTCTCTTTCAGGCGTTGTAATAATGTTTTCGGCGAACAACATTTTGGCGTCGTTATAATTATTACTTACATAATAAGCACACCAACTGCAAAATTTGAACTCAGGCAAAAGTTTTGTTGAATTCGTATGGTTAAATAAAGATTTGTATGGTGAGATGAAAAACTCATCATTTTCTACTTCGTAAGGTGAAAAAGTCGTATATGAGGGTAATCGTATCCTGAGGGTGCGCTGTATAATAAACTGGGGTTTACCTACTCTCCCTGCGCATAATCGTCTTGCATGAATCTTTTTTATATTCTATTTTAGCTTATACCTATCTTCTTTTTATTAGTAAACCCATTTTCGCTGCAGTCACATTTATTCATCGAATAATATTTCTCAACAGTACAAAAAATTGAACGGGAATTATTCACCTGTCTTTTAGCCAGAGGAAGGGATACTACGAGAGAGTTTCTCCGCGCTTGCCAAACAGATGGAGCTGCTTTTCTCTAAAAGACTCTGGTACATCATGTTTGAACAGTTCCTTATGAAGTATGTTTGGAGTGCCGCTGGCCTTGTTATGGTAGCATATCCTATACTCACAACAGAGAATGCTATCAAGCCTGATGGTATGTCTCATTCACTTGTACTTTTCACTCTGGACAATGGATTCTGAGATGGCTGTAACATAATAGACAAATTTCCTATTGGCTTCATAGTTATATGGATATGCGAGGTTTTGCATACCGATGTGCAAATCTTCATGGTTTGTTACGGTATATCCCGATGGGTTATGTCCTTGTATATCCTCTATTAGCATTAGCCTACATACAAAATGGATATCTAAGCAGTGACATGTAATATCCCTTTACAAACAGGTAATATCCCTTTACAAACACGTAATATCTCTTTACAAACATGTGATATCCCTTTACAAACAGGTAATATCCCTTTACAAACACGTAATATCTCTTTACAAACATGTAATATTCCTTTACAAACATGTAATAGTCCTTTACAAACATGTAATATATTTTTATAAACATGTAAAATTTCTTTACAATCATGTAATATCTCTTTACAGACATGTAATATTCCTTTACAAACATGTAATAGTTCTTTACAAACATGCAATATATTTTTACAAACATGTAAAATCTTTTTACAAGCATGTAATATCTCTTTACAGACATGTAATATCTCTTTACAAACATGTAATATCTCTTTACAAATATGTAATATTCCTTTATAAACATGTAATATCTCTTTACCGACATGTAATATCATTTTACAAATATGTAATAGTCCTTTATACACATGTAATATCTTTTTAAAAACATGTAATATCCCTTTAAAAACATGTAATATTTCTTTATAAACATTTACTACCTCTTTACAAACATGTAATATTCTTTTATAAACATGTAATATCTCTTCACCGACATGTAATATTCCATTATACACATGTAATATTCCTTTGCAAACATGTATTAGTCATTTACAAACATGTGATATCTTTTTACAAGCATGTAATAGATTTTTACAAGCATGTAATATTTTTTTACAAGCAAGTAATAGCCTTTTACAAACATGCAATATCTCTTTACAAACATGTGATATCCCTTTACAGATATGTACTATCCCTTACAAGCATGTAATATCTCTCTTCAAACATGTAATATCTCTTTACAAACATGTAATATCCCTTTACAAACATGTAATAGTTCTTTACAAACATGCAATATATTTTTACAAACATGTAAAATTTCTTTACAAGCATGTAATATCTCTTTACAGACATGTAATATCTCTTTACAAACATGTAATATGCCTTTACAAACATGTAATATTCCTTTACGAACATGTAATATCTCTTTACAAACATGTAATATTCCTTTACAAACATGTAATATCCTTTTACAAATATGTAATATTCCTTTATACACATGTAATATAACTTTGCAAACATGTAATAGTCATTTACAAACATGTAATATTTCTTTAAAAACATGTAATATCCCTTTGCAGATATGTTTTAGTTCTTTAGTGTTATTGTATTTTTTATTACATATATAAAAAACTCTCTCCATGCACTAATGTTATTGTTGAGTGTAATCTCAGTAGGATTAAGCATAATATTGGTGTAGCATAATGTAATACACGCATGATAACACTAACCAACTCTTTAGTGGCATGTATTGCTCTTTAATCTCTGTGTTGCAGTGTGGTACGTTGCAGTTACATGTAATACTAATACGGATACAAGTAATTCTTATATGGCACTTAAAAGCATCTACCATTTTGCACTAATATGTTAAACTTCCACAAAGAAATTTATTATCCTTGCAATGACATGTGTAGCAGTAACATGCAATGTCTTTTGTGATTGACTTGTTCCACCTTGACACCCGTCTATCAACCTGCAATACCCATTTAGGAACACTTATGGATGAAGATGAAGATGGAGGTGTCTCTGACAGAACGCAGTCATTTACGACAGCGAGAAACCTTTTGACAAGTGCTGCCGATGCTATAGAGAGAATTATATCTAGTTATAAAGAGGTAATACTTGTTAGATACGTAGGCACTTCCCTTCCTTAGTGCTCGGTACACTCGTTGAATATAGCTAATCCTGACTAGTAGCTGAGTTCAGTGGTTCTTTTTATGAAGTCTGCTATGAATGGCTTACCTTGTTGATGGTAATATGTTTTCTTGACAAGATTTCCAGCATATTTTATAATGTAACCATAATAAGATGTATGACCTGGTCACCAACTGCTCGAGCCAGACGATTATCTGAGATATAACAAAATAGTAAGGTACAAAATTAGGAGTTATCTTCTCATTGTCTCATGATGACTAGACTGAAAGATGAAACATTTTTGAATTTTGCTTTTCATAAATATTTATGTACGGTTGTTGGTGATGTTTGTTCATTCATTGAACTACTATCTAAGTGCGTTAAAGAAGTGATTGGCAAGTGATCAATGAACAGTCTGGGGATGTACTCATATTGTACTCTTTTCTTGTTGTATATCTGTATATTGGGTAACTAAGTGAAAAATCATGGCTATTGCAAGCTTTACTGGTATGTAAAAAATAGGACGTAAAAATAAATATCAACGATTGAGAATTGAACCTGAGTCCTATGTAACTCAGCACTAGCTAATTTGATTAACAGGTTGTTCAGCCCAGTTTACACGGGATTTTCTTCACATTCAGTACTGATGGAAAACTGGTGGCTAAGTATATGAGCATAAATATGAAACTAGTGTGGAATAGATGATACAAGTGATCATGTTTGACATGGCCAAACTTTTTCACTTTGACCAATACGAGTCATTGTGATATCAGACAGCGTCTTTGCGGGCTAAACATTGTTTGATATATTTATAAGTGGTTATATTGCAGTAATTTAAATTATTCTATACATCATAGTCTCCCCACTAACTATACACACGGTTCCAAGGCGGAATACTATCAGTAAAGGAGTGCAACTTATAAGTTGATATCCGTACAGATATCATAAGCATACCTGACCAAAGTTATACTCTCACATTTCATGTCCTACCTTTAGCGTAGTATCCGCCACACAATCAGTGCCATGTAAATCTACATACGAACAGAAGTTATTAATACTAAAGAATGAGTCGTTGCGCCGACCTTCACCTATTTGTATTGTGTGCTTGAGCCGGTCTTTATAGGTAGACTCTACGGTATATTTAGTCAAGACGGTTGAAAGGAGGAAACCGCATATGCGTGCGCATTAACACATCTCCCAGAAGGCAATATAACCTCAGCAAGGTTTGAATGGTGTCTATTTTAATTGAGGTCTTAGGCTATATATTGTCTATGTTGTTGATTGGTTGAGTCTTGTTATATGTATAATCATTGCGTCATCATCATCTGTTGCTTGTTTGCGGTGTACTTTATTACAGCACGAAAAGGTGTGTTGCTCTTTTCACATGTCTATGGTTACACTCATAGATGTTGTTACTAATAGATAATACGGCAACACAAGTATTTAGTATTATATAATCTTGAAAGTGTAATATTTCAAGCATTCTATGCATATCTACATTAACTTGATTGATGGATAACTCCCTGTTTCTACTTTATTGCTTAACTTTTACACATCGCTGCTTTCAACGAATATTTCATCAGCTCTTTTTAGAATCATGACTTTTTAAAAGGTGCTAATTCCTTTTTTAATCTCGAGTGCACCAAAGCTATGATATTATAGATCACGGAGCTGGCAGGCTATACGTCCCGCGTGTCTCAGATGTTTCGTGTCTTTAAAGAGGTCTCTGAGGCTCATTATGTCAGGAACACTGTTCACTCTCCAGACATCCACAAGCGTAGTCACCAGAGACATAAGGATAGAATACTGGCTACTGCACAGCCTGATGGTTCGTAGCTCATCACTGTATTCACTCATAGTAACTAGTAGATGGTATTTTACAACCTGATGGTTAGTAGTTAATCACTTTAGTCACCCACAATCACGGTGACTAGTAGTAACTACATCACCTGTAACTATTTAAGGTAGTCTCTACTCTTTCATAGTTATAGTGTTTAGAAGGAGTCATTGCAGGGTTCATAGCGAGTGACTCTAGTCCTTTGCGGTTGTAGTAACTGTTAGCAGTACTAGTAACTGTTAGTAGTACTAGTAACTGGTACTGAGTTACATACTAACTTACTTCAGGTATGGTCATTGACACCGATGATTCCACATTTGTCCTTGAAGACGTTCCCATCGTAACTCCTACTGGAGATATCATTGTGCCTAAGCTTTCAGTAGAGGTAAGTGTACTTCATCATCCCCCGTAGTCAACAAGAGTTCTGAGGGTTGATTCAGCCAAACCAGATCGAAGGTGGTTCATAACACTGTACTGGGATAGTTTACTGCAGATATGCTGAAAAAGATGAGAACATTCCCTAGTGTGACATCTAGTTTATCATAGTCAGTTGTGAATATGACACAACGAAGACTGCAAGACACTTGATGTACTGTATATTGTTTTTGTTCACACGCATATTATACACGTGAAGTTATGCAACTATTTAAAAATAGTAAACAGGTGGAACAGCTAAAACAATTAAGTTGAGAACTTTTCAGAAAAAGTTTTTAAGTACAATCTAAGGATATAGTTTTTGGATTAACATCGCATAATATTATCATGATGTACTTGCAATCTATGAGACAGCTTATGAAAAGCATAAAATCTGGCTCTAACAGCAGCTTTGTAGCACTTATGCATTGCTTTTACCTACTGTCTAAATTTGACTACATACATGCATATGATAGTCTGGATGTCAGCTGTCGACAAAAAACAACAAAGCTACGGAACATAATCTATGGGGTTACATCTATTATAAATCTATTCAACCATTAATTTATTTACAGGATACACTACAAACCTTTTTGTAAATTTAAAGTTCCGTGTCGAATATGGTGCATAATCAGCAACTAAACTCATTGGCTGGTTTTTATACTAAAAATTGAAATCGTGATGAGCTAGTTGTGAAAAATGGTTCTTCTGTTAGCGTCACTTCAGTCTTGCCATTTCCTCTTTATCACTAACACCGCAGTGGTTTTAATGGTGTTAGTACACCTGCAATCTGCCAAAAATGGAGACCTTAAAACTAAAAACAAGCTTCAATTGTTAGGCAAATGACTCTTCCAGTGAGCCTCATGGGAATATCTGTAGTAAATTACATGTCTCCTCTAGAGATCAATGTTAGCTGCTAATTTATGGGCAATTATTAAACCTTATAATGCATTATCGCTGGAATGGTATGAACAGGTTTTATCTCCATTTTCCACTGTTATTATCCACTGGTAAGCATTCAGGCCAGTCCTTTTTGCTCACCTGTAAACAAACCAGTACAACATGGATACAGTGGATAGAGGGAGCAATGATACAGGCCACCACGACTATTTCACATTTGAACATAGATTTGTTGCAAAGGAAGATAACAGTTGTAGTGTGTGGTTTTGTTTAACAAAGGTAGTCAATTATGTTGTACATTTCACACGAGAATCTCCATGATTCTAACTCGTGTCTGTGCGTTTGAGTCGTGCAATAAAATTTGTTCTTCACAGGTAGTCTTTTTGGTTTGGTTTTATTTGGGTGCAAATAGTTTGTCATTGTCTATTTTTATGGTATAAGGAGAATTTGATCATGCGTTGTTGATTTTGCGCCTGTATCTCATGATGTTTGGGAATTACTATAGAGGTCCAATCATGAGGTTTTTATTAAAATCATTCTAAATTTTGCCAAAATTATCTCATGAGTGGACAACTCCACATTATTTTAACTTTTAACGTTGTTGTCACCAGATCAATAAAATGGACAACATCGATCTGTCCTTGGAATATAACTAAGTTTATTTATGTATAGTGTCTCAGCAAAATATCAAGTAACCTGATTAAATAACTACTGAAATAAGATTGACTACTGCAGAACACTGTCTGCGTATAAACAAAATTAAAACTTATAGAAAATTTGAATTATAAACTTATAAAAATTTAAATTTCATGATGACAGTTAATGAATTTACTTTTTTAATTGTATTGCTGTCTTTGTAATTAAAATAAAAAGCTTTTGAGTGTTCATACTGTTTCAGTTTTTGTGATAGGTTCAACTTTTTGATCAGCCAAAAGCTTAACTTACTTGAGTTGGCTGGTTCTAGCTGCTTACACAAATAATTGGCTTGTAGATACGGCATGGGACTCACCTCCTCATATCTGGTCCGAATGGTTGTGGCAAAAGCTCCATGTTTCGCATCCTCAGTGGTCTCTGGCCAATCTACGCGGGCAAACTCTACAAGCCTACTAATGCTAGTCTCTTCTACATTCCCCAGAAGTACGTACAGTAATTTCTCACTACCTCGCAGTTCATCTTTCGTAGCTTCAGTACCTTGCAGAGTAAAAATAGTTCATTAAACAATTTAAAATTAACAAAATTTTATGAAAATACAGAGAATTAAATACAGAAAATTTATAAATCTTTTTCATATTCTGACGCAGTGAGATCCCTCCACAAGCATAGTTTGCTGTTGGCCGTCGTAGTTCGCTGTTTGCCTGTTACGTCTTGTGAAGTTTGAAAGTGCAATGCGCTTGCGACACCCTTTATCTTGTTTTTTAAAAACCTGCGATCTTCAGAATTGTCTTTTGTACTTACGTAAAAGGGAAAAATGCTTACGATTAATGAAAAAGTGACTTTATTGAATATGTGTTTATTAGTAGATGTATTTGTTTTGCGGGTTTTAACCTATCCAGAGAAGCCCCAGGCCCGATTACCGTGATAAGTGAGATTACTGTAGTACAGTTACGGTGTCATGTCGCCGTCAATAATGACATTTGCTGTAAGCTCTGCTGACACAAATTTGATATTATACAAATACATGTCTGTGTTGTCTTGTAGACCATACCTGACCCTCGGGACTCTCAGAGACCAGGTTATATATCCAGACACTGTTGAGGAGATGAGAGCGAAGCGACTGACTGATGAGCACCTCGTAGCCATCCTGGATATTGTAGACCTCAACACTATTGTGACTCGGGAAGGAGGTAAATACGAAGTTTCCATAGTAATAGCACAGTGACACACCCCCATATGACACACCCCCATGTGACACACCCCCATATAACACACCCCCATATAACACACCCCCATATAACACACCCTCATATGACACACACCCATATGACACACCACCATATGACACGCCACCATATGACACACTCCCATATGACACACCCCCATATGACACACCCCCATATGACACACCCCCATCTGACACACCCCCATATGACACACCCCCATATAACACACCCCCATATAACACACCCCCATATAACACACCCTCATATAACACACCCCCATATAACACACCCTCATATGACACACACCCATATGACACACACCCATATGACACACACCCATATGACACACACCCATATGACACACCACCATATGACACACCCCCATATGACACACATCCATATGACACACCCTCATATGACACACCCTCATATGACACACCCCCATATGACTCACCCCCATATGACTCACCCCCATATGACACGCCCCCTATTGATGCGCCCCTATTGACACACCCCCATATGACACACCCCATTTGATGCTGCCATGCTGTCATGGAAACGGCGTGTTGCTCTCATTCGGTCATGATTCAGTGTTGCGTTTTGGAAATGAAACACCCGTGTGATGCGCCATCTTTGTACCATGGAAACGGCCTTAGTGACCAACAGCTTTGCACTTGCACGTATGCATGTCTTTAAGATACAACTAGGTGTATTAAATATATAGGTAGAATTTATATATACAGACGATTCCCTACTTACGAACATTTGAGTTACGAACAACGGTACATACGAACATACTGTTGTTCGTAACTCGAATAACTTTCAAGTTATTTGTTTGAACTTTGTTTGAACTTTACATACATATTGTATAGGGATTTGCCGGCCTTTACTTGGCATGATCTATACTAATAAATAAAGAGAAGAGAGTGCGTGTAGTTTCATTCAGCTTTTAATTAGCGAAGGAAATTTCACTAGCCGAGGAGCGTACGGCTATCTGCTCTGCTCAACTAAATGAGCGCACTCATTTATATACAATAATATCAACCATTCCGGCTAACGGCAAACGGTAAGAACACCGGCTAACAAGGTGAATAAATAGGACCGCTATTGCGTTGGTATGACAACAATATAAGTGACGATAAGTGATAGTGTTATGACAGTATATCAGATATAACAATAGCATAACGAGTGAAACAACGATATAATAAACGGACAACACATACAAAAATAAGACAACAACAATAAGTGATAGCATAACGATTAAAACAACAATATAATAAAAAGGACAAGACATACAATAAATAAGAAATGCAGTGGCATGGCCCGGCGTCCACCAAAGTATTATCTTCATTTTGTTAAATATTTTTTTCAGTACAAACCAATACAGGTTAATTATACAAGCCTTAAACATACTTATATAAACCTTCAATATACTTATATAAGCCTTGAACATAAATTATAATACAAAATATAGCACTGAAGCAACTTACGAACAAATTCACCTTACGAACAATCGTTCGGAACGTAACTCGTTTGTAGGTTGGGAAGCGTCTGTATAGGAAATAAATAGGTATTTATGTATGCAACCTTGACATACGGCATTGCACAACTATGGCTCTACTACAGTGCCCTATGGAAACAGGATCTGCTTGTCGGCGCAGGGTAGCGCTTCAGCTTTGGCCCACCCATGTGTCGCTACACTATCACTGTATGGAAACTTGATAAAAGTATTACATCCTATGGCATTAGTCTACTTGGTACAAGCTTGTGAGTAGCTCGGAGACGTGTGAAACCTGCATGCACCACGGAAGATTACGGAATTGCATAAGTGGCTGAACTTGCAACAGAAGTACATTAAAAATGAAACAGCCGTGCAAAACATGACTGTTTATGTTTTGAAACTTTTATTATAATTTGAATATTTAATTTCAAATATTTTTTTTACGTTTCAAGACATGTTATATTTTTATCAAGGCACTTGGGATATATTTTTAAAACAGATTCACTTGCAAGTATAAAGCCAGAGTGCTCATGTGCTGCTAAATAAAATTAATTTCACTGTTCATCTGCTGCTGCGTCAGCTCTGCGCAGATTCACATCGCGTTTTTAGCTGTGTTAATAAGCAGTGGGCATTTTAGTCCAAGCATATTGCCCGATAGTTAACCAATGTACATATGTGTGTCCGCAGGTTGGGACTCCACATCAGATTGGCATGATGTGCTCTCTGGTGGTGAAAAGCAGCGTATCGGGATGTCACGACTTTTTTACCACAAACCTCAGTATGCCCTGTTAGACGAGTGCACAAGTGCTGTTTCCATAGATGTAGAGGGGAAGATCTATCAGTCTGCAAAAGACTTGGGGATCACCCTGCTCACTATCACTCACAGACCGTCTCTATGGTAGTGCTTAGCATTACTCTTAGCTTATTTCTACCTTTATTATTCGTCTAGTGCGTGTCTTGATGTTATGTATTTGCTTGCTTATCTGTTATCACAAGCCATATATTTTTGGCTCGTTAAAAAAGGCTGGAGATTGTGGAATATTGCATAGCTCAAAATAATCAAGAGCTTTTTAGGGCTTAACATCTCACTCTTTGTAAGCACGCATTTGAAAAAGTCTTATAGCGTTCCATGTGTAGATGTTTGTAAAGCTGTCTGAATTAAATTATATAAAATCATGCACCGTAATAATCTATTCAAATGAACCCGCCATTGAAAATTGCAGGAAATTTCACACACACCTGCTGCAATTTGACGGTGAAGGCGGCTGGCGGCTGGAAGAGCTTGACACGGCTAAGCGGGTGAGTCTAAATGAGGAAAAGCATCAGTTGGAGGCACAGCTGGCAGGCGTACCAGAAATGCACCGTCGGCTGAAGGAGCTCTGCAACCTGCTTGGGGAGGATTCTAGGCTTCTTCATGTTGAGAGCATTCCAAACCTCTCAGAGCTTGAACTATCATCTGAGAGTGATTGAACTTTGAACTTTTTAAAAAGTTTATGAACTGATTAGCCAATAATTTTTTTATTGTTTTTAGGTTATTGTTATTTGTTTGGTTTGCTTAAAACTTCAAATGACTGTGTCAGAATACAATGTTTGGTAACATTAATAGAGCTTTAACATTAACTGTAAAATCACTTTTCGCTTGGTATCTATCTAAAATTGTTTGATGGACTCCTAGCTTATTTCACTGATTTAATACTCCTTTAGCATTTGGATATTTGAAAATGATAAATATGAGACCAGCGTTGTACTTGCATTTTTGCATAATTCTGATTGGATAGATTAAAGTTTCTTGGCATGTTTGCATGCACAGTAGCACGTGTTACATGTACATGCTCACTGCTCTCTCCATTTACATACTTCTTTATCGTCACTTTTTTCATTGATTGCTATAATTTTAAAGTCATAAAAAAGTTATTGCCACTAAGTTTATTATTTACAATTGTTATTTCTCATGTAGCAAGGCAAAGATACACTTGTTCTGAAATAAACGAGTGTTCTACTGCGTTCCATTTGTTGGCCCTTATTATAAAGTCGGACTACAACTCAACTTGTATGTTGTAATGCTATGCCTGTGTATGGCTTCTGTTATGGCTGTTTCCTTTTTAATAGATGGCAAATTCTCATCAATAATGAAGAAACTACTGTAGTTTTGAGACTAGATTCTATTAGCGCAGACTGTTTGCAGCTAGGGTATGTCACTGAGAGTAGTGAACAGAGCAGATGAGACAATCAAACATTTTCAAACATCAGACATTCAAATCAAAACATTCAGCGAAACTTGTAAACATCTATAATTATCGTTGACGAGTGACACTCCCTAAAAACGTAATTTACATTGCGAACTGAGCTTGAAACGGTATATAGATAATAGGGGAGTTGTCATACCTTTAAGCAAACAACTCTTAAAAGCCAAATTACTTTGGTCTCGATGACCTTGACATTGGTAACAAACTACGAATTAGGACATGATTCGAGCTATTTATTTGAGATCCACTTGAGTATGCAACAGCTTCTATGGATTTTAATGCTAGAAAACAGGCTAATGCTGATCATGAAGTGCAATTGCTGTAAAGCTCCAGAATTACTCTTAACGGGATTATCGCTTATTACCATGTCATTATTCTTGTTTTAATTATAAGTTTGACCGGCTAGTTTAAAACATAACTTGTTATCTTATAGTAGTCAATAATCAATGCTACTGTTATCATATCCCTAGATGATTGTGTGTGATATATTGCCGGCAAAATTCGGATATAGACGTATCACTCGATTATTTTGTTTAAATGAGGGCTTATATAACCTCAATGAGCATGCTATACAAGGCAGTATAACGCCAAAAGTAATTTGCGTTTATGCAAACAAAATTTAAACTACCAATTTGTAATTGTGTGTGAAATTGGTCATAACTGGCTCATATCGTCAAGCCAGACTTCGAATATCTAAAATATTTGCTTTCATATGTACTTGTATAAATCATTATGAAATATAGTACCGTTTTTTTACATAGTATTGGAACAATAGCCAATTATTAGGATGAAATCACACAAAACAGACGCGACCTATATGGAATAATTCTAATATATTATTGTTATTCACTTGTTGGATGTTTTTACAATATTATTCATAGTTGAACAATGTGACTCTGCGCTATTCTTTCTGTTTTTGTTCATAAGTTCTACTATCCTACTGATTATGTAGTAAGCTAGTCATTTTTGTTGCGCTATGGTTGATTAAAATCTAAAGTAAATCTTAAGTTTATTTGCAGGATAAGACAATATGCAGTTTGCTTCTGGATTAGTTAAAGATTCTCTGGCAGACTATTTGAAGAAGTTACCCATTCCTGACACTTTCTTAGGATGGTTCTCGTTGTCATGTAAGCTGAACCGTCCATTTTTAGTTCTGGTGCATTTTCCATAGTTTTATAATCCTGAAGTCACATTGTTTATGCTGACCAATTAACTATAAATACTGGCCTTCCCACTAGTTATTGTTTTGCTTATTTAACAGTTAGCGATTGGTTGAAGTTGGTGCCATTCATGGGAGCTGTGGGTGGAATAAGTTACGTTACTTACAGACAGATCAGACCAACACATACCATAAACCCTTCAGTGAAGAAGGGTCAAGGTAAAGTTGTAGACACTGTGGATATTGAGGACATGACAGCAGACCAAGTCAGCTACTGCCGCTGCTGGCGTTCTATGAAGGTATGATTATTTACATCTCTCTTTTTTGCATTTATCTGCAAAATGAATACAGCAATCAAAGTGAATAACAGAAATTGGGAAAAACCGTGTGACTTGTAGACACTTGACTTTTTGTGGATTTTTCATCTATAAAAACACAGCTTGATCTGCAGCAAATGCAATGTAGATTCCTACAGCTTACTTTCTTTTGCAAATTTGAAAATAAAATGACAAGAAACTGTCACAGCAAGCATAACCTTTAGGGTTTTTAGCTCGAGTTGCACCAAAGCCAGTACTCCATAATGATTATCTTCTTTGTATGTTGCTATTCACGTTGTTATTGAAGTTTTCCTTTCTTCAAAAGGGAGACTGCGGAAGCTCTCAGGTCATTTAATAAATATATAACTATATGATGGTACAGTGATAATTTGCTAATATTTGTCTTCTATGCCCTATACATAGGCAATGTTCCATGATTGCTGGATAGATTTTAGTCTGTTTAGTGTAATGGTATTCAGGACCATCAGTATTCATGTCTTAATAAATTCTGTTGGATATACAATTGTCTCTGTCCTGCACACATCCTGCTGCATGCATCAGTTTGTCTTATGATACCGTAGGCTACATTTCTACATCAGTGATGATTTGTGTTTTAGTTTCCACTTTGTGACGGAGCCCACAACTTATACAATTTACGAACTGGGGACAATATAGGACCTCTCGTTGTCAAGAAATCAAGTTAGCAAGATACCAACTACATTGCATACTAACTGTCTAATTTGCACTGTGGTTTGTTTGGCTGATTCTTTTCGTTTAATCACTATGGCATACTATGGAGTGCTTTAGCCAAAAATAATGTTTTTATGTCTGTAATTACTAAGAAGCTAGTAACTCAAATGTTGCGGATTGGGTTGCTTGCATTTCATAGATTAGACACATGAATTGAGGCTTGACTCCCTTGTAATTTTCACCGTTAAACATGCTTTTGTTAATTCTGAATCAAAATGAGTAGCCAATAAAAGTGTTGTCATGGAAACAATTGTATCACTATATTTCACTTAATATCTGTCCAATTTCATGTAGAAAGCATGAGGTGACTGTGAGCTGTCTATCGGGTGATATTTGTCGTAGAAGTTGTGAATTATCTCCGCCACTTTAAACCCAAACTTGAGGTACAATCCAATGGCTGGATTGCTCATGGACACATGTAGAGAAACATCTTTGCCCATACAGGTCTACAATGTAATCATTTTTCAAGTAAAACTAATCGGTATTATAACATGCTATGATGTAGGGACAGAGTCTAACAATTCAAAAAGCTACCCACAGCTAGTACACAGTCTGGAACCAAAGGTGTGACAAAGTTTTTGACAGACTCCACTATTGTAAGATGACTAGAATATGAACAACATAATTCTAGAGTGTCTACTCGCTTACCTGTATTAGATGGTATAACATAACAGATGCAATACCAGACCCTCTCCAATCAGGATGGGTATAAATGAATGAAATATATGCCTCGTTGTGCTTTACATCGGGAACCATGAAAGCAAAACCAACGATTAGCTTTTTGTACATCGCGACACAACTGAAGTCTGAGTACTGCAGGCATTCAGACACTAAAATGAACAACATAACCGTGTACATCATGTAGTCTGAGGTAGAATTGCTGGTTTTTAAGATTTAGTCAGAATATATTGAACAGATGTGGTGTGGTGTATTTTGAAAACAGACTGACAATTGATACATTCTGTCTTTTGCAAAGGTAGAAGATCAGGTATGCAGCTTTTCTCAGTTTAGAAGCTTGTTGGTTTCAAATGAGTTTTTGAAACTTCACAAAATTTAAAAATTCAGATTGGATGCATACTCATTTGAGTAGGAAGTAGATATTTGATTTTTCCAATCACACAGAAATCTTAGTATTTATGAGTATATATGCTGTCCTAAACCCACTCAATTTTGGCTAGTAATCATACAATGACCTTTAGGTGAGGGTGCTAAAGTGCCCAACTAGCAGATACTTAATGTTTTTTAAAGGCCAACAATAACAAATGTAAAATTTATAGGAGACACCACTAAAGTAGTGGGCAATATGTTGACAAATTGAAAGGAATTAAACACTAACTGTCCATGGCGTCAGACAGTAAACTGAAGCAGCACTTATCTCAGCTGATATATCATAAAAAGTCTACGCGTGCAGTCTAGGTTGGTATATAATAAGCTGACTACACTTTCAGTCTAGGTTGGTATATCATAAGTTGACAACACTTTCAGTCTAGACTGGTATATCATAAGTTGACTACACTTGCAGTATAGGCAGGTTTATCATAAGTTGACTACACTTTCAGTCTAGACTGGTATATCATAAGTTGACTACACTTGCAGTATAGGCAGGTTTATCATAAGTTGACTACACTTTCAGTCTAGCCTAGTGCATGTATATCATAAACTGGCTGCACATACACACAACTGCTGATACACAAAACTTATGGCCTATTTTAGTTGTCATAAACTGTCTGCACTTATGGTCTTCGTTGAAATACTATAAACTGATTATACTTACAGTCTATGCTAGGCCAGAAAGCCTGGTGGCAAATTCTATTAATCACTGGAATATGATCAGAGTTGACATATTTATAGTCAATGCTACAAACTGTTGTATTCTCTCCACTTCTCTTTCTGTAACAGAGACAGCTATTATATAATGTATAGATACATGTATATCACATATTTAGATGTGACATTTTAAACTCATAAGACTGAATGGTAAATGACAGCAAATTCATATACATGTACATCATCTATTGTTTGGTATTTGCACTGATTGTTGTCATATGTTTGATAAAAAATTTCCTCTACAATGCTGATATGATTTACGGTATCAATCAGTTCCAAAATTTAAAAAGCCAAGTTCTATGTTTAAAATTACAAAACTACACAGTAAACCAAGTAAATGAAAAAAAGTGAAGCTAGAGGATGGTAAGTGGCTAACTTTCAACACTGCAAGGTATATTATATCATCATACTAGCTGAATGCTCAGTGTTGCATGGGAAATAAAAAAGTTTTTGCACAGAAAATTTATTTTTAATCAACATATACAACATTTATCATTCTTAAATTTTATCATTCTCAAACTTAAATGACAGTTTATTTCTTTGTTTGCTAAAATATTCATTAAGTTTATGCTAGATATACATACATGTATATTTATAGCATTTTGGGAAAGTCTGGGCACATATTTCTATTTTACATGTAGTGCACTGACAGTCCTGTGCGCCATTAAAGATTGGCAGGTGTAATAAGTATGTCCACAATTATTATGACAAGGTTGCCACACAATGTAGTGGTTGGTGAGCCTGTCTGCAAAACCTGTGTTTCCGAGTTCAATTCCAGTGCGAAGCAGTTTTTTTGTTTCTAATGCTAGCAAGCATGCATATTTTATCACTATTACTGAACATACAACAGACCAAAAAACACGTAGAATTATATATACAGATTGAGGGTTAGTCTAATCTAAAGATACACATCAGTTAATTCAGGCCAAAAGCTTGCCTTCACCCATCCAAAGATTTCCTAGTCTGCATCCTACATCAAGAAAGGGCTGAATACAAGCGGATAAATAGCGACCAGACTGTATTGTAGCAAACATAAAGCAACTCTGGCAGCCCTAGCGGCGCTCACTAGCAGGCCTGTTAAGCATGAGTGCACATTCTACTGGTGGCCTAATGAATACACACAAGACGATTAGTGTTAGTAGGAAAGTAAACAATAATAAACTATATATTAGATTTTAAAGAGTAAGGAGTTCCTTCATCATCACAAAGCCAGGTAGCATAAGCAAGCATGACTAAGCTAAATCCCTAGTCAGAGACTTCTATACTTGGCAGACTATCAGCATAGCCTCTGAATGATATAATATAGCGGTTCTAAACTCATTGTACACACATTGAATTACTCTGGCTTCCCGCAACACTATAATACATTAGCAAAAGGCTTTTAAAGGTAAAGGGCCTCATCTACTGATCCATCTTTGACGACTCATCACAAATCATTGAAAATGTGTTTGTATGTTGTTTGAATCTCAGCCTAATTTGACAATTTCTTGTAAATATGTCTTGAATTTTCACTCAATGGCAAACAATATATTCATAGTAGGTAGCTGTAGGTGGCCTTACTATTGAGTGCCATAAAATACACACTAATAAATGCCCTGCTATTTTCATATAACAATAAATAACATAAAAATCTAGGAAAATATGGTTAATTAAAAAGAATTGCAGTGTTTTAAAGCAACAATTTTTACCTGCAAGATTTTATGAAATAAAAGAACATCCAAAACAGTAAGAAATCAACGATACAATAAAAATGACTAGGGAGAGCTGAACACAACGAATGGCAACATTGATCAAACTAAAATGTTGTGTTAAACACGTGGCCGCTTATAAGAAAAAACCATTAGGTTGTGAGTAATACATGTGCACTCATGACAGGATACTCTAGAGTCTAGAGAGACACAACTGAAGCATTCTAAATAAATCTAAACGTGAAATGAAAATGATTAAGCCAATCAGAGAAGGTAATTTTATTAGCTGGCTCTAAAACCCGGCTCAATTTGAACAGAATAACATGAATATCCTGCTGATAATAAAACGAAACAAAATACGATTTTATAGTTGTAGATTGTTGAGTGCAGCTGACGGTTCATAGAACTTACCGAATTGCATTCAGTATCTTCAGCTTAGGAGGCTGTGTCTCAAAGTTCCTCCAGATATATGGCTTCAGAGTTCTGTAAAGTGTTCATGTTTAGTTCTAATGGAAACAACTTTCACCTGTACACTGACCTTCACCTCGACACTGATATCTCGATACAACACTTTGACATCTATTGCGACCTGTACTGGCAGAGTTGCCTTGACAAAGCATTTTAATAACCTACACATGATTTTAGCTTGTGTAAGGCTATTACAGCGTAGACTCAGACTCCATGTGCTTTTTAATGATAACAGTTAGTTCACAATTATTAATTTTATTCTCGTGGTATTTTATGGTAAACTTAGTAGAACTCGCGCAATAAAATAAGTAATAACATGATTAGATAAGTATGAAGTGTGATGATGTAATAATAACTATAATAAACTTAAATAACAACTGTCTGGTGTAACAATAGCTTCAGCTAACAGTAGTCTATAGCAACAGTAGTGCATAGCAACATTCAGGTGCTAGCTACAGTATGCAATGACAAAAGTGTGCTACATCAACAGTATTTTATAGCAAGAATATTCTATAGCAACCATAATCAATAGCAATTTTATCTTACAACGGTCTTAACATACAGCGACAGTATATTTTAAGCAACAGCATCCTATAACAACAGCATTCTATAGCAACAGCATTCTATAGCAACAATGGTAAATACAGTAGCAATAGTAACATTACACAACAGTAGTATATAGCAATATAGCAAATGTATCATATAGCAACAAAACAACTATATCCTACAGCAACCATATTTTCTTGTGGCAATAGTTTATAGCTAGAATAGTTTATAGCTACAGTATGTTATAGCAACAGTATTCTATCACCACAATAATCTATAGCAGTTATATTCTATAGCAACCATGGTCTATAGCAAGACCAGCCTTTAGCAAAAGTATGCTATAGAGACACTCACCGAGCTGTGTAGCAGCTCTTAGTGCTTCTCAGTAGCTCAGGTGCTCCCTTGAGCTTGTTGATAAAAGGTACAAACTGGCTACTACTCTCGCTGGTAACAGCAACCTAAAGCAATAGTTAAATGATTACACGAATACCGCTATTAAATCCATTGGAACATTGCAAACTATTAATAAATTAGATGAAAGTTCAAGTTGGAGTTGCATCCTCCTATATTTATTAGCCCTAAAGAACAAAGGCCAGCACTGCCAACAGACTATAAAACAATTTTTAGTAATCACAGAGTCTGATAAATCAATATGTGGCATGGCTTTTGTTTGAATTACCAATTGCAATCTTTATCTGCACTACTATTAAGGCCGTGTCCGTCTGCATGAAGCCATGGTTGAAGGGGGAAAAAGATTATACATGAAACCGGACTCGAACACCCAATGTTCAGTATGGTAGTCTGACACTATAACAACTGCACCAATTGACCAGACTCTTAGCCTTCTCAAATAATTGTACGTATAGCTATTACACCTGACGACCTCTCACGGAGCACCAGACTCTCATGTACTAGTCGAACATAATACACCACTGAATGCGTTTAAAATAAGCATAAATATCTTCATGGAAGGCACCCGCTATTATTGGAAAACGTGATTCAGACAGAGATGACTATACGTTACTACCTGATAACGGTCGAGTGGACTGTCACAATGCTGAACAACAGGAGCCGAAAGGCCGGCAGGGATATAAGTCTTGTGACGCGAAGGTAATCTTATATTATCTGACCGCTGATCAGCCTTGCTCTGGATTGAATTGAACAGCTCAATCCCTTGGGACCTTTTATACTGAAAGGAAGAGAAATCCTTCAATAACTTTTCAATAAGAGTTATAGATAGATATAGATCTATCCATAACTATAGATAGATATAGATCTATCCATAACTATAGATAGATATAGAACAAGATAGTAAAGAGAACAAGTTTTGAGACTGCATCTGTTTGGAATCAGTGTCAATCCTCCCGCTGTTTTGTTCTCGCTTGATGTTTAGAGAATGACTCAAAAAATTTTCTTACCTGACATTTCAGGAACAAGACAAGCAAAGTGTTTAGTCGAAAACCTCGCTACTACTAAAGATTAAGACTTAGCTAATGTTACGAGTGATAGGTCACTGATACTAACCTTCCTGAGCAAGAGCATTCGCCGTAACAGCCGATGTTCACTTGATAAATTACTACTTTTAACGGCGACCATGTCATTGAGGATACGCAATAGTTGCTCTTCCTTGTAGACTGACCATTTTTTGGCCCTGAAAGAGACCAGATAAGTTAGCTAAACACTATCCATCTCTGCTTGCTAAAATAAACCATCTAGATTGTCACTTCTAGAAAAGGCTACAAGTATGTATCACCAATTTATCATTAACCAATTGGCTAGTTCTTACTTACACAACTGAAGTAGTATTAGCCACTTCCGGTGCTGTTTGTGGAGTTTTATTAGCTACTTCCTGGTTCTGCTGTTGTGTTGTACTAGCAACTTCCTCTTTCTGATGTTGAGTCATACTGGCTACTTCCTCTTTTTGATGTTGAGTCGTACTAGCTATTTCCTGGTTCTGCTGTTGTGTTGTACTAGCAACTTCCTCTTTCTGATGTTGAGTCATACTGGCTACTTCCTCTTTTTGATGTTGAGTCATACTAGTTACTTCCACTTTCTGATCATGAGTTACACTAGCGAGTCCTTGAAGTTGCGAACAGGAAGTATTAACTTCCACTTCCTTGTTAGAATGGTTCATCAAATCATTAGGTTCTTTTTTAACATCTTCTGCCATGGACTCTGAGCTAACCATCTCTAAAAATATTTATGGAAGCCATGAAATTGCGTTGGCCAGAAGCTATGTCATATTTTAGCATACAGTCAAACCTCGATTTACCATCACCTAAAAGGATGTGAACTCTGAGAACATTTTGACCTAACAACCAAAGTACTTTCCAACAGATGACCTCTGAATTTTTTTGAACCTGTGCAGCTTTATAAATCAGTACACACAATATGTACACAGTTCTCATTCACATCCTCATTCGCAATTGTAAATGCTAATTCTTCCAAAAATGAACTGAAGCGCTACCTCAGACAACCAGACTAGACTAAACCAACTAGACAGACTTCTGCTGACTCTACTTTCAGGTTCCGCACCTTGATTAGCCTTGCTATTGCGCACAGGGACCTCATCCACCTTCCCTGGAGTGACATTTTTTTTCTATTTCTCTTGTCCTTTTATACTGTGAGAAACACTCTTCATATTATTTTTTGTGGTTATATTATAGATGAAAATAAACAAACAAACAAACATCCTATGGCTATACGGTGCTCAAATAATATTAAACAATTAAACAGTGCTTCAAACCTTCTTTTTCTAGTTTTAATATCATGAATCTCAGGAAAACTAGTGTGACCGGTAATAGAGGTGACAGAAGATGGAAGGGTCAAGTTTCAATGTTTTAATATTTTCTTAATGTTGTAGATAACATAGTAGAAAATGAGGGCAAACATTTTTGAATTAATTCTCAAGTCCACTAGTCCGCTAGTAAGATTAACTCAGTATCTCTACCTTCGTCCCATCTGTCTCCTGTATTACCAAAGCTACCACTCCATTCTGCCATTAAGGTTTGAAATGATAATAAAAACCTTTTCTTATTGGTCTTTAATTTATTAATTTAGTTTTTTTGCATGTAATTTAATTTTTATACTATTTTATATAGCGCATATGTTTTAATGTGATATGTAATTATTTGAGGTATACATCCGTAACTTTTTGAGCTTGCAAAACTAACAAGCTGGACAGTTTTGCTACAGGAACAAAATCTTGGCATAAATTAGCTTTGAATATCATAGCTACACAAATTCCTAGCCTAAGGTACTTATTCACATTTTAAGGAATGGAGACACTAGCCTACAAAGCAGGCTAACTTTGTTGAGACTTTGTAAAAATGTAATATCACCCAGCAATTAGAACAATTTGAGGATTACCTTCTCTCGTAGACTCGTACATTTGGTTCTTTTTCATACACTGTACACAAGGTTGCTACAAGGAATAAATATTTATAAAAAAAACTTATGACACAATTGGTCTAGGAGCTTAGACAAAGCAAGGACTTACGCATTGAAATTTCCTGCTCTGATTTCACAAGTGAATCATGGAAAGCTGAAGATAAACTGGCCATGGAAGGTGACTCGGAAGGTATGACAATCTCATCGCACAGAGACGAAGTGTCAATAGCTAATCCTAGACCCATGTCTAAGTCCAAGCCAGATATAGGAATGTCAAATTCTAAATTGTCTATTGTCTCTTCCTTAATTGGTAAATAAGATGAAACCAACAAATCAGATACGTAAGGTTCTTGCTTAACCACTGGCTCCGATTTAGCTAATATTGCATCAGACGAACTAGTGTCAAGGGAATCAGACTCGCTGACTACGTCGACGTGCTCTTCATCAATAATTGCTTTCTGTTTAGACGCTTTTTTAGTTTCCATACCCTTTTTTTTCTTTCCTGAAACAAAGTCCTGCAAAAACCAATTTCATGATTAAACATGGCAACCAACTTCCAATGCTGCCGCAGCTGCTGAAAGTGAGCTAAACAAGCAGAGTCTCTGACACTAGTTAGCATAAAGCAAGCTGGAGTGAGACCATAAAAGGCGTTCAAATGCACTACAGATAATGAAAGCATGAGCATTCTTCCATTTTTAATCACTAAAGACAAATGCTATACTTGCATCTGACAGTTTTTTCTTTTTTCTGTCCGCTCTTGCTCTCTTCAGTGGAAGAGTCAGGTCTCCCTTTTCCACATATTCTCGAGGGTAAACTGTAAAAAAACACTAATAATAACAACTGAAGAGACACTAACATTATCACACTGCTGGTATCAACACATGACATTTTATTTTTTCTTTAACGGGTATACACACTTTCCATCGAATATTGTTAGCCATCCTAAACAGCATTCATAATATTGGCAACTACCCTCATGCAACGAATAGAAATATCGAAACGCCTAAATTGAAGCACATTTCCTGAGCTTTTATGTCATTCCATCTTGCAAGTCTGCCGGCGCTGACCTCTGTAAAGGTCGAACTGGACTAAAACCCTTTAACAGGAAATGAGTCATTCACAGTTACCTGGGACCACTGCTGTCATTGCCAACTCTCCAAGTTTCCAAAGGCTGGAAGTGGAAACAGATTTTTTACAGCTGACAATGAGAGGAAGGATCATGCTGGGGTGAGGAACCAATAACAACATTGTCCGCTTTAATGAATGCTATTTCTTTCGGACATGCTCAAAGGACAACTCGACTCCTTCACACTGACAGCTCGGAAATTACAAGTCAGCAAGAATGTATGGATAATTAGTCACCTCAGCAATCTGCATCAACTAAGTGACTTACTAACTTGGTGACCTTACTAACTTGGTGATCCTACTGACTCAGTGACCTTACTAACTCAGTAACCTTACTGACTCAGTGACCTTACTGACTCGGTGACCTTACTAACTCAGTGACCTTAGTAACTTGGTGATCCTACTGACTCAGTGGCCTTATTATGTAAAGAGCAGACAACAAACTATAGCCTCGCAAAGAAGCTTATTATGTCAGGAGAAGGCAACAAATCATTCCATGATAAAGAAGCTGGTTACATCAAGAGCAGACAACAAACTACTTTATGATCAAGAAGCTTGTTCTGTCACAGACAGACAACAAACCTTACCATGAGAGAGAAAAGGAGGTTTGTTCTCACGAAGCCTCCACCACCCGTGTTCACCCAAATACTTTGTTCCTGATTCAAAATGACCACAATAAGTGGAAAGAGCAGAAGAAGTACCAGAACATACATTTTTAGACCTACAAAAGGATAAAAGCAAGCAATAACACACGCATACATAGCTAATATGAATTTAATTTCATTGCAGAACTAATATGGCCATTTTTGCTCTAAAATAAGTATGATATTACATCCAATAGTTCAAAGAGCCCCTTGGCCTGAGCTTTATTTGGTTCACACAAAGCTTACCAATAAAAACAACCATTAATCTGTTTCAAATGAGATACCTTAATAAATAATGTGTATAAAGGTATAAACACACTAGGCGATATTTAGAGCAATATCGCGCTGCGTGGCGCTAATCTGCGCTAGAATTCACCCAGCGTGCTCATCCAGAGCGATAACGTTAGACTTTCTCTGCACAACTTTATCGCTAGCGAGATGCATTTCGATTGGTTGGATTTTACCAGAATGCAATTTTATGGC
The DNA here is from genome assembly GCF_963576615.1 of Watersipora subatra. Taxonomy (NCBI): domain Eukaryota; kingdom Metazoa; phylum Bryozoa; class Gymnolaemata; order Cheilostomatida; family Watersiporidae; genus Watersipora; species Watersipora subatra. Next base: position 30,636,777 of record NC_088708.1, on the reverse strand, counting down.
GGGTAATTATTTCTTATCGATGTTCACCAACGTACAGCAGCGACAATTTGCTATTTTGTTAATATAGAAACATCTTCAAAACGAGCACTGAATTGTTCATAAATTTAATAATAGCACTCCCAGTCCTGTGCACCATAACAAACAAAAATTACAAAAAATCCAAGTTGAAAACCAACATTTGGAGTCAATCGTTGCGCAGGTTGACCATCTTGAGAACAGTAAATATTTAATAAATTAGGCCTAAATATAAAAAACCACTACAAAATAAAATATGTAAAAAAATAGTAAAAAAAAATTAGTTAAAAATGCAATAATCGCTTTTTCTTATGTCTTCTGGTAGTGTAGGCAGTGTACAATCCGTGAAAGTGAGATAGGTTTAATAACAAATGCGTAAGTTGTTTATGTTGTCGCCTAGACGGCGCCATATTGACTGACCTAAATTTATTAACAACTCCGAAGAAACTAATGATACGGAATTTTATTGGCAGTTTGTGGACGTGCCCATTATATCGCTTGCTAGTGAATCGCTCAAGTGTGTTTATGCACACGCAAGCGATATCTCCGCCCTCCTCATGACGCTCGCGATAAAATCGCCTAGTGTGTTTACACCTTAACAGAATCAACAGTAGAAACTGCCATTAAAAATGATATGAGTCTCAAATGAGCTGACCAACTTGGAAGAAAAAATAGAATCATAGTCGCCAAAGTTTATATATTATAATAAACTATATGAATATTAAAAACAATCACATTATGGCAGAAATTTTCTTTTTATTTATAGATATATTTTAGAGAAAACACATCAAAAACCAAATAGAACTGTGCGAGTTTAGCAAAATCAATTAAAGGAAACGAAGGGTGAGACTATGTAGTAACATCACAATGAATTTATCTTGGTGTAAGGTAATTTAAGAAACCTTTGCTACAGCCAGCAGATCAGACAGAACCGGCACCAAGCCATGTAACAATCTACCTATTACAAGTAACTGTAACCATAACCAAAAATTGGATCACAGACAGAATTAGAATGGATGGATAGAATTATCCAGCATGTTTAAGCATGCCTAATAAAACAAATGCTCTCTATTGGTTTACAGATTCGGTTGATGTGCTAGATAACAGTTTTAAAACAAATTTTGTTTTCAAATGTAACTATGCAGCAAAATTAAACCTCAACGAAAACCTTTATTTCAATAAATTTATACTTAGGAAATCGTATAATAAAAATTAACAGATTAAAAGCTAGGTTAAAAAGATTTACGCAAATGTAAACAAGTTATAACAATACATGATCTTATCTAATCTAAACATATTGTACATGTTAGTAACAAGCTTTCATCAAACATGTTTCTCGTGAAGCAATGCAGATATTTCATAAACTGAAAAACAGCACTTTTATTTTACTTTCAATTTCTGCACTGTCACCAGATCAATGGCGTCGATATATATTTTTCCGCCTTATCATATCAACAGCAGAAAAGGATATGCTTCTTATGGCAACCTATTCCTGCTTACCACACTTCTACTAATTACATCACTAAATCTCCGCCTCATCTCAGACTTGCTCCTTTCTGCGTGACAGGTTGCAAAATTTTGCATAAACTATGCCCAGAATATTTGTATATATTTTTCCATGAATATGATAACACCAATTTTATTCCGTGACACCAACATACCGCATCCACCATCTTATATTTTAATTTATAAACTTTCTGTTACTACAACCTACAATTCAGTATCCCGACTCCTGCGCAATATAAAATTACCAACTTTTAAAACACGTTTGTTCAACTCATCCAATAACTTCGCCTTTCTGTCTTCTCATTTTTGTTGTCATGTAATGAAAAGGATAATTTTTGTTTATGATTTGCTTTTGCTTATAAAAGGTTATACATACAAACATTAAATTCCCGAAAGAAGTTATCTACCCTTGTGTTCAACAAAAGTAAGGCAAATCCCAAATATAAACTGATGTACTGACTTGCTGTGTCGAAGCAGATGAATCTGATGCTGAAGCAGGAGATTGTTTATGTCCTTCTTGTAATGGAAGAATCCATTCTGACCAGTTTGTGTTGAGTGCAGGTTGTGTAATATTAGAGAGACTATATGTACCCTACAGCGTATCAAACAGCGGCAACCATTAACCCTGCTATATTTGGTAAGAATATGTGACTATCACTAGTATAGGACAATATCAACCAGCTATCAATGTATTTCTAATGTCCAGTACAGGCATACCTCAACATGTTCTGGCACTGAGCTCCTATGTTGATTTACTTGTGTCTCAAGGCACTATTCATTATATAAAATAACTAAATACTAATTAATCCGTTACCATAGTATGAAAAAAAAACACAAATAAAACAGGATACACATATTACTGTGGAAAAACGTATTTTAACAGTTGTAGTTTAGTACCTAGGCTAACAAAGTAACAAATACATATTTATTTGTTAAAATCTGCAATAAAATGTAACATTACTATGTATACTATTGTGAGTCTTTGAGACAGACGTACGCAACGTAACAGAAACTTTGAAATTGACTAGCATGAGTTTAACTTACTAAACATACACTTAAAACTAAGTTTTAGTATTTTACGAAACTTACTTTAATTTTGTCTTCCTAATTTTTTATTATCAGTTTCAGGTTTGACGCTTTTTGTATTGCGTTCACTATAACTTTTAACCGACTTTTTAAAAACATTTTTCAAACTGATATGAGGAGAAAGACCGAGCGACACTGTTCTCGAAAGTGGTCTCGCGCATACTTGGTCATATAGCGGCCATTGTGAACCGACTCGTATCTCAAGGAATAAACTTGCTCGAAATGCTGCTCGTATCTTGATTTTCTCATATGTTGGAGCACTTGTATGTAGAGGTATGATTGTACAATTAGTATGCAGTGAAGGAAATTGACCCATCCCCCTGATAATATAATTACCATCATTAGTCTACCTCTTGGAACATAATAAACCAAGTTTATACCAAATTTATTAAAAAGAATTCTTCAACTTCACCATAAATAAGCTGACTCGAATAGCAGAAAGCAGTTGGCACCCTATATACTCACGCCTGCAGTTTACGAGGTCGAGTGAAGGTTTCCTCACCACCTCCGCTGCACCGAGAACAGACGAGATGGAAGAGATAGTCATTGAACAGCTCAGAAGGAGTTGGACTCAACAGGCACTCTATAAGCAAGTCTCAATGGTTATTCTTCCATAAAGCGACTCAGTTGAATCAGTTAAACAACAGGTGAAACCCGCTACAAGCTCTGCTAACGAAACTTAAGCAGTTACACAGATGCTGAGATAGGAGATTTACAAAGATATACTCGACCACCCCTCCATTGATGGCATAATCAGTCAAGTATTGCTATGTCATCACGATGTAAGGAGTTATCTCTCATGATCAGCGCTGTTTATAACTCTTACAAGCCTAGACAAGTTATGGTCAACCTACATTTCATGAGTTAATCTCATGAAATGAAGGTTGTTACAGTTATTTAACATAACTGATTTAACATTCAGCAAAACTCACAGGCTCACTGTATACTGAGTATGCTGTCGGTTGTGAATATGCTGCCACTTTCTAACCTGATATTTTAGCACCATGTCGAAAAGAATGTATTAAAACTATGGAAGGAATACAAAACCAATCAATTTAAATATACATTTATTTTTAATAGTCACCAACCTCCTCAATTTTACTTATAAAACTGACTCATATAAAGCAGACTCAGTTATGCCTAGGTTGGACAAGAGAGGTAGTGATAGTGACTTTCTCTAACTTTCCCGTTGATAAAGCTGAGGTTAACTTGAATTATATATACTATTATTTTTTGTAGATTATTTCAAATATATGCCTTTTTTTACTTTCACTTACAAAACTAGAATGTTTCAAGAAAATTTGAATGCTCAAAGAAAATGAACAAAAAATTTCAAAAAAAACTGAAAGTTGTAAATTATTCACGCGTAGAGACAAGTGATTGCTCTAATTTTACTCTGTTTGTTGGACAATTCATAGGTAGAAGAGAAGTTTGACTGCAATTACCTAATTTTTACCGCTACCGCATAGATAAGACAACTCTGAAAGAAAAATACCCAACACAGTTTTGACACTCTTTGCGCACAGAAGAAACTCATTGTTTCTGTGGCATATCTAAATGCCCTGTGACCTTACACCATTTCAGGTCAAACGGCGAGCTCATAAGCAGTATATAGACTACTCACTGACATGGACGTGAGCGTGACATTGCGTACATTCCAGCGTCTCTTCAGCCCAGGAGTTGGCAGGAGGAACAGCAAAAGGGCCGATAGGTTTCCCCAAACACTCTGACATTGAAGGATCATCACAGTAACACCTAGAGCTATCAGAACTGGTCTCTACAACACACCACAATGAATCACACATTGCGAAATGTAAAAACTAGTTCTTTGCATTGTAATAAATAGAAACTAGCCTCTTGAAGCAATGCACTATTTTTTAGTTACAAATGAAAACCAATTATTTTTCTAACTTTGGGTAAGTAATTAACACCATTTTTCACCTCACTTCTACTAAGGATTTATTCTACGGTGTGGATAAAGCGAGAGAGAAGTTATCAGCAGACGCCTAATAAATAAATCTGAATAATGAATTTTATGACATATTATGACATTCTGTTAATTTAAGATTGGAGTTCCAAAGCCAGAGCAGGTGAATAAGGAATCTCCTGGTAAATACAACCCGCGCTGTGATGACCACTGCCAACAGGTACTCACTCTTTTAGTAAGCTAATTACAAACCATGATATACAACAACTTTGATAGTATATCGAGAAGGAGAAAGGAAGAGGTTCTACCAACTATTCATGGTGGACTATTGACTAGTTAGGGTTATCCTAACCCTTTTGACCAATTTCTGATTAAGACAATATCTTCATTAAAACACCTACAGTTTAGTTGCTTCCATCACCTACCCATGTCACATAATCTTCTCGAGTTCGACAGAAATGTTTCTACTTGTAAAACTAATCCCAAATTCTTTCCACACTACAAAAACATAAAATAAATTACAGATAAAACAAAAGCATGTGCAGGTCAGATGTAGAAAGATACAAATATAGGGCTCAAGCTACCGATCTTTTCAAAAGAGAAATGCAACAGCTTCCCAGCATCTGAAATGGTTGGTGAGGAATAATATATTTTGGGTAGCAAGTGGAAATTTTGTGTTCAGGAAGTCTTGACAATCATAACATAACAATTCTTTTTAAAGCATAAATTCATTTGAGCTATAGCATAAAAGACATAAACAAAACAGTCAAAAGAAAATTTATGAAAATTTACATTTTTTACAAACTTTTTTTATAAAGAATTAGCCAGTTCTTATTAAGTTTCAGGTTTATTAAATTGAATGCAGTTCCAACTATAGCATGCAAACTAGATTGATTCTTTTATATAGGAAAGCATGACCATGCTAAATCCCTAGTCAGAGGCTATACTTGACAGATTATCAGGATAGCCACTGAAGGATATAATATTGCGATTTTAAACTCGCTGCATACAGATACTCTGACTCTGCGTAACACTAGAATGCATTAGAAAAGGTTTCTGAAGGTAAAGGGCCTCATTTACTGATTCATCTCTAATGAGACATCACAAATCAATGTAAATCTGATTGTTGTTTGAATCTCAGTAGCCTCTTTTGACAATTTCTTGTAAATATATCTTGGATTTTCACTCAATAGCAAGTAGTATATTCAAAGTAGGTAGCTGTAGGTGGCTTTACTATTGCATTCCATAAAATACACACTAATAAATGCCCTGTTATTTTCATATCACAGTAAGCAACATAAACATCTAAAAAATATGGTTAATTTAAAAAAATTGCGGCGTCCTAAAACAGCCATTTTTACCTGCAAGAGTTTATAATACAAAAAAACATCAAAAACTGTTAGAAATCAACAATACAATAAACATGACTAGGGAGAGCTAAATACAACAGGTGGTAACATTAAGCAAACTAAAATGCTGTGCTAAACACCCGGCCACTTATAACAGAAAAGACCTTCAGAGTGTGAGTAATTAATGTGCATTCATGACAGGATACTCTAGAGAGACACAACTGAAGCATTCTAAATAAAAATTAAGGATCAAGAACATTAACAAACCTTTGAGACATTAACAAACTTTGAGACATTATATGGGTAAGCCACAGTTGATCGCCATGTCTCTAATTTAGATTTCAGTCCACTTACTGTTTTAGACTAAGACGTATTGCAACAACCAGACTTCTTCTCATACATTGTAAGAAATCCCTATGTAATTCTACTTGAGTGACAGTGCCATAGCCAGTTTATTTATGCAAAATTTCGTCATGTGTTAATCCTAGCAATTCAGCCTTGCTTTCTTCTGGCAACAAATGCATTGTTAAGAGTGGTTGTGGAGAATTTGTTATGCATTACTAATCCAAGTCCACACAAAACATCGGTGTTGAAATTGCTTTGTCATCATACTTTATTTTGATTATGTTCAGTTGCGCACTTTTGCTTAGCTTGTAGGAACTAAATTGATTATTACTGGCTCAGGTACTAGTAAAGGTGTTAAGCTTTTATAAGTAATACTGATATTTACCGGTAAAAGGTATTTCTTTATTCTACAAGTCAAACAATTAAAATACATTGCTAACAAAATTCTAAAGCATAATATTAATGAGAATCGGTTAAAATAGCTAATAATAGTTATACCCTTTCTCGAACAGTTGTCCATGTTCGTTTTTTCAGTCCCATACAGCTGTGAGTCTTGACAGTCAAACGATAGTCATGACAGTCTATAGGTAGAGAGTTTCAACAGATGGTGAGGTTAAAAATATTTCGCAGGCAGAAGAGGAAGGCTCCTCAACAGACAGAAGGGAGAGCGCCTAAGCAGGGTCTCGGGAAAAAGAGAAACTCTACAGACAAGGGAAAGAGTCTCAGCAGGCCTTCGGGAACGAGGGGCTGAGTCATTAGAGCTGTTTTCTTTAATAGCTGTCTAGCATGTGGGAAGGCTAGCCTGTAGAGAGTAGGTTGAGTAGGTTCAATGCTCTATGTCAGGTGTGCGAAGATATCTTGTTTGCGTAAGTCTCCAGGTAGAGTATGTGACGTAGACATGTAGGGTGGAGCTTGTAATTTACTTTTGGTATCTAGGTTATGTCTGGCAGAGGATTTGTAACCATCTGATTTGCTTCCAATGTTTCGTTGGTGGGTTTCTGGCCGGGCAACTGACTCATTTTCTGTGTTGATTTTCTTCAATTTTGAAGTTTCTAATTTGCTTTTTGATGTTTTCTAATTATTGAATCAGTTGATGTCTTGGACGTCTTGCTGCTTGTACATTATGTATGCTTACTATGTAGTCTGGCTCCGTTCCCTGTCAGTATTTTGTTTCCATGATTTTTCCATACAACAGCATGAAAAAGGAATGTGGGACTGTGTCTCACGGAACTGTTGCGTATTCTGCATAAAGTATACACCTCTTCTGCACACAAAAATAATAAACAATTAATTGTGTCTTGACGAAAGCATCAAACATACGTACATTGCTAACACGAGTCTTTAATCAATAATTTTAACAATATACACAATGACACACACTCACATCATACCAGATCGGTATCCAATGACGTACCTAGGGCTGTTCCAGCCAGCAAAACATTTTATCATAACAGTTTTTTACCGAGAACTTCTCGCGACCTACGAGGAAATTTTTAACGCACTTTTTATAGTCATGATTTTACTTCGAATATTACTTGACTTATATTGAAAACATTTGAACTAGATCTAGATACGTACATGATGGCCCTTTTTTTCCTTGGGGATCGAGGTCTTAGGGTTCGATTGACCAAGACCAAGACAAGAAAACACATGACATATTTGAACTTTCGTTTGAACAGGTTTGGTGTAGCGTATGAAAAAATGACTGAACATTCTCAATATAAAAAATTATTTTCTTGCAAATAATACATGCTGTACTGAACGCTTCATGACATTTGCTTTGCTTGTTTTTAAATGAACAAATTCTACTGCAGTTTCATTATTTGATTTCATTAGTTTCATCGAATTTGGCAGAACAGAATTTGACAACATTTGACCGGTTGAGTCTGTTTAATTTCTAAATATTATAATGATAAAAGTTGTCATTATGGTATTTAGAAATTTTACATTACATATAATACTATTGCAAAATACCTTGAATAATATTACGGTACGAATATAAGTAGATGCACAAATATTAGAGGAAGGCTGCGCGGCGTTGTAATGAAAAAGTGTAAAACGGAATCGTTTCTTACAAACTACGACCCCGGAATCGTTGTATAATCTTCTGCTATTTTTTGTGTTCAAATTAATCTTGTTTTGCCTGTTATTGCTGATGTCGAGTACTTACCTATATAATGAGAAGTCTTGGCAGCGTTTTTGTTTTCTGTGGCATACTATTTGTTCTTGTCTTAACCGATTATATATATATATATATATATTAACTTTAATTTAAGTGATTTATAATACACATCGACCTAAACAAAGTCGTTAGAATCAATAAGCTCTGTTATCCTTTGTGTACGTTTCAGCAGTTCAGAACGACTAGGGTATTATTGCGTTCAGAGGTTCATCGATACCTTATTTTATTAAACCATGTTTAAAAGAAACAGATCATTAAGAATTTGACATTTTCTCTAAACTCACTCATAATGCATGTATGTAATATAAAACCAGCTTTCGCCAAAGCCAAATACGTGTACTAAAAGGAGAAAGAAGACAACTCTCATCTTAGAGCTCACTATTTCGTAATTGTTTTGTGAACATAACAGAGCGCACTTTGTATAATACAAAATGCTGTAGGCTTGTAGCCAATAGGAGAGAGCTAAAAGCAACTGCTATTTTATTAGGAAATGAAAAATATTGCTTGCATGAATTTCTAACCACGGCACTGGTAATCAAATGTGATAGATACAATCATCCTTCATTATGGCAGACACTCCAAAACTCCAATAAATTATAGCAACTTGTTATTGTAATGCCCAGGGGTGGGACAGTCTCTAAAACAGGCACCATGGCACAGCAAGTTTCACGTTCTAAGGGGTATATTATCCTAGTCATCATGGTATGGTCAACTTGCTATGGGTATATTTCAGTAAACTAGATACATAAATGTAGTATGGGTCTGTTGGTAAGGCTTGTTAGAATATAGAACTTGATTATAATGAATTATGTAATCCATAATAGCTAACTGTGGTAATCAATTTAAATAGAGATATTAAATTTTCACCGCTACTACCAACATTGACGGCGGTATGTGACAGGGTGATAGCGGAAACACACTAAGGACCTTTGTGTGAAAACAAATACCGCCCGTATTAAAAAGGGCATAGATTTATGTTTACGGAACTGATTTGGCTAATTGCGCATGGCGTAAAGAAAATCTTATTTGTGTATTTCTACTCACCTTTTACTAGCAAGCCCGTAGGGGCTCATCTATGTAGCCTCTTCTGTAAATGTAGTGATAAGGGTGTAAAACTGTGTTATGGTGACTAGAAAATATTTAACACAAAAAGGGTTAATTGTGAAATAATGGTTGGTGGGCTATGGGTCGTTAAAACTCTAGGACAATGAGCTATGGGTCCAATTCCAAACCTAGGTGTTCACATGGTGACTGCTTTAAAGACTGTCCCACCCCTGGGTTGTAATGAAACAATTTTTAAAAACTTGCCAGTCAATCAGTGAAAAAATGCTATGCTAACCAGCAAATGTTCTGATACAAATAGTTGCTCTGTTGTGATAAGCACCGCTCATATCGGGCAGCTTTTTGGCATTATCTTTTCATAGCTTTTTGCCACAATTGTTGCCAAATTCGTAAAGTTTATTGTGCTGACCCTCTTTATTAATATCTTTTTTTACTACTCTGTTTTAACCAGTAGTAGGCCCTGTTGATTTTGATCAAACACGCCCTCATCTGACATGGACCAGAGATAGGTTCAGCCAAATTAGTCTGAATGAATGCAGACCTAGTAAACCTTAACTGAGCACAGGCTTGATTCAATCTAAGTTCTGTTGTCTTTGACCAAATGTGAATCCAGCGGCATTTTACTGAATACAAATCCGACCGACTTGCTCACCTATTTTATGTTGTAAATTGCATTGCATCCAAACCAAGTTTATTTGAACTGTATTTATGTTCAGTCGCATTGAACCAAATTTAATCCTAGCTAACATCTATTAAATATTGGGCCTGATTGTCTTGGATTCGATACAACTCATATACATTGAAAATTTTGGAGTGGTAGTTTACCTACAAATGAACTAGTCTTTTAGGAATGCCTAAGGGATGTGTTAAGAGTGAGAAAGCACCAACTTTACCAATATTGGGATTTGTTGAGATAACAATGAGAAAAAAGGCTAAGAAAAGTATACTTGTTTGTTGGTAGGCTCTGAACGAATATTGCTATTTGCAGCATCAAATTATTCCACAAGGTTTGTTCATTTTTTCGTAATGCTTGTTTTGGTTATGATTTATTCTTTTATACCAAATGGATGCTCTCCAGAGTGACAGAACTCACTAAATCTTTTGTTGTTTAAAAACTATAACTAACCCTATAAGTTGCCCTCCTATGCCATGGCTTGTGAGTAGCAAGCCAAGCATATTATTATATTAGGTAGGGTAGTTATCAACCAGATGCTAGTTACAAAATTTAGAAATTTTATATATAAGCACCACCAGTAGTTACAAGGGCTGACTAAATGAATTATAAATTTTCAGCTCTTATATAAACAAGTATTATAAGAATATAAAATATCGGTAATGATACCTATATCGAGTTTCATAAACATGAATGGTCAAACAATATACATTGAATAAATTAGCTAAAAATAGGTGTGGAGAACCAAACATGCGCAATGTTAGAATAAATATTTATCTAACACATCTCTTATATCTATAATAGACACTATCAGATGCCCTATCTTTAGTTATAATCGTGGTGCTTTGTTATTTATAATGCTTTTTTTAAAATGATTAGTATCAAAGTGCTGCAAAAACAGCTTTTATTAGCATTTAGAGCAATTTAACCAATGTGATCTTTTTTGTATGAAAATGGCACACAGGCAACTGAACCATTTTGTAGACTACCCTGTTAACTGTTCTTGCACATTTCTCATGGTATACATTGATACGGCAAACTAATGTTAAGGCAAACCAATGTGTTTGCCTAATGAAACCTGTAGAATATGCAAAGCTAGACAGAAATCTACGTTGAAAAATTCCAGGGAAGGTTTTTGGTTATGAAGGGCTATTTTGGTATGAGAGAGAAGCTACTGACTGAATACCACTAGGAACTGCTCTGAGATTCAAGAGAATGTTTTTTGTTGGCCTATGTTACACTAATGCAGAAGAATAAGCAAGGGATAATGCTTCAATGTGTATTTTTTTTAAATGAAAGACACTCCGGGCAATATGACCTTATAAAGATGTGGTAACTCATAGTTTGGCATGTCTTGTAACTCTTGTGATGTCGCTAACAATAAGAAATTTCTACCGTAGTGAAACAATTCAAGTCCCGCCTGTAGGGAAATTTTTTGTTGTCATGTAGTAATTAATAGCTGTTATCTTAAAAATGTGTCAAGTTGACGATAGGTTTGTTGAAAATCCATTTACAAAGTACAAGAACAGTGAAATTCTGTTCTCTCATATTCTTTGAGTTTTCATGTGGAATCGGTTGTATGTCTTGTTTGTCATCTGTAAGCTTAGACTTTAAAGTATCAGCTGTGACTTAGAGATTAGAATGTTTGAACGTCAATCATTAAGCTGACTGTTAGAGTCCAACAAAGGGTAGCATCGGCACCAGGAAGGGTATCAAAATTTGGAAAACTCCCATTTTGCCGTTGTATTTAGTCATATAAATCCTTCCCATCTCAGACTCAATTTGGTAAGAAAAAAAAACAATCACGACTATAAATAGTCGTGATTTATTAATCTGCTGAGATTTTGTTGAGCCTTAAAATCCTTTCTGAATATTGCGTTTTCCAGGAATACACTTTGAAGTTATTAACCATGCATCACAATTTAGCTACTAAACCATGCCTCACTGCAACTTGCCTTTGTGTAATTACCATTAGCAAGGACTTACAAGCTGCGCTTGGTTGATAATAGTTTGCTTTGACAGCAATAGCAGTCTGCGATTGGTTGGTAATATGCGTGAACACTCGAGGGTTCATGCTCATCACATACAATTTAACATGCAGTTTATTTGCATTAATAATGCTGGTAGTACAGCTGAAAACTTTTTACTGCCATTAATAAAAGTAAAACTTGACAATACTGGTAATCATTTTCATTAGTTCTCATCTGCTACCTTCTGCTGTGATAAGTGCATTCGGGGTGTTACGATTTTTAGGGTCAGCTTATATGCGAGAATATATGGTAAGTCCAGTGTAACTGGGCCAAAAATTTAACTGATTTCTAACGATCAACATTTTCTAATAGACATTCATGTATAGTTATTGCATAAGACTCTAGTCTCAGATGTGAGTTGAAGACAATAAATACCTGCATCAACTGATGTGTTTGGCAATCACCTAGGCAGTTCTATTTGCTACAACGGTTACCAATGATCAACCTTAAATGTATTTGTATGCAACAACGTTGATAACATTTACAGCCAAAGGAAGTATGGACCAGTTTGGTTTAGGTGACATCTTTGATGAGTTGGGAATTCCAAAAGAATATGAGACGTCTAATCCTCAACAGCTCAGCTTCATGGGCTACTTAAAACTTGTAAGGACCATTTCTTGTCAGTTTGTTGACATCTCTATATAGATGTTTTTGGGGTGTTATTTAGTATGATTGGTGTTTCTTGTCTCATTACACATGCATTTCTTTATGGAAACTTGGAGTCTAACAATCAACTTAGACTATCTAGTCTCTACTATCTATGAAAGTAAGCTGTAATAATTGCTCTTGCATGTAGTAGTTTACATGAACATTTTCCAAGAGGCTTATACAGTCCAATTTCATTTGTCAGATGTGCTTTCATAAACAATTGTATTTGCTGTTCATATGTATACTACTAGATGAATGCCCGGCATTGCACAAGTAATAAAAGAATTTTTTGCACAGAAAATTATTTTTTGTCAACATATATGCAACATTTACCATTCTAACTTTTAAATGAAGCTTGTTTATTTCTGTGGGTGCTATATGTGCCAAAATGTCCCATCATTTATGCAAGTTGCACTTCATAGCTCCGGAACTACTATTTTGAAACAGTAAATTTTATATTATCTGAAAGCCAAGAAAATAATGCATCAATTAATTCAAAGAATTTTATAATGGAAGCAAATGTGCATGTGTAGTTGGCATCAAATAACTCTAAATGTCTAATTATTATTTATGGACACGCCCATATACATATGTGACAGGTCGTGTCATTTTCAATACAAATGAGGTGAGATCACAAAATTGTTTTTTAGCCTGAAGTATCAGAGAAACTTCTCAGCTTTTCAAAGCTGTTTTCGGATTTGAAATCGAAGCAATTTAACCTGAGATACAGGTTTTTATCGAAGAAGGTGTATGTCAATATGGTCGACGCAACAAACTGAGAAATTTGTCTTTAAAGTTGATGGATTGAATTTTAAACAGTATACTTTGTTGACGTTTTGAAAGGTCATAGCAACCACACGCTACAGACATGACATTTTTATGAATATTGCGATCTATAGGGAAGAGAACATGGCGAACGATATGAAACGGGTCCCAATGACGTCATATGAACTCGAATACATGAAACAGGGGGTCAAGGTCACATGTTGTGTCATTGGAAAAGAACACATTAATACACAGTAAAGGAGCTATTATTAAATTGTGTTGCACATTGAACTGATGATTTTCAGCATAACAATGATGCAAATGTATCAGTGTTGGAATAATCACCCAATTCACTCACAGAACTTTTACGGAGATGAATGAGTTAGCGCCTTTTGGGTACGCGATTCAGGGCCTCTGAGCCAGGGGAGACAATTTGAGATGAATGTTACCTGTTTGTCAGGTAAATTAAGTTTAAGTTAAAGTAAGTTAAATTTTATAAAAATATTATCAAAACAACATGAAAATAATATAATAATATAATATAAACAAAAAAATAAAATAATAGCACCTCTGCTGCTGTCTATGATTGATTTTTACTTTTTCAAAATTATATTAATATATTATATTAATATAATTTTGAAAAAGTCGGAGCATATATTTTTTTTCTAGTACACTAGCAATCTCGTTCGTCATTAAAGGTTAGTGGGTGTAATAAGTATATCTACAATTATTCCATCGTATGGCGAGGTGGCTGCGCGGTGTCATGGTAAGCACGCCTGTGTGCAAAACTGGTGATTCCAAGTTAAATTCCAGTGTGAAGCGGTTTTGTCGTTCCTATAACTTTATTGCTATAACTGGACACACGACAAACAGACCCACAAACACTCAGATCTATATATACAGATTGATTTTTTATCATCTGCTAGCTACTCTGATAAACAGGCTGTTTTGGCTATTCACAATATTGTCTAATGACAAATTTGCTATTGTACATCCAGACATAGAGGGTCGTTTGACAGCGGTAGCCTACACATTTTCACAAATGATAATAGGGCAGACAACCTTACTTTAATCAAGAGTTACTTCCTCATGAAACAATTCGGAATCATTTGGCACACTTGCGTATGAGCAGTAACACGGGTCAGTGATAAATCCAAAGTCTTGTTTTTATAGTTGATCAGCTGACTATCCACTATCTAACCTAAAATTTATTGCTATGGCAATCCATTATTACTGCATTGTTTTTGTTGTTTGAGGCTTTTGAGGACCTAAGGTAGCTTATTATTTGTCATGAAAACACATCTTATTGCTAATGTAAATAAAATTATAAAATTTATCATTAATTTCACTCATCACTAATATAATGATTATTTATTAGTATGTTGCTAATCCATGTAATTATTTTGGATAAGCACTGCTGCGGAACTTAAGTCCATTATGCGCTGCTGTTTATCAATACAAGCAATATTATATTGCTATTGCATTAGTTCAAAACTCAGCGAAGTTTAACATCATTTGAATTTTTTGTTTTTATCAGACTCGTTTAAACAATACAATAATGACTCAAAATGAAAACATTCCATATTCGGTTATATGAAGTATGGCACAGTCATCAGTAGAAGTACAGATTCACCAGCATTTGAATAAGCCACTGCATCCAAAGGCAGATTGAGGGAAGCGAGTCTGCAATTGGTTTTGACATAAATTCTAATGTGTAAAAGTTATTACTGTTTAAAATTTGTAAAGTTCTCATTTCATGGTTTCTTTAAAATAGTTAGAACTCTAGTTAGTTCATATTAAAATAATTTACTCTGAATAACATCTTTATTTAATTTTCAAGCTCACATAATTTTAACACTCAAAGCATTTTGTTTTATTCAGGTTTGCACAGAATTATGGTAACTGCGGGGTAAAATGGGTAACCAATAGGAAAAATTACAGCACTAGCCAATTAAAGCGACAGAATTCCTCGTGGGAGCCAATCATTGTGCAGTTTAAATAAGTAGCAAGTTGCTATTGTTTAGTAAACCATACTAATAATAGTAAAGTTGTGTAGTGCACATCAGTTATTCACCGAGGTGGTTGCCTTTGATGTGCCTCTAGCAAATGAATTCAACTGTCGTCAGGACATTCTCTTAGGCAGATCTGTGGAAAATATTTTTCAGCAGAAGGTCAATCTGTCAATGACTTGTTACTCATCGCGCTGATCAAAATTGGTAAATTTTTGTTTAAATTTCAAAATTATTTGTACAGACCAATAAACCTTTCAATAAACTTTCAAATATCTTTGAAACTGGATATGTATGTACACACCGAGCACTGGCATAGCATATACAATGAATGCACCCATTTCTCTATCTGTCTCAATTAATGTCACTATTACAAAAACCCACAATCAGAAACTGGTAGAAAACTCTGTCCTTCAAGTCGATTGAATGAGAAAGCTAGATATTACCTACCTTTACGTGAAATTTTCAAAAATTCTATTTTCTTGATTTGGCAGTAAGTGTTATGGTGTTGCTGCAGGTGGACTGGAAGGAACCCTGGCTAGTGGCTCTGCTCACCTTCCATCTTGTGCTTTTCTTCCTCATAATGAAGTTGAGGAATATCCTCGCTGTCCAGTCTGTTCTTGGTCTACTCATGTGTGAGTGTATACTTTTAAAACGCCTTCCTTAGATATTCATAAATAGAAAACGACTTTTCCACCATCATCAGCAACTTATTTTCTAAACTGATTTTGAAAAGCATCTTACAAATTTTCATAACGGCTCAATTGTGTTTTAATTTCTAGTGGTATTTTTAATCTCTCTTATAACAGGTCAATGTCTCAGTATGATAAATTTTTAGCAATTTGTCATTCGATAGTGTAAATAATAATTAGTCTGTTCACTGCTTTGAATCACCGAAGTTGTCTTTCTCCGTATAAAATTAATTAATAGAAAGGACAAATCCAAGCTCAATGATATTGCTATTATTAACTCCGGGTTTGAACTAAATAACTTTAGCTTGCATACAAACAGTCATTGCTTTCTTAAGATGTTATGTTAGCTGCCCTGGGTCCTGCATATATGAAACCAGTCTAAGAGCTAATATCAGGTGCTTCTGGCTTTTTACAGTGAGCATTGTCTACATGAGTGAGACCTTAAATGAACTTGCAGCTGAGCATTGGAGGTAGGAACTCTAACCTTTTTCTGTTGTTTTATGATTTATGCTGACCAACTATTGTTATGATCACTTATTATACCTGGTTATAATAAAATATAACTTGTTATAATAAAATATAACTTGTTATAACTGGCTAATAAACAGATTAAAGAGATAAACAGAAGCCTGAATGTATTCTGTTTTTCTCTCACAGTGTGATCAAAATACAGTGAACTTTATTACTATTATTTTGATCTAGTACACGCGAGTGCACTAGATCAAAATAATAGTAATAAAGTTATTAGTCCCATAAAGTCCCAATAAAGACACAGTCCTGTGCACTGTGAGAGATCGTCATGAATAATCAGTATGTGAATGATTATCTAGTAAAGCAGTGAGGAGACTTAGTGGTGTAGTGGTAGAGCGCTTGCTTTTAATCTGATGCCCTGGGTTTGATTCCTGTGCAAAGTAATATTTTTCCTAACGCTCTAAACTTGGCCCCGGACAGGCAGATGGACACGGCTCTTATTATAGTAAAGCCTGTTATTCTTGTATCAAACCAAATATTTCCATGTTTTGTGCATTTCTTTGTAGATATTTTTCTAACCACCAGTATTTTGACACGAAAGGCTTTTTCATATCAACCATCCTCTCAGCTCCTCTTCTCCTCAACTGCCTTGTTATTATAGTAAGTATCCTGACCACTGTTTTCTCTCGTTCTCAAACTGATGATGTAAAATACTTGTCGTGCATGTTTAATAGCATTAACAGAAGTTTGCGTGTATCGCACTCAAGAATAAAATCAAATGATGTTGACATACAAGGATCAATGAGGTAGCAGCCTTGGCTTTACAGCAGTTGTGTTTGCTAAAGTGGCTCTGTAGGTGATTGATGAATTGGGGGGTCTTGAATCAGTGTTATTACAGATACAGGACAGGTTATATTTGATAGAAGAGCATTACGAGGTCTTTAGACAAAATATGTAGAGAGTAAACAACTCTTAGTTTGCTCCTCATTCAACAAGTTGATGACTAAATGCAAATTCAATCATTGGCTGACTCTTCATTCAGCTGATGTCAGAGGGTGCGAAGTTGCAAACCATAGTAATAAAAACTGGGATAGTTCTCGCATCTTGTGGAAAAAATAATGATTTATTATAAATAATAAACACAATAAACAATTCAATAAATAAATGGGATCAGGGACTGAAAAAAAGAATAAAATATTGTAGCTCGTTTTTTCATGTTCAATAATCGATCAAATTACTTGATCTTATCTAATGGGCATGTGGCTCATTGAATCAAATGTTCAAATCTTCATGCTCAAATGTTTCAGTTTAAAAATGACTGTGCGGTCGATACTTAGCTGCTGTATAGCAATACATGAACTCCCAATTGGCTTTAAGAGTTGTTAATGGCTGTTTGTAGGTAAACTTCCTAATGCAGAACTATTATATACTCAGAGACATTCAACAACTCAAGGTAAGAAAAGTGCAACAGAGTTCAACATCTGCTGGCGACACCAGTAAAAGGAAGCAATGCTCACCTGATAAAAAACCTGACACATCGGTGGGAAATAAAAAAAGTGATTAACTCTATAGAATATCTCTAAAGATGTTAAATCTATGCCATATATAAAGTGACTGTGGCAATCAGGCGTCTATGTTTTTTTTGGTTCTGTTTCTATACATTCCTATTTCCTGTGTGCATAATTATAGCAATCTTTCTATATTTAACCATCCATTTTCTATATATACATGTACATGTATATAAATCTCAGTGTTTGTCTGTTGTCTGTCACACATGTGTCTAGTGAAAGCAATCAAGTCATGAAAAAACCACTTCGTACTCAAATTGAACTCGGAAACACCAGTTCTGCAGCAAGGCATGCTACCCACTACACCACACGCCCTACTTGCCATACAATGGATTAATTGTGTACATACTTATTACACCTCACAATCTTTAATGATGTTTTGTTAAAATACTCACGCATCACGCTCCATTTAGCACGCTTGAACTAGTTTACTAAAAGAAAAGTATTACTAAGAGAAAAATATGTGCCCAGACTTCTCCAAAATGCTATAGATATTAAGCATGTATGGCATAAACTTAATTATGTTTATAACAGACACAGAAATAGACAAACACGTTAGTCTGGTAAATGCATTTAATTGTGCAACGCTGGGTATTCACCTAGTATACTTATATAACTCCGATATTGTAACCTTGCTTGTAATTGTCACACTGAAGAAATGATGCTGGTGGTAATGAAAGTGCATTGAAAAACGTTGCTTTATGCGAGAATCAAACTCATGTCATTCAGTTTGGTAGACTAACAATATATTCCTTATGCTAGTCGATTGACTTCTGACACTGCAGAATAAACTTTAAGATAATAAGAGTGCTGTTCCACGGCTTTGAAAAGTTTTTGGATGAGGGAATTTTTTGAAGCCATCAGATCTTAAAAAGAGGAGACATATAAGATGGGCGTCTGAGCTCCATGCATTTCCTACAGCTTATTTAATTTGGAAAAGCAGGCCCACTTCGAACAACGCAATCTTGGAACTTTTATTAGCCATATAAATGCGCCACAATCTATTTGATGAGGAACTCAAAATGCACTTTCGTATGCATTAAGGACAGTTGCTCTTAATGAGTGTTCATGGTTTGTTGTTGTGAAAGCAGTGAAACAATTTGTATTAAAAATCTACAAGCATACTGCCGGCTAACTGGTTGAAAATGGAAAAAATTCCAGGCTATGCTGGGCTTATTACAGTATTAGTATAATATGAAACTCACCAGTTTCAACATTTTACAAAATAAGAACTCAGTGGGAGACCATTTGTTACCAAACTGTTTTATGTTTTGGACTTTATGAAAAACAGTCCAAGTCATGCACCTTCTGTAAGGTCATGATTTAAACATGTCCACTTGGCCTTACAGAAAGGCATGTGTACCTTTTTGAAAGGTTTATGTCAGTGCGACTACATGCCGGTAAGAAATATGATAAAGACAGTAATAGCAGTAGTATATTTGTTAGAATGTACAGTAATCGGTTTCTATTGTAGTCTTACAAAAGCAAAAAACAATTAGTAACATGCATTGTCACAAAAACGGACCCATAGTTACATCTCATGCGAGTCTTCCAGCAGGTAGATTGTTATCTTAACAAATCCTTAAGCATATGATTTAGGACTCTTCCTCAGTAGCTGTCGACGCCCCCACATGCTGATAGGTTGGTTTGTTCCTACAATATATATTTGCTCAGCTTTTGCTAGCAATTTCAACATTCTGTACCCAGCTGTCAGCATTAGCGAAATTAATCGCAGCATATCTTCAGAGCTATACTCAACATATCCTATAAATAGTTATAGACATCATTGGTAGTGTCAATAGTCTTTACTGATAGTAGTCTAAGCCTATGGTGACAAATGGTAGATCATATCATAGTAATTGTAAATATTGATTTGTTGTAATGTTGATGAAGATGAAGAGTATTCTATAAAATACTATAGAATATATATAAAATTTTAATTATTGAAAATTGTTAAATTAATATTAAAATATATAGTTCTATAGAAAACTCTTCATTTTCAACAAACACACTGTTGAATTAATATATTACATTAATGCCACCAGACTGTTACACAGCATCTCAAACTAACATCTGATAGTTTGGAGTTTGGGATAGACAATTGTAACAAGCAGGACTAGATCTCTCAACATTCAGTATGATAAACTTACACTCTACCACCATCACCATTCAGACACCTTAGCGGTCATGCCTTATTGACACACGGGATGATCGCTCACCCCACACTAGACTGTTTGGGTACTATTCCTGATATAGACTGTTGCATGCCATGTACTTACGACATGTCACTTTCTTTGTTTCCAAACTGCCGGCCAGTTTCAGTGCTGAGACAACCGGCTCCACTACCAAATCCGTATCCTTTAGGTCCAAGTTTTTTGCCATAGCAGACCTTGCAGTAGACCTTCTCTTCTTTTGTGGAGTAGTTGGCAGTTGTGTTATCTAGCATCTTTCCACACAGCCCTATGGAAGTGTTTACATGAATTTAGTAGCTGCGGCAAACTGTTTGCATGTTGCCAGAATAAACTGAATGACAGTGAGCAGCAGGAAAAATATACAAAGTTTTAAGTTTCCTAAAACAAAGTGCGAAAATACAAAAATAAAGATAATTGCATATTTTTATAGAAAGGCATATACTAAAATAATTTGAGCAGCCGGCAAATGATACAAAATATTCTGAAGAAGTTTTCTAAAACAAAGTGCGAAGATATAAAAATGTCAAAAATAAAGATGAATGCACATTTTCAGAGAGAGGCATATACTAGAAAACTTGAGCAGCCGGCAAATAATACAGAATATTTTATAAATAAGTTTTCTAGAACTAAGTGCAAAAGTACAAAAATGCCAAAAAATGCATCTTTATTGAGATGTATGTACAGGTGCTAAAAAATTTCCAGAGAGTTTTTATGTATTCCAATTTCTTACATTGTAAATGTCAACATACAGCAGCCGTAACCTGGTGGTCTAGAGTGCTTGACCCGTGAACAACAGGGGGGGGGGTTCAATCCCCAGTGAGGCTACTGCTGGTGACAGGAAGGGCATCCCATCATCAGTTGCTCTCTTTGCCAACCATGTAGGTCTGTGAACACATGTCAGAAAACTGCAAGGCGGATGAATGCTTAATAAAAATCAGTGCTTGTTCACTTCAACCGGCCACGTCATCAAGGTTGTTCATCTCCAGGCTCAAATATTCCCACCAAAAACCACCAAGTCACTGTTTGTTTGACAGTGGACTTACCCATTTACAGATTTTGCTTGTAAGTAGATGTCATACTCGACCTGTGAGGGACTGCCAACAGTAACATAATTCTGTGTCAGATGGATAGATATATACTAAAACTGCTTGCACTAGAGTTGAACAGGCTGGCGAGCTTTGATTAGACAGACAGAAGAAGTCTACCGGTAGATGAAATGAAAAGAGCGGATGTTTAACCATGCTAATTCATAACACTGAGAGTAACGAGCAGCCATCGACTCAGGAATCCCATATAGCAGGATTTCTCTCACAGACCTCTTCATCCTAATGACATTTGGCAATGCTTGAGCATATGTAGCGTGGCAGCGTGATGTGTAGTGAGTGATTCATTCAGAGGCAGCACATCATGCCAATTTATGATGGCTTCTGAACTTCTCAATTAAATAACTGCTGGGTTTATTAATTTGGGAAAACGGTTTTAAATACACAAATAAAGTTGTGGCTCTTAACCTTGTCGGAGATATTAACTCAGAAAGTGTCTGTATGCTCACCTATCAAACCTTTTGTAGGTAGAAATAAATAAATCCTCTAAGTTAATGAAATAAAATGTAAAACCCAAAAACTGAGCTCCTGGGTTAGATTGGACATAGGCTAAGGACAACTGCAGTATAGTATTTTAATCAAAGTGATATTCAGGGTATAATTTATTTCTGTTGCCACTCCTTCAACACTGATTATGTCTTCAGTGATTGGGTACAAATTCTTTGCTTGTAGCAAAAATGTAATGTATAAAGTGATAAATTGATTAATAAAATATGTTAATGTTTGTTTAAGAAAATGGTTGTCTTTTGTATTAATTATTGTATATAATTATATTGTAAATATATAAATATAGATTAAATATATATAGTTTTTATTTGTTGTACAACCTGAAAATGCAATATTTTGTCAATTTTGTATTTGATATGCTATAAGAAAGATATCAAATATTAAATTAAATTCAAAATTAAAATTTGCTTAAAATAGATAACTAGCAGACTAAAGTATATAAACTTCAACTCTATTATCACTGGTAAATGCTATTCAAAGCAAATTAGACCATGAGACAAAAATAAAGTAGGACATTGATATTTTGCTCACCGCATTTGAAGCAGAAATTATGCCATTTGTGTCCGCCGGCGAGCCTTTCCTCTGCCTGATATACAGCCTTTCCACAGTTCTTACACTTCTCTAACACTGGAGGCTTGAAAGGCATGATGACTAGAAAGAAAGTGCTGTGTTATCTTCTTTGTCCTACAACACCAATAATTTGATATTGCGTTACATTTTTTAGTACTATATGTGCTAATTCCTTTTAACAGTAACAATTAAATAAACAGAGGTCTGCTACTAGCGGATTACAAGTCATTCCTTAGACTGTGGTTAGGAACAATGGCAAAAGAGAATAAAATGCACCTGAGGCATGACATGTAACGCTTGGTCTACAGGTGCACGACTTCTTTATGCTAACAAATTCACCAGATAACATAGTGTTAAACATTTATTAATCATTTGTGGCGACTCATGAGCTTTATGAAAAAACAGTGATATACAATGTTTGAAATTACAACTACTGCATTTATTTTTGAGAAAGCATTATTTCAATATAGATGCACAGTTAACGCTTACCTAGGAGTGATTTCCCTTGACGCGCCTGCTTTCTGATTTATGACTACACTGAGAATTATTGGCTCCCCTAGACACTACTGACTTACTATTGAGTGCAAGAAACGATGTGATTCGTTGATATAATTCTTTGTATTCGACAATTACAGTCCGTATGTTAATTACAATCAGCAGCCAACTTATTAAGTGGGTGGATAAAGAGCGATGTGATTTTAATAGATGCACAGAAACAATGATTCTGGCAGCAATTATTTTGTGGAAATTTGTGAACAACTTCCCTAATGAAATTCAATACTTCAGTGGTTTAAAATAAAACTATTTTCGAAATTTTTTTCAAGTTAGCTTAGCCAATTGCAAAAGCTTACCTATAAATAAGTTTTCAATCATTCCATAAGTACGCTCCTTTTTCATCTTAACGCTAATGGGAAGATCTTTGTTAACGCAACCAGTTGTCTAATTAATAACAGTTGTGGCGATTCCTAGACGAAATAGGGCATATTAAAGGCCAGACTAGAGTAATATCCATAACATGAACCGTTAGATTTTAGGCTACATAAGTTCTTATATGGAATGCTATGTAACCAAAGTATTGACAAACACGCCTCCGTGAGCTATTTCTATGGGCTATGAACAAAACGCTAAAAACAAAACAATAAATGGGAAAAAAACTTGTTATTGATTAGAATTAATTCGAATAAAAACTAGAATACCGATTAAAAATCGAATTAGAATATCAATTACAAATTAAAATGCAATTTTTGGATCAGACAAATACATGATGAGCTATTCTGTATCAGTAAAGATCAGGTTAATGATGGAGGTGATAAACTATTGGCCGGCTGCTAAATGATATGCATTACGATAACAATAACGATAATAATAACGAGTCAGAGAAGAAGATGGTTGCAATGCTCTAATGTTTTATTATTTATGGTAGAGATAAAAAGTGACAATCAGCCTGAAGCAAATGCGTGAAGAGAATTGTAACAAGGGAAGATAACTACCAGAGCATAGGAAATGCTTAGAAGCTAGTCCAGCTGATCACATGGATATACTGTAATATAAGTAATATTTAAATAACACAACAGAGCCATAAATTTATGCCAAATTGAAAATGCATATATTAAGAACAAGTATGTTGCCATGGCGAAACATATACCAAACAAATGCAATAGACCATTATATTCAAAATATAAGACTTCTTTGATGGAATGGGCTGAACCTGGAATTCTTATGACAACTAAAAGACAATTACACTAAAACGCCGTACTATATCAGAAGCCGGGTAAATCTCTAAGTATGCTAAAGGATCACAGACTATAAGAGGAGATCACAAGCTAATATGGGTACAATTAAAGCTAAACTCTAGTAGGGATACTCCTCGCCGTAGTCGTTATAGCGTGAGCCATTACTCTGTCTAGCGGGCACATCTACTGTACCCTCATAGTCTCCCGAAAGGCCTGCAGCACCTCCAGCAAATCCGTAGCCTTTCGTGCCAAAATGTTTACCATAGCAACCGCGACAGTATATCTCCTGATCATGCTCGTTGACGGAGGACGTGTCAAGCATTTTACCGCAAGCATCTGAAATGCAAAAATGAAAAGATTAGAACAGGCCGAGTTGGGCAGCAGACGCAGCATGCATAAACTGATGTATATGTAAAAGATGTATATGCCTATACTTGATGTATCAACTTATTATGAGAATAAGCAGCACACAGGCATGCCTCACTGTCTGTGTACAGCTAACACAGCCTTATAAGCTCTAATGAGCAGGCATACTTGCTTGAAAACATTTAACAAACTCCTATTTTAATAAATGCCTGCATGAACAACACAGGAAATGATGTCAGATCTTAACATCGGATGATGCAGTTTGCGACAATGAGCCAAGTAATATTTGGCCTTTCCATGAAGCGATCTGGCAAGCCCCGGAAAGTGGCGAAACGGTGCGACTTATTACACATGCCGATTTTCAAGAGTACTTGTGGGGCAAGCTGCCATCTGGCATACCCATAGCCCGTTTCCATGTGAGAATAGACAATAGGTGCGTGCCTCTACTTTTTAGTGAAAATATTAATGCTACAATATTACTGTGAAACAAACTAAGGAGTGTCAATCTGCGGCGTCTAACGTTAACGAGAATAACTCCATCTCACCCACTCTTAGAGCGTGGCTAACTGAAAAGATATTACAAGAACTGATAGTTGACAAAGCTAAGTTTTTTTGTAAAACGGTAATTAGAATAGGTACCTAACTAGTTCATATTTGTGGAAGAGCTATGCAAGGGAGCATTGTCAGATGATGCAATACTTGATAAAAGGTCACGTGGTTGCCGTTATATGTAAAAGCCTTGGGATGCATGACAGAAGCAGATCTCTATAGTAACAATTGCACTCAGATCTATACACCTGACAACTGCACTGACTTGCATGTAGAGGCCATCAAAGACAAATGGTCGCCTCTCAGGCTACAATCTGCTACGTAAGCAAAGTCACCATAGTTACCGCTATTCTAACTTGATCATCACACAAGAATATTGTTGAATGTACCAGTATCTTAGCCTTATGTAAACCTGTGAAACCACAAGCTATATGCTTGGCAACACGGGGCTATGTTAACATGTAACAATGCTCGAACTGAGGCTATGATATTCAGTCTGGGTGGCTACGCTGTATCCTCCTGTTGTTTTATGATGGTTATTTGGTTGTTTTAATGATACCTGCACTGGAGATACATGTAAGTGGGCCAATTAGGTTTGATGTTCATATCATATTCAATGATGTATTTGTCATTGTGTGAGGATAAGTTTATCAAAACAACAGACTTACCAGACACTGAAATATTCGAAAGCTAATAACAGTATTAAAATAAAACTAATACACTAGATATGCTAATGGTAAGAATAGTGTGAGCTCCACAAAGCAATAACTGAGTCTAAGGGTGTGTTTGAAACCCCGATGGAGATTTCTTTCATCTCCCTTGTGCATGGGCAAAAGACCGTCAATGACTGGATTAATGTAATGGATAATCACCAAAGGCCTATCCATACCCACAAACTCGAAATTATCCCATATATGTCACATTCAACAATAACCAATATTCACCGTCATCACTCTATGTAATGAACATGGGAAGAGTCTGTCAATCTCAATGTTCATATTAACCGCATAAGTTTGCTGCAGGAGATGTTTTCATACCTGCTGTGTCAATCACTATGTTTTCATAGCGCAGATGATGTGGATTTGAATTTGATAAACATGTCACGGTTTAGTAACTATCTGAACATGTTACGGTTTAGCACCTATCTGAACATATCATGGTTTAGCACCGATCTAAACATGTCCCGGTTTAGTACCTATCGAAACATGTCATGGTTTAGTACCTATCTAAACATGTCACGGTTTAGTACTTATCTGAACATGTCACGGTTTAGTACTTATCTGAACATGTCACGGTTTAGCAACTATCTGAACGTCACTGTTTAGCACCTATCTAAACATGTCACAGTTTAGCACCTATCTGAACATGTCACTGCTTAGCACCTATCTAAACACGTCACAGTTTAGCACCTATCTGAACATGTCACTGTTTAGTACCTATCTAAACATGTCACGGTTTAGTACTTATCTGAACATGTCACGGTTTAGCACCTATCTGAACGTCACTGTTTAGCACCTATCTAAATATGTCACAGTTTAGCACCTATCTGAACATGTCACTGCTTAGCACCTATCTAAACATGTCACAGTTTAGCACCTATCTGAACATGTCACTGTTTAGTACCTATCTAAACATGTCACGGTTTAGTACTTATCTGAACATGTCACGGTTTAGCACCTATCTAAAAATGTCACAGTTTAGTACCTATCCGAACATGTCACGGTTTAGCACCTATCTAAACATAACTACAGTTATTCCTCTACAATTACATGAGTTGGCGACAAAAATCCCAACCCATAAGAATCTCCTAAACGTACACATAGGAAACCCGAAAGTAACACAATAAAAACATCACCCTGCATAGCCTTCAATCCTTTCTTAATATGCTACTTTCTAGACCCTGATACTCCAGAGCCAACTTATAATTACTTCGTGCAACTCACTGCATTTAAGGCATGCCTTATGCCACTTCATGCCAATGGCAATAACCTCTTCAGCGAAGTAAACGGGCTGCTCACAACGGGGGCACTCAGGAGAGCCACTGTAATTAGACGTGCGCCTTGGTACCTGCGCCTCAGCATAAGAATTCCTGTCAAAATGCAAAACAGGCGTGATGATTTCATTGCAAACTTGATGAGTTTCTAATTACTCTTGCTCTCTCCCTCAACACAAATGGAGGTGCACATGAGTAATATTTGAACTTGTGTGGCAGTTTTGAAGCAGCACAAAACCACGGACAGCAGTTGAAAATCACAATTGCATTGTGAGAATTCAAATCCGTTCTTTAAGCCATAACTGCCACGAACAGCGCTCATTGTTTGTTCATAGGTAAATCAGACACGCCGATTCCGTTTTGTACTCTAAATAAAGATTGGTCGACTAACTTTCAAAGTCATTTGTGTTTTTGAAAGCTTTTTTACAGCGATTCAATATCGGTGTCGCAATCGACACAACAAGCCCCGCCCATAAATATGTGACGTAACCTAGCTTTTGAGGAACGGAAGTTGGGGATGTTTAGTCCGATCTAGAATTTTAGAGATGGGCGTCTTTAAACCCATTATTCTCTAAATTCAGCCTTCAAAATAATCTGTCTTTTCTGAAAGGATTTTATCACAAGCTAGCGTTGTTATCGCGATTTTTTGAGCTCCTTTTTCTCGGCGTTCAGTCTATTAAACATCCTGTAACAAGCTACAAGCAATGTTAAATAGCTTATCTACCTTTCAGAAAAGACCGAGACTCTTTTGAAGGCTGAATTTAGAGAATAATGGGTTTTAAGACACCCAGCTCTATAATTCTAGATCGGATTAAACATCCTCAACTTACGTCCCTAAAAAGCTAGGTTACGTTACATATTTATGGGCAGGGCTTGTTGTGTCGATTGCGACACCGATATTGAATTGCTGTAAAAAGGCCTTTATAAACAAAAATGACTTTGAAAGTTAGTGGACCGATCTTTATTCTGAGAACAAAATCGGAACCTGGCAAAATCTTAAACCAAAACTGGCATATAACTGTTATATATAACAGTTATATATAACTGTTATATATAACTGTTATATATAACAGTTATATATAACTGTTATATATAACTGTTATATATAACTGTTATATATAACTGTTATATATAACAGTTATATATAACTGTTATATATAACAGTTATATATAACTGTTATATATAACTGTTATATATAGCTCGTTATGCTTTAAGCGTTTACTGAGACACTAGCAAAAGGATTAACTTATTATGTACGATGGAAATGTGATGGAAATGTGAGTACCGTATACAATTTTATGTCAATATGACGGCTTTTTTAAAAGCTGCATGAGAAAATACCTGGGAGAGCATTCTACATATTTGAGAAATCGTTGAGAGATCAAACTACATGTAAGTGGTGACCTTGTCAATTTCACAAACTACTGAACTTCATTAGGAAGAACAGATAGTTTAGTTAAGTCTTCTACCGTATGCAGGTTCCTCGTGTCATGATCATCTCCAATTTCTTGAGAGAGTACTGAGGTGATTTTCCATTGCCTGCCTCAGATTTCCTGTCAGGGTTGTTTCCCTTAGCGTAGGACCAATTCAATCCTGACTTCTCATAACGGGGCTCAAACCACTGACGCTCAGTTTGGCAGTGCGGAGCGCTAACCCGCTACACCGCGACTGCTTCCTCGGAACAGATAAAATGGCATTAAAAATTAGCAAGCCATTGGAAGATAAATGACATCAGACATCACTCAATTTCCATCTCTTGAAGGAGTTATCATACACTTATAAAACTCTGATTCTTGTATTTCTCCAAGGCAATATGCAAAGCTTCGACTAAGAACATTCCGGAAGCAGAGACTGTGTAACTATGCTAAGTAAGGCCTATTAATACCCACTAAAAAGGATTGATACAGGGTTTGTTATAGGGTATCACCAAGTACACCCTTCTGTAATGGAAACCTTTTGTAATAAAAATAATTTATACTCACTATTAATACTATAGCATACTATACTACCATTATACTTCACATACAGTAGGTAAAAATACAGTTGGTATAAATGTTTAGCCACACTAGCACCTGCTTTTGCCAATATCATTGAGTGTTTCTGCTTAAACTACAGCAAACCAAATAGGTCAAACCAAATTAAAAAATTATTAACCTTTTTTATCAGGCATCAGTTGTGATAAACTACAAACTGATTTAATTTAAGCAATTGTAAGCACATTGTGTAGAAAACAACTCCAAATTACAAGGTTAGTTGGCGTCAGCCACAGCAACAGTTACAAATCTAACTTGGCAATCAAAACTATACAACCTCTCAAGTTTAAAAATAAATCCACTGCTTTTGTTAATTTGGATAGTTGAGCAAATGGCTGATCTATGCCAGATGTTTTCTTTAATGTTTGAAGATGCATAGGAGAATGCGTATATTATTTAACAGTTTTCTTAAAACAAGCAATAATCAATTTCCCACGATGCTCTACAAAATGTTATGAAATTCACAAGATGAGAAGTTAAGAAACCAGATGATCTATAAATCAAACAAACCTGTGCCTCATCTGCACGTCACCATTTTCTCCGTCCTCCCTATTTGAGGAGAGACCTGCTGAACCACCGGCAAAGCCATAACCTCTGGGTCCAAACAGTTTACCGTAACACGTCTTACAATAGGGCAGGTCATCATGCTCCTGAAAACTTCCGATGCCAAGCAGCTTGCTACACTCCTCTGCAATAGGGCAGTAGATCAACAAGCTGTAGAAGCAGTCAGGGAGTTGCGACATCAATCTAATACATGATGTTTATAGTTTGTAGAATTGGGATAGCTATTCCTGATAAGTTATTGCTAACAGACTGAGAAGATTTGACCTCTGAAATACAACGTGCATGATATTAGAGATGTCATAAGAAATTTTGTCACTCGCTAACAGGTACTTAAAACAAGTGACAATCGGACTGTCAGAGGGGCAGGGACTAAATAAAACATTTAGCCTTTGTGGGTAAAATCTAGTTTAACGGTAAAAATATTTTGGTGTTTACATAAAAACATTTTTAATTGATTTTACACAAAAATTGGTTTTCATAAAAATTTATAATGACCACAGCTTAAACTAAAGAGCTCATATTGCATGAAACTTTTTAACTACTAATAAATTACTGAACAAGGAAAAGATAACTAATCAAAATTATTTGTACGATACCACCACAAAAGATTTATTAAAACCAATATTAAAACAAAAATCATGTGAGTTACATATAGACTGTGCCTCTGACCAACAAGCTTTTACGAGTCAAACAAAATAATGCAATGAAAAAGGCGGTGAAGTTATGGTATATGACACCAGAATGACCAAGTTTGAGAAATTTTGGAATTGTTTCCTTTTGTATTACAAGGGAGAGCAACAATAGAGGTCCTCACCACATTTGAGGCATAGCTTGTGCCATTTTCTGCGACAAGCCACCACTTCTTCAGCAAAGTAGACTGTCTTTCTACACCTAGAACACTTAGGTCCTACAGCCACAGATGACTCTTCCCCTCTTACACTCGCTCCTTGGGCTGCAGCGTAGCTATTCCTAAATCGCATGCATACTGTGATAATTACAGAGGACAATATGTTTCAGCTACTACTAAAAAATTATATATAGATTCAAGGAGTGATCAAGGAGTGACCGACTGCACCAAGTGTGCTGAGAACTGAAGTAGTATCGGTGACTCCGGTGTTATAAGTAACTAATAACGCCTGAAGAGTCGGCAGCATCTCAACACAACGAGCTATGTAATAATCATCATAGGATCTGCTACTTCACTGCATTTAAAGCCGTCAACGTCCTGCGAACTGAATGGCTAGAATTGCAGAGATAAAACCAGCATGCTTTATTTCTAAGTGAACTTGGCAAGCGTAACATCCACAACAGTGATGTCAAATTCAAGTCGCTTGACATGCAATACATAGCGTACAAAATTCATGCAAGGTAGTAGTGCAGGTTTTCTTCTACATTCTAGCGAAAGTAAGAGAGAGAGGAAGAAATGCACTACTGGTGAGTGAACAGTTTAAATTTCAGATAAAGTAGGGTAAACAGGGATTTCACCCAAACAGTGTGTATAGTCACACGCACACCCAAGTGAATATTTCCAACACCCAAATTGTACATTTATTATTATCAAATATAAAACATATCCTATGACAGAAAATAAACACACAATGTTAAAAACAACAGAGATGAAATAAGAACACTGAATGTGCTAAAAAGCACCACCTGGCTCAAAGGAAATAAAAGCTAAAGAACACATAATAAAACAATAAATGTGAAAAGCACAAAGTTGACAATACAGCCACTATACCAATTACAACAAAGCTAAAACGCACAATATAGGAAAGATAACTCCGAAATGAATATGGGTACAACAAACAGTTAAAGTATACATGACCCAAATTAAAGAGATTTAACATCCAAACACAATTATTAACTTAGCCTTTAGTCATAACAGTCATAACAGCGAGCATGTTAGCAATAACAATTAGTAAACAAACTCTAGCCAAACAAAACGAGCGGAAGCAAAGGTAGAGAGAGCAAGCGTGTCTAACAAACATCTAATCGGATCGCAACTAGCAAGCCAATAGTCAGTAACACTATTTAATTGCGGGTGGAGGGAAAGCCAACTAAAGCAATCAATTCCACGACAGTCTGCGCAAAGCGGTGCACTCGAGATGAGAGCTTGCAGCAGGTCTGACGCTGCAACACCAAACATCCCCACACCGTCAGGAACAGTCAAATCTACCTGGGTGACTCATCGCCGTCTCCGTAGCTGTGTGACGACAGCCCGGCTGAACCTCCTGCAAACCCATAGCCCTTTGGACCAAATTCTTTACCGTAACAGGTCTTACAGTAAGGGTTACCATTGTTTTCCTGCAATGAGCCAGAATCCAAGGTCTTGCTGCAGCTTGCTGTAAAATGAATGGGCGCATGTTTGAAGGGGTGAGTTTGAAAAAATCTTGGAAAGGATTAGGCAATTTACATGTATTTCACTGTTCTTATAACGTAAATTCACTACAAAGTAAATGTTCCTGGAACGGATTATTTACGTAGTAGGAGCGCCTACCGTGTTGGCAAATGCTTAAATGATCAACTCATAGAAATAAATTAATATATATGACACTCTGTATCTGCTGCCAGAGGCGCTAGGAATAAGCAGTCATAAAAAAAACTCTGTACCGTAAATACGAATGTGAACTTTTGCAAGGCAGCGAGCACAACGCAACTTAACCGGTATTTGAAAAGCATACAACTTGAATCAGGCTTACAAGTCTTTGTATGGTTAGATTGGCTTACGACATCTGGTATGACTAAATATTATGTATATGTTCATAGATATGTTTGTAAACATTCAAGTCTGTATATGTAGGTCTGTTATGGTTACTGCGCTGATAAGCCTGTGATTTTATGCATATTGATAATGGGAACAGAGCAACGAGTTAAATTTAAACTAAAACAAAAGACAGTCATTCCTTTTTATCAATAAAGTTAACAAGAATGATGCATGATTCTCTTGTCTTTATATAAACAGAGTGATATGAGATGCACCCATACTATTTAAAACTATAATTGTTTATCAGAGACCTAGTGCGTGGTGGTTTCTGATCCTAGCTGACACCATTTATTCATCGATATAATTGATGACAGAGACAAAAATTTTAAACAAACACACAAAATTTGTCTAATTATTATACTCTATACCAGAAGTGATTTTTAACATGCAACATTCGACGTGTTCAAAATAGTGCAGTTTTTTAAGTGAAGGAAAAAATATTTGTGAAAATTAAAAACTATAAGCAAACAAATTATAAATATATAAATTAAGATGGTTTAAATTTCACCTAGTCTAGGTTAGAGGAAGTTCTGCTGCATATCTCTATCACTACCTCGAAACAATTTCAAATTATAATTTGTCATCAGCAAATGGTAGCCTACTTGCTGAGTAGCGGTGGATCTCTCAGTGGTGCTTTGTATCGATAATAGAGAATATGACTAACCCTTCCTTGTCAGAGTGTAGTAGTCACAAAATAGTGGGCTTGCATACTAACTGAGGCGCAGAGTGAAGGAAATACCTTACTTTTCACCGTGAGAAGGCAACTTAGAAACCTTGGGATTGTTAGAACATTCAATAGTTGTAGGCCTACTATAATACTAGTTAGTAACATTTAACCGCTGACACTGGTCTCAATAGACCTGCTATAGCTACATTATCAGTCTCTGTTTAGTGTAGCCAAGACATGTTGTCACGGTTACCAAATGCACAAATCAACCACAAAACCCTGTAAAATGTACGCAAATCCTTCCATAATTTAAATATATAAATGATAATAAAGTAGTCATGCTATCCCAAATATCTGAGAAGTAAACAGAGGAAATTTTCTGGTAACACTTGATATTAATGAAAGTGACGAATACATACACTAATTGTATATGAGTGTGACTAGTGTTGGCTATATAAAGACATGGTGACACGTATACTCGTGTTAAAATATCACTAGGGATAGTAAGTGTCACGTCTCTTCTCAAGTAGCCATAGCAACAAAATTACATAAAATATGACCGCTAGCAAACCTTCCACAAGGTTTTTAGCTGGACCTACGGTACTAAATTTTCAACAGTTATTAGATCTTTGAACAGTCAAACTTCAAATCGAAAAAAATTTAATGTATTATTCTGCTTGAACGATATATAATAAAAAGTTGGGTCAAGCGGGCTGTCACTTAGTAGTGTATCGACTCTATAAATAGTATTATTTTGATTGTAGAGTGTGGAAGCATGTGATTCACTAAATACTAGGAATGAACTGAAAGGGACTGCCCACGCTCGTATCAAATATAAGGCCAGAGCACTTATAAAGAATGAGTAACAAAGGTATGTTGATAATACTGTATAACAAGGAATATTTGATACTTGGTGCCAGCCAGCTCTCTAACCTGTTAGTAACTTGACCTTCTCATAACTTACTGCATTTTAAACAAGTTCTATGCCACTTCTGTCCAACAGCGATGACCTCTTCAGCAAAATAAACAGTCCTCTCACACCGAGGACATTGAGGTCCAGCACTGAAAGAGGACTTTTTTCCTGTAATGGGAGCAGCCTGGGCCTCTGCGTAAGATGACCTGTAATAATCCCAAATGATGTGATTGGTGTGATGCGAGCATCAAATGATGTTATTGGTGTGGTGCGAGCATCAGATGATGTGATTGGTGTGGTGCAAGTATCGGAACACTTCAGCTTTTTGTGATTTTCAGCCACACAGTAATCCCTCCTACTTAGCCCAGCTTACATACGTTCTGGACCCACTAGTGAAATGGCAAATCTACACCAAAAAACGAGATTTTTTGTAGTCTTAGCCATAATTTTAACACTTCAATATACTTAAATTGTGTTGAAAACTTTCGCAATTACCATACATGCAAGTATATGTACATATACACATCCATGTACACGCCCTTGTACATGGGTACAACTAGTATAGTACACCATATATACGATGCTAAAATCTGTAAGAGATTTACTAGAACTGTGGAAAGAATGAAATATGCAGTCAATGCTAAATATTCTTGAGCCAATCATCGCTAGGATAACGAAATGACGGTGAGCAGCTATTGGTGATTCTCTGTAGATGAAGGAGGAGAGATGAGCAAACTCTATGCAATAGTTAAACAGTGGTCTCAAGCTATTTTTAGAATAGATTTTATTTTTATGGCTCACATCAATCAGCTCGTTGCTAGGAGGCTATCATATCAATAGACTGTACACTCCACATTTCATGCCTTTGAGATGAGCAAGACTGACAGTGTATTGTTATAAATGTATCCAAATGAAGGCAACCGCCGGCAAAGAAAATGCCCTGAAGTCGCTCAGTGGCAATAAGGTATACCGTAGTGCCTCTTCAATTTCTTTATTTAAAAACAAGAAACAAACTTGTTTAAACACCAGTTATCATTATCAAATAAAAAAGAAAAAACTCAAATAGCTGGGATTTTTGAAAACAATGATACAATGAAGCTATAATAGTTGACGCTGTGAAGCAGGAGGGTTTATAGTATATCTATTAAAATATACGTCATAGTAATGAAACCCAATGAAACAGGCTCACCACTACATTCTGACATATTTTGTTATACCACATGAGCTCTTAATTATTTATTCTATTTATAGCTTCCTAATACACTGGCATGAGACTGATTAGAGGATGCCATTACGTTTAACCAGCGACCAGTTTCTGCGGTAAACTTTAGTAGAACTTGAGAACTTAGGCAACAACAGCGACTAAACATGTCATTATTTGTGCGCTCAGTCAGTTTAATTTCTATTTTTGCATCAGTCAGTTTTATTTGTTCTTATGGATTTTATTTTCAATTTATTTTATTCCTAAGTTCTACTAAAGTTTACAACAGAGTTGTAAACAACCAACAGTCTTTGGTTAAACGTTGTAATCCTATTTTTTTCTACATAAATTTGTGCGCGAAATCCATTATGATTACCAATGGAGCGACCGACATAACATCGCAACCAAGCCGCATAGACGGAAGAGAACAACTCCCTATAAGTGCAGCTGATGCATCAGGTGCAGTACGTCTTGTGACAAACTGTTGTGTTGCTCGCCCGCTCGACGGGGGACAACTTCGCAAAAACAACAGTTTGTCAAGACTGGCTAAGCCAGACCTACTGCCCGACCTTTTCCTCATCTGTACGCATAAAGAATGGATAGATGATGTGCAATAAAAACGTGAATTTCAAATTCTTTTTTCTATGTATACTTTATATTTTTACCTTTTTGGATATTTGTGGTAAGTTATATTTTCGGTTTCCAATAAGAATCAGTGTAATATATTTTTTCGTTACCTTATTATTTTATTACTATTCATTTATTATAAGAATGAAAGAGCATTAGATATATATATTAGATATATTGGTCTGAGAATGTTCTCATGGGGCCACAAAGGAACTATTAGAGCTGGATTCACGCTCTGCATTTTATACCCTTGAGTATACACCTTGAATGTATACGGCCAATGTTATGACTGTATCAGCTTAACACCGGTTGGTCAGAACGGATCTGGGTCGTAACTCAGAAAGTGAGTATATGTAGAACTCACTAGCAGAAATTCAAACTATTTATAAAACATCGACGAAAATTTTCTTAGTAGTCAAGTAGGCTAAAATCCTTTTTCTCGCTTCAATTTATGTAACGAACTTGAAAAAATATTTTTGTACTTGCTTGTTTGCATTCTTGATGTGCAGCTTTTTTCCTTTAAGCGAAATATAGCTGCACAAATGCTATTGCTATCACAAATCGTCGCTGATCCAATTACAATACAAATCTGATTACAATACAAATATTCTGATACTTAACGATACTGATGATGGTCTTAACACACCTGAGGCCAATTCTCATCCATCAGTCTATTTTCAACACTACGCATCATCGTTTAGTAGCGTCAGTGTGAGCAGCAACAACAAGTACCTACACCAAATGTCGACGATGCATTTTGTCGATGTGTGTAGCCAGACCTTTAGCAGACTCATGCATATCAATAGTTTTAACACGGAAATAGCATAAAATCACTCAATTGTATAATTGCACCTCCCAGCACCCATGCCAGCAATCCTAATGAACGATCGAGATTCAATAAGGTAACTACTGAAGATATGTAGACAGAGCTGACACTTTGGTTAGATGTGAACTATGAACCCTTACCTTACCCTGAATATATCCTACATGCTCACATTCACTGACAAAACAAACTTTTACATGTCCTTCAAAGGGGTAACATTGGCAATTTTGCAAGAAGAGTTTGAACAGATTTTTGCAACTCATTACAAAACTCATGAACAAAACTTCCACTTTATTAGCATCAACCCGTCAAACAAGCAGTTGTTTCGCTGCTACACTTTGCCATTGCTAAAAGCTGCTCTAATTGTTGATCAATACTCAAGTGAACATCCAAAGTCATCCCAGCTGATGTTTAGCACAAAGATTTATACAGCTAGTAAAGACTCTACTTATGACCAGTTTAACATGCAAATCTTTCAACATGCAAACTCCCAGGAGATATTGCACTGTGTAAGTAATTTCCAGTTTCAAACATTCATAGTTCCTCGAAACATCCGTTTCATTAAACAAAACTGAAGAGATGGGTGAAAACTTAAAATAACTATCGAAAAAATAAATTCAAAAGTTGAGTTAGTTTGAATTTCACCTGGTCTATGTTAAGGTGAGTTATGGTACACATCTTCATCACTACCTCTATCTTCAGGTCAACACATTGCCAAGCCTATACTTCCATTGGTATGACTTCAGCGTAACGTAATTAATTATTATTTTATTTCTTCAACCTCTTCCATACAAATGAGTTTTTATATTTAATCTTTTATATAGTCTGATATGTGTTTGTCTGGATATCATATGTAGTTACTTGCAGTATACACTAATAACTTATCACAGATTTATCGGGTTATGGACAAACGCATGTAGAAGTTTGATAGTATGTAAACGTTTACAACCAATAATATGCGTATCTTACCGCTGAGGTCGAGTATCCATGGTGTCATTGGCTGAGAGACCAGCTGACCCACCAGCGAATCCGTAGCCTTTGGGACCAAAGCATTTACCGTAGCAGGGTTTGCAGAAGGCGTCACCGTTATGTTCAGTAACTGATCCACTATCCAGCAGCTTATCACAGTTACCTGAGAAGAAAACAACTCCAACTACACTCAGTGTTTTTAGAGAAATGCACTCGCCCTGCTATTGATATCAGCCCTGATAATGAGGTTAATTTGAAACAATGATATTAGGTTTCTGTGTTATTAACTTTACTGTGGCAAGGAATCGCTGCTTTTATAAACAAAAAAAAAAACAACATGGCCCTAATGCCAATGCCGCAGAAAAACATACCACAAACATCCGTCTAAAATTTGGGTTTCTGCAGCCACTTCTAATCTTCAGGCAGCAGAAAAAAGACTAACCAAAAGGCATAACTTTTTAGAAAAAAAATGAACAACAAATACAGCCAAGCAATATGTGTCCAGTTGATATTCTACATAGGGTTACTTAATATCTTGTCTAAATGACTGTTACAACCAGGCAACCTTTCATTACTTTACATTCATTCAAGTCTTATTTGAGATAATAGGATTGAAGTTTTAAACAAATGCATGTAAAAGGAAATTAGAGAACGAAAGTTTCCATCCGCTAGCTAACAGAGACCCGCTTAGCATAGATGTACTGGAGCTAAGCTTTTACACTTAAAACATAATAATAGGACCTGTGAAGGAAATGCTGACAGATGGACGGATACGCTATGTGAAGTAAAATGATTAGTAATCAATATATGATGCTTTTTTTCATCAGACCGACTATATGAAGCAAGCTAATTAATATTTATGAAGAACATACTGCACAGAGTATATGAGAGAGCACAAAACTCTGTATTTTAATTGCTAAACTAATTGGATGGATCAAATTTGCAATGATCTAACCAAAACAACAACAATAATAAACCGCAGAGAGTATGGAGAAATTCACCCACAACTTTTAGATTATTGACAACGATCTTAGAGAATGATTACACTGGTCAATGTTTGACACAGTGAATTACTCAAGCATGTTGGCGTTTGTTTGAAAAGCGTTGATATCACTTGCGCCTCATAGGTTAATTAAAAAATAGTCACTTGCTTATACAGTGGAACCTCAATTTTCGAACACTTCAGTTCTCAACCAATTTGGTTTTCGACCAAAAAATTTGAAATTTGTTCATCTCGGATCTCGAACAGAAATTCGGTTATCAACCAAACTGGAGCATGCGAATTGGAATTAACTGTTCATAACAGCTCCAGAAACAGCATGGGAACATCCGTTAATAAAGGGAGAAGCGAGTTATGCTGCATAAAGTCTTGATAAAAAGGAAGAACCATCTGGGACGACGTCCTTGCACTGAAGAGATTTTCTACGGAGACAACTCCTCCAGTCTAGTTACCCTAAATTGTTTTGGAGGATTTTCTTTCAACGATGTTAAGTAAATGTGCCACTGCTGTTTATATTTTCTTTTTTCACACGATTTTTGATGTAACTGATCTGTTGCATTTTTGGTGTTTCATTATCGATTTCTGCAATTTTTGGTATTGTATCTTAACCTAGGATTTTTTCGATGTTTTAAGAGCCAAACATACGAAATGTTTACTTTTTATTTTACTTTTATTAAAAATTAACACGATCTATATCTACCCATTTTTATTTGTAGTATGTAGTATACAGTACAGTTTATGGCGTAAAATGTTAAAAAAAATACTTTATTGTTGTTTTCTCAATTTGGAACGAATTAAAATTTACACACATTAATTCTAATGGGAATAACTGTTTCGGATCTCGAACAACTCAGTTTTCAAACAGCTTTTTGGAACGGATTAGGTTCAAGAACCGAGGTTCCACTGTATAGCTTTGTGAAAAAGAGAACCGGTATGCATGCTCGGCGGTGTTGTCTACTAACATGCAGCCCTTGTCAACCATCAGCATATGTACTCACTGTCACCCACATTCGTCACTTTACTACTAAGCAGTTGCGAATTGAAATGCAAGGTGAGATGTTTACAGCTTTGAAATACATGTACTGTAGTTTCAGCCAGACCGAAGGTCTGAAGTTGGGGAAAAGCTGATGTTGAACTACATAAGTGGCTGTACTGTGCTAGGCAAGACCAGAGTTTGCCAATACACTGATCAAAACAACTTTGCACTAATCAAACAGACCTCAGAGATATCATGGTAATTGACTAGCAAATAAAGATGATGGATATCTCAATGGAATGTAATCAAGTCTC
This sequence comes from Watersipora subatra, assembly GCF_963576615.1. Classification (NCBI taxonomy): domain Eukaryota; kingdom Metazoa; phylum Bryozoa; class Gymnolaemata; order Cheilostomatida; family Watersiporidae; genus Watersipora; species Watersipora subatra. Next base: position 30,596,584 of record NC_088708.1, on the reverse strand, counting down.
AGATGACGCCAGTACCAGGGCAATGCCTCTAGCTCTTGCACGTAAACCATACTTAGGTTATGTTCGTTTGGATTGCCTACTCGTAGATAATATGCCTATGGCGTATATGCATGTCACTTAGACTCCAATGGCCACGTACCTGGCAATTGTAAACAGAATTATCATAGTTCTTGCAATGATTGAAGTACACTATGTTGCACAATTACAATCAATGTTTATGCAGACTTGTCAGCAATGGATAAACATATACCTCTCGATGCATTAACAAGTTTTGACCCAAAATCTTTGTAAATGTATGTTTTGCAGGATGAGATAATTGAACAAATTATCATAGAACAGATCTGTTTGGTGCTAAAATATCTTTATTGATAAATCTTTATTGATCCCTCCGCTGAGTGCCCCTAATCAATAGAGCAATCACACTCTAGAACCCATTTCATTAAAAGTAGTGTGAATGGGATAACTCCAAGTTGAGTGATTATAGACCCAAATAGTAGCTTATTGCATACCTCATCTAATGATGGACATGTTTTCATGCCTCCTTTAGAACGGATCTGAAAGCACATTTGCTTCCAATGAATAGTAACTATGCATATCTACTCACCGTGTCCTAAGTTCCCACGGCTTACATGCTATAAGAACACGAAAAGTATGTTATGCAACTCCAAAACAAGAATGAGTTTCCCACATACCAGTACATCAAGCTTGGTCAACCGGTGTACAATGTGTTATAGCAATAGCACCAATGAAAAAATACAATCTTAATCTGTAACGTCAACAGAGGTGAGTTTGAAGGTCAACTTTTGCTCTCACGAAAGCCGATGATGCGAGGCAAGCTGGTTCCAACAATACTAGTAGAGGTTCATTACTGACAAAAGAAATTTATCAACTTCCTGGATAGACAGAAGCTTTAGGCAGCAGCTTTACAGCTGGTGCCAGCACTTGTGAGACACTCAAGTATGGCTGCCATGGCAAAGCTAACGCTAGGCTTAGAAATAAAAGCGGCATGATGTACCTATTTCCTGCTATTTACAGCCATTGCCAAACTGTTCATTAATGTGGTTCTCATGCTGCATATCTGCATATCCATAATGTATGACTAACCAATGCATCACTACAAGATCATGCAATGTTCCATCACTACTATAGCTATTGACCGTATGCATACGACTGTTCTTCCAATGAGGGCACAAAAGTGATACTTCCATGTATAACATGTATGTTCTATATAGTGTCATAAATACAGACATGAATATTGACCATTTGTTGACTGCTCAGTCCCAACATATGACTCATCTCTATGCCGACGTACACATTGGTGATGTGGTGATGCATAGATCGCAAGCATAAAATACTTTTTTTTCAATAATTTTAAGTTCGTGTTTATTACTAAAACTCACAGATTGCATGCATTGGATTACAAGACTCATGAAAGCAAGGTTTTCCTACTAGTTACAGACTATGCACTACTAAATTTTTTTTTAATTAGATCGCGTCTTTTGCAGGCTCTTCATTGTGATATACATGTACATGCACTTACAGTTTACAATCCTGCACCAGAGTTATGAGATCACTGCTTCACTTTCTACTAGTGATTAACAGCTGTAGCTATACGCGACTTGACCTCATCAACTGATATCATGTACGACTCACCGCATTTGAGACACATCTTGTGCCATTTCCTGCCGATAGCGATTCGCTCTTCAGCAAAGTAGACAGGCTTGCCGCACCTCGGACAACCCCGAGTATGGACAATTCTTTCCCCGTGGCTGTCCCGTCCGACATTCATGGCGTCTGTGTATAAACTGAGGGACAAGAAACATAAAAATTCACATAAAGTAGATATAATATCCATCTATCATCTTTATTAACACACACTCTGAGGTCACCAGGGAGTTTCAGGGAGTGACTAGTGACTATCCCTTGAGTAATGGATATATAGTGACAGCACTATAACATAAATATTACTTTATCACATTTCCTTAGACAAGATATCACACAGGCCAGGTGGAAGGTGTAATTAGGTATTGCGACAGACAGATGCCAGGCAGTCTCGTAGATAATCACTGGAGGCATGCCAAGACTGTCATAGGTATTTAAGGTGTGATGTGTGTAGACCGGCTACTGTGTTTATATTAAGTCATTGAGCAAATAGGAGGTGAAGCTGCCCTATGACCGATACTACATTCCATCATCGCCCACTGCTACTTAGCAAACAAAAAAGTTTATAAAGAGGGGGCGAAAAAACGAGACATGCAAAACGTGTGAGAGTTATTTGACTACTTAGAGGTTTCAAGCTAAAGAACTGAATCATGTTCTTGGAAAAAATAAAACATTACAACGTCGAAAAGGAACTAACACAATGAAGTGCATGTTCGACATACCAACCAGCGCTTGTATTGTAAATCAATAGGCAAAGCAAGAAATAAACTCTTTCTAAAAAACAACATAGGCCTAGTGTGAAATAAAAAAATAACTATGAAAAAATACAAAAAATACTGTAAAAGCTAAAACAACAGCTGGCTGAACAATGTAGTTGGTACTAAATGTTACAGAATAACAAAAATATAAAAAATTATGCCACAGCCAAACTAAGCAACGGTATAAATAATCTCTAATCCGAGGCATTGAAGTACAAAAGATACATCTCTGGCACACATAAGCAGCTGCGCTCAACGAATACAGAGTTTCTATGAAAAGCCTATAATAACCAGATGTCTATTGTTGGTGTTCCACATGTCTTCACATGGTTAGATTTATTTGCCAATCTTCTTTTTCATGTGAAAAGCATGCTGGTTTCAAATAACAACACCATACAACTGAGACATGACATTCACTTAGGTATGCCATTTTGCTGCATGACATCATGCTAACAACCAGGGAGGGCAAGTCTCTATAAAGAAACATGACACTTAGTGACAAGTGCTCATTAGATGTTGCTATGCAAAAAGGTAGTAACTTAATTGGAGGACATACCCGGAGTTGGCGGTGGCCATGTTGAAGCCCGGCTTTGCTCCAAAATTCTTTGTAAAGCAAGCCTTACAGTAGATATCATCTCCATGTTCATTTATGGTAAAACTATCTAATCCTTTGTTGCACATGGCTAAAAGAGAATCATACAGCCTTTTAACCAAGCTCTACAATTAGTATAGAACATTCAGTCGGCTAAGTGGAAGTGTTATCAATGATGCTTATGTTTAGGAACTGTAAGTGGAGCCATTAGAGGTGACCAATATGTGGTGTAACACATTGTAAACAGTTAGTTCTCATTCTCAAATATGTGTGAGAGATGGTTTTGGAGCCAGATGGAAACCAAAACTGGCTAGTATTTGTTAAACATATAGACCACTACCGCAGGAGCCAGGTTTACTTGACCACACACCATATGCATATATATATGTAAATCGCTAAACGTGTGTCAAAGTTTTTCTTAAGTGAGCCACTGTAGTGCAACTAGTTCAGTTGCCAGTTGCCTCTTTGTATAATTGCGACAAACTTACTCCAACATCAGCACAGTCAAACCTGGACTAACAACCACCTTGACATATGAATTTTTCGACATACAATGTAGCCATACATGTACCTCGAATAAACCAGCTTAATGCATTCTGGGACTGAGCTCGTAAACCAATTTACTCCGTCTCAAGGCACTATTTTCTATATAATATCACTAAGTACAGATTAATCTATTACCATACCATGAAAACACCACCTAAACAGGCTATTATATTCAAAAAACGTGTTTTTAATTGTTTTAATTCACCACATTTAATACCTATTTAGTTGTTGTGATCTACAATAAAATGTAACATGACTATGTACACTACTGTATGGAGTTTTTACTGGATACCAGCTGTCAGAGAGAGATTTGAGGACAACGCGTTTGGTACACTGAACTTTTGTGACCCTACATAATAGAAACTTTGAACTTACCTTCAATAAATTTAACTTACTAAACACACACTTAAAGCAAACTTTCTATCTTTCACTAAACTTTGATTTGATTGTCGTATTTTTTATGATCTGTTGCCAATCAAGCGGTTCTTTCCTCGCGTTCTCTGTAACTTTTGGCCAACCTTTTAAGAACTAATTTTAAACTGATTTGAGGAGAAATACCGAGCAATGCTGTTCTCGTAACAGCCTCCCGCATACTTGGCCATATAGTGACCATCATGAACTAGCTCGTATCTCAAAGATTACTCGTTTCTCAAGGAATAAACTTGCTAGAAAGTCAGCTCATATCAGTTCATGTAAAAGGTATGACTGTATGCTGCTACTGAAATGGAAAATACTAAGAAATACAAATTAAGTTAATTTAAATCATTGCTAGTGTAAATTAGAGTAAGTTATACCACATTCACTCTACTGTCAAACTCACACATAGTTGAGCCTGTGCTTTCATTCGTGTGTCATTAGTCAGTAGTAATAAAAACCTTTTTAAATTTATTAATGTAGTTTTTCTATATAATTTACGCTTCATCCTTGAACTTGTTACATAGTTTTGGTTAATGTATTTGTTTTAATGTTGTACATCATTCATTACCTAAAGCATTAATGTTTACCGAGGCCTTGGAACAAATTGAACAAAAGGCAATATATTCTTGTAAAAAAGCTTGTTTCAACATGCTATGGTTTCAGTTTACAGAGCAAAAATTGAAACATACAAACTTCAGATGTAGAGGTTTGACTATACAGCTGAGAGCAGGGACAAGGAGAGGAGAGTTAGAAAAACAAAGCACATCATAAACTCTTTTTGTTGAAGGATACACAAGACAGTTAGCTGTTATTTAACCGCAGAGGAACAAAGGCCAATTGTTCTAGCATAACACACCACTACGACTAATCCCGAGTAGCTCTGTGGTTTCTGGGAATTTGACAAAAACGACACAGATATCGGAAAGAAGAAGCGAAGAACTATGAATGGGATATTACAACAAACTATAATCAAGTTTGTAGGGGTCCAATAACCGTGCATAGATGGGTTGGATACTTTTGCATAGCATTAATGTCTTTACATTCTGCTGTTTTATTAGCACCTGCTTGTTGCCTTTCTGATAATTGGTTATAGCGACTGTCTCAAAATATGACTTGATAAATATATTGACTGTTTTTAATATATTACTCTGCTGGTCACCATTATCCCACTTAATCTGTTTGACACTATATGATATAAATACCCTTCATTTAGTCACTGTTCATGAAGACAATTACCTCGCTCTTCCGAAGGAGAATTTATTGATCAAGCATAAAATTGCAATATCTGACAGTTGGGCTGTGATACTTTGGAAAATTGTCTATGATTAAGCGTTGATTACCCTGAAGCAGCTGTTTCGAGGTCATTGGATTATATTGTAGTATTTAAAAAATTTGGGTTTTATTTTGCTTTTTCATTTTATATGATCATTTACAAAAGGACTTTGTGATCTAAAAATCACATCTTTTACAGACACTTTAAATTAAAATTTCAGATTTATATTGTTCATAACAAAATTGTATTGATACATTTTATCCATCTTTTAATGTGTTAACCTTATCAAATTTTATATCATAGACTGGCTCATTGACTAAATACCGTATTCACTCTACTAGTTTCAGTACTTGTTGCCTTTAAACTTATTGCAGTTTCATGTTACTCCTTTGCATGCCATTCCTATTAATCATGCAAACACCGAATCAGTTATTAGTACGGTTTTGTATTGACTCACTGCTGCGTATGAATGAAGCTATTATGCTATTTCATGATAAGACATTCCATCCTGCTGTGTCTTGTAGTTTTATGATAGGTGAGCTAATGCAAGGTTAAGCCAAGTATATAGCAGCACATGAGAGTTCAATGCCACCCAAAAGTGCATGTAAAGTAATATACAAAGCTTGCAATGAAATATCAGGCAACTAAAACCTTAGTCAGTGTGCTAATAATTTGACAATAAAAAACAAGTATTTATGTAACCAGCCATGTTAAATTCAATAAACGATGAATTTACTATACACGATGGAAGTGAATCAAAGGAAGTGACTACAACGATGTACACGACTTGGCAATATAGCTGCATCACATTAATGTTAAATGATGATCGACAGCATGAACCTTACCACATGTTAAACAGCGTTTGTGCCATTTTTGGCCCTTTGCGATGGCTTCCTCTGCAAAGTAAACCGACTTGGAACATCTGGGACATTTAGGAGCTCCTCCTAGCGAAGCCATATTTCAAACTGGCCAGCTGCAAACCACTAAAATAAATGGGAAACAGTCCCAACATCGACAAGTCCGAACCTAGACAAGTCCCAATCTCGACAGAGGTTGGTCCGAATCTAGACAACGGTTGGTCTGAACATCGACAAAGGCTAATACAGTTTTACAACAATTTAATCCTTTATTCTGGTGCTCTCACACACTAATCTTCAACAAATAATAAATGTCTTTTTGCAGTCTTATCCTCACTTTTAAAAAAAATCAAAGCTACTCACTGAAGTTTAGATTTCAAATAAAACATACTGCTAGCAAACCAGTCAACCATATTTATGATTGTTACTTGTTTTAGCATTCGTTCTATATTTAGGTTGGGGAAAAATATTGCTAGGCGTACATAAGCTGGGGAGTGCTGCATCAAATGGATCACAAGATATTTTTGCGCAAATTAATCTTTTACATATAAATCGCTCATTTACTATGAAAATAGTAGATGATAAAATAGTAAAACCACTGTCGAGATTGGACCAACCGTTGTTGATATACAAACTCGTCGAGCTTCAAACCAGTCGAGGTTCGGACTATAAACCAAATAAATATTAAATGATGATGAAAATTGTTAACTACTGATTCTAACAGTGTTACGTTACGTAAAGAGATGTTTAAAGGAAGTCTTACTCTCATAGTATTAGTTCCCAAAGAGACAAAAGTGCATTTAGGAAAAAAGCCCTGACACATTTTAAACTTCTGACATGTATGAGTCAGCAGATTCCGGATCACCTGTTCATTATAAAGTATACCGTCTTTACAAGCAGCATTTACTTGATTTTCATAGCAATAAACTTTGCTGAAGAATTTTTGCTTTAAAAAGAAAGTATTATAAGCCTACTATCCGAATATGCACTGATACAGAATCAATATACGTGTACTGCCGTTAACTGTATTGCAAGCATTATAAGTTGTTCTAATCTAAAAAAATGCAGGGGTAGCCTATAACAGCACAAAATCTTCATCAACGGGTAAAAGGCTTCTTACATATTATTTCTCACGGATAGAAATCGATAAGGTGTCTCCTCGTTTATTAAAAATGGGTCAGCAGTCTTTAGGTGTATAATTTCTTCGCATAATTACAAGATAGTGAAAAACCTTGCAAACTATCAAACCTTGCAAACTACCACTTACCATAGCTTTGAAAACTAAATTGAATAACTTACTTATTTGTCCCAGAAGGAACGCTGCAATAAAACTAAATTATAGTTTTGAAAGAACGTTACCGCACGCTTAATAAACAGACCAATTAAAATTAATCTTCAAAACTGCTACTAGTGCAAAATTTATCTCGTTGCTAAAATCCGACATCAAATTGTGACATGAAGGCAAAAGGACAAATCAATAATGGACAGGAGCTCGTCAATCTTTAACATAGCGTCTACATGTGCTTGGATTCCCCTGAACTATGGAAAACAAGTATAGATACTTTAAATACTTGCCCTCACGAATAAATCAGATTAAAATCTCTTCAGTAACCTGCCGTGCCTAATTTAAGCGATAACCGTTACTTATCAAGAAACTATGCTACGATCATTCAAACACTGCAGCTCTATTTATTGTGAACGCAGATTGCCTGCGTTACAGTGAGAACTGAATCTGTTTCAAAGGTCAATAACTGTCGAATATAACCAATAGTTATCGTGGAGTTTTTAAATAAACCAATCAAAACGTTTCATAATCAGACGCACGTGTCAGAAATTATATTGTCGAAGTACGAGACGTGTCTTGGGACGCACAGTGTTTTTCTAGACGCCGTATGGAAATATTTCAACGGTTATTTTTCTGACATTAGTAGAGTGTGGCAGGTGGTAAAAATCGGAATGAAAGTAAATTGGCAATTCTTTCGCTGATTGCCCGTGCTATTGTCTTAAAAAGGTCGAAAACCAAACTTTGCAAATGTCTGGCGTTAACATCAGAAATGAGCTTGGTCCGTATAAAGCCACAAAACTCGTAAGTAGCATCGTCATTTTGCAGCGTTTTTATGCAAATGTTACCAACCTAAGTAGTTGCAAAGCTTGTCGCCGCCTTTGTTGCGTAGTTCTTGCATATTGAACTATGTTTTTTTTATTGGAAATTGTTATATGTAGTTTTATAGAAACTTAATTTGATTGATTTCATTAGTGATTCAAGTTTCAATTTGCCAACATCTAATTCTTTAACTGTCATCCACTAAAACCAATATTTTTGAAGGCTAGGTAATTTGTAAATGAACAAATATAAACAAACGTATGTAGCTGAAGGATCTCGGCAACCTATTTTTTAAAATTGTATTGTGTGCGTTTTTAATTCTGCTGCAACTATCTTAAACCTGTTTTAGTCAGTCATGGCCCCCTGTAATGTTTTGACGGGTTTCACTGAAATATTCAGCCCATAGGCTAGTGTTTAACTAACATCTACTAAACTTACCTAATAGCCAGTTATAGAATTTTATAGAATAAGTTGTTGGATATTATATTTTGATACATAACAGTAACTGTAAACCTGGCAAAATTAACTGGTGCACATAATTCTGTAGTCTAATTACTAGCCAAACATTGGTTTTGTTATGCCATTTACTCCTAGTCCATTTACTACTAGTTAAGAAAATTTCATTCGATTTTTTTTTACAATGTAACATGGTGGAAGTTAGTAGGTTAGTTCATCTCATGTGCTATTGGTTAACTAAAACATAATCTTAAGACACGCACAGATTCCTTATGCTGACCCATTGAGGTTTGCTTGAACAACAACTGGGTGTATGTGATCAGCGATCATTGGAGTCTATGAATATCTGTAACTTGGAATTACTCTTGACACGCCACTTGTGATTGCTAGCAATCAACATTGTAGATACTTAGTTGATTGTGAGAAATTTACGAATGAATCCAATAGCTGCATTATGAGCATATATATGTGTATCTGAATCCGTGTAAAAAACTATTTTAATTGTCTTTCAATTGCAAAATCTACATAAATAGAAAGAAAACTCCATATATTACAGATAAATTGTAAATATGGTGCATATTATAGTGGAATGACATCACACGAATCTTCAGGACTCGGATGCCAATCGGTCGTCATTGGAGGCAACTTCGAGCGTATGATGACTGCTTTGTTGCATCAGAAGCTGTTGATTGGTTATTTGAATTCCTGCAGCACCACCATGATGCCGAGTTAACCAGGTAAGTCTGCAATCAGTTGTTTGACACCATCTTGCATTTGATAATGTTATAATCGGGATAGCTAAAAATCTTTGATTTGCAATGACATACTACTCACCAAATTTGCAATTTAAAACAAATCAAGTATTCCCACAGAAGTTGCTGTGTTTTGAGATACTATGTCTAAGTTGTTATGGCTGAATGCTTGGCATTGGCCGGGTAGTAAAAAAGTTTTTTCACAGAAAACTTACTTTTATTTAAAAAATATACATTTACCATTCTAACTTTTAAACATCGTAACATGAGAAAAGTGTTTTGTGCAGTTCAAATAAATTAGGAAAAAAAATAAAACAGCTGTAAAGGAGCTCAAATGTGAACTAATTATTACTAATACAAACAATTGATTCGAACTGAGGAAACAAAATAAAAATGGTGAGTTTATTGAATTAATAATAACAATTGGGTCGCGATCTCAGAAACTATGGTTAAGTCGCAAATCACGAAGTTGAGTTATCCAACTTTGAAGTTGCACTAACTGAATTTATAATATTGGTAACAATTTTTGCAACACGTGCGTCCAGACCAATCAAAGAGTGATATTTCCAAATCTGAAGTCAGTTTAGCCAATAGAAGTCTTCAACCATCGGAAAAACCCCCTTTAAGCCGTTGCTATGCTAAACAGGATGTACTAAAAAATGGTGTCCAATAAAAGTAATCGACTTGTTTTTGCTGGTTTTAAAAATAATTCTGACATTTTGGAGACTTGATGAGTACTTTGGTATTCCAACTGATGCCAAAAACAGTGAAAGTAAAGGGAATGATGATAATTTCTTAACAATTTTTATAAGATTATTATAATATTTAATTATAAAAATAATTATTCGATTTTCAATGATTATTATAATTACAAGATTTAATTACAAGAATTACTATACGAATTTACAAGATCAGAGTATATAGTGTCCAATGGTGTTCAATATGTTACTGTTAATATTTGTTTAAGGTGTTGCTGGTGATACTACAGCTGTGCCCAAAATCGCAATACTGCCGAGCCATTTTTAATATCTGCAAAATTAAGAATAAGTAGGCTAATACATTTTCTGATAGATATACAGCTAAAATATATATACAGCTATGACAGCCAGCTAAAATCTGTTTAGGTTTTTAATTTAGCACAAATTTTTGTATATAAATACAGAAATCTAGATAAATATCAAATCTTGATATTGGTTGCTATGAAGTTTTGAAATGTAAACAAAATAGTGCATTGGTTTTCGTTTCTCAAACTTTAATACCAGTTTTCTCAGAACCATGTTTTTGCACTGATGGTGAATGTGCATTCTGTTTTTTGACCATAAAATCTGCTGTAATTTAGCTAGAATCAAATTTTTTTTGCAAAATAACAGATTTTTTTCCTTCTGCTAATGTAGATAACTCCAAATCTCATACCTCCGACTTAACCATGGTTTCTGAGATCATGACCCAATTAGTGCATACAAATGTGTGTGTCTTATAAAGGTTACCATTGCAGCAGAAGCTATCCATAAAAACTTTGAATACAACGATACTGCTGCTTGTCGATAGTGGTACAAACCTAAAAATGAGATATCGGACTTTCATTGTCTGATACACTGACTGAACGGAGTGAGAATGTAGAGACCATTCCTACTCCAGACAGTACAATTATTCGGGTGAAAAGCATTTAGCTTTTACAGATTTACTGAAACCACAAAAATGAGTGTAACGGCACACTTGAAAATTACAAATTAAAAAATGGGTGATGGTAACAAACAAGCTTTTAAAAACAATTAAAAAAAATAACAAAGGCCAAAAGTAATATTACTGGATGGTAAGGATTAATAATGAAAAGGATATACAGAATGTGGTATGGAGTGATGGGAGTGATAAGAATGGTTTAGTCTGGCAGTTACGCCTGCTTGTTAGTAGACTTGCGAATTGTATGTCGTGAGTTCAAATCCAGTACAAAGGTGATTTTTCATCGCTAAAACATTATCGCCATAACTTCACAGATAAACACATAGTATCTATTGGAAAAGGTTTCAGGAATTCCATAGAAGTTGGTAGATTTATGCACAGTAATGTAAAGTGATCCTACAAAGACGTATTCCTCCATGGAAAATTGTTATGCTTGCTTTGTTGCTCGAAAAAATAAGAATTATAGAACTTGGTATCCGTTAGGTATTTCAGCAAAGACAGCATTTTATCTTATTATTTTTTCAAAGTGTAATTATGAGGCCTTCAATGCTTTTCTGTCGGTTTACTCAATGATACCAACTCGTGCTTAGTTTTGGGGAGATGACTTTCTTGTTGCATCTATTGATGCGTACCAGTTATTCGAAAAACATATATATAGCTTATTCTTTTCTTATTATTGAAAGTACCGTGGCAGTTTAGTACCCAGTGCAGTTGTTAGATTATTGGTCTACCATGCTATACGCCGCAAACTCAAGATAGGTTAGTACCTGGTGCAGTTGTTAGATTATTGGTCTACCATGCTATACACCGCAAACTCAAGATAGGTTAGTACCCGGTGCAGTTGTTAGATTATTGGTCTACCATGCTATACGCCACAAACTCAAGATAAGTTAGTACCCGGTGCAGTTGTTAGATTATTGGTCTACCATGCTATACACCGCAAACTCAAGATAGGTTAGTACCCGGTGCAGTTGTTAGATTATTGGTCTACCATGCTATACGCCACAAACTCAAAATAGGTTAGTACCCGGTGCAGTTGTTAGATTATTGGTCTACCAAGCTCTACGCCGCAAACTCAAGATAGGTTAGTACCCGGTGCAGTTGTTAGATTATTGGTCTACCATGCTATACGCCGCACACTCAAATCTTGTATAGGGCAATCCTTTTTCCCAACCTTTAACTATGGCTTCAGACGAGTGGACACGACTCTTATTATAGTAAATATTATGCTAAAGATTATGTTTTTAGAATAGAGATTTTTGTCACTCGTATGTACAGTAACCTCAGGTTTCTGCTAGACAGGTTTATAGGCAATTTGAAGGTATCACTTCTAGCGGAATGTTTTGAGAACATTTTGGAAAAATTTTAGACTAGTAATTTGTACCATGCTATGTACTTGTTTTACCATCCAATAAAATTCATCATTTTAAACCATAACTGTCACGAACAACTTTTATCGTATTTTCTAAGTAAATCAGACACGCTGATTCCGATTTTGTACTCAAAATAAAGATTAGTCCACTAACCTTCAAAGTCATTTAGGCTTTTTTAAAGCGTTTCAATATCCGTTTCAAAAACAACACAATCGGCATTACAAGCTCCGCCCATAAATATGTGACGAAACCTAGCTTTTTCAGAAACGAAAGTTGGGAATGTTTAGTCCGACTTAGAATAATAGAGATGGGTGTCTTAAAACCCATTATTATCTAAATCCAGCCTGTAAAATAGTTTCAGCTTTTTATGAAAGGGATATAAACTATTTAAAATTGCTCACAGCTTGTTACATGACGTTTAAATGGGCTGGACGCCGAGAAAAATGAGCTCAAAAAGCGCGGTTTTATCACGAGCTAGCATTGTTATTGCGCTTTTTAAATATGCAATGCTAAATAGCTTATCTACCTTTCAGAAAAGACTGATATTATTTTTAAGGCTGAATTTAGATATTAATGGATTTTAAAACACCCATATCTATTATTCTAAATCGGTCTAAACATCCCTACGTAACTTCTGTTCCTAAAAAGCTAGGTTACGTCAAGTATTTATGGGCGGAGCTTGTTATGCCGATCGTGTTGTTTTCGAGACCGATATTAAAACGCTATAAAAAGTTCTTCATTACTCTGAAAGTTACTGGCCTAATCTTTATTTTGATTACAAAATCGGAATCAGCATGTCTGATTTACCTAGTAAATATGATAAAAGTTGTTCGTGGCAGTTATGGTTTAATGGTGGCTTCCATTTCCTCTCCGAAGTTGAATATAAAATTTGCTAACATATTTGTTTGCGAAAAGAGGTGATGCTATGATATTGATACTCTATAATCTTTTTGGAGTCCTTTTTAAAATGACTAATCCTATCAACCCGAGACTATGAATTACTGACAATAACTACAAACCCTGTCCATATCGTGATACCATTTATGCGTGGGATTTATATAGCGGATTATGTGTGATTTTAAAATCCCCATTAACTTGTCTGTAGGCTGAATGTCTAACAGCTAATGAACAGCTGATTTACACACAGCCAGTCTCAAAACCATACAACACAGGTGTAAGTCTCAGTATTAATAGAGCACATGTTTCCTATAGTAGGTTTTAGGGCTAACTTACACTGCCGTTAAGTTTTCGCTTGAACTGAAAAATTACTGAAGCTTATAAGAATCATTCTAAAGCTGGGAATGTAGATGATTATCCGGTGTACATTGAGGTTAGGTATGGTATGACCTTACATATCAATACTAGCGGAATGCCCGATAATGCACGGGTATTAAAAATCATCTTGTAAACAATGACAGGTAATGTAGTTGCTTGCCACATGACATTAGCCTGGCAAATTTCCAATGGCTAATTTGAGTATGCTAGTAACCTATTGTTAAAGTTACTAACCAGAGCTGTGAGAGCAAGCATAAAATGGCGTTGCGCCGTTTGCAGAGCGGTATGCGTTTTTTCACCCACATAGCCACATACATCACCCAATAAATCTCGCGTAGCCTAATTGGTAAGGTATATGTCAGGCGAAGAGGAGGTTCCGAGATCAAATTCAGCATGAAACAGATATCTCATTCCTAAATTTTAATAGCTATAGCTATGAAAACCGACACACACACACATACGAACAAACTTTGAGATTTATATATATATATATATATATGACTTTATATACCTTGTATGACAACATTCTTTCTCATCTTTGTCGTTTTGTTTTCTTTCAACCTCAGGCAACAGGTTATCAAGCTGCTGCAAAAGTTTCACAGAAACAGGTACATAGAGGATGTCAAGGGAGATAAATACAATTCAGAAGAGTTTGATGAGAACAATAGACTGTTTAGGTAAGTAGGAGGGTTTCCTGTCAAGTTACAGACAATAGGATTGCTGTTTGAAAAGTTGAAAATGCCGTCTGTCTTGTTTCGGTCTCCCTAGTTGGATCACTGCAGGATATCAGTTTTGTGGTTTCCACATTGTGTGATAGACTATATACATGCTGCCTACGCTTCTTGTCTGCCTCCTATTATTTTAGTGAAATGTTGACTATCTTTTGCCTGACAGATGGTTTGCCTCAGTCTTGTAACTAGTAACTAGTGGGATATCATGATATCGTTTTGCTAGTCTATGAGCAGGTTTTGGGACTCATTTGAGTGAAGCTGTGTATTCCTTAACCATAAGCTTTATTCCTTTTTACGGTTTACTCAAGGTTATATATACATGTATACACTATAATATATAATATAAAGAGTACTTAGCTGTTAGTCAACTCATGATAAATATATTCGAGCAGATATATATCTGTTCTCGTCATGCAATCACTTGATGAGAGAAGATCTACATGTATATCTGTTTGAAACAAATTTGTAGTGAATTGACTAACAGATAGGTGTTCTTTATATTTGCACTATATTTATGCTACTCAAAAACTTTTGCTATTACCCAAGCAATGCTGGGAATTCATCTAGTGTATATACACTATATATGCCCTGTATGTCCTATATTTACGTATAGCACAGACTTACCATTGTATTTACATTATAATGTATATGATAGTAACTCTGTCTGTGTGACTTACATATATAAAGCCAAGCTTATTATTGACTGTATGAATATAAAAATGATTGTTAAGTTGCTTGGTTGGTAGAGGGTTCATTTAAAATCCATTCACTGATATTTAACTGATGTGTATCCACATTCATAAAATGTTTTAGTTATTTAGTAGTTGATGCATCAGTATAATTCTCACCTAAGATTAGAGTTGCCAATACCAGTTTTATCTGTGTGGCTATATAACATTAGAGCTATTGATGGCAAATATACATGTATTGCCGGTGCCTAGCGATATTCAGGTTTATTTATCTAAAGCGCTTCAACGTGGTTCCACTAAAGTATAGATGTTAACCAGTGTAATCAGAGGTTTTACTTGTAAGTTCATATCAAAATACATATTACCTTTGTGATGTTTGTTATCACAGATTTGTAGCCCTCTCACCCATCAAAACCCCTCAATGGCCTAAAGTGAAACCCGGGACTGCAACTATCCAGGGACTTGACAAACGTCTCTCTGACCTAAAAACTAATGACCTCTTCAAAGAACTTGAGCCTTCATCAGATGCCATGTCTGCTGATACCTCATCATCCGTTGGTAAGAGGAGTAACTCATGTCCGTCTAGCCGGTCATCTAGCTCAGAGGTGGGGAGTTCCTCCGACCGAGGGGCCACGGATGCTCTTTGGAAGGCTGTGGTGTTGGAAAGGTTGGTGGGTTAAAAATCTTTTGAACTGTTCTTCACTTTTAGAATATCATATTAGTGTTAGGTACTCTCTACACTCCCTATTCTAGATTGTTCTAGAGTGTCCTTCTGAAACAGTTTTATGCCAATGGGTTTTTTAATGCTAGTACACTATTTTTCTCACATGTATCCAATCCTTGTAACTTGGCATTGTTTGAACGATGAGTGTATCTTAGCCTGTGTGCATGCCACATCTAGCATTGGCCTGTGGACTTGCCATTCATAACCCTTAGCCTGTGTACCTGCCATAAATGGCATCTATAGTTTTAGGTTGTTGTTGTTTTAACAGCGCTTTTTCTGCAGTTGGCAGTTCATATCCCAGAACAGATTCATCTTTGGTCTCTATGTGTTTGATACACATAAAACATGTTTGAAACACATATTTGCGTTTGGCCTGAAAGAACCTTTAGCAAACACTGTATTTTCTTAGGCTGTTATCATCCTAGTGATGTATGATTTGGTATTAGGTTTTATGGTATCAGGTTTTCTTATTCTCTACTGTTCACATAGCATGAAAAAGAGAGATGTCTTGACTATTGATAAAGTGTTTGTAGTACGCATTTTGAAGCCAATACAGAGTGACATGGTTCTAGTTATCAAATGTAAATTCTAGCCTGTGTTCCTTTTGATATAAGGTGTAGTTTCTTATGCTCAACTTCATTTAAATAATGCTATTCTTATTAACTTTTCATGTATTATTCAGACTAGGCTATTCAAATAAAAAGTTACTTTCCAGTAACAATTTAACGAATAAAATTAGTTGTTTCCATGAAATTTTTATTTATTCAAAAAGATTTTCCGCTATTCTATTGATAGAGCTTTGCTAACACCATGTAAAGACCCAAACATCTGTTACGACTGTCTTTTGTACATGTATCTAAAAAACTCTCCATCCGCTAAAGTGCACTGCTTTTACAGGCTGCAGAATATCCTGTTCAACACGGACGAAGCTCGTTCTCTACACCAGAGGCTCGCTGCAATAAAGAGAAATCACATTAGACATAATATGACCATCGTGCATAAAAATGGCTATGTGACAGGCATCAGCAGGTCTGAGCTGCCTCCATCATGGCTAATCAGTGCCATGCGCTACCTCGCGAAATGTAGGTGCTGATGACCTACCTATGTAACTGCTCTTAAGCTAATGTATTCTTTTGCATTTGTTTGCACAGGACGATTTGCAAGTGTTTGGGCGATTGATAAGGGCTGATCTATTGTATCCCATCTGAATGCTTGACATTCCATACATAAACACACTGCTGGCATGCTTGCATTTATAGTATGGGCCATAGAGGAACTGTTGGGCTGCTGGATTTTTGTTTTTATAACGGATCATGTTGTTTCATTTATTCCATTGACTGAGAGTACGCATACTAGAAAGTGGTGAAACTGCTTCGCTGAGTGGTTAAATGTGTTCATAGTGTCAAAATGGGTTGGTTCTTCAACTCCTTGGAAAAATGGTTAAAAATAGAGGTTTGCTTGTACAGGTAATCCTCAGGTACAGGTAATCCTCAGGTACAGGTAATCCGCAGGTACAGGTAATCCGCAGGTACAGGTAATCCTCAGGTACAGATAACGAAATATTCGGTTAATGATAACCCAAATATTCTATTATTTCAAATTTTGTGTAATTCCGATAGTGCAGTGGCTGCACAGTGAGACAGCATACCGCTGCGTATGTACAAGAAATTGGCTTTGGCGATGCAGCCGCCTTCTCCCCATCTCTCGTTCAGTATCTTCCCGTGTTAGTCATATACTTTCTACGGTTGTATCTGTATGTAGTGTTCGTTTGCAAGTTCAATACTCTTATATCCGCTCACAATATGGCTGAGAAAATGAAATTGATACTTTGTACTAAATATAGGTATTATGCTGCGCTGCGTAATAAAAGGAGAAATAATAGAAAGTAAAAAATACTGTATGTAGGTAGTACACTACTGTACGTATAGTCGAATGATGACGAAATGGTTAGGTCCATTCACTTCTGATATTCTAGTTTAGCCTAGGTTTCTAAAATCTTTAAATTTATGCCTAAAATATTAAACAAGCCTTTACTATACTACCAAAACAGTAAATATGGTTTTAATGTATGAAAGAGGAAAGATTGAAAGTTACCATATTGGCGAATGATGACGAAATGGTTAGGTCCATTCACTTCTGATATTCTAGTTTAGCCTAGGTTTCTAAAATCTTTAAATTTATGCCTAAAATATTAAACAAGCCTTTACTATACTACCAAAACAGTAAATATGGTTTTAATGTATGAAAGAGGAAAGATTGAAAGTTACCATATTGGCGAATGATGACGAAATGGTTAGGTCCATTCACTTCTGATATTCTAGTTTAGCCTAGGTTTCTAAAATCTTTAAATTTATGCCTAAAATATTAAACAAGCCTTTACTATACTACCAAAACAGTAAATATGGTTTTAATGTATGAAAGAGGAAAGATTGAAAGTTACCATATTGGCGAATGATGACGAAATGGTTAGGTCCATTCACTTCTGATATTCTAGTTTAGCCTAGGTTTCTAAAATCTTTAAATTTATGCCTAAAATATTAAACAAGCCTTTACTATACTACCAAAACAGTAAATATGGTTTTAATGTATGAAAGAGGAAAGATTGAAAGTTACCATATCGGCGAATGATGACGAAATGGTTAGGTCCATTCACTTCTGATATTCTAGTTTAGCCTAGGTTTCTAAAATCTTTAAATTTATGCCTAAAATATTAAACAAGCCTTTACTATACTACCAAAACAGTAAATATGGTTTTAATGTATGAAAGAGGAAAGATTGAAAGTTACCATATCGGCGAATGATGACGAAATGGTTAGGTCCATTCACTTCTGATATTCTAGTTTAGCCTAGGTTTCTAAAATCTTTAAATTTATGCCTAAAATATTAAACAAGCCTTTACTATACTACCAAAACAGTAAATATGGTTTTAATGTATGAAAGAGGAAAGATTGAAAGTTACCATATTGGCGAATGATGACGAAATGGTTAGGTCCATTCACTTCTGATATTCTAGTTTAGCCTAGGTTTCTAAAATCTTTAAATTTATGCCTAAAATATTAAACAAGCCTTTACTATACTACCAAAACAGTAAATATGGTTTTAATGTATGAAAGAGGAAAGATTGAAAGTTACCATATTGGCGAATGATGACGAAATGGTTAGGTCCATTCACTTCTGATATTCTAGTTTAGCCTAGGTTTCTAAAATCTTTAAATTTATGCCTAAAATATTAAACAAGCCTTTACTATACTACCAAAACAGTAAATATGGTTTTAATGTATGAAAGAGGAAAGATTGAAAGTTACCATATTGGCGAATGATGACGAAAGGGTCTACCTTAGTTAATGATTAAGTCATTTATTGACGGGTTTTTGGAAGGAGTTGGAGTCGTTAAACAAGGACTACGTGTCTGAGAATATTTTTCACATCCAACTTCAAATATTTTATTTCTAACCAGTATGTGATGTTGATTTATGGAGAGCTAATTTTGGTGTTTGGTTTTACCATACATTATTTGGTATGAATTAAACAGGCTTGATTTATAGCAAACATACAAACAATGGGTATAAAATTATTTGAGAATTTAAGGCAAATCAAAAATCGGTCAGTGCGCTGAACGATTAATTTAGAATTTAAAATTGATTTAGCTATTCGAATTAGTGTATTATTTCTGATATGATAATGACTGTGTGATGTACGATTTTATTACACTTTTGGCGGTAGAAACGTTATGAGGGCATACAAATTTTATGTAGTGAGATTTAGTGTTCGATTTTTTTACCACCACTATAAAAGCTAGGTGAACATGCTCATTGCTTCATTGCATCTCTGGAATTGTGTTACCACTTAACTTTGCTCATCTGATGCTAGCCATAGATCGGTAATGTTGTTGGTGTGTGAGCTGCTCTCTCTCTCTCTCTCTCTCTCTCTCTCTCTCTCTCTCTCTCTCTCTCTCTCTCTCTCTCTCTCTCTCTCTCTCTCTCTCTCTCTCTCTCTCTCTCTCTCTCTCTCTCTCTCTCTCTCTCTCTCTCTCTCTCTCTCTCTCTCTCTCTCTCTCTCTCTCTCTCTCTCTCTCTACATAGAACAGCAAATAAACTAAACAACTTTTTATTTCATTCGTTGCACAAAACGCTTTACGGATATCTGTTGCATGTCTTCAGGGCCTAACGAGGAGGAGGAGTCGTCGTTCCCGGAATATGCTGGATTTGAGAAGGATGTGCTCGTCATGATAAAGGATTACTTTGAATCTCTGAGACACCCGCTGACTACCTACACCCTCTACCCCATACTTGTTCAGGCTTATCGTACGTTCAGAGTTCTTATCATGCAGTTATTTGGTCATCTTTACGCAGAAGTAGAAAGGAAGAGAAATAAGAGACGGTGTGAGAGAGTAACTGAAAAACTAGATGAGAAAGTGTGAAAGTGGAGAGAGAGAGAATGAGGGAGAGAGAGTGAGAGAGAGAGGGAGAGAGGGAGAGTAAGTGAGGAGAAAGAGTGAGAGAGAAGCTATGTGAGTTGTTCTAGACCAATTGGTTTTTACTTGAAGCCAACTGCTCTTTTAGACCTACTAGACAAGACTCGACCATCACCTATTGATAGGGAAGTAAACAGGGTATTGCAGGTATCAGATACAACTCCAAGGAAATACTCCGCCCATGGCCAGCCCAGGACCTCTTACCGTAAGTCTCTATTTTTGTATAATAGAATTTATTTGACTAGTATACCAGTTGCATTCAGGAATTTATGCGTGCGTATTGTGCCTAGGGATGACCTCTATATAGTGGCTGATCGCGACCATTTAGAAATCTCGTAGTCTCGACCCGAGATGTTCATAATCTCGGGTTGAGAATTTACCAAGGAAGGGTGGGGTTTAATCCGGAAGTGTAAAGGTTTAGTTGGTGAGAAATTGAGTCAGTAATCTTTTTGTTTAACAAAATAAACATGCATTTTTTAAGGCAAATCTTTTATTGAAAATATGAGATGTTTTCTGTTGCCTTCCTCTTCACAATCAATGCCTCACGAGACGGTAACATAACTAGTTGCAGTGAAGTGAAGTAGAATCTTCTCAAGCTCTCAGAATGGTAACAAAGTGGACAACTGTTTTAATGTGCATTTTATTTGTTCAGATCATAATCGTAATGAGTCAATATTTTATGTAATACCGCGTTACAAAAGTGCAATCATATTGCAATTATTAATGTAGGATATTTATCATATATAGACGAATACGGAAGAATTATCGGTGTATTTTTGAGAAGAATTTTTTCCGTTTCGTGAGCATGTTACCATTTCTTCTTAAAATGAAAAAAACTACAATAAACAGCTATGTGAATACGTTATGTTATTTTGATGAAAGATCTCATATTTTTAATTAAAGATTTGTCTTAAAAAATGCATGTTTTATTTTGTTAAACAAAACAAAAAGATTACTGACTCAATTTCTCACCAACTAAACCTAAACTCCTCAACTAAACAGCCCACCCTTCCTCGCTAAATTCTCGACCCGTGATTATGAACATCTCGGGTCACGATCAGACACCATACTTTTATTTTCAAAGTATTTTGAGTTATTGACAACCACCAACAAGGAATAATTGATGCTCATCAAGTCTTCATATCTTGTTCATACAAGCCAAAAGTCCTGAATATTCTGTTAGCTTTTATGAAAGCATGGCCTTGAATTCAACATACACCAACTTAGTGATTTTTGTTAAGAGGTGCTCCTTTTCCTGGTTAACATCTTTCCAAGTATTGCAATGAAAATTATACGGAGAAAAGTTATAGTGAATATGCAGTTCCAGAGGAGGAACATTTGCTATGATATTACTGTTTTAGTCTAATCACAGGTGAGCTTATCTAGTCTAGTGGTCTAGAGTGTCCGTGCATTGACTAACATTGACTAACTGGTTATGTTTCAACTCCTAAATCTGCCACTGCTTTTGATGACAAGAAGGGTATTCGGACCCTAAATCTTTTCTTCTCCTGAACCAATAGACTTCACATATTCTGAAAAGGAACAAAGGAATGTCATCATTATTATTATTAGTCCTATTATAATGTTTAAAAAATTTCTCAAGTTTAACAATTCAGAGAGTGAAAAAGACTGCATCGTGTCAGTTACCTAATGTACATGTTAATCACCTAACGTACATGTTAGTCACCTAACGTACATATTAGTTACTTACCGGCGGAGTTGTGACTGTCAACAGTTTAGAATAACTAGAGTGTGCACCGAACTATAGTGCCACTTGGTGCACTGGTTCCACTTTTAGTTGCAATGAATCGACAAAATGGCTGATAGGGCCTGCTGTTTATTATTGTTTAAATATTTGAATGCTTTTATTTAAGTGTACATCACAGCCAAGGTTTATATTCTCTTGTTAACCATATAATCTCTTGTTAACCTTGGTATGACAGCCTTTGGATTTTGATAACACCTCACTATTTGAGTGGTTTTATACATTGCTTCTATTAATGAGAAGTTTGATAGAAAGAACACAGAAAGTTCTATTAATATTATTATATATTAATATTATATTATTATATTATTAGCTCGAAAATAAGCATGAACTACGCAGTATTTGTTGTATAGCCTTCAGACAGCTTAAACAGTTGCCAACATATGTCCCTAGTGTACCGTAACACTTTAAACTCTTGAATATCGACTCTGCCATGACGATGTTCACTGTAATTTGGATGCTCCGTCCCAAGACTAGGCAGCTAGATACAAGCTAGTTCCCATCAGAAAAGTCGTGCGGTCGCGGTATACGGCATATATGACAGAAAGATTTTTCTTTCTCATCAGAAAAGTGTTCTTTCCGCTTTAACTCGCTACAACCCTCGAACATATTCCTTTCTCATCCCCACGCTGCGAGTAGCTACTCAGTTGAGAAAATAATAAAGAACGATCTTTTATTGAGAATACATAGTACATCATCTTCATTGTTGATTAAGAGTAGTATATAGTCAACTTTGAGTGATATATTGTTGACTTAGAGTGGTACTTCGAGTAGACTTCGACTTTCGCAGCGTGGGGATGAGAAAGGAATATGTTCGCGGGTTGTAGCGAGTTAAAGGTTGACTCGCAACAAAATTCACATTACAGTTATTTGGTATCAAAAAATTTACCATGTCTTACTCTGCTGTGTTGTAGGTGCAAAATATGTGGAAATGTGATTACAAGCTCTTAAAAGCTAAAAAACGAACAGTTAATCGCAGCCATCACGAGACCGCCGTAGATTAGAATCTCTTTCCAAAACGGCTCAAATGGGACGTATTTGTACAAGATGCCTTCTGTTTACACTTTCACGCAACCTCATTCGTCGAAATATTTTCACAAATATACTTCACACATTCAATAAAACCATGTCTATTGTTCTTACGCGTCTGTTTTATCATCATTGTAATGCTGTTACTTTGAGCACTGATATCTCAAAACCTATGTACCATAAAAATTCGTTTTATTTTTTAACTTTAGTTCGAAGGAGTACATATCATCCTCTGATAAACATGACGAACGTGCCTGTTGGTCACCTGCGATAGTCGAAAAATGTTGCAGAAGTTATTCGCGCAGTTTGGCAGGAAGTATGGGTCACATAATCAGATTACGACTAGACGATTAGACCAAGCCGAAACAAAACTGTAAACTAGCGAGTGTCTATATTTGGTAAGGGCTCTTCAGTAAACACCGAAGTGTTTGTCATAAACTAGTGCTACGATAAGTTTTATATTGAGCCTTTTATTGGCCTTTCAATTTACGTGAGAACATCCCGTGACAAAACAATAACCAAATGTAATGACTACGTCAGAGAAATAAACTGATTTCAATCTATGGCGGTTTCGTGATGGCGGCGGATTAACTGTTCGTTTTTGATCTTTTAAGAGCGTGTAATCACATATTTACATATTTTGCACCTACAACATAGCAGAGTAAGACATGGTGAATTTTTTGATACCAAATAACTGTAATGTGAATTTTGTTACAACTCAACCTTTAAAGCGGAAAGGAGACTTTTCTAATGGAAACTAGCTTTTCCAGGCAGCTCAGAAAAAATGGACTTGTTTGGGTGAATCCACTTAGACCACGGACCTCTTTTATTTGTCTAGAATTCTCAATAATTTCTATGCCATGACTCGGTAACATTCATTATGTTGTACGACTGTTGTTAGAGCAAAGATATGTTATTATAGGCGAGATGGACTCGTCTTATCACGCTAAGAACTCTGAGAATGCCACCCGCTACAGAAATCCTCCACCTATACCAAAACCACAAAGTGCTACCAGCTCTCTCAGGTCACGAGCAGACGTTATGATAGTCTATGACGGGCTAGATAACCCTCAAGCATCCGCTCAACAAGAGAGCAGCGGGTGTCAGCGCACTTGCAGAACTGCAGACGGCGGACAAACTGGTAGTCATAGCAGTGGCCAAAGTAGTTGCGAAGACCAGCCTGTTAGGAGGCGGCATCGATGGCAGATTAGTCGTTCAAATATGACAAGGTCAGCGTCTTTTTCACACCTTCTCGGCGGCTCACGCGTGGAGACGGCGTTCGTTGCAGATGGTGCACATACTGTCTACCATGGATCCTGCCATAAACCCAACTCAAGGTAGTTTATAGTTAACAAATTTGGTATCATTTTAATGTACAGCATCTTCGCTATCTGTTTTCATGTTTATGATCCTTCTGAAGCAACACTTGCTGTTATCTCGTCAAGTTATATTAAATGTAACTTGCTTTTTAACATTTGCTATAGCATCCCTTAGTTTATAGTCTGAGGAGAGTTAAACATGTTGCAAAACTGTAACAGTGTTTAATACAATGTCTTGAGTGAGAGGTTTTACACCAAACTTATACAGTAGTACAGAAAACAGTAGTACTTCACATTATACGCAATGCCTTACGTAATTCGTAGCCAAAACTTCACATAAATTCTTTATGGTACGTGGAATTCACATAAAAAGAGGTTTACTTTATAGGAGTGTTTACTGTACTAATATCACTCTGATACCAATCAGATTTCAGTGACCGGAAGTGGAAGAGAAATGGAAGGATTATTATTTTATCCCACAAATAAAGCAGCATCATATGAGAGAGTAAACTAAATATGTAAATGCTAGATCGATTTGTTACATTTTGAATACGTTTTGGGGATGTTGGTTGCTATTATAGGTTTAAGAGTTCAGGAGTGCTATTGGGTTGTCATGGTTGTCTCCATGCTATTGCTTATCACTGTACTTGACAACTATTCCTTCTGGTTACAATCAGCTTCTGGTGCTGTGGCAGACATGTTTCTATTAGTGGATGCACTTAGACTGTTGTAGACCAAACATTTTTATTTTGGTGATTTGATTTCATGCGTCTTTTGTGAAAAAGTGCTCGCAAACAACCTGGTGAATTTAGGATCTTGTTGGGGCTCTGGCATGGTTTCAGCTGATGGGATTCTCCTGCTAGGTTTAAGGATTCTCTCACAATTTTTTTTCCGGATGCAGTAACCATGATTTGGATTGGTTTATGGCTAAAACAGCAGGCAGTATCGTATATCAGCTGTGTGCGCTTTGATTTTTAGCTTCATGCGCGTTAACAGTTTGGCTGGTAGGAAACACAAGAAAATCTACTGCAGCGTCTGTCCCTCATTTGTTCCGTAAAAATAATTACGGATAGAGGTTAGCGCTTCTCGTGGCAGGTTTTACTCGTTACAATCACCTTATATCTACAGATCCAATCTCACAAATGGATTGAGTCGAGCGCAGTCTGCATATGACATAGATCATAAGCCAGCCAATCAGGCACCTACTTTTTGTGATGCTCCGCCTACTAGGAGTGTGTCGAACCGATACTTAGCCAGAGAACACCAACCAACAGACAGACCATTCTCTCATCTCTATGGCTCCACCGAGCACCCAGCGTGTTCGTATCCCGTCCCTCATCTGCCGCGACAGTGAGTCTAAATTTATCTAACACAAGTACCCTGATATATCATCAGGTGTAGTAACTATCGCTACAATTATTCAGAAGTAGTGCTGAGTAGTCGAGTGGTGCAGTTGTTAGTGTGTTGCTCTACCGTGCCGATATTTGTGAGTACAAATCTTGCATGATGCAAACATTTTTTCCCAAGCTTCAACAGTGGTTTCAGACTGACACTGCTCTTATTATAGTAAAAATGACCTAATGCCTGGTGTTGCACTGCTAATAAAAAAGTTTTTGCATAGAAAATTTATTTTTAAACAACATATACAACATTCACCATTTCTACTTTTAAATGAAGATGTTTGTTATTTTTGTGTTGGCTATAAGTTTAATTAAGTTAATGCCATATGTTTGTCGTTTGTTTGTCTGTCTGTCCATGTGTCCAGCTCTTGCAATTTAAATCTAGCAATAAAAAATCCGCTTCGTAGGGGTTTGAGCTCAGACCCTCCAGGTCTGAAGATCAGAAATCTAAATCACTACACTACAATCGTTCAAGTAACAGTAGCGATGAATGATTGCAATCGTTCAAGTAACAGTAGCGATGAATGATTGTGATGAAATTCACTACAAATTGCGTCTATTTTTAACTTTTTAAATATTCGGTCATGCAATTAAAAAAACGAATTAATTGACCAATTGTTTAACTTCAACGTGCTCTATTTATTTGGCTAACTTCACGTAAATCTTTTATAGTCGGTATTGGTCGGATCGTCGAGAAAGCTGGTCGCTTTCTCAAAATTTCGATACGCTTTTTAGCAAACAAAGATTTGTAGTTGTTGCATCATTAATTAGGTTTAACACTTTGAAATACGAGATAATTCATGATGTTGTTTTCTCATCAGATCCTATACCCGAAGAACTCGTTTTGTTTTATTATCTCCTCTTCCTGTTTAGTTAGCATTACAAAACTTGTGACCGATTAATGCGTGATAGGTTTTTAGTATAACCTCAAAGTTTCATGTTGATTAGACAAATAATTTGTAAAATATATTGCGAACAATTCAAAAAATAAAACATGGCCTTTGACAGAGCATTATTTTCTAATGTTGTAGTTGTAGTACCAAATAACTGTAATGTGAATTTTGTTGCAAGTCAACCGTTAAGTCTGGATTGTAAGATTTGGAGTTATCTACATTAGCAGAAGGAGAAAATTCTCAGTTGTTTTGCAAAAAAAGTTTTGATTCTAGCTTAATTACAGCAGATCTTATGGTCATTAAACTGAATGCATGTTTACCATTAGTGCGAAAACATAGTTCTGAGAAAACTGGTGTTAAAGTTTGAAAAATGAAAACCAATGCACAATTTTGTTTACATTTCAAAATGTCATAGCAACCAATACCAAGAAGTTGTGATATTTATCTAGATTTCTGTATTTATATACGAAAAATTATGCTGAATTTAAAAATCTATACAGATTTTAGCTGGTTGTCATAGAAATAGCTGTATATTTATAAGAAAACTTATTACTTACTTTTGCAGATATTAAAAACGGCTTAGCAGTACCGCGATATCGGGCACAGCCAAGTCATCAATAAAATCTTTAGAAAAATAACAACAGTAACATATTGTTACTCGTAAATTGTTACTAAATTGTAAATTGTAATATGTTACTCTACACACTCGTAAATTGATCTCACTCACACTCACATATTGATCTCGTAAATCAGAATAATTATTCTTATAATTAAATCTGATAATAATCTTATAAAATCGAATAATTATTCTTATAATTAAATATTGTAATAATCTTGTAAGAATCGTTAGGAAGATATCATCGTAATTCCCTTTACTTTCACTGCTTTTGACATCAGTTGGAATACCGAAGTACTCATTATAAGTGTCCAAAATGTCAGAGTTATCTTTAAAATCGGCAAAAAAGAAACGATTATATTTATCGGATGCCATTCTTCAATACTTCCTGTTTACCATAGCAACGGTTTTAAGGTTTTTTTTCGAGGGTTAAAGGTTTCTATTGGCTAAACTTACTTCAGATTCAGAAAGAGCACTCTTTGATTGGTCCAGATGCACGTGTTACAAAAATTGTTATCAATATTATAAATTCAGTTGGTGCAACTTCAAAGTCGGATAACTCCACTTCGTGATTCACAACTTAACCATTGTTTCTGCGATCGCGACCCGTTTTGTTAAATTTCACGCATTTACTTCTTTAATTGCGTCAGTTTATAATTATCATCATTTTATTAATGTTTATGTATTTTGGGATACAATGTTACTGTGATGCACTAGGAGAGAAGCTTTAATCGACTGTTGTAGTCAGTCGCTAAATGATGTCAACAGACCCTCTGGGAGCAAATATGCCGACAGACGAGATGACTCAGAGAGGTACATCGACAGCGGATCCATTAGACTGAGGTTTCACAGCACCCCGTCTATGAACACGGATGATTCTCTGCCTTACGGTTAGCATATTTATTTCATTTTAGTTTGTTTCATTTTCTTGTAAAACCTTGTTGTGTACTGACCGCAGTCAAACTTTGACATATGAGGCTAATACATTCCGATATTTGTTTTGTATGTCAAAACTGTTGCATGTTTAAGCAAATATTCTTATAGGAATAAATTAAATTTTGTTTGCTTGGTTTCTGCCCCGAAAAAAAAGTGAACAGGAAAATTTCATATAGTTACGTTGTGCAATAGTGCCTTGTAAAACCTAAATGCAAACACCTAAATTGAATGTAAACATACCATTATTAAAGACATAAATAACCAGTAAAAAAAGTTTTTATTGTTACTTTACCTGCGAGGCATCTGAATGGACGTATAGGCTTGGTAATGTGTAAGATTGGTAGCAGAGTGAGTGATAAAAATATGCAATGTAACTTTTAAACTAAATTAACCTAGTTTCTATAGTTTAATTATTTTGCATTTAATAATTTCTACTATAATTTTTACCAGTCCTGTAAAAATGGTCTAATGACGATTGGTCCAATCCCAATTGGCCTAAAACTATTTTGTTTAAAACCAATCGTACGATTGGGTAACTTGTGTGTACAATTAAAATCTTTAATTCATGTTTTGGTATTTTTTATTTTCTATTTTTTGTTGTTATATCTATTTTAGACTAATCCTCATTAGACCAAATGATATATTGGACGAATAGACTTTATACTAAATGTCTTTAGAATGATTGGTCTATTAGGACAAATGGATTTTTAGTAGAGCTGCACAATGATCGCGTTAATTAAACGATTAACGGCGACTAATACAAATAAACGATTAACTGAGTTGGGCCAATTAATCTTCAATTAAAATGCAACCTAGGTGATGATCTTGATGTGGTTCCTTTCCTTTGTACTGTTTAGTACCATACGTTAGTGATACTAACGTAGCTAGCGGGTTACTACCATTTAATTTACTAGCAAATAAATATTATGACAAGCAACCCTTTGTAACCAATAAATTAAACCACAATTATTTTGCACTCGACTATGAAAACACAGTGAGTCGCTAGCATTAAACTTGTTTATACAATACAATGCACAAGCGCCGTGCCAATCTAGCTGTAAGCAGCCATGTTGTTAATTGTTTGAACATGATTCTAGGTAACAGCAACAAAAGTGGTTTCAGTATTATTTAATATCTTACAGTTTATTTTTGTTTATTTTTAAAAACTTTTTTAAGTAAATTATACATGTATTTTCATTTTTCAAAAAAATCACAATCATATTTTAGCTTCAGAATATTAGTAATATAAGATTGACACTTTATTGGAACATGAAAGCAGAAAAATGTCTTCCACCCTAGGTAGCGCATTTCTGTAAGTTGTTGGAAGCATAAACAAGAAAGCGAAGTGCAGTATATGCCAGAAAGAATTTGCTTACCACCACAGCACATCATCATTAAGATATATTTTAACTAATTCTCATCCTACCGCCCAGAAATCATCACCAGCTGTCGCAGACAATAACTAATACTACTGACTACCGGCACTACTGTCCCCTGTGAGCGGCTATTCTCTAAAGCTGGCAATATTGTATGTTGGAAGAGGGCATCTCTTTCAGATAATGTGAATAAACTGCGCTGCCTCAACTCTTGGCTGACTTAATTATAGACTTTCATAGACAGTTCTCATACTCATAATAATTATTACATTGTAACTTATGTACATTGTACATAACATGTACTACTGCTAACAATTGTTTAAAATATAATTAATCTATATGTAGCTGTATTATTTGTTTTTGAATATGCAGGTTTTTGCTAGATTAATTCTAAGATTAATCGAAGATTAACTGGTTCAGACCAGTTATTAATCACGATCAATTTTTATAATCGTTGTGCAGCTCTAATTTTTACCAAATTTTCGTACCAAACCCATTTTTTATCGTTACAGAATTGTGATGTTCTGAAAAAATTTGGATTTTCTGTGTTGAAATTTTTGACCATAGAAGTGCAAGTGATCGTAAGATGAGGTTTGACCATAGTTTTGTGTAAGAACAAAGAAGACTGTATTTTGGAGGAGGACGGGTTTAAGTTTTTCCTGTGGTTTGTGGGGCCTTGTTCCAGATTACATGAATAGTGGTGTTTATTTATTAACAGCAATACTAATCCTTTCAGTAGCCTCAAATCTTATATAACTCTCATTTAGTGCTGGTTACCAACTCTTGCTACTTCCTGTTTGTTAGAATACCATCTTTGGACTCTTACGGTGGCTATTTACTACGACTATGTACCGTGGAGCTGAGGCTACCCAGATGCATTGTCTGTGCAGCTAACACCTCACTGATGGGTGTACTACACAGCGTATCTTAACAAACATGTTGGTCTATGTCAGTTGAGAGGACACTGAGGCATCTGTGATTGACTGAAAGGGCTGATTTCTCTTGAATTAAAGTTTATTCATTTCGAGCTGATTTCATTCGCTTATGAACAATTCTTTGCAGAAACATTTATTTATATATGAAGAAAACCCATTATCCCCTGTAACAGTTATTCAATGGGCACTTGTGTCAAGTGGAACTCCTAGGAAATGCGTCAGGATAGTTCTTTAGCCTATTAGCTCTATTTAAACTTGTCTTTTTTTTCATTCAATTCGTTTCATAAACTCAACTTTTTTTAAAAATTAACTGATTTTACACATTAACATGTAGCCATTTTTTGAACAAAATTATAACAGTGCAAATTGTTGCTAGTCCATATTGATAATCGCTGTGCTGACTCGCTTAAATAATGATAATGGAAAATCCAGCTAGGACGAGATAACCTTCATGTGACTAAAAGCCAATTCTCATTGGTCAGTCTATCACAGCTCGTTGTTTAGTGCTGTCAATGTGTTTAGCCATGGTGGATGTCTACCCTATTTCTCACCTGTTGACACATGTTCATCTTACCAGAGCTGTTTGATGAGGGATACCGGCAGCGACTTGTGAAGTGTCTGCAGTTGGTGCTGCTTTTTCTGCCTCCTTCCAACAGGAGAGTCCTCCATATGCTCCTTAAGCTGCTCAATAAGACTAGTTCCAATAAAGAGCTTGTCTTTGAGTCGGGCCTCTCCAACAGACGCCTCGTAAGTTCATCTTTTTTAAACAGATTTCTGCCCTCGGGTTACGGTTACCGAGGCATGTCCCTGTCAGGACTTAGATATGAGATCGTGTTTGGCTTCTTTTCAAATATTTTTAAATCCAATATAATGGTTGAATAATACTGTAGTGGGTGTATATTTAAACTTTAATGATTTATGGAATAACTGTCATGATTGCCTGCTGAAACGGTGAAGCGTGGCATCTTTACTGTATTTAAAGGAAATTACTTTTGGTTTTTTGTTGAAAATTGGTGCAGTTTTAACATTTAATAATTTATATGGGCGTATCTATAAATAATAATTAGACATTAAGAGTTATTTGATGCCACTACACATGCACATTTACTCCAGTTATAAAATTCTTTGAATTAAATGATGCAGTATTTTCTTGGCTTTCAGGTAATATAAAATTTACTGCTTTCAGAATAGTAGTTCTGGAGCTATGAAGTGCAACATGCGTAAATGATGGAACATTTTGTGATGTTCCATCATTTACACATGTTGCACTTCATACCTTTTTTAATGTTTTTCAGCCATGTTACCTCAGATTTCTTTGTTCACATTAAGTGGCACATTAAGTGGTTCTTAGCCTAATAGTTTTACCAGTTGCTCTGATGAAATGTGTCATTTTTGTGCCCGATGACTTTACAACGCATCATGTTGGAATGAAACTGTTAGTTTTATGGTTACTATAAAAGTTGGACTCACTGTGATTGGCCCAAGTGTCGATTGTCCATTGGACAGATACTTATTATTAACTCTGAGCCTCTGTTTTTCAATGAAAATATAACAGTGCGAGTTTAACAAATGCTGTTGCCATCACCAATGTAACCGGCCCTTGGGTTTTTTTTTCAGCTACAGGAGATCTGTACAATACACAATAGCTATCTGTCATTTGTGTGTTTTATTAGTGCGTGTAATCCTTCTACTGTTCCTTGAAGCAATAGGTTAGTTAGGAATAATAAACACTATAATAATGATGAATTAATTATCAAGTACTATGTCATTGTTTTTTATGCTTTTAGTCGCTAACAAAGTGACATTATTCGTTTTTTTGTCGCGATTATCATTTTACTACAGATTATACAACATTTGGATTTTTATTGTTTAAGGAACAAAACAACTCAGCAACTTAGCATTTCATGTATATCTGTAAATTTATATGCAAATTATCGATGACCTTAACTCTATAAAATGGTATTTTTAAAAATATCAAAATTATGCAAAACTATTGAATGCCCGGCATCGCGCCAGTATTAAAAATAGCTTATAAACAGTGGTAGATAATGTAGTTGCCATTGGCTAATTTGAGTAAGCTAGCATGCGTATTGCTAAACTTACTAATAAGAGCCGTGAGAGCAAGCTTTAGTGGCATTGCGCGTAACACGAGTCGCTATGCATATTTTAACCCAGATAATGACTCATATCACACAATGATTGCATTGCAGCCAGTGTAGCTTAATGGGTTAGCTTGTCGCCCTGTGAACGGGAGGTGCCGAGATTAAATCTTCTGCGATAGGAATTCTTTATTGCTAGACTTTAATCGCTATAGCTGGACAGACACTGAACGATGACAGAGAGAATGTGTCATGCCTAAATTATTTCAAAATATAATAAATAGCTATGCGATTACAATTAATCTTTTCTGTTATTATATTCTTGAGTTTTTAAAACATTTCTATGTGACCTGTGTATGCTATTATCTTTCATCTGTAAACTTTCAGAACTCAATCGCGAGTGGCGTAAGTTTTACAGATGTTGTCGCTTCAGTCTCTCCTGCTTTACATGCCAATCGTATTTCTAGTTGCTTGGTTTCTATCCGCTCCTGTATCGTGCTAATTTTAACAAGTTGAAACTGTATTCTTGTATACCTCTCACGACTTTTGATTTTCTTTTATTTATTGCTTTTAGTAATGCCTAAAATCTTCAGGTAACTCTATGCCGATTGCTGCCACCTCACTATTGCACGATCTCCTTTTTGCTCTTGTCACATCGTCCAGTTTGCCAACTGAGTGCTCCCCATCATCCTTTGTATTCCCTTCGCATATACTTTGTCATGTTTGTGGACCAGGAGCTTTATCGGAGGCTATTTGAGTTCCTAAGAGGCAGATGTTGCGTTGGAATTAACCATCCCTTGAAGCTAGGAATAATTTGAAACCAGATGTATTTAAAGGCAGTTGTAGCCTTAGACCAAAATCGTAAGAGTGAGACATTGCCGAAAAATCCCCCAAACTCAGGAATGAGCGGTGGTTAGTTGTGTCTTGAGGCTAGCAGCACTTTGATGCTAAAGTTTTACAAACCATCTTAATGTTTCTTAGATAGTGTGCCCTGTATTACAGACCACACAGCTCTTCTGGAAGTGCATAGTCAACTGTGAGGATGGTCGGGTGGTAGATACTGAGACATCAGTGAAGATTGTTCAGTTTCTGGTAGAGAATATGGAGGCGATCATGGAAGTTCCTACAGAGGTCAAGGATGATGTAGAGAGGAGAATACAGGCGACCAGGCAGCAGGCTCAACCAAAGGTTTTATTATTATAGTCATATCTTAAAGATGCTGCGTGTGTCAAGATTCGTTTACTCTAACAATAGGGTTTCAGCATTTCGATGGTTTCTGGGCGTTAGCACTCAACAAGCTGTTGGTGACCCGATTGGCTTTGTGTTTGGAAATTCCATGATGTAGTACTTACTAAGATCAAATCATATCACTTTCATCTACCGAGTGTGGAACCATGAATTTACTGTAGATAGAGAAACAATACACGATGCACAAACAACATAAACTCTCATCTATTGGCTCCCTGTGGTCAGCACTTATTCTGGCAAATATTACAGCCTTCCCAATGTTTTAGCATTCACTCTAAAATGATTATGATCCTTTCAGCATTTTGATAAGAGGGCTTTTTCCAAGAAAAATTTGAAGAATCGCTGTTGTGATACCCCCTGTTATCGCTTGTTTAGATTTGTCCATCTTTTGTTGGCTTCTCTTCGGTACTTATGGTAGCTACTAGCTTGAGACATTTGTATACTCAACTTCTCTGGTTCAGTTGGGATTTTATTCCAAGTCTTAACAACTGGTATTTTAAGATTTGAAACCAATCTCAAGGTTACC
The DNA here is from genome assembly GCF_963576615.1 of Watersipora subatra. Taxonomy (NCBI): domain Eukaryota; kingdom Metazoa; phylum Bryozoa; class Gymnolaemata; order Cheilostomatida; family Watersiporidae; genus Watersipora; species Watersipora subatra. The sequence goes on along the minus strand of NC_088708.1, from coordinate 30,562,079 downwards.
AGGTAATTATGCATGATTCAGGTAGCGCTCCAACCTGCCGCTCTGAGAAACAGAACAAACTTGCCTCGTCAGCAGAGCTGTCTGCCATCTAAGCCTACAGGAATTTCAGCGAAGGCAATAGGGAGACTGGGTATCACCACCCCTGGCAGAGTTTTCTGTGAGCAAATCACTGCTGAACAGTATAAGAATCAAGCTGATGAAGTGTTTGAGGTAAGGAGTTGTTCTCTCTTTGTTTACAGATTTTTACTTTTCTTGTTTTAGTATGTTTCTCTGCTTTGTATGTATTTATATTGTCAAACCTCTAATTGAACGCCATCTTTAATTAAATACAACCACTATTTGACCACCACCTCTAATTGACCGCCATTATAAGAAAAGGGTTGAAAAATGGAGTGCCACCCTTTGGCAGGGGAAACGACCACAATGTCGTTTACCAGTTGCGTGGGGAAACGACATTTATGTCTATTTCGGTAGATGTTTATAAAGCTGTCGCTTAGTAACGTAAAACAAAGGATATGAACACTAGTAAGTTTTAAATATCATCAACAAGATATCAGTCGATGATTTACAATATGAAACGATTATCTGAGAGGCGTTGCTTTGTGCTAAAAGCTAAGCAAATCGTGCCTCCTTGGAAAACAATGAAAGTTGGAAAAACCAGTCAACATCGGCTCGACTTTCAAAACGGTAAAATAAAAGATTATTTGATCCTGCGATCGTTAGTGATTTTTTGTCTGATCAGAATAAAAACAATTCAAATGATAGAAGTGATGTAAACTTTTTGGACTTTTAATATACTTGGAATATACAGAGAAAACGATCGTTATGGTGTCTCGCACGGCTACGCTATAGCGTTTACTCTACCGAAAAAAAATGCTTCCAAGCATTTCATACAGGGACAATTGCACATGGTTGTATTTTTTTTGAGTAGCATATATATAAATGAATGTTTATGTACAAACATTTTTGTTCATAGAAATAAATTTAAGATTTGAGCTATGCATGTTCATAAAATATCGATTTTATTGAATTTTCTAAAATAAATTACATGAGTTTCGGTTGTTTTTGGGGGGCTTATACCTGGTCAAAGGGTTAATTCAACACCACTTCTATTTGACTGCCACTTTGACATTCTTTGATCTTTATAACCCATAACAGGAGTGATTAGTAGAAAAGTGTCCACAAAATTGTACTAATGACTCGGTTACATCAATAACAATTAATTCTTTTATTGTTTATGTTCGTATCGTATCCAAAGCTTTTCGATTTTTCTGTTAAAACTTTGAGAGCAGCACCATAAAATAATTAATACCTATATCAGGCTAATAGTAGTTCCTTGTTTAATGCGGTCTTGATACTTCGACGTATGTGAAAAACAGTTTACATTTACGATGGTATAGGAATGACTAGTTTGAGGCTAAAAGTTGTGTTTAGCCTCCATGGGACTAACAGTTTATCATTATTTGGACAAAATGCAATGCTTAAAAGTTTTGCTCTGCCAAAAAATTGTTTGCAAGCTAATGGCGACTAGTTCAGCAGTGCTGAACAAGAGTTATGGTCAGAAGACTTTGTCGAAGGTATTGAACAGACAGAAGCAGATAAAATCGTTCCGAGCAAAAGCAACAATCAGAACGCAACTGGCCAAGAGATTGCTGCAAATATTTTTGTTTTAAAAATGTTAATTTTTGTTTTTGTGTGTATTATAAGTATGGTTTGTTTATATCACTTGTGCTTAAATATATATTTGTAACATTCAATAGATTGCTATTACATAACTTATAAATTTGCAGATTTATAGCATTTTATTTGATAACATCCTTGTTGTTATCTCAACTCGGCTTACAACGGCGCCGCTCATAACTCTTCTATTGCGTATACTAAGCCAGTTTTCATGGCAAACTGTAAAAAAAATATCAGTGAGTGCAATGAGCTTTAATGCAACATTCTTAAATATAGATATAAAATAAAAAATGTGACTTCAAATTTATAATGAAATAAAAAATTAAACGCTCCAGCCAATTGCATAGCAGGGCACTGGCTATAATATCATCGCAGTTTAATTGAAAGCAATAGGTATCCACTGGTATAAAATATTTTTCGGCTTCCCAGAGCATGTTTATTTAGAGATCTTTGAAAAGTTGGAGGTAAGTTAGCTGGTTTCTTGTATCTAAAAAGGTCAAGTTGTTCTACCCGAAGGATACTGCAAAATATAGGTGACATTCGCTTTGCCCGTAAAAGGGCTAAATTTATCTTTCCAAAATTCTAACAAGCTATTTGAAAAACACAACACCAGCCTCTATTTGAACTCCACCTCCAATTGATGGCCACTATAGGGGAGGGTTAAAAATTGAGCGCCATGGCATTCAAATAGAGGTTTTACAGTAACTTTTATTGGCATTAGTAATCATTAACAATGTGATGCCCTTTTATTAGATTCCAAAAGATGAAAAAATAAATAGAATAAATTCCAAAAGAAATAATGAAAAGACAAAAGTCAGGAAATCAGGAATATAATTTACCTTGTTAGTCCAACTGTACATTCTCACTGATGGGGGTTTAACTGTCACAATATGAACAGATCTAAGATATTGCTACCTTCACTTGTTTTAGTTTTCCATGAAAGAATTGCTGAAAAACATCGTAGAAGACCAGAAGATGTCCGTCAAGGAGAAAATGAAAAGACTAAAGCAGGTAACAATCAGAGATAACCATCATCTGATTCCTATACTGGAGAAAAAAGCTAATTCGTGCTCAACGGTTTATGATTGGATCTATGAGAGCTATCATACTTTCTTCTTGTGGTGCATCCATGTGGTGCCATTCTCAGTGTCATGTGAGAATGTCTGTTCTCAATATGGCCTTTTAACATATGCTTTGTGGCCTAGATAGATGCACCTACCAGGTGATCTATCTCTACTACATTCCTTGAGCAGTCACACACATTGGAGCTGTTTAGGGTTACTCCTTAACAGCTTTCTCTTAGCAGAGATCAATAAGTAGTGACCTCATGCAAATATATGTTCATGAAATCGATTGAAAGATGAAAGTGAGATAAAATTTGTGTCCAATTGAAAAAAAAACAATTACCTACAGAGCTTTGCAAGTTTTTTTGTGTGAATTCTAGAGCATTTCTGGTCAGACGCTATCGTATAGCATCTAATCTCGCTGTCGCCTGTCATTTAATCTCGCTGGATTTTTATGCAATGCCTTCGCACTATATGATCACAGCATACGCGTGAACTACCAATGACACGCTATTGTTGATCATGAATAAAATTTGAGTAAGTCGGTCACCATATAGACTGATGTAGTGTGATTGTCTCTCCTTGCAGTTTGAGAGAACCTACCCTGAAATATATGCTCAAAAGTTTCCTACAGCTGAATCCGTGAAAGTCGCTTTGGATGACTTTGAGCGAAATCGTCCAAGGGTCAAACAGCCACTTCTATCTCGACCCATGAATCTGTTGAGAAAACTGCGGTAGTCGGAAAGGAATTGTATATTCATATACAGCAGTTGTCCCCTCTTGTATATACTAGATGCATGTGTATATACTAGTCGTGTGTATATTGCTGCTCTTAGATCTCTAGTCTCCCATAGTCACATCTCGTGTTTCGAGTTTATAGAGACATTTAGTGAAATTTGTATCAGATTTTCCATAACACGTAGTCACATGTGTGTCGTGGTATTCTCAGAAATGCCTTTACTTTATTTGTGTATGAAACTAGTTTGCATGTACGTAGGATAATGAACAAGCATGAGAACGTAGCATAAATTATATATAGTATATAATATTTAGGTATTTTTGTACCATAGTGTCTGAGATTATTATTTTTACTGGAAATTCTTCAGTAAGTTTTGTTCAGGTAATAAATATTGTAATAGATGAATATTGTATTAAAGTTCATCCGCAATTGGCTAGTCATATTACCGCCATATTCGTGTCGTGTTATGTATCAACAGAATTTTTGGCATACCGGGAGAATACCTTTGTCATTTTGTTTTAAACTGGTTATTGATATTAGTCTCGTTTACCTATCATAATTCATGAGATCTAAATCGGCAAATCATCACAACTCTAGCTCCAAAGGGTAGTCAACTCAATAAAACCAGTTCTATTTTTCAATTACTATGGCGAGTCATTTCATTGAGCTATTTTGGTTCACCTACCATCTAATCTTTATATATGAATAAAATTTTAAGAGAAATGCTATGAGTAATGCAATTTCTTATTTGATAGCAGAAATCACCATATATAACCTCTCAGACTCCCTAATGCTAGCATCTGCTGCTGCAAGTTGAAGTATATATGTACACTATATATTATAAATACACTACATAGATATCAGAAGACACAACCTGTTGTACTATTTATATTATAAATACACTACAGAGATATCTGAAAACACTACCTGTTGTACACTATATATCATAAATACACTACAGAGATATCTGAAGACCCAACCTGTTGTACACTATATATTGTAAATAAACTACAGAGTTATCTGAATACCCAACCTGTTGTACACTATATATTATAAATAAACTACAGAGTTATCTGAAGACACAACCTGTTGTACACTATATATTATAAATACAATACAGAGTTATCTGAAGACACAACCTGTTGTACACTATATATTATAAATACACTACAGAGATATCTGAAGGTAAGTTATAAAGCTCATAGAACTTAGACAGCACAAACTATTAGAGGTATCCTATTTGGTCATCTAACATTTATGCCTTACCAATAAACATGTCAGTGAACTGTTAGTAGAAGTAATAATTGAGTTATAGGTACTTTTTAAGGCTTACAAAATGTGTGATGGGGTGCGATAAACCTCCCTCATACTTGTAAGCTCCTGGGTTAACATCTCCACCAAACTTGCCATTGAGGAAATAACTTTTTAGCTGAATTCTTATATTTTTGCTGTCATAATTACTCATTTTACTTGACACGTATACATGTTACAGTTTGACCTTGACATCTTTCTCTGCCTTGACAGTTTTTTATTTTAACATTGTTAGTGTTTATAGCCTGTAATAAGTAGAGATAAGTGGACACTGTTTAGACAACACATGTTATTGGTTGTTTGTAAGTGCACGAAATGAACTAAGTTGACTTGATAAAATATTACATTCTAGTTGGTTATTTGTTATTCTTTCAGTTGTGAGTAAAAACCTCATAAATATGCTTCATGACATGAAAATTCTGCACCTGATGCTTCTGGTTGGCAAAACCTAAAGTGAAATCATAACTAGCACTAGTACTAAAGTGAAAGGTTCCCAATACTCAACAAATTCCGCTACAGCGGTGTGCGAAATAAATTGAACCTCTTTTGTTGGAAAACTAAAAATCCCAATTATACTATCATTGTTCATTGTGAATTTTATGAATAGCCATAAATTACATATTAAATTACGTAATCTTTATTTTCTCCTGATTTCAAATATATAAACTCAACAGATGTAAAATTGTGTTTTTAAATGAATATGTAGGTTAAATTCTGAACATTTCAGTTTTTAATGGTTGACGATAATAACCCGTACAGATATGATTCTACCATATACATTTTTATTTGCCTTTCTCAAGTCATATACATGCATATAACTTGAAATAATAATGATTTTAAATAATGACACTTTGTTACTAGTATTTATAACTGCAATTAAAATTTTGATAAATTTGGGCAAATTTTCCTACAGTTTGTGTAAAACAGCAGCAAGAGAAAATACATGACAACTGTTTTAATGCTAGTGTGCTGACTTCTACCTTTGACCTCTCAAACTGCTATGCACATACAAAAAACTGCTGCTAACACTGGCACGGCTGCACTAAATGGAGGCAAATCAAAATAATATATATAGTCTCACTATTGTCAGTTTGTACTGGTAAGTTAGTCAAAAATCTTTCAACTCTTGCCGTATCATTATGTTAATTTATCATTATTCATTATCATTAAGTTGTTATTTGTTACAAAACAAATATAGCCTTAGTTCAAGCTGGTAACTTTGAACCTCTCTCTTGTCAGCGCTCCGTTTTTTTCTTTTACGTGCTGAACGTAATATAAGCTATTAAGCCTATTAGATGCGCCAGAAATTATTTTAGTATTTATATTGTCTTTTTATATTCTTATAGTAAAAAACTTTCAAAAAACTCGACAGCAGTCAAAAAACTTGCCTGCACACTGCAAGCCATGTCTCTAAGCATAAAAATCATACCATACTTAGGAAGGTTTATTTTATCAGCTTAAAAATAAAGTATTTAAATTAATAAAAACATTAGAAAACATAAAAACTAACTTTACGTATTGAGCAGATAAGAGTGGTGGAGACTCACACCATTACATTTCCTTAGCAGATTGCTTCCATGCTGAACTTCTGTTGAATAATATCATTTATAATTAACCATGTCTTGTATGTGTAAAATAATGTTTAGGAATGCATAAAAAGGATCAATGAACACAAATATAAGATTGAGATTTTAAGCCTCTCTATCACTTACTGCAGAAGCAATAACACTGCTTACAGTTCGAGGCTAACTTCCTGTTGCTAGTTGTTACAGCATCAAGCTGAAGAGTTCAACAAACATCATAACTAGATGGAGATCAACTTGTAAAAAATGTTTCATCAACATTCCTTCAAGTTACCTAACTTCTAACACTACGCCATTCCGAGCTTCACGAAGCCTTATGAACCTCTAGAATTAGAAGTGTATCAGACTTGATAATTTACAGCCAAACCAACTGTGGAAATCGATGGTTAGTTGTCTTCCATCGCAACTGACTGTTTTGTCTCCTCATCTGGCTGGTCTCCAGACTCTACATTGTCATCTCCAGAATTCATTCCTTTGTTTGCATAGTACTTCCTTACCACGCTTCTCCAGTTAACCGACTGTTCTACTTTTGTTGGCTCTCTGCTGCTCTCCATGTCTGCTTAAAATAAACATGAGGTTATTATTTTAGTCAAATTTTACCAAAAAAGTGAGTAAATTGTAGACTTTTGACACAAAAAACGCATATTGGATTTTTAATTTGCTCTACAATTTTTGCAATATGGAACAGCATGCAGTAGACCTGACACTTTTGGTTGTGACAACACGTGATTGTAGCCATCAGCTACCAGGCTTGTGACAGGTTTTACCATAATTTGATGTTAGAGACTCCAGGTATGAGTCAGGGGAAATTAAAACATAAGTTAGGTCAGATTGAAACATGAGTTACCATGAATGGAAATATTAGTTAGAGAGAGTTGAAAATGTAAATTCAAAGTAAATTTAAATATGGAAGACAGCAAACTCATGAGACTAACACAAATAAATTTTGTCGTGTCAACGCCTAGCTGGTATATCACACATTGACCCAGCCAATCTCCCTCTCAACACCAAACCTATTTCAAGCTTTCAAAATATTGATATTTCTATGTTTACGCTTTCCACTCTGTTGTTAAGATGATAGCATCCATCTTTCATGGCCATTATCAAGAACCTTGAAAAATTCTTGACAAATTTGTCTCCATAATAAAGCAACTAACTTCAGATTTTTAGACCAATGAACTAGTATATAGACAATCAGACTTTTAGCCGAATGCATATACATTAGTGTGTAAAGGTTATTTCCTACCTTCTGGAGACACTCTGGAGTTGCGCACTCCTCTCAGGAATCCTTCGCTAATAACAATTGGATCCTCCTCTACATTTAACCCTCCTACGTTTAGTCCTTCTTCATCATTCACAAACTTCTGGCCATCAGCAGAGCAGAGTTTACCTGCAAAGCATAAAACATACTCCAATTGTTTTGACCATAATATCACCTATTTATTTATTCATATACGTGTACATATTTATGTAGTAATAAGGGTAAGGAATAACCATATTTAGCTCGAAGTCACTGCAAAATTGTTTATGTTATTGTGCTCTTCAGATGACACTTGCAAAGCACAATAGCAGGATACAATTCTGAAGTGACTTCGAGCTAACGTCGACATATTGTAATATGGCAGGAACGAATCTTTAGGCTTACCTTTGTGTTTAAAGACCACCTTGAGGTAGACATAGAGTTTAGCTGGCAAGTTAATTGGAGGGGGTGTAGAAGAAGTCTTGTTCATGTTCCGAATCAGTTTGGCTCTCCCAAACTTCCACTCAGTGTCCGATTGAGCTTGAATCCGCTGATAAGTGTCGGACATCATGGCGATAAGAAGGTTGATTAACACGATAATGGTGACGATCAAATACATACCGAAAACAAACTTTGTAATGTCTCTTGACCACAGTGGGCCACTACGAACCGGAGGAAGATTTTCCGGCTCCACGAGACCAAACAGGGAAAAGAAAAGGAACTCAAATACGTCCCACGGGTTTAACCATTTTGCTCCAGCATTTCCATCACCGTCGCCAAGGGTCGCGTTAGCTGCGTGAGTCGGATATACTTGTTGATATATGGCGGAGAGATGGAAGGTGAAGCCGAGCATGAATATGGCAAGAATAACTACAAACTTAACCAAATCAAACACAAGAGAGCTTATTATGATAGCCCATGGTCCAAACAAATGATGAAACGACAGGAAGTCAAGCACTTGAACACAACATAATAACAACACCACAGCGAGTATTTGGTTTCGTATGAACAAGCAATCATAGAAGTCGTTGCTACCTGTATCAAAGGCGAGAGCGGTGAAGTGCGTTACTATACTTCCTGCTCCCAAAAAAATATTAATAACTTTTATCCAGCCGAGGCCAGCTCTGTCTCCTGGGTTGGTTAGCTCGGCAACGAGAAGACCAGAGAACCAGGCTAGAAGCAGCCAGTCACACCCGTTAGGTATGAGACTATCGACTTGATAAATTGGATATACCGGTATGGCGCAGACAAGAACCAGCAGAAGCACAAAGAAGACATGGGAGACAAGATAGGACATGAATTTGAATATCGGAATTTTGCTGTATCTGTGTTTGAGGGGTAGAGAGAAAACAATCCAGATGAGTGGACAACATATAAAAGATGCAAAAAGTAAAACGATTTTCCATGTTTTCCATTGAATGCCTCCCATCCAAACATCAGAAAGATATTTTTGTATGGTTGGATGCGCGACAACTTCTTTCTGACTGCATTCTATCAACACGTCCAAGAAAGAGATGCCTCTGCTATCGACGGATTTGAGAAGGCGACTTGGTGAGTTGCTGCTGGCAGCGATGGCCGTCAGCTCTGTGGCCATCTGCTCACAAAACTGAGAGGCTACTTCTAGATCTTTGGATCTTTCCTTTTCTTTGGCAGCAACCTCTAGAAGACTCCGCGACATCTTGGCAGCTGTTTCGCTTGGAGCAGGAGAAAGATTAACAAATTCTTCTATCGAACTTTGATCATTGAGTCTTCCACAGACCATCAAATCAAAGAGGAACTAAAATGATATGGGATTACATTTGAGTCAGATATATTTGTACGTAATCTGATAGATTTATTGTTTTTTTAAACATGAATGAGAGTCCATTAGGTTGACTCAGAGGTAAAAACTAAAGAATATCATCCTTTCACACCAACCACAACTGTATAACATAAAAAGTTGAAGTCATGGGGTAAGATGCTATAATACCACATCAGAATTTGTTAAAAGTCAACACAATTTCTTTTAACTCTGTGTTGGTTTGACCTTTATAGTTACAACTCTGTTTAATTCTGCAAAACTCCCATATAAACTTAAAATTGAAATTTTGAGCAAATATTTTTTATAAGAATACACTGTAATTCATTTTGTTCCTTCCACCTTCCAAACACCCATAATAAATCCTTGAGGTAATTAGACGTAACATTAAAACAGGCTTTATAAAACCTATCAGCAAAATGCCCGGCGTTGCCGGGTAATAAAATAATTACCCATTACATTTGAGTAACATACCTAGTAAGCTAGTCAAGGTAAGCTTTCCTTCACTAAAATAATTGCCATGTTTGCAGACGGCTTGATAATCTTTCCTTAAATGCATAACTGTCAACTATGCTAGTTAAAGATGTAGTTGCGTCAAACTTGAGTTGATTTTAAAAGAAAGTATTTTTTTGTCTATCAGTTGATATGTTGTTTGTTGTGTTAGGCGATCTCATTATCAAGATATTTGAAGATTAAAATTGAAAAAACAATTGATCGTGGTAAAAATGCTCAGGCCAAAAAACATGCCCAGACTTGCCCAAAATTATGTAACGCGTGATACAACCTGTCTCTATCTCTCGTATTCACATCGGCTATTGCGATGAAAGTCTAGTCCTACGCGGCTCTATTGGCATATATTTTATCTTGTACTTGCTCATGTTGGCTAAAATAAAATTTTGAATCCAGCTACAGATGCATTATTACCAATGTCTCAAATGCCTCAAATAAGAAAACTACAAACTTGTAATTCCCCAAGCGCTTCAAGTGTAACCGTTTTAACGAAAGTCATAACAATCATTTATAGTTTGGGCACCGTAGTCTAATGGTTAACTTCGATCTGGAGGTTCCGAGATCAAATGTCGTGTGTATATTTTATTGCTAGATTTTAATGGCTATAGCTGGACACGCACACAGCCTACAGACTTTTAGATTTACCATATAATCTCTATTTGAACCACGATAGTGGCGTTCAAATAGAGGTGGCGTTGTATTTTTTAAATAACTTGTCAGAGTTTTCGGAAGATAAATTTAACCCTTTTACGGGCAAAGCGAATGTTGCTTATATTTTGCACTCGCCTTTGGGCAGAGCAACATTCACCCTTTTAGATAAGGTAAAATTATGAGAAAACATGGTTTTCCTGTTTTTCTTTGCTCAGTGATCACAACACAACAAGCCTGGAGATTTGAAATATGATGACTATCCACATATTTTAGACACTGAGACTTTCTGTTTAATATCTCACACTCTCCCTTTCGTGATGTTATTAGTAATTCATCACACCAACTTCTTAGTAGGTTACATTTTCAAGATTTATCAACGGCATCTCCTCGTACCATTTAAGTTATTAAGACTAAATGATGTAGAGGAAAAAGTCCCTGGATGTTTTTTAAATATATTTTTATGATATACTACTGCAATCACTTTATACACACGTATTGATTTTTTAATATTTTTATTTTAGTGTGGTCCCCCAAGCTAATTTATTACGTTGCATTGATATCACACTCATATGTGCTAAACTAAAATAAATTTAAACCTCATATCTCATGTGCAGACTAATAAAATTTAAAAATTCTTTAAGTTGCAGTTCACATTCAATAAACTACCTCATGAGTTTACTAAATAAAAATGTACACTCTTAGACCAAACTCATGTCAAGCTGGTTCTAGGAAGTGCATAGGAAGTAAATAAAGCATTTCATTCCAACCCTTCCTGGCCAACGTATGCTAAGGTCCTTTACCATAAAAGATTTGACTTGATTCTGAACATATCAAATCAAAAAACTCTTTTATGATATATGACCTTGGTCAGATAAAGCAAATGGAATGTAACTAACCACAATCACTGTACTATAAAATCCACGAATACTCGGCTACTAAAACTAAAAAAGGAGTCGTTTACCTCCAGACAGTGTACGTTGGCTGTCATCTAGTTTGAAGCTGGTGAACAAATTACGAAAATTTCAGTTTTTAAATTATGTCTATTCTTCAGACCTGCCATAGTTGTAGGCTGAAACTTTTCATTCTCAGTTGTTAGACAGTGAGGTTCCTAGATAAAAATTTGTCTGAACCTAAGACGAGAGAAGTAGATGCCAGCAGGTGCTGGTGAGTAACGTACCTTCTTGTCCTCCATAAGACTTTTAGTGTTATGCTCCTTGCTCATCAGGTAACTCAGTACATCTGTATGGTTGGCAGCAGCAGCGTAGCATATAGCTGTTCTGTTATCCTTGCTTTCTAGCAATGTGGAGGCACCACTATCAGCCAGTAGCTTCACCACATCCAAGTGCCCCGCTTTGCTAGCGTAATGCAATGCTGTCCAACCACTCTGCAATAATGCACAACAATCTATATACATGTATATAAATCTCGGTGTTTTTCTGTTAAACCCTATGTCCCTAGATCCCTTTTAAACTAGAACATAAAATCTGCATGGCACTGGGTTTGATCTCAGGACCTCCAGATCTAGAGGCGGCAAACTTAAACATTAAGCTACATGGAATACAATGGCTTCACAGGACAAATAATCATTACATTGTATACAACACTCAAGCTTAAAACCCTTGCATGGGGTTAATAAGTAACACTGTTGACCGTTATGCTTAACGATTGTTAAGCTGGTCCAAAACGTGAGTATTGTTTTAGTAAAGATTTTAGTAAAGATCTAGCTTTCCAGGTAAGCTAATCAAATTTGTTAGGTAATTACTCTATTACTTGTGCAATGCCAGGCATTCCGTTAGTATTTTAATACGAGCTTCAAAGAATAACAGCGGGCTTTAAATTCAGGTGCTTACTGGCTGCAAGGGGTCATTTGCTGGCACCATGCGCTGGCACCATTTGCATGGCAGCATCGTTATATTTATTATCTTAACAACATTGCTAAAATTATCAATACTATTATTACTGATGGTAATGATAGTATTGATTGATTTTTGTTATAATAGATTTTTGTTACTGTTATAATTAAGCCTGAAAACTAAACAATTTTGCTGTATTTTTCAAACTCAAAAAACTTTTTACTAAACAAGTGAAAAAAATTATAAAACCTCAACATACAAAGTTATCTGTTTTGGAGACTCCAACACTTAACAATAAATATGTCAAGGAATTTATGAATAACATTAAAACAAATTAATTTAGTAAAACTGCAAAAACTAAACGGGAAACAAAAATTTATATAAAAAACAAAACTAATAAAATATTAGGCAATTAAAAAATTTAATTGTTAATTTGCCTTTATGTTAAAGAGAGAAGAACTATGGCGCCTTACAGTGCCTCGCGCTGCGCGTTCACAACTCGAGTTGTACAACTCGAACTCGAGTTGTACAACTCCAGTTGCACAACTCGAGTTGTGAACGCGCAACGCGACTTTTCAAAAGTAAGGTGCAATATATTGGTATTACGGTAGCATAACCGTAGATCTGGTTATATTAACAATGGTACATAAATAGGCACCCGTTAGCTAATAGAAATTAAACTATGTACTAAACTCGTATGTATGTACTGTAAAATCAGAGCTAATGGTGAATTATAGTGTCCCGAGTTTGCAACTTGAGTTGTACAACTCGAGTTGTACAACTCGAGTTATATTTACCAACTCGAGTTTGTAAAAATAACTCGAGTTACACAACTCGAGTTCATTAAAAATCCAGGCCGAGTTCTTTTAACAGCAACTCGAGTTCAACAACTCGGCTTGAGAACATCTCATCATTTCATTTTCTCTAGCTATATTTTCTATATATGGAATTTATTTTGGTGCATCATTAAACGCTGTTGAAATAATTTCTATGTTCAATTTCGGTCTTCGTTCAGTTTCTTGTCAGGTTCTAAAGAGATAACTCTTTTTATTTGAAAAAGAAATGGCCTACCTCACACATAGATTGTTTTTTAGTTTGCTTTTTACATTCTACAATTGTTTTTTGTCTCGTTATATTTATAGAAATAAATATGCGCAAATATCGCCAATATAATTATATAATTTAAATGTGTATATATATTTAAATTGTTAATGTTAAATTTCTGTAAATGTTCTGTAAATGAGACACCCCAGTTACTCACTTTGCTTTTTTTACAAACCCGTGTTTGCGTATAACACAATTCGAGTTAATCATAAACCCAGGCCGAGTTGTACAATTCGGCAACTCGAGTTGTGCAACACAGCAACTCGAGTTGTGAACGCGCAACGCGAGGCACTGTAAGGCGCCATAGAAGAACAGATAGCATACATCTAGTATAAAGTCGGTATTACAGAATGAAACATCTATTTCCTGTACACATGAACTATTAGCCAATAAGAGATCAATAAGAGACCAATAAAAGATCAATAAGGGACCACTAAAAGATCAATGAGCGATCAATAAAGTATCAATAAGACATCAAGTAGAGAACAGAGCAAGATCAATAAAATATCAATAAGAGATCAATTAGAGATCAATTAGAGAACAGTACAAGACCAATAAGAGATCAATAAAAGATCAATAAGAAGTCAATAGGAGATCAGATAAAAGTCAATAAGAAATCAATAACATTGCTTACTTTTCTGTACAGTCAAATGGTATTTTACCTTATCCATAGCATTTATCTCAGTGCCTTGCCCTAGCAGCATAGCAACCATTTCTAGCATTCCGTGACTGGCTGCCAGGTGAAGGGCTGTTCTTCCACGTTTATCTTGTATGTGTATGAGCAGGGTAGACTTGCTCAGCAGCAAGCTCGCTACTGATGTATGACCATTTTGAGCCGCTAGGTGTAATGGAATTGAACCGTGAATGCTCGTGGCAGCATCGACCTTCACCCCGGGAGAGTTCAGCAATACTCGAACTAAGCCCTCATGCCCTGACTGGGCTGCCAGATGCAAAGGAGTTAGGCCATGCTGATAATAAACATAAGACAAAGTATAAAGAAAGAGAAAGCATGTTTACCAAAAACTTCTGGATTAGAAAACTCTTAAATTATAACTCTTTAAATATTTGTTGAAGTTCTGGCTTTGGTAAGTATTACTCTATCATTAAATTTATGCTTGCTTATATCATTTTTATTGTTAAAATTTTATCTTGACCGCTTTCAATTTCTGTTTAACACTCGCCACCAGAACGTTCTAGAATTTGTCTACTTAGTGAACACGCAATACAGTTTTAGCAGCCATTATCTGATCAAAAGGTCAAAGTGAAGTTGCTGCTAATATGCCGATTTACTTGTGTCAGGCCGATCTATCTGTGCAGACCAAACTGCAAGCATTCAAGAGCCAATGGATTTGTGAGCAATTTCATACAACTTTTATGCATGCCTCACACGAGTGTAAATGTAACTCTTAAAGCACGTACCGAGATAATTCACATACAGGAATGCTTTACACAGTAACAAAAGATACATGCAATTCTAGAAACTTATTTGGTCTTACAGACCCACAATTTAACATGAATCATGCTTTCTCTTCAGTCTTGATCAATTTTTTGAACTAATCGTTTTTGTGTTTTAGTTTCTTTCAAATTTATCGATTTCTCTTTATCCATTTTTCAAAACAAAGAAAAGTATTTAGGAGTTGATAATTCTCAAATTAGTAGACTATGCGATATGGTCTATGCTGACCTCCTCAAATTAAACCATTTTACCACTCCAGATAGATTTGATAGATGATAAAAAAATTTCAATAAGATGATTTCAATAAAAAAAAGAAGCCAAATTGAAGAAACAAAGCCTGCTTTGTTTGTCTTACACAGGAAGTAGACAAACTAAACTCTTTAACGAATTGTAAATAAACTCCAAACTGTTGATTTTTACTTCACTCCCCTGTTTGTATACAAGTGATACGCAAGTGTCATCAATAGTTTGATCCGGAGCTTCACAAAAGTATAGCCTGAGCTCCAATAACCTACTATTATACTAAAGTGTTTGACCTTATAATCATCTTCAGAGAAATGACTTGAGGTTGCTTACACCCAGCAACAGTGACAAAAGTTTCAGCACACTGTAGAACTAAGGTATGGCCATAAAACTTCAAACTATTCTAGAATACATTAGTAGCATTTATTATTGGCCTGTGCAGAGGGAGACTCAATTATACATGCTTATGATTGGCCTGTGGAGAGGGAGATTCAATTATACATGTTTATGATTGGCCTGTGGAGAGGGAGACTCAACCATACATGTTTATGATTGGCCTGTGAAAAGGGCGACTCAATTATACATGTTTATGATTGACCTGTAGAGAGAGAGAGAGAGACTCAACCATACATGTTTATGATTGGCCTGTGGAGAGAGAGACTCAACCATACATGTTTATGATTGGCCTGTGGAAAGGGAGACTCAATTATACATGTTTATGATTGACCTGTGGAGAGAAAGATTCAATTATACATGTTTATGATTGGCCTGTGGAGAGAAGGATTCAACTATACATGTTTATGATTGGCCTGTACAGAGTAAGAGACTTCATCAGTGATTAATGCCATATCATAAATGGCAGCGCACGAAGAGATAATATAAGGTAAAACAAAAAAGCAATAAGAAACTGGAGGCAGCACAATTAGTTATGGTTAAAACTGGGCTATCTTTAAAGATTAAATGTTTTCAAAATAGAAAAACATTTTATAAATATTAGTTTGTTGTTCATTTAATAGAGAAGTATAAAATATTCCCACGACCAAACAAGAGTTAAACGATTGATTGGGAGAATTATGATAAATGCACATGGGCACACAACTCCCGAAAAATTATCCGTTAACGGCCGTCACCAAACCCTTGCAACGAAATCCTATCAACAAATTTAACTATTTTTCAGTAAGGTCGTTTAAGTATAATAATGATACAAAACGCATATGAACCTATTTAAATATGTTACCAAGCCTTTGAAAGGTTACTGCAAATTCCTAAAACTAACCCATCTGATCGGATTATACATAAATAGACAGATTTATTAGGACGCTTGAAAAGCATCGTTTAATAAAAGTTAAGACCGGAAATTGAAACGCCGAGTGACAGAGAATAGAACGATAGTCTTGCCACAAATCGCTTGAACAGCTTGGTTTATTAATAGTTTCGACCGACCTACGAAACGCCAATAAAGCCGTGCGACAGATAGTAGACCTGTTTACTGTGTACTGTTTGTCTACTGTTTGAGGCGTAGACCGATTTACAGGTACAAAAATGTGGTACACAGTTTATCAGCCTACGTTTTTGTCCAATTACCGAAGGTTTTTCAAATTATCTAGAACATCAGCCAGATTTCTTTACATCTTATCTACAAGGTAGGGGGTTACTACAACGCCCTTTTATGACAAGAATATTTCTTTATTTCACTCCAGTTTGCATAAAACTTCCAGACGCGTAAATGCCAACGCTTGCTCTCTGTTACATATCGCTGTCAAAACCATTCTACATTCATCGCAACACAACCAGCTTTCAAACTGTACATTACACATCAGTTTAACTTTTAATATTGCATTTCAGAGATATAATAAACATATTTCTTTATTGTTGGCATTGTTGTTGTTAGTTAAATTACGTACAGTAGGTTAGGTCTACAGCTTGAATTAATATTTATTTTATTATTGTAAAACATAAGTTTGAGATAGTTAAATATTTATTTTATTAATATTTATTTCTGTTACATATCGTTGTCAAAACTGTTCTGCATTCAACACAACCAACTTTCAAACTGTATATTACAATATATTTTACTTGTAATATTGCATTTCAGAGCTATAATAAACACATTTCATTATCGCTGTTGTTAGTTAAATTACGTACAGTAGTTTAGGTCTACAGCTTGAATTAATATTTATTTTAACCAACAACCAACTTTCAAATTGTGTATTACACGGCAGCTTGCCATTTTACTTTTAATATTGCATTTCAATATAATAAGAGATTTAATAAACATATTTCATTATTGCTGTTGTTAGTTAAATTACGTACAGTAGGTTAGGTCTACAGCTTGAATTAATATTTATTTTATTATTGTGAAACATAAGTTTGAGATAGTTAAATATTTATTTTATTAATATTTATTTCTGTTACATATCGCTGTCAAAACCGTTCTACATTCAACACAACCAACTTTCAAACTGTATATTACAATATATTTTACTTTTAATATTGCATTTCAGAGATATAATAAACATATTTCATTATCGCTGTTGTTAGTTTAATTACTTACAGTAGTTTAGGTCTACAGCTTGAATTAATATTTATTTTAACCAACAACCAACTTTCAAATTGTATATTACACGGCAGCTTGCCATTTACTTTTAATATTGCATTTCAATATAGTAAAAGATATAATAAACATATTTCATTATTGCTGTTGTTATTTAAATTATGTACAGTAGTTTAGGTCTACAGCTTGAATTAATATTTATCCCACGAACAAACGAGCGGAGCGAAGTGTGGGAGTTTTTATGATAAATGCATGTGCACACAACTTACGAAAATTAATCATCAACAATGAGACGAACCCTCATCAAAAAATTTCATCAACAAATTTAAGCATCATTTTGTAAAGTCGTTAAAGTATAATAACGATACAAAACACATTTAAACCTATTTAAATGTTACCAAGCTTTTGAAGGTTTACCACAAATTCCTAAAACTAACCCATCTGATCGGATTATACACAAATAGACAGATTAATTTGGACGAAAATCGCCACAAAACGCTTGAAAAGCTTGGTTTAATAAAAGTTAAGACCGGAAATTGAAACGCCGAGCGACAGATAATAGAACGATAAAGTCTTGCGCATTTCACGAAAAAATAACGTGCACTTTTCACCAGTCTATAGCATTGCCGAAGGTTTCGGCAATTAACATAGGAGTACAAATCGTTTCATTTTTGCCGATTTCAATATTTTCATTTGCCTACACATTTGAATACTTTTGCATTCTAACTAATGTCCAACGCAGTGTAAGTACAGCAAATAACGATGATATTTTTTTAACGTTTCTTATGAGATTATTACAATAATTAATTATAAGTTTGGATGACTACAGGACAATGACTACGTAGTACAGATTTTCTAAAAATCTATATAAATATCACAACTTCGTGATATTGTTAGCTATGCCGTTTTGAAATGTAAAAAAAATTGTGCATTGGTTTTATATTATTACTATATAAATAATATTGGTTATTCTAATAGTATCAGTACATTTTACTTCTAATATTGGCCAATATTGCAATTCTCTTTTTGCAGGAGGAGAGATATAAACATATAATATTTTCCTTTCATTATTGCTATTTGTTGTATATAATAAAACCCACACCCAGTACATTACAGCTACCATTGCAGTTATCCTATTTGACTGCTAATATTGCATTTCTCAACCATCAGTACCCTTTCTTTTTTCCAATATCACTTTGGTCGTGGGCTGTATGACATTGGAATTTCTAGTGTATAAAATAACGATTTATGTACACAGCATTTAGGTAACATGACAGATGTGTATATAGATATTCTCTTTAGCGCTATTTAATAATAAAATTTTTTATTATATTTCTATTTGCGTATAATCTGAGACTCATAACTTGAACAAAACATTTTATTTTTTGATCACACCTTCCATGAATTAACCATTACTTCTATATTAAGCTACTGCCAGAAAATCCTTTAGTAAACAATCTGTCTCAAGTTCTTAATTTTTCTTCTAACAAGACTATTCTTGCCAATAGAGTTATTTTATTGTATGGCTGAAGACCTCAAGCAGGTTTTTTATAGAGCCATTTAAAAGCTTGGAAACCAGCAACAAATGGATAAGAGAGGCACATGAAGAAGCAAAGGAAAGTACAAAGCACACACAGAATCAAATGATACTCACTGGATGCTCTATACCATACTCGGCTAGAGCCCGATTGGCAGCAAGTTTAAATTTGCTGCCTTTGCGCCTCTGCATAGAGTTATAGATCAGAAACTATTAGTCTCGGACCCAAGAGTGAAACTACACTAAGACAAACACCATGACGATTGCCAAGTACTAACAATTTCACATAAAGCTGTGAGTGTCTTTATATGACAACCAATGACCATTAAAAGATAGAAAAATGTTGAAATATTGATAGATATGCAGATGACGGAGAGAGCTACAAAAAGAGAGCTGAAAGGTTATGGAAAACAATTCATTATCATATTATTGCTTTTTAATACAATAATAAAATTGAACTTAGAGAATATTTTGCTCTCTGTCTTACGATAGCATAACTTATTATATAATGAATTAGGGTAGTGTTTTACGTTATGTTATAAATGAACTTGTAAAAACATCTTATTTTTAGTTTCACAAAGTTTTGTTTGCATCTTTTATTCCACAGAAAAAACGACAATGAAACACATTTCGTTTTGAAATTTATTAGCTCTTTGTAATTGCCAGTTCAATAATTAACTTTCACATTCGTTCCATAAAACAAACACAAAAAATATAAATATACTTTTACTATTAAAACAAAAAGTCATAATAAACTGTGTTACTGGAGCACAGGCTATAAGTTACCTCAGTGCCTTCTTTGACCATGACACTCTCCACTGCTGCCGACAAGCTTGTCAGCAGTTCTCTCACTGTATTTGTTTGACCAAAGTGTGCTGCGACATGTAGGGCTGTGAAGCCATTTTTGCTGCTGGAAGTCGTCAAAGAGAGATGATTCTTAAGCGTTTCTACGACCTCCACATGACCGTGTTTGGCAGCGAGGTGCAGCGGAGTCATCCCATCCTAGAGTTACAATGCAATTTATTGAAAGCTTTACTATTTCAATAAGGAATGAATCAGTTCATGTTTTATACATGTACTAAAATGTCTTATACAATGAATGTGACAATTAACTCGATTTTGGTCAATCAAGTTAACCATGAGAAGACAACCCTACTAGTAACAAGTTTAGTTTAAAATTCATGGTAGGACGAATAAGACAAATAACAATGCTTTGGTCATCATAAAAACCTGCCCTCTGACCATATAAGAGTTTGTCTTAAAGAATACATGAGGAGACAACTACGCTGAAATGCACCATACTGATAAAAAGTCTAGTTTGAAATTCATGGTAAAATGAACAAGACGAATGAAATTTCTTTGGTCGTCACAGATGTAATAGAAACCTGAGCTAAAGCTAATACGAAAAGATAAATCCAAATATTATATTAAATAGAGTAGAGAAATGTCTTGCATTGGAGACTTTCTGAGCTTAGTCAAAATTTTCAGCGATGCGTGGCCAGCAAAATGTGCTCCCATATGAACACATTGCAGAACCTTACAATATACCATAAATTATTACTATCGATAATGATAGAAACAGCGCAGTTGTGGCCTGGTTTATCTAGAAGACATGCTTTCTTAACAAAACATGTAAGTCAGCATGACCACCTGCATTCAGGGATAAGACCGCCTAAATAAAATATATTAATAAAACTATTAACCATCTTTGGATCTCAGGCTATCATTACTGCTGCTATTAACTAGTAAATGAAGCAGATAATCTCACCAGATTCTCTTGCAGAGGATCAGCTCCCGCTGACAATAGCACCTGCACAACATCATCATGTCCTCCTTCGGCAGCAAGATGAAGTGATGTTGAAGCATTTGTCTGCAATTTGCCTTCAGGTCAGCAAACTTTACATCATAAGAGTGTATCGCATGATATTACCTTACACAGCAGTACTTTTGTAGACAAATAATTTGACAACCAATGAAAGTATTGGATTGTTGCTTAGTTGCATGCGTGGCTGACCCAAAATTCAAAGTTGTTACAATGAAACATATTTTGCACTGTTGTGTAGGATTTAGTAGGAACATATCATAGCATGTAGCAAAAGTGGAACATCACTTACACTGTTCTTGGCTGTGCATATGACTGTTCTGTTGAATCTCATCAACTCTCGGATGACACCCACGCTGCCTTTAGAAGCAGCGATATGAGCGTAAGTCATTCCTTTCTGTTACATACAGAGAATATCAATATAATTGTCTAGTGGTCATCACAAGGAATGTACCCTCGCTATCCATGAATAAAAGAGCTAGCTTCTCTATATAATATTTTAGCAAGTAAAGGTACTCAGGCTTCAGGATGCTAAACAATACAAACAAGATTTATACAAATATTTTAATGATTAATTTAGCATTGATACATATTTGTTTAAAAGTACAGTAATATATTCATTTCTGAATTTTTTAGATTGAAAATAGCAAAGACTTCATCATATTTTATTTTCGTAAAATGAATTTAATGATTTTTTTCTCAAATAAATATTTTCATCTTATATTACATATTTTATGCAATATTTTTGTTTCTCTTGTTAAAGTCTTAATGTAGATTATTTTTATTTTTAGTTTTTGAAACAGAAACAGTATTTTTATGAGTAAAACATGAACTGAAAAAACCAACATCAAGTGTCATCCTTTCTCCTTGTTGATGGCAAATGCATAACAAGGCCAAACTTGCAACTAAAGTTCACTAAATTGGGAAAGAATTTTACTATCAGATAAGAGTAAATGTACTTTTGGAAAGATGACAATATCATTTTTGAGACAGCCTTTTTAAATCCTAGCTTCAAGAATATTTCCACGTAGCCTTGTGACAATTCTGGTAGTTCATTCACCATTTGTTGGGCCCAAAGATAACAAGACCATCATGAATAGCAAGTTTTGAGATTGTCTTGTTAGGTGGAGGGGGCGATGGTAACCCAGCCAGCTGCAGGATGTTTAGAAACCCTACTAGATACTCTACTTCTCTCTCAAATATGTAGGTTAATAAGCTCATAACCATGTCACCACAATTATATGAAGAAATCTCTACATCAGAAGTAAGAAATGAGCTAAACAGAGTATATTAGACCACTTGGTCTTTCTCACAATTATTGACTTCGCATTAAAGTGTATAACCAAAAGGAGTGACAGACAACCACCACTTTACACATGTATATAGTAAGAAAAACAAGCGAAAATTGATCCCTGTGAAAAAGAATAGCGAAACCATGGAATTGCACCTCAAGTCCTAATCACTAACAATGTCCCAAGGATATTGAATTGTCAGGCCTATACCACGGTTGATAGAATGTCTTTGAAAAGGCGGTTTCAAAACACAAACTCTGAAAATCACATAGAAAAAATATCCATTCTCAGAAGCTATCTCCTTGACAGGATTTTATCAAACAATACTTAAACATTCAACTCGAAATAAGAATGATTCCCAAATTCGTAGAAACATCTGTTTTTTTTATAAATATTTTATAATTCTTATTTTGTGTGCTTAAAATTTCTTGTTGAAACATAGTATTTGCTTGAAATTGTATAGAAAATAATTTTGAAACTGCATAATTATGATGATATCCACTACCAATAAATCACTAAGTTGCTGTACTGTTATCTAATCATTAGTGATGACGTCAGCACGGAGTATCCAGTAAGATCATGCCCTCATAACACATCACCGTGAGCTGCAATAGGCTGCAATTGTATCGCTGGTTTTGTTTCATAAAACCAGTGATGCAGGCATCTATCATATCCAATTATGTGCGCAAACACTGAACAAGGTTACAAACAGAGCAGTTGAGCTGACCTACATATGTGCTCAAACACTGAACAAGATTACAAACAGAGCAGTTGAGCTGACCTACATATGTGCTCAAACACTGAACAAGATTACAAACAGAGCACTTGAGCTGACCTACATATTGTGGATGATACAGAGAGCAAGGCACCAGACAACTTTGTGAATATAGACACCAACATAGTGCAAATAGGAGAAACCTGACAGAGAGATTCTACTAAAGGGGGCTCAAGGATGGGTACATGGTTGCAACACGTGACATACAATTAAACTTACATTATCCTTAAAAAATGATGAAATAAAATAATATAAGGTCATTTATTTACACAATATGTTAGCTGAAACACGATAAAGACGTTTCAACTCAAATTTATGTAAGACTGAACCATATGACACTTAGAAGAGTGGGTAACCACCCATATCTCCTTTATATTATGTACCAGCTTTTAACACGCTAAAGAAAGTTAAGTGTCAACGCAACAGGAAGCTGCTCTGCAGCAGTGAGACAATATTTATATTGGTGATTTTAATTCACTCTTCTTTTCAAATCAATGGCTGCTGAGATGCTGACCTAAGCTGTTCCTCAAAAATGGCTAAATGTAGAACAACAATAAGAAACAGTTAATATAATAGCTGATTTTCTTTTGTTTTCCTTTTCTTATTGCACTCTGTAATTATTTTGAGACCCGCCAAATACTGAAATATAGCATTGAAGAACTCTGGAAAAATCAGTTTACACTTGTGTAAAATATTGGATAATTCAATAATCTATTGATCATAGCCTTACTCACTGTGTTAGCCATAGTGACCAGGTCAGGCTTGTGCTTGAGGAAAAGTTTGATAACATCTGAATGGTCATTCTCTGCTGCCAAGTGCAGTGGTGTTTGTCCTCCCTGTTAGCAAAACACCAAGGATAAGAGGGTCAATGTCTCGAGTGTTTTCCTTTTGAACTGCAGTGTGAAGGCATTACAATAATTCATATTTGTTCCGGACTGTAGACTTTCTTACCTCATCAGTTGCATTGGGGTCAGCGCCTAACTTAAGCAGTGTGTTGCATACTACCATTTGTCCTACTTCTGCTGCCATGTGCAGAGAGGTTTTCTTTGCTAAAGAAAGGGCATCCACAGTAGCTCCATGGGTCTCTATAAGCAACTTCACTAGTCCATTAAACCTTGCCATAAAAACAGAGTGAGTTTAGAATTCAGCAGATGATAGAACAAGCAAGCATATGATAGGCAGATCTTTTTACTAGTCTATCATATTTACTACTGCGTACTAGTCTATCATATTTACTACTGTATACTAGTCTATCATATTTACTACTGTATACTAGTCTATCATATTTATTACTGTGTACTAGTCTATCATATTTACTACTGTGTACTAGTCTATCATATTTACTACTGTGGACTAGCCTACCATATTTACTACTGTATACTAGTATATCATATTTACTACTGTGTACTAGTCTATCATATTTACTACTGTGGACTAGTCTATCATATTTACTACTGTATACTAGTCTATCATATTTACTACTGTGGACTAGTATATCATATTTACTACTGCGTACTAGTCTATCATATTTACTACTGTGTACTAGTCTATCATATTTACTACTGTGTACTAGTCTATCATATGTACTACTGTATACTAGTATATCATATTTACTACTGTGTACTTGTCTATCATATTTACTACTGTGTACTAGTCTATCATATGTACTACTGTATACTAGTATATCATATTTACTACTGTGTACTAGTCTATCATATTTACTACTGTGTACTAGTCTATCATATTTACTACTGTGGACTAGCCTACCATATTTACTACTGTATAATAGTATATCATATTTACTACTGTGTACTAGTCTATCATATTTACTACTGTATAATAGTCTATCATATTTACTACTGTGAACTCGTCTATCATATTTACTATTGTGTACTAGTGTATCCTATTTACCTTTGCGTACATGTACAAGTACAAGCACAAGTACTACATAATGTATCGTAACATGTATTATATTCACCCTGATCGAGATGCAAGGTGCAGTGGTGTCAGTCCAATCTTAGATTTAACGTTAACAAAGGCCTTGTGCTCCAGCAGAGTGTCAGCGACCGATGTATGACCAGATTCAGCAGCAAGATGCAGTGCTGCTTTGCCATGCTGTAGCAAATGCAACACAACATCACACTCTTGTCTATTTAATGTAAAAGCCTCACTAGCTGTAGTAAATGAAGTTTCCAACAAAAACTGGCAGTCTCAAGTTATTAATTTTACTATCAATACCAGCACGCTTGGCATTATGAAAGATCATAGTAAGTAATCACTATTACTAATTCTTGATGATGCAAGGTGGCTGATTGGTGTAGTTGTTAGCGCTAGCATTTATAGTGGAGTATTAGAGTTCAATTCTCATGTGATGCAATTCATTTTCCTAACACTCTCAGCGTGGCTTCGGACAAACGGACAAAAGGACACGGCTCTTATCATAGTAAAGATTGTTATTCCTTAGTCGAATGATAGGTTCTTTAATAAACTGGTAATTGCTAAAATAAAGATCTCATCGAGGTTTTATAGGTGCCAAAACATTTTACCTCTAACAACCTTTCATGTACATGTATGTTTATTTCTTCCAGAGCTGTCATTGGTCGAAAACATTTCTCTTACTGTCATATTGATAAATCAACTGATATTTGTTCCAAGAGTGTAAATAGTAATTAATATTAGTGTTGTTTTCATTTTTATCATTATTATTGACTAATGTGAAATAATGATGCCGAACTGCTGAACCACAATCAACAGAAATTTGATAAGAGTTTGCTGATATCAACAGAGCCACCTGTTGTATAACACGATGAATCTTCATGACACTTTCTAGAGACACTATTCATTCTAATATTTGTTTACTCATTCTATATTTTGTTTTTGTCTTTCACACCCAGATCTCTAGGAACGGCATGACAACTATGGTATGTTAGCTGACAACTCCAATATCTGACTCATTGCTTTATTTACCTTGTAAGTCAGGATACTTAGATTCGTTTAAGAGTATGTTAAGGTGCTCATTCTCAAGAACTGCATTGACCTTGTTCTCGCAAGAACAGACAAAATTTCACTTTATATAGGAATTTAACTTAGCAAATAAACATGGATTCTTTATCAAGTTGAACTCTTTTAAAAATTCTCATAATATCTTATGATTCAAGGAGCTGCCTGCAAACTTTGTCATCATTCACGATGCTAACTTGTACAAACATTGAATTTACATTTAGTAAACAAACCTCATCAAACACGTCAACTCTGGCGTGCGTCTGCAGTAAGATCTTGACGATCTCAAGATGACCTTCCTTGCTCGCGACGAGCAGCGGAGACCATCCATTCTTTGACTGCTTGTTGACAGCAATTTGAATCTTGCTAGGGTCTGTGCGTTTCACTATCTCCAACATGATATCGGCATTGCCTGCCCTTGCGCAGTAGTGCACCGCTGTCTCCATCGTCTAGCAACAATCAGTAGTTTGAGTAGCTTGCAGTGAAAATGATTTGTTAGTTTTAGTTGTTTACATAAATCATCTTCACCAAGTGGAACAACAATGCAGCAATTAGAAATGCAAACTAAAATTCTTATTTACTCATCCTTGATGACTGCGCAACTTCACAACTATAGAAATGGGAGTTGGCCAACTGCACACTGTACAATTTACATATATGTGATTATGTGGGTGGTGCTGTATAGTAAAATGGTGTGCAAAATAAATTGGACTCCTTCGTCAGAAAACTAAAATTCTCATTTACAAAATTATTACTCACTGTGAATCTAGTCCATAATCATCAATTATATTTTAAATTAATTCTTATTTTAACTTGATTTCAAATATGCAAATTAAACAGCTGTGAGGTTATGTTTTTAAATGAATATGTGGGTAAAATTCTGAACATTTCATTTTTTTAATGATTAAAAATAATAATATGTACATACATGATTAAACCACATACATTATCATTTGCAATAAGTAACAATGTTGTAAATGAGACTTTCAGTTTTCCAACAAAGGGGTCCAGTTTATTTTGCACACCGCTGTGTTTACGCAAATACATTTGTAGAAAATTCTTCATCTGAAAAATATTTTGGCTTTAGCATTCCGAACACTAGAAATTAATGTTACAGTCCTATTTCTATCGGTCATTAGAAAGGTTAAACGATACTTGTTTTTTATATATGAAAACAGTATCTCCCCTTCTGATACTTTTTTGTAAGTTTGAGATTCTTAAACTAGTTACCCAAGTCATAACAGACAAATATTCCAGATGTGCTTGACAGCTCTCTACTGAGTTTTAGCAGTAAGTCCAGCATTGCTTGAAACTTGTTTTATTTTTAATCAGATAGCTGAGTGTTCATAGGAACCAGATAACGTCTTGAAACCAAATATTTTTGGTGACCTGGCGGAAGGCAGGTGTGCTCGCGTGCGCACACACACATATATATATACACACACATACCCACACATACACACACATACCCACACATATCCACACACGCACACACATGCAAGCGAACATGCAAGTAATTCGTTAATATATGTAGATGACCAAGGGAGAGCTCAACAAGCAGAACTGAGCTATATAGCCTGAGTTCTGTATAATATTCTCTCACTCTTGGCTTAGCCATTAATGCAGTATGAGAAAATAAATTTACGATACTCCTGGCATTCTAAATGTAATGAATTACTTCAAACTAATCTAAACATATTGAATATTTTACAACTAACCCGTTTTTAAGGCAACCTAATCGTTCATCAATGAACTTATGTATTGACCTACTTTCTCATTTTTGATAAATAGGCCAACCTGTTTTGCATCATCTGGATACTTCCTCATTGACTTAGAAATATCTGACCAAACATCTAAAAGCTCACCTCACCAAGAAAAATTGATGATATGTCAGATCTATGGTATATGATATATGATACATATATATCATATATCATATAACATATATCATATATATTATATCAGGTATCATATATCATATATAAGATATATGATCTTTATAATTTCAATGTTACTAGTTTTTAACTTTTCTCATTTTGATTATGAAGCAATTTTTTTCTATTTGTTTAACCTCTAAACTACCTTGACCATTACAGGGTGTGGCCAGTTTATTAGCATATAATCTATAAGCTCTATGCCAAACCAATAATCTTTCTCAGCCTCTTGCTAGTTCTTATTCTGCCACTTTTGTTAGATTAGCCAAGTATGTCACAGATTAGAGCGTTACGGGATTGCATTGCATGATAATGTATAGTTAGGAAGTCTAGACTCACCAGCTTATTGGGTATGTTGGTATCGCCCCCATATTCCAGGAGAAGTTTCATTAAGTCCGTATCCTCAAAGTCATGATGAATTTGAGACTTGAGTATTTCGGCTGCGAGGTGTACGGCTGTTTCACCTTCCTACAAGAATATTGATGTATTAGATATCAATATTTGTCACATACATGTACATGTATGTAGATGGCTAATGTCAAGCTAGGAGTTGTCTCACCTATGAAAGATTATCGATACGTAGTCAACGTCTAATGATGTATAAGAGATTAGTAAAATATTTTTCAATTCTGTCAATTCAAAGCATTTCTGACTGCTAACTTTTAATTTTAAGTTGTCTTCCAAATGAGAGGACAACTCTATTAACAAAAAATTACACATTTGTAAAAAATGAAAAGTGCGTAAAAATAGAGACTTTTTAAATCGCTATAATCTTTATTGCAGCATTTACCGCTAGCCAGACATTGGATAATTTGGTAGTACCGAATACGGCTGAGTTTCTACGTAGCCACTAGAAGATCTAGGAGAATCTAATTCATCATTTATACCTATGATGTTGACCCTAACAATGGTGATGATGACTATATTATTACTTTTAGCAGGAGAGCATAACCAACAGTTAAAATGCTTTCAGCAGTATAACATTTAGAGATGTTTATTTAGATGGCATTAAACTTGCTTGCTTAACTAGTTTAATACCATTTAACTGCTGTTTAGCTAGTTTTTCAGTTAAACTGGTAATATAAACAAAAATAATTTATAGACTATTACACAGTAGTAAATATGATAGATTAGTACACAGTAGTAAATATGATAGACTAGTACGCAGTAGTAAATATGATAGACTAATACACAGTAGTAAATATGATAGACTAGTACACAGTAGTAAATATGACAGACTAGTATACAGTAGTAAATATGATAGACTAGTACACAGTAGTAAATATGATAGACTAATACACAGTAGTAAATATGATAGACTAGTACATAGTAGTAAATATGATAGACTAGTACACAGTAGTAAATATAATAGACTAGTACACAGTAGTAAATATGATAGACTAGTATACAGTAGTAAATATGATAGACTAGTACACAGTAGTAAATATGATAGACTAGTCCACAGTAGTAAATATGGTAGACTAGTACACAGTAGTAAATATGATAGACTAGTACACAGTAGTAAATATGATAGACTAGTACACAGTAATAAATATGATAGACTAGTATACAGTAGTAAATATGATAGACTAGTACACAGTAGTAAATATGATAGACTAGTACACAGTAGTAAATATGATAGACTAGTACACAGTAGTAAATATGATAGACTAGTACACAGTAATAAATATGATAGACTAGTATACAGTAGTAAATATGATAGACTAGTACACAGTAGTAAATATGATAGACTAGTACACAGTAGTAAATATGATAGACTAGTACACAGTAGTAAATATGATAGGCTAGTCCACAGTAGTAAATATGACAGACTAGTACACAGCAGTAAATATGATAGACTAGTCCACAGTAATAAATATGATAGACTAGTATACAGTAGTAAATATAATAGACTAGTACACAGTAGTAAATATGACAGACTAGTATACAGTAGTAAATATGATAGACTAGTACACAGTAGTAAATATGATAGACTAGTACACAGTAGTAAATATGATAGACTAGTATACAGTAGTGAATATGTTAGACTATTACACAGTAGTAAATATGATAGACTAGTCCACAGTAATAAATATGATAGACTAGTACACAGTAGTAAGTATGATATACTAGTACACAGTAGTAAATATGATAGACTAGTACACAGTAGTAAATATGTTAGACTAGTACACAGTAGTAAATATGATAGACTAGTCCACAGTAGTAAATATGGTAGACTAGTATACAGTAGTAAATATGGTAGACTAGTACACAGTAGTAAATATGATAGACTAGTATACAGTAGTGAATATGTTAGACTATTACACAGTAGTAAATATGATAGACTAGTCCACAGTAATAAATATGATAAACTAGTACACAGCAGTAAATATGATGAACTAGTACACAGTAGTAAGTATGATATACTAGTTCACAGTAGTAAATATGATAGACTAGTACACAGTAGTAAATATGTTAGACTAGTACACAGTAGTAAATATGATAGACTAGTATACAGTAGTGAATATGTTAGACTAGTACAGAGTAGTAAATATGATGGACTATTACACAGTAGTAAATATGATAGACTAGTCCACAGTAATAAATATGATAGACTAGTACACAGCAGTAAATATGATGAACTAGTACACAGTAGTAAGTATGATATACTAGTACACAGTAGTAAATATGATAGACTAGTACACAGTAGTAAATATGTTAGACTAGTACACAGTAGTAAATATGATAGACTAGTATACAGTAGTGAATATGTTAGACTAGTACAGAGTAGTAAATATGATGGACTAGTACACAGTAGTAAATATGATAGACTAGTACACAGTAGTAAATATGTTAGACTAGTACACAGTAGTAAATATAATAGACTAGTATACAGTAGTGAATATGTTAGACTAGTACACTGTAGTAAATATGATAGACTAGTACACAGTAGTAAATATGATAGACTAGTACACAGTAGTAAATATGGTAGACTAGTACACAGTAGTAAATATGATAGACTATCATACAGTAGTAAATATGATAGACTAGTATATAGTAGTAATTACAGTTGGTCAGTACGCAGGTGCAGACATGCTAGTACACAGTAACAAAGTTGTCAGTTGTATTTGGAATACCCTAAATTGCTTAAATGTATAATTAAAGAATAAACCACAAAATAGTTATTTCTAACGTTTTTATGCAAGTTTATGGCTCTCATTAGAAAAACAAAGATTTAAAAAAACTTACATTACAAGCCTGATTTACAAGAATTGTGGTGTCAAATTTGGACTCTTTGTTGGTGACAAATTGGAGCAGCTCATTGCAAACCTCCCAGTGACAGTATCTGACAGATATGTGTACGGGAGTCTCACCTGTCTGTAAGGGATATAGAAATAAGACCTCTGTTTAGTTTGCTCTCAGTATGTGAGTAGAATAATTTTGTTTTTAACATGCTGCCACTTTTTATCTTTTCTGTTTACTTTTATCCAATTTGTTTTAGCTGTTTTTGTTTAAAATAGTTTTACACTCAAAACTCTACTTACATGTACAAGTGTCTTAACATATAATGAACAAGCTGTTCATCATAGGATGTGTTTATTTGACTCTAGAGTCAAACCAATTTTTAATATAAAATATATGATTTCTCAAAGCCTCACTGTTTTATAAGCAGAAAGCTAGTGAAAATAAAAAATATAATATATATATAACAAAAGTATATAGGCCTAAGTTAGTTTAGTTTAGACTTTACCTAGTTTATCCTCTATGGTTTTTTTCATGCCATTTCCGTATTTCTGTTTTTTATTTCATATTGTGCCTTTACTTATGAACCTATTTATTGCCAAGCCTACAGGTGTCTCTAAGATATATTAACAATAAAAATTTCTTTTTACTAAATGTTGCTATAATATAACAGCTTGTTTACATACTATTTATTTTTTTACAGTAAGTTTTCACGGAAATTATGAAAAATGCACTTTTTTACTGCTATATGTACGTAGGTTACTTATAATACTTTTTGTCAAGTTTTCATGGGTTTTCGGCGGTGAAATGAATAAAACAATTTGCAGTGTAGCTTCATCACATAATTTTCTATAAAGGAGTTGTCTATACTACATTAAAATACTTTTTCATAGTATTTTAATGTAGTATTTTAATGTATTCATTAGTATGTAATGTAATTCATAGTATGTAATGTAGTATGTTAATTATTGTTTCAAAGATTGTGTATATCTCACTTAGCAATTTGACCAACCTTTAATTTCAACAAAAGGCCTAATTTACATGCATAGCTAGTCACATTACATGCAAACAATGTGCTTAGGACAAAATATTCAGAAACTTCTATCTTCATACTAAAATTTTATTTTGACCATGTATCTATTTGGTAATTTGGATTAAAAATTTGTAGTTAAAAGGTTTTACTTAGGGAGCAGCTATATCCTGATAGCCTCAAACTAGAACCACTGGTTTAAAGTCTAACAAAAGTCATCAAAACACAATTTTTATTTGTAAATAGAAGATGTCTGAAATTCTGGAAGTAACGATGTTTATAAAGTATGTTCAAATGGCTACATGTCTATGGTGGTAGCCTGTAGTTTGAGAGTACATACTTTTGAAGGTGACGTTGGGTCGCTGTTTTCTAGCAGCAATGACTGAACCACTTTAAGGTGTCCATACCTGGCAGCGATATGCAAGGCAGTCTCTCCATTCTAAAGCACATGATGACACAATCAGCAGAATTCTGTTGCGCTATGAGATAGGAGGCTATAGGGAAATAATGTTATAAAGGTAATGCTGACCTTGCAACTAGCATAAAGCTGCCACCCTAGCAATGTGTTAGCAAAATTCATATTTAGTAATAAAGATAAAGCAAATGACTCTATCAGAAAGCTACACCCGCAGCAGATGACTCTATCAGAAAGCTACACCCACAGCAGATGACTATATCAGAAAGCTACACCCACAGCAGATGGCTCAATCAGAAAACTACACCCGCAACAGATGGCTCTATCAGAAAGTCTCATTTAAAAAGTAACTCTAATAGAACACAACTCAAACAACTAACTACCATAAGAGTAGGGAAATATAGCATAGTTCTACAAAAGAAGTTCCCTAGTAGAGAGCTATAGAGAGCAACAGAGCAACATTGAGCTATAGCAATTGAAATCAATTCTAAAAAATACCTGCATTATCAGAAGGTGACCCTAACAGACAAGACCCTAGAATCTCCGAGGATAAAACTAACTGAGAATTACAAGCAGCAAAAGACGGCAGCCGAAAGTCTCTGTAATAAAAGGCTATAGAAAGGTCAAGGACAAACCTCTTTATAGTTATTGACGTCCGCTCCACACTTGATGAGCATATCGACACACTGCTCGGCTCCGGTGATCCTAGCAGCGATATGTAATGGCGTCTCTTTGGTCTGCAGTATAACAAACTTTCAACCTGAACTTAAGCCTGATGACAGACAAAAAATACTTTCAAACCAAATTTCTCTTGACAAACTCTAAAACTTCATAAAAAATATGGACAATGTACAAAAAGTAGTATGTTTTAAAAACTTTTTTTTTACTTTAGCTGTGTTTTAACAAAATTTCGGAGCATAGTTTATTTTTTGAGTTAGTTTTTCTCTAAGTCACAGAATTTAAATGGAATTGCATTTTTAAGGAATTTCAAGCTAATTTTAGTGAGAGTTTTGAAAATTGTGTTTGTTTACATTTTTAACTGCTTATTAATTATTCTTCTCAAGTTATTCTCAATATTTTTATCAGTTGAATGAGATCCTGTTTCTTTGGAAGCTGCATTCTGAAACAATAGCTTAGTACTTTTACACTCAAACACAAAAAAAACAGTATGGACTTCTGACTTTCCATCTCTCCTTCTCAAACAAAGCAAAGCCTCAGAGAGATGCCAACAACCATTGATCTATGTAAGCAAGTAAAAGGATATCAGGAGTACTCCAGTTTGTCAAAGTTACTTTCCATGCTACACTCAAACACAAAAAAAAACAGTATGGACTTTTGACTTCCCATCTCCCCTTCTCAAACAAAGCAAAGCCTCAGAGAGATGCCAACAACCATTGATCTATGTAAGCAAGTAAAAGGATATCAGGAGTACTCCAGTTTGTCAAAGTTACTTCCCATGCTACACTCAAACACAAAAAAACAGTATGGACTTTTGACTTCCCATCTCCCCTTCTCAAACAAAGCAAAGCCTCAGAGAGATGCCAACAACCATTGATCTATGTAAGCAAGTAAAAGGATATCTGGAGTACTCCAGTTTGTCAAAGTTACTCTCCATGCTACTGCCTGGCGCCGCCAGCAGACTACCGATATAGAGTAGTGTCTCACAGAATATAGACTGGTTCAAATAACTCAACACCAGCTTGTAAGTGTACTTATTTATAGCAAAAGACAGACCAACTATAGATTACTTTGACTGGAAGCGCTAGAGCTATGCAAGTGAACCTCACTAAGTCATTCACTTATTTGATCTTTTCAAAATTCTTTTTACAGGTTTTTTCTCCCCCACTGCCTTTTTAACACATAAGCTACCATTATTGTTCTTT
This sequence comes from Watersipora subatra, assembly GCF_963576615.1. Classification (NCBI taxonomy): domain Eukaryota; kingdom Metazoa; phylum Bryozoa; class Gymnolaemata; order Cheilostomatida; family Watersiporidae; genus Watersipora; species Watersipora subatra. Next base: position 30,527,362 of record NC_088708.1, on the reverse strand, counting down.
TCATCACTACTATTATTATTGTTGCAATAATAAAGATAGTCATACTGATTATAAGAAAGAAGGATAATGCATTCCTATTGACAAAATTGTTTCAGGGGATGTGCTAACCCTACTGAGAAGGTAAAAGCAATTTTAAGACCTGCCTAAAGAGTTGTGAGGATTTTCAAGTCTGACAGAAACGGTAGTCAGAAAACGTTATCAAAACCTTCAGAACCACAAAAAGATGGGTACTTTTTCTGGTAATGTTAAGAATTAAACTACCATCTGTGACAATCCAGAAGTAAGCTTTATTTAAATGTGCAGACATTGAGAGAAGTTTAGAGAGAAAAAAGTTATAAAAGAAGTTCTGGTGTCCCAAGAACCTTAGAAAGATTTTAGTTTCACTTTCACTTCCAGCTTTACGAAAAGATAGGAATTACAACAATTATAATAAACATAATAAAACTAATAAAGTTTATTATTATCAGTATTGTTATTATAACAATAATAATAATTATTATTATTATCATCAATGCTATGAATGTCAGCAGTTGAACCTATTCAATAGAATTAAATCTAAAAGTAATTTTATCCTTTAAACTTTTGCAATGTAAGCACATTGCCTCAAAAGTCTGTTTTATAGCGCCAAAGGACTGTTGAGCTTCCACTTTTGCTTGCTGTTATTGTTTTTTGGAAGTGTTATTATTAGTGTTATTACTAGTTTTAGTGTTTTGTAACTTTTATTAAGGAAAGAATGAGGATTTTGATGTAGTATGGGTCTGCGTCTGAAATAACTACAAACAAATAATTCATTAGTTTACATCGCCAAAAAAAAGAGTAACTATATACCTTTCCTCCTTTTAGTTCTACCTGAGCTCCATAACCGAGTAAGGTTTGTATTACGAGGGGCTGACATGCCTCCACAGCAATATGGAGAGCGGTATACTGGTCCTAAAAATAGTACCATGCACTGATAAGCGGTCAGCATGCAGATCATGAAATATGTAATATTGATTTTACAGCCGGCGCGCTATGCCGTTAAATGCTTTTTGAACAAACCAAATCGATAGCAATTCAGAGAATTTCAAATATTTTGACTGGAAAATCTAAGCGTTGACTCGGTGATGCATTTAATTACGTTAATGGGGAGTGTCGAGGTGCGCTTAAGAAGGTGTCAGGTACGCAACGTCAACTCGTTCACACCGACTGCCTTAACGGATACTTTCACTTCACCAATCAATAATTGTTCACCAAGCATTCGTCTGTCCCTTGTCTACCCCTATTTATGTATGGAAGTGAAAGCCAGACAAACTGGCGGAGGTGGATAAGTGGTCATGTCTTTGTTCTTCTCAACTGCTGAGAGAGTTCAGAATAGTAAAGGTTCAATGAGATTGAATTTATAGCAATCATGTCAGTATTACAAACAAGACAATGAGATGCGTATACACTTTGATTTTTCTGCTGTCGTCTGCTGCTCATCAACCATATCCCCTACTCCAGCTCTTCACCTTTTGCTTAAAAATCAGTGTTATGTAATTCGACAAACTTTACAAAAAGAGATCTGAACTTATTGCATGGGTGCATTAAATACACTCCGCAAGAGTAAAGTTCACACCTTGAACACATACACTTATTTCCACCAATATAATATGAAAACTAGAAGAGCGAGGTGTGTAAAATTACATTATGTTGTATATAAACACAGATTATAGATCTTTAACAATAAAACATAGTTGAACCAGAAAGAATGACATGTTATTAAAAATACGAAACAAGGTATAGAGTGACTAAAATTCAATTGCCCTACAACATTGTTTCGTATGGTTTGCAACAAAAATTAGCTTTAAAAAAGACAGATTTAAAATCTAAGCAAACTATACTCGCCAGGCTTTAAAACCATACTAAATTTACTCAGTTGTATAGATCAGCTGGTAGCTACCAAAAAAGCTTAACAGCTTTAGCTTTTAGCACCTGATGAGTGTAGTTTGCTTAAATTTTAAAGCTGTGCTTTTAAATCTTATTGTAAACAAAATACAAAAGATGTATACAAAATAATGTTGTAGCGCAATTAAAATTTTAGCCCCTCTATAACTTGTTTTATTCTAGCTTTTTTCCTCAGTTGATCTTGTTTGAACTAAAATATATATGCTTACAATGCATGCGACCAGTAAATTCAAGCAATTAAGACAAAACATTTTAATGGGAAGATAAATATGAATTGCCACAATATCCGTTGTCACAGCCTGACTGGCTGAAATCCAGGCTAAGGTTGGACTAGCCTCCAAGAGTGCTCAGCTATAGATGTTGTTTGGTTGGAGCTTTTAGCAATCTGTATACACTTTTTAAAGTAAGTATCATGATTATTTCAAATATGAATCAAATGCATTTGCCAAAGAGCTTTTTTATATACTTAATCAAACTTGGTTGGCAGACATCCAAAACTTATTCAGAAAATGTATGTAAGCCTAATCTATATACATGTATATATAGATCTCAATGTTTGATTTTTTGTTAAACCCTATGTCCAGTTATAACCATTTAAGTCGATCAATGAAAATCTACACAACACTGGAGTTGATCTCGGAACTTTCTACAGGTGGTGAAGTTAACCACTAAGCTAAATGGGGTACAATGGATTCAATGGGAAAATAGTCATTACATTGGTTAAGATACTCACACTTGGAGCGCTTGCTTCAGAATAGTAACTAGCACTGTTGACCTTTACGTGTAACTACTGTTAAGCTGGCCCAAAATGTGGGTATTCATTTAGAAAAGGTTATAGTAAATATCTAGCTCTCCTGGTAAGCTACTCTATTTCATTAGGTAATTTTTTCAGTGATAGAGCGTTTAGGCACCTTTGTTTTGGCGTCGACAGCGGCTCCTTTAGCTAGCAAGCTTTTGACAACTGATACATGCCCGTGCTGCGCTGCCATGTGCAAGCATATCGCTCCATTCTTGTTTGGCATCATCAACGGCACACCTTTACGCAACAGAGCAATTGCTGTCTCAGCGTGTCCTGCAAAAGTACCAGCAGGATATTTAATATTTGGCGATGATGATGTCAAAATTGAATGCCACCAACTTCTCAGACACAATACCCAGTTTATGGAAATGCTTACACTGCTAAAATAGTAAACAACCCGATTCTTACAGTCTTTAGCCAATCAAATACTGAAACTAATGCTGACTTTAGCATTTGTAAAGATATAAAATGCTGCATGACAACTTATGACACCAGATGCTAAGCTTTGAATAGTAAACTCTTATTGCAAGCGAGAATCAGTATTTTTTGGATGAAACAAACATGCTTAGCTAAAATTCTCCAAGATGAAGTAAAAAACCTTAGAGATAATAAAATGGTAGTCGCAGCAAAATACGTAAAAAGTTTGACAAAAATCATACAAAGAGTTGATTTGTAATACTCTAGTGTTTGCTGACAGACCTGAACTAGAGGCAGCGTGTATAAGAGTGCTGCCATCTTTAGACCGAGTTAGCGGGTCAGCTTTGATTTTGTCAACAAGCAGGTCAACAATTGTTGTATGACCTCTTTCTGCTGCCGCATGTAGGACACTTCGCTGTTGCTAAAAAAACAAAACAACAAATCATTTTGAGAAAGAGGGTTGATAGTCTGCGCTTATTGACTATTGATTACATTAATATGGCGCGTGACAAGTCTTTTAAATGATGTAAAAAAATCTTAAACAAATTTCTAATTGGAAATTAAAAGATATCTCTTAAAGCAAGCAGCCAATCGCAAGGCATAGCTAGTTTCCTTTAGACAAAACTTCGTTTATCAATACACAAAAAGGCTTTTTGCTACAGGTGATTGCATTTTCTGTAAAGCACCCATGTACCTTGTCACATATGTTGGGGTCGGCCTTGACACTGAAGTACAGGTACCTAATCATATTCTCATCTCCTTCTTCAGCGCTGATGTGTAGTGGTGTGAAGCCTTTGTGCTGCCAAAGACAAACAGCATCAATATACTTTATGTAGACTAGGAAATACAAGAGACACATGGTCGAGGGTTCTTTATGTTCAAATACATGTATGTACTGGTTATAATTAGGTGATGTCCTATGACCTTGGGATAACTGTCCTTTATATTGACACTTGGTTTAACCAAGCACTATGCTTTAGTTTTGTGATAGATTTTCCTATCAACTTTATGCCCTACTTGTTGTTTCCTTATTCAGCAGTTCAAATACACCTGAACATATTGCTAGACTGACTGCAATACTCAAGGCTTTTATAACAATTAAATACCCAAGTTCTACACTTTATGCTAAAGTCTGTACTATAATTTACCCGTGAGGAGTTACTGAGGCTTTTTGACTTTTTTTCCAAATTTGTCCGAGTATCAATATAGTTTGTGAACTCTTAATAACTTGTATTCAGTTTTAAACCACAGAAAATGTTTTACTGCATAAATCTTGACGTGAGCTAAAATTATTTGCAATATTTTGTCACAAGCCTTCTGCGCTTAGCTAGAACACTTATTGTAGTAAACTTTCTAACAGAAGCTCACGACCACATATGATAATGTCTATAATAAAATTGACCAATAGCAGTTCATGATTTCATATGGTCAAACGTCGATAGTCACGTATTATCTGTAGCATAATCTTGTGGCCGTTTGTTTGCTTATTTAAAATAGATGTTTTTATGCTAAGGCGTGACATCAAAATCTATTTACTTATTCCATTCATTGGAAAGAAGCTTTTATAATACATATTAGAGTGTGTTTCCGATGTAAACAATAATTATGTTATTATGTTGACAATGCCAGAGCCTATTTGATAAATGCACAGGAAATGGCATAAAAATGGTTCATGAAAAGCAAGCAAAAAGTAGCTTACTGCTGACTGCTGACACGAACAGCTAAATATTTTACAAATTGACTAAAGATTTTGAGAGTTGCGAATTCATTTTCTAAATAAACAGTTAAAACTATTTAAGGTTTTAAACTGCTTCAGAATTCATCATCAACAAATATTGTGCCTTCTGAGTTTTGACAAAAACCTTTTTAAATTGTCACTCAAGGATTGTTTACGATTTATAAACATTAGACTGTGGTCCTTATGTTCTCTGCTGTCAATACTTTCTGTGTTGTATTTCTAATGTAAAATAAACTATATAATTCTGCTCACAAGCTATTAAATTATACATTCATACATTATACACGTAATATTTAGGGTTTTGACAGAATAAATTGCTCTAAAGAAAGACACACCGACCAGCTAAATGGCAGTTATAACATACATTCTGGGCATTGACAGAGGCTCCCCGCTCACATGCTAGCTTGGCTAGCTCTGAGTCTTTCTTTTGAGCGGCTAAATGAAGAATGGTGTCACCTGTAGTCTGTAACAAATGAGAATTTACCTTTCAAGTAAGTCTCATGCTTAATGAAAAGGAAGTGAACCTTGTAATCAGAAGAAGCAAACAGCACAAACTTCCTGCCACTAATGAGTTCACATCGAGCAGTGAATATAAGTTTACTTCCTGATTAACTGGTTGCTTAGCAACACACATTCTAAATAACCACTGATCCAGAAACAGCTCAGAAAACTCTGAGGCCTTGATCTTCAGCACATATAATGACTACAAAAATTGAAACCATATTATATTATAGATTATATTAAATAGTGAAGAATATATTTACTCATTTATTGTGGGTAAAACCACAAGCATTCAAATAATACTCTAACACAAGGAAATGAACATTTGAATGTGCTGTAATAAACACAGAGAGCTTAAATCAGTGGTTTAAGTTTCTGAATTGCTATTGAAGCCAGTGGGTTTCGCTAGTAGCTTTGAACAGCTCATTCTTCAATAGTGAAAGGGCTCAGAAACAGTGAAAGTTTACAAACACTCAACAAGCTGATGTGGCTAATGACAAAGAAAGAGTAGTACATTCACGGGTTATGTTCTAGAAAACTACCTAAATGTGTATTCGCTGTCTTACCGGCAGTTTAGCCGTGACTTGATTTTCTGCAGCCTCTAGTAAGAGTTCTTTACACGTGCCCAGGCTGCCTGCCTCAGCGGCGTAAAACAGCGCTATTACTCCATCCTAGAAAAAAAGACATACAAAATAATTTGGTATGACATTTTAACTCGACATTTTTTCAAACTTTACTTGAAATATATAAATTTTAAAAAAGCTGACCCATTTTGTGTGGTATGACTGAGAAGAAAGTGCTACCGCAAAACACGATTGTTCGAGTCGAATACTCAAATAATATTTGAATTTAACAATGAATGAAAGTTTTTTCTAGAACAGCCGGTCATCCAATGAGCGAGTTGAGCATTAATATTTAAATACGAACATTAATAACCAGATAAAAATTTTAGTATCCAGATAAAACATTAATATCCAGATAAGAATTCAGCTTTCTTTTAATCCCTTAAACTGACATAGCTTTAAAACCTGTTTGAAAAGCTAACAAGCAGATACAAATAAGAAAAGAGTCTAATTTGTGTGAATACTAAGGCTAACAAGAAATACAGTAACTCGAGCTACTCGCGCACAATTTAGTATTTGTAAATACTGTAGATCGAAAATCTGGCCTAGAGCAGCTATTCGAACAATCATGTGCCAGAAACTTATCTTTAATATCCAGATAACGAGTTTCTCTCTTTTATTGATTATCTGCATGTGTTAGGTGAAGATTTTAAGCTTTGCTAATGATTAATTAGCCCTAAATCTCTCACCTGGTCGGACTTGTAGCGGGCCTCGACTGGAGATCCCTTGAGGATCTGCTGGACGATGCCGAGGGCAGCAAGTCCTCTAGAGCAGGCTATATGAAGAGGCAGTTGCTTTCTAAGCTAACAACAATAAGATAATAATAAATAGAACACTTTTAATTCAATCTTACTAAAATTATAATTTATGTACACAAACAAGGCTTGGATGGTGGTAAGAGCATCCAGTGCTAGAGAAGATAACAGATAAATTTGGTGTTGTGTTGCTCCTGCTCTTCAGCAATGCTATTAGCGAACAACTAATATAATCTAATAAGATATAATATTGTAAAATATCATTTAATATAATTTAATTTTAATACAATAAATTTTAACATAATATCTAGAAGTTGATAACAATTACACCAATATATACTCTAAATCAGAAATTATATGGAAGTTGTTATTTGTCTCCCCGCTGTCTTTTTATTTATCCATTTTGTTTTCTGGCTGTCATTATTATTGACTGAGCAGTTTTTTATCAGGTATTTTTCAGTTTTAGGTTTAGCCAGAGACCTAATCTTGCACAATAAAAAATTCTAATCATTGACCAATGCTTTCAACACATATCAGAATCCAAAAACATAAAATATGGCTCACAAATACAATTATAAAAATACTAACTTTTTTGTCAAACAGTAATCATTGTAAAAATAATATTTTTTATGAAGTGCTAAAATGAAGTAAAAAGAGAGAAAGGATATACTTTGTTCAATTTCTTTGCAGCAAATTAGTGTGATAGATCTTGTGTCTTTAGGCTACATGATTAAGTAAAAAGTAATTATTTCATTAAAATGTCAATGGTTATATCATGGTACTGTGGAGATGCGCTGTCATAGCTAGGTCATACATAAGATAACTAAAAGATTGAAAAAGCAATTGATAAAATTAAATTTAATTCGCTGATGCCAAATTCTTAGCTAATAAAATAGCCTTTATGGGACTTCAGTCAGCAATAGAAATACTCTGTAGAGATCAATACAGTAGAGTACTTGCACTGTAGCCGATAGATAGCACCTGACATATCTAGCTGTTCTCATAAACCTATTGAGTTGACTAAGAAAAGACCCAAGGGGCATGCAAACAGAAAAGTCATCACTTATTCAAAAGACTGGCTATATTAAGCAGTAGTAAAACATATTGAGTCTCATTGTCTATCTCTGAATGTTTGTATTTAGATGCATTATGTAAATATGATGGCAACAGTATTTTAAAGAATGAAGCTGCCTTAATTAAATAAACGGTTGGGAGATAACTTTAGATATGTCTAGAATACTTTATGTGAGTGAGCGATCTGTCGAAGTATGATGTCTGCTCAGCTTACTACATGCAGAGGCAGTGCATGGTTTTATCAAGAGCAACGTTGCACAAACAATGGCTCTGTAATCTTGGCTGAATGTGTCTGATTTCAGTGGCAAGGGAACCCCGAGGACTGGAGACATGTCCAGTTGCAGAGAGCAATTTAAGGTTCGATGTCTTTCCTGTTATGTCCAGAGGTTTTTCGGTGGGCATTGAATCCAGAACTGTCATTTGTGGGTCACGGTTCAAGACCACTAATCCACCTGACCAATTGTTTAATAAGACGCTAGTAGCTGACTGCATAAATCTAGCTCTCCATAGATAAAGATGCAATTACTTTGAAACTCGAGAAAATTACCTATAACAGAGAGTTCCTAGATGATGTTTCTTGGGAATGAAAATAGACATTTATATAAAAAGATTTATGATCTATTTTTGGCACAAAAACCATTTGTGCCAAAAAAAACTAGGGCATAGAACATGCAAACTTATTTATGTCAACATCTACGATATGTACTTACACGTACTTTAATTATAAGAAAGCTCTGACCTTTGATATGACCTCTGACCTATGATATGATAGCAAGTAAAGAAGGTCTATTAGTTTAATGTGTACTTCAGAAAATGCTTTGTTTTACTTATTTATCAAGTTTATCATAATTACTTTTTCTTATTGTTGTTATTATTACTTTAATAGCTCATGCCATTACTGATGACTTCAAAATACATAAAAATGCTTATGTTGCTGTTGGATAAAAAGACGCGCGGAACAAATAGCTTTGATGCTTTACTATAGCTGCTTCTAAAGCATTATAAAAGCATTATAAAAGCATTATAAAGCATTATAAAAGCATTATAAAAGCATTATAAAGCATTATAAAAGCATTATAAAGCATTATAAAAGCATTATAAAAGCATTATAAAGCATTATAAAAGCATTATAAAAGCATTATAAAGCATTATAAAAGCATTATAAAAGCATTATAAAAGCATTATAAAAGCATTATAAAGCATTATAAAAGCATTATAAAAGCATTATAAAGCATTATAAAAGCATTATAAAAGCATTATAAAGCATTATAAAAGCATTATAAAGCATTATAAAAGCATTATAAAAGCATTATAAAGCATTATAAAGCATTATAAAAGCATTATAAAAGCATTATAAAGCATTATAAAAGCATTATAAAAGCATTATAAAGCATTATAAAAGCATTATAAAGCATTATAAAAGCATTATAAAAGCATTATAAAGCATTATAAAAAGTATTCATAGCAAACACATACTACAATTCAAATAAATGAAAGAGATGTTTATTCGTTTATATCTATCTTATCTATAATACATTATCTTTTGTTAAATTACGACAGAGTCCAATACTTGAAAATGACGTTTTTATATATATATTTTTTAATTTATACGTTACTATTTAATTTGTTGAGCATTCCATCCACAACATAAACCTAACTTATTATATTATCTTGATGGTGCTTTTCATATATGACTTGAAATAAACAAATAAAAAGTATATAGTTTGATCATATCTTTACAGATCGTTATCTTTAGCCAGTAAAAATGAAATGTTCAGAATATAGACTACATATTCATTCAAAAATAATTTCACAGATGTTTGGTTTGCATATTTGAAATCAGGACAAAATGAGAATTAATTTACTATATAGTTTATGGCTATTGGCTAAATCTACAAGGAGTAACAATGTTGTAAATGAAGATTTTGGTTTTCTAACAAAGGAGTCTAGTTGATTTCACACAGCACTGTATGCACGGTTTCTATATTCTAATTAAGGCATCAAAATGCATTTCTGTAATTCAGACAAACTGTTCGATAGGGAGGCAGCCTCATAGTGTACCTGACCATAAAACAATGAAGCAGGATGCCAGGCTAACTGAAGACATTACAGCCGTAGATGCGCAGTTGCCAGGTAACAGCGCTAAAGTAAACAAGCAGACGTGACTCGCTTCTATAAATTAGCATAAATCCCGGAGCACTTGGCTGTTACATCCTGCATTTTACAATAATACATTATATTGGCAAAAGAGATGCATAAATCACACCAAGCTAAGTGCACTTAACTGATTTTTAGACTTACGTTTTGTTGTTTTATAAAAATACGTAGACAAGCTAGGCTTGCCTTGCGTACAATGACAGTTTTATACCAGCGGTTTATTTTAAATAGCATATCCTATGAAACAGTGTCTTATATGTTGACTCAAAGTTGAAGGTTGTGTATATGTTTCTATGGCAACAGTATCTACCCAGAGCTTACAACTGTGTTGCATAAAGCGTAATTTGCTTTAAAACTCAGGACAAAGATATTTAGCTATTTTTAACCGCATTGCCCTATCTTTCAAGATGCACAGCATTTTTCAAATAGATACAGATGAACTATTGACGATGTGCAATAGTAACATCTCTAAGCTTGTGTTCTAAATTATACACATAAGCTACACAAAAGCAAACCGGTATTGTACGTTAAGTGATACAAACAGGTTGTATCTAACTTTAAACTGTCTTCTTCAAAAAAATCATCTGATACAGATGGTGCTGCCTCTGACTTACCCCTCCGATCACATTCACGTCTGTCTTTTTACTGATGAGACTTCTGACAATATCATCTTTGGCATACTGAGCGGCATAATGCATAACTGTCTTGCCATCCTAAATGTGAGAAAAAACTAATTGAATAAAATAACGAAAATGATAAAAATATTTTAGAATTCTCTGTTACTAACCTGCTGAGGTGCCTGTGGAACATGAACAGTTGTCAACTGAGGTTAGTCATGATCGACCAGCCCATAAACTAGGAGTTATCTTCTATATGTCACTTTTAGCGATAAGCTATTGGCATGGCAACTACTCCAAAGCTTGTAATCCTCTTGACAGTATTTTAGCATCCACTGAAGGCTTCTATTATTGGATTATCATAGCCCGAGGTATCAGATATTATCATAGCCTAATGTATCAGATATTGTCATAGCCTAAGATATCAGATATTATCATAGCCTTAGGTATCAGATATTGTCATAGCTTAAGATATCAGATATTATCATAGCCTAAGGTCCCAGATATTATCAGAGCCTAAGGTATCAGATATTATCACAGCCTAAGGTATCAGATACTAGAAACATTTTCTAATTAAATTTTTTGAGGATGCCGCGTACAGAAATAACCATACCGGTTGTTGACTATGTCTCTACAACTTGATGCTTCTTTATCATTACTTACAGGAAGTATGGCAAAACTTTCCATTGTTTTTTTTTACAGGTACCTCTTATACATACACCCTGTGCATTCCCAATACACGTACCTCTTATACATACACCCTGTGCATTCCCAATACACGTACACCATATGCATACTCAAAAGCTTGTAGCCCGCAGCCCGCAGCCCGCAGCCCGCAGCCCGCAGCCCGCAGCCCGCAGCCCGCAGCCCGCAGCCCGCAGCCCGCAGCTCGCAGCCCGCAGCCCGCAGCCCTCAGCCCTCAGCCCTCAGCTTGAAGCTCAGAAGCACGCAATATGACGTTACACGTGTAATTCCTATATGCTATGACCGAAAGTTATATAATTGGCTAAAAGACATTTATAAGTCTGATGTACTGTAAATACAGAGATGATGAGTCTGAAACCTTTTTTAAATGTAAATCTTTGTTGAGCAACTTCACAGCCAGTATAGGCAAATTTTAATTACTGCTTTTTGGTTTTTCTCTAAATTGTCAACACTCTTGTTAGACATGTGCATAGTAGCTTTTTAGCTTGAGTTTCCAAATGTTTTCATTCAGCCTGTATGTAAATTTTGAAATGAATGCTATGAATTGTGCTTCGATCATGTCAAAAGAACTGAACACTCCCTCTGACACTGAGCAGTTTTACTGCTAAAAAATTCACAACAACAATGAACAATACATGGCTAGAATTCTAACGCGAGAGAACGAATGCTGATGACTATGTGTCCTTGAATGAAATCAAAAAGGTCAAATAATATGAGTAAATAACAACTCCACATATTCTGATTTTGATACCTGATCAGAATTGAATGTACTGGATATTGGCTGATGACTATAGAATATGCAAGTAACTGTGATTGCTGTCCTTAGTATCCTTAAACTACCAAAGAATAAGATTCTTTGGTAGTTCAAGGATACATTTTATGTATTCAAGTGTTTATTTGTGACTGTACTAAATAGTTTCATTATTACAATCGACTTTTTTTTAACAAGCTGTATGGATTTTGCTGTTTCCATACCAACTCGATCATGATGAAATGGTAAAAAACTTTTTTTTTGGGTTTAGTTTTTATTTCAATGGAAGCTGCCCTTTCATGTGTGTTATTAGAAGAGGAAACAGATATTTCATATCCGTATAACACTAGCTCATGGAAATGAAGAGATTGATTAGAAATTGATCTTATGCAAGGGAACCACTTACAACAGAAAGTTCCATGTGACAGCATTCTATTAATTTTCTATGGCCACATGATCATCGTGTCACCCATACAACTTGGTCTTTGTTAAGATTTAGCGTCTCCTATTTCCTGTTAAGTGGTTTGTTGCTAGGTGATTGTTTTCACAAACATACAAACATAAGCGTCTTTCGTTCAGTCTTTATACAAATTCATGAATGTGAGCCATAAAGCATCAAATGTAACAATTTACTATGAGAGGAAAACTCTCTACTCACCCTATCGGCTGAGGTAGGAGAAGCTCCTAGCTCCAAAAGTCGTTCTGCGATGACGATTTTGTTTTCTTTACAAGAGAGCATAAGTGGAGTAACTCCATCTACCTGTGATGACAAAAAGAATATTGAAATATTGTGCTGTCAAATTTAACCATTGGTAAAAAGCAAAATACATGAATGCGTTAATTTGTTTAAAAACAACCAAAAACTGTTTGAAATGTTCCTTTAAAATGATACATATATCTAAATTATAACTACTTGGTTATCGTGGCAGTATAAAACTGCCAGAAATCAGATTGGCAGAGCTGTTATTACATCCAATTATGTACTACAGCTACCTCCCACATGGGAGGTTGTCCATTTCCACCAGGGCTTTGCTAGAGTTTGCGTAGGAGTCTATCAGACTGGGCATTATAGAACAAATGCATTCTGCCTGTGTAGTTGTGAGTAAAAAGATGTGAAATTATGAATTATTAAGGACAAAGCATCTGTTAACAAAAAGTGGGTAGCTAGAATCATAAAACCTTTACGAAAACAGTATGTTTATAATAAAAGTAATAAATTATGCATTACTATCTCACCAGCTTCTAAAAACTTGACGAGATGACCATCAGTTGTAGAAAACATTATGCTTACAAAGAGCGATACTTGGGTTGTTTTTTACTAAATATCTCTTGCTTTTGTACTATAATTTCAACTAGCTAGTGGCAAACACATTAAAATAAATACAGTATCAACATGAGAATAGTTTGAAATCACCATCAACCAGGTTATAAACTTAATCAGGTTAGCTGGATATCAATGTAGAAATTATTTAAAATTGTGTCTAAACTTACAGAGTTGCTAAAAACTCAAGTATACTTAGTCTGCAAATATTGAGGTACAAATATTTAGACTGCAACAAAAACAACCAATAGTTTGACAACTTGTTTGGCACCTTGACTAGGTATCAAACACCGTATGACTCACATGTAAAGTTTGACACTTTGAGCAGGTGTCAATCTTGTAATTCTGACACAGAAACAAAATGAAGAGACTATCACCTACCAGAGAATAATTGACCTCAGAGCAGCCTTTCTCAAGTGTACGCAAAATGCTGTCTGTCTGACCCCATTCGCTCTTCATACACAGTCTCAAGATAGTGGCAGCAGGTACATCACCAAACTCCACAGATTCTGATGATCCTTTCGGTGCTGCCATTTTGGCTGAGCTGCCTCGAGCAAATGCAAAATATTTAATGAAAATGGTATAATTTATCTATGGTGCTAGTACAATAGAGCAGAGGCAGTAGCGATATTAAACTATTGTACTTGCTCTAGTCAGATAGTATTGATCACCAACCATCTACACGCAATGTTTTAGTGCCTTTCAAAGGTGGGATTAAGTGACACATCATGCATAACTCTAATATGCCTGTCACTAGTTCATAACATTTCAGGCCCGCTGAGACAGGCCAAGAGTCAAAAAACAATGAATTATAACAAAGACAGAAATATTTTAAAGGAATTAGAACTCCCAGATACGCGAAGGCAGCAATTATGTTTATGGCTGTTCATGATGTGTTTATTAATAGAAAGACGTGAAGCACTGAGTAGAAATGTGAGTTCATTGGAAGGTCAAGATTTTCATGTTTGCTAACAGCATGCAAAACTTTGATATGATCTCTGTCTAAAGCTTGTAGTGTAATAGTGGTAAAATGAAACCATTAGCGTTGAAAACTTGTTACTCAATGACCTACCAGCGGCAGCTCATTGAGTAACATTGTTAGCGTTAATTGTCGCCTAACAATTGACAGGATGGGCAAGTGTGGTTCATAGATCCTAAATGAGCCACGAAAAGTCATCAACAATAAGGAGTTGGAATTGAATGATGCCATAAACTTCGTTATATTTTGTCAAAGTTTGGTTGTTCTTGGAGCAATTGCTGAATTATGAAATGCAAGGTTCTATCATGATACTATGACTCATTTATATGGTGGTGAAATTGTCACACATATAATAATGGTAATTACGCTTGTAAGATTTAAACTTTAGTCATCCGTTTCAATTGCACTTAGAGTCTTTAAAGATTTCTAATTAATTACGCAAAACTTAAAAAAAACCAATTAAAAGAAAACTATTTGTTTGTTTTATCATAAATTGTAGCTGAGATTTTATAAAAGGTGAAATAGTGTGTTTGCTAGACTTTAAATTTATTATCTCAGATGAGCATTAACTATCATGCCATTCCATATCAGCGTTGGTCGTTTGCTTAAAGCATGTTTTCCTAAGTTGTTTGTTTTAATTTAGCTAAACAATGAGGGGACAACTCTAAAACTTACAAATGTGCTAATTTATATTTACTAAATCTATTGATTGGCTACTACTATGTTTGTTATGGATTTTATTGAAAATTCTAGAAGCCAACAGTTAACATACAAAATGTCATTACTTTCTATCATCAAATGTTCTACATATGACCTGAGCTCCTCAAAAAATTAAAAATAGTTCTTTATTTTTAACTTACACTTGAGCCAATTTTACAAACAAAATTTGCGGGCTAGATTTATGTGAAAAAGAAAATAATTTAATCACGCTTTGCACTAATGCAGTAAATCATAAAAATGCTCTGAAGATGGAGAGTCGAACACTAAGAACTAGAAAAACGATTATGCTAATTTGTTCTTTATATAAAAGAATTGTGTGATTAAAATGCTATATTAGAAACATGTTCAGCTCACTCTTGTACTGTCTAGTTAGTCAAAATATGTGTGTTTTGAGTTAGCAAGTAAAAACTTTTATTAGCAACACATCATTTTATTATTTATGATTCTTGTATGGCATAATTTGGAAAATCTGTCCAAATTACAATGTACAAAGTCACTAAAGCTTGCTCTCACAGCTCTTATTAGTCCGTTTAGTAATACGTATATTAGCTTATTCAAATTAGCCATTGGCTATGTCTTAGGCTAGTGGGACGTGGTATGCAACTCCATTACCTGACACTGTTTATAAGCTGTATTTTAATACTTGTGCAATGCCGGACATTCGGCTAGTTTTGCTACAAACGCTATATCTTGCTATAACAGTATTTATAGCGAGATGACTACTATCATAACCTTGATGAGAGCAATCAATCTTAAAGCATGTGCAATTTCTCTCAATGAAAAGTGTCGATGGGTTATGAAAGCAGTGTAGCAATTTGTATTGAAAATCTACACCCCTGCTGCAGGCAGGTGATATACATGTAAGATGAAAAGATTCTAAGCAACCCTGGGCTCTCTGCTAGTATCCCGCTGCAATGCTGGGCTCTCTGCTAGTATCCCGCTGCAATGCTGGGCTCTCTGCTAGTATCCCGCTATAATTGCTATCATATTAAACTAACAAATCATTTAGTTCTTGTAGTAGAAATAGCGATATTCATGTGATTTTGTAAAAATTATCAGAATGTCATCATGAATATCTATTTCTGGCTTTCATTAGGTGCACTTGATACGTGTAACATGAAACCATAGACTTTCATGAGGTGCACTTGATACGTGTAACATGAAACCATAGACTTTCATGAGGTGCACTTGATACGTGTCACATTAAACCATAGACTTTCATGAGGTGCACTTGATACGTGTAACATGAAACCATAGACTTTCATGAGGTGCACTTGATATGTGTCACATTAAACCATAGACTTTCATGAGGTGCACTTGATACGTGTCACATTAAACCATAGACTTTCATGAGGTGCACTTGATACGTGTCACATGAAACCATAGACTTTCATGAGATGCACTTGATACGTGTCACATGAAACCATAGACTTTCATGAGGTGCACTTGATACGTGTCACATGAAACCATAGACTTTCATGAGGTGCACTTGATACGTGTCACATGAAACCATAGACTTATGATCAGAACCATTCATGCTTTTTACATCTTTAAAACTTAAACTGAGACATTAATTAATAATGCTTTAAACAGATTGAATACATAAATAAATGATTATTTTAATTCATAAAACATAAGATAAATAGAAATGGATACAAATATGTAAGATAAAAACAACATATAAGATGAAAGGAATATTATAATTTAATCAAGTGTCGGTATCAGAAGAGTCATCTGAACTTGACTCTGTGGATACTGCCCGCCGGCGCACTGCAGATCTTATCTTTGTTGCAGGGCGTTTTGGTGAATCTTGTTTGGGCATTTTTACTGGATAAGATGCCCCTTTAGCGCTTTGCTGTAATGGTCTGGTTGTTTCTTGGGAGGTTTGCTGTAACGTTCGGGTTGTTTCTTGAGCGGCTTGCTGTACCGTCCCAGAAGTTTGTGTTAGGCTGGATGATTCAGATGTCCTGACTGGTTCGCTCCTACAATATCAGCTTTGATTAACCTTCTTTCTGGTGAGCTAGTGAATGGGTCCTTTTAGAAAGACTTCGTGTGAGTTGCATCTACTGTATATTTTGACCAACACATTTGACGGAGCAGTAAATATTGTGATCCAAGAAAACTAGTGTGACTACCGATAACCTTCTGTTAGTGTGATGAGCCGTTTGCCATCATAAAGTTATAACAACTTTTTGGAACATCCCTTGAAAACAAAACTTGATATGTTTGACTTCATGTGCCTAACATCAGATTATTTTTTCAAGTATCATATAATTATAGCATAAACTCCTTGTTTAATCCAATTAAACGATGATATTTAGGGTCCAGCTAATATTAAAGGGTGGTGACTCAAATGCACCACTAAAACTAATGCAATTTATTCAGACTAAATTTTAAGAAAAAAAAATCTAATGTATTCTAACACCAAATTTAGATATCTATTTACCTATATTCTTTAAAACACTAAATAAAACTGTCAATTAGCTGACAAGAGGCTAACAAATGAGCCACAATAACATTGTTATTATATGTATTATTATAGTATTGCTATTATATGTAAACAGGATATTGCAAACAAAATTAGAGGAACCATTTAGAACTTTTCATTAATATCCAACTAAGACTATTAAACAGAATAATAGCTTATGGTGATTCAAATAGCCTGTGGGTCTGCTACCTTTGATCACCAATATAGCCCCATTTATCTCAAACACCTAAAGTTTGAGTACAAGGGCTGTAAAACCCCGCTGAAGGTATTGACTGTATTTAGACAGCCCAGAATATCTCAGGCAATTTAAGTTCCAGACTATGCCAACAAACACTGCAAGTTTGTTCTTTCAGTAGACTATTATGGGTCCACGTGTGAGGATGATCATAGCATGTTTGCAATCATTAAAATCCTCAGGTTACGTGTACAAACATTTAATTTTTTTTCAACTGTGTAAGGAAAAATGAACTTAGATGCTTTAAAAGGCTTCTCAATGCTGCCATTACCCGCAATTATAGTGCTGACAGACAAAATCATCACTAAAAATCTACAATAACGAAATGATTAATAAGTATTCCATGTCAGGTATGAAACGAGAAACAGTTGATATTAAACTTGTCTAAAAAGTCCTTCCAAACAAATTAAACGAAAGTGAATTTAATTACTTCAATTGAGAAATTGAGCAGTACATTATTGATTATTATTGTATACTATTTACAATACTTGTACAATTTTATTATATGAAATACATACAGTTATTACTTTCTGCTAAAATTGTTTAACAGTAGCTCAGCTTACAGTATGCCGACTGATAATATTTTTAATGCGGTATTAATACAATTTTAATACATTAATGCAATTTTAATATATTAATGCAATTTTAATGCAACATTGGCACCAACCAATGAGAAAATGAAATATTTTTTAGCATTAAAAACGTCCTGGCAAATTGAACAAGTAAATAACACGATATAAGCACAGAGTATGAAAACCAACAATTTATCTTATTAATAAGCTGAAACAAAATATCACATAACATCAGCTCTCGCTGTTTGTAGCTCTGAAGAAACATTAAGGCAATGGAAAACATGTTTGTAAGGTCAAGGACATAGCCTATACGCACTACTGAGCCAAGATGCATCTAAGTGAGAGGAACCTCTAAGAAGGCTAGCGTTGTGCCTGCAAAGGTAGACCAGTGCGAGGAGGAATTACAAAGGGTAACAACTTGACACCAAATCCTGGAGACATAAAAAGCTTTGCTCTAAACAGTGTGTATGCCCACATCTCATCTATTGGTCAGCTTGTTCACAGACTAACCCGTCCCCTCCTCAACTCGTATTCAGGTTACGTCTGGACAGTCATTAAATATGAAGAGAAAACTGAAATTTTAACATGAAAATGAAAGGTAAGAGACTCCATATCAAAAAAATGACCCAGAGTAGCCTAAAAACCCACGTGATCATAGCTAAAGCAATTTACAGTCACACCTCGACATACGAGCCTAATGCGTTCCAGGACTGAGCTTGTATGACAATTCTTTCGTATCTCAAATCAATTTTTTCTATATAACATAACTAAATATAGATTAATTCTTTCCCACTCTCTGAAAACAAACACATAAGAACAGGATTATACGATTGAGAAATGTGTTTTTAATTATTTTAATTTACCACCTACAATCACAAAATAATCTAATGACTATGATCCGTAATAGAATGTAACCTTATTATATATAAAATTGTAATGAGTTCTACCTTCGAGACAGACGATAGTGGCTAAAAGAGAATGAGATGTGAGAGAGCCTCGACGGCATCACATTGAGCAGGCTACACTTTTCTGATGCTACATAGGATAACATAAAAATTAAATTTTACTTTAATAAATTTAGCGTACTAAACACACACTGAATTTTCAAACTGATCCAATGAGAAAACTCAAGCGATACTGTTCTCGTTAATGGACTCTCACATACTCGGTCACTTAGCGACCACATCGAGAATTGTTTTGTATGCTCATATTTCAACTTTGCCTCGCATGTCTAGGTAAAAGTTTGTTTAAAATTTTCTTCATATCTGAAATTTATCGTATATTGAGACACTCTATTTTGAGGTATGACTGTCATTGCTAAACATAGCAGATTTGGCTTTGAACTTGTTGATCTGTGGACGAGCTGATCTGTGGACGAGCTGTCCTGTGAACAAGATGAACCGTGAATGAAAGAGCCAATTATCATATAAACATGTGGAGCTAGAGCACTCAACAACTCGACTACTTGCAGAGGTAAACACTTACGAATGGGGTCAGATCTCTGTAAGGAGACACAATCTATCTTGGAGTGTATGACTAGACTTCAGCAGTTCATAGCACGGAAAAACGCCATTTTTATAATAATAAAATATAATAGCATCATACAAAAACAACTAAATAATTGTATTATTGTAAAATTATAGGAAGTTAAAGTGTATAAATACAGATATATACTAAAAGTTGAATGATGTAAAACTTGTTTGCTGGATTAAATGCTCATATTGACTGCACATATACCATAAAATTATGGTATTTAACAGCTGATGCACCATAGAATAGTGATAAACAAGTCCTTTAAATGCTGTGGTAAATGTTATTTAACAACAAAACTAGGGTTTGTCTCCCATGCCATACTAGTTTAAGCTCCGCCTACTGTCTGGAAAGTGAGCTATTTAAAGGTGAGTGTAACTTAAAACTACAGAAAACAATGAGGTAAAAATAAAATATACAATATATATATAGATTATGATAACATAACTTACAGTGGTAAATTAATCTATTATATATGCTACATGCGTATTCTATAGAATCAATATATTTTATAGAGTACATCACATCTAGAACACATAACAAGCTGGTCTTTATAAGTATACCAACATCCTGATTAGCTAAGAAACCTTAAAAAAACTAAAACAGGATGAAAATCAATTTAAAGAATGTAAAAACTCGCAGCAGTTTTTTGAACAGACATGATCATGTTACCACGATGGCAAGTGCCAGAAACAATAGAACTATCCAAGCATCTGAACTGCGTCATAGATGTATACCAGTGCTTAGATCTACTAATCTTTAAAGGTTGACTTGCAACAAAATTCACATTACAGTTATTTGGTATCAAAAGGTTCACCATGATTTACTCTGTTGTGTTGTAGGTGCAAAATATGTGGAAATGTGATTACAAGCTCTTAAAAGCTCAAAAACGAAAAGCCGCCGTAGATTGGAATCTCTTTATTTCTTTGACGTTGTCATTACATTTGGTTATTGTCTTGTCACGTGATGTTCTCACATGAATTGAAAGGCCAATGAAAAGCTCAATATAAAACTTATCGTAGCACTAGTTTATGACAAACACTTCGAGTTTTACCGAAGACCCCGTATCAAATATAGGCGCTCGCTACTTTACAGTTTTGTTTCGGCTTGATCTAATCGTCAAGTCGTAATCTGATCATGTGACCCTATACTTCGCAAGTAATTTCAGCAGCACTTTTCAATTATCACAGGTGACCAACAGGCTCGTCTTGATTATCAGACAATGATATGTATTCCTTCGAGCTAAGGTTAAAAAATTAAACAAATTTTTACGGTAAGTTATAAGACATCAGTGCTAAAATGACAGCATTACAATGACGATAAAACAGACGCGTAAGAACAATAGACATGGTTCTATTGAATGCGTCAAGTATATTTGTGAAAATATTTTGACGAAGGAGGTTGCATGAAAATGTAAACAGAAACCATCTTGTAACAACTACGTCACATTTGAGCCGTTTTGAAAAGAGAATCCAAACTACGGCGGTCTCGTGTGGCTGCGATTAGCTGTTCGTTTTTTAAGCTTTTGAGAGCTTGTAACCACATTCCCACATATTTTGCACTTACAACACAACAGAGTAAGACATGGTGAATCTTTTGATACCAAATAACTGTAATGTGAATTTTGTTGCAAGTCAAATTTTAAGAGCATCAGCCTTAGGCTAATTGTATGAACTATTAGCTAAGGCACCCAGACTGAAAAGCAAGAGACATGGAACACGGTCTAAACAAAGAAGCATACTTACAAGTTTAAATCAACTTCATCAAATATTTGCCCAGTCGACGGCAGTTTTCCTATAAAACCAATAAACGAAGTAACCAGTCAGAGCAGTAGTTGACAACTCCTAAAGAAATGCTAGCTAAAACTGTAGAAGCAATATGAAAGTGAGAACTTTTCACCAAGCTTAGAAAAAAGACTTGTCAGCAATTGATCTGTCGAGAGTGAGGAAATCAGAGCAATGATATCGACAACTTGTTGATCCATGAGCTAGCAACACTTGGCTAGCATTACATACTGCCTGACAATTAACAGGATGAGCAAGTGTGATTCATAAAGCCCATGTGAGCCACAAATATGCCGTCACCAATAAGGAATTGGGATTGAATAATGGCTGAGACTTGGTTATATGTAAAAACTAAACATATGAAGTAACAAGCGATAAAAAGGAAATTTTACTGCCGATTCGCATTTCTATTGAAGACAGATATATAGCCTGGGTGTTGCAGTTGATGGTGGTGAATAGGCAAAGGTGCCCATAAATATATGGAGCTAGTGTAACTTGGACTGCAAAGACTAATTAACACAACTTATCTATATATAATTTATTGTTTCTGGATAACTTTTACATTTTATCTTGAATTATCATGGCAAGCCTTTCCACCTTTAATAGTTTCTGGGATTCTTTGCAATAATTTCACCTTCTTCCTCATGAGGGCTACAACACAACTTCCAAGGAACTGCTCTGAAGATATCTGCTTTTCCTTCTTTTCTTAGCCTACTATCACTAGTACTACTATTACTAGTAATACTATCACTAGTACTACTATCACTAGTACTATTATTACTAGTACTACTATTACTAGTACTACTATTACTAGTACTACTATCACTAGTACTACTATCACTAGTACTACTATCACTAGTACTACTATCACTAGTACTACTATTACTAGTAATACTATCACTAGTACTACTATTGCTAGTACTACTATCACTAGTACTACTATTACTAGTAATACTATCACTAGTACTACTATCACTAGTACTACTATTACTAGTACTACTATCACTAGTACTACTACACCCGTATTGTTATTCTTGAGATCATGATTAGTTTTGTTAAAACCAAAGCTATTTAAAAGAAGGCATGAAGTATTGTTTAATAGCGTACACATATACTGATTGCTATGGCGCCTTACAGTGCCTCGCCTTGCGCGTTCACAACTCGAGTTGATCAACTCGAGTTGCACAACTCGAGTTGTGAACGCGCAACACGACTTTTCAAAAGTTAGGTGCAATATAGTGGTATTACGGTAGAATAACCGTAGATCTGGTTATATTAACAATGGTATATCAATAGGCACCCGTTAGCTAATAGAAATTAAACTATTAGTCTGGTGGCCACAGGGCATTATCGTGTCAACAGGTGACAGAAGATGGGGTCTATGGTAACTTGACACTTTTAACATGTTTCTAATTTATTCATTACTAATTTAGTTTCTTACCGCTATTTTAGTTGATAAGCTAAGAGTAATTTGCCATTAATGGTGAGTAGTTATACAAAAATAAATTTTTTCTTACGCCGTGTGCAGTCAGTCGGACCAGCTAATCAGAGCCGTAGACCAACATTTACCTCATGTTGTAGTACGGGGGTATTAAATTACTCCGATATCAATTAGGTTTGTTGTCAGTTTCCTGTCTCATCGAGCGACCGCCGGTGTTTGGAGTAATGATCGAAAACTTTAATTTACTAATTATACCGATTTCCAAAGCTAGCTGTCATGGATTACATAATTCAATATAATCAACTACTACATTATATTAGATAAAAGGTTGTTCAACGCACTAACACGTTCAACACTGCATCTTTATGGCAAGTCTGATTCTACAAGTGAAGCCGACGCCAGATACAGGTTGTTCTCATCAAGGACATCTTATGAAAAAAACCTTCCACCAAGAGGGTTCTCTCCGTCGGCATTTAATGAGGGTCAATTACTAAGCAGCAATACAGCAGTGGAAAATTCAACCATTAATGGTGCCCCCAGATCCCACAAACCATGTCTGGAGTAAAGATGATGATGAGATTTCTGGGCAATGCTTTCCTGATGAGCAAAGAGCTATTCCTAGGCAGCTTGTCCAATGGACCAGTTGCTCATGCAAAAAAAAAGTTTGCAAGTCTATGCGGCTGTGTAGAGTGCAGTAATGAAATGACTGACGAGATTGAGGATGGTAATCAATTAGACGGTGATGATGAGCTTTAAGATTATAATTATGTAATAGTTTTATTGAATACTTTTGCAATATGCTTTCTAGAAACAATTAACAGTTTTTGATGTATCATGATAAACAGACTATGTACTTTGGTAAACATGCTATATAATAATCATACTAGTCTTCATAAGTCTTCATAGTCTTCATACTAGTCATCATAAGTACTAAGATACCCATACAAAGACATGATATTAATTAATCATCCAGAAAGTTGGTTGTCATCGAACATACTGCACCACACATTCCATCACACTGGTTACATTCAACATTTCAACCATACATGGTTTCAAAATACTGCATGGTGTTAACATGCTACCAGTACAATAAATCTAAAGCTAAGCCAGAAATTTCACATATTGATGTCAGTTAAATAAAAAAGAAATAATTTTAATAATAATAATTTCATTTAAAAGATTAAGTTTACATTAGATTTGTTAGTTAGTCTGCGTCACAACCAGTGTACCCAATGAGGTATACAGTATAGCCTGTCAATCAGTAGTTGTACAGGTATCAATGTAACGAGTATGAAGAGGGTTTCTGGCAGATCAGTGGCTAAGGTGATGGCGAAAAATGTTTGTCATATCAAGTCCCTGGCAGCCGACTACAATGTAAAGAATCGCATCCATTAGAGACAATGAGTTCAAAATACAAAATGATCATATAGACATATAAGAGCTGACATACATTTATGGTGCAATATTTATCGATCATAACCTACCCGAAAAACGATCTATCAAAGCATGTAGCAATAAATTTAAAACTTGAAAATAGGAAGAGCTACAATACTGATTTGAACGTGTACGCAATGTGCATAGCCCTACATAAAAGTAATAGATGTACCCCCTTTAGCTTTAACCACAACAATAATTAGTTAACTCATACATCGCATACTTCTGTAAGGTAATAATTGATATGTGAGTGCTATAACGATACAATATAATTGATTAAAATACAACAAAATATTTATTAATATATATAATATGACACAACAAAATGCAACATATCAGTCCTATAGCACAATTCAAATCAGTTCAATACAACATAATACAGCTATTATAATACAATAGAATATAGTGTAATAACATAATAATACAGTACTGATAAGTTCTGCATGATACAATATAGTAACTTAAAACTAACCAAACCATCAGTTAAATAACAATCATACATTTGCATAAAGGTACTACACTTTGTGTTGATATTGGTTTGACGTTTCAAAGAGCAATACAGTCTCCAATTTTGTAAATAGGCGAGCTAAGTCTTAATAAAAATCAGCAGAGGCATTCTATATTACAAATAGTCCAGTATTACTGATTTATTAAAAAAATACCCAATCTAGGTATTCTAGTATAAGTAATATAAGTAGCTTATAATGTTATGTAGTGCTACCGTTTTAGCCTAAAAATTAAACAAATTGAGTTAAGCTATTGAGTGTATGAAACAGTGAGTGTCTGAAGACACAGCAACAATACCTACGACAGAGATTAGTTTATTGTATAGTTTGTAACCAATATGTAAAATCTGGACTGAGAAGTTTGACTTGAGAGTTTGATTCATTATAATCAACACCTATCACTCATTGATCCAACTGACTACAGTACACAGTGAAGGAAACGCAAGATTTTCAATAAAGCAATGCATTTAATCTTTGATTAATTATTCATAAATATTAAGTAAAATGAGTTTGCTATCATCTCACCTTATTTTTTTCAGGGGTTTGAGATTCTTTGCAACTTGAGAAGCTCTTTGTTATTTCGACTCACTAGCAATCTTCCTCAAGCATTCAGTGTGGCATTTACATACGACTAACACTGCGAGCTGCGATCTGGCTGTTTGTAGATGGTGCTCTACATCTCATAAAAACTTTGGATTATCGCTTTTTTCCGTTAGTAAAACATTGTTGACTTCTTAGCATGTAAAACTTGATTATAATGAATTATGTACCTGATAATAGCTAGCTGTGGTAATCAATTTAAATAGAAGATACTAAATTTGCGTTACTACCAACCGACGTATACGGCAGTTTCTAACACGGAACAGCGGAAACAGACTAAGGGCACAAATGTTATCGGTGAATGCAAATACGCCCCGTATTAAACAAATGTATAGATTTATGTTTACCTAGCTGATTGGCTGATTTGGCTAATTGCGCATGGCGCAAGGGAAATCTCATTTATGCATTTCTACCCATCTTTTAATGGCAAATAATCACTGCTTGATAAGAATAATTCCGGTAGGTATAATAAAAAAGTTAGGAGATGTTTTATTCTATCCATTAAATCTAAGATTCGTTATACCCCATTGTCGTGCCACCTTGGCAAAAAAACGACACAAAAACCCTGCGGCCACCAGACTATATGTATGTACTGTAAAACTAAAGCTAATAGCGAATTATTAGAATTATACTGTGCCGAGTTTGCAACTCGAGTTGTACAACTCGAGTTGCACAACTCGAGTTGTACAACTCGAGTTTGTAAATATAACTCGAGTTGTACAACTCGAGTTGCACAACTCGAGTTGTACAACTCGAGTTGCAAACTCGGCACAGTATAATTCTAATAATTCGCTATTAGCTGTAGTTTTACAGTACATACAGTTTAATTTCTATTAGCTAACGGGTGCCTATTGATATACCATTGTTAATATAACCAGATCTACGGTTATTTTACCGTAATACCAATATATTGCACCTTACTTTTGAAAAGTCGTGTTGCGCGTTCACAACTCGAGTTGTGCAACTCGAGTTGATCAACTCGAGTTGCGAACACGCAACGCGAGGCACTGTAAGGCGCCATAGATTGCAATGTTTTAAAACAAATGTAGGTCGAAATAAACATTTAATTAAATTTACATTGTATGTCGAATGTCACTCGTGAATATACTAATGGAATCAAGTGAAACTGATAGCTGCTGACAAAGAAATGATATAAAATCGGGTTTTAATATTATAATGCAACTCAAATGTGGGTAAGAGACAACCATAAAAGAAAAATGACTTTTCTCAAAAACCTTCAATTTAAACAAAGTTTAAACACCAGAGATAGCAGCATGTAATACATCGACATCCTTCGACTATTTAAACAGGACAAGGAAATGTTTTAAGACCGACATGAATATAATTTAATGGTCAATCCAAGATAACACAGGAGAAAATTACACTAGCAAAAACAATGGAACAGTGGGATAAACAACAGTCTAACAACATAAGACACCTACTAAAACCAAATGATTGTAAACACAGAAATGGGTGACATACATACCTATTCCAGTGTTGATTGCCTCACTCTTGGAAAGGGCTACGAGAAATCCATAAAATGTAACGCTTGGAGCAGCGGAAAGAATTTCCTTGAGTGCCGAGAGAGATGGAATACTATAAACAAGAAGGAAGTTACAATACAACGTAGCTTTTAGCTAGGTGGTGAGAGTCTGGATTCATGAACCACAAACTAATGAGTTTAACTGCTGCGTCAAGCTCCTGCTGCCGGCATCAGCAATGCCTCAAGGAATCTACAGAACAAGAGCAAAATTTATCAGCTATTCACTGCCCATCTGTCAAAAATACTCCAGTTTGCTACTTAAGCTCGCATAGAATGCAACTTCTGCCCATCAGGCCCATTTCAGATGTATCCAATCGGCCCAACAGCTCGATTGCACTCTCAACGCTATCTTAGTCCAATTTCGAAGCAAAAAAACTGATAATAATTCTATTGCTATCTTTAGTGATAACTATTGTTTGTTGACATGCCTAAGAACTACTAGAGCTATGTTGATACAAGGTTGTCAGGATGTAGCATTGTTCAAGTGAATCAAACCGATCTTTGTTATTTATTGTACTTAATACTACTGTTCAGCCAAAGAAATAATGCTAATCAAACAATTTACAACTCAATTCTTCAGAGTACTGATAATTTGCAAAAAATCAGAAATGAAATCCTTGCAATGAATTGCACAGGAAGCTCACCAAATGCAGACCATATTTTACATATTTCTAATGACTTAGGGAGAACAAAGCTGTCAAATATTGTAACCTTTATAGAACTGACAAAACAAACACATCTATAACATTTGATTTTAATGCGAAAAGTTAAACATTTTTCCATGAAGAAAAATACCTTTGACAAAACAAGCATGATAATATATTTTGTTAAATATTTGACAGCGAGTATTTGTATTAGTTTTAGAAACTTAATAAACAAAAAATATTTAAAAGTAATTAATTGATAACCTATAATAGCTGAAACAGCATAGAAAAAAGAATTATAGCTCGAGACAGAAGATGAAAACATCATAATTATTGTGTTTATTGAAGTAAACAGATGCATCTATAACCAACTGCTACCATGTGATCACAGCATGATCTATTATTCCACTGATATTCTGTGTTTTTGCACACAACACCCATAAGGCCACTAAAGGTGGTCATTATGACAGTTTGACTAAAATAGACCGGACGTCCATACTGATGCTAATTCCTACCTTAACAGACATCATACAGCTATTAAAAACAATATACTGCTGTCTGAGAACTTATCCAGGAGTACGAGAGGGGGGGGGGGGTGAGCAAAATGAACAAGCTTGACATCGAGTCAGACAAACTGATGTTTACTTTAAACTATTCACACATGCATTCATGCAGTTTAGTGTATTGATGGGTCTTCTAACACCATGCCTCACTTTGCATATTTTCGCATATATAAACAAGCTTAAAAACATTTGAAAAGAATGAACCTGAATTGGTTTTGCAATTGCTGCCGTTCTAGACGAAAAAAGACGCGAGGAAACTGACCAACGACTAAAGGGTCTCTGAACCGAGCAGGTCTCTAACCTGAACTTGTGTTTGTCTGGCAGCTGGCTGAGAGATCTGTAGAATTTCATGCTGTCAACTCCGTCAGAGCTGTTCTGAGCAGGCAGCTTCTCCTTCACTACCTCGGTCATGTGATCAGTCATGTGATCGGTTGGGACTACAATGTCACGTGGACTCTGGTTCTCACCGAGTAGGGACTGATAGACCAGATGAGAAGTTTCCAAAAACTCTGTAAAATAGTGACAAGCATTCATGACAACGATGGCTTAATGAAAGCATTCATGAATTTTAGAATTGAGTTCAAGGACATTATATGTACCATTATCTTGACTTATCGGTATGGCACCTGATTTACCAAATACCATATTCTTAACTTTTCAAAAAACAAACTCAAAAAATGATTACTAAATATGATTGAGCATATTGAAAGATACATTTTATAGCATACTTGTGTGAGCTGTGACCTTGCTTCAAATAAATAAAAAAGAACTTTCAAGAACACTGAAATGAGGCTACACCTAATAAAAGGTTTCATGACGCTGATACTCTTCATTCATCCTTGTTTAAACGGCAGTGTTATATGGTAAATAGTTAATGTTAAATAAATTAAAAATTAGTATTCATTTAACGAAAAAAATGTGCGAAACAGCGACTGAACTGGCACGCTGAGAGGAAAGAATATTTGACATGGTCCACCAGACATCTGGATGCAATCGCTAAATCAAATGAAGACACTGTAGTTAATTTGATTATCAATAGACTATCAATATGAACTGTTTATATGGACATTTTAATCTCAACCGGTCAACTCTGATGTATCGGTATATAAAAATCATACATTAGAAATTGATTTTTCCTTCATTTACACTACTAGCTGATTAAATACGCATTCAAATATCATCTAAGCAGATGTGATTCTCTCTATAGGAAAGAAGCAATATGATCCGAACTCCCAATTATAGTAACAAATCCTACAACACTTATGCGACACTAAAGGGTCACAAACTTTTATAATGGTAATAAACTAGTAAAATGCATAACGAGAAAACAACTCCTCATTTTCCAAAAAAAATAATAAAAAATATTAATTTATTAGCAATAATAAAATCAATAAATGATTTAGTAAATGTTTAAATATAAATGTCCAACTATTGTATAATTTGAATGCAAAAGTCACACGAAGTTCGAGGCTTCTTTTTACTGTTTAGTGAGTGGCCCAGATCAGAACTACCGTTTTCAACAAATGACAGTCTCTCGTTTACTTGTTAAACAATTCAGTACTTGTACCTTGATGTTGCTGAATAAATCAATTTCTGCCTGGCGATCAAAAAAAGCCCTTAGTTTCTCATGACACCGATAGACTTGGCAGAATTAACCACAACACCTACACACAGCTCAATAGCTCAACCAACAAAACCACAATCCAGATTCTAGTATCAAGTCATGACGCATTGTAAGCTGGACTGACACTAAGGCTAACAGAAATGCCTTTTGAAAACCATGAAAGAATTATAATCACATTATATTGCATAATTATAATATAACTAGCGGAATGCTCGATTACTAGAATAATTACCTAATGAATTTGAGTAACTTACCTAGAAAGTTAGATCTATACTAAAATCTTTACTAAAACAATACCCGCGTTTTGGACCAGCTTAACAATCGTTACGTGTAACAGTCAACACTGCTAGTTATTAACCCCAAGTCAGTGAATATCTTAACCAATGTAATAAATATTTGCCAATTGAATTCATTGCATTCCAGGTAGCTTAATGGTTAAGTTCCCCGCCCCTAGATATGGAAGTCTTAAGATCAAATCCGGTGCCATGTGGAATTTTCAGTGCTAGATTTTAATTACTATAATAGGATACAGGGTTTAAAAGAGACAATCACTTAGATTTATATATATACTAGCTGTGCTACCCGGCGTTGCCCGAGTAATAGAAAAGTCTTTAGACAAAAAATTAATTTGTATTTAACATATAACAACATTTGCCATTCTAACTATCAAACTACATATCATGAGAAAAGCGTTTTGTCTCATAAACGATGAGAAGTAGTGAGAGTTTTTGCTAGTGACTTGCGCGCTATTAGACAGTACGTTTAATAATGTGCTAGTTATTAATTCCAAGCTAGTGCTTTAAGCGTGAATAACTTAACCAATGTAATGACTATTTGCACAATGGATCTAATGTATTCTGTGTAGCTTAATAGTTAAGTTCTCTAGATCTGGAGGTCCCGAGATCAAAACCAGTACTGCACAGATTTTTCATTGCTAGACTTTAATAGCTCTAACTGGACACAGGGTATAACAAAATGGCCGACACTAAGATTTATACACATAGATTATAACCACATTATTAAGAATATATTATATTCTTTTTTTAGCATAAAATATTAGGCAATCTATATTCTCACATAAAGGCGTAACACCCATTATTGAGATAAATGTTCTATAGATAAGCCATGGTCTAGAACTCTTGACCTCCAAACAACACGCTGGGGTTCATTTCCCAAAAAAGGCCCCTGGTGACAGGAATGACCAGCTCTGTAACTAAGCATGTCTCCAGTCATCGAGGTTCCCTTCCCACTAGACTCAGACGTGTCCAACCAAGATTACAGAGTGATTGTTTGTGTAACAATGGCTCTAAAACACGCATAGCCTCTGTTAAGCGGGCATCACACTCAATCTTCAAGAGATTTCTCACACTATAAACACCAACCTCTCTCTATTCTCTTTTAATCTGCATTACTGATGACCCATCACACCGAGAGCGCTCACCTTGGTAGTAGAACTGGAGTTGAAATGAATAGAGAAAGTCGGTGAATGCTATGAGGCAGTCATGAGCATCGTCTATTAGTACTATCTTAGCCGTGTTCTGAAGTATTTCATACGGGAAGTCATTGCAGAGAATGGACACAAGTGCGTAGTACTCTCGTATCGTCAGTAGATCTGCAATCAACCAGAAAGATAGCCTACGATGATGCATTTTCAAAACATAATTCAACCAATGAGGATCATAAAAACTTTCTCAGTGGTATGCTTTTGGTGCATGTAGGATAAGTATTATAGGCCATGGGCGTGTCAGATGACATTCAGAGATGTCAGACGATAACAAAACTGCATATTGAGTGTCAAAGCGATGTGTTTATTTGCAGGAAACTAGTCAATTGGTAGAAAGATGACAATAGTTTTCTGACACATGTAACTTTGTATCAAGATGTCAATAGCTGTCTGAAGCATGTCACTTGGTGTCAAGATGTCAATAGCTGTCTGGAACATGTCACTTGGTGTCAAGATATCAATAGTAGTTTGAAAAATGCTAGCTAGTGTCAAAAAATGTCAACAAATATGCCTTTGGGTAATGAGATATGCGGTCAAGGATTGAAAGACTTTAATAGATATCTGAAAAATGTCTTTTCGAGTCAAAAAATGTCCTTAACAGCCAGGGAAATGTTGTTTGGTGTCAAGTGATGTCATTAGGTGTCAACAGATATTGCTGAGTGGCTAAATATGAGAAACTGCCTAAAGAGTCTCTCCGCTCTATGTAACTATAAGAGTTTACCTCCTTTTTTTCCTAAAACAGCAAAGCACTTGAGAAACGTCTCGATGAAACAGGCTCTGTTGAAAGGAGTGGCATTAATGAATGCAAATTCTCTAAACAACACATGTCTGCCTTCTTTCAAACAGCTGAAGCTAAAATAAAATAAAAACAAAACATTGTGATCAATTATAAAAGAACTCAGAGTAAATTCAAATTAGGCCCTGTTTCAATCATAAATATATATTTGCAGTAGATTTTGATAGGCCTGCATAAATGAGACCGACTTACCTATATTTCTAAAAGTTTGTTGTATGTTTGAAGGATTGATTGTCCGGCTATATAACTTAAAATAAATATTCAGTACCGAAGAAAATTCGATCTCAGACCCTGCTGTTTACCAGTCTGACGCCTTACCCACTAGACTACAGAAATCAAATTGCTAGCTTGCCAATATAAGTCATTATATGAGAGCAAATACCTTACTGCTTTGCGTATGATGCGGGTCATAGCATGACGTCACGAGAAGCTGTTCGCTCACATTATTAAACGCTCACATTATTAAACGTACTGTCTATTAGCGCGCAAGCCAATAGCAAAAACTCTCACTACTTTTCATCGTTTATGAGACAAAACGCTTTTATCATGATATGTAGTTTGATAGTTAGAATGGCAAATGTTGTTATATGTTAAATACAAATCGATTTTTTGTCCAAAGACTTTTCTATTACCCGGGCAACGCCGGGTAGCACAGCTAGTATATATATAAATCTAAGTGATTGTCTCTTTTAAACCCTGTATCCAATTATAGTTATTAAAATCTAGCACTGAAAATTCCACATGGCACCGGATTTGATCTTAAGACTTCCATATCTAGGGGCGGGGAACTTAACCATTAAGCTACCTGGAATGCAATGGATTCAATTGGCAAATAGTCATTACATTGGTTAAGATATTCACTGACTTGGGGTTAATAACTAGCAGTGTTGACTGTTACGTGTAACAATTGTTAAGCAAGTCCAAAATGTGGATATTGTTTTAGTAAAGATTTTAGTAAAGATCTAGCTTTCCAGGTAACTTAATCAAACTCATTAAAGGTTAACTTGCAACAAAATTCACATTACAGTTATTTGGTATCAAAAGATTCACCATGTCTTACTCTGTTGTGTTGTAGGTGCCAAATATGTGGAAATGTGAATACAAGCTCTTAAAAGCTCAAAAACGAAAAGCCGCCATAGATTGGAATCTCTTTATTTCTCTGACGTAACCACGAAATTTGGTTATCGTCTTGTCATGTATGTTCTCACGTGAATTGAAAGGCCAATAAAAAGCTCAATATAAAACTTATCGTAGGACTAGTTTATGACAAACACTTCGGGTTTTACCGAAGACCCGTATCAAATATAGATGCTCACTACTTTACAGTTTTGTTTCAGCCGGGTCTAATTGGCAAGTCGTAATCTGATCATGTGACCCAATACTTTGCAAATAATTTCTGCAGAACTTTTGACCAACAGGCTTGTCATGATTATCTGACAATGATATGTACTCCTACAAGCTAAGGCTAAAAAATTAAACAAATTTTTACGGTAAGTTATAAGATATCCTGCTAAAAGTGACAGCATTACGGTGACGATAAAACAGATGCGTAAGAACAATAGACATAGTTTTATTGAATGCGTGAAGTATATTTGTGAAAACATTTCGACGAATAAGGTTGCAAGAAAGTGTAAACAGCAACCATCTCTCACAACTACACCACATTTGAGCCGTTTTGGAAAGGGAATCCAAACTACGGCGGTCTTGTGTGGCTGCGATTTTCTGTTCGTTTTTGAGCTTTTAAGAGCTTGTAATCACCTTTCCACATATTTTGCACCTACAACACAACAGAGTAAGAGACATGGTGAATCTTTTCATATCAAATAACGGTAATGTAAATTTTGTTGCAAGTCAATCTTTAAGTAATTATTCCATTATCTGTGCAATGACCGGAATTCCGCTAGTATAAAAATAAAATGAACACTTTATGTTTGGTAAGGGTTTTGGTACCAATCAACTCCTAAACAATGTGACCATATAAAATATTTACTTATACTGCATAACCTAATTTAATTAGAATACATGTATCTAGGTTTACATAAGCTTCAGTAAATATGCAGATTGCAGCAAATGAAATACATAAAAACTAGTAACATGAAAGATAACTCCTAATCAGTAGTGCATTTGCTTAGCGACTGAGAAAATACTGGTGAATTATTCAGATCTCCAGAGAACCTTTGGTGGTCACTTACTATTGAGCTAAGAAACGATTAACATCAACTTTTGAAGGTTGAAGGTCCGATCTATAGTTTAATAGTTGAGTTATTGCGTCCTCCACATATGTTAGTATATGATTGTGATCTACAACAGATATACTAAAGCATTCCGGAGAAGGGTTAAAATAATAACAAACATTATAAAGTATTTGTCAGATGACAACCAGTCCAAAGCTTCTACAACTAAAGCAACTCGAGCAACAGCACTGCTAACCTAACAAAACAAGATAAAATCCTACCAGCAATTTAAAGGATGAGTCATCTCACAGCACGATTTAGATTAGTGGCGTGGATAAATTCATTTAACACCTGTAGTCTAATGAACTGCATTAGATATTCATTAATGATAAAAATCTGAAAATTAAAAAATGAGTCACTTTTTGAGTATGCACTATTTATCAACACTAACCACCTTAGCAATGTGAGTCATCCAACAATATGAGCCATGTAACAGTATGAGCCATCTAACAGCGTGAGTTGTCTAACACTACTGATAACCAATTTTATTTAAAAAGAATTTTACAAGTTGTCTATTTTTAATCTGTTTTTCACAAAAATATAGCTAACACAAAGGCCACTTTAAAACTTGAAAATTCGCAGTAGCTGATGTAATCTTGTAGATGCAAACAAGTTAGCTCATACCCTTTGTTCTAACAGCATGTCAATATTTACTAAGGATTTTAAAAAACAGAATGATGACTCACTTAAATACTCTGTAGTAGAGAGTTCTCTTGCCATTTCTGACCTACAAGTATTACTATAGTCAAGAAAGCAAATAATTTACATTTCTCTACTTATGATGTTTTGTAGGAATAACTAGAGCCTGACTTTGAATTAATGAAAAACACCTGAAAACGTAAGCTGAAATTTCTAGTCTTAGCATGCAAACTTGTATTGGCAAATTGAAGTTAAAACCATTATTTTTCATTCTGCTCACTTTCACACACCTCCATGATTAATTTCTCTGTTTTTCTACAAGTTCTTCATGTTTTAGTTTGCCAACACTTTATTTACACACTAGTTTAAATTTATAACTTAACTTGGACTAATCCAAAAAACAAACCAAATGTATAAAGTTTTTTGACAGATGCTAGTATAAATAATTAAGGAAATATATCTTTAACTAACAAACTAAACCATGAACCATAAACAAGGTCTGACAGACATTGAACTAAATTTATAACAATTCCTATGGTACTGTACTGCAGTTAGAAGATCTTCTGCACACATTGTTAACAAGTACAAAACTCAATAAAGATATAAAGCGAGAAACCTAAAAAATATACACAAAGTAGCCAACATAGTGCTATATTGTCCTTCATCATGGTATACTTTATTTATTCCGTGATAGCCGTAAAGTGACTTAGAATTTATTGTTGCATAATAGTTTAAGAACTATCAAGCAATGCGAGCCATGGAAACACCTAATCAAACAACCCTACAATATACTTCTTAACAAGTAAACCCGAATAAAACAAATTCTTTGCATCAGACGCTCTTTAATAGCAGGCAGAAACGCATATAAAAACACATACATTTTTGTGTGTCTTTTATGATTTGCATAAGATGTTCTCAAACAAGTCATTGCATACATGTTGTGGTGAAGTAACGCCTATCCTGCTTTAAACATTTTAAGATGTTAAGCTATGCTTTTAAAACTGCACACTAATTTCTATAAAACCTATTTACTGTAATTTCAGCAATATTTATTCTGCATATGAATCAAGGGTACTACGTGCGCAGCGGTAGGCAGTGGTGCAGCCTTTTGCAACGCTTGTATTACCTGTAAGTGTGTTATTATTTAGATCTAGTATCTGATTTATTAATTTAACCAGCCACTAGTTTTAGCTACACTAATATATTTAACTGATATAATAAAAAATATATAACTGATATATATAAAAAATAACTATTTTCGAAAACTAGCTTCAAGTTTCTTCACCTACACCTTTACAACTTGAACCTTTTGAGGATGTACAAGTAGTAACGCTAAAAAGTTCTCATTTAAAATGAAAACTGTAATATACTATACATAAGATTTTCGTTAGTTGTTAATAGAATACAAACGTTGAGATTTATATATATATAGAATAAGTTGACAATAAGTATTTTCGACGCTAATGTTGACAAGTCATTTCAATACATTGATAAATTTATTGTGGTAGTCGTCGGCATAATATTTTATAGTTATGAAAAACACTAAATCTATATAATTATGGTTAAGAAAAACTTGATATACAAAATCTTAAACAGAACGTTTTGCTTCTGGTAACGATATCGAACGCATCATGTTGCGAGGTGCCATCTTGACAGAACGCAGAAATTGGCGAGAGCGGCAAACGGTTTGTAATTTTTCCCCAATACCGTACAAGACGAATTCAACAGGTAGACCAATTACAGCCAGGCTTACTTACTTGCTGAGAAGACAACTCTTTTACTACCGACTCTGAAGCGCATGAGTGTAAGCTCATGGCATATTATATATAGGGTAGGCTGTGTTTAATGGCATAGTCATGTGTTTAATTTAATTGTGTTATATTGAAAGTTAAATATCATGTGCAAATATGTATTCTGTTTTGTCATAACTGCCCACTATGCAGGAAAGATTAAATTTTTTAAAGACTTGCTAATTATTTGGAACTTGAAAAGTATAACTTATTAGCAAAACATGGACTAAATTGTGCCTTAAGGCACTTACTAGATTCTAATTTCATTTTAATACAGCAAAAGTACTAAATTACATTATGCTAATTCCGTAAATTTTTTTTTACAATAGATAAAGCTGGCGCAATAAAATTATTACATTCGCCACAATAAGGTTTGGCCAACACCCGTCATAAAACTGACTGCACATACTGAAACAGTACAAACACAGCAATATGACTGTCTTTTCAACCAGCTTATATTACTCCTTAGACTGTGAAAACTTTATTTTTAGTAATGTCCTCAACATGTTATTCTATTACTAAATATATATGCACATCTAGGTAAAGGATAGTACTTTATATATATTAGATACATATGCAAATATTATATATAAATACTATTTTTGACCAAGATATATATTTATGCAGTTTTAATATAAACAGTTTATGCACATAAGCATAGTTCACATGCTAAAAAACTCGGAAAATCGATGCACTGATAGGCCATTCAAATGCCATTAATGACCGAAAAAACCACACAAAAGCTGCAATCTAAATATGATGTTATACAGTTTTATATGGCGGATTAGTGTGTCCCGGGTTTGCAACCCGAGTTGCAAGCGTAAACCTATATTTACACCGGGTATAATCCAGGTGTAAATATAAGGTGCGATATACTGGTATTACGGTAGCATAACCGTAGATCTGGTTATATTAACCACGGTACACCGACAGGCACCTGTTAGCTAATAGAAATTAAACTATGTATGTATGTGCTGCAAAACTATGTATGTAACCATGTTCTCAACCCGAGTTCAACAACTCGGGTTGAGAACATGGAACATGGGCACTAAAAGGCTCTATAGTTTTAAGATCCTGACTTCGCTGCAAAACATACAGGCTAACACTAATAAAAATAATTGGAGTTAAGGTAAATTTTGCAAACAGTTGGCCACTTACAGAGGGTGAGATTTGTGAGCCAAGCTATTTGCAAATCTTGAGTTTGAATTTCTAGTCTAATTCCAATTCCTCAAAGTGAGCACGGTTTTCACAGAGTGAACTCAATTGCCTTAGCAACATACCTGCCAACTCTCACGCATTGGGCGTGTGACTCACGCAATTGCCCCATGCCTCACGCCCGTGTCATGCAATTGCCCCTTTTACCCAAGCAAACCTGTTATTTTGCCCCAATCTTCAAGTAGTAATCATATACTTACTACTAATAAACAATTATGTATAAACATATTTGTGGCATTCTCATCTATCAATAGCCTCCACCTCCCCGACATGTAGTTTCCGTATGGAGTTACATGTACTTATATTATCTTTCACTGTAGTATTTTTATACGCGATGAAAATTTACCCCATTAAGCAAATCCTCGCCTTTTCATTGCCTCCAAAATAGCCTCTCACTCCTTTCCCCACTCCAGGGTTGGCAGGTCTGCTTAGCGATGATAAATAAACATAGAATGTTTTATTAATTACTAAAAATAGTTTAATAATAATAGTAATCAGTACTACAAAATTTACCGAGAATGTAATAAGTTGACAAGGGTGCGTAATTCCAAATTACATTAAGGCAAAGGTGGCATCTAAATATGTATATCTTGATTTGGCAATGTACATGATGTTAATATATGGCATTAAATGGGACATACAGAAAAACTTGAAGTAATTCTGTGCACACAAATTTATACTATTGCCATTTGTAAGTTGAATGGGCATGCGTGAATATCTAATCAAAAGAAAGCTGATATTGATACTGTATGCATAGTCCAGTCCTGGCAGTATGACATGCTAAAGAATAGACGGCCGTCCACTTGTTCATATGTGTGAAAACTGTGAGAAAGTGAAACTGTGCAATGTTGCAGCATTATATGATGGTTTGTATTGTATATTGCAAATAATGTTCCTCCTTTCTGTAATCAGTTCTGGCCACCATAAAACTGAGCCTACAATCAGAGATCAGACTGTCTGAACTGCAGATAAACGAATAGCAAACACACTTCATTTCAACACTATTAATAGAATACGATGAATTAATTATTGCAGAGCTTATTGGGCGCATTAGATGCTGAAAGTATCCTTTACGCTATGATATGTAAAGTCTACAGAGGGATGTAGGGGTGATACAGCAGCCCGCCTCAAGTCTCTCCTAGTGTTATTATTTACTAAATTCCATCGCCTATAAACACAGGATACAGTGATCCTCGCTACTCCATGGTTCAGCTTCTAGTTTCAGTACTTTGCAGGGTAAAAACATTGAAACTCCAAAAAGCAAAACTAAAATACATAAATCTCTCTCATACTCTTGCCTAGTGCGATCCCTTTGTGGACACAACCGCGATGGCAGTCATCGCGGTTTGTTGTTTATTTGTTACATTTTGTGAAGTATAAAAGTGCAAAATGCATGTGACACTCTTCATCATGCTTGCAACTTTCAAATTGTCTAATGGACTTGAAAGGGAAAAAGCTAGCGATTAATGAAAAATGGCCTTATTATGGCCTTAAATGGTCTGAGTTTTTTAGTTTATATTTTGCAGATTTTCACCTTTCACGTACTTGAAGCAGGTAGGGGAGGAGGGGGGGAGGTTTGGGTCGGTTGATCCATTGGTAATCATAACTGATTTCGCGCAAAAAATTATGTAGAAAAAAATAAGATTACAACGTTTAACCAAAGACCAGTCTCTGTGGTCAACTTTAGTAGAACTTAAAGCACATAAATTACATAATTTTTTAATTATATATTTCAATACATCAGAGTCTTGGCTTTCGAATGAGCCTATAATCAATACACAAAGAATAATAGAACTATGAAAAACAGGGTGTCAAAAGTACGTCCTGCAAAAAAAAACACACTTGGTTCAGGTACTCAAAATGACATCATAATTCTCATTTAGCCTTAGGTCGTGGATCCCTTTCGCTGCCATTGAGGCTGCGTTTTTCTGTGACAATCGGTGCTGTTAAACTCAGAGAGCGCTAATAATAAACTAAGATTCTAGATAATCAACAATGCCCGCGATCATGCTAACACCCAACCAATACAAACACATGTTCTGGGTTAATTAATTATGCTTCAATAAATGTACTGTCGTTGATAAAGGTAATGAAATCACATCGATTAAATTATGACCTGCGGTTGCGTGGCCCTAGGACTAGATGTCAATCGCACTTTCGAGAGATCGCGCAATGCTTGAAATTAATTAGTCTCAGTCGTCACCCTCAACATCACATTAAAAATAAAGAGCTAGTGCATAATATCATCGGGAAAATATAGTACGGTTTTTGGAGTCTGAGGTACTTATCATAGAAATAATATGTACATGGAGAACTAATGACACCGATTCCTTTGTCATCTTCATTCGTTCTCTGGAGTTGTCCTACCTTCGCCTGCCACTAGTGTCATTATTGTCATTATCGTAGTTGATAAATAAGCGGTAAGAGCACACAACAACGAATAAGAGAATTGTGACGTCACAATTTTTGAGACTATGCCAGTAAACTTTTTCGGGGTAGAGCTCTGGGGAAATCCTATAAACACCAACCAATGTCTGTCTCACCATGGCAAACAATAGCTCATTCGAAAGCCAAGACTCTTATGTATTGAAATATACAATAAAAACATTATGTAATTTATGTGCTTTAAGAATAAAATAAATTGAAAATAAAATCAATAAGAACAAATAAAACTGACTGATAAAAAAATAAATATAAAACTGACTGAGCACACAAATAACGACATGTTTAGTCGCTGTTTTTGCCTAAGTTCTCAAATTTTACTAAAGTTTACTGCAAAGACGAGTCGCTAGTTAAACGTTCTTATCTTAATTTTTCTACATAAATTTTTGTGCGAAATCCCTTATGATTACCAATGGAGTGACCAACATAACATCGCAACCAAGCCGCATAGACGGAAGAGAACAACTCCCTATAAGTGCAGCTGATGCATCAGCTGCAGTACGTTTTGTGACAAGCTGTTGTTGCTGGCCCGCTCGACGGGGGACAACTCCGCAAAAACAACAGTTTGTCAAGGCAGGCTAGATGATGCCCAGTCTGTCCAATGACTGTTTTAATGAACTCTGATGAGCTAGTTAAGTGCTACACATAAGACCTTGTTCACACTGTAAAGGTATGGTCACACGTATCAATTTTTCGTTGATTCTAACCGAAATCATTAAATGAACGAAAAACAGAACTATTCGGCTGAATTTCACAGAATTGTCAAAGCTGTGCATGCACACCAAAATTTGAATTGTACTTCAAATTTTGCACTTTGAACTTGTACTTTTAATTGGCTAAACAAATTATTAGCGAGTACGATTCTAGCAGCTGTTGCAATTTATATAGTCTAAGGCACGGATTACGACACACAATAATAGTACTAGCGCAATTCAACATA
The DNA here is from genome assembly GCF_963576615.1 of Watersipora subatra. Lineage (NCBI taxonomy): Eukaryota > Metazoa > Bryozoa > Gymnolaemata > Cheilostomatida > Watersiporidae > Watersipora > Watersipora subatra. Next base: position 30,485,758 of record NC_088708.1, on the reverse strand, counting down.
GTACACACGATGCAACTGCCTAAATTATGCTATTCTCGGTTCTTTATCGTTCGGACACAATGGCTACAAATCGTTTTTTTAATAATAAATATTTCTTTTTTAACAACAAAAGTTCCGTTGAAGAAAGAGTTGCCATCTTTAGCGCAATCAAGTCAATTGAATCGTACTTGCTATGGCAAATCGCGTTAGTATTTTTCTTGTGTGTCGCGTTATATGCCTTGGACTAGTGCTGGGCACGAGTACTTCTTGGTCAACGGGTTTAGACCCGCCCCCTTCTGTTCGGGTTTTTCGAGTATCGGGTAGCTAGTAGTGCTAGGCTCTGGTATTTCTTTGCCTACGGGTTTTTCGGGTATCGGGTTTGTTGATATGGATTTTATGTTTAAATTTTCTAAACAGATATATCTTCAAATTTACAAAGCAATTATATTTCTTTTCAATTTATTTATCATTTTTCAGTTTTTATTGACTGACATTCGTACTCGCAGCGTTAACAGGTTAACAGGTTAAGCTGTTAAACAGTCAAGATAGTCTGGGGCTACAGAGCATTTTCGTGTCAACAGGTGGCAGAAGATAGGGTCTATGGTAGCTTAATACTTAAGCATGTTCTATGTACCTCTCTGACTTTTTGTAGATGGTGCTCCAAATATCATAAAAAACTTTACATTATCGGCTTTTTCCGTTAGTAAGGCTTGTTGGCTTAGTAAAACTTGGTTATAATGAATTATGTAATCCATAATAGCTAGCTGTGGTAATCAATTTAAACAGAGTTATTAAATTTTCACTGCTACTATCAACGCTGATAGCTGTTTCTAACAAGGCGATAGCGGAAACAGACTAAGGACCTATGTGTTATCGGTGATAGCGAACACGCGCCGTATTAAAAATGGCATAGATTTGTTTACGAAGCCGATTTGGCTAATTGCGCAAATAAAATTTGATGTAAGTATTTCTTCTCACCTTTTAATGACAAGTAATCACTGCTTGACTACAATATTTCTAGTAGGCATAGTAAATAAGGTATGATATATTTTATTCTATCTATTAAATTAAAGACTCGTTATACCCCATTGTCATGCCTCAGCAAAAATGACACAGAAATGCCCTGTGGTCCCAGACTAAGAGCGCAGGGTGCAATAGACCGAGTTTTTGTTAACACTACCCGACGGATCCGTGTACCAAAACCCGAACTTGAAAGTCAAAACCCAAACCCGAAGGACCGGAATACCCGAAATCTCTATTACCCGATACTCGAGAGAAGATAAACCCGCGAGTTCAACGAGTATTACTACCCGTGCCCAGCACTACCTTGGACTACATAAAATTCAGAAGCTGCTAGAATCGTGCTCACTAATAATTTGTTTAACCAAATGAAAGCGTTTTGTCGAAGATTTTGGTGTGCATGCACAACTCTGACAATTCTGTGAAATTCGGCCGAATAATTCTGTTTTTCGTTCATTTCGTGATTTCGGTCAGAGTCAACAAAAAAATTGGTAGGTGTGGCCATACCTTAAAAATCTTGAACCATATTCAAAGCTTGCCACGCAGTGCTTTTTTTCTCCGACTGACCAATTCTAATGCCAATCTAGACTCTGCCACAGTTTTAAAGCATAACTTGTAGCGGTGAGGATTATCACAGCAAATCGCTTTACATTACAGTGCTAGGAAAGAGGCTAATTTATCCTACCTCATCCTTCCTATCTCCATTCTCAGTCTCGTCTTCATCATCTGAGTCCTCGCTGTCGCTGTCAGACATCGGTGGTTCACTTGGCATATTCAAATCTTTGAAGCAACAAACAGTCTATCAATATATCTATAGAGTTATGCCTTAAGTAAATAGCTACTGTTTACAGTGCAACAGAATATTGCAATGATGTTGCAGAGGCAAACACTTGCTGCTAGGAACAAACAAAGACAAGTCGTTGAGTTTTAGGACAGATTTTAGAACATTAATTTTTTTGGTTCATGAAGTGCTCACAATTTTCCTACAACACAGACTTAGGGAATTTCAGAAGTTGATGAATGTCTCGAGTGGGATATACATAAATAGCAGTAGTTCTCATATTGAATTCATACGAGACTGTATTTTTTATCCTTTAGTAATCGAATATTCTGTAGCTAAATGCACATCACATAATTATGATATCATCAACTGAGTTTTCAGCTCGGTACTGCTACGCAGTGCTTTGACCGAACACCAAAATGAAAGACATCACCATTACTGCATAAATGTTCATTCAACGAACCTCCGATTACACAAAATTACAGCTTGGTAAATTGTCTAGTACATCCTGCCATTTACCAGGCAATAAATACTATGAAACGGTATACTTTTTTAAAAAGTTTTGTAAAATAAAAATTATTGTTTCTATACTGTTTGCAAAACAAAATCAATATAACCAGTGAAAATTTATCACCAAATAATTTGCGACTATCAAAACCGATTGTCTTGGTTAGATGCCATGGTAGAAATCATGTCTATATGTAAACCATTAATCTAACAGCCCAAAACTTTGTCAAAAAAGTTTTCAGATAATTATCAAATAAAAATATGTTGAATAAGGGTTGCGCCTATTAGAAGCAGAACAAGAATGAGACCAACTCTTGACTCACTCCTGCCAACCCCGACACTATCGTCAACAGGAAGTGGAGAATACATACTGGAAGTAGAGTTGAGGTCTTTATAGCAGGTGTTGCAGACCCGCTGAGGTTTGCTCGATTGCTGAGGGAAGTTCCACCGGTGTTTGGAGCAGTCATCGCATACCAATTTTCCACATTTCCTGCAGTGGTGCTAAAAGGCAGTCACAAAAACTAACTTAAATTTAGATCATACCGATGCATGCTCATGAAAACAAGGTGAAAACAGAAATAATTTCTCATTTCTGCTTACAATTTATAAAACAAATATCCTACACTAAACACTAGCCTGGCAAATTCTTACAATAAATAGAGGCTGATAACTCATAAACAACAGAGAAGACAACTCTTTAAATTTGAATCACATATTTCCAACTATGGCTCCTAAGCAGTAGCTCAGGAGCCATAGTTAGCATTTGTTCAGCTTTCCCACAAAAAGCTATCAGTTGTGTTGTGAAGACAACTACCATAACATCAAAATTTCATGTTTTATGCAAGCGAATTATTCTCAGAGGTAAAGCTAACTGAGCAGCATGAACCATTTTAACAGCTCAATCATTAGCGAGATCTTCATTTATTATCACAAACAGCAAGTTACAAAAAAGGAAAACTTACAGTTTACCAATCTTACGACTGGTAATTTTTTTTTATAAATGTTAATTTGTGTAATATATATTTTCCTGCTATTTTCCAAATAAAATGTATTTTAAATAGCGCTAATTGCTAAATGTTACCAAAATGGTCAACCTTATGAGTGATAAAACTCGGAACAAACAACCAAACATGTGCTCACTCTGGTTCAAATGGTTCTCTATACAACCAATGAACCTTATCTGCTGTCCATGACTAACGCCTTAGCACCTACTGCGTGTGCCTGTCTGGATTTTTTAGTACAATCAAGGTTTTACCTCCGACCAGCCCAACCAAAATAAAACTATAGCAAATATTTGATTCTGTTCCTAAAGTAACTTTCAGCATGTGACTTTCACAGCTTCTTGAAACACCACAGTTTGGTTAATTAAATAAAAGAGGCTGGTGAAATATATGTATATGTATATTTCTACAATATACATATACATGTACATACAAAATACAAGATTAATAAAAAGAGGTAAGCTAGGCTAGTTAAGACTTCATCTAGTCTAACTTATGTCATGTATCTCTGTTCTCGAATATATGCATCACCTTGTATCAACAATTCAGTTTTTGTGTCTCTTTAGTAATGTAATTTAGTAAGTAATCGCTTAGAGCTTAGCATTAAGTATTTGCGCTATGGAACGAATTAAATAGCCTTAAATTTTGTTCCCGCATTTGACAGTTTAGACATTTGAAGCCCATTTGAGTACGAATTAACTTTGTATGTAAAGGTTTGGTTCAGTAAATAGTACTACACTTGCCAGGCATAAGTACCTTTGTATGTAAAGGTTTGGTCCAGTAAATAGTACTACACTTGCCAGGCATAAGTACCTTCGTATGTAAAGGTTTGGTCCAGTAAATAGTACTACACTTGCCAGGCATAAGTACCTTTGTATGTAAAGGTTTGGTTCAGTAAATAGTACTACAATTGCCAGGCATAAGTACCTTTGTATGTAAAGGTTTGGTTCAGTAAATAGTACTACACTTGCCAGGCATAAGTACCTTTGTATGTAAAGGTTTGGTCCAGTAAATAGTACTACACTTGCCAGGCATAAGTAACTTTGTATGTAAAGGTTTGGTCCAGTAAATAGTACTATACTTGCCAGGCATAAGTACCTTTGTATGTAAAGGTTTGGTCCAGTAAATAGTACTACACTTGCCAGGCATAAGTAACTTTGTATGTAAAGGTTTGGTCCAGTAAATAGTACTACAATTGCCAGGCATAAGTACAAGTGCAAATGATGTACTAGATGTGAGTAATGATGGCAACACTGGTTTGTTATTTTATTTCTGTAGACTTAACAATACAAAATGATGCCTTAGATGATTAGATCTAGTCTAGAAGACTTGCATGTACATTGTAAATAAAACTTGGCTGAACAGCAAGTAACTGTACAAAAAGAAAGACTAACTACTTGTGGTGATGCGCATAATTGAGAGAATGGTAAAATAAGTGGGTAAGAAAGAGGCGACCAATCGGCACACATCTGCTCCTATACTGAGTAGAATAAAATACTTCACAAGAGGTTTCAAATCTTTATCATTTGTCGGAATTATAACTATAGCAAAATACACTCCACCATACATAACTTAATAGAAAACTTGATGCTTAATAGAATAATCTTTACAACTTTTCTGCCATTTTACTTTTTGTAAAATTACAATAAATTTCTAAGCCCATTTCTTCGTCTAATTCCAAGTTGCTACACAAATTAATCTAATCAGACAATCGCAGAGTCAAGGAAAGTACTAGAACCTTGGCAAAGTTTTCCAATCACGTTTAATGATGCCTTTGTGTATGACTACTCAACCTCCTGCCTCCAGAGTAATGACGGAAAGTGTTAATCAAACCCAATACTACCGACAGCTTCTATGTACACTTGTACCTGAGATATAGTTTGTGACATCAGCAAAGCTGTCAAGGCAGAAATATATAATAGCAACAAAATCTGCCACAAGTCAGTCATCTGTAGAGTCGAGATAAAATGTTTTCCTTTTAAGCCTTCCAACACAATAGTACTTCAACAGGGGCTGAACATAACAATAAGAACAGCAATGTTGCTTTGCTCTACCAAAGGGCTTATCTATACCAGTAAACTGATATCTTGTAGACAGCGATGCTGCCTGATTACATTATGCTGCTAAATATATTAATGACTACATTTATTCCATTTGTTGTAAACACAGATGGTGTCAAATGATTAGAACTCCGGCTATTAGTTAGCTTAATTATTTGCTATGCGAGTTGAGGGTCTACTCTGACCCATCTACATAGCTACAGACATAACCTGACATCAATATCATATTAGAAAACTAAAAGTAAGTGAGACAAAATATTTGGTTCCTAACCTCATTGCTTTCTTTCAACATTGATTGAAACAACAGGCTATGATGTTAAACAGACAACAGGCTTTAACAATAAGTGACTCAGACGCGGTATGATCAAAACAGGCTTAGTCATCGATCAATCTATCAAGAAGTGAAGTCAACAACTTCCTCATTCACATCTATTACTAACCAGAGCTCATGCTCTGAAAATGCAGTAAACAACCCTCCCCTCCCTGTTACAGAGTTCTATCTGAACACAGCCACCCACTCCCCTCTGTTCAATATAACACCCTGCAAAGTGTAGTCGCTACCTCCCTCACTGTTGTAAATAATTACTTGCGGAATGGAGCCAACTACTTTTCTTTTTACGCCATTTATTCTATGAAATCTGTTCATCTAAGTGAATGTGTTTTCTCTAAAACTCGTGTAGCGAAGACAAACACAAAAAGACTGCCTAATTAGCATAACAATTGGTGAGCCTACAAAACATGCAGAACACAGTGTATCGGAGAAAATAAGTAGTCATTTATTTGGTGTTTCGATAGCAATACCGAAAGTAAAACGGATTGTTGATTATATAGGAAGGGTATTGGATTGGCACAAATTCAACCAGTTATATATTTCAGATAGACTGATGTGTTTTATTTGTGAGAAAACCAATTTTCCGACAAAAATAATTGTGGATACATTTGATTTATCTCAAGTCTTCCGATACGCATTGCTAAGTCTCTAAGCCTGGGTGTTGCTATCAATCAACACGCTATCACCATTGCTAGAGTTCAAAGTCAGCAAAGTTAAGCATTAGTCAGAATTTTGTTTTGTTTTCATCAAATCTATGTAAATGTTGCGAAACCAACGAATGCCAAATATTCCATTTTCAGGTGAATTAAAATATAAAAAAGCTCAACTTCTATATTTTTGTAATGCGCGCATATACGAAGCGTTGCGTGTATGAAGTATGCATACTTGGCAATTAAAATGAGTGGTCACCAGCATTTCAAAAGCACATTGTAATAAGGGTAAAAAGAGGCAAGCAAAACTAAATGTGGTTTTTAAATAAATCTAAAACTAAAACGCTGTTACCGCATACGACTGCTAACATTCTAGTATCACATCCTTTATAACTGGCATTAACTACAGTTTAGCCTACTCCTCCATAGCAGCAAACACTTCACCGAAACTACATGTTTCTCTGGAATTTAAGGCCCTTAACCTGAATTATACACTTCATGCATGGAGAGAGACTTGCCGACAGCATAGAGCAAAGGTTACAAAGCATTAGAATCAATAGGTCACAATTATTTGCCATACAAAGGAAGCTGAACTATTTCGTCTAACCGGCTGGAACTATACTTGAATAAATTTTTTTCAACAAGAATGAACGCTTGGTACACAACGGTCACTTTTAATGAGAACTAAATAACCACAACAAATATACAAGCTTGAAAACTATTATGCCAGGTTAAGGCAGCTCAAGGCAATGATTTTCACTAACTTGACAGTTTTGCGACAATAACGACTATTGTTCTATGTTTCATAGGCATGAGATATAGCAGACGTACCCTTCGATTGAGCATGGTGAATGGAGTAGAGCAAAGCATGCAACCTCTTGCTTGGGAATCAGGAATCCACACGGGAGACGTTTCCAGACTAGGGGTTTTCCCACCTGCCCGATAGAAATGCTATTATACTCGACTAACTGTGTGGAGTGTTACAAGTAGAGTTTGATATTACCCTCTTTCTATTAAAGCTTTGTATAGATAAACACTATAGGAATTAGTCGACAAAGGAAATACAACCATTGCAAAGTCTACGCAAATTGCAAAGACGATTATAAAAGGAACCACCGCAGTTTAATCTAAAGTCGTGCCATCTTGCAGTATTTTTCAGACGATTGGAACTCATGCTACAGGTCAATAATCGATGTGAATTATTCTCATCATTGCTATGTGGCCAATCATCGACTCAGCTAGCTAAAAATATTTTATAAACTTTTGTTTTAGCGTTTTTGACATGATAATGCAATACCTTCTTTTTATGTCTTTGTTTTACCAAATGTAAATCATTTTTCCATAAAAATTATTACGGACCACCCAATGAAAGTACAGCGCACCTCCGAGTTACGATGTCTCTGTTTTACGGTTTTTCGCCTTACGATGTAGAATATGTTGTTTTTTGTCCCCTCATTACGACATTTGTTTTGCTCTATGATATCACCAAAAAGTTTTCTAGAAATTCAAATTTGGCAGTCGATGTGCTGAATAAGTCGGAATAATGAATATGCTGATATGCTACATGCAAAAATCCCACCACAATGCCTGAAAGAGATATGGCGCTTACCCACTTTCATTGTAGCATTCTTCGTGCTCCCTAAATGCTTGACATTGCGTGATTGAAATGAAAATTAGTGAAAGGTAAGTAAAAGTGAAAATTTATTGTGCTTTTGAGCATTTAATATAATATTCACTATAAACTTTGATTCATTATACGTATATGACTTATATCACTACATATATAACTTTAGTTTGTTAGCCGTGGGTCCTAAAATTGATAACGACGTTAATAGAAGATGTAAGAATCATAAACATAAACAGATGATAACCACTAAATACACTAAAGATATTAATGGTAATATGCTATGCTAGTAAATATGCTATACACCAGAGATTTTATTTCAAAGCATTAGAAAGTTTTTCAAATTTGACAAACAAATTTATAAATACTATTCAAGGCCTACTATGGATAGGTTCAAATGTCCATGAATTGCTTATATTTGGCTGAGCCAAAAGGTTGAAGCTAACAATTACAAAAAAAGTTGAATATAGGATTCACTAGCTTCTATGAGGTGATGTTCAATTGACCATATAGTCTTGTGGTTATGCAAAGGCCCATATAAAGCTTTTCTATGTTCAAATACTGATTGTCGTATAGTGAAGCCAAAACCAATGACATAGCTTCTTTAGTTGCAAGAACATGTCCGAAATTTCAGTCTGTTCTGCAAGAGAATACTAACAATAAATCTATTGTTTTAATATTTTCCACTCGCGCCATTTTTATCTCAGTGAGAGTTGATAGAAAAAACCTAAGTTACATGACTCTGTTCATGTTTCAGCAACCAACCCAGTTCCGCAATAAAGAACCTCCCGAATCTACAAATACCTCAGACCAAAACCGCAACGTATCACCGTATCACCGTATCACCGTACCACCGTATCACCGTATCAACGTATCACACCCTCCACAAAAGAAATCAGGGCCGATAAAAATCAAATGATTTAAATCATAATTTAAATCATCCTAAAAAATCATGTTTAATGATTTTTTTGATTTTTTCCATGTCAAAGGCTGTGGTTTAAATCATCCTAAAATATCATGTTTGATATATTTTCTTCAGAACTTTCCCATCACAAAGGCTGACACGCAAAAAGGGACTTATATAAGGTCTACTGTGTATATGAACTGCACAACTTAGTCAAAATAAAAATAAAAACTGACTTGATATATTAAAGACATGAAAAATTGTTTTGCTAGGTTGCTAATGTTTTCATGTGGCACACTTCAACAAAATAAAATAATATTATGCTAGCGATTATGGAAAAAACTGGTATTCTATGTTTAAAAAAACTGATTTAAATCAAAAAATCCGATTTTTTAAATTTACAACTAATCATGATTTTGTCGAACCCTAAAAGAAATACCTAGAAGACACTCTTCCTAAATGGATTTATGATGTCACATACTTGCGTTGAGCAGGTCTTGCACACACTTGTTGATATGCGCCATCCATTCAGTTTTTTCTGTGGAGGTTGCAGCGAAAACAACAAATGATTTGCTAGGACTGATTATTTGCCAGCCATTCTTTAGGTCTCCCACGTCAGGGTGTGACTGTATTCTAACGTTTTCTAGAGGTAGCAGTTTCTGTTTGTTGTACTACAACCAGATTAGATAAGGTGCCAACATTAATACAGAATTGTAACACATTCTAATAAAGAAATGAAAATAGGCCTAGACGCTAACTATTCTCGAAAACATTGATGTCTTCATTTGTAAAAAGAATGTGAAAAAACATTAGCCAATCTGCTACAAATCTTTTGTAAAACCTTATTGAAGCAGCAACTGTTTGCAAGGCCAGCTGATACCCGAGTTCAATACAGTTTGTTATCCAACCAGAGTAGGGCTTTGAAGAGAATCAGCAGTGTTTAAATAAACACCATTTAATGCTGCCACAGTGCTTGAGAGGAGTAGTAGTCTCTCATATGCATGCTGCCACAGTGCTTGAGAGGAGTAGTAGTCTCTCATATGCATGCTGCCACAGTGCTTGAGAGGAGTAGTAGTCTCTCATATGCATGCTGCCACAGTGCTTGAGAGGAGTAGTAGTCTCTCATATGCATGCTGCCACAGTGCTTGAGAGGAGTAGTAGTCTCTCATATGCATGCTGCCACAGTGCTTGAGAGGAGTAGTAGTCTCTCATATGCATGCTGCCACAGTGCTTGAGAGGAGTAGTAGTCTCTCATATGCATGCTGCCACAGTGCTTGAGAGGAGTAGTAGTCTCTCATATGCATGCTGCCACAGTGCTTGAGAGGAGTAGTAGTCTCTCATATGCATGCTTGCCAAGTTGTTTATTAGCGTTAAAGGCACATGTACTCCAGCCAATTGTGTCATGCAAACCTTGTAAGCATAACCTAAGATTTCCAAGTAAAATATGGCTCAGATATCGATCCTTGCCATAAGCTCACTGCGCACATCCAGATACCTTGTGTTGCATGGTAGTTGCTTCTAATACAGGAAAAATAAATCTATTCAGTATTTACAAAAAAGATCTAATTTAAATTTATAATGCTAGTAAATAGAAATAAATAGATAAATAATATACCGCGTTCCTAGCTGATGATTGGTCGTGAGAATTTTAATTATTCTGATTGGAAATTGCACCACGTATCATTTACATCTTGAGTAAAACAGACAATTCTTCACCCATTTGGGCTCTGTAGCCAAGATATCAACAAAAGTAATTTGCTAGTATCAGCACTCCTGAAACATTTATACCGAAGTGGTAAAAACATACAGTTTATGATATTTGTCAGCATGGGACGGTAAGATACGAGGTTGTTGTGACATCATATAAATGATTAAAATGTTTGAGGGTAACATCGCTTTCATTAAAGCTACCTATGCTGAATATTTTTACACCATTCGCTGGTTAGACACAACAATGCCCCAAAGACTGCATACATTCAAAATTTATCCATGTATTAATATATTTATATTATTTTGAGCCATCAAAATAAGATAGCGATATAAAAGAATTCATAACCCAACTCGGTAAAATTATAAAAATGCATAAACTAAATCCTAACAACAAGTTTTAATTAGTTAAAGTGCGATTGCTTTGAGATTTGTAAACAACTTCTAACAACTCATCAAAGTTAGTAGCCAGAAGTTGCCAGCATATGTTACCAAGCAGTTGTAAGTATGCCTAATGACCACTTCTAGTTCATTCATAAACATGGTTACCTCTAACTTAAGTGATATAAAAAATCATATTGCAAATATTACTGCAATAGACAATAACAGCGGTTTTCATGTACAGTGGCTAGCTTCTGGAAAAACTTAGTAAGAATGCTAATTTCTAATTTTATAAAAAACAAATCAGAAGAATATAGTTTGTACTAGAAAGGATCTCAGTATTACTTTGGCACACTATGTGGAGTAACCTCACCTTTGCTATTTGCAGACAAAATAGAGCAATTATGTCCCACAGTGTCAAACAATTGTATTGCTGAATTATGCCTGACAGATTAACCCATTTTTGCACGATATTTAAAATGTTATTTGTTTGTTTTTTTTCAAACTACTTCAATAATATTTTTTCCACTTGGTTAGTATTTTTCCAGCCCTCGTGCTACGTTAGATCCTGAATAACGCTGAAGCACAGTAATTCCTACTTGTATGAAAAAGACATACAGAATTATTCATTGCGAGTGCATGTCGATTGATGAAATATTGTCTATTGCTCAAATAGGTCCCAAATAACAATATCAACAGTTTAAAATAAAAAGTAAATTGCTGTAATATTTCCATTTAATGTTTCTTATATCTACCGAAAACCGAAATCAGTGCAAATAAGGCAAACATTACATGAAATAAATGCAACCTGAAGTGTTTAAGTTAATAGGCTACTGTGCAGTGCTTAAAATAATTCTTAATAAGCGCATAAATAATAACAAAAAGCAATTACCAACAACGCACTGAGACTCACCTTTGTTTTGTTTATAACTATGTTTCCGTAGACTAACATATCGTTCAGTAAAAAGAATTGCCGGGGTTTCGGCTTTTTTCGACAGAGCTTTGTGAGCACACCTTCACCGACTAACACTCGTCCGGGGAGAACCAGTGGCTGCAAAAGGCAATCAGTTAAAATAGATATGACAGAGATGAAAAACAGGCATCCAGACCGACAGAAGTGAAAAAAGTTAAAAAAACACGTCATATGACTGATATCATTAAACTAATAATGGAATAGTTACCCACTTGTCCGGAATTCCCAAAACATTGTTCTATGTCCTGTATCCTCTTCCTATTTGCGTCACTGTTCACTAAAAGGATTCAGCGATTGTTGTACACTTTATTGCTTACTAATGACATAAATGGAATGAAAGATAGAGCAACAAACATAATTCTGATCTGTAGACACAAATCAGAATCATATTTATCACAAAATCTTTGTTTTAGGTAAATGCCTTCTATGCGTTAATTTTTAAAATTAGATCAGATAAATAATACAATATCGAACAAACCAACATTAACATAATAATAATTAACAACATCAATAGTAATATTCATGGAATATTTTAACGCATATTCCAATAGTTAAAAAACAGATATTCTTAAATTAAATTCATTTAGATTACAAGATAAATTTAATGTTCTTTCTGCTGATTAATAATGCAAAGGCTGCTTGAAATATTAGAAGTATTACTACGAGCAACTTCACGGCCAATGTTTTAAAATATTGCCATTCAGAATATGGCTTAAGGTTAAAGCACCATTTCAAAGCAAAAGAAACAATGTTAACACATACAAAGTAGTGTTCCAAAAATATTTGAAAACGCACACATCCAGTATATTTTTTACTGGATTTTTTAAAGATTCCACGTAACAAAGAAAACGTGTGAATTCGTGTTTGTGACTAGTGGATTTTAGTTTTGCTATTGGTGGTGTATAGTAGCCACACTTAATTATGATTCTGCAACAGCTGATAGCATGAAGCTTTCTTTTGTCTTGTTGAAAAATATTCTTACTTTTTGGTCTGATGTTACACGATTAGGTGGCTTCATCACACACGATTAATCTTACACAACAAATCCAATAATATTAGCACAATGTTCAACTAACACTAACTAGTTACTGCTACCAAATCACGCAGTTACAACAACCAACGATCAGTCGTTTTTAAAGACAACAAATTTACCTAAGCGGTCAGCCATGACGGGTGGAGGGTGTCTCGCAATAGTAAAACACTTAACATCGGCAATGTTGTTTATTTCCGCTTGAGAAAGAAACGATCTTTCACATTTGAGGATCCCATGCTAAGCAATCAAGCGGATGTTTTCAAGGCCTTATCCGGTCACATGATTCTGGCAACCTTTTCTAGCGATAGTGCTTTCTGTTGCCTTTTATCTTATACTTTTTGACTGTGTTGGCCATATTGTCGGGGTTAATTACTTTTCTAACAAAGGAAAAAAAGCAATATGGGAGTTTTTGGGTGCTGTGGACCTAAACTTTCTGCATGTTGCATAGTAATATCCGTTTGGGGAATTATTCAACTGGTAAGTTCATGCCAATATTTGTACCAACTTCTACCAAAATTAATCACAACGCTGTCAACCTATTTCACTGTTAGTCTCAAACATAGTTTATTTTATTAGTTTTGGTGGTCCGAAAGATTGTAAATGTTTGCAAATTGGCTGATAAAAATCTTAAATATATTAATTATGGTTAGAAAACAGCCAGTTTTGTTGAACGTGAATAAGGGCCATGTTTACGTTAAATACCCAATAGTTAAAGTTCACTAAGCAGTTTGTTAAAGGCAAATGAGGCGATAATGCATGTTAAACATGCAACCATTACCGTACGTATTAGGCCAATTATGATACACTCAAATAAAAGCGTTTTACAGTTTTTTAAAAATTTAAATTCAAAATGGCTGAAGTGTTTAGACATTGATAAATAATTGAGTGTACATGGCGCATGGTTAGTCACTAAGCAGTTGCTTTTCTAATTGCATGCATTTTATTGTCACAAGCGCAACAAAAAAGCATGCGACTAGGAATTTATGTTTGCTTTTTAAAACGAGATTTATGCATTAATTCTTCAACTTCATAGATGATTAGTAAATGCGATAGTTGTACTTAATGGCCATTATGCACGTTCACAAAGGAGTTTTTACTTTGTTATGCTGGCGGCGTGATGTTATTGGTGTTACTTGCTTTGAATTTTTACTTTTTAATCTTCATAAAGATTTGAAAAAACCTCAGTTCTTCTGCCAGTATAAAATTTGAGAAATATCTTTGTTGTTTAGTTGACATAAAGAGTATGGCCAGTTTTGGGTTTTCTTTGCTTTGCAGGCCATAATGGGAGCTGCCTTTTACGTGCAGAGTCCTAATCTAATAGAAGATATCGGAATTATTGAGGATGATTGGAAGAATGCAACAGACCCGTGGGAATATATCGCTGACAAATATGAACAGACTGCGTACAACTGCTGGGTGGCTGCAGCCTTCTATGTTATTACCCTTATCTTCTCTAGCATTACTTGCTATTTAAATTCGAAAGAAGTTCATTAAGTTGATGTCACCGGGAACTACATTTAAACATTTGCGAATCACGCTGAAAATGTTAGTTACTGTGTTGTACGGTAATGCATTTTACCTAGCCACTACTTCTCCCATTTAAAACTTTATAGTGTATTATATTTTGTGTTATGTAACTATTATATTATAAAAAAATAAAGCTTTTATTTTATTCTGTCACATGCATAATAATACACTTTGCATTGCTTTTGATTGGTTCTATAGACCACTTGGTGTTTTTGAAATGAGAATTAAAGGCTTGTACAATGTTGAGCTAAGACAGTTCGTTGAAAAGCACTTCATGTCTATTGCCAATGTAATAACTACATGGCTTCACAGTTATTCCAAATAGTCGGTTGATGCGGATGTCACAGCGTTGATCTACAAAGATGAAAGTAGAGAGTTCAAATCCTTTGTGATGCAATCCTTTTTTACAACATCCACCCGCTACTTCCGACAGACGGGTATAGACGCTTTTTCTATAGAAAAGAGGATTGTATGAACAGTCCAAAGTGGTCCTAAAGTTGGCTGATGACCCGTATATACAGAACCTAGATTCAGTACCGTATAAAATAACCTTAGTAAGCCCTGCCTGCTGTTTTGGTGTGGTGCTCAATTGATGAACTTTAATAATTGACCAGCTTATAGGTGAGATTATTCATCTCTCTCGGAGTTATATAAAATTTCATTTGCTTACTCTTCTAGCAGCTGTCATTGGCAAATTTGTTAGTTTATTTATTAAGTAAAACTTTATTAATCGATATAAGTCTCGGTGTTTATTTGTCAGTCGTGTTTCCAGTTACAGAGATTAAATTATAAGAATGAAAAATACTTGTACGATACTTAGGTAATACTATGGAATAATTGTGCACATCATACCTTTTGCACCTGCCAATCTTTATTGCCGTTTGGTTAAAATAACACGCTTCAGCTTCATGATTGCATGAGAGATCATGCCACAATTTTATTTGCACATTCTCGTGATGCAGTCAATCGCAATCAATTGACACAATCTCGACAGGAATAGACACGGCTCTTATTATAGTAAATAAGTTTAAGTTCCTCAATTTCATTCAACAAAAAAATTTGCCAATTGAAAGTAAATTTTCTACTCAAAAGCTTTTTTATTACCTGTGCAATGCTGGGCATTCAGCTAGATGTTGTATATAAGATGCTGGGGCTCACTTTTTAAAGTACAGCAACATACCGTAAGCTATAGAATTTTTAAGTTGTAGCGTTGTGTGTATGAACAGTTGATCATGCATTTTAATCAACTGATTTGAACTCTTTTTAATTTTACCTTTATAATATTAGAATTGGCGCTCTTGAAAAAAAGTCTTTCAAACCAATAATTTCAAAGCATTGGTGTCTTTTGGAGGTCAAATATGCTAATATTTATTTTCTAAACTTATGGCATGGTATCTTCATGCATTATTTGAACTCGTAATTTTGATAAATTGGCTTAAAACTTCTTTGGATTTGTTGTTTATATCTCCTAGCACTATATTTTGGTCTGCCCAGTGCTGGTCAGCATGAATTTTCTATTTTAACTCTTGCTCATCAAACATCTAGGAAATGTTGCAAGTACATGTATATCTGCTTGCAGCTCTATTTGGGTATGCTAATTTTCCCTTACAGCGCATCACTTTTGATATGATCATCACAAGACTATAATGCATTTGATCTGTTACTAAGTTTCTACACAGTGATGGTGTAGCGACACCTGGGTAGGCCAGGGCTGACACGCCTCCTTGGACCGACAAGCAGATCATGTTTCCATAGGACACTATTATAGTAAAGCCCTATGGAAATGCAATGGTTGTACAACTCCTCATGTCAAGGCATATGTCTGCATATGAAACAACAGGAAAGCAAAACCTATGCACAAGCGTGTTGCCATTGATCACTAAAAACGTTTCAATGGGACAAAGATGGTGCATTGCTCTAGTGTTTTTCTTACAAACCGCGACATTGAATTACTGCAGAACGAGGGCGAGACGGCTGTTTCCACGAAGTCATTGCAGCGCCATATAAGATGTGACGCCACGCTATCGCTAAATGGAAACTTGGCATGTATCATTGATGTCATTACCTTGCAGGTGATTGCTGATTCTACCAGAGCATTCCTTCACAGTTTGGTTAAGCTTCTTTCAAACCACTTTTGTTAATTAATTGCATGCATTGCAAAATTACAATTATGTTAAAACTTGGAAGCTCAAAAGTGCCATGTTATCTGTTATTGAACCAACTCAATTCAAACCAGTCCTGTTAATCATTTGTAATACTACACTACAGGTATTACTTAAAATATAAGAAATTATAAAAGATTAAACATCAAAGGATTGACACAAAAACTACATCATTAGGGTCAGAACAAGTGAGAAGTTCCTTTTTATTTCTGTATCCTAGTCATTATCACCTTTTTATTGCCACTGTTCCTTCTGATCTATACGGGGCCTGCATCTTGATATGTTCGCTCAATCAGTATCAAGACTCTCCATCTAACTGTATGACAATATAAAAAGCAATACTACATTTATAGAGATACTTAACAATATGAAACAGTACTGACTATAGCAATGTTACTAAAGAAAACATGCACTCATTTACACAATGTGCAATCAATTATAATTTAATTTATTACTTAATAATATTGCAAAATCAAAAAATTACATGCTACTATATATTGTAAGTAAAAGACCTAATTATTCTGCATAATTTTATTAATTTACCTGTAAGTATTTTTCAAGTGATTAACAGTACATATTTTAATTATGAAGTACAGATAGAGGTTGTGCATGAAAAATGCTCTGAATTTGACCATAAAGAGTACGATGAAAACTGCTATGACTTTATCAATTAAACCAGACACAAATACGAAATATGGAAGATTATGTCAAAATTATGTGGAATAGTTCTACTACAAACCAAATGCTGAGGGAGTCAGATAAGCCCCAATTCCAAATCTGATCATCACTGAAAGTCTATTAAATTTATTAAATATCGATCCAAATCACTTGGGCTGCATGTAACTTGTGTTTTTGGTTTATAAAAATTAGAAATAAAATGGCATTTGGTTGTTAATTTAAAAAAACATTAAGTTTTGCAATGTTATTAAACGGGAGTATTGGACTAGACTCTTAATTTATGATTAGTTGTAATAATGTTCTCCCTTATAAATTCGAAATACTAGCTATATTATTTATGTGCTAACTTTTATAGGAAATGAAATCTAGCAGTATTGTCGTCATTTGTCTTACATGACTATTCGTTCAACAATCAGTGAAATCAAAAGTTTGCATATTATAAATTCACTTGGCGCAATAGGGATCAAAGGCTACTAGCTTGAAGAGGGTCTGTAATTGAGGCGTAATAATGACACAGCATTGCCATTTCTTGGCTCTTGTTAGCTTGTTGCAGAGTTCCTTCACGCAGCTTGGTCAAGCAGGTAGAAGATAAAATATTACTCAGTACAAACTCTCCTTTTCAAGTTTTATATTTTAGTGAGCATGTTTTAGATTCACATTACTAGCTGACCCTGTACATCTATAAACTAACTCCCGAGTGTAGTCTTTTACAAATAGTTGAGGTGAAAAGCATCAAACGCAGTAGAATTATAAAGGCTGACACTTGTCTACTTGGCACCAGCAGCTTGTTTGATTAATAAAGTAATAGGTTTTGATAAATATATTGTACAACGCAGAGCATGCGATAAGAATACAGCAGTTTTGCTTTGAGTCTTTCCCGTGCTCTGCTCTTTGTGGGCCTGGGTGCGCTCTTTTATACTTTATGTTCCGCCTACTTATTGCTGGAAGCTGGCTGATCTCTTCGGTGTTGGCCAGTTACTCTTTTGGCAGCGCCGGTTCTTTTTCCTTTAGATACAATGGGCTGAGCTATCACTCTCTTGGTTCAGTAGGGTCAAGCCATCTTCTTGCTAGCCGGTTAGGGTTATGGCCAGCTGGACCGCTGAGTTTCCAGTTGAGATATCGGTCTGCCGGTTTTGTTCTTAAAATAAAACTAGCTAAAGCGGAAAAATTGTTTGACTTCTGTGTTACAACTTAATCCTAGATTAGACATTTTTGCACATCAATGCATGCTACCATACTGTGTTTGCAGAAATTTTGGCTAGCCTGACTCCAAGTGACGTAACAGAGAATCCGACGCAAATGAATATTAATGGTTTTGTACCCGCTGGACAAAATAACCTGACAATCTCTTGTCGGCAAACAAATCCGGAAGAACCTTGTGAGCGATTTCCTACGCAGACGATGATCTTAAAAGGTTAATAAGCATCTAACAAGTTTTTAGCTCGGTTTGACCTATATTTGACATAACACAACCAGTTTAACCCTTTGACCTATAGCTAACATAACACAAAATGTATAGCCCTTTGAATTATAGCTAGCGTGACACAAACAGTTCAACCCTTTGACCTTTACATAAAATAGCACAAACAGTTTAACCCTTTGACCTTTTGCTAATGTAGCGCAAACATCTTGACCCTTTGACCTGTATCTAGCATAACACAAACTGTGTAGCTGTTTGACTTTTAGCCAATACATCATGAACAGTTTAACCCTTTGACCTTTAGCTAGCACACTACAAACAGCTTAATCTTTTATCTAACATAACATGAACAATTTGACTCTTTGACCTTTAGCTATCATAACATGAAAAATTTGACCCTTTGACCTTTAGCTAATGTAACAAAAATTAATTTTCAGTGTTCACGTTTAATTTTTGCTTCTTTAGGAATTTTTCTACATGTATGTATGATGATTATAGCTTGTTTTTTTTTATAAAATGAGAAAAGCAAGTAATAGCCATAATGAAAGTGTATGAAGAGTATGTGACAATGTATGAGATGAAAATCTTGCTTTTCTATGCTCTAAAATATTGCAAAAGTATTTGATAGCAATTAATACATTAAATGAAAAACAATGTATTCATTACATGGATGCTGAATTCATTAAGACAATTTGTGAATTCTTGAGCTAAATATGTCCAAAGGCTGATCACGTAGAGCTGTTGTGATTTTGTATTTGTTGGGAAGGGTCTACTGTTATGTGAAAAGAATTTCGGTTTGTTTAAGTTATGCTGATGCAGATCATAGCACTCAGAAACATATAGATGTTGAGAAAAGAGTTGTCGAGTACTAAGTACCTCATACAACATAACATCTAGCATTGGTTGTAATAACCAAATGCTAGACTCTTTTTAGAATTTAGTTACAGGTTTGGACTATTAATCACACACAATTGATACAATGCGCTAAAATAAAACTTTGCAACATAAAGAGTTGTCCGCTCCGCTTTAACAGCAGAATGGAGAAAAAACTTGTTCATTTTAAATTCTTTCTTTAGTGAGGCAATGAGTATGTTCCTAATGACATGTTCATTGCCTCTTCACGAAACTCCTAACTCCATTATTAAATGTTCTGCTGGTTGCAACTAGTTTTCTCATTCTGTATCTTTCTTCTATCTATATATATAGATGTAAATCTGAAAGTTTGTCTTTGTCTGCGCTTTGTACTGGAAGTGAACGAAAGCATCAACCACGAGTTTATACACACCCACACTTTACAATAAGGCTAAGCCAGTCTTACCATTTCCATCTCTCTTATTATTTGCTGTATACTCGCTATATGCTGTACACCCTTTTCGAAATTGCACACGCTAAATTATTGATATATATAGTGCGCCCTCGGGTCATGATGCCCTCGTTATAAAACTTTTCTGCCTTGCTGTTTGGAATAACGATGTTTTTCGTGCTTGCCATACAAAGATCAATTATTTTTCGACTTTTTTTCTATACGATATCAACAGAAAGTTTTATTGGAATAAAAGTTTGGCAGTTGGCGTACTGATTAACAAAAGTTACAGCGAAATAACAAAAATGCTTATAAGCTATTTGCCAAAACTCCTTCCACAATGCCTGAAAGAGATATATGATGCTCACTATTTCAGTTCTGTGTTATTCGTATGTTATAGCAAAAACAAACTAAAAAACAGATAAGTGGTAAAATTTTACTGTATGACAAAGTTGAAGTTTAGCAAAATACAGAGTAAAACTTATCTCTAAATATGTGTTTAGTAAGCTATACTCATTTAAGTTAAATTAAATGTGTATGTTATATGTCTGTCTCAAAGGTAAGAACTTTCCACGGTACGTACTTCGTGTAGTACATTGTAATGTTGCATTTTCTTGCAGATCATAACCATTAAATACACTAAAGTTACTGTAGGTAACTATAGACTTTACTAAGGTTAACATATTATTTTGTTACTAATTTTTAATATGTACAGTACATATATAAAATTTTGATGATTTTTACTAGGAGCTGTTTGCATTAGATAATTACTATAAGTTTTTATACTACACTATATGATATTTTTGTCTTACTATGCTAGCCCTGAAATGAATTAAAACCATATAGATGTATACAAAATAATTTTTCTTTGTAATATTAGCAAAACAGACTTTATTTAGTCATTACTTGCTAATTATTTCACATTTACAGTTAAACACTTTTACAGTTGTTATATTTTTTTTCTTAATTTACTTCTACAGAACATTTTCATGATAGGAAATTTAAAAGTTACAGTTGTTTGAAAAAGTTTGAAAACCCTTACATTTGTTTAATTTTTTCTCCTAAAATATTTGAACCGCACAAACTCTCTTCTTATGATATGTAGTTTGATAGTTAGAATGATAACTTTTGTTATATGTTGAATACAAATCGATTTTCTGTATAACTACTTTTTTATTACCCAGGCAACGCCGGGCATGCATATAGTGTAGTTTATCAATAAATGAAGAATGGCTAAAAAGAAATGTGAGTAAATGCTGCCAGTTTGAGCAGCTGCAGATGGTCTTGCGCTAAAAGAAATTAAGCTATGTAATGACATGTTACTATTGCTAAGGCATAACTCTGTTTAAATATTGTTGCTTTTATTTTTCCAGCTGACATAGATAAAAATTACTACACTTCTTTGTGTGTGGCATCTGAAAAATTGGTTTGTTTAGTAATATAAATTACAAAAAATTGTTTTAGGACAGATTTTCCTAATTTCTCTGAAGACCGAGGATATGACCTTCAGGCCAAGAGTCGCTAATCTGATTGTCTTGGAAGCAACATGCCATGGAGCAAACTGCCAACGCACAAATGTTACAAACAAAACGCTTGAAGTACGTGTGAGTGGTAAGTGATTTAATCCAATATACAGAAGGTGGTTTTGACTTAAGGTTCAAAAAGAACCGACTTTTAGGGCGCAGCATTAATGTGTCGTAATGACGCAGGTTAGGAGCTTGTGAATTTGTGAGCGAAAAGCTGGCAGTTCAAGACTCTTTCATTATGGGGAAGGTTGGCTTTTTGTACATACATCCAGCCAATTGTACAAGTGAAGTTTTAAAAATTTATGGCACTCAATTTTATGTTTTACAAATAATCAACTATTTACTATATGTACCATAATCTTTAATCTAACACTTCAATCTTTACCATAAGAAACCTGTCCGTCCAACTATCTGAAGCCTCGAACAGCTCAGAAAAAAGCTTGCTTAATAACAGCTTGGAAAAAATTGTGCCATACAGGAATCAAACTTGACTTTGGCATGGTAAGACACTTACAACTGCGCCAGGTGATTGATTGCTCATGTCGTTTCCAAATAGGTGTATGTACAGGTTATTACACCCAACCATCGCCCACAGAGCACTAAGCTGCTCGAGTGTTGTATTAGCAATAGTTGTATGTATAACTATTACATCTGACCATCTCTCACAGAGCACTAGGCTGCTAAAGTGTTGTATTAGCAATAATTGTATGTATAACTATTACATCTGACCATCTCTCACAGAGCACTAGGCTGCTAAAGTGTTGTATTAGCAATAATTGTATGTATAACTATTACATCTGACCATCTCTCACAGAGCACTAGGCTGCTAGAGTGTTGTATTAGTAATAATTGTATGTACAGTTATTACATCCGACCATCTCTCACAGTGCGCTAGACTGCTAGAGTGTTGTATTAGTGATAATTGTATGTACAGTTATTACATCCGACCATCTCTCACAGAGCACTAGACTGCTGGCACTGCTATGCTGCTGTATTAGTAATAATTAAGAAACTTATTCTTATTGACCTAAAAATTGAATCTGTTAAATGGTCTTATTAAGGTGTAATAAACTAACAAGCAACAAGGATGACAGACAATCCTGGCGCAATCAAAGTTACTTTTGTTTCGCTTTTCATATTACGTATATATGTTAGTAAAAAACAGTTGTATATAAGTAATGTTAAAGTATATACCTGAAAGAGAAGTTTCAGACGTGTACAGCTTTTACATGAGCTTGCAGAATAATGTCTTCTAGTGGTTTTTACTTAACCAGAAACTATAATCACATGACTATAATGTGACATCTCCTCTTTAGGGGTTTTGTTAATACAAGATTATGACTATAGTCCAATATAGCGGACTAAAATTGTACACTAAGCAGAATATACGTCATACAAGTTTAAATGAGATAAAAAGTACTAAATCTGGCTTCAAGAAAATAAGCTATAATATAATATGATCTGTTAATACCGAGATATTTTAGCAGCAAATTTCCACATGTTTGTATATAAAATTTATTAGGGTTAGCATAAGAATATGAATTCTGTCAACCTCACTAATACTAGAAAAAGAAAAATTAAATAGACTTTGAATGAGTATACGGTTTGACTAGTTGACAGGGTAGGGTATGTAAGCAAAACCACAAAACAGAGATGGAGCAGAATAGATTAAACACTGCATATATATGAGGTGTAACTTAGGTGTGGATTAGAATTCTAATTAGTTGATTGTACTAAGGGATATATGAAGAAAAAAGAAATTTATTTGCTACGGAAGGCTCTCTACTCTACTATTCAAAAACCAGCTATGGCCTAAAAATATAGACAGCCTGTTTTTAACTACCGACTAGTAGAAAACAAGAACAAGAAGATAATTAAATAAAAGGTAATAAAGAATAAGCAAAATAACTATATAAAAAACAGTCAGCTTGGAAATTAAGCTGACATGTCGCAGTATTTGTCTTTCAGTGGCAGTTTACTGTTTATTTGCATGCAGACTCACTCTATTAGAGGAAAAAGCGAAAGTAGGTGAAAAACCATTCGTGACACCGGCATCATCTTCAGGCAAAAAAACATCTCATTCCCACACTGCATCCCACAATCCTTAGCTGCTGATGTCCATCATCATTTAGATAAGACAACTGTCTCAACTGTCTGTTCAACATCGCTGCTGGCTTTAATACATACATGTATAAACCTATTTAAATATGTTACCATGTCTTTGAAAAGTGTAGACCATAGATTTATAAACCTAGATGGTCCAATAATAGCTTTTCCCATCGGTTGCCTTGTCAGGCCTGGCGTAACGTCATTGTATTGTACCTCACGCTTGACTGCACTGTTATTAACAATGGAGCTAATGAGGAGAATTTGACAAAATCACTTTTATTCTCACATATAAACCTTCTTGTATACATAATCTAGTAAACTAAAGCAATTCTGTGATAATATCTGATAACCACCTTATATTAAAACTATAAAAGCTATGAGTTGTTACGGACAAATCATGAGCCATCAGGGCTTTATCTGCCACCCTCTCCTGTCCCCATTCTCTCTTTTCCCCTTCTCCAAAGAAGAAGTGAGAAAGGGAAAAGAGAGAAGGGAGAAAGGAGGGGGGGCAAATAGCCCACCCACTCAAAGAGCCAGACCCTGGCTAGGGAAATAGACTAATATCATGCTGGACTAAATATGATGGGTATGCAAGAATGTCTTAAGTCAAAAATTATACAGAATGATTGTTTTACAGCTGGCTATGTAGCTTGCTAGGTCACCAAAGCTGAAATGTAATGATTGTATCACTAGCATCGTGGATGTTACCAACTATGATGTAAACCAAGCAAAGAATTCCCTAATCACAGTTAAGAATCGTGGTGGCTTGAGTTTGTCTTCGCCTGTGGTGATTGAGGTTTGCAACCACAGTGAGAAAGCGATGAGAGTGTTGCTTAGTAGTTCTACATGTAGATTGGTGAAAAACTTTTCTAGGCTAGCACTAATTGTCACCATGGAAAAGTTGCTGAGGTTCAACACAATGCTATTGTTTAAAGGCTGACTTGCAATAAAATTCACATTACAGTTATTTGGTATCAAAAGATTCACCATGACTTACTCTGTTGTGTTGTAGGTGCAAAATACGTGGAAATGTGATTACAAGCTCTTAAAAGCTCAAAAAAGAACAGTTAATCGCAACCACACGAGACCGCCGTAGTTTGGATTCGCTTTCAAAAACGGCTCAAATGGGACATAGTTGTTACAGGATGGTTTCTGTTTACACTTTCATGCAACCTCATTCGTCGAAATATTTTCACAAATATACTTCACCCATTCAATAAAACTATGTCTATTGTGATCACGTCACGTGATCGGATTACGACTTGAAGATTGAATAATGCCTAAAGAAAACTGTAAAGTAACGAGCATCTATATTTGATACGGGGTATTCGGTAAAACCCGAAGTGTTTGTCATAAACTAGTGCTACGATAAGTTTTATATTTAGCTTTTTATTGGCTTTTTAATTCACGTGAGAACATCATGTGACAAGACAATAACCAAACTGTAATGACTACGTCAGAGAAATAAACAGATTCCAATCTACGACGGTTTTTCATTTTTGAGCTTCTAAATGCTTGTAATCACATTTCCACGTATTTGGCACCTACAACAGAGTAAGACATGGTGAATCTTTTGATACCAAATAACTGTAATGTGATTTTTGTTGCAAGTCAACCTTTAAGCTACAAAGAAGGGTTCATCTCAATACCATTGAGGCATTTACAACGAGGTCATCCTGAGGAACTTAAAAGCGCGTCTAAGAACCTTCAATCCAGCAAATTTATTTTATTTTTGGTTTCTTTCACTAATACCAGAAGTTTAAGGGAAGTGATGGATTTTTGCTTTCCATTATGCTGGGTTATTTATTTCTATATTTGTAAAGTATTTCTTAACTAATCTCTTGTTGATTATAATAGCAGTTGAAAATAAAATCTGTAATAAAACACTAGCCAAATCATGCCATTAATCTATCACCCATTGAGTAGCATTGATCCACCAATGTCTAGCCATAAATTGTAGATTGCATCTATAAACCAAGCCACGAAATATAATGACTGGTGTGATAATGGTTTCTTTTATCGTAGTTTATTGATGTCACAACATTAGGCTGTAATAGAACTATCTCTTAACCTTAAATGAATAAAAAATCGCGCGTGCTGACTCGCTCCGACCCGATCTTGGCCCTCATTGCTGACCCTGAGTCTGGTTCGACCCTGTGTTCCTTGGTCTCGTTCCAGCTCTAGTTAAGAAAGCCATTGATTCCATTTCCCTGATCAGATCAAAACTTCACAGGCTCATCATATTTAGTCATGTTTAGTTCAACATGATATTAGTCTTTTACCTTGCCAGGGTCTGGCTATTCGGGTGGGTGGGCTATTTGCCCCCTCTCCTTCCCCCTTTCTCTCTTTTACCCTTCTCACTTCTTCTTTGGAGAAGGGGAAAAAAGAGAATGGGGATAGGATAGGATGGCAAATAAAGCCCCGATAGCTCATGATTTGTGTGCAACATTTCATTGCTTTTATACTTTTAATCTATGGTGGTTATCAGATATTATCACAGAATTGCTTTAGTTTACTTGATTATGTATACAAGAAGGTTTTTATGGGAAAATAAATGTAATTTTGTCAAATTATCCTCATTAGCTCCATTGTTAGCAATATTGCAGTCAAGCGTGAGGTATACAATACAATGACGTTACGTCATGCTATTTAAGTCTGACAGGCTTTTTCCCTATTGGCCAATCTAGGTTTATATATCTACGGTGTAGACAATATCCTAAAACTTACCCATGTTATCAGATAATACATAACTAAACAAATTAAATTGGCCTAAAATCGCCATTAAAACCTGACAAGTCTTTTTTAATCAAAATTAAGACTGGCCAACGAAACGCCGATAAAGCCGTGCGACAGAGAGTAGAACAATTAAGACGGGCGCAATTCACAAGAAAAACATGCACATTTCACCAGTCTATGGCATTCTCCAATTGTCGAAGATTTCTAATATCTTTTCGTTTTTAATATCTTGCAAAAATATTTAATTATAAGAACAATTATTCAATTTTATAAATTATTATAAGATTTAATTAAAAGAATAATCGTTCGACTTTATTTATCCAAAGGTTTCTGTAATAAACGTACACCGATTGAGACCATTTGAGATGTAGACCGATTTACAGGTATGTAATTGTGGTACACAGTTTATCAGCCTATGTTTTTTTTTCGTCTAATTACCGCAGGTTTCATTAAATTATTTAAAATGTTAGTCAAATTTCTTTACATCTTATGTACAAGCTAGGGTCAAACTAAAATGCCCCTTTATAACGAGAACATTTTTTTTATTTTCCTCCACTTTGCAGAAAACCTCCAGATGTGTGAATGCTGATGCTCGCTTTTTGTTACAGATCGCTATCGAAACCATGCTACATTCAACACAACCAACTTTCAAACTGTGTATAGCAGCTTGCCATTTTACTTCTAATATTGCATTTCAGTGATATAATAAACATATTTCGTTATTGCTGTTGTTAAATTACATACAGTACTGTAGGTTAGGCCTATAGCTTTAATTAATATTTATTTTATTCTTGTAAAACATATAGGTTTGAGATAGTAGAATAGGTATGATTTTTATACAACCTTTTGTTTTGCACAATTGACTTTTTGAATTTAATTTCAAAACAACTTGACAACTACCACGGACATACAACTTCCCAGAACACCACGTCGTGGCCGTCAAGTTTATCTATATTGCGTGACCTTTAACAGAACACTGCACTTATCTAACTTATTTATATTTGTTGAAAATGTTAGTTGAAATTTTTTGGAGTCGTGTTCCCTCAAATTTATTTGGAATCATTTCGAACAACTCTCATTTACACTATACTCTGTCAATTCCTGCTGACAACTACTTTTTCAACAACCAGCAGCACCCTTTCTTTTTTTCGTTATCACTTTAGTCGTGGGCTGTATGACATGGAAATTTCTCATGTAATCATGATATTGTTTTTAAGCAAATATATTAATGGTAGCAGAACATTGTAATATTCACTGATGCTGCTCACAGCTGTTTTTTGTCCTGCTATTCTGAATCCATGTGTTGTAGTTGATAGTCTTGTCGTGACGAGTTGTACAAAAATAAGCAATCAAAACTTTTTCTTTCCGAACAATATTGAAAAATTTGTTTGCTGCCTTTCCAAAAGGTGTCCTGAGCTTTAATTTGACTAAAGAATAATTTTAGCATAATGACTAATTTGTAAAATCTCAGTTTTAGTATGGCCCAACTAGAAGTTGCTACTCCTAAAAGGCCATACCGTAAATACTGAATGAATACTTATGTCAAATGCAATTAATCTTTTTAAGTTAGTGAAAACTATCTCTAACCAGTGCGAAAAATTTTAACCCTTTTCATTAAAATGAGGTTTTGATGTGACACACACAAAGACTGCAGTTGAGAGTTTTATATTCTTGCTATAGTAGATATATAGAAAAACATATGGGTAGGTTTTTTACTATGAGAAAGCGCAGAATCTATTAAAATGTTAATTTTTCAAAGTTTGTCAAAAATTTTTAAATTTTAATAAAGTAATATAGTACAGTGCACCGTCAGGATACAATTTTAATCTATTTCAGAACAAACCGTATAGAAAGGTATAAAAACCATATTAATTATATAATGCAAACATCCCCTGGTAAAAATCATCCAAATTTCAAACAAGTAGGCTACTGCACATATTAAAATTAGTAACAAAATAGTATGTTAACCGTAGTAACTATAGATACCTACAGTAACTATATTGTATTTACTAGCAGTGCCACCCGGCGGTGCCCGTGTAATAGAAGAGTCTTTGGACAGAAAATTGATTTGTATTTAACATATAACAACATTTTCCATTCTAACTTTCAAACTACATATCATGAGAGAAGTGTGTCCGTGTAGTTGAACTAAACTAAGAGAGAAATAAAAACAACTGTAAAGGTTTTAAAACTTTGTCAAACAACAGTACCTTTCAAGCTAGTGGCCTGGCATATTGCTAATGGAAACTCCACTAAGCTAGTTAATAAGGTTAGGCTTACAATGACAGTAAGAATTCCATGAATTTCCATGAAATTCCATGAATTTGAGTCTTTATTGTTGTCAAGCTCAGCTGTTCTAATAATGGCTCTAGCCGGATTTCCAACAGACAGACATACAGACATACGAACTTTGAAAAATATATATATAGATTGGCTATGATTTGCATTAAAATGTTACATTACAATGTGCTATATGCTGTACTATGTACTGTAGAGAGTTCTCACCTTCAAGACAGACTTATGTATAATACAAACATTGAATTCATTTCGAATAAGTTTACCTTACTAAAAACATACAATTGAAGCTAGTTCAGAAGCGCAGAAGAAGAAGAGTTGAGGCAAGCAGACATAGTGGAAGGTATTGGACAGCCAGAAGATGTTCGTTCTATCGAGAGGAACAATTGGAACACAACTGGTTGAACAAATGTTGCAAATATTTTTAATTCAAAAGTGTAAATTTTGTATCCGCATTTAATATAATTATGGTTCATTTATGTCACTTGTTCTTGAATATATATTTGTAGCGTTCGATAAATTATTATTATATAGCTTATAAATTTGCAGATTTATAGCATATTATTTGTTAGCATCCTTATGGTTATCTTACTTGACTTACAATAGATTGACTGTCATAACTCCTCTTCTATTGCACATAAAATGTCTGTGTTTGCTGCAAACTCTCGCAAACATTGAATGAAACAATGAATGCAATGAGCTTTTATGCAATATTATTATATATAATTATAAAATAAAAACATACCTTGAAAATTATAATAACAGAAAATTGAAAGCTCCAACGAATTGCACAGTAGAGCAAAGGCTACAATATCGTTTCAGGTTAATTGCTAGCAATAGATATCAACTGGTAGAGATACTTCATGGATTCCCAATGCACATTTATTTAGAGGTCATTGACAAGTTGAAGGAAAGTTGCCAGATTTATTGTATTCAAAAGGGTTGATTTCGTTTTACCAGAAAGCGAGTGCAAAATATAGGTGACATTTGCTTCGCCAGTGAAATTGTTAAATTAATCTTCCCAAAATTTTGAAAAGCTATTTAAAAAATAAAACGGCAGTTTCTTTTTGACCGCCAATTCCACTCGATCTCCACTATAGGGAATGGTTGAAAAGTAGAGCGCCATGGCGTTCAAATAGAGGTTTTATGGTAACTTACTAATTGGTGCAAGACAAGGACCTAGTAAGCAGTATGTTGTATGAAAACTTTATTTTAAATGAAAATTTACTAACAGTTTTGGTACTTTCCCATATCAAATAGCTCACAGAAATGTAGTCATACAGTAAAAAGTAACGACTATGACAATCGTCCCTGTTAATATATACCCTCATAGGTTCAACTACATTTAGAAAGGAATAAGGCCAGTCTTTTTTTATCAAAATCAAGAGGGAGCAATTCACAATGATCTCTTCTACAGTTTTCTGTATTCAAATTCAAAGTCAATTCATTCGACACAGTGGCATCAAAAACTATGATAGTCAATTTAAAAGTCTTGCCAGTTGGTTTGCAAATCATATAATGTATAAACCAACAAAGCTAATGTATAATTTTAGAACCGTTAGCTCCCAAACTGCTAACTGTGAATGTGACACAAACGAGGGAAGATGTCGACATACATGTAAGATGGATGCCGAACACACTCACCTCCTGGGACCAGTTTGAAGTTAGATTAGAGAGACCCAACTCAAGCTTTGTTCACGTTGAGAATAAAGATAAGAATGAGAGAGAGCTGATGTGGGATGAAAGTTTATTCGAAGAGGAATACCCTGCCGATGGAAGTTATATCGTTTTCGTAAAAACAATAGTGAGAGTAAGCGGGATCATGTATAACAGCAGCGAAAAGACCTATAGATTCGACTTGAGTAAGTATGGTAGTAAGCTTCCTAAAATGGGATAAGAACTCTGAGTTCTTACACAAAATAGACTTTAAATAGACGTTAAAACAGACTTGAGGGTGCTTGCCTTTAGGTACCTCCCTGATACTGTAGAGAGAGAACCATATGTCAAGTCTTAATGTCAAAAAGAAGTGGTACTACACCTCTTGTTGATAAATAATATTTTTTGGTTTTCTTCAACCATAGAAAGGAGGCATGGCCAACTCAAAAACAAATGATCAGCTAGAGCAGAGTCAATCGAAATCATTATTTGAGGTTTATTATACCTACTACACCTCTATCATACTTCACTAGTTTATAACTACTACACCTCTATCATACTTTACTAGTTTATAACTATTACATCTATCATATTTTACTAGTTTATAACTACTACACCTCTATCATACTTTACTAGTTTATAACTAATACACTTCTATCATACTTTACTAGTTTATAACTACTACACCTCTATCATACTTTACTAGTTTATAACTACTACACCTCTATCATACTTTACTAGTTTATAACTACTACACCTCTATCATACTTTACTAGTTTATAACTACTACACCTCTATCATACTTTACTAGTTTATAACTACTACACCTCTATCATACTTTACTAGTTTATAACTACTACACCTCTATCATACTTTACTAGTTTATAACTACTACACCTATGCCATTTCACCAATCTATATCAATAATTTACACATAACATTAATTAGCTATGTACGATTAAATACACATGCGTATCATTAAATACCCGGTGTTGCCCAGGTAATAAAATTCAGCTTATAAAAAATGAGAGGTAATGAGAGTTGCTTGCCACTTGTTACTAACTTGGCATAATGCCATTAGATAATCTAAGTAAGCTTACTAATAAGAGCTACGGCTTCTCCTGACTTAGCGTCTTGACCAAATGCACAGCGTATTTGCTCCTATGAAGTGACATGCACCGCCTCACGAGTTGATCAAGCTTGTATGGTTAAACTGGTAAGGCGCCGGACTGGTGAAGCAGAGGATCCGAGAGCAAACCTTTTACAATATGACTCTTTATTATGACTCATATTCACACGCATATTCACGCGCATATTCACGCGCATATTCATGCGCATATTCACGCTCATATTCACGTGCATATTCACGCGCATATTAACGCGCATATTCACGCGCATATTAATGTGCATATTAACGCGCATATTAACGCGCATATTAACGCGCATATTCACGCGCATATTCACGCGCATATTCACGCGCATATTCCCGCGCATATTCACGCGCATATTCACGCGCATATTCACGCGCATATTCACGCGCATATTCACGCGCATATTCACGCGCATATTCACGCGCATATCCACGCGCATATTCACGCGCATATTCACACGCATATTCACGCACATATTCACGTGTGTCCGACCCGCTTCTCCCCTGCATCCCCCACGCATTTCCACATGTCCTACATGCGTTTCCCACAGGTACCACTCGCATTTCCCACAGGTACCTCACGCACTCCCTACGTGTTCCCCATGCTTTTTCCACATACCCACATACCCACATACCCCTTACCCACATACACACAAACTTTGAGAAATATATAGGTCTTTCCATAAAACTCGCCCAACAAGTGTGACATGGAGGTCAAAATCTCAAATCACTCCTACACTAAATTTAGTATTACTTTTAGGAAACCTAATTATTCAAATCTTGTTAATAAAACAGTATTTTGCTGTGTTGTTGGTAAATTTCGCAGTATATTGGCGTTACTACAACAGGTTAAGGACAGGTTGCTGATGTAACAGGAGACACCATATCGTACTTTTAGGTGAATACATCAATTATCAAAAATAGCTTTGACAAATCTAATTACCTTGTTTATAATTACTCATCAACAAAGTTGTAAATACCACAAAAGTTACAGACAGAAAATAAAGCGTAATAAGAGTAACGCCACATGGTAAGTTCACTCGGTCATCAAAAGCTACATAATATGCAGTCAACTTTATTCAAACTTTTTATTAAACAAAAAGACACAAGCTTAATCATCTTTCACCTGCTTTAATACTTGTGTAATATGGTTACAATACCATAAGAACAGTTAACTATGGAGTGCAAACAATATAGGCTACTTTACATATAACAATTGCCTGTCTTACCATACATATAGGTTGCCGATGTAACAGAGACACAAAAGGACACCAGTTCCCGGTTACATTAGTAATATTGCCAAATGATAACACTACAGTATGTCATTAATTTGAAGTAATGTTAATTCCAACATACAATAACAGTGATCATACATGTTTTATACATCATACATTTTTTGATTCCAGTTATTTAGGTTAGTTATCCTTAATACAGGTTGCCGATGTAACAGGGACACCAGGTGATGCGTTGTCCCCTTTTACACTGGTACCATAGCCGATTGTAACAGGGACACCAGGTGATGCGTTGTCCCCTTTACACTGGTACCATTGCCGATGTAACAGGGACACCAGGTGATTCGTTGTCCCCTTTACATTGGTACCATTGCCAATTGCAAACAATAAGCCAATAATTTGAATTACAGTAATGTTAACCTTCAGCATACATATAATGTGTTTCTATCTTTTGGTTAATATATTTACCTAATTTTTCAGATTATTAGCAAAATTTCAGACCCCAATGCTTTTATGTCACACTTTTTTCAACAAAAACTGTCGAGGACACCACATAATAATGCTTTTATATCAATAAGTGTTGGTCGCTGGAAGCCATACTTTGTGTCCATTGATGTTTGGATTGGTGCCATCCAAGTAAACACTGATCCATTATGATACTGTTTTTACTTTGTGATTATTTAAATGTGACATATTTGATTTGTTTAATCACACTTTGTGGGCGAGTTCTATGGAATGACCCATATATAGATAAGATACCAGATAAAAATTGATTATATTATGTAATAGCAATGCCTCCAAGCATGCTTATTCTATATTCAGCGAAACCTTGGTGTTTTAGAACCACGACCGCGTTATAATTCTGGACCAGTCGTTGCTATCATCTTCTTGCTTCTGTTTGCTGCTGGAATACCGGCAGCAATCTACCTTTACTTGTATAAGAAACATGGACGAGTTGATATCAGGAGCGAGTGGAATAAAGTTATTAGTGGTGGGTCATTTCATAACTGTTTAAGGATTAGCAATAACCATTTTCTTATTGCTCTAGAAAAAACTGCAGTTGTATTAAACCTCACTGCCATAGGGTCCTACATGAGTCTACAAATTAACGTGTTTCTAAGCATTCCAGCATAAACCTGAAATCCTTTTATATTCATTTTTCGTGGCAAAATTCTATTCGTCAATGTATCTATTGCCGTTCAGAATATTAAAAAGCAATTTATATTTGCGGGTGTTTTCTTATAAGACCTTTTTGTAACTATTGCGTCTATTGCTTGCGACTTTAATGCCCTTAACTCTTAACTGTTCTTCAGCATGCCTATGCTGGCAGCATGTCTGTGCTGCCAGTATAGACATGCTGCCTGCATAGGCATGCTGGTATAAATGACTTCGCTTTATACATTTATGGACATGCAGTGAAAGACTCCATCATCGTATAGTCTCTCCCTCCTTACATTATTGTTCTTATATGAGATAAGTTATCAATAAAAAACTACATGTATAAGAGTCTGTAATAAGTACTTTTGTTCTTGTATAGTCCACCAGCTAACTTGACACCAAGACCACTTGTATTTGAATGACACAATAATAGGTATAACATAACGAATGACGTAACGAATGACGTAACGAATGACGTAACCACTAGGTAATAAACACAGAGACAGAAATCCATACGACAGCAATTACTTGTACACAGAAATGAGTAATAGTATTACATGCAGTAGCAAGAGTAAATAATATAGGCTTATAAAATAATACATGCATGCATAGATTACTATATATACATAGACTACATCTCTCCCTGATCTCCAAGATCAATTAAAACCAGCTACATAAAAATCTGGGGGTTTCCTAACCCTAGCTGGTCTAGTGGCATTGTTAGCTGCAGTAGAATAATTGTTGTGACTGTCTTTAGTTACAGGTGGAGTTTCAACGTTTACTAAACTCTCAGTTGACTCATTAGTATTAGCTATGTCTAACTCACAGTCTACAGTAGCTGGCTGTTTATCAACTCTCCAACAAAATCTTATGTCTCCTATATGGCGAGTCATGTCATTCACTTTAACTGCTGTGTTAGAGACCAAGGAAGTTACCTTGCCAGTTTTCCACACTGATGTGCACTTGGCATTGCCTGGTTTTACATATACCTGGTCGTCCACTTTGTAAGGGTTTAAACTAATGTCCCGTTCAGCTGATATTCTAGTAGTTTCCTGTTTCTGAGGATTGTAAGTAAACAATCTCCTAAATGGCACAACACCATTGGCATTAGGAGAATTGTTGTACCGATATAGCATGTCATTGACAGTGCCACCGAAGCGGGCAAGCATGCGCTTAATAGTACGATGATTGCGTTCTATCACTCCATTGCCAGAAGCTCTATAAGCACAGCTGTAGATATGATTTATACCCCATTTGTTAAGAAGAGGCTTGAATGATCTATAGCAAAGTAAATTATCTGACAATATTTCCACTGGAGACCCGTGCTCACAAGATATGTGGTCTAACTGTTCCATGATGGCGGGAGAAGTTTCGTTTCTTAACTTTCTCCAAGTCGCAAACCTGCTCGGTCCACAGTCAATAACAGTCAAGTACGGGATTCCCTGGTAGTGTGTTATGTCAGTTGCTAAACGATAGCAATCACGTTCCGCGTCTAATTGACCAGTTTTCCAATGAGCTGGTGCAGGATCGACTCGTTTGCACACATGACAGTGCTTCACTACTTCTTCAATATCTTTCTTTTTAACAGCAGGCCCCACCTTTTTGTGGCTAAATACCATGCACGATCAACGCCTAGGTGATGAGCTTCATGTAGATCACGCAGTTTCCCTTCTATACTGTCAGAAGTTGTTATATTGATGGCACATACTCGTTTCTCCAACCATTTGCGGGGAACTCTAGTCAGTTCATCAGCTTTATTGTCTTCAGACTTTACGAGAGTTATTTGTAAGACCAACTGATACTCACTGATTATATCA
Source organism: Watersipora subatra (assembly GCF_963576615.1). Taxonomy (NCBI): domain Eukaryota; kingdom Metazoa; phylum Bryozoa; class Gymnolaemata; order Cheilostomatida; family Watersiporidae; genus Watersipora; species Watersipora subatra. Next base: position 30,450,038 of record NC_088708.1, on the reverse strand, counting down.
TTTAGTAGATTGAAACGTCGTTTCACCAGCATTCCACTGAGGCCGCTCACCTTTGGTCTTTTACAGTTCTGTAATACAGATTTCACCCATCCAAATACTGTGGCAGAGTCTGTCAAAATTGTCACATTTTTGAGATTCCATTTCATAGCCATATCGATTGCTTTGATAACTCTTTTTAACTCTGCCATATTGATATGGGCCCCATCATTGACACCTCTCAACCAACTTGCATCCTCTACTATCTGATTATCAATCTCGAAACATGCTCCTATTTCCAAGCTGCTAGCATCACATCACACTTTACCACTCTCAGAAGCAGGTACTTTGCATTGGCCAGTTACAGGGTCATGGCGGTGTATGCTGTTATCAATCTCATCTAATTTTTTCTTGACATTACTGGGTACCTCATCGTCCCACCCATAAGCGTTAATTTCTCTTTTGAGATAGCTACATGCTACTCGCAACCACCTTGCTACTGGATAGTGACCAATATACTTTCCACATATTGAGTACAGTTCTCGTTTGGTCACAGCGGAATGCACTTCTGGCAGCTCAGAGTCTCTACTCCACTTGACAGTACCGCTATTGGAAGCCTCTACTCTCAAAAACAATACTCGTGCGTTCGGCAGACGTTCTGGTTCTTTTGACAGTAAGCCGTACTTCTGCAGATGATCCTTCACTTTCAACGCTGACACAACATCTTCATTTACCACAATATCATCTATGTAATGATCTGTGTCTTTGTCTATCTCCTCATCCATTGACAGAACCTTTTGCTAAGATATGAGACATTATCTTAGGTGCCACATTCAAGCCAAACCCTAACCTTGTCACCACATACAACTGACCATTGAATCGAACAGCCTGAAACCGTTGTAGTGAACTGTGCACATGAAGTTGTAGGTATGCCTTTTGCAGACCTAACATACATACATTGTCCCCTAATGTTCTCCACTGCCTCAGTTTCTCTTGACATATAGCTATGTCATTTCCAGGATTGCTGATCCAAGTGCCGAACTCTCCACTGATATTATTGTTCTCGTAAGATTTGATTAAATCAGATAGTTTTACTGCCATTGTTTCTTATAGCTGAAATAGCTTGTAATAAGTACTTTTATTCTTGTATAGTGCACCAGCTAACTTGACACCAAGATCGCTTGTATTCGAAAGACACAATAATAGGTATAACATAACGAATGACGTAACGAATGACGTAACCACTAGGTGATAAACACAGAGACAGCAATCCATGAGACAGCAATTACTTGTACACAGAAATGAGTAATAGTATTACATGCAGTAGCAAGAGTAAATGGTATAGGCTTATAAAATAATACATGCATGCATAGATTACTATATATACATAGACTACAAATTCATTGTAAATGGATTGATAATTTGCCAATAAACCCTGGCTTTTTAAAGTATCACGGTGTATAATTGGAGATGCGTGAGACAACCATTTCGTTACTGACTGATACAGTTTTCTTTGAATGCTTACTCACTTCTACAGCTGACAGAAGTCAACTGTATCAAATATTATAAAGTTGCAAAATATATATAATAGCTTGTGGCTGTCTTGTAGTTTATAAATTTTTTTTAGGATACTACTATCTTTAAACAATTTGTGTAAAAAGTGGTCAGTATTAAAAAGAGTGTTAAATCTTTTTGTCAGTAATCTTCTTCATTTGCTAGGATAAACTGTCTAACTAGTAAAATTACATCAATAATATGTAATATATCTATTTAAATTTTAGTGCTTGTCGTCCTGATGTCCGGTTATAGCAATAAAGTTGCACACAAAACCTCCAGTTCTCTAGAGAGGCGCACTACCCACTAAACTACACATCTAGTTGGCACTACTATTCAATAACTGCGCAAATTCATGCAGCGCCTGTGAAATACCAGCATAAGTAGCGTGTAACGTCACGATGTGTCATAATGTCAAGCTGGCTTAATGGCCCTTATTCACGGCTAGCTCAAGTTACTAGCTTAAGTTACTCAAATTCATTGGGTAATTATGGTATTGCCCGTGCAACACTAGGTATTCAACTAAATGATAATAAAAAATTGATTTTTAATAACAGTAGTTGATTTGCTTCACTTTGTTTTTTACTGGTTTCAACTACTTTTTTTTAAGTAAAAATAGATTTTTTAGATGCCAGTCCATCAATTAAGTCTAATGTTATATCTGATTGTTGTACTTGATACGGTTCAGTAATTTAATGAGTTAGCCCTTTTTTGTCTATCCAATAATTATAAAACTTTTGTCATGGAATCACGCATAAGCTATATCTATTCAAGGTCTTAGAGAAAGAACCGCCTATTACTCAAGTGCCAAGGTGAAGCCCACTGTTCCTTCAGGTGAGAAGATTTTTTGTTTGCATTGGTTAAACTACAGCAGAAGCTCCTATGACATAAGTTCCACTTAATGTGAAGAATTTATGTGTAGTTTTTATTGTGTATTACATAAGAAATTCCACATAACATAAAGTGTCAAGTTGGTGCAGACCTCTAATTTGATTTGAATAATGAGAGTCCTATTTCTTGCTTGCCATACTTGGATGAGAAAAAGCGTATGGGAGTATCTCTATTATACATGTATATCCTAGTAGCCTGGTAGTTTAGATTGCCGTGAAAGATTGTCAAGAAAGGAGATAAAGAGAATAGAATAAGTAGCTGCGCAGTTATTCAGAAATACTTGGAGGCAGTCATTTGTTGTTAAGTGGCAGTCTACCAATGTAAATGTCACAAATTAGAGTGTCGTTGAAATCAATATTTCATCCTAACCTCTAATCCTTGTTACAAAGAAAATGGGCGAACAGACAGATGCCCAGCTTACGATAGTGAATACAATTTTTGTTTTATTTATTTTTATACACAAAATTTCATGTTTTTTTTCATCATGGAGTTTGCTGTCTAGAAAAAAAGTAAAAAAATTGATTCAGACTGACATCGAAGGTGTGCGATAAACTTAACGTAAAATTACTGTAACCGTTGACCCTAAGCAAAGGGAAAGGGAAAAGAAAAAGGAGAAAGTTATCAATACAAATTTATAATATCACAGTTAGTCGATAGTCATAAAATTAAAAAAGTTAGGCTGCATTTTTGTCCTATTTGAACAGTCAAAAGGTTGAGTTGGGACAATCTTTTAAATTTTTCATGAATCTTAGACCGAATTTTCATGTGTTTGTATAACCAAAATGGATTTTTGTGTTGTAAGAACGCCTGCTGTATATCTAATATAATTGTCCAGAGTTTGAACCCTTCAATCAAACAAAACCATAGAAATCTGGATTAAATTCGCAATAATAATTTATGTATATAAAGTCAAGCGTTTGTCAGTCCTCATATATACCTCCAGTTAATAGCGATTGGTTAAAATACACACGCTTGCAGTCGATAGCGCCGTGAGAGATCATGACATGCAATGATTATATGCACAGTTATTCTGAAAGATGGAAGGTGGTGGTAGTGCACTTGGCTTACATTTGTGCAACCGAATGCATGGGTTCAATTTTTGCTACGTGTAAAGTTTTTTCCCGATACTCTTAGCTGGCTTCGGACAAACATGGTTCTTATTATGGTAAAGATTAAAATACTAGCATAAGTTACTAGCTTAAGTTACTCAAATTCATTGTGTAAAGAAACTTAGCCAATGGCAACTACATTACCTGCCAGTGTTTATAGGCTATTTTAACTCTTGAACGAATTTGTAGCGTAAAAAGTAAGAACCGTTTTTCATCAATCTGTTGTAGCTATGCCTCGAGTTTTCATAAATTTGAATTATCCATTTGCATGACACATATAGAATAAACAAATATAGTGGTACCTTGAGATACGATTGCTCCGACATATTATTTATTAGCAATACGACATAATTTTTTTTTACAATTTTGTTTTGACATACGCAAAAAATTTGAGATACGAATCGATGATCGCCGCTAGAGAGCTGCAGTGTGTTTGCTTAATGCTTACCCTGTTTGGTTGTCATCGCTGCTCCGTTTCCACGTGCTTGCTTATGCGTTGTGTTTTGTTTTATTTTGGATTATACACGCTTATTATGTTATCAACCATGGATCTCAAGGCTGAAGTCAAAGGTGATGGGAAGGTCAAAGGTGATAAAAAGAAAAAGTCTAAAAAGATGACATCGATAGAAGATAAATGTGAATTATAGCAAACCATGAGCTGTTTGTTTGCCATCTTGGCAAACAAATACAGACGCAATCCTTCCACGATAGCCACGATCATCAGGCAGCAAGATGCATAAAGAAGCAGCGACCTTCTAAAAGAGTCACCATTATTTCGAAGCTACGAAGAAATGTGCGTGATGAAATGGAACAGCTACTTTGGCTATGGATCAAGGACAAGGAATTTGCTAGTGACTCTGTTTCTGAAAGATTATTGGTTCTATGTTATATTATATTCAACTGTATTTGGAGTGGTTTCATAAATGGGACAAACTTCTTTGATATATAATTTTTTTGAAATTCAATGATGGTGATAGAAGAAATTAATTTTGAACCTCAAATGAAGGTACCGCTGTACCTTTATTTGAGATTAACAATGGTACATGGTGTAAATGTTGATCGAAAATAAGGTTTTTTTCAGAAACCCTTTTGTTACATGTCGGGCATTCAGCCAGTAATCTTATAAAATAATGATAACCTAAAAGACAAGATTGTCTCCTACAGATTAGCTCTAAAAGAGCATAAGGGAAGGGATGCCCAACCACCCTTGCAGGCACAACTGTGACAATGGAACAGTACAATGAAGGATCATGCGATCAACTGTGCAAGGCAGCCACACTCTCACCTACAATTCAACAATTTTCTGTATCCACAGTTTTTACCCTAAATATTTACGACAGTAGTTTAATACCAAGATTTTGTACTTATTGGTATTAGCAAAAATATTGTTTTTAATATATGATATTCTAAAGCTGAAATGCTTAACCCAATCACAATTTTAACCTTTTTCTATTTGTATAATTAAGTTAAAACTGCCAATAAGAAGGAGCATTGTATTTTTAATAATTTCATAATCTTCTGCCAAAAGTAAATCTAGACATCTGTAGTTATGAGCTTTGGTTTTTAGAAAAAAAGCTTGGCAGCAGCTGCTTTACCCATAAGTGCTTTTTATTCTTAATTTCATTTGTGTATTTTTCAAAAGTTCTAAAAAGAACACCGGGAATTTGTTGCAAATCGAGGACCACCAGTAATAATTAGTAAACAGAATAAGAGATGAGAAACTATTTTGGAATATTCCTTTCATGACTAATTTTCACTCTGCTGCCAGTTTTGTCTCTTTTCGTGTTGCAATAAAATTGTAAATGTAGAAAAACAATTTGCTAACTTGCTTTTTACTAAAGATTTTAGAAAAAAAAGATGTAACTGCTAAAACAGCAAGCCAAAATTCTAAGCATCATGATTACACGACTAAAAAATTAGCAGATAAAAATAATCTCACGACCAAACAAGCGGAGCGAATGTTTGAGAGTTTTTATGATAAATGCATGTGCACACAACTTACGAAAATTCCTCATCAACAACGTCGCAAACCCTTGTATCAAAATCTCATCAAAAAATTAACCATTTTTTTGTAGAGTCGTTAAAGTATAATAACGATACAAAACACATATAAGCCTATTTAAATATGTTACCAAGTCTTTGAAAATTGTCGACATATTCCTAAAGCTTACCCATCTGATCGGATTATACACAAATAGACAAATTAATTTGGCCAAAAATCTTTATTAAAACTGGCCAAGCCTTACTTTTATCAAAATTAAGACCGGCAAACGAAACGCCGAGCGACAGAGAATAGAACCATCAAGTCGTGTGCATTTCACGAAAAAATAATGTGCACATTTCACCAGTCTATAGCATTGTCGAATTGCCGAAGGTTTCTGTAATTAATGTAGAAGTACAGAAATCGTTTCTTTTTTGCCGATTTCAAAATAACTGACATTTTGGAACCTTTTGAGTACTTTGGTATTCTAACTGATGTCCAAAGAGGTGAAAGTTAAGGAAATGACAATGAAATTTTTTTCTAACGATTCTTATGAGATTATTACAATATTTAATTATAAGTTTGGATGACTATTGAAGTCTTATAGTCACACTAACAACATCGATGATGGGCAATATGTTACTGTTATTATTTTTTCTAAATAGCTTTGTCAAATAGGTTTTCTAAAAATCTACATAAAAATCACAACTTCTTGATATTGTTAGCTATGACGTTTGGAAATGTAAACAAAATTGTGCACTGGTTTTCTATTATTACTGTATTACTATATTAATAATATTAGTTATTCTAATAATATCAGTACATTTTACTTCTAATATTGCATTTCTCCTATTGCAGGGGGAGAGATATAAACATATAATCTTTTCCTTTCATTATTGCTGTTTGTCATGACCAAAAACTTTTTTAAATAGATTTTCTAAAAATCTATTTAAATATCACAACTTCTTGATATTGTTAGCTATGACGTTTGGAATTGTAAACAAAATTGTGCATCAGTTTTTTATTATTACTATATTATTAATATTGGTTATTCTAATAATATCAGTACATTTTACTTCTAATATTGCATTTCTCTTATTGCAGGGGGAGAGATATAAACATATAATTTTTTCCTTTCATTATTGCTGTTTGTTGTATATAATAACACCCACACCCAGTACATTACAGCTACCATTGCAGTTATCCTATTGCACTGCAGTGCCATTTGACTGCTAATATTGCATTTCTCAACCAACAGTACCCTTTATTTTTTCCAATATCACTTTGGTCGTAGGCTGTATGACAGTGGAGTTTCTAGTTTATTATGTATATTTTATTTCTGGTCTGTTATGCTTGTGGTGCCAGCATGATCTACAATAAAACATGTACTTAGATAGCTGCAGTTGTAGCAACAAAAAACATCATCCATTTCAAGGCTCAAAACAAAGGTGCCAAAGTGAATGGGTGATAGGCCACATAAACAATATATCTACAGTCTGAGGGCTGGACTCATAGAATATTCATTGAAAAATTGACAAATTACTGTCCATAGCCAAGTAAACTAAATTGAACTTACTTGAAACCTAACAAATGCGTTACGATATGATAAAACGAATAAAGTAATCCAGTCATACCTTGACATAAGAGATTAGTGTTTCCTAAGACACAGCTTGTATGTTAATTTATTCTTGTCTCAAGGCACTGTTTCCTATATAAAATAGCTTAATACAAATTAATCCTTTAACATTCTACAAAAAAACCACATACAACAGGATATTACACTACAAAAAATGTGTTTTTAAGTGTTGTAATTCAGGCTAATAGAGTAATAAATACTTATTTAGTTTTAAATATCTACAGTAAAATGTAACCTTACTATGTACAATACTGTAAGTTCTTACTTTCGAGACAGTAATGGCTAGCGGCGGTGTGCGAGAGACTTGACAGCAATGCGTTCGGCACACTAAACTTTTGTGATGCTACATAACAGGAGCTTCAAATTTATTTTAGCTTTAACTTAGAAGAATTAGATTTCAATGTGGAATCTGACTAATTATCTGACTAACTAACTGATTATCTGACTAACTAACTGATTATCTGACTAACTAACTGATTATCTGACTAACTAACTGATTATCTGACTAACTAACTGATTATCTGACTAACTAACTGATTATCTGACTAACTAACTGATTATCTGACTAACTAACTGATTATCTGACTAACTAACTGATTATCTGACTAACTAACTAATTATCTGACTAACTAACTGATTATCTGACTAACTAACTGATTATCTGACTAACTAACTGATTATCTGACTAACTAACTGATTATCTGACTAACTAACTGATTATCTGACTAACTAACTGATTATCTGACTAACTAACTGATTATCTGACTAACTAACTGATTATCTGACTAACTAACTGATTATCTGACTAACTAACTGATTATCTGACTAACTAACTGATTATCTGACTAACTAACTGATTATCTGACTAACTAACTGATTATCTGACTAACTAACTGATTATCTGACTAACTAACTGATTATCTGACTAACTAACTGATTATCTGACTAACTAACTGATTATCTGACTAACTAACTGATTATCTGACTAACTAACTGATTATCTGACTAACTAACTGATTATCTGACTAACTAACTGATTATCTGACTAACTAACTGATTATCTGACTAACTAACTGATTATCTGACTAACTAACTGATTATCTGACTAAACACATACTTAAAGTTTTAATCTTTTACTAAACTTACTTTAACCTTTTCATCCCAATTTTTTTATTTGTTTTTGATTTTGTACTTTTGCATCACATTTACTATAGCTTTTAGCTTACCTTTTAAACACTTTTTCCAACTGAATCGAAGATAAAGGCTGAGCGATGCTCTTTTCAAAAGCGGCCTCTCACATACTTGGCCATAGAGTGGTCATTATAGAGAACCAGCATTTATGCTCATGTCTCAAAGATTCCTTGTATCTCAAGGAGGCAGCTTCTTGAAATGCTGCTTGTATCTTAATTTTCTCATACGTCAGGCCACTCGTATTTCGAGGTACAACTGTATTTGCTTACCAAAGCGATGATTCGTTAGTAATATTTAATTTTCCCCAAGCACTAAAACAAAGTTATTTTATATAAATCTCCATAACATGACGATTAAATGAACAAAGCCAGTACTATTCATAACACCGCCACCAGCCTATCTTTTCTCTTTTAGAAAGAGCAGGCTGAATTTACTTGAAGGGAAATACTATTAACAATTTCTCTACACAGAAGACACACACATTTGTCTGCTACCTCTATGAACATGTACTCTTGACTTTGTTTGAAATTCCTAGTTCTCAGTGTTCATCTTCTGCTTTACCATTTTTATTGGGCATCTAAAAGTTATCTTTGCAGTTGTTCTGGCGAGAGCTGGGCTAAAAAACAGTGAAACAAACCAGACTAATGCTTGATGTGTTACAATGCATTGTGGGAAATGTAACATTGGTGCAGCAGCAGGCTGCTGGCTTGCTGTGGCCTTTGGCCGGTCTAATAATAAATCAACATTATATCTCGGGGTGTAGACAATTTTCTGGTGAGCCGGCTGTGTGTAGCCCGTCAGTTTTAATTTTGACATAGTCCAACTTTCAAAAACTGGTTTAGAAAACAAAAATTATCTTATAAATCATGTTAGAAAGGGGCATAAATTATTGGCATTACATTATCATTAGGCCCACAATGATTCACTTTTAACAGGTTTTAATGTTGTTTCTTCATCTATATTTAGCAACTCCAACCTATGAAAAACATCAGAGGTGGGTTAAGCAGTTAAAAAAGTTGTCAACTGCCAAAAAACAGATAATTTTTAAACAATTTGAGCTATTTTGTACCTAATTTCTACTCCTAGCCCCTACTTCCTACTTTTCTCTATTCCCATTTGAGCTGATTGTGTTTATTTCTAATAACCAAGCACTGACATTGCCAACTTGTTAGTATATATTGCAAAGCTATGTACCCATTATTACTAAGTTATTCAGCCGGGCATAGTCCCAAGTTAAAATTAAAGTGGCATTTTTTTCTTAGAAGAGCACCTTGAAAAGTTGGCTTATGTCACTACTCTAAGCGTTTCATTATTATTTTTATATTTTTTACAGATGCTCAAGCGAACGCAGATAATTTGTTACAAATCGAGGAAAACCCAAATTACAACTACTCAAAGATAAACAAACCAAGTCGTAAGAAGTTTTAATTCTCTGAGTTAGATTCTAGCTTAGTTTATATCACAGCGACATTCTTTCCTTGCCAGCACAACAGAACTACATTGGCTGTTACAGCTTCAATGTATCGAGCATTTTAGTTTGCTTGAAATGCTGAAGAAATATTTCAATTCAAGTTTTAGCAATCCTCAATATATTATCTTCATTTATATTTAGTAACGCTAGTATGTGAAAAACATCAGAAATAGGTAAAGCAGTTAAAAATATTTTTCTATTGTCACAGAATAAATCATTTTGACATAAGTCAAGTTACTAGGTATCTACTCCTACCTCCTTTTTCCTATCTACTTTTTTGCATTCCCATTTGAGCTGATTGTGTCTCTTTTAAATAATCAAACACCAACACTGCCAACTTGTTGGTATTGCAAGACTATGTACTCATTACTACGAGGTTTTTCGGCTGGGCGTAGTCCTAGGAGAAAAATAAAGGCTGGTTCTGTAGACTGCAGGTGGATGGCTAAATGATGTGGTATTTTTTTAGAGGAGCTTCTTTAATCATTAGTTTAGGCGAGCAATGGCATTGTGACTACTTTGAGCTTTTCAATTTTAATGTACTTTTTATATTTTCTACAGGGGCTAAAATGAACTCAGAAAATTTGTTACAAGTTGAGGACAAACCAAGTTATAACAATTTAAAAGTAAACAAAGGAAGAGGTGAGAAGTCTTTTGTTTTCATGCTAACTCTTGATCAACCCCAACAGACAGCAGCTTCATCTGTTGACCCGACATGAAAATGGCTCATTCTTTAGCAACCCCAACCTAGGAAGGTCTTAGATGGAGCTGACTCCTTAGATGCTTCATTTTGATTCTGCAGTTGATGAACCTGTTTTATCAACTGCTGCACTTTGTCAGAGCTGACTGGTAGGTTTATCCCTTACTACTGGCATTTGCTTAGCCAGCCATCCATCTACAGTCCTGACTGGCTGGTGGTGACATTACCCTGTTCCAACTTGGAGAAACTCCGTGTCAGCATGCAACATATTGGCCAGCATAAACGTGAGCACTGCCAAACAGTGCCATTGTAGGTATGGAATGAACAAACAACTTCATATTGAAATTGAGCTCGTGAAGCCCATTCCTGCAGGCAGCCATGCTATCCACTGCACCACATGGTAAACTTGCCATACTACGAAATGATTGTGCACATATTTTTCACACCATATTTGTTTAAATGCTGTTTGTTACTACTAGCACGCTTGAAGATCGTGATTGTGTAAGGGATCATGACTTGTAACGTACTGATTATAAGCACAGGTCTAATTACAGTAAAGATTTACAATAGCTCAAGTTACTAGCTTAAGTTACTCAAATTAATTTAGGAAAAAAGCAACTACATTATGTGCCACTGTTTACAGGTCGTTTTTATTGCCTGTGTAATGCTGAGCATTACTCTAGTTATGTATGAAGCAGAATATGACACAGTAATAGAACAACAACGTTTGAGTGCTCCAGGTGATATTTTCTCTGATGGGGCTGCTGTGCATTCTTTGGTAACATTGGTCTGTCCCTCTGGCTCATAAGCTGGCTGACCACTTTTCTTTTGGCTGACTCGGTTCTTCCTCTTGATCTGGTTGGGCCGAGTCATAAGTCGGCTAGCATCTTTTGTGTCAAATCGACTTGAAAGGGGGTGGGGGGGGGGCTGGTGTCTACCACAATGTGAACCAGCCTTAAGGCTTGATGCATAGACCAAAAAAGTGGTGAGAAGCACTTTATTTTCATGCTAACTCTCTATCAGCTCCAACAGACACTAGCTTCTTGTGGTGATCTACTAGGGACAGTAGTTTTCATGCTGTGGGTTACATTCCAGCTGAGCTTATACGGCAGCAATGATCTTCCCTGGCCAGAACCACAAATCTACATTAACTCCTACAGCTCTAGTGTATCAAGCATTTTTAGTTTGCTTTAAGTATTAAGAAAGATTTTAATATGAGTTAAATTCATGTTAATATTTATTTGTACAGATCTTTGTTTTTTTTGCATTTGTTTCTGATTTGTACAAATTATATGCTTAAAAATTGGATGCATTTAGCAACTTTTTGTGTCATAATATAATTGATGCAAAATTGCTTTTTATAAAAGCTGATTTTACGAAAAAAACCAAAGTAAAACTGAAAGCTAAAACTCTACTCAAAATGCCTACGCAACTAAAAACTAACCAATTAAAAATTAATTTCATACAGTTGGTTGTATGCTTTTTAGTATGTTATATTACTGGTATTTTTGACACTGGTCTAGCAGTGAGTCAGAATTCCGTGTTGGTAGCAAAATTAAAATCTATTTTACAAAAAATGTAAAAGAGTAAATGCTACAGATTGAAATATTTTCTTTTCTCAAACATTTTTAATTGTATCTTATATCATTTACACATTAACCGTGACCTTAAACCTTAATTATGACCTGAAATGTTCAATGATTATGTTTAACCCTGTTTAATGACTGCGTCTGACACTGTTTAATAACATAAAGTTAACAGATTATTTTGCACTGACCTAGTGCAAGGATATAGTTCAAGAACATCTTTATAGAGACACCCACATTTTACACTTACAAGATGAGGTTTCCGTGAAACATTGATATTGAACTATATGGCTTTGCTTGGATGGTCTCTACATTAATATAAACTAGCCATAGAAGAACAACAGCTGTTAGTATTTGTTAAAATGAGGGGGATGAGTCCAGCTAGTAATTGAAGATAAGATATGACTGAATTTAACCACTGCATATCGAAGATGGGAATGTGTAGAGCGTTGGTTGAATTTATGAATCCATAATGGTTTGAAATTTACTTAGAAAAGATGATTGTTTTGGAAATCTATAGAAGGTACTTAGTTGAGTTAGGTTGTCAATGTAAGTAATTAATTGTTTAGAATTACTTCAAGCAGATATATATATATTTGAAAGCTTATGAATGTTGGATTATTATATCGGATTATTCATTGTCGAAATAAGGCTATATATTTTCGCAAAGAGAAGATGAATAGTTCTGTTTGGGAGTTTACAGAGGTTCAGTAATTATATTTAGAAACACATGACAGAGGGATGTGCAAGCATTTTTGTAGCAGCATTTTTAAAACTTCTGTCTTCTTTGTGACCTGCCAAACTCAGTATTGATGTTAGCTCCCTTAGAGCGCACCTGCGTATGGGTTGAGCTGACAGTGGCCAAACCATCAACTCCATACAAATGGGCAGAGTGAACTGACACCATTAAACCACCAAAACCAACATCTGTTAAAGCACTACACTATACTATACCGTGAAACTAATAAACCAAAAGTACCAATAAACAAACCTATCTATCCATCTGCCATTGCAACAGAATCGACTTGTCAGAATAAAGTGAATCTGGTCTAGCATAAGCCAAAAATGCACTTCAGGTGTGCAGCTCTATGGAACACTGCCATAAACAGTCTTAGTTGCCTCGACTGACTGTTTATGGCTGAAGGAGAGAGAGAGAGAGAGAGAGAGAGAGAGGGAGGGAGGGAAGGAGAGAAAAAGAGAGAGAAAAAGAGAGAGTGATATAGAGAAAGAAAGAAAGTGAGAGTGAGATAGAGAGAGTGAGATAGATAAAGAGAGAGAGAGAGAGAGAGAGAGAAAGAGACAGAGAGAGAGAGAGAGAGAGAGAGAGAGAGAGAGAGAGAGAGAGAGAGAGAGGGAAAGAGAGAAAGGGAAAGAGAGAGAGAGAAAGTGAGAGAATTCCAAGCTTGAGGTGCCAGCATGTTCTACAATAAAACATGCACATGAATATTGGCTGCAAGCATTAAAAAATCAAAACGCTCATGTATACAAATTTAGAAAAGGACATAACATCTTGGTAATGAATTATCTTCAAGCATGCAATAAATTATTTTTAACAATTCTAATTATATGGTTTCATTTGTATTCAGCAACATCAACGCATGAAAAAAATCAGAAGTAGATAAAACATTAAATTTTTGTTGTTGTTAAAGAACAAGTCATTTTGACACAAGTCAAGTTATTATGTATCTACTCCTACCTCCTACTTCTGAATTTTCTCTATTCCCATTTGAGCTGATTGTTTATTTCTAATAACCAAGCACCGACATTGCCAACTTGTTGGTATTGCAAAGTTATGTATCCATTAAGGATTATTCGGTGAAACTTATAAACAATCTATTTCGGCATAGATGATGCCCAACGAGATGTCAGTAAATTTATTTAGACAGATAAATGATTCCAGGAGTAGCTGCCAAGCAAGACTAATACTGAAATGATGATGTTTTTTTCTTGGTTTTTCTAAAGTATAGAATAGGATTTACTCCAATGATTGACTACACATCCAGAGTCCATTGGGAGTCAATTGCCAACCCCAACCAATAATTCTTGCCCCAACATTGACCTACATACCACCAAATGTTATAGTCTTCGAGAAATTCATTTCTGTTTTGTACATCAACCATTGAACATTTGTTCGTAGCACCTCTTTTTTTATAAAGCTGTTAGCCTCTTCCAATGAAGAAAAGAACACTGCCGATATTTTTTCACATTCTCTCATCAAAATTTCTGGGAATCTTGTATCAAAACATGACTTTTCTATTTAACAATAGGCGGTCTAAAGGCCATCTGTGCCAGACTAGACTGTTTATAAATTTCACCGGATTGTTCTGCTGGTCATAGTCCAAGTTAAAACTAAATGCTGATTCTGTAGACTGCAGGTAGATGGCTAAAAGAAGGGGCATTTTTTTTAGAAAAGCACATTAATCCGTTAGCTTAGGATAAATATGATCTTGTGATTACTACAAGCTACAATTGTTTACTTTCATATAGTTTGGAGCAATGTTGCTATTGTCTGTCGCATGAATAAGCATTTTAGTTAATTTTAGTGCATGATTGCGTTTTAGTTAGCTGTAACATTGACTTGTAGTAAAAAGTTTAATTCTTTAACTGTTTACCAAATCATAGAGATACACAGGCTTATCAGGCAGTCTGAGTGATGGGTGCTGGCTGAAGTTGACTTGTCACTAGCTGCAAAGAGTAGTGATATATTTTCCTATTTAACCCTAATAATAAATTAATAATAACTAATGTATAATAAAAGAAATAAACCAACTTGTTGTGAAAGTGATTAAGAAAATGTGCGTAGTTTACAATGTTTAAACAGTTAGAATTTTATGAAGCTAAGAATAAGCTCCCGATTCTTATACATCTATTACGAACACAAAAGAAGTGTACATAATGTACTCACTGTTTTATCTCTGAGAAATATTTTATGTCACTATGTCATATGTTTTGCTACTGCATGATCTTTGCAAATGTTAAAACCGAGGTGAATGTGAAACGAAGTGTATTCGAATCCTTAAGTTCTATTACAACCTCACATTTAAAAGCATTAATTTAGCATTTTTGTTCCTGAATTTCAGCTACGAAGAAAAAGAAGAGACCGGATACTTCGGAACCAGGTAAAAGAACAAAATACCTTGTAAAAGAAAAACTCTGGTGACAAGAAACTATTGAATCTCTACCGAGCTCAAATGAAATAAAATGTTTGACAAAAATTGCTTTGATTTTGAATGTATAAGCTGTGAAACTTGAAAAAATGAGTTAGTTTGTTTAATTTATTCAATTATTATATATTCATATATTGTTAACTCTATTGTTAACTCTATTGCTAAATCTATTGTTAAATCTATTATTAACTCTATTGTTAGCTCCATTGTTAAATCTATTTTTAACTCTTTGGTTAAAATTTTTGCTAAAACCTTTGTTAAATCTTTTGTTAACAATTTTTTTAACACTTTTTCGATGCTTCTTTCATGACTACTTTTAAAGTTTTCATAAAATTTAATAAACAAAGTTTAATAAATCGACTGAAAAGCATGATATTTGCTCAAAGTACAGCTATAGTAATATCCAGATCTTCAGTGTCTTAACATCATGTGACCTCAGTTCCATAGCTGACTAAAAACAGATATTCTTAGGCTGAGTTACATTGCAATTTCCGTACTGGCATAACAGGTCAGGAGCTTCTGCTAGAACTCTGAAAGATTGAACTTTGTCAGAGGTTAACCTTTTTACACTAAACACTAACCACTGATCAGTGATCTATAGATAATCAGACTAATGTGGATGTCTATTGTATTGATGTTTGTTGTTGGAAGATAATTTCTAAGGACTCTTCGAAGCCCTCTCAGCACTTGACTTAAAAGCTTGCTGTTAAGTCAATCAATAAGTTAAGTCTAAATCACTTGCTTAAAATTCTGATGCCAAATTTACCGCTATTTTATATCAGTTGTACTTTTGCATTTATCAACTTTAATAATCTTGCCTTTAAAATTTGAACAGAGCCAGATGCGAAAAAAGGCAAAGGTTTTCCTGTGGTAAAATTTGCGTATTCTGCAGTAAAGCATTGTGAAATAACATGATACGATCATGTATATTTTGTTATATAAATAAACAACTATTACACTCACTCCTTATGAATCATACCATGTTTTTATTCTCATGTTAAGTCAACTGACATTTCTTCATGCACCCTAACCTTTACACTGTTTACAGGCAAGTAGAAGACAACTCATTCGATTCTTTAAACATGCAATCCACCAATCACAGCCATTGATGTACGGTATCCACCAATCACAGCCATTGATGTACGATCTACAGAGAGAGCTTCGTATGCAAACTGATGGCACAAGCTGTTTTGTTGCTATCATTAATATATTGCTAATATATCATTGCTAGTATTAATAAATTTGACGGTGTCATCAGTAAGTAATACATATTACACTGTCATCAGTAAGTAATACATGTGACACTGTCATCAATAAGTAGTACATGTGACACTGTCATCAGTAAGTAGTACATGTTACACTGTCATCAGTAAGTGGTACATGTGACACTGTCATCAGTAAGTAGTACATGGGACACTGTCATCAATAAGTAGTACATGTGACACTGTCATCAGTAAGTAGTACATGTTACACTTTCATCAGTAAGTAGTACATGTTACACTGTCATCAGTAAGTAATACATGTGACACTGGCATCAGTAAGTAGTACATGTTACACTTTCATCAGTAAGTAGTACATGTTACACTGTCATCAGTAAGTAGTACATGTGACACTGTTATCAGTAAGTAATACATGTTACACTGTTATCAGTAAGTAGTACATGTTACACTGTTATCAATAAGTAGTACATGTGACACTGTTATCAGTAAGTAGTTCATGTGACACTGTCATCAGTAAGTAGTACATGTGACACTGTCATCAGTAAGTAGTACATGTGACGCTGTTATCAGTAAGTAGTACATGGGACACTGTCATCAATAAGTAGTACATGTGACACTGTCATCAGTAAGTAGTACATGTTACACTGTTATCAGTAAGTAGTTCATGTGACACTGTCATCAATAAGTAGTACATGTGACACTGGCATCAGTAAGTAGTACATGTTAAACTTTCATCAGTAAGTAGTACATGTGACACTGTTATCAGTAAGTAGTTCATGTGACACTGTCATCAGTAAGTAGTACATGTGACACTGTTATCAGTAAGTAGTTCATGTGACACTGTCATCAGTAAGTAGTACATGTTACACTGTTATCAGTAAGTAGTTCATGTGACACTGTCATCAATAAGTAGTACATGTGACACTGGCATCAGTAAGTAGTACATGTTAAACTTTCATCAGTAAGTAGTACATGTGACACTGCTATCAGTAAGTAGTTCATGTGACACTGTCATCAGTAAGTAGTACATGTTACACTTTCATCAGTAAGTAGTACATGTGACACTGTTATCAGTAAGTAGTTCATGTGAAACTGTCATCAGTAAGTAGTACATGTTACACTTTCATCAGTAAGTAGTTCATGTGACACTGTCATCAGTAAGTAGTACATGTGACACTGTTATCAGTAAGTAGTTCATGTGACACTGTCATCAGTAAGTAGTACATGTTACACTGTTATCAGTAAGTAGTTCATGTGACACTGTCATCAATAAGTAGTACATGTGACACTGGCATCAGTAAGTAGTGCATGTGACACTGTCATCAGTAAGTAGTACATGTGACACTGTCATCAGTAAGTAGTACATGTTAAACTTTCATCAGTAAGTAGTACATGTGACACTGTTATCAGTAAGTAGTTCATGTGACACTGTCATCAGTAAGTAGTACATGTGACACTGTCATCAGTAAGTAGTACATGTTACACTGTCATTGGTAAGTAGTACATGTGACACTATCATCAGTAAGTAATACATGTGACACTTTCATCAGTAAGTAGTACATGTGACACTGTCATCAATAAGTAGTACATGTGACACTGGCATCAGTAAGTAATACATGTGACACTTTCATCAGTAAGTAGTACATGTGACACTGTTATCAGTAAGTAGTACATGGGACACTGTCATCAATAAGTAGTACATGTGACACTGGCATCAGTAAGTAATACATGTGACACTTTCATCAGTAAGTAGTACATGGGACACTGTCATCAATAAGTAGTACATGTGACACTGTCATCAATAAGTAGTACATGTGACACTGTCATCAGTAAGTAGTACATGGGACACTGTCATCAATAAGTAGTACATGTGACACTGTCATCAGTAAGTAGTACATGTGACACTGGCATCAGTAAGCAATACATGTGACACTGTCATCAGTAAGTAGTACATGTGACACTGTCATCAGTAAGTAATACATGTTACACTGTCATCAGTAAGTAGTACATGTGACACTGTCATCAATAAGTAATACATGTGACACTGTCATCAGTAAGTAGTACAGGTGACACTGTCATCAGTAAGTAGTACATGTGACACTATCATCAGTAAGTAGTACATGTGACACTGTCATCAGTAAGTAGTACCTGTTACACTGTCATCAGTAAGTAGTACAGGTGACACTGTCATCAGTAAGTAGTACATGTGACACTATCATCAGTAAGTAGTACATGTGACACTGTCATCAGTAAGTAGTACCTGTTACACTGTCATCAGTAAGTAATACATGTTACACTGTCATCAGTAAGTAGTACATGTCACAATGTCATCAGTAAGTAGTACATGTGACACTGTTATCAGTAAGTAGTACATGGGACACTATCATCAGTAAGTAGTACATGTGACACTGTCATCAGTATGTAGTACATAATACACTGTCATCAGTAAGTAATACATGTTACACTGTCATCAGTAAGTAGTACATGTGACACTATCATCAGTAATTTTACGTAGTACATGTGAGTCAAGGTCTGCAACTGATATGATTACAAAAAATTTCCTTAACCTGTTGTAATTTAAAAATTTAGTTAAAAAGCAACAGCGGCTACGCTGCTAGCTCCTTTGAGAGCTGCCATCAAACAGCGAATAAAAGATAACTAGTGACACAGACAACTGGAAACATGCGACAACTGTCTAAATATGAAGGGTGGTGATGCCATTGCTGGTAACCTATGTATGAAAACAATCACACCTATGCAGCAGTTTAGTAAACTGGTAAACTCGATTCAAAGGGTGTTTCACCAATTTTTATTTAATTCGTACCAATTAATTATGACGATCTTTAGATTTACTCAGCATGTTACATTCTTGTCCCTACATCATAGTGGCATCGCATGCATCCTTTCTGAAATTGTGGTACTTTGCTTGGTGAGTTTGCCTTTAAATTCCTTTGAAAGTTTCGATGTTGGACTCATTGTCTTCGTATTCAATAAAAATTATGAATATATAATAAATTAGGAAAATCTTTTTCTAGTGGATGGCTGAGAGCTTATACATGTACATTTACTAAAAATGATGATATTCAACATCAAAAATATTAAGGAACCTTAGACAACCATAACATGATTGGTTGTGTGACCAGACCATGCAAGATGATGTATCAACCAAATACACACTTTATTTGAGCAAGCATTTTCACCAGTAACTCTAAATTTGGTTTTTTTATCAGTGACTGATGGATTACCCACAATCCAATTGCTTTATTAAACACCAAAACTATTGACTTGCTAAACTAGTCTGCAACTTGAAGTAGCTGCTTTTAAACAGTTGGCTTCTAATGAGAAATATGACTGGATTATAATTCTTCATACAAATCGCCAATCACAAATAATCTTTGTATTTTGACTAACTTCTTTAATCAACACAGTAAACAAAAAATTGACTTTAAGCAGAATATACTTCAAAGCAAACTCTGGTGATTCTACAAAAACAAATTCGAACTGTCCTTATTACAGCTTGTCTTATGATGGTCTCAGTACAGTTATCAGCAAATTCAGTACATTCTTTTGAGTATGGCACTTTGTTTGCCATTGACAATGACAGGCACAACACACGATCTTGTTTTTCTCTCCGGACAATAGTTCTGGGCTGACGTCATCAAGGAGAACCATAAATTGAATATTGTTAGTGTGGATTAGATGCACCTGTAAACAAGGTACATAATCTAAGTATTCAGTGATGAGCTCATGTGAGATTGAAAAGTTTTGCTATTGATAAAAGGCGTGCTTGAGCTGGACCAACATGTAGACCGATGGTTGAGCAACAAATAGGGTAAGTTTTATGAGCCACTAATATATTTTCCGCAACCAGTGTGAATTGTATAGCGTTATTATTGTTATGTATATCAGTCACTACCTGTATTAGTCATGAGAGACCAGGTTGGGTAACTTTAATAACTGTGCATTGTAAAGCTCTTTAGGTTCTTGCCTGTCTACAAAATGCAGACCTAAAAAACCCTAAAAATTTACACTTAAAAAACCTTAACGTTTCTTCTGTTTTTGCCACATCAAAAACACAAGCTTCTGTGTCGATATGCATCATGTATTTAATTTTAAATAAATTATAAAATAAGCAGTAGTTTACAAAAAATATTGCATGAGTGATCCTTGTTCTTCAGTTAGAAGCACCAGCTAAGCCTAAAAGGTACTATTGTTAGTCTCCGTACTCCAACCGTGGCACCTCATGCTAAAAAGACTATTTTGTGCAGCACTCCAGTTTGGATTGGTGGCTACATTCTTTCTTCCTCTGGCGTTAGCCCACATGTCCTATGGCGTTAGCCCAAATGTCTGCATCTCTGATTAATGAGCCTGCCTGTCATTGCTGTTTTTTGTAGTGTACCTGACTTACCTAAACTTTTAGCCTTTGTCTAAAAGTTCTACATGTTACTAGGTCGGATGACCACCAGCTGGTTGCTTTGGGTGATTGCATGATCTTTGGACTATGGGGCAGCTAGTTCGGGTAGTGGCTACATAATGAGTTTCTCTTGTTTTTTGGCCAAGCATAAAACTTTTGGGAGTCACAAAAAGTTGCCATCAGCTTGGGTGTCATAATCCTGATCCGTTTAGAATCATTTTATTTGATCTGATCTACCAGGTACACCATGGTGTCAGTCTTAAATAGATTTTCCCAACTCTTATCAATCACAAGCTTTTTTGGTGTTATGTGACTAGATCCCCAGTCACATCTTGCCAGGTGCGTAGGAAAAACACCATAAAATGTTGCACTATGTGACTCAACTACCTAATTTAGTAGGGTTACTATGATCTGCAGCAACCTTTAGCCTGGGAAGCTAAGAGAGCATGGAAAGTTCCAAGCTTTAATATCACAAGGAGCGGAATCAGAGTTGAAATCTGCTGCTAATTTTAAAGTGATGCAAGCAATATTCGATGAGTCTGTCTGATTGGTATGATCTGTTTTGGAAGCCTTCATCACTAGGCCCTTAGTTGTTGTGGTAATTCCAGCTTGATTTCTTGATTGTTTGTTTAGCAGCTTGATTGTTTCTTTTGTACACAGCACCAGGGTCTTCATCTAAATCTAAATGATATGCAAATTGATTAACATTCGTGGAAGCAGGTGGTGCAATACTGTAAAGCGTATTTTGTCAAGAATTCTTCAGCGCTTCCATCTCAGCTGACTTCTTTTTGGTTAGAGTTTGCTCATGATACCCTTTTCTTGATGAAGTATATTTTTTCTTAATAGTTCATTAATTGTGCTCAATATGCATGTTTCCAAAGTTGCCCAACACTTTTGTATTTTTCTTCCTCTGCGGAATCCTTTATTCCAGTCTCTCTTTTGGTTCGCGCAATGTTATGACACTCCGGCTCTCCATATTAATCCAACCTCCCCACCACCCTAGCAAGCCAAGGATTATACGTAATATACTCAGTCACTGTATTGGTGTCACTGGCTGTGGTGATGTATTTAATTGTTTAGGCTCATTTCCCACTGGTTCTTCTACCTCCAGCTTACTCAGCCTTGAAGTTGGCTGGTCCTTAACTCTCCTTCTTCTATAGCAGGTTCAGGTCTTACTGCCAGCTCTAGGTAACGGCTAGAGATCTGCTGTTATATTACTATTCATAATCCTAGTAGAATTTGACGTTTCAACTGCTCTGGCCATCATGATCATGGACAAAATGACCATGTTGGCTGTCTCTCTAAGGGCTGGATGTGGCCTGCCTTGGTAGGCTCTTTTCAGCTTGAAAAAGAGCACATCTTGTTCATCTTGGAACCTGGCACATGGCAGCGTTCTAAGAGAGTCTCATAGCCTCCGGTCATTTTTCTACATCATTCCATTGGTTCGGGGATGGTAAAGAGTTGCTTGAGATTTATCCATCTGCTATATCTGGTAAAGCTTGGCCATAATCTGATGTTGAAGCTGGCCAATATAGATTTGTTCTGGCAGACCAATGTAACAGAACACCTCGTTTTGGATGCTGGAAACCACTAGTACAGTGATTTCTGGCAGGGCTAGTGCATCTTGCAGCTGAGTGAAGTAGTCTGTTAAAACCAGAACCTATTTTTTCCATTCTAGAGTTATGGGGAAGGGCCAACCAAAGCTGTGGCTACTTTTTGCCAAAGCTGGCAGAAGTACAGTTTCTGTTTCTCTTGGTTTTTTGGTTTTACCAGGCTTAGCGGTCTGGCACAACTCACAACTATCTTTTAATTACCTTTTTGACTCTTGCTGTCAGACGGGCCAGTAACACATCAATACCAATCATCTGGCCATCCTCCGGTGGCCAGTCATCCTTCCTACCGCAGAGCGGGCCAGGCTGTGTGTATCGGATGGTATATTCTTGGATAGATAGACGGCATACAGCACACCATCTCAAATCATTTTGAGGAGCTTATCGAGATTCCTGCACCCCATCAGGCCAAATCCTCAAAAAGTCCTTGATCTCATGTAGTTTTTAGAGTTCACGACAGCTCAACTCTAGTTGTTCTGATAATGACTACATGGTGTTAGTGAGGGCTTAGTGAATGACTGAAACTGGTCCGTGGCCAGCAGCTTGCATTTCTGCCAGTTTTCTTTCTTTCTCGGCACTTTTTGTTGCCACTCATGTTGTGTCAAGAGGCTAGCAGAAAGGCTCTATGGGGTTGGCTTCAGTTTCCTTGCCTACCACTTTTAGGAAAGAAGCCTCGGCTGCTGGACACTACCAATACTTGTGCAGAAAACTTGTCAAGGAAACCTGCTGTTCCACAAAAAGTTTTGGCAACCTCTGTCAAATTTTTGGGGATTTCACTCTCTATTCTGCGAAGTCTTGATTTTTTAGCTAGCTCCTGGCTAATAGGTCTTCTGTTCTGTGATTTTATTGGTTTATATTGACAACATTCCTTGCAAGTTTGCCAACTCAACACACTGGCATTCCTGTGTTTCTGTCCAGCCCGGTGTTAGAGAACATACATAAATTCTGCTAATATTTTTAGCCACCTGGCTACCTAGTTAAACAGTTATTTCTTTTTGCACATCCAACTCAGAGAGGCATGGTCAGCTCATAACAAAAGCTTGTAGCCATATAAGTATGGCCTAAAGTGCTTTATTGCCTTGACTACAGCCAGCAACTCTATCAGAGACAGGAACTTACTGTAGTTTGAAATGACCCTATTTTCCCATTTTGCATCTGCAACAACACCACCCTACATCTACTAGCATTCACATTCAAGATATAACTTTTGCTTAAATTTGGATACTCCAGAGTGGAAGCAGTAGTGACGTTGGTTTTGAGCTAGTCAAAAAGGGTCTGCTTCTCCTTGGTTCAGATCCAGGGCACTCATTTGCCAGTCAGTTTGTTTAAAACCAGAAATATATAGTAGTTAGTAGTATCTCACTCTACCCAGGAACCTTTGTAGCTCCTTGATGAACATCGGGGTCGGCCTATTCTGCATTAGTTGAAGTATTTCCGAGTTGGTGAATACTCTATTTTTGCCAACTATGTGTTCAAAGAAATAGTCTTGAGACTGTAACAGCTCAGTCTTAATTGGCTTCTACTTTAGTCCGCTCTTTACAAACTTTGGAAGACATTTTGCCGAAGTCAGAAGCAATGACAATTATGTCTTCATCCAGGCACAAAAGTAGTCTGCTATTAAAGGCTGTTCAGTACAGACTCTATCAACCTTTGGAAGGTAATTTGGCAGAGTTCAACTTGAAACAAAGAACCTTTCACTTCAGAAGGCTGAAAATATTGACTTCTACTGCACATGCGTATTTAACGGCACTTGCCAGTAGTTACTGATTACATCCAACGTACAGTAGAATTCACTGCTGGACAGTGGATCTAGACACAACTTTTTGAGAAACAGGTAAACATCCTTAAACTGTATTTGGGTATATATAGTTAATGCAGAAATGCAGCTTGCTATCTTGTTTCTGCACTAGTTCTACAAATGAGCTCCAGACATCTCTAGCTGGTTCTACAAGGTTTTTTTTAAAATGTATTAAACCTGATTTTTAGCCTCTTCTTCCTTTTTGAGTTCGATTCGGTAGGGTGGTTGCCTAATCAGCCAGGTTTCTTCATTCGGCAGGATCTAGTGCTCTACCACCAAAGTACGGCCTACATATCCATCCTCACTGCTAAATATTGCAACCTACAGCAACTTGTAGCGTGTCAAAAACTTTGTCAGTAATTCTGCCTGGCTCAGCAATTTACAGTTGAGTCAGGCTGTCTTGAGCAGTGCTTTCAGGTGTTCTGACATGTTTGACGCTGAGTTCCTTCTAACTTATAGAACTAATTGATTTTTTTGAGAAATACAGTGTACATACCGATGGTAGTGCCTGCCTTTAGAATCAGGGGCTGTCTCATCAGATAGAGGCATTTAGCATACAGTTCAGGCTTATTACTAGCAATGGTCAATGTGTACAGTTCTTTATCAGAACCAGCAAACAAAAATTTCTAGTAGTGATTTGACAAAAGGCAGCCAATTTTGTCCAGACCGGTACAACCCTATCTCTCACTACATGCACCTTGCTTTCCAGCTGACAACCACGTGTATGGATACACTTAAACTGATTCTAACTTATCAAGATCACAGACTGTTGGAACTTTATAGAAAATTGGTAATTCACCAAGAAAATCAAGGTACTGACTTGCTTCATCCTCATTGAGTTCTAACTGATGTAGCTCACCACCTCCTCTATTTTAACATCCTTCAGCCAGATGGGTAGCTAGATTACTCTGTAGAATGGCCGTCTGTTTTCAATGATCAGCTGACCATGACTGTCGTTCTCTTCCAGCCAGTCTTGTAGTACCTTAGAGAGCCAGCCAATCAGTTGCTTGCTTAAAATGTTGATGGTGCACTTAGCGTCAAGCAAAAAATGAATGAATCAACTCTCCAGCTTTCTGGAAATATGTAGCTGGTTGTGTGATGTTATCCCAGCACCTGGACTACAGCCAGGTTTTCTTCTTCATCACACATTTAGAGGTTAGTTGTATCTCTGGTCTGTGATGAGACCATAGTTCTTGGCCAACACAGGTACAACCCTTTAAGTGTCTGGTCTTCTCCGCACAGCTTCTCTGACCAAGTTTGGGTTTGCACTTTAGCTTTAAAAACAGGCTTCCACATCTCTAGCCCTGGCAGAGCTCATCTTGAATCATTAAACCCTCAAGGTATTAATCTGATGATCAACCTTTTGATTAAATCTTCTGATCCTATCTTCTCAGGCACAGATATCTAGTTTTTATGTTGTTAGTCCCACTCGGTAAAGGTTAACCGTTCTTGGTGCTTTTAAAGCAGAACTTAATTTGGCTTCTTGCTCACACCTCTGACCTTTGTCAACCGCGTATGAAACGGTTTCGGTCTCTCCTCAATGATGATGAATCATCTTGTTTGATTGAGTTGTTACTCTTCTAGAGGCAATAATAGTTTTTGGTAGCAACGAGAGGTTTCCTCTTTGTAGGCTTATGTCACCTCGTCTTCTCGACATCTATTCAACTTTCGTTGGTTTTTTGACCAGCCTTTTCCACTGGTAAAAATGTGTCTTGCCCATTTTGTGAGTAGTAGAGCCGGTAGACACTTGTAGTAAGCTGTACTATTGAAGCCTTTGCCTATTACCCAAGTCTATTTTTTGCTGGGTAGTCTCTCCTAATGTGTCCTCTGTTTGGCCAGCTGTTGGACCAAAAGCGTATGCTGACCAATGACATTTCTTTCTACAGCTACTTCTCTATAACCTTGGCTGAAGTTTGCTAACGATATCTTACTATGATCTATAGGAATTTGTTTCCAGCACATACAAAATTGGTCAATGCGGGTGTGGGTACCGCCAACAGGTGACATTGCCAGCAAGAAATGTTGAAGGTGTTGCAAAATGTCTTCCAATCCATATTGATTATGTGCAAGTTTCATAAGTTTCCATATGCAACATTTACCAGTCTTTCTACCTTGAGGGCTCTTAAAGGAATGTCTGACCATTTCGCCTCAATGCACTAATTTCTGTTTGGGCCTGTATGGGAGGGACCCGAAATTTGGCTCAAAGAGCATCAAAGAGAACTTCTAGCTAATTAGCTCAGAGACAGTTTTTGACCTCCTCCTTCAAGGCCTCTTTCAGGTGTTGTAAAGACGCACCCTTTGTTCATTGGTTCGTATCAGCGGCTTCTTAGAACCAGCTGATAAACTGCTCCGCATCTCCAGTTCCCATATATTTATAAATTGCATCAGAATAAAGGGTTAGAAACTGCTTACGAGCTAAGTTTTTACTGTTAATGTATATTGGTTTGTATTCATGAATTATTTTCACAGCAGAGTTCAAAACTTAGTTAATCATCCGTGAAAAATTAGAACTGAGAAACATCAAAACATGTGGTTACCAGAAAACTATGAGCTTGTTTTAAGATATTTTCCAATGAAACATTTTGTACATAGAAAAGATAGAAATTAAAAAATGGTTTGTTTTGTTATAAAAAATTCTCCTTATTTTTGGTAGCATGAAACTTAAAAAAAGGACACAAATATAGCACATTGTATAAAAAAATTCTTTGACATTCAATGACTAAAAAAAATTATTATTAATTGTCAATATCTCTATAAATATAGCAGATCAAAATGTTTGTATAGTATAGTGCAAATTAGTTTATACTGATGTGCTAATAAAACATCAAGATGAAAGAAATATTCTGGTTGAATTGTGGTAACTTATCAGAGTAACAATTTTGAACACCTTCAAACCTTCAAAGTAGGTGCAGCAAAAAGAGTAGACTTTATTTTGATAGCATGACACTTAAAAGAGTCTCAGAAATATGCCAAAAAGTTTTTTGTGATGTTAAATAAGCTATAGCTATAAATGCACTATTTAGTAATGAGATGCAGAGACAAGGCAAAGGTTCAAGTTCGTTGTCGCATGGAGTTTATTTTACCTCATATCCATTCCAATTTTATGCTCTTCTATTTTGTCATTCATCTAAATGCTGCCGTTGGCAGTGTAAAAACCTTCCATAAAATGCTCCATTATATTGTGTGCCTAGATCCACGGCAAGCTTCTCATATGATTATTTCATTGCTTTCCAGGCAATTAATATGTGTATAAACAAGCTTCAGGTTAGGCATTGCTATTTCTCTGCTAAAAACACATCTTCGCTTGCATGAACACATAAATTTTTATGTTGGCAAATAACAGTGCCTAATCTGAGATCAATCATAGGCATACGACATTAATTGCATAGAATGATTACGTAAGGAAATAATTTGATGCAAAGCCATTGCGTAGATTTATGAACATCACACGATGTAGAATATAATAAAGGGTTTCTACTGCAAATGACGGCTTTTAAATAAATAACAAAATGGTACATCAACAAAAAATCATTATTTAAATATTATTATAGATTATTGAGCAAAAACATTCTCCGTCTGACTACAAAACAGATTACTGAGATTTCTGTGTTATGAGAAGATTAGTGTAAAAGTCTGTTACAATGTAAATTTCTGGTAGAACAAACAAATGTACAGACAGACCGACAGAAGTACAGAGCGAAAAAAAGATAGAGAGAGAGATAGCAAACTAGAGAGACAGAGAGACAGAAAGGTAGAGAGAAAGATAGAGAAACAAAGAGACAGGCATACAGACATACATACAGAAAGGCAGGCAAACTGGCAAGCAGACAACCAGACAGAGTCAGACAGACATACATACACACAGACTAACATACTGACAAACAAAATATAGACAAACAGACAGAAAGGTTTTTGTTTTTATTTAGTAAATTCCAAGTAACATAAAGAATTTATGCGAAGTTTTGCTTTGTTATATGTAAAAAATTCTATATAACGTAAAGTGTCAAGCCAGGCGAGTTCTGAACTGAAATTTGAATGGTAACCTCGTCTCGTCGTACTTGCAGAAGGAAAAACGACATGCATATAGCATTATATCTATTATATATGCAACTTCCGTGAAATTCTAACATCCAATCAAAGAATAGGGTAGCTGCGCAATTGTTCATCAATACTTTAAACAAATAAAGGCAATCGATTGGTACAGATGTTATTGCGTCGGTCTACCAATCTGAATGTCACGACTTGGAGTATCGTCACTGATTATCTTTTATTTTAACTTTGACTCCTTGGTACAGATATATACCACGGATATAAATGGCTATATAAAAGATATAAACGGCGAACAGGTAATACTGCTCTTTTTATAGTGAAAACATAATTTTATTTTGCTTTATTGTAGACGTATAAAATATTTGTTATTAGTTTTATTTTGCTCTTTAGAAAAACAAGCAAATTGTTGCGAATGAACATCGAAGATGTGCACTCCATACCAACTTATTGTAAAATTGACGCAATCATGGTATTAGTACCATCAAAATCCAGTAAAATGAATCAGAAAAAAGAGAAAAGTTGTCAATGCAAACCAATAATACTGCAGTTATGGTAAAGCCCACAGATTAAAAGGTTATGTCTAATTTACTTTTTTGCATGGTCAAAAGGGTGAGTTTAAAAAAGATCTTGGAAATTATTATGCAATTTCTATTTATTTTACTGTATATATAATGTAAAATCCCTGTAACGTTAACGTTCCTGGAATGGATTATTTATGTTGTAGAAGCGCCTACTGTAGCTTATCGGTCTGGTAAACCCTAGGTTGTTTTATATCTCTAAATCGTTCTAAATGGTAGACCTACTACAAGTACTAAAAGAGTTGGTTGTACTGAGACTGCCTCAAGTAAACAATTAAAGCCTGACCTTTTTAGTAATTGTTTTCACAAAAAGTTGTCCAAAATTTTATGTTGAACAAGGTTGGCCCATAGCCAGTGCAAAAATTGAATGTTAGCCAAATTTTCATTGCTCGCTTTCAGGGGTAACTGCATCAAAGCTTTTAAATATATTACAAGGAGCCCTACATATTTTTGGGCATTAAACAATAAATACAGATATCAATAAATATGTTACCAAAAAGACTACAACCAATATCTCAGTATTACTATGTCTATCTGTTTATGAATAAATAACACTACAGATCCTTTGCTGACTTATTCTATAAATATTAAACTTCTATATTGAATCGATTATATCAAAAAATTAATTTTGAATAAATGAAGTTATCGGAACTAAATTTTTTTTATCAACAATAAACTTGTGTGTTATATTGAAACTGCAAATAACTCAATAAAAATTCAATAGAAAGTTAAATCTAATTTTGAAATAATGATACAAATTTTCCGAGCAAATGCTTTCTTACAATTCATAATATTCAAATTATGTTTAAGTAAGGCCCTCTACTTGAACCTTTTTCACAACAAATAAAGTTATGTTAAACTAAATTAAAGTTTCATGTTCCCATATTCAATCTAAACTCATAGGTCATAGGTCATCTGAACTACTTGATTTGCAAGTTTATCTAGATCTTCATAATAGGAAAAACTTTGCCAGTGCAGTGATCAATACATTTAAGTGTAACACACTGAAAGCAGTATGTAAATTGCATAAAACTGCCATAAAAAATTAGTAAACAATTTTAAGATGACTTACAAAATTTGGGTAACATTCTTGTCGGCACAAACATGATCAACGCAAAAACTGCAATAAGGACAACTAGGACACTGACTCCAGAAATAATGAGTACATCGGAGCTTTTAATACGCTCTTTTGGAGGTTGAGTTGTAGGTGGAGGTCTCAAGTCTGTAAATAAAACAAACAGGTGACGATAATCAGAAAAAAGTGTGAATTAAAATAGAACCATAAACTGCAAGCCAGAATTTAGATGTTGTCAGGGATAACGCAAGATTTTGTGTTCAAATTAAAATGAATAGACAGTGTTTACAGTTGATAAAATTGTGCCCAAGCACAGACTCCCAGTGACTGAGATATAAGTAAGTATATGTACAGTAAAATGTAGACCACCATGACCTCATAACACAAACCAATCAGAAACATTGATCAGCTTTGGTTTTTTTGACCATTCATACCTAAATGACCTGAACATTTGCTCCAAGTGTATACATTTTTATACATTTCACAGCTGGTTCAGAGTTAGTTAATTTATCCTAATTCTGACCATTATAACTATTATTACCTAACTATTCCTAAAAATTTTATTATTTATATTTATTGCTGCAGAGTTTATCATCTACAAAATAACATTTGTTGTTTTGTAGATCAACATTGGCAGTATGATTTTTTATTCAGCCACTCTTGTGACTACAAGGGCTATCATTTAGCATTTTCTCAATAAAATATTTTTTGTTCTGAGCCATAGCATGGGCCTCTGATGAAAAAGCTACTTTTATTAATGTTTTACCACTCTTTTGAGTTTTATGCTCTTTTTTTATTCCTTCACCTCTTAATCAAACTGTTTAATTTAACTTTAATGCAATTTGAGATATTTTAATTTTAATTTTGGATAGTTGTCGCTTGTTATTGCAACATGTTTTAAAAAGGATTATAGTTTTTACTAAGCCTACATGTACAATACATGAGATTTATGCTGAAATGAGTAACACAGTATTTAGCTTAAAAAAAAGCTCATAAACTTACTGAAGTCTGTGAAATGGCTGATAAAAATTAGTTGTGATGCAAACTTAAAAAGTTTAAAATTTTGAAAAGCAGCCAAGTTAATTTCAAAGCAGAGAAAACACTTTATTTTTAGATGTCATTTTTTCCTGTCATCTACATATATATATATATATGATACAAATTTTCCGAGCAAATGCTTTCTTACAATTCATAATATTCAAATTATGTTTAAGTAAGGCTTGTATATATATATATATATATATATATATATATATATATATATATATATATATATATATATATATATATATATATATACATATATATATATATATGTAGATGACAGGAAAAAAATGTATGCTGATATGAATCTCAAAGTTTGTGTGTGATTTGATATGTCCAGCTATAGCTATTAAAATCTCGGAATGAAGAACCCATATCACATAAGATTTGATATTGGAACCTTCCGTTCCTTAGACGATATGCTAAACTATTGAGCTAGAGATTGATGGATTCGTTGGACGATATATGTCACTATGTGGGTAAAAATACGCATACGGGGCAACGTCCATTATGGGACAACATCATTTTATGTTTGCTCTCACGGCTTTTATTAGTAAGTTTAGTAGTACGGTACTAACTTGCTCAAGTTAGCCATTGGCAATGTGCTAGGCTAATGGCAAGTGGCAAGCAATTACATTACCAGTCACTGTTTATAAGCTGATTTTTGATACCTGTGCAGCGCCAGGCATTCCGCTAGTTGTTATATATTACTCATTACTACTACACCAATAATAAAAGCTACTTGATCATATTGCTAAGATGTTCTCACAAATCTCACTCGGAGCAAAAGACATGAAAAAGTGAAAGAATGTTCACCATGATTTTCTAAAATTAGTTATGATAACGATCATTTAAGCAAATGTAGTTTTATTTTAGTCAAAAGTCTGAAAAAATTAGTCTTGGCTTTAGCCTACAAGGTTTCAATATTTAAAACAGATCACAAGTTTCTTTATACCATATGACTCTAAGCATATCATACGAATACTGAGTTAACCCAATTATTTATAAGTTTATGTTTACCATCTGACTCTCAAATTCATCATTCTTGTCTACATTTACATGTATAGCTAACTGTAGTACAATAGCGGTTCCTGGAGAACCTCACCTTAGTTATATGGTATAACAACATATATATTATATGTAATTATGCATAATTATAATTAAATATATAATAACTATATAATTTTTCTTATTGTTTTGCAGATATTTTGAAAAACAGTTTCTACTTTCCAACCAGACCTGATGAGACTGATATAAATGCCAGTTAAAAGTTTTTTTACATTCTGAATTGAGAATTGAATGCTTTTTCTTATTTTATCAATTGTAGATATATGATTTGACCACAATCTTTGACACTAAGACTCCTGAAATAGTTTACGGTTATATTTTTAGCCATAAACTAACATAATGCTCAGCATAATGGGATCACGCAGAAGTGCGGCAGAATATTGTCTGGTAATTCCAAAATGCAAAATTGTCTGGTAATTCCAAAATGCAAGATGGTCTGGTAATTCCAAATGCAAGATTGTCTGGTAATTCCAAAACGTAAAATATTCTAGTAATTCCAAAACATAAAATTGTCTGGTAATTCCAAAATGCACGATTGTCTGGTAATTAAAAAACTTACCAATGGAAAACCCATAGCTCTTCCTGTCACTCTGTAGTGTCACATCATTCTTCATAGCAATAGCTACTATGTGGGCTGTGTAGGATTCATTTTCAGGATAACCTTCTCCAAATAAGGATTTATTCCAGGTCAGTCCCCTCACAGTGCCAGCCACAAATTCAGTGTGAAAAACACCTGAATCATTCTCCAATTCTAGCTTGAATCGGTCGAGGGCTACTATGGGATGAGGGATCCAACTGAGATTTAAAGTGACTGTCTCATAAGTTTGCCTGATCTTTATGAGAAACTGAGATGGCTTGAATACTTCTAAAATATCACGTTAGCTGCTGCTGATATATGGTCCATAAATAGCAACCTCAACAATCTTTACTATTATAAGAAACGTGTGCATCTGTTTGTCCGACCGGCTATCGATCTAAAGCCACACTACAAAGGTTAGGAAAACTATTTCCATGTGTAAGAATCGAGCTTTGGTATTCCATTTTGCAGCCCTGCCTGGTACCGACTCAAAAAACTTGCTATGAAAAGCTCTACCAATTTCAAGAATAACTGTGCATATAATTATCACACAGGGTGATCTCTCATGATGTACGCAGTTGTCTGTGTACTAGTGCATATGATCTAAGCTCTTGGTCAGTACAGATGTTATCTGCGTACCACATACGTACAGTAAAACTTCGCTTTACGATGTTTTAACATAGACTTGTCGAGAAACATGACATAGTTTGTTGATATACATGTATCTTAAATACAGTCTATTTATGGCAAAAAGTGGATTGTTAGTAAAAATAAATAAATTGAATTAATTTATTTAATTGAATTTATCTAATTTTAATTAAATTAATTAGTGAAATAAATTAATTAGGCTGTTGTACAGCCTACATTACTCTGATGTTATTAGCTAGGTAAATGATATGTTTTACCAGCTATTAGACAGACTGTGTACCAAATAATATTAGCCGTAACTCCTTCTTATCTTGTCGCCACTTATAATACATATTGCAACAGACTTTCATCAGAATAGACTTTCAATATCATCTTTTAAATTAAATAATTTTGCAGTTATATAGATTACTAGAACGTCGCGTATCTTTATATACTTCAAAGTGAAATTCTGTGTAGTTGTGCGCGTGTGTATATGTATCCTGTAGAGACTAACCTCCTAATAAAATAATAGACAGAAAATTTGCATGCGTGTTTCATGTTACCCTAGGTTTTGGCCCAAAATAATTTTGAGATCATCACCCTAATAGGCTCAAAAGTCACAGAACACATTTTTGTAAATGAAAACGATGCTAAATACGATTTCATAAAATTACAAACTGCTGAGAATTGACGAAATGTCTAATGATATAATATATATTCACTGAGCAACAATTCAATTTGACAGAAATTGACCACACCCAAATATTTTCATGCAATAATGGGTCATACACTACCCACAAACTTTTATTTTTATAGGTATATTACAACATCAATAATTAAAATGAATTTTTTTACAAAATAAAAATACATTAATTTAAAATAAATTAGTGCCTACTAATTTGGACAATTTCTTGTGAATTATGCGCTTCTAAGTAATATCCATTTCTCAACTCATGCGATCTGCTTATAAATAGTAGTACCAGGTCTTAGCACATTTTTAGCTTCTCAAAATATTGATAAATTTATGAATTGACATTTTAGGAAACTTCGAAGATTTTTCATCAAAAAAGGAAAAAAACATACCAGTTTGACTGAATAATGGCCAAACAGTATTTATTACAGAAAAATTCTGAATTTTTCACCTTTACATTTTGAAATTTTTGTAAAAATAGACTTATGACAAGATTTAAAAAAAAACAACTTAAAGTAAGGTTATAAAAGTACTTTTCAATGTGATTTGCATAAAATAATGAGAACTATCTAACTTGAACCGAAAATGTGATATTCCTTAAAAAAGGTGTAGTAAAAATGTTTTTCGCTCTTTCTTGTTTTTAAACGTTTACTAAAGCTAAAAAAAGTTGAACACAATGTGAATAAAAATAGTATATATATAAAATATATATAATAAAATGAATAAAAATTGAAAATTTTTCATGATTGTTGCTTAAATGCCGATATAAACGCTAGTTTGTTGACAACACAATTGCTGATAGTACAGAAAATTTGGAAAATAGAAATAGGCGAAGTTTTTTGTTTTAAAGATGGGGTTTGTGATCAATTTAGCAATATAACGATGGAACATATGAAAGTCTAGCAAATGACAATCTGGCAAATAAAACTTTAGCTAATGACAATCTAGTGTGCTTTACTGAAATTCATCCAACATACAAATGAAACTCCTGAAATCAGTATATATCAAAAGAAATGGCCAAAACTTTCAGAAAGCAGCTACGTGAGTAAAAACTGAAATACATGTAGAACTGTGAACATGATTCTTTGTTTTTTGTGTTACGTTCACTAACATTTTTTAACGTATTACATCATAACTGATTTTACCGCTTGTCAAAAGAAGAGAATAAATACTGCATTTGGTAATGAATGAAATAGGTTTTTCAAGCAAATGCAAGTTCTAGCTGAACTTAAAAACCCAAAACAGATTCAATTGGACTGCAAGATTTGGTGCTTTGAAAGTTTGGAGTGCAGCTTTTAACAGAACCTTCTGTTGTGGAAACTTTTGATTCGCTGGCCTTTAGGCAACTTTTTATGAAACGGAAATCTGGAACATTGCGGTCAGTTAAGTGACGAGCTCACTCAGTGGAACTATTTTATTTCTCAAAATGTTGTTTGGGTGGTCAATCTCAAAAACTTGGGTGGTACCTTGGCTGTCCATAATGATCTTGTCTATTTGCCAATTTATCATCTATTGTAAATGGGTGGCACCAGCCATTAGGCTAGGTATCTAAGGGTAGGCACTACTTACGCATTGAGTTACACAAGCTTAACAATCGAGTTTAGTACCTCTGTTTGCGCCTGCTAACATTCGTTTGAAGATGAACCAGGCAAGTGAACAGATGATCTCTAACTTTTAATAAAAATAATGGAAAATTTTGATTAAAAAATAGAAATAACAGGAGAGTCGTAGTGGACAAAACAAAAGCAGCTTTCGCGAAATCAGCAGATATTTATAACAGAAAGTAGTTAGTTTTTATTTACTTTTGGTGGGATGTTAACTCCATCCATGACTGTTGAGGATATTATAAAAAAACTTAAAATTTTATGTTTTGAAAATTGAAATGTTGCGAAATTTGAAAAATTATGATACATCCACTTCAGTTTAAAACATGACTTCAAGAGAAACATTTAAAATAAAAAAAGATACAAATGAGATAAATTTGAATGAAACAAAAATGGAAAATTGATTGCCTGGTAATGCAGTTGATGGCTGTTATAAAATTTATGTTCTTTTCTGAATTGAGATCATGTATAAATTTATTTACAATAGTTGAATAACAGGAATATTTTACCAGCAGCGTCACCAGCAGGCAAAATGTTTACTACTCATCTGTAACCATCTCCCTCTCCCTCTCCCTCTCCCTCTCCCTCTCCCTCTCCCTCTCCCTCTCCCTCTCCCTCTCCCTCTCCCTCTCCCTCTCCCCCTCCCTTTCCTTCTCCCTCTTCCTTTTCCTCTTCCTCTCCTTCTCTTTCTCTTACTCCCTCTCTCTTTCCCTTTCCCTCTCTCTCTCCCTTTCCCTCTTGCTCTCACTCTCGCTCTCCCTCTCTCTTTCCTTCTCCCTCTCCCTCTCCCTCTCCCTCTCCCTCTCCCTCTCCCTCTCCCTCTCCCTCTCCCTCTCCCTCTCCCTCTCCCTCTCCCTCTCCCTCTCCCTCTCCCTCTCCCTCTCCCTCTCCCTCTCCCTCTCCCTCTCCCTCTCCCTCTCCCTCTCCCTCTCCCTCTCCCTCTCCCTCTCCCTCTCCCTCTCCCTCTCCCTCTCCCTCTCCCTCTCCCTCTCCCTCTCCCTCTCCCTCTCCCTCTCCCTCTCCCTCTCCCTCTCCCTCTCCCTCTCCCTCTCCCTCTCCCTCTCCCTCTCCCTCTCCCTCTCCCTCTCCCTCTCCCTCTCCCTCTCCCTCTCCCTCTCCCCCTCCCTTTCCTTCTCCCTCTTCCTTTTCCTCTTCCTCTCCTTCTCTTTCTCTTACTCCCTCTCTCTTTCCCTTTCCCTCTCTCTCTCCCTTTCCCTCTTGCTCTCACTCTCGCTCTCCCTCTCTCTTTCCTTCTCCCTCTCCCTCTCCCTCTCCCTCTCCCTCTCCCTCTCCCTCTCCCTCTCCCTCTCCCTCTCCCTCTCCCTCTCCCTCTCCCTCTCCCTCTCCCTCTCCCTCTCCTTATCTCTCTCCCTCTCCCTCTCCCTCTCCCTCTTCTTATCTCTCTCCCTCTCCCTCTCCCTCTCCCTCTCCCTCTCCCTCTACCTCTCCCTCTCCCTCTCCCTCTCCCTCTCCCTCTCCCTCTCCCTCTCCCTCTCCTTATCTCTCTCCCTCTCCCTCTCCCTCTCCCTCTCCCTCTCCTTATCTCTCTCCCTTTCTCTTTCACTTTCTCTCACCACTTACCTCATTGATTGGAACTGTCTGCTTCTCTTGCACCATTTTCAACGAGAATATATTTTATATAAAACATTACTAACACACCCATTTAGCAAAAACTTCTTCAATTTGACTAGCATGACATACTTACTAGAAATATTGAGATCAAATAACTTTTCCTGCACTGGCTCTGCATGGCATGTAGGAACAGCATTTATTTTCTCGCAGTAAAGACCCACAGACATCTTTGAACCGGTACTTGGCCTAATTGTGATAAAGCTGATGTCTAAAGGTATGCTGAATGTTGTCTCTAAAACAATTTAAAAATTAGTTAGCTAACTAACAAAAGGATTCAAGTTTGGCTGTTGTAGGCCGTGTCTCTTTTTGGGCTTACCTAGTTAAATGGGTGGCTGGTGGCCGCCACAGCAAAATTATTGAATGATAGCAAAGAAAATCTCTCGAAATGTCTAAGTGCTTTGTCTAAATTAGAAGCTATGAAACGTTGTTATCATTGCATGCCTTATTTCCAATGTTTGCACAAAAGTGTCACGGTACGTAATTTCACAAATGTTTCTGTCATTTACAAAACAAAATTTTGCAGCTCTGCCATTGTTTTAGTAAGAGGAGATTTTTAGCGAATATGTGAACAAAAAATTCAAATTTTTTGTTTCAATTGCTCTGAAATATTTTGTACCAAAAATATGGCAAAGAAAAGCTAAAAAAAATTACAAGAGAAAGTTTTCTTTAATTTCTCTTTAAAAATAAATAGAATACCAAATACATAATAACATGAAATATATAAAATAACATATCAAGGTAGCAATAAAGAGTATATCCTGGTTATCGTTATAGATATAAGAAATTTCTAAGGACAGACATATCAGGGATATGATTGGTTAATGTCTTTGAAGGTTTCTCCAAATTCTCAGAAAGTCAAATTAGATATTTTGTTAAAGAGAAAATCTCAAATAACTATTTTTATTTTGTCAATTATTATTACTATAAAATGAAAACTAAATAATTAATACCTACGATGCAACTCAATTAGGGATGTTGAATTATACGTAAACAGCTTACTGCTGAGCTCCTAAAAATGCCTCACATTCGATGGAAAATAAATTGCTTCCAAGTGAACACAGAACACACTTTTTAATGCATAGATTGATTGCGCAGCCAAAAATTTGTAACACATTAGCTTGAGGCTTGTCAAACGACTATAAAATATAACAAATTTAGAGATTGGAAGATACCCAAAATTAAAAAATCATTCTACAGCGCGGTAATTGCATGTTATAAACAAATATTATTGACCTGAATGATAGATTTTATGTATGCGTAAACCTGGTAACACGAAAGCTTCAAAGAAAGTTTGCTGCAAGGCAAGCAATGGAATGGAGAATACACCTCCCAAGGAAAGTAGAGATGGCCAATAAATATTTGAACGGAATAGAGGAAACCAGAAAAAGTTACTATGATGGTGTATACAAAATAAAATCCTGAAGGAAACAGCATCAAGAAGGTGGGCAAAGACCTAGTACTGGAGAAACTTAAACCGAGGCTGTAGGCCACTGCAGAACAAATTAGATGATGAGATAGAATATGCTATGATAGGATAAAGCGGGATCAGCACAACAAGCCATTTGCCAAGTGTTACAACAAATAGTAAAAATGCTACAGATTTCACAAAAAACAATTGAGAGATGAAACCGGGACCAAGTAGATAGTAAGTGAGAGAGCAATAGGATAGGCTGACAGGAAATATCTAGGACAACATTACTATATCGGAGCTAAAGCTACAGACTACCATCTAGAAAGTACCAAATTGAAAAGTGCTGGGACCTGATGAAGCAAAAGGACTTTGGCCCAATTTGGTTTAATTTCTCACGACTCCATAGTAAGCATGCAATAACCAGGACAAATGCCTGAAAATAGGAAAACACCAAATTGAATGACAACAGGGAAAGCTTTACACACTGAGAATGACCAAAGCACTGGAAAATCATAAAACCGTAAATTGCCGATACTTCCGGTATTTCTCACGACTCCATAGTAAGCTACATGTACTGTATGTCATAACTTGAATAAATGCCCAAAAAGAGAAAAAACACCAAGCTGAATGACAACAGGGAAAGCTTTACACATTGAGAAGAACCAAAGCATTGGAGCATCATAGAGCCGTAAATTGCCAATCAATTATGTAAAAATTGCAAACCTAAATTATTTACGATGAAGTTTGCAAGCATCTAGGGAACATCTAGGAGACATCTAGAGGACATTTAGAGAACAATGACATCATAGGAGCAGAACAAAAAATTAAGTTAGTAAAAAATACTTAAACTGGCTTTAGTACAAACTCAAATGCAAAGATTTTTCCAAATCTGTCCATCTTCTTACTTAACTCATGCTAAACGATTATTTTACTTTTACTAAATGTTTCAAGATTTTTCATGGTTTGCTTCTTCGCTTTTTACATGACTGTTACAGGTTTTTAACGCATTCCAGTTTACGTAATATGAACAAATTGCACACAACCACTATCAACTATTTTGAAAATATCATTGTCAGCTGCTTTAACAACCTTCCACCTAATTTCTGTTCTCTGAAAAGAAAAAGGTATTTTAAACGCCATTTGTCAAACTATTTAGCCGATTTTAGTGGCCAACCGTTGCCTTTCTTTTTCTTTTTTCTTTTATTTTTGTATGACATAGTTTGAAAACATTTCTACTTGAATTGAAACTATTGCCAACAAAATAAGATTTATAATATATGCATATTTATGTAACATGAGCATATATATTTATATATATACACTTATATATAAATATGTATATATAAATCTAATATATATTTATATATAAATATATATAATATATATTATACATATTTATCTATATAATATATATTAGATTTATATATATATTTATATATATAAATATACGTATATTTATATATATATAAATATATATATATTTATAAATGTATAAATATATATATATATATATTTATATATATATATATAAATATATATATATATATATATATATATTTATATATATATTTATAAATGTATAAGTATATATATATTTATATATATATACATATATATATATATATATTTAAACATTTATAAATATATATATATATTTAAACATTTATAAATAAATATATATATATATATATATATATATATATATATATACAAATGCGAAACGCTTGAAACTGTGTAAAGTTTCAAAACTCTAACCTAGAGCCACTTTTTTAATGAAAAAGTGTAAACAACTACTAATACATTGTAATCTTAAATAATATTGAACAGTATGAAAATGGTAACAACAGGCCATATTCACTGATTGGTTTCTGATTGTCATCATAAGATGCTCTACTCCAAATGTGTATCACTCCCCTTACCTCTGGAGAGGACTGAGTAAAAATGTTTTGCTCCTTTTTGTACGAGGCTAGAAAATACATGTTGCCTTAGGTGATGGGCACATTGATGTGCTAAATAGAGAATATGTGAGATGATTTTTTGACATCGTGTTAAGTGTTTTAATAACAGATGTACAAGCTAATCAACTGATCAAAGACTTTGGCATACCATTGGGTTCAAGGTTGATGCTAGTGTCTGGAAAGTGCGCACAATCTCCAGGTGGTGTTGTCTGATAGCAACGGACTCTTAAGAGGTTTGGTGTTAAAGGTTCATCTACGCTTCCTTTTACTAATAATTCCCTATCATATTCTTGTGCGCCGAATGAAAAATTGTTGACAACAAAATCTATAAAAATAGGATGATAACAGAGAACTTCATTTAACACTTGTAAGCAAGTATAAAGGCATGTTGTCAGTTTATACTGCCAGTTTTTGTTATCTTCATATTTCAAGACCGTTCTTCATTTTGGCTCTAAAATTTATAAATTTTTTAAACTAAACGCTAACATCGGAAGATAAACTACAGGAAAACGTCAGTAGATTAACTAATAGTGTTTTTTTGTATTTGAAGACTTGTAAAACTTGGCAAAAATGAATCAATCATTTTGTACAGCGTACAATGTCGTGGCTCTCTTATGTATTTACCTGCTTTAGTGAGCTTCACAAAGAAGACATGAAGCAAAATGGCTATTGCCAAAAATTGGCAAAGCCGTTCTATTATCATTTCCCTTTTTTCCTTTTTTGAACTTTCAGTTTCATTATACTAAAATGTTCTTTAATCAACCAGCAAAGCATGCCAAATATTTATAGAATTCTCAAAATGTCAAATTAAATACAGCATCTGATTAATGAAAAAATCTCGCATGACTATTTCAATTTGTCAATTAATATTATTTATCGACGAGAGCTAAATAATTATTACCCACAATGCAATCCAATTAAGAATATTGAGGTATGAACAGCTTATTCTTGGAACCTTGTAAATGCCTCTCATGCAATCGAATATAACCTGCTTCCACTCTCTAATGCATAGATCAAATGAGTAACGAAAAAAGTTGTGACACATTAATTTAGCTGAAGCTTGTGAAATTTTCACCGTAATTCAAATTCAATTTAATGCATCTCACATTAATGTAATTACAAACTACAACATGTCATGAACACACCTCATATTAATGTAATTACAAACTACAACATGTCATGAACACATCCCACATGAATGTAATTACAAACTACAACATGTCATGAACACATCTCACATGAATATAATTACAAACTACAACATGTCATGAACACATCTCACATGAATCTACTTACAAACTACAACATGTCATGAACACATCTCACATGAATGTAATTATCAAAATAAAACTGGCTAAGTACTCGATGTTATTCAAAGTTACTATAGTGGACCAAACACACCTTTTTTGAAACCTGTGATATTTTTGCAACTTACTCCATGACACATGTTTTGCATGAAATACAAAGAATTTGACTTAAAATTTTTTGTTCATCAAACTTTGGTGAACTGTTATTTGAACAGTTTGCTGCTAAAGGTAGTTTTATTTAACAATTCACAAAAAGATTTTGAGACTAGACTTTTTTCTGTAGTTTTAAGTACAAAATGACGCATTGATGCACTTACATGAATGTTTTATTAGTGTGTGAAACTGGATCCTTGTTTAAAAGTTTTCCTCCTTTTTCAAAAATAAAAATGTTGATATAAATTAGTGAATATCATCTTCTGATACTTCTGTGAAGTCAACAGTTGAAACATTTGCTATCTTGTAAAGATGCCTAAGTTTAGGCCAGCCTCTGATCTGGCTGGATTAGAGGTCTAGGCGCTTTACTTATTACCACCGACTCTATGCTCATTAGCAATAGTACATGGTCGCAGCTTTAATGTCCGATATA
The DNA here is from genome assembly GCF_963576615.1 of Watersipora subatra. Lineage (NCBI taxonomy): Eukaryota > Metazoa > Bryozoa > Gymnolaemata > Cheilostomatida > Watersiporidae > Watersipora > Watersipora subatra. The sequence goes on along the minus strand of NC_088708.1, from coordinate 30,407,529 downwards.
TTTGTACACACATAATATCATACCACAAGACAAACGTGTTGTTCATGCGATTGCATTGCCTTTATATATGCATCTATCTAGCTAAGCTCCATCTCTTTGTTTTGCTCTGCTGGCTGATGTCCTGCTTGCAGCGTACTCGGACTGACCTTATTGATGGCTCAACTTCTTCCACAACAACCAGCCCTCCCATTATGTAGGCTAGCTCCATCAATGTCTATCTAGTTAAAAAAGACTTAGTTGTGTCCAGATAGTGTTGCCTGGGACCATGCTCAAGATGGGCCATGGTCAAAATGGGCCATTTTCCAAACTAATGTCTTTGTCGGCCAGGATAAGGCCTGGTTGGTTAGCAGCGTTCTAGGTAGCTTGTGTGGCACCTTTCCAGGTGTTGCTGTTTTCCTGTAGTTGTCAGGCCCTTACGTATTAAAGTTCATTGAAGATCATGCTGGCGGGCTGATCTCCCAGTAATTATTTTAGCTATCAGGTCAGGGAGCATTGGGGCAGACACGTGTTCAACCAGTATCTCCTTTGTTGAGCTGGAGATAGGGTAAAGCGCTCCTGCTGACTCCACTTTACCTTGTGTTCTATTTGAATAAAATAGGTGCAGAGGCCCAGCATTTATCTGCTGGTCCCACTTCATCTCGATTTGGACCCGGTTATACTTAGCACAGTCCGTCAAATACATGACCAGCTTGTCTCCTTTTCTATGGCATGCCTTTTGGTTGTGCACCATTTGATCTCAGGAAACATACTGGGACTTGCATGAACACATAAATACAGGCAAGTGCTGCAACACATGAGCCCTACTCTTTTTGTGGTAGGTCATATTCCAGGCTGTTTGGCTGATCGACCTCGCAGGGGCTCAGGTTCTCTGCCTCATTTCCGGTCTGAGCATTTGGGGCTGATCTGGGATCCAAACAGGTGATGTGGCTATAGTACCTGGTTGCTACCTTCCTAAGAGGCAAGATTGCTAAACTGTACATTATGGTATAAGTGACACCTGGTGGCAACCTTAAGACAAGAAATCCAGTTATAGCATCTAGTGGCTATCTGCTCTATTGGTGAGATTACTAAATGTATGGAATCTAAATACTAAATGTACATCACTATGTATGTAAGAACATACATAGTGGCCTAATGGTAACAATTTAGCAACCATGGGAAGAATCGAGAGACAACAATATTAAGTGGCTATACACTTTGGTAGGGGTTGAGCTATCCTGTCGAAAACACTACACAGCTTCTGGAAGAGTAGTCTGTCGGGAAAAAGGGAGTTATATTACGTTGGTAAAAACACTGAATGCCATGCCAGGACCAGCATTCTTGAATATGCTAGATGTTATAAAAATTACTTGCAAAGGTTATTATAATTGTCATGATTAGTATTTTCTTCATGTTTTTAACAGCAACTGAAAATGTGCCGCTACCTTTCCTATAAAATCAACAAATGCTATACCCGGTTTTGAGTTGTCACAACAAATCAGGTGCAGATAACTCTATGAATAAGTGTTGTATATGTTTGCTTTCTAACTTAGAAATGTTTTTTATAAACAAAGAAAAACAGAAGGTCATAGATTTTTCAAAAGTCTTTTTAAAAAAGCATTTCGAAAAGTACCAAAGATAATCATTACGTATTTTGTTTTTTCCATTTTAAATATTGGCGCACAATTTCAAAAAATCACCTTATTGACTTAAGAAACTGGACATTTTATAAAGTGTGTTGTTCAACTGTCAAGTAAATATATGTTAAAAATTTTATTTAGTAGGAAAATATGTATCTGTGTGAAGAGTAATGAGCTTCTGCTTACAGCTCATGTATGTTGAGTGTCCATCTGCTGAGGCCAGCTGTCTCAAAAGGTTGGTCAACAAAAACTTCAAATTACTATTACTGCAATACGAGTGTTAAGTTTGACTCATGCGATTGGCTGTGGCTTCTATGGAAGCGTATGGATTATCTATAGATGGGACTACACGGTTGGGTTTGGTAAGATACTCAGATCCCCTCGATATACCCCAGAAATTGTCACAGTCATACACAGTGCCACATCTAATTTAATTCAAAACCTGTATTTTAGTGTACGTATATAGTAAATTTAAAAAGTACTGATGAACAACTAACAGCAACTACTCAAGTTTTTTAAAAATGTGTTAGCCTATCTTTAATTAAATTGGTCACATGTCTTTTTAATAAATCTACCTTCGACCATGACTGCTATACAAGTATCCTCAGATATACCACTGCTCGGTAAGTGTAAAGTATTTGCAATTTCAAAGGTTTTGCAGGTGAAGAAAGACTGTTGAGAAACATATGAAGGACATGTTTTATTTACAAAAAGATGTTGAGCATAAAAGCATATCTACAGTTAATGTGGGACAAATATCTAATAGCGCAAAATTGATCAGCAATGACCGAAGCTAGCTGATATCACAACTCTTTTTTTTTAGGGCAAGCAAGTAGAAACCTAAAAAATATTTACTGTAACCTGGTAGCCTCCAAAGAAAATCAAGAACTCTTAGTAAAACTCCATGAGTAACAAAAGGTGAGGCTGGTAACTTGACAATCAGAGCCTGAAATAATTCATGATAAAATAAGTGTTTCTAGCAGTTAAATGGTGATTGTATGAGTATTCCCTAAATTGTTGAGAGTCAGTTTACACCAAAGTTGTCAGCAAAAAGTCAAATTTAATTCTTGATCACATATGAAGCAAATGATTAATACCGTACCTGATCACAATGTGTCTAAACATTCATTATGGCTTATCTCAAATAGAGTCAGTGTTTTTGTTGTCTTCAAAGGCTCTGAAGAAGCTATTAATTGAAATAACTTTCATTTTTAATAGTAATATCAAGCTGTTTAAGTCACTTTATAAAGGTAAGTGCCAGTTGCTTCCATGACCATCAGCCCTTCGAAAATTTTTTAATAGTAACCCTCAACTGGTTGGTCTCCATCGGTCTGATTTTTAATTGAACAAGAGGGTTTCTAGTAAAGTTAAGTTAAGAGCCTCTTGTTGGTAGATTTTTTCTGCTTTAAAAAATTTCTAAAGTGTATGTGAATTTACAGGCTGCTACAACTACATGTATCTGCAAATCTCTCAACTCCATGGCTACAGCATTGAGGTCAAACTCAACAACAGTTACTGAGGTCAAACGCAACAACAGTTACTGAGGTCAAACGCAACAACAGTTACTGAGGTCAAACGCAACAACAGTTACTGAGGTCAAACGCAACAACAGTTACCGAGAGCAAACGCAACAACAGTTACTGAGCCCAAATGCAACAACAGTTGCTGAGGTAATTTTCCTTTTCGTTCAGCTTGTTTTTCAAAGCTGTTTTCAGTAGCAGATTGCAAGGCTGAGCCAAATTCTTTACAGCATCTTCAGAAGGGGAGTTTCATCTCACACTTTTTTTTTCATATTTTCGGTTCTATTCTGATCATCAGCTTGTTTTTCCGATGCATCACTCTCTGCTGAAAAGCTTGTCTCTAGAAAGATAATTTTCTAAGTCGTCTTAAAAGGGCATGGTCTTCCCATTTTTGTATTTCGATCTCGATGCACCACAGAGTCAAAGACTGCAGGCATTTTGTGGTTACTAGCATGTTTTGCGGTTATATCTTGTAGCGGCTACTAACACTGGATTGACTGAAGCAAGAACCTATAGTGGGTAATATAATATCATTCACTACTTTGTACATATTTTAAAATATCTGCAAACCCAGGTTTTTCTTACCAGCAAAACCATAAGAACATCTAAAAAATCAGGTAGGCTACAATCTATTTGTGACTGTCATGGTGCTACTTCTTTCACATTCACCTTTCTTCAGGAAAAATTAGATGAAAGTAAAAAGTGTATAATTATTTTTTACTCAATATATATGGCATTTAGCTTCTAGAAAGCAATATTTTATGAATTATTGGTAGCTAAATAATAGTAAATAATAGATAGCAAAAATAATTAGCAATCAACTTGTTGGCTTCTAAAAACCAGAGCAAATTTTTCTCGTGAGTCACTGATTTAAGCAAAAGCATATAATAGTTTTCAACTTTCAATAGGCGTTTACTTTGCTTGTTTCCACACATGATAAAAGGCTCGTTTTTTAGTTCCAAGTTAAATTTTAGTTTTAGAAAAATAAGATAAAATTCTTTGAGAAGGAAGTAAGTGAATATGCACGTGGTTTGAAAAAGAACATATTTTTATGCTTTATGTAAATTAAGATATACAATAATTTTATATTTTTACTAAATGTAACAGTGGTAGTGTTCAAATAACTCACTTTCCTTTATAGTAGATTTATTATTTTAGTTGTGCAAGCACTACTATCAGCAGTAAATTGTGAAGGTTTTGAAAGGAGATAGACATATGTGAGAAGCGTTGTTACAAAAAAATCATCGTAAATTTAAGAAATGATAAAAGCTGAGTTAACTTACAAGGAAATCTATTCATCTGATTCTTGAAATAAAACTGAATAGTTTATATCAGCCTACTATTATTCTAAAATTGGATAACCAGCTGTTGGCCTAGGGTTGACTACAATTTTTGAGGTACTTCTAGCAAAGTAAGTGTGTTGCAGAAATTTGAATTAGGCCATATGCTAAATATATTTCTACAGAAAAAATATATTTAGTATCTGAGAACTCAAATAAAATTAGTAATGTCAATAGCATTGATCAAATTGATAGCTAATATTCAGTTTTGGGTTTTAAATGGATTCTGTCATGCAATACCTTTTTTTATGTAACTAAATTTGCCTTGTTATCACAATTAATTTACGAATTTGCAAAACTTATAATAAAATGAGGCAAGCGTATTGTTTATCAAGGGTTCAGATACAAGCTAGACAAGTCTAGTTCAGAATTCCAGAAACAGGTTTTAACCCTAACAAAGAATGCTTAATTAGTAACCAGTGACTAGTTAACTATTTGATTCACAGGAAATGAAAGCTACCAAAGTCGAGTAAAATGAAAAACGATCTAATAAAACCATCGCAAAATAATTTTACATGGTACTCACTACCCACTGATGTGAATTATACATGGTACCTGCTAACCAGACTGGAATAGTACAACTAACAGTTCTACTACTAACATACTGGGGTTATGACACCCAAGTTGGCCGCAGCTTTGTGTGACTGCACTCTAACCCCAAATAAGTTGTGGCAGAGTTAGCCGAAATATTTGGTCAAAAAGAAGAGCTTGTTATCATGCAGCCCCTCTCGGACTAGCTGCTCAATTGTCCAAAGATTACGCAAACTCCCAAAGAAACCAGCTGGTGTTTATCTGATTTGGAAACACGGGACTTTTAGATAAAGTCCTAAATTTAGATCAGTCAGGTACTCTACAAAAAGCAGGAGTCGCAGGCAGGCTCATTAATCAAAGATTGGGACTTGTGGACTAACACCATAAGAGTAAGGAATAATGTACCGCCAGTCCAAACCGGGATGCTACAGAAAATAGACGGTGCAGTATGAGGTTTTACCGTTAAAGTACGGAAAATAAAAACATTACCTTTTGGTTTAGCTAGAGCTTCTGCCTGAAGAAGAAATATCATTTATGCAATATTTTTGTAAACTACCAATTATTTTTATATTTTATAATTCATTTGAGAGTAAATACATAATGCATATCAACACAAAAGCTTGTGTTTTTCATGTGGCAAGTAAATGTTTGGGTTTTTAGGTCCACATTTTGTAGACAGGCAAGAACCTAAAGACACAGTGCATCTATTAACATTACTTCACCATAAAACTGACCTCTGATGACTAATACAGGTAGTGGCTGATATACACAACAACAATAACGCTACACAATTCACACTGGTTGTTGGAAATATATTTGTGGCTCATAAAACTTACCTTATTAGTTGCTCAACCATCGGTCTACATGTTGGTCCAGCTCAAGGACGCCTTTTATCGATAGTAAAATTTTTCAATCTCACATGGGCTCATCACTGAATATTAGTATGTACCTTGTTTACCAGCTCATAGATGAACACAGTGTCACATGTACTACTTACTGATAACAGTGTCACCTGTACTACTTACTGATGACAGTGTAACATGTACTACTTACTGATGACAGTGTCACATGTACTACTTACTGATGACAGTGTCACATGTACTACTTACCAATGACAGTGTAACATGTACTACTTACTGATGATAGTGTAACAAGTACTACTTACTGATGACAGTGTCACATGTACTACTTACTGATGAAAGTGTCACATGTACTACTTACTGATGACAGGGTAACATGAACTACTTACTGATGACAGTGTCACATGTACTACTTACTGATGAAAGTGTCACATGAACTACTTACTGATGACAGTGTAACATGTACTACTTACTGATGACAGTGTCACATGTACTACTTACTGATGAAAGTGTCACATGTACTACTTACTGATGAAAGTGTCACATGTAGTACTTACTGATGACAGTGTAACATGTACTACTTACTGATGACAGTGTAACAAGTACTACTTACTGATGACAGTGTCACATGTACTACTTACTGATGACAGTGTAACAAGTACTACTTACTGATGACAGTGTCACATGTACTACTTACTGATGACAGTGTAACATGTATTACTTACTGATAACAGTGTCACATGAACTACTTACTGCTGACAGTGTCACATGTACTACTTACTGATGACAGTGTCACATGCACTACTTACCGATGACAGTGTCACATGTAGTACTTACTGATGAAAGTGTCACATGTACTACTTACTGATGAAAGTGTCACATGTACTACTTACTGATGATAGTGTAACAAGTACTACTTACTGATGACAGTGTCACATGTACTACTTACTGATGAAAGTGTCAAATGTACTACTTACTGATGAAAGTGTCACATGAACTACTTACTGATGACAGTGTAACATGTACTACTTACTGATGACAGTGTCACATGTACTACTTACTGATGAAAGTGTCACATGTACTACTTACTGATGAAAGTGTCACATGTAGTACTTACTGATGACAGTGTAACATGTACTACTTACTGATGACAGTGTAACAAGTACTACTTACTGATGACAGTGTCACATGTACTACTTACTGATGACAGTGTAACATGTATTACTTACTGATAACAGTGTCACATGAACTACTTACTGCTGACAGTGTCACATGTACTACTTACTGATGACAGTGTCACATGCACTACTTACCGATGACAGTGTCACATGTAGTACTTACTGATGAAAGTGTCACATGAACTATTTACTGATGACAGTGTCACATGTACTACTTACTGATGAAAGTGTCGCATGAACTACTTACTGATGACAGTGTCACATGTACTACTTACTGATGAAAGTGTCACATGTACTACTTACTGATGACAGTGTCAAATGTACTACTTACTGATGACAGTGTCACATGTACTACTTACTGATGAAAGTGTCGCATGTACTACTTACAGATGACAGTGTCACATGTACTACTTACTGATGAAAGTGTCACATGAACTATTTACTGATGACAGTGTAACATGTACTACTTACTGATGAAAGTGTAACATGTACTACTTACTGATGACAGTGTCACATGTACTACTTACTGATGACAGTGTAACTGGTACTACTTACTGATGACAGTGTAACAGGTACTACTTACTGATGACAGTGTCACATGTACTACTTACTGATGAGTGTGTCACATGTACTACTTACTGATGACAGTGCAACATGTACTACTTACTGATGACAGTGTAACATGTACTACTGACTGATGACAGTGTAACATGTATTACTTAGTGATGAGGGTGTCACATGTACTATTTACTGATGACAGTGTCGCGTGTATTACTGATGACAGTGTAACATTTATTAATACTGAGCTGTTGCTAGGCTTTGTTAATATAGATTTTCTAAGTCAACAAAGCAATGTTATGTTTACAGTGTTTGATAGCAACTCTCTAAATAAGTGGGTACATTGGTCAAACTTTCACAGAAGACTAAATATTTAATTTTGTGCAGATTAAAATAAAATCACAGTCATATCAGTTGAAGAATGTGTTTTGCTTCACTAATTATATTAATGCTACAAACTAACTACTTCTCACTGGTGAAATTTTGATGTGCATTGAATTAATTTGAGGTTATCTAATTTAGCAAAATGCACAATCTAACTTCTTTTTCAACTTTGTTTTGTACGTAACTTTTTACTATAGAGCGCTATGTGACTGCTTTTAGCCTGACTAGAGGAGTACTTTTTTGGATGGTAAATTTTGCAAGTGAGACGTCATCTCTAGCTAGCAGGCTGTTGACTCACAGATGAGCTCCTCCTCCCTTTGTCATAATTTGTTTTTAGTCTTACCGAGTCACTAGCCACCGTATAGTTGCTAGCCACTCTAGTGCCACTCGTAGTACCACTCGTATAGTCGCTAGCACGCTCCACATCCACACTGAAGCGAAATTAGGGAAATCGGTTTAGTCGTGGAAAACCTGACCATATTTTGTACGGGAGCGATTGTATAGTACAAGTGTACATGAACACTTGTGGTTGGATGCATTTTCTAACACCACTAATGAACTCAAACCACCGACCTAGTTAACATAAGCCAACATTCTAACCAGTGAACCACAACTGCTCTTTATTTAATTACAATATCAATTACTATAAACACTCTCTTCTTGTTAGTTTCTAGTTTGTAAACTTATTGTATATGCTTTATTATCATGGGTATTTGTCTAATTCATTTTACAATTTCTATTTTAGACTTAGTGTTGGTATTTGGTATTGGTTGGCACGTCTCTGTAAAAAAACTAAGTGATTCAAACCTACTTGAACATTGCACCAGTGCATTAAATTGTGAGGGTAAATTGCATAATTCCATATGATTTGAACATGCTGTCATAATATTTTTAAACATACAACTTGATGTAGTGTGTTTTCTTTTTTCAAAAAGTTTGAGTCATGTACGGTATTGAGTTTTATATATATTAGTTTAGTTAGAATTATTGTCCAAGTAGCATTTATTTTAGTCCAGGATACAAGAGAAACAATACGTCCGTTTTTTAGTAAGCCAAAACGAAGAAAAATGCCGGATGTGAGTAATGAACAAGTATGTCATCTATACAGGAAATACCTCACTGAGCATGCGTATGTCATCACCATGGTAACAAGTAAATATATAAGTTTGTAAACTAAAAACTGTTACATCTCCTTTTCCATGGAAGTATTAAAGCAAACACAAAATCATTGGTAATTACAATGGTATGAAATATGATGTGAACATGTAACAATGTCACTGGTTTGGACTTCTAAGTTGGTTAGAACATCAGATAGTCAGCGTATCGAGAGGGGAGTTTTTTATTCCGGGGAGGCAGAACACGTCTAGGGGTTTGGTCAGGGAAACTGCTATCATAGGCTGGCTCAGATAATGGTAACGAACGTGGAGATTCTGGCGGGTTGTTGGGAATGGGTACAGTGTCGTTTGAGGCTGATAGAGAACTATCTTGGGCTGTTTTTTTGCCTAGGTACAAAGATTTTCAGCCTGTTCTGGGAAATGGTCAGCCAGGGTATAACTCTGATTCTGCGGAGCAGGAAGCTGTGATACCCTTATGTCTTTACGGTTACGTCTTATGGTACAACTACCTGTCAATAAATGGTAACTGCGATCCCCTGCTATGTCAATTACCCGTCCTGGTTTCCACTCACCTGACGCAGCTCTGAAATACACGGACTGTTCTGGTTCGAGGGGAGATTTCTCGCTACCTGCCCGTCTATCGTGATAATACTTATCAGAACTCTTCATACTACCCAACTTGTTTCTAACATGCTCCAAATCATAACTGTTGACTTTGTATCTCTCAGTAGATACTGGCATTGAATCTCTCAACAGCCTACCTTGAAGCAGCTCAGCCGGAGATGGTAGGCCATCACATACTGGTGTATTACGTATCGTTACCAGACCACCTAACCAATCGGTACCTTCATCTGCACACTTAGCCATCATTGATCTCACTGTACCAATAGTCCTCTCGGATTGACCATTACCTGATGGATGCAGAGGTGAACTTGTTTGATGAGATATTTTCAACTCAGTACAGAATCTCTTGAACTCATCACTAGAAAACTGAGGACCGTTGTCCGATACAATAACATCTGCCTGACCGAAATCAGCGAATATCTCTCTCAAGCACTTGATAACGACACCACTACTTGTACTCTTAGGCAAATGTTTCACTACAGGCCACTTTGACAAATAGTCAACTAACAGAAGATAATCACTTTCATTCAGATGAAACAAATCTACACCGATCATCTCAAATGGCGTGTTGGGAATAGGAAAAGGCATTAATGGCTCCTTTTTTTGACAGCCTTCCGACTTGAGGCACGCCTGACAAGACTGACATTTGTCCTCTATGCGACGCCTGAGACCAGGCCAGAACACAGACTGCATAGCTTTCTGTAGAGTCTTCGTGACCCCTTGATGAGCCATATGCAGCTGGTTCAACACATCATTCCTCAACTGTGTAGGAATGACCAATCTCTCACCATAGAACAACAATCCATCCAGTTCACAGGGATGATTACGCAGATTCCAGAAAGCCAGACCACGAGCACCACACGACTTTTTGTGTGTGGGCCAACCATTCCTTACATACTCTAGCACTACCTGCAACTCCTCATCCTGAGAAGTAGCGTTTTGATACTTGTCCATAACTCCATCACTACAAATTACAACAGAACACACAGATCTGAGAGGATCTACACCCAGGTCATCATAGCTGTTTGCGCCCTCTGGACATGATCGACTTAATGTGTCTGCCAGGACCATATATTGACCAGGCTTGTACAACAGCTCTATAGGATAGCCCAGCAGTTTTATCCGCATGGCAGCTAACCTTGGAGATAATTGATTGATATCCTTAGACATAAGACCAATCAGAGGGAGATGGTCAGTCTCAACAACCACTCGTTTCTGACCAAGGCAGTAATATTTGAATCTCTCACAAGCGAAGACCACTGCAAGCAACTCCTTCTCAATCTGACTATACCTTGATTGACATTCTGTCAGGGACTTAGCAGCAAACTCGATGGGTTTACCATCTTCTAGTACTACAGAGCCGATACTGTGCGATGATGCGTCAGTACTCAGGGTCACCTCGCCTCCTGAGTAATATGCCAGAGGAGAGGCATGTATAATCAGGCTCCTGAGCTTTTCAAATGCCTGAATGTGGGCCTCCTTCCAGATGAACTGCACATTCTTCTTACACAGATCTCGGAGAGGCTTAGCATGCTCACTCAGATTTGGAATGAACTTAGCAAGATAGTTAACAAAGCCAAGATACCTCTGAACACCTTGCTTATCAACCGGAGCAACCATATCCTTGATAGCCTCGACTTTTGAATGACTAGGTTTTACACCCTCAGCTGTTAACTCATGACCAAGACATGACACAGAGTCCTTACAAATCACAGTCTTATCAGGATTCAAAGTCAACCCAATCTCTCGACACCTCTGTAGGAATTGTCTCAGAAACTTGTCATGCAGCTCTTTCGATGGAGCGTAGATGACAACATCATCTACATAGACCTTCACGAATGGCATATCGGCGAAACTGTCAACCATTCTCTGGTGAAATATCTCTGTGGCGTTACAGATACCTATACCAAGTCTTACAAATCTGAACTTCCCAAATGGAGTGACAAAACTCAATAGCTTAGAGGACTGCTCATCAAGCGGAATCTGATAGAACGAAGATTTGACACCTGTAGTGGTGAAATATTTCAAGCCAGACATACTTGAAAATATCTCAGTGGTGGTCGGTATTGCACATTGAGCTCTTACTAGTTGTGTATTCAAGTACTGCGGATCTAACACTAGCCGTAACTCACCATTAGGTTTATTCACCAGTACCAGTGGTGATAGCCACTCTGTTGGTGATATATCCTTTACTATCACACCCTCACCTAGTAGTTTATCTAGCTCTCGTTTTAGTTGTTGTTTGAGTCGGTGGGGTACAACACGAGGAGGTGCAGCCCTTGGTTTAGCATCATGTTTGAGTTCTAAAGTAACTGGTTCACCCACCTTTCCTAGACCAGTGAAAACATCAGAGAACTCACCACCTAGCACTTCATTCACTTGGTCAACAACTTTAACATTAGACAACAATCCTAGATCTTTGATAGCCGGCATGCCCAATAATGTTTGATTATCATCATCGGTGACATAAAATTTGACCAGTGCGGTTTTACCATCTTGTTGCTGCACATCTAGTTTTACTCTACCAACTACAGTGATCTCTTTGTTACCGTACTCAGTTAGCTTAGTATTGGTTCTAGTAACTTTCTTACCTCCTAGTTTAGTGAAGAGGGAAATGGCCATAGTACTAACTTGGGCACCAGTATCGACCTTTGTTCTCACTTCATGATCTAGAATGTTTACTGTCAGTAGCCACTTGTTCTCATGAAGGACACCATTAGTTCTGACATCAGCCATATCCAGTGTGTGCACGTTGAACGTCATGTCATCATCTGAGCTAACATCACCATCACCCGCTTGTAGAAATGACACTCTCTGAGTTGTAGCATTACTCTTCTTCAGACCAGTACACTTTTTTTTGAAATGCCCTCGTAAGTGACAACCGTTACATGTCTTATTATAAGCAGGGCATCTACCTTTGACATGATCATAGCCACAGAATGAACAATCTGTGATCATGTGATTAGCTGCTGCATTATTCTGGCTTTGCGGTGTATAGTTTCTAGGCTTATATGAATTTGAGCCTACTGGTTGTACTGAACGAACACCATCTAGTTCAGCCTTTTGGTTCCTTGCGATTACTTCCTTAGTACGCATTTGCTGCTTTATCTGCTCAAGCGTTATGTCTGCACGTAACTGTAGCTCACGACTCAACTCCTTATCCTTCATACCTGCCAAAAGTCGAGTGCGTAACATATCCTGTCGGTGTCTATCATCCCAATTGCTACATTTCACAGCCAGTTCATGCACGTTCCTTATGAATTCCTCATTACTCTCATCAGGAAGTTGAACTCGGGAACCCAGCAGCCCTGCGTAATGCAAGTGATTATCACGAGGAGTGAAGTAGTTATCCAAAGCTTCCACAGTTCTATCAAACAACGTACCATCTGCGTCCTCAGCTGCAATACCGGCATCTGGATTAGCCACACGGGGAGGGTGCACAGTCAGCTGACCATATATACTCTCCGCCTCCTTGCCCATACAGTACAACAGCATGTCTACCTGACGCTGAGCATTCCTTTCATTCAGTCCAGAAGCACTGCGATATCTCAAAAATCTCCTCTTCCATTCCGGCCAGCTCTGCGGTGCAGAAAAATCCATCTCTTTCGGAGCAGACACCTTAAAGTCACCCATAATGTTGTTGAATAAGACACCAAACCAGACTAACACCAAAAGTCAGTCACAATTCAGCACAAACACGCTGAAAAACAACGGGCCTATTCAAACTCCAACAATCTCACTTCAAGTAGTATTCAGTCCAGCTATACATCCAACAAAGCAATGTTCGTCGCCTACGACGCCATATCGAGTTTTATATATATTAGTTTAGTTAGAATTATTGTCCAAGTAGCATTTATTTTAGTCCAGGATACAAGAGAAACAATACGTCCGTTTTTTAGTAAGCCAAAACGAAGAAAAATGCCGGATGTGAGTAATGAACAAGTATGTCATCTATACAGGAAATACCTCACTGAGCATGTGTATGTCGTCACCATGGTAACAAGTAAATATATAAGTTTGTAAACTAAAAACTGTTACATACGGTATTTGGCTTTAGCTCACTATGCAAAGCTTTGCTTATCAAAGATCCAGCAGTAAAGTCAACCTTAGTTATGATTTACATATTATAAACATGTTTATTCTGTTTCTCTTTTTATTAGTAGCCTCAGCTACATTAATAGGTAAGTACTTGCGCTGTTTCTTTTTGGGCAACATCAGCCAACTTGTCTAAAATTGTTAACTTCCTTACAATCATTACAATGGAAAGTCAATACAATTTTCCAGATATAGAAGTTATCAGTCCTTACCCCAGTAGTGGGATAACTTCTGTTTTCATGTATTCAACTAGTAAATGTACCAAGATCAGTGATATGCCCTCTTTGAAAAAAGAAACAACAGCTACAGCCTTTTGAACAAGTATTCTTTAGGTTACGTCCTGATTAGCAACTATTGGTAGAGCTGTAATTTCTTTACAACACATGATCAACTGGCCAATCATATTGTTATCATGCTGGGTTAATAGTGTATACTAATTGCTGGTAACCATAGTAATTTTTCATTGTCATACGCAGGTGGTGTGGATAATAAAGAAGCATTCAGAATATTTAGTAATTGTTCCAACAAAATTTTTTTGCAAATTTTCGAAAAAGTTTTTTGTTCTGCAAAGTTTGTTGTAAAAGTTTTTGACTTAGTTGATGCAAAGTTTAAAAAGAATTTCACGGCCTGAGGAAATATTCTTAGCAGCAAGGTTGTTTAATGATGTTTACTATAATAAGAGCCATGTCGGTCTGAAGCTACGCTACGAGCGTTAATAAAAATATTGCACTAACCTGGAACTGTACCCAGGAATATTCAGTTTGCCAGAGAAGCACGCTACCATCTCAGTGCTCAACCAATTTTTGCATTCAAGTATACTTGCGCACATAGTTATTACACATAATGATCTTTCATACAGCAACTGACTGCATGGGTACTAATTTAACTTGAAACAGTGATTGCACTTATATGATTTTAGTGAAACAAAATTTACCGGTGTGCTCATTATAGCTTTTCATAAACATTTGAAAATAAATCCAGTTTGAAAATTTCAAAAGTCAAGTTCAGAGTTGGTTTCATAGCTAAGAAGCATATTACAAATGGTTAAAAAAGTCAGGAAAAAGTGAATCAAAAAAGATGTAGGGCCAAAGTTTAGAGAACCCACTTGACTTACAGAGCACCGGACAGAGTCAAACCTATAAATACACAGTTAATTTATTAATTTTACAGAGTGTTAACAGTGATAAGGATGCTACTAAAGTTTCCAGTACTTTAACGGGTTTACGTAGATCAGCAGCTTATGCAGGGACTAAGTGAGTGCTTGGCGTTGCCCAGATAATACAAGTCTTTGCACAAACAATTTATGTATTTACCATATAACAACATTTACCATTGTAATTTTCAAACTACATATCATGAGAAAAGGGTTTTTTGCAGTTTAAATAAGTTAAGACAAAAATGAAACAACTGTAAAGGTTTTCAAACTTTGTCAAACAACTGTAAAGGTTTTCAAACTTTGTCAAACAACTGTAACTTTCAAACTTTATATCATGAGGAAAGTTTTTTTGGCAAGTCAAATCAATTAAAAAAAATAAAACAACTATAAAAATGTTTAAATGTAATTGTAAAATGATTAGCAAGTGATAACTAAATTAAATCTGTTTTGCTGCAATTACAATAAAAGATGATTTGGTAATGATGATGATGATTGATACGAACTGAGAAAACAAAATAAAAATCCGAGATATGTTGAAATAATAATAAAAGTTCATGCATAGAAGTGTGTGTGTATAAAAAGGTTACTGTTCTAGCAGAAGCTATCCATCAAAACTTTGAATACAACAATACTGAGACCTCTCAATATTGGTACAAGTGTAAAAGTGAGATGTCGGACTGCCTTTGTTTGACCGGAAGGAGAGAGAATGTAGAGGCTATTCCTACTTGAAATAATACAATTGTTCGCGTAAAAAGCCTTGACCGTGGTTTAGCACATGAACCTATCAAAAACCAAGAAATAGAAGTGCATGAAAACACAAACAGCATCGCGTTTTATAGAGTTCATAGAATTTCAATTAAGGCGTCATTTAGCGCGGGCAATTGAGAAAAGTCTGTAGTAAGAGAATATAGTATATAGTAAGAGCTGTAAATTATAAGAGCCTTCGCAGACTTGTGGTTAGACACTTTGATTACTAACCTTCAGTAGTGTTCTTTGTGAGTTCATATCCAGCAAAAGGCAAGCTTCTAATTCTAAAATCTTAATAGCTATTGCCGGAGATACCAAAAGACATTCAGAAATTTATATAGATTAAACCATAAATCATGTGTATACAAAAGGCTAGTAGTGTCTTTTTTGTCCTTTTAGCTCAGGTTTACAAGAGTTATCGTATCTCAACTCAGAAGCATTGCCAGTGATTATACAAAGTTGCTAAAAATAATAGGAATTGAAATGGTTAATAATATTTTTTTTGTAATTAGCAATGCGAACTTTTAAAATCTGAAGAAAGTAACATTATTTCTACTGTTTCCTGTTTTATTATTCAACTGTTATATTTTATCAAACAGCAATATGAAGAAATTCACAAATATCAGAAAGTTCTCTCATTGTTTGGTCACCACATAAAGCAAGTAACTGCATTATTTGCTAGTATTTTGAACTATTTAAAGGTTGACTTGCAACAAAATTCACATTACAGTTATTTGATATGAAAAGATTCACCATGTCTTACTCTGCCATGTTGCAGGTTCAAAATATGTGGAAATGTGATCACAAGCTTCTAAAAGCTCAAAAACGAACAGTTAATCACAGTCACACGAGACCGCCGTAGTTTGGATTCTCTTTTCAAAACGGCTCAAATGTGACGTAGCTGTGTTAGATGGTTTCTGTTTACACTTTCATGCAATCTTATTCATCGGAATATTTCACAAATATACTTCACGCATTCAATAAAACCATGTCTATTGTTCTTACGCATCTGTTTTATCGTCATTTTAAGGCTGTCACATTTAGCAGTGATATCTTATAACTTACCGTAAAAATTCGTTTAACTTTTTAGCCTTAGCTTGAAGGAGTACATATCATTGTCTGATAATCATGACGAGCCTGTTGGTCATTTGTGATAATCGAAAAGTGCTGCAAAAATTATTTGCGAAGTATTGGGTCACATGATCAGATTACAATTAACCGATTAGACCAAACCGAAACAAAACTGTAAAGTAGCGAGCATCTATATATTTAATACGGGTTCTTCGGTAAAACACGAAGTGTTTGTCATAAACTAGTGCTACGATAAGTTTTATATTGAGCTTTTTATTGCCCTTTCAATTCACGGGAGAACATCATGTGACAAAACGATAACAAAATTTCATGGCTACGTCAGAGAAATAAAGAGACTCCAATCTACGGCGGCTTTTCGTTTTTGAGCTTTTAAGAGCTTGTAATCGTATTCCCACATATTTTGCACCTACAAAACAGCAGATTAAAACATGGTAAATGTTTTGATACCAACTAACTTTAATGTGATATTTCTTGCAAGATATTTGTTCAATTATTTTTATAGATCATTTTAAAAAACTAGAGAGGGATGTTTGCTTTTGTTCATTTTCAGTTACTTTTTAAATGTTTGCATTAAAACATAATCATAGTGAAAATCTTAGTAAAGCCTAGAATTTACAAAACTATATTTTCTACTCTGTCCAAACAATGGTTGTGTTTTTTCGTAATATGTTATTATCTCCTCCTGAACTGCTGTGTGTTGTATTAACTTTCAATATGTATAGATCGTCGCGGTGCTTTTCTATCAGCCCGTTCAGGCTGTCTACCATCTCAAACCTGTGTCCTTTTTAATACAGATGCAACTTTGTCAACTTTTGGCTCACCCCACCCTCTACACAACTAATTGAAATCTTGTGGAATGACATCTTCGAGTCACACTTTCTTTAAAAAAATTGCCGTAAAGGCCTGTCGGGTGACTTTCTCTCAGGCTTCATTTCGTAATGATTTACTTTTAGTTTGACTGAGTTCTCACTCATCTTCAAGTCCAATAGGAAGCAAAAATAGACATGTTTGATATTTTTTATTTTTGGTTTCTTGAAACTTCTTTCTTAACAAGATGTAAAATCTTTCTGAAAAGACATTTATAACCAGAAAATTATATGTGGAACTTTTGATATGAAGCATTATCGTTTTTGTGCAAAGTGGATTGCCAAGTTAATAACAGCCACAAAAAAAGGTTTTAGTAACTACAGGAAATATCTAAATGTATTTCTCTGACCATTTGATAGTCGATAAAATTAAGACATTAAAAACTCTGCCATGCACACATTCCTTTACGTGGTGGCACACCTAACAACATGAAATTGCATGAAATTGGTTAGCATTCCTTGTTTTCAACTGTTCAAACCAGTTTTTCAGCTGTTATTAAACATGCTGACAATAATATTAAACTCTGTATCTTTAGAATCTTGAAGTTTCAAGTCTTACACAAACACAAGCTTGCCAGTAATTTCTAGCATTTTAAACGTAAACCTTTTGGTTAGAAAGGTGCATTTATATGTTAAAAGTACTAAAAAATTTAATAATATTTTGCATAGTCATTGCAAATCACAAAATCTTTAGTGCAAACAAATTAACTTGTAAATCATTTTGAATTAATTAAAAGGCAGTTGAATCACGTCCAAAAACAAGGTTCAATTTTATTCGTTTCAGATATAAAAAACTATTGATTATGCTGCCTAAAATTCACCATTTTTCACGAGTGTTCAATATCTTTTATTTGGAAACAAACAGAAAAATTAAACCCGACTAAGAAAAGCAATAGGCCTATATATGTAATTAATTGTCTATTTGCATTGTAAATGGGAGCTTGTCTGATGTTGGCCGTAAGATGTTTGGTCACAGCCCAAATTTACTAGTTAGATTACTGTTAGATGTATATTCTGTCGTAGTTCAGCATTTTGTTTCCAACAGATTGTGGGTGGGAGCAGGAGCGTCTCATTGTTTAGGAGAAGAGATGAACTTCTCCTATTAGAGTTCAATGATTGTATTCCATGATAACTGCCAAAACAGCTTATGCCAGCAGTTTGCATACGAAGCTCTCGCTGTAGATTGTGCAGTACATCACTGGCTGTGATTGGTGGATTGTACAGTACATCACTGGCTGTGATTGGTGGATTGTACATCACTGGCTGTGATTGGTGGATATCGTACATCACTGGCTGTGATTGGTGGATTGCATGTTTAAAGAAGCGAATGAGTTGTCTTCTACTTGCCTGTAAACAGTGTAAAGATTAGGGTGCATGAAGAAATGTCAGTTGACTTAACATGAGATTAAGAACATGGTATGATTTAAAAGGAGTGAGTGTAATAGTTGTTTATTTATATAACAAAATATACATGATCGTATCATGTTATTTCACAATGCTTGACTGCAGAATCAAAGAGTAAAAAAACATTTGCCTTTTTGGTGGCATCTGGCGCTGTTTAAATTTCAAAGGCAAGATTATTAAAGTTGATAAATGCAAAGTATAACTGATATAAAATAGCGGTAAATTAAGCATCTGAATTTTAAGCAAGCGATTTAGACTTAAAAGCAAGCGATTTAGACTTAATAGCAAGCTTTTAAGTCAAGTGCTGAGAGGGCTTCGAGGAGTCTTTAGAAATTATCTTCTAACAATAAACATCAATACAATAGACATCCACAGTTAGTATGATTATCTATAGATCACTGATCAGTGGTTAGTGGTTAGTGTAAAAAAGTTAATCTCCGGCAAAGTTCAATCTTTCAGAGTTCTAACAGCAGCCCCTGGCCTGTTATGCCAGTACGGAAAATTTGATGTAACTCAGCCTAAGAATATCTGTTTTGAATCAGCTATGGAACTGAGGTCACATGATGTTAAGACACTGAAGATCTGTATATTATTATAGCTGTATTTTAAGCAAATATCATGCTTTTCAGCCAATTTATTAAACATACTTTAATAAGTTGTCATGAAAAAAGCTTCGAAAAAAGTGTCAACAATAGAGTTAACAACAGATTTTATAATAGAGTGAGCAATAGATTTAACAATGGAGTTAACAATATATCAAGATATAATAATGGACTAAATTAAACAACCTAACTCATAATAGTTTCTTGTCACTCGAGTTTTTCCTTTTTTAAAGTGTTTTGTTCTCTTACCTTGTTCTAAAGTATGCTGTCTCTTTCTTTTTTTGTTAGCTGAAATTCAAGAACAAAAATTGTAAAATTAATGCTTTTAAATGTGAATTTTTTATATAACCCTGAGCTACATAGAGACCCGAAGCTACATTCACTACGGGTTCAACATTAGCAAAGATCATGCAATAGAAATGTCCTAAGACATATGGCATAGTTTCATAAAATACTTTCTGTATGTAAAACAGTGAGTACATTATGCACATTTCTTTTGTGTTTTTATAAGTGTATAAGAATCAGAAGCTTATTCTTAGCTCCTTAAAATTCTAATCGTTTAAACATTGTAAACTAGACACACATTGTTATTCATTTTCACAACAAGTTGGTTTATTTCTTTTATTATACATTAGTTATTATTAATTTATTATTAGGGTTGAATGGGAAAAGATATCACTACTCTTTGCAGCTAGTGACAAGTCAACTCCAGCCTGCACCCATCACTCAGACTGTCTGATAAGCCTTCGTCTCTCTGTGATATGGCAAACAGTTAAAGATATAAACTTTATACTTCTGTCAATGTCACAACTATACTGTCAAACCTGTATTTAAATGCCGCCTTTATTTGAATGCTACTATGTTAGAAAGATTGAAAAATAGAGCTCATCCTATATAATAGTGAATGGTTGTAGGTGATAGTAATCACAAGATCATAGTTCCCCTAAGCTAACAGATTAGGGTCCTCTTCTCAGAAAAATACCACTTTGTTTAGCCATCTACCTGCAGCCTACAAAACTAGCCTTTAGTTGTAAGTTAGAACTCTGCTCAGCCGAGTAACCTAGTGAAAATGGTTACATAGCTTTGCAATACCAACAAGTTGGCAATGTCGATGCTTGTTTATTTGAAGGAGACACAATCAGCTCAAATGGGAATGGAGAAAGGTAATAAGTAGGAGGTAGGAGTAGATACATAATAACTTGGTTTGTATCAAAATGATTTGTTCTGTGATAAAAGGAATTTGTTTTAACTTTTTTATCTACTTCTGGTGTTCTTCATAAGTTGACATTGCTGAATAGAGGTGAAACCAGCATATTAATTTATATGCTGGTTTCAGCATATTATTTATTATGTGCCTGAAAAGAATTCAATACCAAATTTTTAGATTTGTAAATACAGTTCACCTTCAGTATACGATTACCCTGTTATGCGGTTTTTGAACCTTACAAAGTGGAACACGGTAATTCTTTTCCCTTGCCATATGAATTTTATTTTGCCATACGAACTCAACAAAATCTTTGCTCAAATTCAAAATTGGCAGTCAGTTGCTTTTTACAAATTTTGAAATCACAAAGACGCCGAAATGCAGTTTGCCGCAAACATTTTCACAACGCCAGAAAATGACATGATGACCAATTTCTCTCAAATCAGCGCTTCTCATGAGTAAAATGGCAACATTTTTCTTTAGAACCGGTAGCAACGTTGGAGTTGCAATTCCTTCAAACAGAAGGTCAGTGGTCAGACAACTTCTCTTAACCTGTTAACAAAAATCTGCTTCATTACATCTTAAACAGAACATTTTCGAGGACAGCATTGCTCGCTTGATTGGAAAACTTTGTTGGAAAAGGTTTTAATCAGGTCCGCTAAAGGTTTTAGGGATAAAAAGTCAAAGTTCAGTAAAACATTTAAGAATACGTATTAAAACTTTGCTTTTAGTGTGTTTGTTTAGTAAGCTAAACTTATTTAAAACGAATTGAAAGTTTATCTTATATGTATGTCTGTCTTGAAAGTAAGAACTCTTTATGGTACATACTGCACATAGCACATTGCAATGTTATATTTTAATGCAGATCATAACCACTAAATATACTAAAGGTAATGAAATTACTCTTGGCTACTATAGTTACTAAGGCTAGTGTACAATAATTTTGATATTAACTTTTAATATGTACGGTACTTGTATAAAATTTTAATGATTTTTACAAGAGGATGTTTGCATTATATAATTAATATAGTTTCTATACCCTTTTTCATTCAAACCTTTCACCATACGATGGCTGCTCTGAAACGGATTACAATCGTATCCTGAGGGAGGCCTGTGTATGAGCATTTTAACTTTCCATGTCTTGCCGTAATTATTCAAGTGCATGTTTTTTTGTAAAACATGCTAGCCTCTAAAACATGACATTTTCTCACTTTCCCTCTCACTCTTTTTATCTCTTTTCCTTCCTCAATCTCTCTCTCACTCTCTCACTCTCTCACTCTCTCACTCTCTCACTCTCTCACTTTCTCACTCTCTCACTCTCTCACTCTCTCACTCTCTCACTCTCTCACTCTCTCACTCTCTCACTCTCTCACTATCTCTTTTCCTTCCTCAATCTCTCTCTCACTCTCTCACTCTCTCACTCTCTCACTCTCTCACTCTCTCACTCTCTCACTCTCTCACTCTCTCACTCTCTCACTCTCTCACTCTCTCACTCTCTCACTCTCTCACTATCTCTTTTCCTTCCTCAATCTCTCTCTCACTCTCTCACTCTCTCACTCTCTCACTCTCTCACTCTCTCACTTTCTCACTCTCTCACTCTCTCACTCTCTCACTCTCTCACTCTCTCACTCTCTCACTCTCTCACTCTCTCACTCTCTCAATCTCTCACTCTCTCACTCTCTCACTCTTTCACTCACTCTCTCACTCTCTCTCACTCTTTCACTTTCTCACTCTCTCACTCTCTCACTCTCCCACTCTCCCACTCTCTCACTTTCTCACTCTCTCACTCTCTCACTCTCTCACTCTCTCACTCTCTCACTCACTCTCTCACTCTCTCACTCTTTCACTTTCTCACTCTCCCACTCTCCCACTCTCCCACTCTCCCACTCTCTCACTCTCTCACTCGCTCACTCGCTCACTCGCTCACTCTCTCACTCTCTCACTCTCTCACTCTCTCACTCTCTCACTCTCTCACTCTCTCACTCTCTCACTCTCTCACTCTCTCACTCTCTCACTCTCTCACTCTCTCACTCTCTCACTTTCTCACTCTCTCACTCTCTCACTCTCTCACTCTCTCACTCTCTCACTCTCTCACTCTCTCACTCTCTCACTCTCTCACTCTCTCACTCTCTCACTCTTTCACTTTCTCACTCTCTCACTCTCCCACTCTCCCACTCTCTCACTCTCTCACTCTCTCACTCTCTCACTCTCTCACTCTCTCACTCTCTCACTCTCTCACTCTCTCACTCTCTCACTCTCTCACTCTCTCACTCTCTCACTCTCTCACTCTCTCACTCTCTCACTCTCTCACTCTCTCACTCTCTCACTCTCTCACTCTCTCACTCTCTCACTCTCTCACTCTCTCACTCTCTCACTCTCTCACTTTCAAGAATACCAGTAAGACAACATACTAAAAATCAAAAACCAACAGTATACATAAAATTTTATCTTGCAAGTTTTCCTTCATTTTTTTGGTAAAACCAGCTTTTATAGAAAAGCAGTTTTGCATTGATTACCTATATTATGACAGAAAAAGTTGTTAAATAAGTAAAGTTTTTAAGCAAATAATTACTACAAATCAGAAGCAAGTACAAAAAAAGCAAAAGACTTGTGCAAATAAATATCAACATGAACTCTACTCGCATTAATATTTTCCTTAGTATTTGAAGCAGAATAAGCATGCTTGATACACTGGAGCTATAGCAGTTAATGTAGAATGATGATGCTTATCAGAGAAGATCACGGCTGCTGTATAAACTCAGCTGAAATGTAACCCACAGCATGAAAACTACTGCCACTACTAGGTCACCACAAAAAAGCTACTGTTTGTTGGGGTTGATAGAGAGTTAGGATGGAAATAAAGTGCTTCTCACCACTTTTTTGCTTGTGTTTAAGAAGTTATAGTTTGGGTTGTCCTCGACTAGTGATAAAAATAAAGTATAAACTTAAAAATTAAAAGCTTGAAGTAATCATAAGACCAAACCTCACCTAAGCCAATGGTTTAAAATGATCTTCTCAGAAGAATGCAATTTCAACTAGCCATCTATGCAGTCTACGCTACAAACCTTAAGGCTGGTTCACAGTATGGTGATCACTGGCCGCCTCAACTCAGTTTGATACAAAATATGACAGCCGACCTACAACTTGGTTCAACCAGATCGAGATGAAGAACAGAGTTGGTAAAAAAAACAAAGTGACCAGCCAGCCCTTGACCCAGAGGAACGGGCCAACGTTACCAAAGAATGCACAGCAGCCCCATCAGACAAAAAATCATCTGAAGCACTCAAACGATGTTGTTCTATTACTGTGTCATTTTCTGATCTATGCACAACTAGCTAAATGCCCAGCATTACACAGGCAATAAAAACAGCCTGCAAACAGTGGCACATAATGTAGTTGCCATTGGCTAAGTTTTTTCCTAAATTAATTTGAGTAACTTAAGGTCGTAACTTGAGCTATTTTAAATATTTATTATAGCCAGAGCTGTACTTATAAATGTCCTTATAATTGTTACGTTGCGTGTCATGATCTCTCACGCAATCACGATCTTCAAATGGTCTAATAGAAATCAGTAGTATTTGTGCAAGCTCTTTTGGTGCATATTTTAATCGTGTAAACAAATATGTACACAATTATTCAATAGTATGGCAAGTTGGCCATGTGGTGCAGTAGATAGCATGGCTGCCTGCATGAACGGGCTTCACGAGTTAAATTTCAATATGAAGTTGTTTGTTCATTTCATACCTACAATGGCACCTTTTGGCAGTGCTCACACCAATGCTGGCCAAGGCTGGCCAAGGCTCTGCATGCTGACACAGAGTTTCTCCAAGTTAGAACGGGGGAATGTCACCACCAGCTAGTGAGGGCTGTTGATGAATGAATGGCTGGGCAAATGCCAGTGGTAAGGGAGTAATCTACCAGCCAGCTCTGACAAAGTGCAGCAGTTGATGAAACAAGTGCATCAACTGCAGAACCAACACGGAACATTTAACGAGTCAGTTCCATCCAAGACCTTTCTAGGTTGGGGTTGCTAGAGAATGAGCCACTCCCATGTCGGGACAACACAGGAAGCTGCTATCTGTTGGGGTTGATAAAAAGTTAGCATGACAAAATAGACTTCTCACCTTTTCCTTTGTTTACTTTTGAGTTGTTATAGTTTGGTTTGTCCTCGACTTGTAACAAATTTTTTGAGTTCATTTCAGCCACTGTAGAAAATATTAAAATGAAATTAAAATTAAAAAGCTCGAAGTAGTCCCAATGCCATTGCTCGCGTAAGCTAATAACGGAAGTTGCTCCTCTAAAAAAATGCCACGTCACTTAGCCATCTACCTGCAGTCTACAGAACCAGCTTTTGTTTTTTCCCTATGACTATGCCCAGCTGAATAACCTAGTCGTAATAGGTACATAGCATTGCTATAACAACAAATTTCAATGTCGCTGTTTGGTTATTTATAAAAGGGACAATTAGCTCAAATTTGGATGCAGGTAAGTAGATAAGAAAAGGATGTAGGAGTAGATAAGATACATAATAACTTGACTTGTGTCAAAATGATTGGTTCTGTAACAATAGATGCATATTTTTAACTAGATAACCTACTTCTGATGTTTTTCATATTCTAGTGTTGGTAAGTATAAATGAAGACAACCTATTGAGGATTGCTGATAATATAACTTGAATTGAAATATTTCTTCAGCACTTCGAGCAAACTAAAATGCTTGATATATTGAAGCTGTAGCGGCCAATGTAGTTTTGTTGTGCTGGCCAGGGAAGATTGTCGCTGACTTGCTAACTCAGAGAATGAAAAATTCTTACTTCTTCTGTTGCTTCTTTTTGAGGAGTTGTCATCTGGATTGTCCTTGTCTTGCAACAAGTTTTCTGTGTTCTCTTTAGCATCTGAAGAAGATATATGAAAATAATAATGAAAAGCTTGGAGTAGTGACAAGATCATAGCTGTTCCAAGCCAATGGTATACGTTGCTCTTCAGAGAAAAAATTCCATTACATTTAGTCTTCTACCTGCAGTCTACAGAACCAGCCTTTAATTTTAACCTAAGACTATGCCTAGCTGAAAAACCTAGTAATAATGGGTACATAGCCTTGCAATACCAAGAATTTGACAATGTCGGTGCTTGTTTATTTATAGGAAACACAATCAGCTCGAATCAGAATGGAGAAAAGTAGGAAGTAGGGGCTAGGAGTAGAAATTAGGTACAAAATAGCTTGACTTGTTTAAAAATTAACTGTTCTTTGACAATTGACGATTATTTTAACTGCTTAACCTACCTCTGATGTTTTTCGTAGGTTGGGGTTGCTAAATATAGATGAAGAAACTAAATCAAAAACTGTTGAAAGCATAGACCTATTAGCTATACTATAGTTAGTTAATAGGACCTATTAACCATACTATAGTTAATAGGTCTAATGATAATGCGATGCCAAAAATTTATGCCTCTGTCTAAATTGATTTATAAGATAATTTTGTTTTTCTAAGCCACATATGTCAAAATTAAAACTGCTGGGCTGCACACAGCCGGCTCACCAGAATATTTTCTACTCCTCTAGAGATAATTTTGATTATTAGATTGGCCCGAAGGCTACAGCAAGCCGATAACCTGCTAGTATACCAATATTATATTTTCCACAATACTTTGTAATGCATCAAGCATTAATCTGGTTTGTTTCAACATTTTTTAGCCCAGCTTTCGCCAGAACAACTGCAAAGTTAACTTTTAGATGCCCAATAAAAATGGTAAAACAATAGATGAACGCAAAGGACTAAGAGTTTCAAACAAAGTCGAAAGTACATGTTCACGAAGGCAGCTGACAAATGTGTGTGTCCTCTGTGTAAAGAAATTGTTAGTAGTATTTCCCTTCAAGTAAATTCAGCCTGCTTTTGCTAGAAGAGAAAAGATAGTCTGCTGGCAGAGCTATGAATAGTACCGGCTTCCTTTATTCAATCGTCATGTTATGGGGATTATTACAAAAAAACTTTGTCTTTTGTGCCTGTTAAAAATTAAAGATTACTGATGAATCATTGCTTTAGTAAACAAATACCATTGTACCTTGAAATACAAGTGCCCTGAAAATCAAGAAAATCGAGATACAAGTAGCATTTCAAGCAAGTTTCTTCCTTGAGATGAAAGGAACCATTGAAATATGAGCATACGAACTGGTTTTTTATAAAAACCACTTTATGGCCAAGTATGCGAGAAGCAGCTTTAGAGAACAGCATCGCTCACCCTTTATCTCAGTTCAGTTTGAAAAAAGTTTTCACAAGGTAAGCTAAAAATTTTCATGAACGTGATGTGGAAAGCGCGTAACCGAAAACAGATAATAAAAAATTAGGACAACAAAGTTTAAGCGAGTTTCGTAAACTAACAAAACTTAGCTTCAAGTGTGCGTGAAGTAAGTGAAGTAAGTGGAGTAAGTGGAGTAAGTGAAGTAAGTGGAGTAAGTGAAGTAAGTGGAGTAAGTGAAGTAAGTGGAGTGAGTGAAGTAAGTGGAGTAAGTGAAGTAAGTGAAGTAAGTGAAGTAAGTGAAGTAAGTGGAGTAAGTGAAGTAAGTGAAGTAAGTGGAGTAAGTGGAGTAAGTGAAGTAAGTGAAGTAAGTGGAGTAAGTGGAGTAAGTGGAGTAAGTGGAGTAAGTGAAGTAAGTGAAGTAAGTGAAGTAAGTGGAGTAAGTGAAGTAAGTGAAGTAAGTGGAGTAAGTGGAGTAAGTGAAGTAAGTGGAGTAAGTGGAGTAAGTGGAGTAAGTGGAGTAAGTGGAGTAAGTGAAGTAAGTGAAGTAAGTGGAGTAAGTGGAGTAAGTGGAGTAAGTGGAATAAGTGAAGTAAGTGGAGTAAGTGGAGTAAGTGAAGTAAGTGAAGTAAGTGGAGTAAGTGGAGTAAGTGGAGTAAGTGGAGTAAGTGGAGTAAGTGAAGTAAGTGAAGTAAGTGGAGTAAGTGAAGTAAGTGAAGTAAGTGAAGTAAGTGAAGTAAGTGAAGTAAGTGGAGTAAGTGGAGTAAGTGGAGTAAGTGAAGTAAGTGGAGTAAGTGGAGTAAGTGGAGTAAGTGAAGTAAGTGGAGTAAGTGGAGTAAGTGAAGTAAGTGGAGTAAGTGGAGTAAGTGGAGTAAGTGAAGTAAGTGGAGTAAGTGAAGTAAGTGGAGTAAGTGAAGTAAGTGAAGTAAGTGGAGTAAGTGGAGTAAGTGAAGTAAGTGAAGTAAGTGGAGTAAGTGGAGTAAGTGAAGTAAGTGGAGTAAGTGGAGTAAGTGAAGTAAGTGGAGTAAGTGAAGTAAGTGGAGTAAGTGAAGTAAGTGGAGTAAGTGAAGTAAGTGGAGTAAGTGGAGTAAGTGAAGTAAGTGGAGTAAGTGAAGTAAGTGGAGTAAGTGAAGTAATTGAAGTAAGTGGAGTAAGTGGAGTAAGTGAAGTAAGTGAAGTAAGTGGAGTAAGTGGAGTAAGTGGAGTAAGTGGAGTAAGTGGAGTAAGTGAAGTAAGTGAAGTAAGTGGAGTAAGTGAAGTAAGTGGAGTAAGTGGAGTAAGTGAAGTAAGTGAAGTAAGTGGAGTAAGTGAAGTAAGTGAAGTAAATGAAGTAAGTGAAGTAAGTGAAGTAAGTGAAGTAAGTGGAGTAAGTGGAGTAAGTGGAGTAAGTGGAGTAAGTGGAGTAAGTGGAGTAAGTGGAGTAAGTGGAGTAAGTGAAGTAAGTGGAGTAAGTGGAGTAAGTGGAGTAAGTGGAGTAAGTGAAGTAAGTGAAGTAAGTGAAGTAAGTGAAGTAAGTGAAGTAAGTGGGCTAAGTGAAGTAAGTGAAGTAAGTGGAGTAAGTGGAGTAAGTGAAGTAAGTGAAGTAAGTGGAGTAAGTGAAGTAAGTGAAGTAAGTGGAGTAAGTGGAGTAAGTGAAGTAAGTGAAGTAAGTGGAGTAAGTGAAGTAAGTGAAGTAAGTGAAGTAAGTGAAGTAAGTGAAGTAAGTGAAGTAAGTGGAGTAAGTGGAGTAAGTGAAGTAAGTGAAGTAAATGAAGTAAGTGGAGTAAGTGGAGTAAGTGGAGTAAGTGGAGTAAGTGGAGTAAGTGAAGTAAGTGGAGTAAGTGAAATAAGTGAAGTAAGTGAAGTAAGTGAAGTAAGTGAAGTAAGTGGAATAAGTGATGTAAGTGGAGTAAGTGGAGTAAGTGAAGTAAGTGAAGTAAGTGAAGTAAGTGGAGTAGGTGGAGTAAGTGGAGTAAGTGGAGTAAGTGGAGTAAGTGAAGTAAGTGGAGTAAGTGAAGTAAGTGAAGTAAGTGGAGTAAGTGGAGTAAGTGAAGTAAGTGGAGTAAGTGAAGTAAGTGGAGTAAGTGAAGTAAGTGAAGTAAGTGAAGTAAGTGGAGTAAGTGGAGTAAGTGAAGTAAGTGGAGTAAGTGGAGTAAGTGGAGTAAGTGGAGTAAGTGAAGTAAGTGGAGTAAGTGAAGTAAGTGAAGTAAGTGAAGTAAGTGGAGTAAGTGGAGTAAGTGAAGTAAGTGAAGTAAGTGGAGTAAGTGGAGTAAGTGAAGTAAGTGAAGTAAGTGGAGTAAGTGGAGTAAGTGAAGTAAGTGGAGTAAGTGAAGTAAGTGAAGTAAGTGGAGTAAGTGAAGTAAGTGGAGTAAGTGGAGTAAGTGGAGTAAGTGGAGTAAGTGGAGTAAGTGAAGTAAGTGAAGTAAGTGGAGTAAGTGGAGTAAGTGGAGTAAGTGGAATAAGTGAAGTAAGTGGAGTAAGTGGAGTAAGTGAAGTAAGTGAAGTAAGTGGAGTAAGTGGAGTAAGTGGAGTAAGTGGAGTAAGTGGAGTAAGTGAAGTAAGTGAAGTAAGTGGAGTAAGTGAAGTAAGTGAAGTAAGTGAAGTAAGTGAAGTAAGTGGAGTAAGTGGAGTAAGTGAAGTAAGTGAAGTAAGTGAAGTAAATGAAGTAAGTGGAGTAAGTGAAGTAAGTGAAGTAAGTGAAGTAAGTGAAGTAAGTGAAGTAAGTGAAGTAAGTGGAGTAAGTGAAGTAAGTGGAGTAAGTGAAGTAAGTGAAGTAAGTGGAGTAAGTGAAGTAAGTGGAGTAAGTGGAGTAAGTGAAGTAAGTGAAGTAAGTGGAGTAAGTGGAGTAAGTGGAGTAAGTGGAGTAAGTGAAGTAAGCTAAACTCAAAGTTAATGTTTAATTTTTCTAAGTTAAGCTTGAAGATTTTGTTATGTAGCATCACGAAAGTTTAGTGTACCGACCGCATTGCTGTCAAGTCTCTCAAACATCCTCGTTAGTCATTAGGTCTGTCTAGAAGGTAAAGACTTACAATAGTGTACATAATAGTGCTACATTTTACTGCAGGTTTTAAAAAAGTAAACAAGTATTCATTACTTTGTTAGCCTAAGTCCTGAATTACAACAGTTGGAAACCAATTTTTCTCTCCGTAATTTCCTGTTTTATGTGATTTTTTTTATAGAATGTTAACAGATTAAGTTGTATTTAGTTATTTTATGTAAGAAATAGTGCCTTGAGACACGAGTAAATTGACATACAAGTTAAGTCTGAGAACACACCAAGCTCATATGTCGAGGTATGACCGGATTACTTTAATTGTTTTGATGATGTTGTAATGCATTTGTTAGGTTTCAAGTAAGTTCAATTTAGTTCACTTGGCTATGGGCAGTCTTTTTCAATTTTCCAATGAATATTCTATGAGTCCAGACCTCAGACTGTAGGTATATTGTTTATGCGGCCCATCACCCATTCACTTTGGCACCCTTGTTTTAAACCTTGAAGTGGAAGATGTTTTTTGTTGTTACAGCTACAGCTATTTAAGTACATGTTTCATTAGTTCATTAGTACATGTTCAAATTAGTCATAGAAGCAATATTCCAAAATGTTTCTTTGGAAGAGACTTGCAACAAATTCTTTGTGTTCTTTTTAGAACTTTGAAGAATACACAAATGGAATTAAGAATGAAAAGCACTTATGGGTAAAGCAGCTGCTGCCAAGCATTTTTTTCTAAAAACCAAAGCTCATGCCTACATATGTCTAAAGTTACTTTTGGCAGAGATTACAAAATTATTAAAAATACAATGCTCATTTTTATTGGCAGTTTAAACGTAATTATATGAATAAAAAAAGTTAAAATGTGATTGGAGTTAGTCATTTTAGCTTTAGATTATCATAGATTAAAAACAATATTTTTTCTAGTACCAATAAGTACAAAATCTTGGTAATAAACTGCTGTCGTAAATATTTAGGGTAAAAACTGTGGATACAGAAAATTCTTGAATTGTAGGTTAAGGTGTGGCTGTCTTGCACAAGTTGTTAAGCATGGCATAAACATGTTTTGACATGGCAATTAAAAGTCGCCCAACAGTATGAATTTAATTACAATTTTGATTGCATCAAATTAGTTAAGCAGAACACAAAAATTAAAATCAAACAAAAATATTGAACCCGTTTTGAAAAAAATATATTCATTCTTATTTTTTACAAACATTTAAAACTTGGTGTTGAAACAAATTGTTATGAAAAATCTTTAATAGAAATAATCAAGGTTTTTACACCATGATTACAGAATCTGCCTTGGCACACGGACAAAAAATGTCAAAAACAAAGCAAGCAGACAATTTGGCACTTTCAAGCATGAATGTGGCCTTTGCAGACAGATTAATTGACATTCTCAAACAGGTGATTAGGCATTTGCAGGCAGGCGGTTTGTCGTTTACAGGCAGGTGGTTTATTTACGGTTTGGCATTTGTAGGCAGGTGGTTTGGTACTTTACAAGAGGTATAAAGTAAGGCTTAAATTAATTTTGTTTTAAGCAGCTATTGACAGCATAATATTACAATTGCTCCGATTAATATAACCACTATTAGCATTATTATTATCATTGCGATTATTATTATTGTAAAAGTTTTTCTTCAGTCGTGTGGTGGTAGGTGACTGGTTGTAGTCCGTGTTGAGTCCGGGTCTTAACAAAAGGCCAAAGGATCCAACATCTTCCTCAATTCCACTAAAAGAGGACCTTTCTCAAAATGTGAGCTGTTCCTAAGATGGCCGTCTTCTGTATAGTCTCAAAAGACATGTTCACTCCCACCTCCGCCAAGTATGCTATATGCCTCATTGATATTGTTCCGAGTGCACCAATTACTATTGATATCACTTCGGTCTTCACCTTCCACAGTCTGTTTATCTCGAACCCAAGCACTTTGTATTTACCAATCTTCTCATCTTCTTTCTGTACTACCCTTGTGTCTCCAGGTATTGCTATGTCTATGACCTGACACTGTTTGGTTTCTTTATTTATTAGTATCAGGTCTGGTCTTCTAGCTTCAATAACCTTGTCTGTCTGCACATTGAAGTCCCATAGCAGCTTCACTTTCTCGTTCTCCAATACAGCTTCTGCACGGTGGTCGTACCATTTTTCTGTGTGGGGCAACTCATGTTTCTTGCATATGCTCCAGTGCGCTGCACTTTCCACTTTGTCATGCCGCCCTTTATATTCTGTCTGTGTGATTTTACTGCATTCGCTGACAATGTGGGACACTGTTTCATCTTTCTGCTTGCACAATTTGAATTTTGGATCGTTTGTTGACTTTTCTATCTTGGCCTTCCTATACTTGGTTCTTAATGCTTGATCCTGGGCAGCAATGATCAGGCTTTCGGTCTCTCGTTTGAGACATCCCCTCTTCATCCATCGCCATGTCTCCTTTGCTGCTTGATCCTCTGTCTGTCTTAGATGTTGTCCGTTCATTGGCTTATCATGCCAGTTTTGCTTTTGTTCAGTTTTCTGATGGTTTCTATAATCTTGTCTTCCATCTTCACTGTTGGTATTTATGATCTTACCCGCTGTTCTTATAAATTTGACTGGGCTGCCTTCTATGTACTTTTTCAGACTGTGACTTTCATAATTCACAATTTCCTCAACACTCATTAATCCTCTTCCTCCTTGGTCTCTTTCAACATATACTCTATCTACATCAGATCTTGGATGAAGACCTTTATGCATTTTCATCAGTTTACGCGTCCTTCTGTCCAGTTGCTGTAACTCAGCCTTTGTCCACTGAATAATCCCTGCTCCGTATCTGTACAAGGACACAGCCCATGCATTGATAGCGGTAATAAGATTTCCAGCAATCATCTTTGATTTCAGCACTTTCATAAGCCTGTGAATGTATTCCTTCTTGATCTTAGCTTTCATTTCAGATTGTTTTATGTCATCTGCCTCCACAACTCCTAAATATTTGTAGCTTTCATTATCTTCTAGTTCATGGATTTTTGTTTCATTTGGTAGCATGATATTTCCTCTGCCAGTTAATTTCCTTCTTATCATGGTGATGGTAGCGCACTTATCTAATCTAAACTCCATACCGATGTCATCACTGAAGATTCTCACTGTGTGTATCAGTGTCTCAATCTCATTCTTGTTCTTCCCATACAGTTTCAGGTCGTCTATATACAGTAGATGGTTAACTGCACATTTATTTTTGAGATGGTACGCTGGTTTAACTTTGCGCAGTACAGTTGTGAGCGGTATCATTGATATCACAAACATCAAAGTAGAAAGACTGTCCCCCTGAAAGATACCTCGGCTGATTGATACTTTTCCTAGTTTTTTCCCTCCACTTTCCAGCCTGTTTTCCATTGTTTATACCTGCTGTCATGAACCTCTTGATGTTTTCTGAGATCCCTAACATATCCATTACTTTGATTATCCATGAGTGGGGAACCATATCATACGCTTTTCTGTAGTCAATCCATCCCATCACCAAGTTGGTTTTTCTTGCCTTACTGTCTTTCATAACACACTTGTCTATTATCAATTGATCTTTAGTTCCTCGACTTTTTCTACCACAGCCCTTCTGTTCCCATGGTAGTAGTTCATTTCTTTCCAGGTGTTCATAAATGCTGTCCGAGATCATTGCAGTCAGTACTTTGTACATTATTGGCAGGCAAGTAATCGGTCTATAGTTTGATGGTATGTTGCCTTTGCTTGCATCCTTAGGTATTAGCACCGTTCTTCCTGTTGTCATCCATGATGTTGGCATGCCTCTCTTGATAATCTCATTCATCTGATTCACAATTCTTGTGTGAAGAGCTGTGAAGTTCTTGACCCAGTAGCCCTGTACTCCATCCGGTCCAGCCGCTTTCCATGGTGACAATCTTCCAAGGGTTTTTTTTAATCCCACAACACTGATCTCCATATCAGTTTGTTTCTCTAAATCTTTGTAGTCATGTTCAGCCTCCTTGATCCATTTGGCATCTTCTTTATGAGTGTGCGGCTGTGCCCATATGTTACTCCAGAACTCCAGAGCAGCATTGGGCTCAGGTGGTGGTATCTGTTTTTGTTGTTTACCTTCTAGGCTTGGGTAGAATCGTTTCTGGTCTGTTTCAAATAGATGGTTTGTATGAAACTGATTCACTCTGTCAGAATATCTCTTAATCTTTGCTGCTGTGGATGTCACTCTCTGTTTAAGTTCTTCAATCACTCGATCTGTTCCTTTTTTCTTCAACCAATAACCTTGCTCTATTTCTCTTGTGATGAATTGCCTACCTTCATTGATGTTATTCATCTATGCTAGATCTTAACGTGTTTCCTCAAGTTTTCTTTCTAGTCTCATTTTCTATGCCGGTATTTGGGTTCTCCTGCCACTGGTTTTCTGTCCTTTCTGTAATCTTTCCATTACCAGCCATGCTCCTGCATATATCAAGTCGTTTGTACCTCCAATATCAGTGGTGACAATAAACCTGATCGCCTGATTGATAATTCCTGTTTCCTTTCTGATCTTATCTTTCGGTATCTTCTTTAATTTTGGCATATTTCGCTTTTGCTCCAGTTTCTCAATGATGTCTTTGAGGCGATTGATTATCTCTCTCTGTTCCTCACTTGCTGTTGGTCTCTCGATTGGCGTCTCTATTATCTCCACAGTAATGTCGCTCTCCCTTACTTCTTCAACTGCATCAGTATGTTCATTTACATTGTTTTGAATCAGAGCGTTTGTTGGTGTCGTTGTTACTCTCTGTCTTATTCCTTCCATCTTCAAGTCGGACATCAGTCCATTTTTTTTGATGACTCTGACTTGATCTGCTATCCTTTGATCTGTTGTGCTAAACAATCCTCGATCTTTCCATATCTGATGCATCCTTTTCATATATCCTCTCTTCTCTGGTTGACTTTGGTAGTAGCATTCCATTGCATTGATGTTGTTTATTTGTGTCCATCCTCTCCTCTTTTCATTGTGATTAGTTGTCCCAGTAACAGGTTGACGACCGCTCCCTGCCTGGGGTGGCACAAGTAAGCTGCCGGGCAAGAGTTGACAGGCTGTTCCTGTCCGCTCGGCGCCGTAGGGGTTTCTTTCTGTTTGTGTATTCATCATGGGTATGAGTTGTGATTTGTATAGGGTTTTCTCCCATAGCCTTAATCATTTTCCAATGCTACAAGGCAGTAGGTTTTGTGTAAGGTTAACTCTATTAGCCTTTAGTTGAAACATCAACCTAACCCACCAGGCAGCAGGCACTAATATGAGTTTCTATAAAAGCCTTCTCACAGTAGCGGGTCCAGTTAAGCGTTGGGCACCAAGCCGATATTAGTGGATCTTTACCAAGGTCAATCCACTACTGGTGCTATTATTATTATTACTATTATGTTATGTTATGTTTCAGATTCATTCAGCAGATCTGCTGATTGTCTGCAACTAAAACCTTGAAAAAGGCCGTTAGGTCATGGAAACTTTTCTCAACGTCAATACCCTTTCAAATATAGCTGACTCTTGTACTGTCTACAACGACAGATATATAGGAATAGTTCAAGTATTTTTGTGATAGTATCGAGGTCACTGATAACAATTTGAATTGTCAATGTACAACAAATTTTACACACATCACCAGGTTTGATATTTTTCCAACTCTTTATACTGTTTACCCTATGCACAAGCATCGTCTATAATAATTATAGCAGCAAGAATGTATTATTTGTCTTTTTTATTAGTAAAGATGATATCCAGCCACTACGCATCTAAGCTTGTGTCCACATGTAGTTTAAAATCTAAAAAAATGTTAACACAGTTCATGTTAACAAGTTAACCTGTTAACTTGCTTTCCTTTTGCAGCACTCTTTGCTGGATGTCGAAATCAGTTGGCGGAATAAGGCAGACCCATCACTTTTATGAGGCTTCATTGTACAGTTCCATTATCACAGTTGTGCCCGCAAGGGTGGTTGGGCAACCCTTCCCTTATACTCTTCTAGAGCTAACTTATTAGGTTATTACTTTCACTAAATCTGTAGGAGATAATTTTGTCTCTTATGCTATCATTACTTTATAACATTAATGGCTGAATGCCTGGCGATGCGAGGGTAAGAAAAAAGGCGACAAACTCAACTTGTTTCTAGTTTGTACAAATTTTTTGTGTCATAATATAATTGATGCAAATATGCTTTTTTTAAAATAAAAGCTGATTTTACAAAGAAAAACAGAAAGAAACTGCCAGCTAAAACTCTAATCAAAATGCTTATGCAACTAAAAGCTAGCTAATTAAAAATTAATTACATACAGTTGGTTTTCTGCTTTTTAGTATGTTATGCTACTGGCATTCTTGACACTGGTCCAGCAGCAAAATAAAATTTTTTTTTACGAGAAATCTGAAAGCTACAGATGGAAATATTTTCTGTTCTCAAATATTTCAGATTGTAGCTTAAACCATTTAGGTATTAATGGGGGCCTTTAACCTTCAGATAGCCTGAAATGTTTAGTGACTCTGTTTCACTCGGTCTAATGATGGTGTCTGATGCTGTTTTGTTTCGTTACTCACTGTGACAACTATTCTATTTTTTAAAGAAAAGTACAGTAGTACTATAAGATTCAAATTTAATTTGTTCTATAACCATCATTGTATGTAAAAACATTGTATCTCAAAGAAATTTTTCCCATTTAAAATAATGTAATGCGTATTAAGGAATTTTAATATATGAAACCACCCCAAAATACAATTACATATCATATAATGCAGCTTAAATAGTCTTTTAAAAAATTACTTTCAAAAACAGAGTCACTAGCCAGTTCTTTGTCTTTGATCCATAACAAAGGTAACTGTTCCATTTCATCATGCACATTTCTTCGTAGCTTCGAAATAGGTGACTCCTTTGGAAGGTTGCAGCTTCTTTATGGTATTCTTTTTCCTAGTGATAATGGATATTGTAGAAAGATTGCGACCATATTCATTTGCCAAGATGGCGATGCAAACACCATGCTCATGGTCGCCATAATTTTGCGTTTATCTTACATCGATATCATTTTCTAAGGGCTTTTCCTTTCATCACCTTTGACTTCAGTCTTGAGACTCATGGTTGATAACATAATAAAGGGGTATAATCCGAAATAAAACAAAACACAATGACTAAGCAAGCACGTGTGAATGAAGCGGCGATGGCAACCAAACAGGCTAAGCAAATGCACTGCTCTGTAGCGGCCCTCCCGACAATCATAGACTCGTATCTCAAATTTTTCGCGCATGTCAGAACAAAATTATCCCACGACCAAACACGAGCAAAGTGATTGTTTGGGAGCTTTGCAATAAATGCATATGTGCACACAACTCCCAAAAAAGTTATCCGTCAACAGCCGTTACCAAACCCTTGTTCCGAAATCCCATCAAAAAATTTAACCATTTTTGTGTAGAGTCGTTTA
Organism: Watersipora subatra; assembly: GCF_963576615.1. Classification (NCBI taxonomy): domain Eukaryota; kingdom Metazoa; phylum Bryozoa; class Gymnolaemata; order Cheilostomatida; family Watersiporidae; genus Watersipora; species Watersipora subatra. The sequence goes on along the minus strand of NC_088708.1, from coordinate 30,370,024 downwards.
AGTATAATAAGGATACAAAACACATATAAACCTATTTAAATATGTTACTAAGTCTTTAAAAAGTTGATGGAATATCCTAAAACTAACCCATCTGATCGGATTATACATAAATAGACAGATTAATTTGACCTAAAATCGCTATTAAATCATGACAATTCTTTTTTAATCAAAATCAAAACTGGCCAACGAAAAGCCGATAAGGCCGTGCGACAGAGAGTAGAACCATTAAATCGTGCACATTTCACAAGAAAAACGTGCATATTTCACCAGTCTATGGCATTGTCCAATTGCCAAAGGTTTCTGTAATTAACATAGAAGTACTGAAAAATAATCGTTTCTTTTTGCCGATTCTTCCGGACTCTGACATTTTGGACACTTATAATGAGTACTTTGATATTCCAACTGATGTCCAAAGCGGTGAAAGTAAAGGAAATGATAATGATATTTTTCTAACGATTCTTATAAGATTATTGCATTATATAATTAACATAGAAGTACTGAAAAATAATCGTTTCTTTTTGCCGATTCTTCCGGACTCTGACATTTTGGACACTTATAATGAGTACTTTGATATTCCAACTGATGTCCAAAGCGGTGAAAGTAAAGGAAATGATAATGATATTTTTCTAACGATTCTTATAAGATTATTGCATTATATAATTAACATAGAAGTACTGAAAAATAATCGTTTCTTTTTGCCGATTCTTCCGGACTCTGACATTTTGGACACTTATAATGAGTACTTTGATATTCCAACTGATGTCCAAAGCAGTGAGAGTAAAGGAAATGATGATGATATTTTTCTAACGATTCTTATAAGATTATTGCATTATATAATTAACGTAGAAGTACTGAAAAGTAATCATTTCTTTTTGCCGATTTTACCGGACTTTGACATTTTGGACACTTATAATGAGTACTTTGGTATTCCAACTGATGTCCAAAGCAGTGAAAGTAAAGGAAATGATGATGATACTTTTCTAACGATTCTTATAAAATTATTGCAATATTTAATTGTAAGAATAATTATTCGATTTTATAAGATTATTATCAGATTTAGTTATAAAAATAACCATTCGAATTTACAAGATCAAAGTATGTAGTGACCAATGATGTGCAATATGTTAAAATCTAAATACCAGCTAAACTCTGTTTAGATTTTTAAATTCAGCATTTTTTTTAGATATAAATACCGAAATCTAGATAAATATCACAACTTCTTGATATTGGTGCTATGACCAATGATATACAGCCCCCCAGCCTGCGTATATTACACAGCAGCTTGCCATTTTACTTCTAATATTGCATTTCTCCAATTTCAGGAGAGAGATGTAAACATATAATCTTTTCTTTTCATTATTGCTGTTTATTGTACATAATAACACCCAGTACATTACAGCTACCATTGCAGCTACCATTGCAGTTATCCTATTGTATTGCAGTACCATTTGACTGCTAATATTGCATTTCTCAACTAGCAGTACCCTTTCTTTCTCCATTATCACTTTGGTCGTGGGCTGTATGACAGGGGAATTTCTAGTTAGAAATTTTTATGTCATATCTCAAATAAATTGTATGTTGGGGTAATTGTATCTCAAGGTACCACTGTATTTGTTTATTTCTGTTTGTCTCTAACCAATGCATAATTTAAATATTTGAAAGCTTGAGGTATGGCTAAAACAGATTATTGAAAAACCTTTCTTACTTCTTATGCTACATATTTGTTCAAGGTTTAGAAAAACAACATATAAATAGTGACAGGTAATGTACATGTAGTTGTCGCTGGCTCAGGTTCTTCACCAAATAAATTTGAGTAACTTATGCTAGTTACTTTAGCTAATATTTTAATACAGTAGACACTCCTATAATACAGTAGACACTCCTATAACGTAAATTCCAGATAATGTAAATAAATTATGTGAAGTTTTTGCTTCCCACTACGTAAAAAATTCATTCCATATAACGTAAAGCGTCATGTCAGGCAAGTTCTCAAGATGGATTTGAGTGTTACTTATTTTGCCACACTTGCGGAAGAAAGAACGCCATGCGGTTAGCGTATACTATCTATTATATATAACTTTCGCGACATTCTAGTTTGTCGTAATATATTGTTAAATGTGTCGACAAAAATGGCGAATAGGGTAGCTGCGCAATTGTTCATAAATACAAAGGAGATCGGTAAGTGCAGGTGTTACAGCATCGTTCTACCAGTCTTATTGTCATGAGTTGGAGTATCATCGAAAATTATTTTTATCCTAGCCTAGACCCCTGTATAGTAATAGACAGCAAACAGGTAGAACTGCTTTTTATAGTAAAAATATTTTGTTGTTTTGCTTTAATGTAGACGTACAAAATATTTGTTATTAGCTTTACTTTACAGAATGGACTTATCCGTTTAGAAAAATAAGCAAATCGTTGTAAATAAACGTAGAAGATGTGCAGTTCCTATTAACTTGTTGTAGATTTACCGCAATCATGGTCTATAAAATCAGTGAGATGGATCATGAAAAGAAGAAAGTCATTGATGCAAACCAATAATTCTGCAGTTAGGGTACAGCCCACAAATTAAAAAAGTTAAGTAAAGTTTTTTCTTTTTTGCATGACCAAAAAGGTGAGTTTAGAAAAAGTATTGGAACGGAATAGGCAATTTACATGTATTTTAATGTTCTTATAACGTAAATTCTCTATAACGTAAACGATCCTGGAGCAGATTATTTACATTAAAGGAGCATCTACTGTATTTTCCAAAATAGCATCCATGTTTTCCCGAAGCTAGCTAAGAGTGTGGAGAAAAAGGTTTGTGCCTCACAGGAGTTGGGCTGTGCAATTGTTTGCACGCCAGCGAAGCCTACTGCACTACGACTAAACCATGCAGTTACATTCCACCTTTTAGAATAGTTTTGCAAATAATCATTACACACCTTTATTTTTCACAGAGTTATCTGCTGCAAACGTGCATGTGTGCATATTTTAACCAATCGCTATTAACTGGATGTATGAACAACAGACAAACACTTGATTTTTTATACATAGATTATGTATGTGAATTTAATCCAGATTTTCATTGTTTTTGTTTGATTGAAGGATTCAACCTTTGGGCAAAAGTGTTGGATATGCAGTAGATGCTCTTACAACACAAATAATCTACTTTGAGAATAATTACGTTAAAGGTTGACTTGCAACAAAATTCACATTACAGTTACTTGGTATAAAAAGTATTACAATGTCTTACTATGCTGTGTTGTAGGTGCAAAATATGTGGAAAGGTGATTACAAGCTCTTAAAAGCTAAAAAGCGAACAGTTAATTGCTGCCATTATGAAAACGCCAAAGATAGGAATCCCTTTACAAAACAGTTCAAATAGAACGTAGCTGAACACAACGGATTCTGTTTGCACATTCATGCGACCTCATTCGTCAAAATATTTTTACAAATATACTTCACACATTCAATAAAATATGTCTATTGTCCTTACGCGTCTATTTCATCATCATTGTAATGCTGTCACTTTGAGCACTGCCCAGTACCTTACAGCTACCATTGCAGTTATCCTATTTGACTGCTAATATTGCATTTCTCAACCATCAGTACCCTTTCTTTTTCCCAAGATCACTTTGGTCGTGGGCTATATGACAAGGGAATTTCTAGTATTATTAATTTGTATTGACAACATTCTCTTTTTTCTTTTCCCTTTCACTTTGCTTAGGGTTCATGGTTGCAGTAATTTTAGGTTAAGTTTATCGCACACCTTCAATGTCAGTCTGAATCAATTTTTTAAAAGTTCATGATAGGGAAGTTTATGGTAAAAAAAACACGAAGTAATGTGTATACTTGTAAAATTTATATAGCAATTTATATTAAAAAAAAAAGTTTAGTATCGTAAGCTGGGTATCTGTCTGTTTGTCCATTTAAAAAACAAGGATTAGAGGTTAGGACAAAATATAGATTTCCTCGACACTCCAATTTGTGACATTTACATTGGTAGACCGCCACTTTAACACCAAATGACTGCCTTGAAGTATTTCAGAATAATTGCGCAGCTACTTAGTTAATTTTAATTACAACCTTTTTTGACAATCTTTCACGGCACTCTAAACTACCAAGGTACTGGGATATATAATAGAAATACTTCCATATGCTTTTTCTCATCCAAGTATGGCAAGCAAGAAATGGGACTCTCGTTATTCAAATCAAATTAGAGGTCTGCACCAACTTGACACTTGACATTTTATGTTATGCGGAATTTCTTATGCAATACAAAACATAAACTTTACATAAATTCTTTAAATTATGTGGAACTCATGTTATAGGAGCGTCTGCTGTAGTTAAACCAATGCAAACAAAACGTCTTCTCACCTGGAGGAACAGTGGGCTTCACCTTGGCACTTGAGTAATAGGTGATTCTTTCTCTAAGACCTTGAATAGATATAGCTAATGCGTGATTCCATGACAAAAGTTTTTTAATTATTGGATAAACAAAGAAGGACTAACTCATTAAATTACTGAACCCTATTAAGTCCAACAATAAGATATAACATTAGAATTAACTGATGAACTGGCATCTAAAAAATCTATTTTTACTTTAAAAGAAAAAGTATTTGAAATCAGCCTAAAACAAAGTGGAACAAATCAACTACTGTTATTTGGAATGAATTTTCTATCATCAAATAGTTGAATACTTAGCATGGCATAGGTAATAACAAAATTACTGAATGAACTTGAGTAACGTAATCTAGTAACTTAAGCTAACAATGAATAAAAGCCGTGAAGCCAGCTTGACATTACGATAGGTCATATCTGTAGAACTGGAGGATATGAAATGAGTATGAATCTAGTGTCAGCCGAAATAATGGTTATTATAACTTTATTGTTATAATACTAACTGCTAGTTACTAATATATTATATGGCAATAAATGAATTTAACAATTAAATTTTGTCACTAAAGAAATAAAAAAGTTTCATATTCATGATAAATGATTTAGAAGCGAGTTCAATTGGAAACTCATGTAGAACACCATGGCACTGAGGTTTAATACCACTGCAGCATCTAAATCAATTAGAAAATGATCATTGCTAACTGTTAAACGGTGAAAAAATGACCCACCGTGAATGACTTCGGCTGCCTCATTCCTGATATCAACTCGCACATACTTCTTCCAAAAGAAAAGGTAGGCTGCCAAAAATACTCCAGCGGCAAGCGGAAGCAACACGATGACTGCAATGACTGGTCCATAATTATACTTGGGTGGTTCATATTTAAAAGGTGGTCGTGGTTCTGAAATACCAAAGCTAAGCTGAATAAAAAATATGCATGCTTGGAGGCATTACTATTACATAATAGGATTGATTATTATATTTTACCTTATTATTGATCCTTGTAAATTATTGACTAAAATTAGTGAAAATATGGTAGAGTTGTAGTTATAAACTAGTAAAGTATGATAAGGGTGTAGTAGTTATAAACTAGTAAAGTATGACAGAGGTGTAGTAGTTATAAACTAGTAAATTATGATAGAGATGCAGTAGTTATAAACCAGTAAAGTATGATAGAGGTGTATTAGTTATAAACAAGTAAAGTATGATAGAGATGTAGTAAGTATAAACTTGTAAAGTATGATAGAGGTGTAGTAGTTATAAACTTGTAAAGTATGACAGAGGTGTAGTAGTTATAAACTATTAAAGTATGATAGTGGTGTAGTAGTTATAAACTAGTAAAGTATGATAGAGGTGTAATAGTTATAAACTAGTAAAGTATGATGGAGGTGTAGTAGTTATAAACTAGTAAAGTATGATAGAGGTGTAGTAGTTATAAACTAGTAAAAGTATGATATAGAGATGTAGTAGTTATAAACTAGTAAAGTATGATAGAGGTGTAGTAGTTATAAACTAGTAAAGTATGATAGAGGTGTAGTAGTTATAAACTAGTAAAGTATGATAGATGTGTAGTAGTTATAAACTAGTAAAGTACCTAACTAATAGAACACAATGTGTAAATGTAAACAAAGTCACATCTCAGTCTCTAAACATTACCTGTGGGGTGCCCCAGGGATCTATCTTGGGTCCTACCTTATTCCTCCTCTATATCAATGACTTAGTTCAAAGCGCAAATTCTTCTGAAACAATTCTGTTTGCAGATGATACCACTTTATTTTTTGAGAGTAACAATCTAAATAGAGACATGGCTCAAATCAACCTGAACTTAGAGAAGTTAAAATTTTGGTGTTTTGCTAATAAACTGACGCTAAACGTAGATAAAACTAATTATATGATAATTAAAAATCCCCAAAACAGATTTCAATTAAACGAAGTGGTTTATTTAAATGAGAGACAACTGAATTACTCAGATAACGTTAAATTTCTTGGAATTATTATTGATAGCTCACTAAGCTGGAAAGACCATATTGACAGCCTCCGTTCAAAACTTAGACAAAGCTTGGGTCTGATTTATATAGCATCAGGATTATTACCTAGAAATGTTTTGATTTTGCTTTACAACAGTCTGATCAACAGTAAAATTATCTATTGTATTGAGGCTTGGGGAAATGCACCACGGAGTCACCTAAATAAAATTTTGGTAATTCAAAATCGACTATTGAGAGTAATTTTTAATAAACCCCCTACCTATCATACTTCTGATCTTTACAAAAAAGCAAATATTCTACCTATTCATGAATTATATCTTTTACGTATTTGCACATTGGCTCATTCTGAATTTAAAAGCTATATTAAATCTAAGCCAGATCCACCTTATAATACCAGAAACTCTCAATTTTCTTTTCCCTTGCCACCTTCGACCTCCGCTGTTGGCCACAGGCGTTGTGCTTACCAGCTGGCGGCTGCCTGGAACGGACTGCCGGTCAGATTGAGGCGAATTGAAAATCACACTGTTTTTCGAACTACTCTGAAACAATGGCTCCTTGACTCTCTGACATAGCTTTTTTTTGCAGTGAATGAACTTTTGTTTTTGTTGACTGTCTACCCGGGCTCTGCACCTCGACTAGCTACGCTATTGTGCATGTGGGCCCTCATCATTAAATGTAGATTGATTTTTCTATTATGTTTTTTTTATTCTTTGATGAAAATGCAAACAAACAAACAAACAAACAAACAAACAAACAAGTAAAGTATGATAGATGTGTAGTAGTTATAAACTAGTAAAGTATGATAGAAGTGTAGTAGTTATAAACTTGTAAAGTATGATAGAGATGTAGTAGTTATAAACTAGTTAAGTATGATAGAGGTGTAGTAGTTATAAACTAGTAAAGTATGATAGAGGTGTAGTAGTTATAAACTAGTAAAGTATGATAGTGGTGTAGTAGTTATAAACTAGTAAAGTATGATAGAAGTGTAGTAGTTATAAACTAGTGAAAATATGATAGATGTAATAGTTATAAAGTATAGTAGTAAGTATAATAAACTTCAAAGAATAATTTCGATTGACTCTTATCTAGCTGATCATTTAATTTTGAGTTGGCCATGCCTCCTACCTGTGGTAAAAGAAAACTTTACCATAAATTACAATTTAGCCACATCGGCGTATTACCACTTTTTTAACATTCAGATTTGACATATGGTTCTGTTTCTAGAGCATCAAGGAATTACCTAACGTCAAGAGCCTTTAGATCTTTTTTTAACGATAAACCACTTAGATTTTTTGTGCAATAATTCCGAGTTCTTATTCCATTTCAGAAAGCTTACTACTATACTTACTTATTTTGAATCCATAGGTCTTTTCACTGCTGTTATACATGATCCCTCCTACTCTTACTATTGTTTTTACGCAAGCGATATAACTTTCATTGGCAGGGTATTCCTCTTCGAATAAACCTTCATCCCACATCAGCTCTCTCTCATTCCTATCTTTATTCTCAACGTGAACAAAGCTTGAGTTGGGTCTCTCTAATCTAACTTCAAACTGGTCCCAGGAGGTAAGTGTGCTCGGCATCCATCTTACATGTATGACTACATGATTCCTCGTTTGTGTCACTTTTACGGTTAGCAGTTTGGGAGCTAACGGCTCTAAAATTACACATCAGATTTGTTGGTTTATACATTATTTGATTTTCAAACCAACTGGCAAGCCTTTTTATTGACCATCCAAGTTTTTGATGCTTCTTTGTCGAATGAATTGACTTTATCTGTTTCGTTCTTTCATTAGGAACAGCAAAGGTGAAATGGTCAGGGTCACGTCAAGGTCATTGAGGCTTAGTTCTCTGAACGCATTTGACTTGCTACTAGATGCGGCATTTAATTGCACCCTTGCATCTGTTTTTTTGCTTTGTCATAGCTACGGTTTCTTACTATGATATTGCCAGATTTTGGCACCTCTTATTAAAATTTGACTAAAACTGTACTTTAACATGTAATTTTATAAAAAAAGTTCTTTATTTTCTTGATTTCTACATTTTATTCTATTAAAGCCTTTGAAATTTAATAAATAGTAACTTTGAGTGCGATTAAAATTATTGTTTGTTAAATTATTAAATTGTTTTACCGGTTGGTGAGTTTGCGATGGTAATACTGCCAAATGGAAGCACTTTTCAGTTTTAACATTGTTGTTATCTGTATTAAAAAAAACTGTTAAATCCAAATGTTGTCAAAGTAAAATGAAATGAAATTTGTTACAGTTTAAATACATTTCACAAGCATTTTAATCTTCAAACACCAGTTTTACCAGTGACAACCTCAGAACTTTACATCACATTTACATGTATATATAATAAACAAGTCCTAGTCAGGGTTGGAAAATTAGTAATCGATTCTACAAAAATACTGGTCACCAGTGAAACTCCAATTCAATAACACTGTTAATCAACTCTTATTATCACACCAGCACCGCTAGTTTAACACTGTTTTGATCTATCTTCAACAATGAAAAAAAGAGTTACATACTTTTCTAGCATAATAAAATGTACAGAAAATTGCAGAAGAAATCATTGTAAATTGCTCCCTATCGATTTTGATAAAATAGACTGGTCTTATTACTTTCTAAATGTAGTTGAACCTATGAGGGTATTGTAAAGGTTTTGTGCCACCCTTACTTTCCTCCACTAGTACAAGGTTTGGTGCATGAGTTTATACATATATTTTCTGCTTCGTTCATAAGAGTACAAGAATATAAATGAAACACATGCAATGAACTGGCCCAGACCCGCTCTTCTCTCTAACTCGAATGTTCATGCTTATGTAACGGGTAGGCCCCGCTTCTGTTCTACCTGGCTGAGTCGGCTCAGCCCGACTCGGCTTTGGCTTGGCTCGGCTCGGTTTGGCTTGACTCAGCTTGGCTTTGCTGCAGGTGGATACTATCCACCATGGTATGTACGAGCAAAGACGATTGTCATAGTCGTTACTTTTTACTGTATAGCTACATTTCTGTGAGCTATTTGATATGGGTAGAATACCAAAACTGGTTGTAAAATTTCATTTAAAACAAAGTTTTTATACAACATACTGTTTACTAGGTCCTTGTCTTGCACCAATTAGTAAGTTACCACAAAAAATTTATTTAAATAACCGTAACGTCCTTTTTTAATCCTTCTTTTATGATGGCGTTTAATTAGAGGTGATCTTCAATACAAGAGCTGCATTCAATTTTTTGACTGGCAGGTCAGGAGTTTAAAAAGTTAAACTTTAATTAACAAATAAAGAACAATAACAATATATATACATAGATATATATATATATATATATATAAAATTTATTCATGTAAAACCTTATATAAAAAACAACTTCATTACTATTAGTTTCATGTCTGTTACGCAGACAATCATCAGATAAAATTGTTTTGGTCCAACTGAGTTATATATGTAAGAGAGGTGTAATTACTATAACGACTGATAGCCATGTAATTGCATTTCGTAGTGTGTATTTAGTAGAATGTCGACATGTGGAAGCTAGCTCGTTACGCTCGTTGAGTGAGCTCATTTCTGGTTTTGTGAGGATGATGTACTTTTCTGATATGCACAGGTTACAACGCTTGGTGGCTGGGTCGTATGGCCTTGCGTGTTGAACGATTTTCCATTTAATTGTATACGGTGTGTTCAGGCCTTTTAGCTGCCAGATGTAGTTACTAAGCTCTGTGGCAGATTGCTTGTCCTCGTGCCTGAAAGATGATATGTGGCCGCTGAGTCGTGTCTTGAAGGTATTTTCTGTGAGGCCAATATAACTTTCTGTAGGTTTGCTACCGTCGTCTGCGGTGACTACAGCTTGGTAAATGAGCGACTTGCTAAGACAGTTTCCTTCGAGAGGGCATTCATTTGGTGCGCGACAGTTGCATGTTTTGTTGTTTGCTGGGTGCGTCGAGGCGTTGTTCAAGAGCTTCTTATTGTGATTGTTGATGGTTTGTTTGATGTTAGGCATGCAGCTGTATCCAATCTTTGTGTTGTTTCTATTAAATAGCTTTCTTAGAGGGTGATTGCTCGGAAAAGATTTATTTAATATTTTGATGAATGTCTGGCCGATGTTATTTGCCACGTTTCTGCTATATGGTGGGTTGAACCATGGGATTTTTCTTCGTCGTCTGTGTTGTTTAGTTGGTGTAGTGGTCTCATGGGGTGCGAATTTCAGCTGGTGTGTATATCCGCTTGCTGTCAATGCCTGCTGGTACGGTGGTGCTGCTCGGTTGAACTCATTAGCATCGGATGAGATTGCTGATAGTCGGTGGTTGATTGCTTGAGGTAGCTGCTTTATAATGCAGGGTGGGTGGTTAGATTGAGTGTGGATCCGAATGTTTCTTTGCTTTCAGATGTGATGTGCGGGTTAAGGTGGAAAAATGCTTTCCATCGCATTCTCTTTATAAGGTGTTCTACTTTTTCTACAAGTCGTTTGGTATACTGTTGTTGTGATAGTATGCGGATGTTCTTGACTGAGTATCCAAGGTTTATACAATCCATGATGGCGTCTTTAAGCGGAGAGTGCTCTACTGTTTATGAGGAGCGTATATATTCCAATGTAGTGTTTTAACACACTACATTGGAATATATACGCTCCTCATAAACAGTAGAGCACTCTCCGCTTAAAGACGCCATCATGGATTGTATAAACCTTGGATACTCAGTCAAGAACATCCGCATACTATCACAACAACAGTATACCAAACGACTTGTAGAAAAAGTAGAACACCTTATAAAGAGAATGCGATGGAAAGCATTTTTCCACCTTAACCCGCACATCACATCTGAAAGCAAAGAAACATTCGGATCCACACTCAATCTAACCACCCACCCTGCATTATAAAGCAGCTACCTCAAGCAATCAACCACCGACTATCAGCAATCTCATCCGATGCTAATGAGTTCAACCGAGCAGCACCACCGTACCAGCAGGCATTGACAGCAAGCGGATATACACACCAGCTGAAATTCGCACCCCATGAGACCACTACACCAACTAAACAACACAGACGACGAAGAAAAATCCCATGGTTCAACCCACCATATAGCAGAAACGTGGCAAATAACATCGGCCAGACATTCATCAAAATATTAAATAAATCTTTTCCGAGCAATCACCCTCTAAGAAAGCTATTTAATAGAAACAACACAAAGATTGGATACAGCTGCATGCCTAACATCAAACAAACCATCAACAATCACAATAAGAAGCTCTTGAACAACGCCTCGACGCACCCAGCAAACAACAAAACATGCAACTGTCGCGCACCAAATGAATGCCCTCTCGAAGGAAACTGTCTTAGCAAGTCGCTCATTTACCAAGCTGTAGTCACCGCAGACGACGGTAGCAAACCTACAGAAAGTTATATTGGCCTCACAGAAAATACCTTCAAGACACGACTCAGCGGCCACATATCATCTTTCAGGCACGAGGACAAGCAATCTGCCACAGAGCTTAGTAACTACATCTGGCAGCTAAAAGGCCTGAACACACCGTATACAATTAAATGGAAAATCGTTCAACACGCAAGGCCATACGACCCAGCCACCAAGCGTTGTAACCTGTGCATATCAGAAAAGTACATCATCCTCACAAAACCAGAAATGAGCTCACTCAACGAGCGTAACGAGCTAGCTTCCACATGCCGACATTCTGCTAAATACACACTACGAAATGCAATTACATAGCTATCAGTCGTTATAGTAATTACACCTCTCTTACATATATAACTCAGTTGGACCAAAAAAATTTTATCTGATGATTGTCTGCGTAACAGACATGAAACTAATAGTAATGAAGTTGTTTTTTATCTAAGGTTTTACATGAATAAATTTTATATTTAAGCTCTGACCACTCATTGAGCACTATCTGGCAGCTTTAACACACTACATTGGAATATATATATATATATATATATATATATATATACATGTATATATATATATATACATGTATATATATATACATGTATATATATTTGTCAATGTATGTTGTCGCCTGTAGATCTGTCTGTCGCTATAGCTATAGCTTCAGCTATTAAGTGCACACTGATTATTTTACCGATGCGGAAACGCGTTAGGATTCTCTTGTTAAGAAGTATTTTTGTAAGGTTTAATTACTATATCTGAGGTCAAGGCCAATTCTCCTCGCAAAGACAATTATATTGAAATATTTTAGAACCTAAGTATATGCAACACGATGCCTCTTCGTCTTTTTTGTTTGGGCAAAGTTCTTCGGCCAACCGGAATATCTGGTATCTGGTATGATAAACATGATTCGCTAACATAAATGATAAACCTTCTGTTAAAGGTTTGAAGTTCACTTGAATACATATTAAAACTTGCTTCAAGTATGTGTTTAGTAAATTCAAATTATTTAAGTTCAATTCAGAGTTTTGTTTGCATGTTTGTTTCAAAGAAATCTCCACGTAGTACATTGTAATGTTCTATCTTGTAAATCATAACCACAAAATGCACTAAAGTCATTGTAGGTACCTATAATTACCAAGGCTAAAATAGTATTTTGGTGCTATTTTTAATGATGATCAGTTTTACCAGGAGGTGATTGCATTAGATAATGACTATGGGTTTTTATACCACTCCATGTATGTCTACTATAGCCTATAATATTTTTGCATGCCAGATTTTGCATACAACACTGAAATGAACTGAAATCATTTAGTTGTACACCAAACAATCTTTGAATGTAATTGTAGTGGAATAGACTATATGTAGCCATTACTCACTAATGAGTTCACATTTTCATTTAAACACCGTTACATTATTATTTTCCTTCTAAGTCCTTCCAGCAAAATACTTCTTTCAAGTTATGAAATTTTAAACTCACAAAAAACTTTTGAAGTTGCTTTATTTATTTTTAATTTAGTTATCCTGCACAAAACTTGTTTCTCATGACATGAAGTTTGAAAGTTACAGTCGTTTGACAAAGTTTAAAAACCTGTACAGTTGCTTTTAGCTGTATATTTGTCCTAATTTATTTCAACTACAAAAAACATTTTTTTTTTTATATGTAGTTTAAAAGCTAGAATGGCAAATGTTGTTATATTTTAAATACAAATCAATTTTCTGTCAAAAGACTTTTTTACTACCTGAGCAACGCCGGCTAGCACAGCTAGTTCAACATGAAGTTATAATATAAAATAATTAAACAATGTGGTGATAGTCTCCATCTCCAGACACCAGAATTCACGTGCCTTTATTCATGTGCTTCATGCATGGTCAAAGTATTTAATACTAGCCCACAAAACTCAAATTCCATTGAAATTGCACTGGACACTTTCCTACGACTAAACACGAGCAAAGTGATTGGTTGAGAGATTTATGATAAATACATATGTGCACACAACTCCTGAAAAATCATTCATTGATGGCGTGACCAAACCCTTGTGCCAAAACTTTTTCAACAAATTTAACCATTTTTCTGTAGTCTTTTAAGTATAATAATGATAAAAAACACATACAAACCTATTTAAATATGTTAACAAGCCTTTGAAAGGTTACCACAATATCCTAAAACTAACCCATTTGATTGGATGATACATAAATAGACAGATTAATTTGGCCTAAAATCGAAATAGAAACTTGAGAAGTCTTTTTTAATCAAAATCAAGACCGGCCAATGAAACGCCAATAAGGCCGTGCGACAAATAGTATAACCATTAGTTGTCCAAATTTCATGAGAAAAACGTTCATATTTCACCAGTCTGTAGCATTATCTAATTGCCAAAGGTTTCTGTAATTAACATAGGTTGTTTGAGGCATAGACCAATTTACAGGAACAAAAATGTGGTTCACAGTTTATCAGCCTACATTTTTTGTCCAATTACTGCAGGTTTTTTAAATTATCTAGAACATTAGCCAGATTTCTTCACATCTTATCTACAAGATAGGGCCGAACTACACTGCCCCTTTGTGACTAGAATATTTCTTTATTTCACTCTAGTTTGCAGAAACCTTCCTGACACGAGAATGCTAATGCTTGCTTTCTGTTACATATCGCTGTCAAAACCATTCTACATTCAACACGACCAACTTTCAAACTGTATATTACACGGCAGTTTGCCATTTTACTTTTAATATTTTACTTTTATTACACTGCACAGCTTTGCCTGCTGTACCATCTTATTGGCCAGGTAAAACAATGTGACAACGATGAAAAACTTTGTCATTTTATATTAGGGGTGGCAAAATATTAATCAAAAACTAGGAACAAAAGGCGGTTGTTCGGGCAATTTTGGGTAAATTATATTCAACTTTAAGCATATACTACGATTTTTACCAACTTCAAAATTAGTAAAAGTAGGTAATTTGAAATTTTTTATTTTGCATGGATCTATTATTTAGGTTAGGTATTACCCCTACATTGTAGAAATTCAAGGTTTGCTATTGTGAACCGCGGGTCTACTGACTGAATGAGCTAATGAAACGATAACAGCGAGTCGTGTTTTCCAAAACCTAACAAGACAACGCGACCGCCCCACGAGAATTGTGTAAGCTCCGAAACCCAGGCTAGCACAATCCTAACTGAGAATAGTCATTAAACCTTTAAATATGATAGCCGTCGGCTATCCTTTGGGGGGGGGGGGGCTGTAATGTATATCATTGGTTAAATTACGTACAGTAGGTTAGGTCTACAGCTTGAATTAATATTTATTTTATTGTTGTAAAACATAAGTTTGAGATAGTAGTAGATCAGGTCTGATTTTTATACGATATTTTGTTTTGCATAATTGACCTTTTGAATTTAATTTCAAAACAACTTGACAGCTACCATGGACATACAACCTCCCAGAACATCACGTCGTTGCAGTGGCCGTCCAAGTGTCTTCCAATTATTATGGAGGAGGAGAAATAGAAGGTCCTCACAGCAACCATCAACATCAAATGCTAATGTTCAACAACACGCTACTCAAAATAATAACAACAACTCATCTGATTCAGAGAATTCTTTGGTAGATGTTGTAGGCGATGTAAATAAAATGGACTTGGCAGCCCCTTTGTTTCCAAATGATGATCATGATTTTATGGACATCATTGACCATGGAAATATTGCACCAAATCTTGCACAAAACAATATTGCTCCTCCCAATGCTGCCCCCTTCATCACATTCCTCATTTTCAATCTTTAGATTGTCCTGATTTTCAAGAGCTGCGTAACAACTTTCTAGGCAGACTTGACAACAACATATCACAGCTCACATGTACTGGATGTAATGAGAAACATTTTATTACATACAATGCTCAAATACAACTATGTCATGTGTGCCAACAAGTTAGACCTGACACTGTTTGTTTGAACTCATTAGGGAGTAATGGCTACATATAGTCTATTCCGCTACAATTACATTCAAAGATTATTTGGTGTACAACTAAATGATTTCAGTTCGTTTCAGTGTTGCATGCAAAATCTGGCATGCAAAAATATTGTAGGCTATAGTAGACATACATGGAGTGGTATAAAAACCCATAGTCATTATCTAAGGCAATCACCTCCTGGTAAAAATCATCATCATTAAAAATAGCACCAAAATACTATTTTAGCCTTGGTAACTATAGGCACCTACAATGACTTTAGTGCATTTTGTGGTTATGATTTACAAGATAGAACATTACAATGTACTACGTGAAGATTTCTTACCTTTGAGACAAACATGCAAACAAAACTCTGAATTGAACTTAAATGATTTGAATTTACTAAACACATACTTGAAGCAAGTTTTAGTATGTATTCAAGTGAACTTCAAACCTTTAACAGAAAGTTTATCATTTATGTTAGCGAATCATTTTTATTATGCCGGATACCAGATATACTGGATAACGGATAAGAATGACTCGCCAGGGCCAATTCAGTGACGTGTATATTTAATAACGTATATATTCGGTACACTAATGGCCAAATTTCAAGTTCAAGATAAATTATTGTTGATTTCGTTGGGCGAAGAAATTTGCCCGAACAAAAAAAGACGAAGAAGCATCGTGTTACATATACTTAGGTCCCAAAAATATTTAAATATAACTTTCTTTGCGAGGAGAATTGGCCTTGACTTCAGATATAATAATTAAACCTTACAAAAGTACTTCTTAACAAGAGAATCCTAACGTGTGGCCGCAACGGTAAAATAATCAGCATGCGCTATAGCTGAAGCTATAGCTATAGCCAGAGCGACAGACAGATCTACAGGCGACAACATACATTAACAAATATTTATATAGATGTTGTTATTGTTCTATATTTATTAATTAAAGTTTAACTTTTTAAACTCCTGACCTGCTAGTCAAAAAATGGAATGCAGCTCTTGTATTGAACATTGCCTCTAATTAAACGCCATCATAAAAGAAGGATTAAAAAAGGGCGTTATGGTTGTTTAAATGAATGTTTTATGGCAACTTACTAATTGGTGCAAGACAAGGACCTAGTAAGCAGTATGTTGTATAAAAACTTTGTTTTAAATGAACTTTTACAAATCATTTTGGTACTTTCCCATATCAAATAGCTCACACAAATGCAGTCATACAGTAAAAAGTAACGACTATGACAGTCATCTCTGCTCGTACATACCATGGTGGATAGCGTCCACCTGCAATATGTTACTGTTATTATTTTTCTAAATAGTTTTGTTAAATAGATTAAAAAAAAATCTATATAAATATCACAACTTCTTGATATTGTTAGCTATGACGCTTTGAAATGTAAACAAAATTGTACATTGGTTTTCTATTATTACTGTATTTCTATATTAATAATATTGGTTATTTTAATAATATCAGTGCATTTTACTTCTAATATTGCATTTCTTTTATTGCAGGAGAGAGATATAAACATGTAATCTTTTTCTTTCATTATTGCTGTTTGTTGTACATAATAACACCCAGTGCATTACAGCTACCATTGCAATTATCCTATTGCACTGCAGCGCCATTTGACTGCTAATATTGCATTTCTTAACCATCAGTACCCTTTCTTTTTTCCAATATCACACAACAGGGGAATTTCTAGTGTACAATATGTTTAATTAGGTAACTTTGATTAATAACTAGCGTGAGGAATGTTAAAGTGTCACTTACATATATGTGGCCTTTAAATAAAGGGAAGCTCTCAAATACAGGTTTTATGGTGTATATAACAATGTTAGATGAGAGGCCATTGCATTCATTGATATCTTTGCAATAGCTTGCAGCAAAAACTGGCATTTTACATAGAAGATGAGTTATGAGCGTCAATCCATTGCAAGCTGAGTAAGATAACCGTAGGAACATATCAAATAATATGCTATAAATCTACAAATTTATAAGGCATATAATAATAATGTCTCAAATGCTACAAATATCTATTCAAGAGCAAATGATATAAATGAGTCATACTTATAATACATAGAGAAATAAAAATTACCGCTTTTGAAAGAAAAATATTTGCATCGTTTGTTCAGCCAGTTTTGTTCTGATTGTTTTCTATGAAACAATCAGAACAAAAAGATTTCTAAAAGAACAACTAAAAGATTTCTATGAAATCTTTTAGTTGTTCAATACCTTCTACAATGTCTGCTGAGCTAAACTTTTCTTCTGCACTGTTGAACTAGTCATTATTAGTGTCCAAACTAGTTTTTAGCAGATCTAAACTTTTACGTGCTGCATTTACCTCAAATGCAGAACGTAAAAACTTTGCTCATGGTGCACAGTTTAAAACTTTGCACCATGTTCGATATTCTGATACGAACAGAAACAACAAAATAATTATTTCTTATTGATGCACCAAAGTCATAATTAGTAAGATATTTTGACTCTTTTCTACAGATCTCTTTCTATTATGGGTTGGTAAATATCACAGAGCCTCACAGTGGCGGCAACCCTTCTCTTAAAGTGATAGTCAAATAGAAGTGCACTTCTATTTGACTATCACTTTAAATGACCTTTATTTGAACGCCATGGCGTTCAAATAAAGGTGGCATTCAATTGGAAGTTTTACAGTAAAGTGCTTTTGAAATATTTTCGTCACTTATATTTCCTTGTTAAATAATGATATAGTAATGCAAATATTAAAAACACTAATTACCTTCATTTTTAATAACATGAATTGGAACATTGTATCATTTTCAAATTAAAATTGTTATTATTCTTACTTGAAATTGAAAATTATTTTTTTAACTATAATTTTGTGGCAGCTGCTTGCTGGGCCCAGAGAGGAGAAGGAGGTATAGCGACCAACACCAGGACTGAGCTGAACCTCCACTCGGCTGACGACACCGCCCTCAATATAATTTTCAATCCATCAAGGATTGGTTAATGAGTTAACCCTGCGACCGAGGGGCAGGGCTTAACATCAAACAAAAACTACAAAAAAGAGCCTAGATGAGCCAAGCAACGCAGTGCAACTAGAAGTATTACATTGTGCAGTTTATTGTCTGTTTATTGTATTCTAAACTGTACCCGTACTAGCTGAATGCCAGGTGTTGCACCGGTATTAAAATTTTACGGGTATTTTAATAACTAAAACTAGACACACAGAATCACACACAAACTTTGAGATTTATAAATGTAGAATTGTGAAATATATACTATCATTGCTTTGAAATCGAGTGGTCTGATGATTAAGGGCGAGTTGAGGAGCTCACTCAGCTCCTTTACAATATATAACAAATCAGGCATATTTATTTTTATATCTAACAGATTACATTATATTCATTGTTTATGTGATTTTAATTTGCTATTTACATTTATTATCTAAATAGTAATTATTATATAAATTGATAAATATAATATACTAAAATAATAATAATAGTTATAATTATTATTAATTAATATAAACAGTACAACACTATATTAAAATATCACCTCCTAGGCACGAATTGAATTTGTTGCTAGTAAATATTTATTGTTCATATTCTATAGAACATTTATTATTAGTCTTTCAAATGTTAGTAAACAAGGATCTAACTAGTCACAACAACAGCAGCTAGCTTTTAGTTATTGGAATTAGCAAATGATAAATTTTGAATATCATTCAATAAATATAGATAGACTTATTGACTGCAACATCTGTATTACATGTATATTGATGCAATTTTATTTGAATTAAATATTTTTTTTTAATTTGATAATGGATATGGTGTTAACTTTTTTACATCAACTAACCAATATTTTTGACTTAGATCAGTTTAGGAGTAAAATACTATAACAGTTACATGTATGTAGGCTACCTGACATAATACTTTGATGCTGCAACCAACATTTGCTGCTTCAAATAGGCCTTTACAAAAAATGCCACCCAAATTAAAAAAAAGCAAAAAATATCAAAAGATTTTCAGAAAGCCGGAAGAATAAGCCAAACACCACATTCAGTGGTATAGTAACTATTATAGCAATATGACTGAGAATAAGAGACAAGCTAAGGGAGAAAAATATGCAAAACAACAAAACAGTAAACTAGGTCCTGCAGGTCAATAAACAGGGGGTTACATCATGCTGTGCTATTATGCTGATTAGTGTCGCATGACTATCATGCTGCCCTTTTGTCACATGCAATTACATTCCAATGAGGCATCACAAAATTTTCAATATATCGTGAACCAATGGCTGATTTAATTTTTTTACAGTTTTAGGTAAATAAGCGATTACATTATGAGATGTTAAAATTTGAAAATGTTTGAAAAACTTGGGAAAATTCGCATTTCACTAAATTTTACACTACCTCATAATAAAAAACCTAACCATATGTTTTTCTATATATCCACTATAGCAAGAATATAAAACACTCAACTACAGTTTTAGTGTGTGTCACATCAAAACCTAATTCAAGGTATAAAAGGGTTAAAATCTTTCGCACTGGTTAGAGATAGTTTTCACTAACTTTGAAAGATTAATTGCATTTGACGTAAGTATTTATTCAGTATTCATTCAGTGTTTACAGTATGGCCTTTTAGGAGTAGCAACTTCTAGTTTGGCCATACTAAAATTGAGATTTTACAAATTAGTCATTACATTAAAATCATTTTGTAGTCAAATTAAAGCTCAGGACATCCTTTACTGAGCAACAAAAAATCTTTTTTGATATTGTTCGAAAACAAATCTTTGAATGCTCATTTTTGTACTACTCGTCATGACAAGGCTATCAACTACAATACATGGATTCAGAAGAGCAGGACAGAAAACAGCTGTGAGCAGCATCAGTGAATGTTACAATGTTTTGCTACCATTAAAATCTTTGCTAAAAAAACAATATCATGATTATACTATGATAATTATGTGTACAATTAAAGTGCAGTAGGCTAACTTTTAATTAAAAGCAGACTTCTTTGGATTTTCAAAAACATCAATACACTTGATTGAATAGTTAAATTTAATGAAACAATATTAAATGTTATGTTAAATATTAAAAGCGTTCAGTTTATTGTAAGAACTGTAATGAATGCAAGGAACTTAATCACATTGCTGTTTGCTATGAACAGAAACGTGTGAATGAATTTGTGACGGATTCAAATGTTGATTCAACCAGTATGCAAATTGACTCTTTCTCTGTTGGCCATATAGGATGTGATACACTGGCTTGTTGTTAACAGCAAAACTAACTACCGTTGCTGACGTCAGTGGGATCTGAAATCCGTTGCTGATCAGCTTATCTGCTCACTGAAACATTCAAATGCTGAACTTCTTGGTTATGGGCCAAATCTTATTCCAAACAAGCAAAGCATATCACACACTTCATTGTAACAACAGAGCTCAGCAATTCACTTTGTTGTTTATTTCTTCCCATTCTCGGTCTTCCGGCTGTTAAATATATGGATTTTTAAGAAGGGTTGAAACTGTTAATGTCGACGGTATCTTGAATGATATTTTGGGAGTGCTTGAAAGCATTGGTTGTTTAAAAAGGAACATAAAATCAATGTGAACCCAACAGCAAAACCTGTGATCTATGTTTCAAGAAAAGTTCATTTAGTAATACTAGATGCCGTTGAAGCAGAGTTGAGCTCCACAAAAGCTAATGGCATAAGAGCTAAGGTGGATGTTCCCACTCTTTGGATCAAAACTAAGGAGATTGCAGAGAAAGCAAATGGGCCACCCTGTACTTGCTTACAATGTAAATGTTAAAAATCTCAACAAGGCTGTTATACTTGATGCAAAATACAAGAAAACATAGCGCTAAGATTTGAAGGAATGCAATTTTTTTTTCTATTTTAATATGTACTTTGGACTTAAAATCGCCAGGAAATGTTTGAAAAGCTCTTTGGAGACTTGCCATATGTGGTCATGATGATCTTATTGCAGCTTTCAAGGGCAGACAAGTGTATGACAGTAATCTCAGGTCTTTGCTGGCTAGGACTCCTGAGGTGAACATCAAGTTTAATAGGTTTGAATGACAACTACCTTGGTCTGAGGTGGTCTTTGTAGACCTTATAGTATCTACTGGCAATCTGAGACCTGATTCTCATAAGGTCAAAGCTATGTTTGATATGCTTTCCTAACAGATAAAACAGGTGTTCAGCATCTGCTAGGGTCGATAAACTATCTAGTCTTACATACCTCATATCTTAACTCTGGTTTAGGGATTGAGAATGCTAAGGAAATACTAATATTTGTTTAATTGGCACTCAGAGCAAAACTAGGCATTTACTAAGATCAAAGAGGTATTGGCAAGTCATTCTATGTTGTCCTATTTTGACACTAGTAAGCCTGTCATAATACAAGTTGATGCTTCTAATTATGACTTAGGAACTGCCTTGCTTTAAAAGTGACATCTAGTATATCATGCATCTCATTCATTAACAGCTGCAGAAGAGAATTATGCTCAGATTGAAAAGGAACTTTTAGCATTTTTTAGCATTTTCGCACTTTTTCATTTATGAATGAAAAAGTTTCACGCCTATGTACATATATGGTGGGCAGCAAACATACAGTAAACATGGAGACTGATCATAAGCCTCGCATTCTTATTATGGCTAAGTTTACTGCTATGGTTTTTTAGGCTTGTTGCTCAGATTGACAAAAATATCCAGATACGATAGTGTGTCATGTGTTTAGGAACAAGCTATATCTTGTTGACACTCTTTCTAAGGCTTTCCCATATCTGCGATAGAGGCTAACGACAACATGGGTGGCCTACTTCATGACAGCTGAGATTGATCTCAAAAACGGTCTATCCAATGCTTATGTTCATGATGTCGAGATAGAAGGGTTTGAAGAACTATAGTTGAAACTGGATGGCTGAACACACTCAAGTCTGTGTTATAATAATGAAATCTTTACCAAAATTTAAAAAGTGTGACTGCACAGAAAAAGAGAATGTTTTCTCTATGTTGGACAATGCCTATGTGGTCTTAGGTCTCCGAGGAAGCAAACACTAGGCATAGTTCATCAAAGTAATTTGGTTAGAAACAACTACCTTAGACAGCCGGTTTTCTGGCCAAGGCTCAAAACAGATCTTGAAGTAGTTACACATAGTTGCTGTGTGTTCAACAAACATCAGAGAAAACAGCGAGAGAGAGAGAGAGAAAGAGAGAGAGAGAGAGAGATGGAGGAGAGAGAGAGAGAAAGAGAGAGAGAGAGAGAGAGAGAGAGAGAGAGAAAGAGACAGAGAGAAAGCGAGAGAAAGAGAAAGAGAGAGAGAGCCCCTTTTGCTTCATAGTGTGCTAGATCTGCCTTGGCAGAAGGAAAGGTAGCTAAGTAAACTTTCTGCACATTCAAGAAAAAGACTTTTTAGTAGCGGTAGATCTTTTTTCTTGCTACTCAGAGTTGAGAATGGTTACAAAGAAAACTGTTACTGATATTATCTAAGTTCTAAAGTCTACTTTTGCAACTTGTATAGTTACTTTGAAAGCAATTGCTGATAGCATGCTTTTCAGTATCTGTCATGTGCAGACCTTTGCTGTCGGGTAGAGATTCAATGTATATAGTCTAACTACCACCACTTTAATGAAATGACTGAACAGTATATTCAAATAGTGAAGACTTTTCTCGAGAAACCTGATGAATTAAAAATGATGTGTATGCTTCACTTTTGGCTTATAAAGATACTGCGCTTTCTAGTTGTGAGTACAGTCCAGCTAAAATGCTGTTTGGCAGGCATCTCAGGTCTAAGATTTCTATGTTGTCTCCTACTTGAGCTTCAAAAATGTGTAAACTTAAAACAGGTTTACAGCATAGACAGTCCCTGCAAAAAGAATACTTTGACAAAAGGACCCAAAGTCTGCCAGTTCTTCAGTCTAGAAACAACATGTTAGCCAGGACAAACAAGCAGCGTACTCAGGAGTCAGCTTGTAAGCGAGAGTACTTGGGAGCTAGCAGCGGTATTGAACAGACAGTTGAAAAAGTTGTCTTATTTAAATTATGATAGACATCAGCAGCTAAGGAGGTATTTTGTGCACTGGAGAGAAATCAGTGAAGCACCTGTCCTTAAACTAAAAACACCTCTGATTTGAGCTGATGGGAATGCAGTGTGGGAATGAGATGTTTTTTTGTCTGAAGATGATGCCGATGTCACGAATGGTTCTTCACCTACTTTTGCTTTTTCCTCTAATAGAGTGAGTCTGCATGCAAATAAACAGTAAACTGCCACTGAAAGACAAATACTGCGACATGTCAGCTTAAATGCCAAGCTGACTGTTTTTTATATAGTTAGCTTGCCTATTCTTTATTACCTTTCATTTAATTATCTTCTTGTTCTTGTTTTCCACTAGTCAGTAGTTAAAAACGGGTTGTCTATATTTTTAGGCCAGTAGTTAAAAACGGGCTGCCTATATTTTTAGGCAATAGCTGGTTTTTGAATAGTGGAGGGGAGAGCCTTCCATAACAAATCCATTTATTTTTTCTTTATATATTCATTAGTACAATCAATTAATTAGAATTCTAATCCAGTTGCCAAACCAAGCGTTTAGTTTTTTACACCTATTATGTATACAGGGTTCAATCTACTCTACTCCATTTTTACTTAGTGGTTTTTCTTACATACATGTACCATACCCTATCAACTATTTATATCATACACTCATTTAAGTTCTATTTAATTTTTTCTTTTCTAGTATTAGTGAGATTGACAGAATTCTGCATTTTAATGCTAAACTTTTTAATTTTTGAAGACAGACAAACATGTGGAAATTTGCTGCTAAGATATTTTAGTTTTAACAGATCACAGCTAATTTTCTTGAAACCATGTTTCACAGATTTAGTTATTTTTTATTTTAGCTTGTATGTTAGAAAATGTATGAAAACATATGTTACTTATGTACATTTTTGAGTCCGCTATATTGGCCTATAGTCGTAATAATGCATTAACAGAAATAAAGCACCAAAAGAAGGGATGTAACATTATAGTCATGTAATTTTGATATAGTATCTGGTTTTAGTCAAAAACCACTAGAAGACACCATCAGGCAAGCTCATGTAAAAGCTGTATTTTTTTAAACCTCTCTTTCAGGTATATACTTTAACTTTACTCATATACAACTGTGTGTTACCAACATATGTAATATGAAAAGCAAAAAAAAAGCAACTTTGATTGTGCTAAGATCGTCTGTCATCCTTGTTGCTTGTTAGTTTATCACACCTTAATAAGACCATTTTAACAGTTTCCATTTTTAGGTCAATAAGAATAAGTTTCTTAATTATTACTAATACAGCAGCATAGCAGTGCCAGCAGTCTAGTGCTCTGTGAGAGATGATCGAATGTAATAACTGTACATACAATTATTACTAATACAGCACCCTAACAGTCTAGTGCTCTGTAAGAGATGGTTGGGTGTAATAACCTGTACATAGACTTATTTGGAGACGACATGAGCAATCACCTGGACCAGTTGTAAGTGTCCTACCATGCCAAAGTCAAGTTGGATTTCCAAATGACACAAAATTTTCTCCAAGCTGTTAATTGAGGCTTCGGATAGTTGGACGGACAGGTCACTTATAGTGAATATTGTAGCATAGATTAAAGACTATAGTATATATAGTAAATATTTCATTATTTGTAAAACATAAAATTGAGTGCACTTGATTTTCAAAATATTACTTTTTTGATTACATCGTTCAATATCATATATTTTAGACTGTTTAATAATTTAACACTAAGAGTGCAATACTCATGCGTTAGTACAATCGGCTGGACATATTTATGAAAAGCCAACCTTAGAGTTTACTTGCAAAAAAATTTACATTACAGTTATTTGGTATCAAAAGATTCACCATGTCTTACTCTGTTGTGTTGTAGGTGCAAAATATGTAGAAATGTGATTACAAGCTCTTAGAAGCTAAAAAACGAACAAATAATCGAGGCCATCATGAAAATGTCGCAGTTTAAAATATCTTTATTTTGATGATGTTCTCCAACATTATGGTCATTGTTTTGACTTGTGATGCTATCATGTGAAATTAAAGGCTACTAAAGGCTCAATACAAAACGTCTCGTTGCACTAGTTTATAACAGACACTTCGAGTTCTACCAGAAAGCCTGTATCAAATATAAATGCTCGCTACTTTACAGTTTCGTTTCAGCCTGGTCTAATCATCTAGTCGTAATCTGATCATGTGACCCATACTTCCTATCAAATGGCGCGAACAAATTATGCAGCATTTTTTAGCTATCACAGGTGACTAACCGGCTCCTCATGTTTATCAGAGGATAATATGCACTTCTTTGAGCCATGGTTAGGAAATAAAACAAACTTTTACGGTAGGTTTTGAGTTATCTTTGCTCAAAGTAACAGCCTTACAATGATGATGGAAAAGACGCGCAAGGACAATAAACATGGTTTTATTAATTGTGTGAAGTATATTTGTAAAAATATTTTGACGAATGAGGTTGCATGAAAATGTAAACAGAAGCCATCATGTTCAACTACGTCCCATTTGAGCCGTTTTGAAAGGGATTCCTTTCAGCAATTACCTGTTCTTTTTGTAGCTTTTAAGAGCTTGTAATCACATTTCCACATATTTTATGCCTACAACACAACAGAGTAAGACATGGTGAATCTTTTGATACCAAATAACTCTAATGTGAATTTTTTTGCCAGTCAACCTTTGACCATCATGAAAGAGTGTTGAACTGCCAGCTTTTCAGTCACAAATTCACAAGCCCCTAGCTTGCGCCATTATGACACATTGATGGTGCGCCCTAAAAGTGTGTCCTTTTCGAACCTTAAGTCAAAACCACCTTCTGTAAATTGGATTAAATCACTTACCACTCACACGTACTTCAAGCGTTTTGTTTGTAACATTTGTGCGTTGACAGTTTGCGCCATGGCATGTTGCTTCCAAGACAATCAGATTAGCGACTCTTGGCCTGAAGGTCATATCCTCGGTCTTCAGAGAAATTAGGAAATTCTGCCCTAAAACAGTTTTTTGTAATTTATATTACTCTATGAATCAATTTTACAGATGACAGTATACGTTCATTCCTTAGATCAGTACAGTTTTACAGCAAATTCTTACCTAACCTATCAACAATTACAAAAGTATTACATCAGCTAACTAGAAAAAATGTGCAGTGGAAGTGGAGTGCAGAACATGAAAACAGTTTTCTTCAGCGAAAGCAACTCCTTACTGCTAACACAGTTTTTACACATTTCAACTCAAAAGCTGCTTATAGGAATAACATGAGATGCTTCTGAAACAGAACTTGGAGCTGTCTTATTTCACAGATATGAGGATAATAATGAAATACCTATTATGCGTGCTTCCAAAACATTGACTGATATCCAAAGGAAATATGGTCAGATTCAAAAAGAGGCACTTTTTCTATGGCAGAAATTTCACCATTGTTACTGACCACAGAGCATTGGCATCAATGTTTGCACCTAACAAAGGAACTGCTACACTTGCTGCTAGCCGATTAGTAACATGGGCTCTTACTCAGTCAATACGAATGTGAAATTGAATATAGAAAGACTAACAAACATGGGAATGCAGATACATTTAGTCCTATTGTACCAGATGTTGAGTTTGACAGAGAGGAAGACAATGCTGACGTAAACATCATTTGCATCCTTAAAAATATTGCAGCTCAACTAAACCCTGCTGATCCAAGATTAATAGCTAAAGAATTTTCTAAAGACACTGTAATCTCTATAGTAATGAGATATACAACAGAAGGATGGCCACACAGAGAAAAAACAACCCCAGCTACATCTGAAATGGAAGAATTTAAGAAGTTAGAAAACTCACTATCTGTGTGTAATGGTTGTGTACTTTATGGAAACAGAGTATTAATTCCTACCAGCCTACAAAAAGAAGTACTGAAGATATTGCACCTCGGACATTTTGGGATAAAAAAGGATGAAGCAGCTAGCCCGTGCAGCAGTATACTGGCCTAAAATAGATGCTGACATTGCAGAGACAAGCAAGTTGTGTACATCATGTCCTGAAAATCAGAAACTACCATCAAATTATCCTGTACATCCCTGGATGCTGCCTAGAAACCAACCTAAATCATGCTATCAACTTTATCAGAAGTAACTTGCTAGTTCTCCCATATGCTTACACTAAATATCCCTGCATTCACAGAACCAGTTCCACCTCGACCAAATCAACTACTGGTCTCTTAGAACAAGATTTTTCACACTTGGCTATCCACACATGTTAGTTACAGATAATGCTACTAGCTTTAAATCAAAAGAGTTTCAACATTGGTACAAAGAAAGAGGAGTTACACATTTTCCAGGAGCTCCCTATCATTCTGCAGCAAATGCAGCAGCTGAGAAAATGGTGCAATCATTAAAACAAGCTTTGAAGAAGTCTAGCTTACCACCTAACACAGCATTAATAAAATTCCTGATGCATTATAAAAGAACATCATTCCTCACGTCAACTGCTACATGGAAGGCGAATCCGATGCAAAATTAACACAATTATTCCATCACCAGCCCATTCGGCTCAATTGAGACAATCTAGAAGGGCACAGCTTCTGAATGACACAGTAAACAAGATTCACAGCTATCAAGTTGGAGATCCATGCTATGGGTTACACTGTGGCCCTAGAAGATCTAATCAGCCCCCATGGGTTCCAGCATTAGTGACTAAAGTCTATGACCAGCGAAGTTTTAATGTCAGAGTATGGCCAAGTAGACCTACATAGAGAAGACATGTAGAACAGCTACAGCCTAGATTTAGCACAGAAGAAGATCTATAAGATCTATCTATATCTACTTCAGATAAAGATACTGACAGACTACCTATTCTTGTATCTCCTGAAGAACCAGTGCATTAACCAAAGATACAAAATCCTAGACATCTTCTGGACAGTCATTATGGACTAGATAATCTACGTAGATCATCCTGAAGGACACAGCAAACACAATTTTATCCGTAACATTTTGTCTGTTTATTTTATCTCTAGACTAATGAGGAGGTGATATATTGCTATAATAAAAAAGCTTTGATCACGCTAACTTTGCCCTATATATCTAATACAATTTATTAGCTTTTATTTAGCTATTTATTAAATAGCCATAGCCAATGGTTATAGAAACTACTTAGCACATTTGTTGCAGCTTGTGTTATTATTCACACGAAAACGTAACATAGAACAAATTTTTTTCCATCAAACGAGATCAACAAAAATTTATCTCAAAATGAAAATTTGACTGTCTGATTATGATGAAGATGTCGATATGCAGTTTTCCAAAATCTCTCCCACAACACCTGAAAGATATGTTCAATGTTTGACATCTCACTTCAGCGTTATTTGTTATAAATTATAGTAAAAACAAAACCGAAAACAGATAAGTGATAAAATTTTAGCCTATGACAGAGTTGAAGTTTAGTTTAGTAGAAAACATACTAAAACTTAGCTTTAAGTATGCGTTTAGTAAGCTAAATTCATTTAACGTAAATTCAATGTTTATGTTATAAATCTGTTTCAAAGGTAAGAATTCCCCACAGTACGCATTGCACATAATACATTGTAACATTACATTTTCTCACAAAACTTTACCATTAAGTACATTAAAGTTACTATAGGCAACTATATTTATTAGTGTTAATATATTGTTTTGTTAATAATTTTCAGTATGTAAAACATATATATAAAGTTTTGATAATTTTTACCAGGAAGTGTTTGCATTAGATCATCACAAAGGGTTTCTGTACCCCGTTATACGATATTTGAAGCCAACAATGAATCGAATTAAAATCATATAATTGTATAATACACAGTTTTTCATTGTAATACTAGCAAAACACACTTTATTTAGTTATTACTTGCTAATTTTTTTCCATTTACATTAAAACACTGCTATAGTTGTTTTATTTTTTCTCTTAATTTATTACAAAAAAACACTCTTTTCATGATATGACATTTAAAAGTTATAGATGTTTGAAAAATTTTGAAAACATTTCAGTTGTATCATTTTTTTTCTCTTAATTCACTTGAACTGCACAAAAACACTTTTCTTTACTCATTATATGAAGTTTGAAAGTTAGCATGGTAACTGTAATTATTATATGTTAAATTATAATGAATTTTCTGCATAAAGACTTTTTGCCCTAAAAATTCGGGCACCGCCCTGCATTCAGCTAGTATATCAATAAACTAAATGGATGTTCGGTGTTGCTCGGGGAATAAAGAATGTATTTACACAAATCTATTTTTGTTTACCATATAACAACACGGTAACATATAGCACAAACGTTGAATTTAACATAAATTAATTTAGCTTACTAAACACACACTTTACACTAAGTTTTAGTATGTATTTTATTAAACTTCAACTTTGTCAACTTCAGCATTGTTTATTTTATTTTAGTTTTATTTATCTTAAAATCTTGACATTAAAATCACCCGCCGTGACGGATTTGTACTCATGATAAGAGGCCATAACGATAAGTAAGTTTTCATATAACGGGTTAATCTTGCGTGTGCTAATCATTTTAGCCTTGCGTCCACGAATTACGATGCCCATTTTCAGAAGTATTTTGGGACCTGAGTATATGCAACGCGATGCTTACCGTAAGTCCTTATGCTCAAGCCGCCCAGCCTGTCGTTGGGCGCGGCTTCTGGTTCAAGGTCATAAGCTGCGGCTAAAGCCAAGTTTTTAAAACATTCGTGGGGCTCAGGGCGGCTTTTCGATAAATGCGGTCTCTGCTCAGTTCCGCGCTATAACCATAGTATCACAGTCATGCTACACTTTTATGTACAGGGTTTTGGCGACCTACTCGTTTATTTTCAAGGTCATGGTTATGGAATACTTTAGAATAAAGAAGAATTTATTGCTCATGTTTACCTCACCACAGTCATAGGTAATTAACACCTTTTCATTCTTGACCGGCATCTTTCTATAAACGTGAAGCCCTCTAACAGTGCAATAAAAATTTAGCTGAGACATGGCAAATAAGTTATTGATGCAAGGGTTTAGGAATTTTAATTTGAACTTGGAAGTAAAAGAAAATTCTTTTCACGTGTACTAATGTAGCCTGGTAGCACTATATATCGGTATATCGGCACTATGTTTGCTATATCAGTACTAATGTAGTACTGATATAGCGAAACCCGTCTTAACACTCTCGCTTCCGAAGGTGTCAAGGATGACAATACCTCAGTCATTAGCCGCGGTCTGTAGGCATACGCGGCTTGTTGGAGGATTATTTTTTCTTTCGTGAGACATCTGTTTTTGAGCACAAGTCGCGCGGCTTGAGCATGAGGACTTACGGTATTCCTCTTTTTTCGTTAAAGCTAATAATTTATCTCCGACTTAAAATTTGGCGATTTTTGTACTGATTATATACGTTACCAAAATACATACATTGAATCGACATTTTGTTGTTTACATACTTTCTATTTATTTTTATTTCGCTACTAAGTTATTCCAGCTGCTCATAAGACTTTTCCAGGTACATTATGTTTTTTGGATTTTAATTTTGTACTTTGCTTTCCACAATCATTAAATACGAACAAAGATTTTGTTCGTATTATGATTTTATTTCATTTACAGAAATATCTTATGTTATTTCTTTTAGTTAAAATTAAACCATCTTTTGTTTATATGAATATTTTTCAATTGGTTATTTAACGTTTATTTTAACAGCAATATAGTATATTAACAAGCGCAGATTCCTTTTCTCAACAGACGAATAAGGCAAACTTCGTTTATCACGCGCTCCACAAAATTTGCTATCAGTGCTCACTTTGTGTATTAGCTTACACATCGATCTTTCTAAACGTAACCAATTACATTTTCTTATTACATCTATAAGCTTCTTATAACTTTTGAAGTTTATAATATAAGTTTTTAAAGCTTATTTCAATATCGTTATCATCTCAACTTGAATTTTTGAAATGTAATTTTAGTATCGTGTTTGAATTTTAAACCCTATTTAAACATTACTCCTTTTCCTTTTTAAACCTAACCAATGCATTAATTTTACATTTTACAACGAAAATTTGTAAGATTACTATAAGATTATTCATCAGATTATCTGTAAGAATTATGGTAAGATTTATTATGTAACATTACAAGTATCAGTTATTCTTCCTGCTCTCATAAATTTACACATATTTTCATACTGTGAATAAAATATATGAAGATTTACATTCTCTTATTACATCAATAAACTTATAGCTTTTGAAGTTTATAATATAAGTTTTTAAAGTTTGTTTCATTATTGTTATTATTTCAACTTGCATTGTTGAAATGTAATTTTAGCATCGAATTTGAATTTTAAACATTATTCATTTTCCAACACTGTTATTATTACTTAGCTTCCAATCTTTGTTATTAATATTAATTTGTTATTCAACCATTTTTGGCAGACATTGGTCTAATAATATTTCAACATCAAAATACTACCATATTTTGTCATATTCTTTTTGTAATCCATTAAATACATGTATTCTTCAAAGTTACGCATTGTCTAATGCCTCCAAAGAAAAGAACCTGCAATGATTCATCGGAGGAAAGAAAAAAAAGACTTAGAAAAGACAGGCTAAAGAAAGCGGCTGCTAAAGCCTTGGAAACTGAACAGCAAAGAAATGAATGCTTAGCAAAGGCTAGAGAAAGAAGAGCACAACTTCGAGCATCACAGACTGAAGAACAACGTGCACAAAATAAGTGTGTGATCGAGAGAGGATTGCTGCAAGATGTAAATCTTGGCAAGAAAAGTTTAATGTAGCATGTAGCTCCTTAACTATGAGAGTAATTCTTTTGCTTGATAGGAAGTATGGATAAAATTTGTCGCCATTGCCGAGCATTCAATTGGAAAGACCAAGCTCCAGGCTTGTGTTGCGCAAATGAAAAATTCAAAACACCAGTACTTGCTGAATCCCCTGAACCATTGAAAAGTTTAATGCTTGGAGATAGTGCATCGTCTCGCCACTTTCTCTCTAATCTTTGAAAATATAACAATTGTTTTCAGATAGTATCTTTTGGAGCCTCAAAAAAATTTGCAAGCAAGGTTTTATGCCTACTTTCAAAGCGCAAGGACAGATTTATCATATGGTGCCCCAGTTATGCTTCTTCAGAATTTGGATTTACTTAGACTTTTTAATGGAACAAGATTGATCATCGAAAATCCATGCTATGTACAGTGCTTACCGGAGCTGAGATGGGTGAAAATTTTTTTATTCTTAAAATACCACTAATTCCGACAAATGTGCCGTTTCAATTTAAACATATTCAATTTCCTGTTCGACTGTCATTTGCTTTTACTATCAACAAATCCCAACGTCAAACACTCAAAACTGTCGGCATTCACCTCCTAACACCTTGCTTTACATATGGACAGCTGTATGGTGCGCTATCCCGAGTAGGCAGTAAAATGGCCTATACGTCCTCTCGGTCAGACAAAAAACATTGTCTACCCTCAAGCGCATCAGTGATACACTAGCGGTATTCTTGGCAATTTTTCAAGAATATCTTCTGCAGCGACAGTAACCTTTCATTGTTATTATTCACAATTTTTTCTTTTTAAATTTGTATATCATCTTTCTATCAATTTATATTTTTTCTATCATTGTAGTAGAACAGATTACATTTAACCATTGCTTGCTAATTATTTCACGCTTAAACACCTTTACTGGTGTCTTCTTTATTCTCTAAATTTTTTGGATTGCCACAAACTGCCTTGCTCATGAAATGTTTTAGAGAATTTATACTTTCATTGTCATGTAATAAGCTTTGTGTACAACAATAAAATTCTTGAGATTTCTAATATTGTATACATGTTTGGTGGTTTATATGCCTACTGGGGCACCTACCACTTTAAGATATTGGTAATGCACCACTTGTCTACCTCTTGGGTAGTGTGGAAATGACACGTCGACTAGTATTACAAAACATTCATTTCATTCATGGTTTTTATGCTATTTCTTTGAATTGAAATAACTTCTACAATCAGTTCTATTTAAAAAAAGTTCTCTCTGTTTGTATGGATACTTTTCATTTTTTTTATTTCAAGTTTATTTTAACATTTTGTTTTAACTTCTTTTAACTTTAATTTTATTACTTATCTGTTTGCGAACAATTTTTTATTATTACGGATACGAAAAACAGATAAAATAAAGTCGTAACTGTGAAGGGAAAAGGTAACAGTAAAGGGAAAAGATTAATACAACAATAGAATATTCTACAAGCAAGGTTCACTCAGAAGTATGTTAGGTAAAAAGTCAAATACGCTTGAGTAATTTCTGATCATTGAGACAACATCTAGGTTGCCTCTATGTACTGCATATGAAGATTCATCAAACTACCATTAAATATATACATTTTTGGTGGTTTATATGCCTACTGGAGAACCCGCCGTCTTAAAAAGTAGGTAATGCACAATTTGTTTACCCCCTGAGTGATGTGGAAATGACTTATGTCCAAAAATATTAAAAAATTTTCATTTCTTGAACAACGCCGGGTAGTGATGCTAGTCACACTTATATTAGATGCAAAAACAAAAATTAACGTTTTTAAAACAAAAAAAATGTCGATCGTTTTTTCGGATAGCTGCGTTCTGATTGTTTCTTTTGATGGAATGAACATTCTCGAGTAGTCCAATACTTTCCACAATATCTTCTAGCTTCAATTCTTTATCTGCACTGCTGAACCAGTCGATATTAGTGTCCAAACAACTTTTCGGCATAGTAAAACTTTCACGTGCTGCATTTAGCACTGATGCAGTGCTAAAAGTTTGCTCGCTAATTATATAACCCTTTGTCCAAAACTTGCGAATCAATTTTTATATGCATGTCCCTCGAAGTATTAGGGCCGCGGTAAACAAGGATCCACTAGTAGCCTGAAATAGCTAGTAGTTATTTCTATGGCATTGCTTTCCAATATTTATTTACCAACGCATATTTAAACCAGGGTTTTTTAATAAATATAGGCTACTTCGAAGTAGAAAGACCGCCTTAAACAGAGAACTACTACTAGCCCGAGACCGTTATTTATTATTGTTACGGTGTTGCTTTCAAAATTTTAATGAAAAAAGAAAAGCTTCGGACTTGGAGAACGAGAGGATTAACTGTTATTGATATAGATGATTCATTATTAATACAATTTTGTGAACACGTTTCTACTGATCAATTGATAATATGGGCTCGAAAAGATCAAATAATGTCAACTTGGAGGTCAAATAGGAGTGGCGTTCAATTGGAGAGTGGCGGTCTATTTTTCAACCCTTCTCTCAGGATGGCGATCAATTGGAGGTGGTGTTCAAATAGAGGTGGTGTTTAATTAGAGGTTTTACGGTAATTGGTGTTATGTTAGCTAAAGGTCAAAGGTCAAATTGTTCATGTTATGTTTATTAAAGGTCAAAGGGTCAAATTGTTCATGCTAGGTTAGCTAAAGGTCAAAGGGTTAAAATTTTCATGTGATGTTAGTTAACGGTCCAAAAGTCAAATTGTTCATGTTATCTTAGATAGAGTATCAAGCTGTTTCTATTATGTTAGCTGAATGTCACAGGGTTAAACTGTTCATGATGTATTAGCTAAAAGTCAAACAGCTACACGGTTAAGTTATGCTAACTTCAGATCGAATAGTCAAGCTGTTTGCGTTACATTAGCAAGAGGTCAAAGGGTTGAACTGTTTGTGCTATATTAGATGTAGGTCAATGGGTTAAACTATTTGTTTTTATGCCAGATAAAGGTCAAACCAAGCTAGAAGCTTGTTAGATGTTTATTAACCTTCTAAGATGATCGTCTGCGTAGGAAACCGCTCACAAGCTTCATCAGGATTTGTTTGCCGACAAGAAATTGTCAGGTTATTTTGTCCGGCAGGTACAATGCCATTAATAATCATTTGTGTCGGATTCTTTGTTACGTCATTTGGAATCAGGCTAGCCACAATTTCTGCAAACACAGTATGGTAGCATGCATTGATGTGCAAAATTGTCTAATCTAGGATTAAGTTGTAACACATAAGTCAAACATTTTTTTCGCTTTAGCTAGTTTCATTTTAAGAGCAAAACCGGCAGACCGATATCTCAACTGGAAACTCGGCGGTCCAGCCGGCCATAACCCAAACCGGCTAGCAAGAAGATGGCTTGACCCTACTAAACCAAGAGAGTGATGGCTCAGCCAATGTATCTAGAGGGAAAAGAACCGGCGCTGCCAAAAGAGTGACTGGCCAACACCGAAGAGATCAGCCAGCTTTCAGCAATAAGTAGGGGGAACATAAAGTATAAAAGATCACAGCCAGGCCTACAAAGAGCAGAGCACAAGAAAGCCTCAAAATAAAACTGCTGTATTCTTATTGCATGCTCTGCGTTGTACAATATATTTATCAAAACCTATTACTTTATTAATCAAACAAGCTGCTGGTGCCAAGTAGACAAGTGTCAGCCTTTATAATTCTACTGCGTTTGATGCTTTTCACCTCAACTATTTGCAAAAGTCTATACTCGGGAGTTAGTTTATTGATGTACAGGGTCAGCTAGTAATGTGAATCTAAAACATGCTCACTAAAATATAAAACTTGACAAGGAGAGTTTGTACTGAGTAATATCTTATCTTCTACCTGCTTGACCAAGCTGCGTGAAGAAACTCTGAAACAAGCTAACAAGAGCCAAGAAATGGCAATGCCGTGTCATTATTACCCCTCAATTACAGACTCTCTTCACGCTAGTAGCCTTTGATACCATTGCGCCAAAAGAATTTATAATATGCAAACTGTTGACTTGATTGATTGTTGAGCAAATAGTCATACCAGACAGCTGATCACAATGTTGCTAGATTTCATTTCTTTTAAAGTTAGCCTGTAAATAATACAGCTAGTATTTCAAATTTATAAGGGAGAAAATTGTTACAACTAATCTTAAATTAAACGTCAAGTCTAATACTCTCGCATACTAACATTGCAAAACTTAATGTTTTTTTTTTAAATTAACAAACAAAGGTGACTTTGTTTCTAATTTTTATAAACCACAAAAAAACAAGCAACCTTGCAGCCCATCTGATTTGAATTGGTATTCAAATTTAGTAGACTTTCAGTGGTGATCAGATTTGGAATTAGGGCTTATCTGACTCCCTCAGCATTTAGTTTGTAATAGAACTATTCCACATAATTTTGACATCATCTTCCATATTTCGTATTTGTGTCTGGTTTAATTGATAAAGTCACAGCAAATTTTATCGTACGCTTTATGGTCAAATTCAGAGCATTTTTCATGCACAACCTCTATCTGTACTTCACAATTAAAATATGTACTGTTAATCACTTGAAAAATACTTACTGGTAAATTAATAAAATTATGCAGAATAATTAGGTCTTTTACTTACAACATGTAGCAGCATGTAATCTTTTGATTTTGCAATATTATTAAGTAATTAATTAAATTCTAATCGACTACACATTATGTAAATAAGTGCATGTTTTTTTAGTAACATTGCTGTAGTCAGTACCATGTTTTATATTGATAAGTATATCTATTAATAAATATATTATTGCTTTTCATATTTTCATACAGTTGGATGAGTAGTATTGATACAGATTGAGCAAACATATCAAGATGTGGGCCCGTATAGATAAGAAGGAACAGTGGCAGTCAAACGGTGATGATGTCTAGGGTAAAGAAATAAAAAAGAACTCCCTTGTTCTGACTCTCTTCCAGGAATGCAAGAGATTCCACTACCAAATAAAACAGTTTTTCCATCATTCCTTCGATGTTTAATCTTTTTATAATTCCTTGTATTTTAAGTATTGCCTGTATTGCAGTATTACAAATCATTAACAAGACTGGTTTGAATTAAGTTGGTTCAATATCAGATGACATGAGACTTTTGAGCTTCCAAGTTTTAACATAATTGTAATTTTGCAATGCATGCAAATAACTAACAAAAGTGGTTTGAAAAAAGCTTAACCATACTGTGGAAGAATGCTCTGGTAGAATCAGCAATCGCCTGCAAGGTAATGACATCAATGATACATGCCAAGTTTCTATGGAAAAATAGCGTAGCGTCACATCCATATGGCGTTGCAATGACATTATGGAAACAGCTGTGCCACCCTAATTCTGCCGTGATTTGGCAGTTTGGAAAAAAAAACTCGAGCAATGCACTCTCTTTGCGCCATCGAAAAGTTCTTAGTGATCAATGACAACACGCTTGTGCATAGGTTTTGCTTTCCTGTTGTTTCATATGCAGATGTATGCCTTGACAAGGAGTTGCACAAAAATGACTCTAGTGTAGCGCCCGATGTGAACATGATCTGCTAGTCAACCCAGCAGGGCACTCTGGCACTGGTGCATCTAGGTGTCACTACACTATCGCTGTACGAAAACCTAGTAGGCCCTAACAGATCAAATGCATTATTGTCTTGGGATGATCAAATAATAAGTGGTGTTCTGTAAGAAAAAATTAACATACCAAAATAGAGCAAACAGCAATAATTACATAATCTCCTGCAAGTTTGTTGAACAAGAATTGAAACAAAAAATTCATGTTGACCAGCACTGGCAGCACTGGCAGCACTGGCAGCACTGGCAGCACTGGCAGCACTGGCAGCACTGGCAGCACTGGCAGCACTGGCAGCACTGGCAGCACTGGCAGCACTGGCAGCACTGGCAGCACTGGCAGACAGAAATATAGTGTTAGGAGATATAAACCACAAACCCAAAGAAATTTTAAGCCAATTGATCAAAATAAGGAGTTTCAATAATGCATAAAGATACCATGCCATAAGTTTAGAAGAGAAATATTAGCATACTTGACCTCCAAAAGACACCAATGCTTTAAGATTATTGGTTAAAGGACATTATATTTTCCAGAAAGCATATTCTAATATTATAAAAGTAAAATTAAAATAGAGTTAAACTCAGTTGATTCAAAGGTATGATCAATTGGTCATACAAACCGCGTTAAGACAAAACTTGAAAATCAAATTCTGTGACTTATGGTATATTGCTGTACTTAGAAAACTAAAACACAGCAGCTTATATATGACATTTAGCTAAATGCCCGGCATTGCACAAGTAATAAAAAAGTTTCTCTACTGAATGAAATTAAGTAACTCAAACCAACTTGCTGTAATAAGAGCCATGTCTATCCCTGCTTAGATCGTGTCAGTTAATTGCAATTGATTGTTTCCTGAGATTGTGCATAAAAGATTGTGTGTTATTTTAACCAAATGGCATTAAAGATTGGCAGGTGTAATAAGTAAAATGCGTACAATTATTCTATAGTATTCCCTAAGTAACGTATAAGTATTTTTCATTCTTATAATTCAACCGTTATAACTGGAAACACAAATGACTGAAAAAAATCACTGAGATTTATATAGATAAATGAAGTTTTACTTAAACAATAAACTAACCAATGACCAATAACTAATAAATGAAAGCTGCTAGAAGAATAAACAAATCAAATTTGATATAACTCGGAGAAAAATGAATAATCTCACCTATAAGCTGGTCAACCATAAAAGTTCATTGAATGAGCACCACACCAAAACAGCAGGCAGGGCTTACTACGGTTATCTTATACAGTACTGGATGTAGGTTCTGTAGATACGGGTCATCAGCCAACTTTAGGACCACACTGGACTGTTCATACAACCCTCTTTACTATAGTAGAAGCGTCTATATCCATCTGTCAGTAGCGGGAGGATGTTGTAAAAAAGGAATGGATCATATGGGATTTGAACTCTCTACATTCATCTTTGCAGATCAACTCTGTGACACCTGCACCAATCGACTATTCGGAATAATTGTGAAGCCATGTAATTATTACATATGCCAATCAATCATGTCACATCAGACCACCAGGGTGTTAGTCATCATAACTGGTCATTCTTAAATGTATGTGCTATAGTATTTATGTCCCAGTGTCATAGCTTTGACAAATTAATCTGTTTATATGCTGTATAATTCTATCCACCAGATATGGGTAACTTCTCAACTTTATTCCTACAAGTTATCAACTGAATTGAAGCTGTCGACTGCTTTTAAATCTTATACAGCCAGAAAATTTTATAACTCAGTGCTTTTCAAAGAATCGTCTTAGCTCAACATTGTGCAAGTCTTTATGTCTCATCTCAAAACACCAAGTGGTCTATATAACCAATCAAAAGCAATGCAAAGTGAATTTTTCTCATGAACCTGTTTTTATTTGTGTCCTCTGAGGTTCTAGAAGTAATACACTACCATACACTATGTACACTAAATTGAAGTGTGTGACAAGCCTATATTTACACCTACATATTGTGGAGGACTGGACGAATACTAGCCATATTTTTTTAGACAACGCTATTCCTTGTGATAGCTTTATGTGTGTTTTCTTTATCTAGTTATATAATACTCTTGTGTGTACCCCTTCAGACCCTGTTATGTAATACTGTATTTTTGGGCCTGCTTCGCAGGCCTGCCAGCATACTCTTATATCTATTGTCTAGGCCTGCCTCACAGGCCTGACACGATACAATGGATGTTACATAATTGTTATATAAGTGGGCGGGGTAAACGGTATATAAGGAGAAGGCACAGGCCAACTCATTGGGATTATTCTTATGAATTTGATGCTGTTAACACGAAGTTACATGCGTGCTTATATACATTAAATAGACTACATTTATTCTTACGAATTGACTACGTTTGATGCCTGCCTGGTTGGCTTAGTAAGGATCCTTCTGCCAGAACTGATCTGGCTTCAAGTACGAACTGCTTTGGGAGACACCTAAGGAAGGCTAGGGGTTGGCTGCGTTACAACCGGACCTGATCAGAAATGCGATAGCATTGGAGATCAGGCCCTCCAGTAAGCTAGCCGGGACCTAGATTAGCCAAGATAGGGTCTCAGAGAGCAGGTCGTGTTAGCGTTCCAAGTGAGCCTGAACTGAGGGCAACCAGCCGCGGCCTGATCAGACCACTAGGTGTGTCAGGCAGGCCGACGAGAGGAAGGCCCAGTGTTCAGACTGCACCGCCTTGCTAGGAAAGTAAAGCTGGCTCAGCTACCGGAGCCAGACCTTTACAATATATCCATGAAATTGGGATCTTCTTCTACCGTACATGCCACTTTCAACAATGCAAGATCGAGACAGCAACTATTCTATTGATTAGTTCATGATCTGAAACCAATATAACATTTTTTATAATTCATTAAAGCGTTCATTAAAATGATGGACCGTTTTTTCATCGTAATTTTTAACCATTAGTCCTCCCTAAAGTCTTTATATTTCATATGAGTAAAAGGTTAATTTTAATTTGTGGTAAAAAGGTGTTGTGTAAACATTCCTTCTAACTTTGTAAAAGTAGATATAATGAGTCAATCAACTACTGAATCAACCAATAAAAATATAGCACATAACAATAGTCTATGTTTGCATCAGATAACTACATGTACATGTTAATGCTCAGTCTGAACTGGTGAGGTCTGATTTGGTAGTTTCTTGCGGAAAATTAGATATCTAATGTGTTTATCAAAGTAAGATACACTTCAGTAGATGTAGTCACAGTTAAACTATTTTTAAATAATTCTGTGCTAAATCTTTGGCTGTCAGCCACATTTTTTAGCGAATCAATTATTGTCATTATTTGAGCCACCATATCTTTTATATACTATCAAATGAATGGAGCTAGCATTTCTGTTGTTAAAAAAAATCTGTTTAAATAAGTTTGTTTCTTTTATGTATTCTTATTTAATAACTGATATAATATTTGATATTTATGTCAATAAATGCAGAGCAGTTGATTCTAGAGTTGTTATTATAAATTTCAAGCACTTAAAATCTCGAGGCATAGCTAATACAGATTGCTGAAAAAACCTTTCATGCTTCTTATGCTATAGACAGTTGTTCAAAATTTAAAACAACTCATGTAATTGCTTATGGCTAGGGATTTTTACCCAAAAACCTTTAGTAAATCAAGCTAGTAACTCAAACTAATGTTTAATATTTACTATAACGAGAGCAGTTTCTGTCGGGAGAAAGCTAAAAGCGTTAGGAAAATATATTGCATGTCAAATGAATTGAGGCCGTTCTTTCAGATGCACAAATGTGAAGCATGCAACGTCTAAACCATGCAGTTACCTTCCATCGATCAGAATAATTGTGCATATAATCAGTACACATCATAATCTCTCAGGACCCACTGGGCTGCATGGGTGTATATTTTAACCAATCGCTATTAACTGGACATACAAATGACGACGGACAAACAAACACTTGATTTTTTATATGTATAGATACAATGAAACAAGCGTGGTGTAGATCTGTTTAAGGATTCAGAACCATTTTTATTATGTATGTAAATCTTACTGGTTATTTTAATCAAATATACTTTAGCTTTATGAGTTTATTAGGTTGTCTGTGGTAGGCTTCAGTAGAATTAATACCTGAAAATTTATAGTAACTAATTAAAATGAGTTATTAACACCGTTGGGAAAGACAATATCTTGGCTGGATAGCCAAATCATCTCTTATATCTAACTAGTTTAGTTTGGTTAAAATAGAACTCTGCACTGATGCCAAAGATGTGGTTGATAGGTGATCTTTTGCTATGGTATGTTGTTTATATCTCTTTGAAAAATTGTTAATGATATGATAAATTTACTGTGAAATTCTTCTCTCTTGTGTCAAAATGCTTAGTGAGCTGTGTCGAAATTTGGCTACAGAAAGCTCAAGATACAGTGCGGAGACAACACACTTTATTGTGGTGCAATTTTGATTTTCTTTGTAGAAGTCTTAAAATATGCATTTAAATTTACCATAGTTGGCTATATTGAATTAGTCAACATTATCAATTTTGAACTAAGTTCAGCTATATATTAATTAAAAAAATAGTTTTTATAATGTTCTTGTAGGTAAAACATTGGGGAGTGCAGGAGTTTATTCTTAGTTTGTTGCAGCTGTCATGTTTACTCTTAATAAGTTAACTTTACTTTTCTAAAAGGTTAGGTTTCTGTGAGAGTTTAATAGTATCATTTCAAAACAGCTGAGAACAGCTATTTAAAAGTCTACTTTAAGCAATAAACTATTGTCAAAAAATCTATAGCAAGAAAAACCATAGTTTACACAACTTTTGTTGCTGAAACAGCTCAGCATTTTAAAGTTTGTGCCCACTACAAATTTCAATGTAGTACGTCATCTACACTACACAATTTAATGTAATACATCACCTAACCTACATATTTTAGTGTAGTACGTCAGCTACATCACATACTTTTATGTAATATGATTTTTGATTTAATTTTGCTAGTTATAAGCAACATGCTACTTAAAATGTGGCCTCGTTTCAGTTTATGTTTATGGAGAGAGAAGTTATGTTATAAATTCCAAGTTGCAATGATTTGTTGGAAAATGTTATTAAAGATGAATATTGATTACTGAAAGCATCAGCTTACAATCTTTCACAAAAATAAGTCAGCAAACCAAACCAATTATTTAGAGCACTTATGTTATTTCCAATTTTAGTGAGTCAGCCATGTTGCAAATTTTCACTTTGTACTTCATTAACTAAAGCTTTTTAAAAAAATTTAATGTTAGAAAAGCTGGTGTACATTAAAATTTTTATCTTAAACACAAATACCAAGATATATTAGAAAAAAAGAAGAAATAGATCTTATCTAAGTAGCATTTCCCTCGCGCCTCATTGAGCTAAATTTACTTAAACAGCACAAAACTAAGTTGAAAGGCTCATTTTATCTAGAGTTTGTAACTAGTACAAAAGGTTATTAATTCAGATAATACAATTTGTCATATCCGTTGCAAACAGAGAAAATCATAAGCTAAAATTAAATCTTTTAGCAAGTTATTAGATGCTTGCCTCATTAATAAGATTGTTCCTGTTGCGATTCTCTGCGTACTTGCTTAAGTAGTCACATGCAGCACCACAATGTTGATATTAATACCCAGTGTTTGAAGGTAGTTTTAAACTGCCTCTCCAAATAAATGAATCCTTTGCCTTGCGAATTATATAAATCTGCTTTGCTAAATCAATTTATCTTTTGTACCTCTTATAGTCGACTAAATCCACAGATTTATTAATACATGTAATACTCAAGGTTTGTAAAAAACAGTTTATAACCGGATTCTTCCAGTTGAAAACTTTGTAACTTGTCGTTGTTATGAAATGTATTAAATATTTTGCAGACATTTCAAACTCATTTCAATTCAGCAAACACACATGCGCACATAAGTCAGTGGAAGTCAATAATTTAAAAACCAGAAATTACAACAGTATAACTAATAAATATCTATACAAGTATAATGAAGAACTTTGACATAATTAGGGAACTACACATGAAATGTTGGAGAAATTGTAAGTCTTTTTTTCAATAGAAGCTTTAAGTGGCTGGAAGTCGCAGCTTTCCTGAGGATCTGCAAAGATCAGCCAACATTATATGTGGTATTTGAAATGTTACAAAACACATCAATTGGCTTAGTGATTAAGAAGACTTGCAGAATGCAAATGCTCAAGAGAGGACAAGCAACATTGGAAAATTTGTTGCATTATTAAGTTTATTGGCTTTAAATCAGTAAAATATACATACAAACTATTTGATCAAGTTGTGAATCAGTCATGTTTAGTTTTTCTGAAATGTTGTTGTGACGCTTGCTACTTAACTTTTAAATAAGATTTTTATAAAAAAAAGTTTCAAGCGTGTGTATCTTGCCATTGACTTTTATAAACAACCAGTTTATAACATATGATCACAGATGCGTACACACACACATACACATGCACACACCCACGCACACACGCACACACACACACGCACAGACACACACATGCACAGAATGTCATTTGTTTGAAAATTGAAACTGCACTGGTAATATTCAGATACATCTAAACTTATGAGTACAGTAAACTATAATTATGGGAGTTGTGTAAAGCTGTATAAAATAGCAACCAACTTCAGATTGCTTATAATTATTGTATTATGTTGTCAAGAAAACTTAAAAATCAAGTCCG
Organism: Watersipora subatra; assembly: GCF_963576615.1. Classification (NCBI taxonomy): domain Eukaryota; kingdom Metazoa; phylum Bryozoa; class Gymnolaemata; order Cheilostomatida; family Watersiporidae; genus Watersipora; species Watersipora subatra. The sequence goes on along the minus strand of NC_088708.1, from coordinate 30,325,314 downwards.
CGTTTTAAATTTTAATTAAACTTTTAAATGAATGATAGTTCAATTTCTGAAAGTAGCATTGATGGCAGATGTTTACATGAACTAATGGTTAGCTTTAGCCGCAAAAGTTTATTATAATAAGCAAATAACCTTTGTATATGAAATCAAACAAGTTGTAATTTTGCAGCACATCTTCAACTGTATCTTAAAGTTTTACAACGAATCTAAAATTTTCTAAATGGTGAGAAAACTATAAATACAAAAGCTTAGCTTAGAAAATGAAAAAGACTATTGAGTAAATAAGCAGGTTCCTTTTCTATTTATGATCTACTATTATCTTTCATTAATATCATTACAAACAATAGCAAACAAAACCAAGATTTATCTACTCGTGTGTGTACTAATGCAAAATTTTAACTTACTTTTTTTTAAACAAATAATATCTACAAAATGTTTAAATTCTTGAGCCTTCTTCAAATAGAACCACATTTAGAGGTATGCTTGCTACGATAAATGGTATTACAATACATGTTCAATATCTCATAGATCAGATGTTTTTCTCAACTTACACCACTTACAAACATACCGTAAAAGCCCTAATCAAACACTGCCTCTAATTGAACGCCACCTTCATTTGCCCGCCACTTTCACGATCTTTGCTCTTTACAAACCCATAATATTAATTGATCAGTAGAAAAGTGTTCACAAAATTGTATTGATAATGAATCTTTCACACTAATAACAGTTAATTCTCTAATTGTCCAACTGCAAAATTTTTTGTTCTTGTTACAACTTTGAAAGTGAAACCATAGAAAAAATTAACAACTGTCTTAGGCTAATTATAGTAGTTCCTTGTTTAATGCGGTCTTGATACTTTAAAGGACATTTATATATGAAAACGGTTTACATTTACGATGGTAGATGAATGACTAGTTTTACGCTAAAGGTTGCTTTTAGCGAGTAAAATTTTACGCAGTACATTTGTGCTAAATACAACGCTTAAAAGTTTTTTTTTGCCAAAAAGTTGTTGGAACGCTAATATCGACTAGTTCAGCAGTGCAAAGGAAGAGTTGTGGTCAGAAGACATTGTGGAAGTATTGGACAACTAGAAGATGTTCATTCCATAAAAATCAACAATTTCAACACAGCTATATGAGCAAACAATGCAAACATTTTTGTTTTTAAAACATTAGTTTTTGTTTCTGCATGTATTATAAGTATAGTTTGTGTATGTCACTTGTTCATGAATATATTTTTGTAGCATTTAATAGATAATCATTTTAAAATTTATAAATTTGCAGATTTATATTTTATTGTTAAGTAGAATCCTTGTGGTTATCTTAACTCAGCTCACAATGGATCGACGCTCATAACTCCTCTTCTATTGCACATAAAAAGCCAGTTTTGGCTGCAAACTAGTGCTGGGCACGGGTAGTAATACTCGTTGAACTCGCGGGTTTTTCTTCTCTCGAGTATCGGGTAATAGAGATTTCGGGTATTCCGGTCCTTCGGGTTCGGGTTTTGACTTTCGAGTTCGGGTTTTGGTATACGGATCCGTCGGGTAGTGTGAACAAAAACTCAGTCTATTGCACCCTGCGCTCTTAGTCTGGGACCACATGACATTTCTGTGTCATTTTTGCTAAGGAGGCACGACAATCGGGTATAACGAGTCTTTAATTTAATAGATATAATAAAGCATCTCATACCTTATTTACCATACCTACCAAAGATATTGTAGTCAAGCAGTGATTACTTGTCATTAAAAAGTGAGTAGAAAATTTAATACTTCAATCAAATTTTATTTGCGCAATTAGCCAAATCGGCGTTGTAAACAAATCTATGCTTTTTTTAATACGGCGCGTGTTTGCTATCACCGATAACACATAGGTCCTTAGTCTGTTTCCGCTATCGCCTTGTTAGAAACTGTCATCAGCGTTGGTAGTAGCAGTGAAAAATTAATAACTCTGTTTAAATTGATTACCACAGCTAGCTATTATGGATTACATAATTCATTATAACCAAGTTTTACTAAGCCAACAAGCCTTACTAACGGAAAAAGCCGATAATGTAAAGTTTTTAGGAGATTTGGAGCACCATCTACAACAAATCAGAGCGGTCCATAGAACATGCTTAAGTATTAAGCTACCATAGACCCTATCTTCAGCCAACTGTTGACACGAAAATCCCCTGTGGCCCCAGACTATCTTGACTGTTTAACAATCTGCCTGTTAACGCTGCGAGTACGAATGTCAGTCGATAAAAACAGTGAAAAATGATAAATAAATTGAAAAGAAATATAATTGCTTTGTAAATTTGAAGATATATCTGTTTAGAAAATTTAAACATAGAATCCATATCAACAAACCCGATACCCAAAAAACCCGTAGGCAAAGAAATACCCGAGCCTAGCACTACTAGCTACCCGATACTTGAAAAACCCGAACAGAAGGGGGCGGGTTTAAACCCGTTGACCAAGTAGTACTCGTGCCCAGCACTACTGCAAACTGTATCAAACATATAAATGAGTAAAATGAGCTGTTATGCAGCATTGTTAGATATTATAGGTATAAAATATCAAGATGTCTTCAAATTTAGAATGAAATAAAAATTGAAAGCTTTATAACAAATTTCAAAGCAGTACACATGCTATGCTGCATACTGCTCGGCAATATGCAGGTTAATTGCAAGCAATAGAAATAAACTATTAAAGATATTTTTCGGTTTCCCAATGCATATTTATTAAAAGATTTGTGACAATTTGGAGCGATGTTAGCAGATTTATTGCATCCAAAAGGTTTAATATTGCTCCACCGGAAAGAGGGCAAAGTATAGGTGACATTCGCTTCACCTGTAAAAAGACTAAATTTATCTTCCAAAAATTCTGACAAACCATTTAAAAAATACAACACCAGCTTCTATTTAAAGACCACCTGCAATTGACTACTACAATAAAAGAAGTTTTAAAAAATAGAACGACATGGCAATACATTAAAGGTTTTACGGTATTAAGATGGTCGGTCAGCAGTCCAGCTAAACCTGCGTAGATTTCTAAATAAGCTTGAATTTTAAGGAAAGGAGTGATTGATTCTGAATAGATAGACAGGAAAGTGTGAATGATGTCATACCTTTTACTGTTTCTCATTTTGTTCACCTGCCGTTGATGACTTTTGAGCTTATATACATTGAAGAAACATATTCCAAAGAAAATCAGAGTTAGACAGACAATGGAGACAATTTCTGCTGTATGTGTAGTCGTCTTCTCGGGAACTTTTAATAAAAAGTTATTTCAGTCAGAGTATTGTTTTTGGCAGAAGCATGAATGCTTTGAATCTATTCTGTCAAACACTATAAAACTAGGCATATATATATTCCTATATGTAAACATACTAGCTGTGCTACCCGACATTGCTCGGGTATAAAACATCAGCTTTTGAACAATGAGAGGTAATGAGAATTGCCTGACACTTGCTATTAGCCTGGCACATTGCCAAGGGATAATTTGAGTAAGCTTACTAATAAGAGCTACCCTTATGAATTAGGCTTATGAAACTTATGAAACTAGGCATAGAGCTTGCATGAATATTCAAAATGCAAATCTTGGTGGTTTTAGTACATTACACTGGTACTCACTGGCTGGCTCATAAGCCCGCCACTTTAAAGGATTATTTTTAAGATACCTACTTAACATTTTTGTGTAATCTACGAAATGGAAAACATTGGATACTTGGCTTATTTGTCAGGGACATAAGCAAATTTGTCCTTTACCAAATAGAATAACATCTCTTGCATCTATAGGCCAAGTGCAAAGTTTTAAAGCAGATTTAATTGTATTATATCACTTGACAGTTTTATTAACACTTTTTTTAGATTAAAAGAGTCACAAGCTGATGTAAATATTAATTTCTCATTGAAGAATCTTGAGCTGGAGTATATGATCTGATTGATGATCAGCAAAAAATAAAAAAAGAAATATACATATCTTTTCCTACAGGGTACCATTCGGCTGGTTTTTCAATTGCTAAATTTTTGCTTACATTACTGATTTGGTCTCAATATATATATATATATATATATATATATATATATATATATATATATATATATATATATATATATGATTCGCTAATACACCTCACTCAGGTATACAGCAAGGACATCGGAATGACCTTTGGTATTGAGAAATGTGGAAGGCTAATTCTTAAGAAAGGTCATTTTATGCTCACAGATGGCCTAAGAATGCCAAATGGTACCATCAAAGATATAGAAGAAGGGTGCAAGTACTTGGGGATTATGCAAAGCAACATCAACCATGAAGCCGAGGTCCTTGATGTCCTCGGCCTTGATGATTTGGCCTTGATGTCTTCTTTGCTGATGGTGAGTCCTTGCTGAGCCACAGTGTGTTGATGGCTCTCTTTAAGCCTCTTCGGCCAATTTGCAGTGGTGTTATGAGTAGTCTCTTTCTCCCAGATGTCCTTCCAGAACTTTGAAGTGCTAGATTGGGAAGGCTCAGAAATTGGTCTCTGCAGTTCACCTTTGAACTGGGAATACACTTTAGATGGATTATTGATGAACAGTTTGTTCATTCTATTGTTATCCCGCTCTTTGGTGTACCGCTTCAGTCGTGCCGAGAGTGCTACTAGCTGCTGTTTGGCAGATTCTAGAGCTTCTATTGTGGCTTCCCTTTTTGGATGCTCCAAACTGTGGTTAGATCTTTCACTGAGCCTACTAACTTTCTTGCGCAAGTCCTTGATCTTATTTTGTAGCCTCACCTGCCAGGATGGAATGGCTTGAAGCCTTGTTGGCAGTAGCTTAATATCCATCTCCTCCAAGATGACGATTGCTGTACTGTAGATTAAGGCATTAGTCTCACTGATTGATCCAGTTGAGATTGACTCCAGTGCCTAGTTAATGTCTTCTAACAGCTTCTTAGGTGTGGCCTTGCTAACTCTTCGTAGTGTACCCGCTACCATAATCATTAGCAGCTGACATCTTGTTGATGATATTTTCCGCAAGCTCTCTCACCCTTGGGTCAAGGTCCAAGTGCATGTCCTCTTCAACCCGTGAGTCAACACACGATCGTGTATGCGTGACAGTGTGTGTTGATATGCACTCCTCATTGGTTGAGGTTACTTGGGTGAACTGTTCCCTAATTTCATCTACCTCAAGTTCCGATATGAGGTGGCGCTTGATTATGTTACTCCTCTGAGCTACAAGTTGCTTAGCGGTTAGTGGCAATTCAGGGCGCATGTTTATCCACAGTTGACGCATCCTTCCCATGTAGCCCCACTTTTGAGGTTCACTCATAAAGTAGCACTGCATGAGGTCCGTGTTATCAGTCCGAGTCCATTTCATCCATTTTGAACCAGTAGCCCATTTTTCACTGCCTTGTCCTGGTTCAGCTACAGGCAGCGCGGACCTTGTTTGACCGGGCGATGTCCGAGCCAGCATGGCTTTGGTTATTGCACTCATCATAAAGGTTGTAGACATTATACAAGCAAGGGTCTTGTCTAAGGACCACCAGAAAAGTGCAGTTGTTGGGGTTTGAACCAAGAACCTAATGATCACGGTCCCGATACCTTACCAACTGCGCTATCTGTCCTGCCATTCTGGTGTGAAGAAATTGACATCACTTCACACTAGATTGGCTAAGCAGATGGAATGCCTAATAGAACAAAGTGACTATCCAGAATGGCTGACCAAAAGATGAACTGTACTTCTGATAAAAGATCCAAAGCAGGGGCCGATTCCCAAAAACTATCGACCAATAACGTGCTTGCCCACCACTTGGAAACTGCTCTCAGGAAAAGTTGCAGACAAACTGGAAGAGCACATGAGTCACTATAAGACCAGTGCTCAGAAAGGAATTGGGGGCAACACCCGAAGAGCCAAACATCAGTTATTGGTGGATCGGACGGTCTGTCAAAACAGCAGGAGAAGGCAAACCAATCTTGCCATGGCTTGGATTGACTACAAAAAGGCCTATGACTCAAATCCCCATAGTTGGATACTTGAGTGCCTCAGTATGTACAATGTTCACCCTGCTCTTGTGGCATTCATCAAGATGTCAATGACTAAATGGAAGATGGAACTGGAGGCTAATGACAAAAAGCTGGTGAGTGTAAAAATTAAGCGAGGCATCTATCAAGGTGACTCCTTATCACCGCTGCTTTTCTGCATATGCCTAAACCCTTTAAGCAATATGCTACAGGAGACTCAATATGGGTACCAGTTTAAGAGTGGCACCAAGATAAACCACCTCTTCTACATGAATGACATCAAGCTGTACGCTAACAAAGAAAGGAACGTTGATTCATTAATACATCTCACTCAGGTATACAGCAAGGACATCAGAATGACCTTCGGTATTGAGAAATGTGGAAGGCTAATTCTTAAGAAAGGCCATTCTATGCTCATGGATGGCCTAAGAATGCCAAATGGTACCATCAAAGATATAGAGGAAGGGTACAAGTACTTGGGGATTATGCAAAGCAACATCAACCACGAAGCCGAGGTACGTCACAAAGCCATTACCGAATACAAGAAACGCCTTCGGCAGGTCTTATGGAGCCAGCTCAATGCCAAGAACCAAGTCATGGCAATAAATACCTACGCACTGTCAGTAATAAGATATCCAGCAGGCATAATAAAGTGGACTGAGGAAGCCATCAAAGAAACGGATATAGCAACTCGTAAACTGCTGACCATGCATGGAGCACTTCACCCAAAATCTGATACTACTAGATTGTATCTTGATAGGAAAGATGGCGGTAGGGGACTCAAAAGTGTACAGCAGACAGTGAAAGAGGAGGAGCAAAGCATCAAAGCATATGCAGCCTCCATGGCCATCTCAGATAAGTTGCTAGATGAATTTCAATCGGCTGCTCTTACAACGGACCTACGCCCTGATGATGAGGAAATTGCATGGCACGTGAAACCTCTTCATGGTGCTTACCACCAACAAATATCTAAGGTCGGCGATCTTCACCAGACATAAATGTTGCTGAACAAAGGAAACCTAACGGCCAATACAGAGTCGCTAATCATGGCAGCCCAGGAGCAAGTGCTCCCAACAAGGCAACTCCAAACAAAAATCTATCACACTAGAGACAATCCTAGATGCAGACTGTGCAAAGATGCACCTGAGACCATCCAACACATCATCAGTGGATGCAAGCAGCTAGCAGGGAACGCATACACTGAGCGGCATAACCATGTCGCAGGTGTTGTGTATAGAAGTCTATGTGATGAGTATGGCCTTAATAAACCACAACACTGGTGGGAAGCTCCTGGTAAGGTAAATGAAAATGACCGCGCTAAGATCCTCTGGGACTTCTACATCCAAACTGACAAGCATGTCCTAGCAAACCAACCAGATATAGTGGTGGTAGACAAGGAGAACAAGAGGGCTACTATAATAGATATAGCAGTACCCAATGACTACAATATAGCCAGCAAAGAAAAAGAAAAGGTAGAGAAATATCTCCCTCTTGGAGAAGAAATTGAAAAATGCTGGAATGTAAGAACAACTGTAATCCCAGTAGTCATTGGGGCACTGGGCGCAATAACACCGGCGCATAAAATGTGGCTTGCCCAAATACCAACAACAATCAACTCAGGTGAGTTGCAGAAAAGTGCGCTATTAGGAACAGCTAAGATCTTGAGGCGATTGCTCAAACTCCTAGGTCTCTAGTAGGAGACCCGAGTTAGAGCAGAATTTACCACCCATACGGAGTATCCGGGGTGAGGAAACAATTTATATATATATATATATATATATATATATATATATATATATATATATATATATATATAGCCTAGTAGAGTATTTGAATGACACTATGGAGTAAAATTTGGAGTTTGATGTGAGCCTACTTCATTTTTAGTTTTAGTTGTGACAAGTAATAAGTAAAGTTTACAATTAAAAGTTGGAGTATAGAAAATGAAGACATACAAACTCTTTTAAAGATTAATGTTTCGAAAAAGTCAAATGGATCATTTTAGAATTTTGTAGGCAACTAGTTCTTTGTATTACGCTGTAACAAAAACTAAATTATTATACAAGTAGTTCACGTTATATGCAGTACTCTGAGATAATATGAGTGGAAAATTTTAAATGGTTTACTATTGATTAAGTAAAGCAAACCATAGGTCAAGATAAAAAAAGAAACAGCTTTTACATCTAATCATAAGCTCGAAGTACTATTCTGCTAACCTTAGAATATTTCTACAATAAGTCCTGCTACCACCTTTTTAAACAAATTTTCTAGATTAAGGCAAACAACCACTTTTTTAATCCAACATAATATGTTGGTTTAAATCTGTTGGTCAAGGGACAATTTCAAAGCAACAATGGGTATATTATACCTAATTTTGCTTTGAAATTGTCTCACGACCAAACACGAGTGAAGCAAGTGTTTGGGAGCTTTATAATAAATGCATGTGAGCACACAATTCCCAAATATTATTCATCAACGCCGTACCCAAACCCTTGTATCGAAATCTCATAAAAAATTTAATCATTTTTGTGTGGATTCGTTTAAGTATAATGATGACACAAAACACACATAAACCTATTTAAATATGTTACTAAGTCTTTGAAAAGTGTAGACAATATCCTATAACTTATCCATCTTATCGGATAATACATAACTAGACAGAATAATTTAGCCTAAAATGCCATTAAAACCTAACATGCCTTTTTTAATCAAAATTAAAACCGGCCCAAAAAACGCCCATAAAAATGTGCAACAGGTAATAAAACCATAAAGCTGTGCGCATTTCACAAGAAAAATGTGCACATTTCACCAGTCTATGGCATGGTCCAATCGCCGAAGGTTTCTGTAGTTAACATAGAAGCACTGAAAAATAATTGTTTTTTTTGCCGATTTTAAAGTTAACTCTGACATTTTGGACACTTATAATGAGTACTTTGGTATTCCAACTGATGTTCAAAGCAGTATAAGTAAAGGAAATGACTATGATATTTTTTTAACAATTCATATAAAATTATTACGGTATGTAGTTATAAGAACAATTATTTGATTTTATAAGATTATTATATATAATTTAATTATAAGAATAATCATTCGAATTTACAAGATCAAAGTATATAGTGACCGATGGTGTGCAATATGTTACTTTTTTGTTTTTCTAAAGATTTTGTTGATGGTACTATGGCTGTGCCCAATATCGCGCTACTGCCAAGCCGTTTTCAATATCTGCAAAATTAAGTAATAGGCCTACATTTTCTTATAGATATACAGCTATTTCTATGACAACCAAGTAAAATCTGTTTAGAATTTTAAATTCAACATAACTTTTTGCATATAAATATAAAAATCTAGATAAATATCACAACTTCTTGATATTGGTTGCTATGACGTTTTGAAGTATAAACAAAATCGTGCATTGGTTTTTGTTTCTCAAACTTTAACACCAGTTTTCTCAGAACTATGTTTTCACACTAATGGTAAACATGCATTCAGTTTATTGACCATAAAACCTGCTGTAGATAAGCTTGAATCAAATTTTTCTTGCAAAATAACTGAGACTTTTCTCCTTCTGCTAGTGTAGATAACTCTAAATCTCACACACCTGACTTTACCATGGTTTCTGTGATCATGACCCATTTCTTCACTTTGTTTACAGATCGCTGTCAAAACCATTCTACATTAAACACAACCAACTTTCAAACTGTGTATATTACACAGCGGCTTGCCATTTTACTTCTAATATTGCATTTCTTCTATTGCAGGGGAGAGATATAAACATATAATCTTTTCCTTCCATTATTGCTGTTTGTTGTACATAATAACACCCAGTACATTACAGCTACCATTGCAGCTACCATTGCAGTTACCCTATTGCACTGCAGTGCCATTTGACTGCATTTCTCAACAAGCAGTACCCTTTCTTTTTTCCAATATAACTTTGGTCGTGGGCTGTATGACAGGGGAATTTCTAGTAGTATATAGATATACTTTTGTTGTTCACTTCAGTAACCACTAATTTTACATACAACATTTATGCTTTCTTAAACCATTCTTTTAAAAATGGTGCTCGCCACATACTAATTATGTTTTACTTGAAAGACAAACTATTTGTAGTTCTAGTAGATCCATTACTTTGGGAACACTCTAATCATGTGATTATTATTTTTTGCCTTGAATTAAGTTTTTAGCATTTTAACAATTTTTGTAAAAAGTAAATAATTTACCTTTAAAAAGTCTATATAAATATTGAAAAAATTAAAAGAACAATGCTTAGAAAAGGAAAATTCATGGGGACAATTTGTGAAAAAATCACAAATTTAGGTTTCAAAATTTGTATTGCTGAAAATGGAGAAAAATTGAGAGCATATTTTAACATTTCAACATGACAACTTAAAAACACTTTACTGTTTCAACTTACACCATACTTGTAAGATGGCCATAATAGTGTTTCAAACTCAGCCATTTATACAGATACGGTAATCTATTACCAACCTTTTGCTAACTGTACCTCCGCCTCTGCAGTTTTGCTCCTCAGAGCTCCAGTTTGTCCTTCAATAAAAAATCTGTAAGTCCCAGCACTCAATACATCGTAGTTAAAGTAAACATCATAGGACAAACTCAGTTGACTGGTAACCTCAGAATATATTGGTTTCTGACATACATCAGATATAGAGCATAAAGTTGCCTTAAAGCGATCTGGAACTGGAGCCTCAACTTCCCATACCACACGTATGACTGTGTGATCAGACACTGTAGATGCTTTCAAAAAAAGGATTGTGGGCTGACCAGGGTCTAAAGTCAAACACAAATCTTATTGATAATGCTTTGGATGATTTAACAAAGTATGCCTGAAACAGCCTGATTAACCTATCAAATTAAATCACCAACTAACAAGTCAGCCATGATATTTTGAGATTGGGGTTTTGCGATAGTAACTAAGCTTCAATGACATCCCACTTCTCATTGTTTCTTTAAAAACAACTCTTTTTGAACACTGCATTTGTAAAAACTGTTTTGTTTGATTATCATCAAACTTTTTATAATTTCTTACTCTCTTTGCTGCTTTTATAAACGGGAGCATTAATAAGTAACAAGTAGTAGTATGAACTTACAGATTATAAAGTTTGTAAAAGTAGAATTACTCAAATAAGTCTGCTGCCCTACAGAGTAGTATGCCTGGACATATGCGTAATATGATCCAACGAGTAAAGTTTTTTTTGAGAGATTGAGAGTCGGTGTGAGTCGATTTCTCTCCACTGTCTTGTTCCTGATAGGAACATCGCACAACGTTTGACCTTGACATAAGCCAATCCAAAATCCATGATGAACAGTTAATGTTGAAGGAGTCCAGTTATATCTTATGGTATACGAATAACCTCTTTCTTCCACAGTGACAGAAATGTTAGTTGGCTTTAGAGGATCTGAAAAGGTACATATATTAATTATTTTGTGTTGTTCTGATTGCATTTTTTGTAACATTTATTTATGAAAATACAATCACATCGGAGATGTTGCAGAAATGGTGTTAAAGTTTTTAAATCTTTATATACATATGAAGAGTTTTCTGAATAATTTATAACAAGAAATTATAACCTAAAGATAAAATTTTTTTTAGTTATACTCAATTGAAGCACAATACATTGATAGATCAAAATCTTTTCTACTGCTGATCTTAGTGACTTCTACTGCCTCTATTAAACCTGGCAGAAATTCAGCTAACAATACTTATTACCATACAATGATATCAGATAAGCAGTGAAATTTTATAGACTTATTATATTATCACTGCACCCTTTCTTTGAATTTTTAATTTGCAAATGTGCGGTTTCAATTTAAATTGTGCTGTTATACCCATATTTCTGGTTTTGGTAAATCTGTAAAATTTAAATGCTTTTTACAAGGGGAATTGTATTATCGTAAGTAGAAATTGTCTCTACATTAATTCTGTATTTGATGGAACAAAGTATCAGATAAGGAAAGTTGAATATCTCGATCTAAGTTTGTTTCAGTATCGAAAGGTAACAATATTGTCCATCAAAACTTTAGACCAAACGAGCTTCTTCTGCACAGTAACCTTTATATGAACACACTTCCATTCACTCATTGTTTACTTTTTCCTTTAATTTGTTTGTTTGAAATGCACAAATACACTTTGTCATGTTAGGAAAATTAAAAGCTAGAATGGCAAATGTAGTATTTGTTAAATAAACGGTTTTATGTGCAAAGATTTTTTCAATACCCAAGTATTCATATAGTATATATATATAATATACTAAATGAATACTCGGGTAATGAAAAAGTCTTTGCACATAAAACCTTTTTATTTAACATATACAACATTTTCCATTCTAACTTTTAATTTTTTTCTATTATAAATATATATAATAAAAAAATATTAAGAAAAAAATAAACTTTCAGCAAAAGCGCTACAAATATGTTTCTTGTGGTGCACTCCTCAGGCGTGGTTTGACTAAAATCGTGCCTGAGGAAAATTCAGTTACTATATATCTATATATATTCATATTATGTTAATGCTTTTTTCTATATATAATCTATATATATATATGTATATATATATATATATATATATATATATATATATATATATATATATATACATATATATACATGTATATAAAAATATATATAGAATACATGTATATAAAATATATGTATATATATGATGCAGGCTGTAGAATATATAAACTTGTATATATTGTTTATATACAAGTCTCCCCATATAGACTTGTATATAGTTTTTATATGCAAATATTAGTGTTTATTTGTCTGTCTCCTGTCATATGTGTGTTAAGTTATACCGATTCAATTCTACGAATGAAAAACTAGCTTAGCATTGTATTTGAACTAATTAACGCTAGTTCTGCAGACAGGCGTGCTGTTCACTACACTATAAAGGAATTTGCCGGCCTTTACTGGGCACGATCTAGACTATTTCATACAGAAATAAATTGCCCGTGATTTCGTTCAATGTTTTATTAGAGAAGAAATTCACTAGATGAGGAGCGTACGGCCATTTGCTCTGCTCTACTAAGTGAGCGTTGCTCTCTTATATACAATAAAATTGCCTGTTCCGGCTAACGGGACCGCGTAAGAACACCGGCTAACAATGTGAATAATTAGGCTCGCTAGTGCGTTGATATGACAGCATAAACGACGACAATTGATAGCATAATGAGTAACAAGGCTGTAATAACAAAGGACAACACATATAATAAAATATTTACAGACATATAAAATATATACAAGCGTATAATAAAATATTTACAAGAAGTTTAAAGTCTTGGCCCGGCGTCCACCACAACACCACACAGCCTATTTTCCATGTTATGGAATCATTAGACACAAGCCTATTACACCTGCTAATTTTCATGGCAATTGATTAGAATGACCACGCTTCATGCTTCATCTAGCGTGCTCGAACTTACTTTCTAAAAGAAAAGTTTTACTAGAAGAAAAATACATGCTCAGACTTCCCCAAAATCCTATAAGCATACATATGCATACACAGAATAAAGTTAAAAAATCTATTTGTTCATACTTTATATGAATTTATGAAGCTAATGCACTTGATAAATATAACTTGATAGGCTGTTAACATTTACACTCTACAAAATAAATTGGTAACATATCCACTTACAGTTTATAATTAACTCCATAGTAACTGGATTACATCCGATACAATCAATAGGTGTCAGATGTATTTGAGTATCTATTTGCGGTCGAAACTTTATTCCTGTGATGTTCAGACATATTTCAAAATCCCATTCATCTGTAAAAGAAAGTATGATTTAAAGGGAAAATTCCATAGAGCTACAAATCCATTTATCACACTGTCTGTCATAGCAGGCTATGACAAATCTTAGTATATCATAGAAATTAATAAATGTAGTATAATAGTAATACAATAGCAAGCACATAAATGAAAAAAGATTAGTAATAACTATGTCTGTGGTTGAGTTGCAACTGATACTGTATATGATAATGCGAACAATGTGAAAGTTGTTCCAATTTTCAAATTTTGTTAAAACATAGTTAAAAAAAGTTATTGTGTTATTTTAGTGGTCCTCACTACAGAATAATAGAATGTGTTATGAAATTTCACTAACAATAGACAGAGCTTTGCAAATAATCAGGTTATATTATTATTATTATCCAAAATCGCTGGTGCTATATTTGTGGAAAAGCACTACCAAATAATATACTTGAGATCATGAGAACAAACTACCTTTCAAGAAACTACTATAATAAAGTCATAGTGAATGTTCTGGCAGACCACATACAACTAACATTTGATCAGCCAAGTTTTTAAACTACTACCACTATATAACCACACTACTACCATACAGTCAAACTACTACCATACCGTCATATTACTACCATACAGTCATACTACTACCCTACAGTCATACTACTACCATACCGTCATATTACTACCATACAGTCATACTACTACCATACCATCATATTACTACCATACAGTCATAGTACTACCATACCGTCATATTACTACCATACAGTCATATTACCACCATAAGTCATACTACTACCATATAATCATACTACTAGTATACAGTATTATTACTACCATACAATCTTACTACTACCATACAGTCATACTACTACCATACAGTCATACTAGTACCATATAGTCATAATACTACTACAAAGTCATATTACTACCATACAGTCATACTAAAATCTTACAGTCATATTACGACCATACAGTCATATTACTTCTATACAGTCATACTGCTACCATATAGTATATTGTTACCATACAGTCCTATTACCACTATACAGTCATATTCCTATCATGTAGTCATACCACAATGATTCTCCAATCTTATGCATACATTTCATCAATTTCAAGCAACATATTATTTCTGCCCTACTTACCAACACTTATACACTATAGATTTTATATATCACTCGTTTAAATGGGTATTGTTTCTAAAATCTGCTATACAGAGATGCAAAGTATCTCTAAAAGATCAAAATAAAACAAACTATTCTGAGCTAATTAAATCACAAACATAGATAGCATGTGATCAAAATAAAAAAGTCTTTCATAATCAAACTTTTCTAAAAATTTCCTAATGAACAAATCAAAATTTGTATTCATGTGTATATACGTGATTAATACGGGCTGCAACTTTCAGTAGAGCAAGTACCTTGTCTCTCCTCTTCATGTGTTTTACCATGAACAAGTGGAAATTTTCAAGATATAACCAAACCAGCAAGGTCTCTACTCACCTCTGCAGACTGGAAAATTTAAAGTGCTTTTCTGACTGTTTCTGTCAGTTAAGGTTAATAAATTAATGTTGCTTCCTGGTTCTTCACAAATGATAGCATTTATTTCATCTAACTTCATGGAATAGTTCCATACATTGATATCTGATATCTGTTGTGTGACTAAAACAGAATAATTTTCAACTTGTTCAATTAATCAATTATTGATAAAACTGTTAAATATTGGTTTAACACAAGATTTAATGGTTCCCATTTATATTAAAATGTACTACAGTATTTTCAGCTATATTTCAGATGTTTTTTATTATTTTGCAGATCTGAAATACTGTTTGCAGACTTAAAATTTTGCAGATCTGCAAAATATATATCGAATATTATTTTGCAGATTAAAAAAAATAGTAAGAATAATTCAAACACTGATCTAATATAGCACAATAAATATAATAACACTAGTAATAACATATGTAAATGATACAGTTATACAGAACTAGCCTAATTACCAGCAACTCATTTGCGAAGTTCGGAAGCAAATACCAGTCTTCAGAGTGGAAGCTATTTTTGATAAAAAAGGGATCCATTTGGATGATAGAGAAGCAATGTGGTTTAAAAGGATATCTGACAGAGAATCAAGTCTGATTTCAAAAAGAGGAATTAGACTATAGTAGGAGATGTATGACATAAAGGATGTAAAGTGAACTCTACAAACATCTAGAGGAAGGTCACCACAATGGAAACCGCTTTTGATGCCTTTCGTTGTTGACGTATTGCCAGCCTAATTCAGACTCTTCCTAAGACAAACTCAGATTAAACTGAGCGTACTAAAAAGGAGCAACCAAACCTTCTTGCTGCTAGCTTGAACTGTATATTTATATTTGCCAGGTTTATGCTGGACCAAAATGACTAAGGAGACGTTTTGCAACTCTTTGAACCACCCTATACAGAGGTACCTTCTGACGGTGCCTATCTCTTACACTGGCAGTTGTCGTACAGATAAAGCTAGAATGATGCACATGCAGTTTTTACTGGAAACAAGTTGTACCATCAACCTGTGTAGTAAACATTGTTGAGCTCGATAATACACAATAAGCATGGTGACGCAATGCCTGGCAATGCCTGTCGCAATGCAGCAAAGCCGTTACCACTGTTTGCTCTACTTATTAACTTGTAAGATTTATGATTTGGCACCTGTGCTGTAACCTGATTGGTTGTGGCCATTATTGTTTTGTTTTACATTGATTTGTACTGTTTTATGCTGGTCTGCCTGTAATTGAAGTTCAAGCTGACAGATACTAAATACAAAGCTAAAAGCTAACAAACATGCCTTTGGACAACTTCCCAAGATGATGTGGACAAGCTGAAGGGAAATGAAACAGGGGGCTATTGGCCAAGGAAACCAAATTGCTCTTCTACAGAATAAGGTACCTGCTCATCAGGCTGATAAACGTTAAAACAAAGAGGTTCTTGTGGTGAGCCACATCAAAAGCAGCATCATCATAGCCTCTGCTCTATAATGCCACAGCTCTCGAGTTTGGTACATTCTCAAGGCTGAGATCAGCAGGCATGGCATTGGAACTGTTCTGTCACAGGAGAAAGACAGGATAAAGGAAATTATACCAAAACGTTGACACATGCATAGAAAAACTAGTGCGTTACACAGAGTGGGCTGATGGCAGTCATAAAAATAGTGAAGCACTTCTAGCTCTACCTTTATTGCCAGAAGTTCCTTCTTTGCACCAATCACTCCTTCATCTCCTGTCTGTGAGAACCAAAAGAGCTGTCTTGCCAATTTGCATGCCGGCTTGAGATACTAGTCGAGATTCGATGCAGTTATAGAGCAACAAGTTTGCCAGAGGAATCGAAACTTTAATCGACTGAGCTGACAGACTTGCGACTCCGACTGGCTGCGACAGCTCATAAAACAGCGAGAAGGAAAATTTACCTGATGGAAGATAGGCCTCAAAAGCCAGGACTAAGAAGAGGCATCGAGGAAGAGCACAAAAACCCTGTGAAAGGCAACGAAGATGTACCAGATGATTCAAGATTTGAGTCAACTCTCTGCCTTAAAAAGTGATAGAAAGAAGTTGGCCCAAGACTAGCTAAAATCCTCCTGGAACTGTTCGACAGTGATGACTTGTTGTGCAGAAAAAAGAGAGCTGGCACAATTGCAGGCAGCCAGCTAAGGCTCCATAGCTGTTATATAAAAAGTGATCAACAAAAACACCAAAGATACCACCAGACTAACTAGAGCTAAGCAGACAAGAACTTAGTCTTTACACAAAATGTGAAACTTTTTGAGAATCGGGCCCGAGGTTGTGAGCAGTGTGTCAACTTGCCATGAGAGAGTCAACTGTATGACAAAAACATTTGCTGGCTCACTGTGGAATGAGAAGGACAACTAGCCATCTTGAACTATCGCAGTTCTAGCTTAGCCTGACAGAAATCCTTAGGAGACTAGAGAAGAGTTGAAAGGTGTTACAGGCTGCTGCACATAGTAAAACCAAGATAGCTGGTAGAAAGAAAAGGCAGCACGAAAGCCAGTTTTTTAAAAAAAATTGGCTGTCGAGCTTATATGATTCTCAAAGCTTCTCGATTTGGGAACAAGTAGAACCCTTGCTAGTTTCCAGCAGTCTGATAATATCCTATTTATTACAATTTGGTTGAATATGTCTGCGATGTAATGGCTAATGTAAGAGAAACTGGTTTTTAACAATCTTTTAAATATTCTATTTTGACTAGTATCTTTTCTGTTGGACTTGGCATAAATATATCTGAGACATATCTTAGGCGTGTACCTAGGAAGATTTTTTTTGCACAAAGTCTGTGTTAGTTGTAAGTCTTGCATAACACCTGTTGGGAGGCACCAAACACAATTTGATGCAACTGATGTAAAGCGGCAGATCAAATTCTCTGCTGATATTCTTAAAATATGTTTAAAACCTTTTCCTAGCTTTCTAAATGAATGCTTTTTCATATGTTATGTATCACCTTGTCACATGATAATATTCATGTAGAGTTTTTGAACGTATCAAATTTGTCCAAATATTTTCAACTTATAAGATATTCAGTTTCATCTCGCTTGAAATGATTTTGCTTCTTAACACGTGTTTGTACTTCCTTATATATTCACAGAGGTAGTATTTTACTTTTCACATACCATATTCATTTGCAAGCTATCATTGAGATCAGGCCATGGTAAATCAAATTAAAGTTCTGAAACATGACATTGACATCTTTGCATACAACAAGTTGGTTCCAAGACAAACTTGTAAACACATTGCTAATGTTTTCTGTGGATGAAAGATGAATTATACATATATGACACTTGTGGGCAGGTGCTTCTGCTTTGATATGTAATTACCAGTTTTTTGTTACTAAAATAAAATATTAATCACAGTTAGATTGAACTACTAATAATTTTTCTGCACATAGAACAGCTAATCTCGACAACGTTTTTATTCCTTAAGAAAGCAAAGCTTGTGAGTGGTATAAACATGAGGCAATGGAATCGCTTAGATGTCTGCGCTTGATCATAACAGCAACTGTATCACCTAGATGACGATTGTCTCTATGTTCAAAATCAATAAAATTGATATCGTAGCAAACCATGCCTCCATCTTACTTTTGTATCCTTTCCTTTTGGGAATGCTGGAAATGGCTGCCGGGTTCCTTTCTCAAAAAACAGTTAAAAAATGAAATATTATGAGCTTGTCTTAAAATATTGAGTCTCTCACTTGAACATTAGGTTATTAATATTATTAGATTCTGTTATAGTTTTTATACTGTAACTTTCCGTACTTGTATTTAGTGAGTATATACGCATACTTCTATTATAGTTGCACAACAAATAAGCGTGTCTCTACAAAATTTAAATAGATGTACAGTTTGTAAATCACTATATTAGCTACATATTTACTTCAATTTAAAACCAGATACAATTTAGAATTAAGGTGGAAACAAGGTTTGCTAAAACTCTGTTCTCACTGAGTAACAGCTAGTTAAAATCTTAACTTTGGGCCTGCTTTATAAAATGCGTGTCTGTGTTATGCCTTACAAAGGGCGCTAGCTTGCTGATGTGCTGACAAATTAAGTCAACTCACTAGCTCCAACCAATTTGTCTTGACTAGAGCTGCACAAAAACTCTAACTAGCTGGAAGAGTTAGTGGGCAGTTTCCCTGTACCCTTTCAAGCATCCTAAAATACTACAGCAATCGACAAGATAACAGCCAATAGGTCTTGTGCAGAAGACTGGCCAAAGCTTGCTATTGAGGAAGCTTTTCTTGTTCAAGCCTCAACTACAAAAACCAATGAACAGCTAGCTCAGATTCAAAAGAGAATAATGCATACTCAACAATATGTATTACAAAGCAGTTGTAACCCGGTTACCGCTGCCCTTTAACACCAGAAAAAGGCGTTGGCATCTATGGCTAAATGACTAGCATGTAAATGAGCTGATCCATGTTTTTAGCACTATGCTGTTGTTGTGTGCGCCTACAAGTAGTAGCATGTTTCACATCATCAAGGGATCTCGGATGGGTCACAAACCTACCGGTAGCTTGTGTATTCTCTCTTTGAACATAGTCTGGTCACTACACCCTTGTCGGCCACTAAACAGCAATCTCCGGCACATCTTGGGCTGCCAAATCTTTAGCTAGTAGCTGAAACAAAATAAGCTAAAGACAGCCCCACAACTCCTACAAATTGCCGACTACTGAGGGTAGCTGATAAAGCAACTAAAACAGCTAAAACAACGGCTGGTACCACAACTTACCGGAAGCTAAGCGAAACTGATCAGGTCTTGCTACGGTAGAAAGTTAAGTGTCTGATATACGGAACCCAGCAGCCACTATTGCCTACATTATAGCCAATTGTGTAGTGGCCACTGAAAAAGTCCTTTTCTTGGCCTCTATCCGGCTTTAGAAAAAATGTAGGCTGATCGATGACTCAGCTCAGCTGGACTGATAGATTGACAACTTTGACTGCCAGACAAAAGGCCAACAGAGCTGATAGTAGCTGAACCTAGTCAACCAAAAGCGAGCCAAGTAAAGAAGGACTAACCGTGTTTTCAGCAGGAGAGGCGGGCTTTAAGATGTTGCTCTACTGTATTGTAACACTCTTAAACTGTATTGCTATATATTTGCTGTAGAAATATATTTTATTATCTACTCAAAGTGACTGGTTCTTACATGTGCAGATGAGTGAAGGACTACTTGCAATTATTTACAGTACATTTCTAATTAATCTGTACTGAATTAATTAATTCCATTTCATAATGCACTTGCTCATGTTTTTATTTAAATGTTGTAGTACACACTATTGCTAAAGAAGCTAAAACCAGTTAATGCAATTGCATCGATAGTTCAGGCAGGTTCATAGTCATTTACACCCTATAGATAAAATGTTGAGTTTTCAAACTTTGAAAAACTTGAACAAAAGGAAGACGGTAAAAATAATCTACTTGAAATAAGCAATGGAAAATTAGTAAAATCCATTGAAAGGTTTCACTTGTAACAATTACAAAAATTGTGAAATGTTATTGAGTTATAGACTTTCTAATTATGTAGCTATGGTAGTAATAACTATCTAATATATTTAGAACAAAGCTATATTTTAGCTGAAATACAGACAGTTTCAAAGCAGAAATTTGAATGTAACACATATATCTATATTAATGTGCACATAAATGTTTGAAAAGGCTGTGTATTTTATCCACTTGGTTTCTGCATCACAATTACTTGGTGTATAGATCAGAATCATTAATTAATTGTGTTTGTTTGGTTTTTATTAATCAGAGTTTTGTCATTAACTACATTGTATATTTATGTATTGATTCTATCATTTGGTTGACTGACTATATAGTGAAATGCATCTCATTAGTATTTTGTTTTGCAATAAGTAAGTTATATTTCAAGCTAATTAAAACCAAAAAAGTGGTCAACCTACAATAATTCAACTCACCACGAGTCAATTTAAAACATATTTTGAATCAGCTAGACTTCGAGTGGTTATTTTGAGTTGTTAAAATAGTCAGCAAGTTTGACCCACTTTCAGCTCTGCATTGAAGGTTAGAAGCTCTGCTGTGTAATACCAGCAGTGAAAAAGTTACAAAAGCCCTTAAGGCACTTCATTGATGAAACTTAATATACCAATGTTAATTTTCATTGTAATTGTAAAAAAATTGTAATTAAGAAGATATAAATTTTTTGTTTTTATATGTATTATGACATGTTTCATATTTCCTATTCATCACAAAAAGATAAGTTTGACATTTTGTGACATTTTACAAATAGCATATTCTGTAAAAATAAAATTGTCATTTGTATACAGCAATTTACAAATACTTATAACTCCAAACATATAAAATGCAGTAGATTACCTCAGTGATACAATAATCTAAACTCTAAAGCATAAAAAAGTTTTCAGCATTGCTTTTTAGAACTTATTCAGAAAATCTACAGTATGATATGAGTTTTTTCCAATACTTTCCACCTGTTTCATAAAAATTTTTGCATTTGTATACTGGCCAACTTAGTAATTGATTAGCTAAAAATGATGAGATGTTTCTATTTACCTCACACGAAAAAGGTGAAAAAAAGGAATAAACAGTAAATATATATATATATATATATATATATATATATATATATATATATATATATATATATATATATATATATATACATGCAGTAATAAACAATAAATATGCAAGCAGCAATATTCAAAAACACAGTTACCCTAGCACATCGTTGCACTTTATAGATGTTGTATAATTGGATTAGTGGTGCTACGCTTATGTCTGAGGTCCTTTCATGTACAGGTACGGACGAGGAGTTAAATGGGAAGTTGGTGATGTAGTAGCGGTGCAGTGGAAAAAAAGGGTATAAAGGCAAGTGCAGGACAAGACAAGTTCCTTCTTTGCTTCACTTCATGCATATACTTTCTTTTATATAACATGGCGCTGCTGACTAAGCTTTAAAAAGTTTTTGGTTATTATCAGCAAAAATATTCTGGTGGTGTTATAAGTTTAACGATTGACGTAACCCTTTCAAGGGTGACCAGGCGAGGTGACGTGTGGTCATCTGTAGTGCTGTGCAGGCAGCAGGCATGTTGTTATAGCTGTAAAGTTTCTTGAATAAATATATAAAGGGAAGTCATTTACATTTATTATTTGCTAAAGAAAATGAGTGAATTACAAACATAAGGAAAGGAGGCATAGAGGAAATTGTGTTAGTGGTGAAAAATTAATTGTGTCATGAAGTGATGGAGGCCAGTTAACTGAAGCTGGTGTTTGGTGAGCATGGTAATGGTTCATGGGAGAGATTCATAAAACAATGAATTCATGTATTGAGAGTGCTGTTGAATGGAAAGGTTACAAAGGCGGTGACAGACAACCTACTATGAGAGGTAGAGCTAAGTTAGTGCAGCTATTGAGAGCTATTGGACACAATGGTAGAAAAATATTGAAAGGTGCAAGACTTGATTAAACTGGTGTAAAGTCCATTTATAAATAAGCAGTTGAGAATTTGCAAACGTGTTATGGTAGACAGAAGAGCCTGTTTGTGAAGGAGCACAAGTTCTTAATGTCTAGAAAGGCACTTGGTGAAAGAGATAGAGAGTTCTTGCAATGTGTTGAGAGTTTAAACATATATGCCAATGTAATGAATAACGCTGATGGAGTAAGGTTTTCTCTAATAGTGGCAGTTAACGAGTTGAGAGATAGAAAATTGAGTACAAACTTGATGAAGAATGCCAATTTGATTTGGGAGGTGTTGAATGAGGTATCAAGGGTTCGTGAGAAGGTGAAAAACTCAGACAAGTTGTTGAGAGCGGAGAGTATAATTAGCGACTTACAAAGTGAGAATAACAAGATGTAGCAAAGGTGTCAGAGTGCGACAACCATGCACAGTCTTGGAGTGGTGGCATTAGAGGATACGATTCCTGAAGTAGATATTCTCCTAAAAGTGGCCTTAGAAGTGATAGAAAGTATTATTGTGATTGTAATGACAAGTGTAATGTTAGTATGTATAGGGCAAGGTGTCGAGAGTATAGCTGGGAAAGGGGCAGCAAGAAGTATACACATAGACAATAGCAGAGAGAGAGGTATGTCTCTAGGTATGAAGAAAATAGTAGAAAGGTAGCAGAGCCAGAGTCTGCTACAATTGGAATTGTTGTGACCCCAAGATGGGAAGTTGTCCCTTCATTAAAGGTTTTCTTGTGATCAATGACTATATATATATCCCAATATAGCAAGGATATAGGTAGAAAAGTAAGGTAGGCCAGACCAGGTAGCGGCAGCAGGGTAGGAGGTAGCCGTGACAGCAACTATGAGAGGTATGGTAGTCCAGATAGTAGCAGCAAGAGGTATAGAGACGGAAAAAGCCTTTGTGAGATGAACGAGAGGTGGAGTAGATACAATGCTAATAGTATGAGTAGGTTGAAAAGAAACAGTTGAAATGAGAGGCTAGAAACAAAGGAGCATGATGAAAAGTACCTTGACAGTACTAAGGGCAAGAGTGTTAGATTCTCTAGCTCTTTGGAAAGTATGGTGACGACCTACGTATAAATAGGCCGGAGAATTGTGCACGTTCTAACAGCTAACGGAGAGAATTTCGATTTTATGTTTGATACTGGGACTAAGGTGTCGACTGCCACTAAGGGATGGCCAAAAGATTGAACCTATGGCTAGAGGAGCCACTGACTGTCTTGAAAGGAATAGCTGGTCATGAAGCAGTCACTAAAGCAGTAGAAGTAGAAGTAGTCACTAAAGCAGGAGTTCAGCTGAAAAGTAAAAATAGATTTATGGAGACTGAAGTGTACGTAATGAAGGGGTCTGAGGCAAACCTGTTAGGTATAATCAAGTTGAGGCAGCTAAATCTGTTGGCTGTAGTCAATGGGGCTAGCATCAACAAGTTTGACCCAGTAGGAGAGTTTAAGGAGGTTTTGAAAGGTCTAGGCACTATGCCAGATCTTTTTGGAATTAAGCTAAAGAAAAGTATAAAGCTAGTGAGGTTGTAGTCACTTAGACCTGCAGCAGCAAAGTTAAGAGAGCAAGTTAAGGAGGAGTTGGACGGTTTGTTGCGAATAAAGTGATTGAGTGAGTTGAAGAACCTACTGAGTGGTGCAGAGAGCTAACTATAACACCTAAGGCAAAGGAGTAAACAAGAGCTGAACAGATCTGTCCAGTGGGGGGTTTACTCTCGGCCTAGAACTTCAGATTTGCTCAACGAGTGGTCAAAAAGGACCATTTATTCGAAGTTAGATACAAATTCAGGGTTTTTAAAAATTTAGATGGAGGACAGGGCAAGTCATTAACAACATTTATCACCCGCTAAAGCAAATAGGTTCAATCAGATGTCATTTGGTATCTCCTCCATTCCTGAATATTTCCGAAGAGCAATGGAAAAGATTATGGGTAATAAGAAGAATAGTATGTTTGATAGATGATATCCTAGTCCATGAAAGAGATGCAGATGAGCATTGGTCGAGATTAAGGAAGATATTGAGAAGAACCAGCTGTTCAAGTATAACATTACAAAAAGAGAATTGCCAGTTTGACAAAAGTGAGATCTAGTTTTTGGTAGTGACAGTAGTTACAGGTACTGACGAGAAAATAAACGAGAAGTCGGTGAAATAGTAGTGGCCCAGTGGAGAGAAAAGTAAAAAGGCGAGTGCAATACTGGACCAGCTTCCTCCTTGCCTCTAATCATGTAAGTATTCTCATTTATACAACAGGGGCTGCCTGATTATTATGATAAGATGATACATAGGCAGGTTTTTTATAGGCACAATAGCATGCAATTGACTTGCACTAATAATTAAAAAGTGCACGGGTTAGAGTTGTGTCAATCTGTAAGCCATGACAATCTTTTCATAACTGTAGAAAAAATTGTAATTAGGTAGACATAAAATTTTTGTTTTTATACGTAATATAACATGTTTCATATTTCTTATTCATCACAAGATAAGTTTGACATTTGTTGACATTTTACAAATAGCATATTCTGTAAAAATAAAATTGTCATTTGCATACAGCAATTTACAAATACTTATAACTCCAAACATATAAAATGCAGTAGATTAGCTCAATGAGACAACTAGAAATTCCACTGTCATACAGCCCACGACCAAAGTGATATTGGAAAAAAGAAAGGGACTGATGGTTGAGAAATGCAATATTAGCAGTCAAATAGGATAACTGCAATGGTAGCTGTAATGTACTGGGTGTGGGTGTCATTATATACAACAAATAGCAATAATGAAAGGAAAAGATGATATGTTTATATCTTTCCTCCTGCATAAAGAGAAATGCAATATTGGCCAATATTAGAAGTAAAATACACTGATATTATTAGAATAACCAATATTATTAATATAGTAATAATATAAAACCAATGCACAATTTTGTTTACATTTCAAAACGTCATAGCTAACAATATTACGAAGTTGTGATATTTATATAGATTTTTAGAAAATCTGTACTACGTAGCCATTGTTCTGTAGTCATCCAAACCTATAATTAATTATTGTAATAATCTCATTAGAACCGTTAGAAAAAATAACATCGTCTTTCCCTTTACTTACATGCGTTAGATTTTTAGAAACTCTGTACTACATAGTCATTGTTCTGTAGTCATTCAAACTCATAATTAATTATTGTAATAATCTCATAAGAATCGTTAAAAAATATCATCGTCATTTCCTTTACTTATACTGCGTTGGACATCAGTTAGAATACGAAAGTACTCAAATGTGTCGGCAAATGAAATTGAAAATTAAAAAATTGAAATCAGCAAGAATGAAACAATTTCTGCACTCCTATGTTAATTGCCGAAACCTTCGGCAATTCGACAATGCTATAGACTGGTGAAAAGTGCACGTTTTTTGTCGTAAAATGCACAAGACTTTATCGTTTTATTCTCTGTAGCTCGGCGTTTCAATTTCCGATCTTAACTTTTATTAAACCAAACTTTTCAAGCGTTTTGTGACGATTTTCGTCCTGATAAATCTGTTTATTTATGTATAATCCAATCAGATAGGTTAGTTTTAGGAATTTTCGGTAACCTTTCAAAGGCTTGGTAACATATTTAAATAGGTTTATATGCGTTTTGTATCATTATTATACTTAAACGACTTTACTGAAAAATAGTTGAACTTGTTGATAGGATTTCTTTGCAAGGGTTTGGTGACGGCCGTTAACGAATAATTGTTCGGGAGTTGTGTGCACATGTGCATTTATCATAATTCTCCCAATCAATCGCTTCACTCTTGTTTGGTCGTGGGATAATTTAAACTCTAAAGCATAAAAAAGTTAATGTAAGCAACTTTTGGGTAGAATTTGAATAAATCAGACTTTTAGTTGTTGTTCTATAATTTCTTTTTCTACAGCATTATTTGGAGTGAGCTAAGAGACAAAAACTATTTATTAAAAAGTGAAATATGAAAGACTTTCAGAGAGTACAACAACAAGTGCGTACGTTACATGTGAGTTACAGTCATGCAGTACTTTAGAAAAGTACTGTAGCAAGTCATGTAGAAAAGTATAATAGTTCCAACTCTAATTGTGGTACAAACGAGTATGTAATAAAATGGGTTAGTGTATATTGGCAATACATGTGTGCAGACTCGTTGGGTACTCTAGTAAAAACATGCATTAAATATTTATGAAGTGCTAATGTCTTTAAGCTACAAAAAAACTGTCCATTCTTATAACAAAGGCTTTTTGCGAATTATAAAACTCTTACATTGGCTTGATGTTCCGATTCTCCACTAATCAATACAGTAACTACTGTATGGATTGGGGGTTATTATGGGTATAGAGTGAGTAAAAGAAAGCCCCATTTTTATGGGTAGGTGTACGCATAAATGTGGGCTTGTCACACACTTTAATATAGTGTTACAAAGTGTATAGTAGTGTATCATCCAAAGATCTCAGAGCACACATAAAAACAGGTTTAAAAGAAATATCTGTGACTGATATCAGAAGCTGATTTTTTTCTCTTTGCCCATCTAAGATACCAAACGATGTTACAAGACTTAAACTATTTGCTGTGTATGTAGTTATTAAGATGTTTTACTCATTTTCATAACTCTTTGATGAATCTAGTAAACATCGCAGACAGAAAGTTCTGTATACCTGAAGATGCGGAATATGGAAACACCCAGAAGTAACAGCAATGGATTGGGTTGGTACTGTTTCTCACCGTAATACCATCAACCAGCTCAAATTTATGTCCTGATAGGTTAGACGTCTTCTGCATATACCACTGTAGAAATATACAAAGCATATACTGTAACTAATTAAACATCTGATATGTTGAAATGACTTGGACTCGTAAAACTCGGAGTTGTGTTGTATGAAACTGTGAGTTGCAGAATTTATTTTCTTAGACATCTGACTTTCATGGCTAGTATATAAGAGAATGAATATATGTAAAGAAGTATTATGTAAGACAAATATTATGCGTAGCAGAATAGTTATAAAGAATTGATTGATAAAAAGATTGATGATTGGAAGCGAGTCTTTGGTGATACAAAGATAGATAGTGCAAGAAGAGAGTTAAAGATCATGAAAAAAGCTAACTCTACTAAAACTACAGTAACCTCAAAGTAGCTTAGCTAACATACATTTTGTGTTTCATTATCAAAAATATAATTTCAAAAATAATTTCAAATAATAAGTCATTTAGCGTGTGCATACGATATACGGTATATGAAAATGTTTTTGATCAATGTGCCTTGTAAAGCTCAGTGGTAGAGCGCATTTTTTTGAAATGTTGCTATTGCAATCTCTATGCGGTTAAACCCATCAGAATACAGGATTATAATTCCAAAGTTTTAATAGCTATAGCTAGACGTACACAGACACAAACTTTGAGATATATATATATATCTATATGTATATATATATAGATATATATATATATATATATATATATCTACTATATAAACAGCAATCGTTGTGTGTGCGATTGAGTGTCCGCGTTATAGAGTACCGTACTTTTCGGGCTATTACCCGCTACTAGGTATCTTGGGCGCATTAACGGGAATCTCCGGTTAGTACATGCCTCTATTATACATAACCTAATCATCATCGTTTCTACACGAAACGTCATATCTGGTTAGCGCGTAGTAATTTACACGCAATTAATATTTACTGCCATCGTGTACCGAGAAGTTCGCGTAAAGTTTGTTTCTTGCGGCCACTGGAAAAACACAATTCTCACCGACTAAACTTCGACATTGAAAAGGTAAGTGTTTCTTATTCAATGTTGTATTGTCTATGAATTGCCACACTTTCAATACATAACCCTTTCACTTGTGTCCATGTACAAATTTAGCTATCGGCCTACTGCCAGCCATTTTGCCGATATTGCTTCATGATATTTTTTTCAATTTGATACTCCACCTAGAACATTTGTTTTATCTGTGTAATCACAAAAATCTGAATCGGCTATATGTCATCAACATAACTAGTTATTTGTTCTCTAACTCGGAAGCCTTTGATCAACTACACAAAAATGTTCGTTTTTAAGTTGGAAATCTCCAAACAAAGATTAAAATATTAAACTTTAAGCTAATTTTATAGAGAAATCTTAAAACAACACTGTCACTACCATAAAAGTCCTCAGATCGTTGGTTATGTTATCAATAAATAATAAAATTTAGTTACTAGCAATCGCTGGTAAAATCGCAAAATGTGTTTACGGTGGTCGACCAGAGAAAACGCATAAATCAGTCTATTTCAGTGAAAGGGTTGAAAACGTTGGATTTGCCACTGTTTGTGATAGTAAACATGTTCACTTCCTTCTGAGTTACTTTTATTTTTTTCCAGCTACGAGTTCTACAGCTACTACAGAACTTGCACGGGTACTGCTACTGCGTTTGACCTACTAAATCTCTACATCAAAAAGGTTGGTATTGTTGTTTGTTATTGCTATTTACTATGTTATTGCTATTTTAATTATATGTGTAATCACACAAATCTGAATCGGCTATCTCATCAACATAAGTAATTGTTTTCTAACTTGGTAGCATTTTCAAATCTTACACAAAAATGGTTGTTTTTAACCACTTCGGGTACAATTGCATAATCTAATTTCGCGTTCAGGTACAATTAAATCATGATGCTCTACAGATTATGACATGGGTCAACAAAATGTCATTTTAACCGTAGAAGCACTCACATCTTTACATAGGACACCTATACTTTTTGAAAAGCAGAGAAAATTCTGTATCTGATCATATTATCTTTATTTCAAAAATTAAAAATAATAAATATTGAAAGTAGCATGAAATAGCGGTTTTATTAAAATTTGTGTTCTACGAACATATTTGACTAATAAGGGTAGCATGAAAATGTATAAAAGTATATATAATAACAAACAATTAAAACATTATACTGTGTATACAATGCAATCTACAGTCTCTTCCATAGCTGTTAACTTATCTTCGTCACCACTCTACTGGAAGTCTGCCATTTCTATCGCTGAATTGAAACCAATGCATATCAACTACTAGCTACTACGCGCGTTGTTACTAACTGATCGCGATGTTGAAATTTGAACGCAAATTACTCGAAATTCTTTCATTTGACCATAGCTGGTTGACCAGTCCAATGTCTGCAAACATGTCTGAAGGTCAGGCTTAGCTTTGTAGATATAGTGTAACTGTAAGCAGGCTCTAAATATAGATGGATGAGTAATGCAACTACGCAAAGCCTAAAAACTGGCTGATGGACTTGAGAAGAATATACTCGAAGCCGCTATAGCAGCGCATGCTCCCGAAGTGGTTAAGTTGGAAATTCTCAAACAAAGAATTAAAATTAAATTTTAAGCTAATTTTATAGAGAAGTTTTTGGCAACACAGTCACTCCATACAAGTCTCAAAGATTGTTGGTTATGTTATCAACAAATAATAAAATTCAGTTACTAGCAATTGCTGGGAAAGTCGCAAAATGTGTCTATGGCGGTCAACCATAGAAAACGCATGAGTGAGTCTACTTCAGTGAAAGGGTTGAAAACATTGGATTTGCCACTGTTTGTGATAATAAACATGTTCATTTCCTTCCGCAGCTGAGATACTTTTACTTTTTTTCCAGCTATGAGTACTACAGAACTACAGCTACTACAGAACTTGCAAGGGCACTCCGAGCCTGGCGATAGGCAACGGTGAGAAGAAAGCGAGCAGCGTATATTACAAAAAAGCACACCATCTCATTCAATTTTAAAAATGCTTGAAGCAGTACAATGCCTTCCAAAAAGCCTACTACACAAACGCAAGAACAGATTGATTCTCGTAGAAAAAGAGACCGAATTTGCAAAGCAGCAGCTAGATGAGCAGAAACTGCAGAGCAAACACAGCTACGCCCACAACGAGACGGAACTGCTACTGCCGCTGCTAAAAAAGCAAAAACCGCCGAACAAACACAGGTACATCGAGAGCAGACCAGAATAGATGCTGCAGCCGCTAGAAGTGCAGAGACTACTGAACCGACCCCATCAGCAACTCAAATGGCTCAGAGCAGCCGTTACATTGGCCAGATGTGCAGAAACCTCCGAGCAGATGCAGCGACGACAAGAACATGATGTCCTACCTACAGCAGCTGCTCGGCGAGCTGAACTTTCAGAGCAGATGAAATGGCGACAACAGCGAGATGCACTAATTACAGCAGCTGCTACCAGGCGCCGTGTATGGACAGAAAACTTTGCACTTGACTGCAGTCCTGCAACATAGTATAAGGTTGAATTTTTTTATGGGACGAATTTCCAAAAAGGCTCCAGATGTAATGCCTTACATTGAAAAGGCGAGAGGCCATATATGTAGTTTATATAGTAGATTTTATTGATAATAAATTTTATCAACAACCGCATTAGTGCTGCACAGTTTGTATATACCATGCCAAAACACAGGGTATAGACGAAGAACTGGTGAGTCATGATTAGTGTTTCAAGCATGCAAAAGTCTCAATTCAATAAATGCTGGCGATAGCTAAGCAGTGCATTAGCAAAATATTTTCTAGAATTTCTTAAAATATGTAAAACTTTTCAATACTGCCTGTTTGAAGAATGTCAGTTTGCCTAGCAATGTCAATATCATTATCAGTTCTGTGTACAAAATTAGGAAAATTAGGATTTGAGTGGTTTGAGACTGATGCATTGTAGACTAGCTGTAAAATACATTGCATATTTCCATTGGTCTCTCCAACATTATTGACATGTACAACTGCATATGTGTATGCAGTCAGATCAGCACCAAAGTTTCAGTAGATTGCATATTTGGAGTTGTTTTACAGTATGAAAGACAACTCTCAATAAAACTATTGCTTTACGTAAATCTGTTCAGCTAGTATAGTATTCTAGCTAGTATTCAGCTGGTAATGCAGCTAGTACATATATACACGTATGTATATATATATTTTTTTAATATATATACATATATATTGTTATACTATTTACTTATATACTATATACTATACTATATACTTATATTCTTATACATATAACAATTGTTTCCTCAACCTGGTTAACCCATATGGGTGGTAATTTCTGTTCTAACTCGGGTCTCCTACCAGAGACCTGGGAGCTTGAGCACTCGCCTCAAAATCTCAGTTGTTCCCAATAGCGCACTTTTCTGCAACTTACCTGAGTTGATTGGTGTTGGTGTTTGACCAAGCCACATTGTATGCGCCGGTGTTATTGCGCCCAGTGCCCCAGACTACTGGAGTTACAGTTGTTCTTACATCACAGCATTTTTCAATCTCTTCTCCAAGAGGGAGATATTTCTCTACCTTTTCCTTTTTTTTGCTGGCTATATTGTAGTCATTCGGTACTGCTATAACTATTATAGTAGCCCTCTTGTTTTCCTTGTCCATCACCCCTATATCTGGTTGGTTTGCTAGAACACGATTGTCAGTCCGGATGTAAAAGTCCCAGAGGATCTTAGCGCGGTCATTTTCATTGACTTTACCAGGAGCTTCCAACCAGTGTTGTGGTTTATTAAGGCCATACTCATCACATAGACTTCTGTACACAACACCTGTGACATGATTATGCCGCTCAGTGTATGCAATTCCTGCTAGCTGCTTGCATCCACAGATGATGTGTTGGATAGTCTCAGGTGCATCTTTGCACAGTCTGCATCTAGAATTGGTTTGGATTTGGTTTGGTTATAGATTTTTGTTTGAAATTGCCTTGTATGGAGCACTTGCTCCTGTGCTGCCATGAGTAGCAACTCTGTATTGGCCGTCAGGTTTCCTTTGTTCAGCCACAAATATGTCTGGTGAAAATCGCCGACCTTAGATATTTGTCGGTGGTAAGAACCATGAAGAGGTGTCATGTGCCAGTCAATTTCCTCACTCTCAGGGCAAAGCTCCATTTTCAGAGCAGGCGATTGAAATTCAGCTAGCAACTATATATATATATATATATATATATATATATATATATATATATATATATATATATATATATATATATATATATATATATATATATATATATATATATATATATATATATATATATATATATATATATATATATGGTGAGTCACTGGCAGCATACATGGCAGGCCCAGGAGCAAGTGCTCCCAACAAGACAACTCCAAACAAAAATCTATCACACTAGAGACAATCCTAGAAGCAGACTGTGCAAAGATGCACCTGAGACCATCCAACACATCATCAGTGGATGCAAGCAGCTAGCAGGAATTGCATACACTGAGCGGCATAATCATGTCACAGGTGTTGTGTACAGAAGTCTATGTGATGAGTATGGCCTTAATAAACCACAACACTGGTGGGAAACTCCTGGTAAGGTCAATGGAAATGATCGCGCTAAGATCCTCTGGGACTTCTACATCCGGACTGACAAGCATGCCCTAGCAAACCAACCAGATATAGTGGTGGTGGACAAGGAGAACAAGAGAGCTACTATAATAGATATAGCAGTACCCAATGACTACAATATAAACAGCAAAGAAAAAGAAAAGGTAGAGAAATATCTCCCTCTTGGAGAAGAGATTGAAAAATGCTGTGATGTAAGAACAACTGTAATCCCAGTAGTCATTGGGGCACTGGGCGCAATAACACCGGCGCATAAAATGTGGCTTGCCCAAATACCAACAGCAATCAACTCAGGTCAGTTGCAGAAAAGTGCGCTACTGGGAACAGCTAAGATCTTGAGGCGAGTGCTCAAACTCCCAGGTCTCTGGTAGAAGACCCGAGTTAGAGCAGAAACTATCACCCATACGGGTTAACCGGGGTGAGGAATCAATTTATATATATATATATGAGATGTATATATACATATATATATATACATATAATATACATTGTATATATATATATATATATATATATATATATATATATATATATATATGATATATACGGCATATATATATACAAAATATATATGGCATATATATACAACATATATACAGCATATATACAACATATATACGCCATATATATATACAACATATACACGGCATATATAGACTATATTAAAAACATAATCTAATCGGTTAAACCTTTTGCTTTTTTCGCATGAACTTTTGACCAATTTTCAAGCTTTTTTCTTATAGCTCTGTTTATATTGTGCTATCTCACATTAGTTTAAGGCTTCTTCAAAGAGTTTTGTATGCTGTTTCTGTGTTAGTAAAAATATGTCCATAGAAGACATTTTTAGCTTAGCCTGAGTCAAGCTTCTTTAAATACCCAAGCAGCGCTTTACCATGTAAGTCCCTCAACCTCACTGAAAGGGTCAAAGTTTTGCTCCCAACTCTATAAGACTATAAGATAACCACTTTAGACATGGACAATGAGCGTTTGCTGGATTTCACAGCTTTTACAACTCATGTGTCAATGCTTTTATTGCACTTCTACTTTCATCTGACTTGTACATGAGAGCTCTTTCACTAGTGAATAAGATTTTTTTTGAAAATATTTAAAAATCTTGATGAACTTTGTGCTCACAATATGCCTTCATCGAACAGTTGGACGCCTTTTGGGTCTCTGTAGACACATTTAATTTTAACTTCGATGTAAAAGATAACTTTTTCATGTGAATTAAAGCTTTCCCTTGAGCTACCACTCTTTCATGGTTTCTTTCTTTATATATTCTATTCCAGTCTTTTAATTCATCCTTCAGTCTTGCCATGACTGTTTTAATATGGTCATTTTTTACCCTTCTTCAAATTCCCAAACATCAGCATCTTGTTTAAGCCTGATATTTTTATCAACTTCAGTTTTCAGTGTAACAACCTTTGTCATATAAACATCAAGCAGTTCAGTAAACACAAGACAGAATTTTAGGTTCTAGTAGACTTTCTCACTATTACACTCTTTATTACTTGAGTTCACTTTGGATTCTTTACCACTAAGCATACTATCAGGTGAGGGGCTTTTTGCGTTTTTCTCTGCAGGAGAGCGACGCTCCATTTTTTCAGTGATAGACATTAAAGAGTGATGAACATGTTAACTACAAATTTGTCTTTTATATGAATGTAAATGGTTACTATACATTTATCAACCATCTAAATAACTTTTGTATAAAATATCAATGACAATGCCCGTTTAAATTGTGAATAACAACAGGAGAAAGGAAGTTGTTGGAGCAGTATTCTAATGGTTACCTTGACATATGCTGTTACGTTCCATACAAAGCAGTGCTTATTCCAAACTTTTAATATCTCAGTTTCATTAGGTTTTAGGACTCCATCATATTGCTCATTGATCATGATTCTTATCTCATCACCGTCATTGTTGTTATAGATCAGTCTAAATTGTGGCACTTCTCGATCTGTAAAATATTTAACACAATTATTTGAAGAGACTATCAATAATGTATCAAGTTTTTGGCCAGCTTCATTTAAACTATACACTTTTGTTTCTATAGTTTAGAACATCAGTTCACATGCAGTATATACAAATTATGGAAAAATTTATCAATTGAAAAATGCAAAGCCCACAATCCTTGTAGCAGTCAAATAGTTTAATTCTGTTATAATAAACAATATTGATGTTTTCAATATTGATTATTATAACAGAAATAAACTATTTGACTGCTACAAGGATTGCGGGCTTTGCATTTTTCAATTATTGATAAATTCTTCCATCAGTTTTGTTCAAGTACATCATCTGAACAGCTTAAACGTGTAAAAATTTAACATAATATGTTGATTACCTCCGCCAGTATTTATTGTAAATATTGGTTTGTCTTGTTTTACTCTACTTCCTTTAAACCAGAAACAAATTGTAAGACCACTTTCAACAGCAATATGGTTATTTCCCAGGAATGATGTAGCATTGACCAGTCCATTTTGAAAAACAGTGTAGTAATTCTGATTTACTGAAATGAAAAGGAAACACGTTAAAATGCATCAAGCCTTAAATATTTATCAATTGCCGTAAATATATATGTAACGTTAAGATGAAGAGGTTCTTGTGGTGAGCCAGATCAAGATCAGCATCATCATAGCCTCTGCATTATAATCCCACAGCTCTCAATATTGGTACATTCTCAAGGCAGACACCAGCAGGTGCGGAATTGGAACTGTTCTGTCACAAGAGAAAGACAGGAAAAAGGTGAAGCACTTCAAGCTCTACCTCTATTGCCAGACTTTCCTTCTTTGCACCAATCATTTCTTCCTTCACTGGCTGTGTAAATGAAAAAAACTTTCTCGCCAAAGCTGTATTGCTATCATAGCTTTCATAACAAAATTTCATTTTTTCATAACAATGAATAACAAATAAGATGACACAGTTAAAATATTTTGGTTGTTTTCCTTTTAGCATAGCATTGAATTTTCAAAAATATTGATTGTTGTTAAAAATTATCAACACTTGCAAAGACAATTTAGCTTGTTTTAATGTGTTAAGGAAAGTTATCATTTAAATCAATTGTGAACAAATAGAATGATAACCCAACATGGTGAGATCTACCAACTTTTATTATCGAAGGGCGTCTGATTTATATCAGATTGTAGTTAGATCCAGATGGCCCTGAGTCCAGGCTAACTCATGGCTTGGCTCAACTCAGTATGATTAACTTCTGACAAAGAGGCAAAGGAATCTCTCTTGAAGAATAGTTTGTTCTGAATGGAGCCTACTCATGACATTCACATATAAAAAAGCAGATGCCCAAGATCAGGTAGAGCACATTTGAGTCTTGCTAGTAAATTTGTCTTGGCATATTTTATCATATGTAGTTATACATAAATCTGTCTTTAGCAAAACCATGTAGCTGAATGAAACTTGGTGTGGTGTGTAGCAAAATGTGTCTTTTTGGCTTTCTTCGCACTGGTTGCAGCAGTGAAATTGCTTGATTCTTGGATCCACACAAAAACTCATGGATGTTGATAAATTTCTCACCCCTATCATTTAAATGGTAGCCAGAAGTAACCCAAAAAGAACGAAGTGGGTACTGTTTAAAAATGACAGCATGAAACTCAGGAGTAGAACACAGACTGCCTTGAGGATGACTGTTCAATAGATGAGTAAAATCCGTGTTTGAAAAGCGGCGGTGAAGCTTTGGAGATACAAAACAGACAGTCTTAAAAGTGATGGCCCATTAGCCAAGTGAGACATCCCTGAAAAACAGCCACACAAAACTCGGGAGCATGACATGAGTGAGTCTGCTTTGAAAGTGGTGACTCAGCACTGGCGGAATACATTGGAAGAGAAAACTAGTCGACAGACATGGCAAAAGCTTTGATTTAAGCACAGTTCTGTTGGTGGCAACCCAAAAGGATTGATGCTGATGCACAATCTCAGATGCTTCCACATCACTTTAAGGCTTCTCAGTGCACAGTGACTGATGATGATGAGTACTTTGTTAGCCAATTCTAGTAGGTAGCTTGCAAACACATGCAAAGTGCAAACTGATGTTGCAAGAAAGAAAACCTTTGAAATAATAGTCTGAGGATTGCATATGAACCTGAACCACCGACGTTAAATATAGGACGCTGTGTTCCAAGTTTCACCTGCTTTTCTGACAGGCCAAATGCAGCCTCAGCTTGATGAGATGAAATAGCAAGGAATCATTCTGTTATGGAGATGGAAAAGCTGGTTTGTATTGGCTACAGAAAGCTGCCTAACTTCTACCAAGCCAATGTGGCATAGAACACATTTTGCAATTTGTTTAATCCCTCCATAGCATCACCTGTTGGCGGTGCCAGGTATTGTTCAGGGTTACAGCTGACATAGGGCTGACAATAAACACCTACAATTAACAGTAAGATACTCTGACTCGCCAAACTGCTGTTAACGCCGTAGACAAGGAATAACTATAAAAGGTGGAAGCCATGAGCTAGCTTGCACAGATGGTGCACCAACTCTCCCAGACTGTTGAAAGGCTCTAGGGGCAAACCAGATGTACTAAAAAGGCATTTAAATTAAGAGCTACTCTCTGCTAGAGTTTGGGCAAAAAGGGGCACGTCCTTATAATGTTCTGATCCAACCTGAAGAAAGCAGCTCAGGGAAATGTTGGAGGGCCACAACAGTAACACTGGCTATTGGTTTTGCTAAAGCTCCTGTCCTTTGAAAATCAGACCAAGCTATCTGAGGCAATGGGAAATCAAATAATAGATCTATCCTAACAGAGCCAGACTGAAGGAAAATTGGGTGCAGGACAGCACATGACTTCTCAAAACTATAATCAGCAGATAATTCTGCCCAGCTCAGTTTTGATAATTCTCCTGCGTTGAAAGGTCAATTAGCACATTGCCCTGATTATAACATAAGCTCTATCATCTCATTAAAGCAACCACCACATTCTTATTTAAAGAGATACAAAATATTACAGCCTGCAGCAAGTTATACAAAATGTTTCAGTGAATGCTGCCAATTAGTTTTCTACCTTAATTAATGAGCTGTCCAAAATGCTAAGAACTCTTCTACAACCATAGAAATGATAATTGCTGCTCTTTTCCGTATTTTATCAGTTTAAAAATATTACTGAGGTAGTCCTAAAAAGTTTAAGTTTCAACGAAACGTAAAGAATAACAAACTTTTAATGTAGTTCATTCCTTTAGAAACTATGGCATTCAAAATAAATTGTCTTGAATTACCTGAAATAATCAAAAAGATGCATTACACTCTAATCTCTAATACACCTGCAATGCAGTATTTACTTGGTTATGTATCAACAATTTGTCCACGTTGAATCATATGGACTACTCAGACTACTAGTCAGATATAACTATTTACATACCAGAAAGGTTATCAGCATTGTAATGTTTTCAGATGCTTTGTTGCACTCGTAGGGATCTGGAGACAAAGTGTTCTCAAAACAAGAAATGTGAAACAACTTTGTGCAATTTTCGACTTTCAAATATCTTCCTCTTATTGAGAGACTCCTGACAGAGTCGGTCAACTGTTTTGGCGCAAGCTCTGCTAATACATCTGGAGTCACTGTAATT
Organism: Watersipora subatra; assembly: GCF_963576615.1. Classification (NCBI taxonomy): domain Eukaryota; kingdom Metazoa; phylum Bryozoa; class Gymnolaemata; order Cheilostomatida; family Watersiporidae; genus Watersipora; species Watersipora subatra. The sequence continues at coordinate 30,286,654 of NC_088708.1, read as the reverse complement.
AGATGATAACAAGTTGAATATTGTTGCGGCAGAGTCCTGTGACTAGGGTTGTAGCGATATGCCTTCTTATCCTTCAAGACACCAAAAAAGGCTTAGCAACTGATAGGGTACTTGGACTAGTGAGAAACAAATGATAAACCAAGTAGAAGCTGAGAAGACTGTGAAAAAGAAATTGAGCGTAGAACAAAAGAAAAGGGGCGGAGCTTAAAACGAAAGTATAAGCATGAAAAGAAGAAGATTCAATTATTTTGGCGAAGAGGTAAACGCACCCTCTCTGCATAATTTACATATATTTTTGCGTGTGAACTTATATGTTTATTTCATGAACATACATGCACTAGCTGTGCTACCCGGCATTGCCTGGGTAATAGAAAAGTCTTTGGACTGAAAATTGATTTGTATTTACCATATAACGACATTTGCCATTCTAACTATCAAACTACATTTCATGAGAAAAGCGTTTTGTTTTATAAACAATGAGAAGTAGTGAGAGTTGCTCGCTATTAGCCAGTTTAATAATGTGAGCGAACAGCTTCTCATGACGTTATGCTATGACCCGCGTCATACCCAAAGCAGTTAGATATTTGCTCTCATATAATGACTTATATTGGCAAACTAGCAATATGATTTCTGTAGTCTAATGGGTAAGGCGTCAGTCTGCCAAACGGCAGGGTGCGAGATCAAATCTTCTTTGGTACGGAATATTTATTCCCAGATTTTAGATCTAATGCCGGACAATCAATCCTACAAACATTTGACAAATTTTGAGAAATATATATATATATGTATATATACATACATGTATATTTCATTCACACCCAACACGCAGTGCTGATGTTTGAATGACTTGTGGTAAGTTTAGGGAACCCGGAGTTTTTTTTACACTAGTGCATTCGTAGGATTGGAAGATTCCAGCTCTGCAAGATTGAGTCAAAAAGCAAGAGCATCCTTAATCTCTGACTAGCTGTGTGCTAAAGACAGCATCATTGTTCCCTGTCAGTTAATGAGCACTGTTTAAATGAGTAGTAAAAGGAGATTTCTCTGAACTCGGTAGGCTGTGTTGCGAGAGTGATGCTGATCTGGAGTTTCGTGAACTTTTTTTAATGAGAGAAAATATCCCTGAACCGAATAGGCCATGTTGTGTTACCTGAGCAAAGCCGCCTCAGAGTTCAGTGAGCTTTCTCCGACAGAAATTTTTTTCCTGAGTTTGATAAGCCGTGCTGCATGATCTGTGCCACCCGGAATTCAGCAAGTTTGTCTGATTAAACAAAATATAAATGGCTGATGCTCAAGCAGCGCGGACCGAGGGTTAGACTGGCTCACAGAGGTACTTGAATGATTGATAATGGCACTCTGGGACCAGGCCCCAGTCTGTCAGTTCAAGGTACATGTACCTTAATACTCAGAAACTCAAGATGTGAAGTAATTTATTAGCCGGTTTCAGGAGCTAGCCAGAGCCAATGCTTGGACCAGAAAAGCTGGCTTACTGCACCTCCATAAGGCTTTGAAGAAAGATGCCGAAAACTGCCGACAGATTTCATAAAAACCTTTTTTGACACCTTTTGCGTTTCTTTTGACCTTTTTCCCAGACTAGCTCACAATAAGCTGAGCACTTTCAAACAGGCTTCAGCAACCTTCCTTCAAACGCATGCCTGCTAAGTGGAAAGGCTGGTCTGGGTAGCATACGGCAACCGGACAAGTTTTTGCACGACCAACATAGCCAAAGAGCTGTTCTGTACTTTGGTCAACCATGGCAACCTGCAGCGACATCTCCTGGCTATGCCTGTGGTCACCCTAATAGAAACCATGCATGATTGGACAGAGTTCTTGCAATTAAGCTTAAAAGCAGAGAGTCGACCAACGTCTGGGCCATTGAGGAAGCCCAAGAAGAACAGGCAGCTATGAGGCAAGGCTACGCAGTCAGTCAGCTGGCTCAGTTTATGCAGCAACTGTCGCAACAAGTGCAGCAGCTGCAACAATACAGAAACTAGTTCAAGAAAGGAGTTAAGTCTTCTACAGAGCTGGGGCTGTGGCGCCCCTGGGCACTTGCCCCAGCACTATCCTAAGAACTTGGTACGGCAGTAAAACAAAAACGGGCTGCAACAGCAGTGCCGACTACAAGTTGCACTAAGGTCCCTAACCCATATTTCCACAGCAAAAGAAAACCAGTCAGTTCTGTGTCAGAGGCTCATCATAATGGCTAGACCAGCCTGGCTACAACTGAAGAGATCCAACTAGGTCGCTCCAGTCCTGAAGCGCTGGTGCCAAGATGGGAAGCCAAAGAAAAGGAAATCTCCCCCTTCCATACTGACAGTTAAAAATACTCTCCTCGTGGCTCTTTGAAACTATTATCAGGCCTTGAGAAATATAGAGTCTCTACTCCATAAGGACAGGCCTGACATGTCTGCATGCTCAAGCAGAGCTTCACCAGACTTCCCCATCCAGGAGCATGCTCAAAAATCAAAAGGAAATAAACCGGTCGTTGCAGCGCCGGAAATCCCTCTATGCAGCCAGACCGACATGCTTCTCATTACTTACCCCCCTTATGTAGCACTTCAAGAGCCCACTCCAAAAATGTGGGTCTTCAGATCATGCCCAGGTGGTGTTAAAGAGGACGCCAACCCAATACAGTGCCAGAAGCCTATCTTGAAAGCTGTTTGATCAACCCACAATTATCTGACTGGTCAGGCTCCAAGGGTATTTCAGAAATCCTCTCCGGTGGCTTTAGGAGTGTCTAATAATAATAGGTTTGCTTGGCTTAACAACAGTGTCATTAAGCCCATCCAAGCACAAGCACTGAGCGGGTTCCACTTCACTAGTTACTTCTTTCCCGGAAAGTTGAAGGAGTACCCGATCAATTTTTGCTTGACATCAGGTGTTTGACAAACCGAACAAGTATGCACATGTTGGCATGCTTCCCTGGCCATAAGGGCCTTGTTGAAAAAGGTGACATCCATAGGCTCAAAGTGCATAGAACCATGTTGTCCATTAATGGAGTTGTACAATTGCATTTGCGGCTCCGGGACCTAAAAACTGAGAAGGTCTTTGTGGTGAGCTAAATTAGAGAAAACTCTGTATGAGGAATGTCATTTTTGGTGGCTCATCAGTGTGCCATAAATTTTCGGCAACCCATGGTATCTGCAAATGGTTGCTCGTTGACCTGTACAAATATCTACAGTAGGTTGTTGCTCAGTAAAGTCTGGGAGATACGCAACCTGGTGGTGCCAGCGAAAACTGAGATGGCCATTTTGTGACGAGTGATGACCAGGGACTACTGCCCATTGGAAATGATTGAAATGTGTCTATATGGACCATTGATGGCTCGGAGCATGAACCGGCATAGACTAAAAAGAAGCGTCCTGGTACTTGGCCTCAATCTGACAGATCTGCTTCTTTATCCCAAGGAAGGTATGAGCCACTAACAATAAGGTGGATGATCACTAAGTGTCTGCACACCTCATGGGTGCAAAAAATGCTGGAGTCATAGGTGCCAGTCCACTTAGCATATATCTTTGTGGCAGCCCAAAGTTACTGCACAAAACGGGAGCTAGCTGAATGACTGGCAGAACTGCTGGCATGCTATCAGGAAACCTACAGCACCGAAAATTGTGATATAAGTCGGACGTCCAAAGTGGAGCATTCTATTTTACTCAAGCAAGAAGCCCGTCCCAATTTGACAGTCACCACATTGAATGGGCACAGATAAAAAGAGAGAGGCTGAGCCTCAAGTCTGAGAGATAATAGTCAAGGGGCTCATCAAATTGTCTAGTGGCACGTAGAGCTCTTCAATGGTCTTTACCTCAAATAAGAATAAAAAGTAGTGTTTCTGCATTGATTACTAGCAACTAAACGCAGTCATCAAACATAACATCTACTCCCTTTTACGGATTGATAACAGCCTCAATACGCTGTTTGGTGGCTAGTACTTTAGTACACTAGACCTAGTCAGAGGCTACTGACAGGTACCACTGGGCACAGACACACAAGAAAAGTTGGAATTTGCTACACGCTCCGGCTTCTGGAAGTTAAAGTCCTGTCCTTTGAACTCACCTTGGCACAAGCCACCTTTTAGAGGTAGATGGAGTGGGTTTTACACAATTTATGATAGGAAATGTTGCTAGCTTACCTGAATGATATCATGGTGCATCACTTCCGGCTTTGACACCCACTTGCAGGAGTTAGAATAAGTGTTTTAGTGGCTGGAGGAAGCCAGCCTAACATTAAAGCTTTCCAAGTGCAAGCTTTTTCAATTGCATGTCTGGTATCTACATGTAGGTCATTTGATGAGCACAGAAGGAGTGGTTACCAACTCAGAAAAAAACCCAGGCTGTTTGTCTATTATAGCTGACCCCCCAGAGGCTCCGGATGCTACCTAACTTTTTGGAAATGTTAGAGCACTACCGACAGTACGTACCCAATTTTTCACTATGGTTTGACCTCTAGGGAGGGCCTAGTAAAAAATTGAGGAGGGCCATAGTAAGGGAGAGGAGTAGATGTGAGGCCAGTATAAGCAAGCGCTTTTAATCAAGCAGAAGAAGGATCTTTCTTTGGCACCAGTTTTGGGGTACCCAGACACAAGCAGGTCATACCTCCTGGACACCTATGTTAGTGACTGCGAAGTGGGAGCAGTGCTATCTCAGGTACAAAGAGGAGCTGAGCGAGTGATAGCCTTTTTAATAGGAAGCAGACTTCTGCAGAGAACCTACTGTGTGACATGAAATGAGCTGCTTGCTATAGTAAAGACCTCAGAGCACTTTCTGCTATACATCTACGGCTAGTAGTTTCTTCCACAGATGGATCACGCTTCTCTGAAGTGGATGTGTGACTGGAAGGAGCTCTCCAACCAAGTAGCCAAATGGTTGGAGACCCGGGTCAAATTCCAGTCTACACTGAAGCGCTGGGCTGGTTTGCATCAGGAAATTGCCCATGAACTCAGACGGCAGACCTGCATAGACTGCTGGCAATGCAATCTCATTGAACTGTGAGACGGAAAATTGACCTGCAGAAAACTCGCTCTGGAAAGCCAGCATTTTTAAGAAAGACTTTTTCAATGAGGTTTTCAAGGAAAACCGTCATTGTGCCGGAGGTCACCAGAACTGCACCCAAAACAGTTGGTTGTAGGGGCCCGCTTGCTGCTATGCCAGCTAGTGAGACAATTTCAAGTGAAGACTCGAGATACCACCAAAAAGGAGCTGGTGCAGATGCAAGTCTCGGACCAAGGACCAGTGGCCACTATGTATCGAGCGTTGAACAGGTCAAGGAGCTGACTTTAGAACAGCTAGAGCTAGGAGGTCAGTGACTCTGCTAACTGCACAAAATTTGTCTGTTCTTTAGGCTACGATCCAGCCAGGTACTAGCCCGGACTTCCTCTATGGCATGATGGTGCACAGTATGCCCACCACACATCCGAGAGATGGCAGTTTAGCAGCCTCATGCCCTTGCTCACTCTGGTGGGGGATAGGACCATTAGTCAGCTGCAGCTGGCCTGGCACTGGCCAGAAATTAGCCACATAGGAAAACTGATTAAAAGCTGCGTAGTCTGTCAGGCCACAGAGCACGGCGACACTGAAATGGCCAGCAGCAGGCATAGACTCTATATTGTGCACACCTGACAGAAGGTGGTTGTTGACCTGATGAGACCAATGCCCAAGACTCTGAAAGGGAATAAGTGGAACCTGGTGCTAGCGGACTACCTTACAAGGTGTCACGATGCTATAGCCCTCTAGGAGGCTACAGCTCTAGTGTTGGTGAGTGTGTTGAATGAACAAGTGTTTTGTTACATGAATTTACTACAGCAGCTCCACATCAACCAGGGTGCACAGTTTGAGAGCCAACTGATGACCGAGAGGTGTCAACTCTGGTGGGTGGAGAAGACTCAAACTACACCCTTTCACTCGCAAACCAAAGGTGTGTTGAGGGGAAACAATCAACAGCTGGGTAACTCTCTACAAGATCTACTGCTGACCTAGGGTCAGAAGGAGTAAATCAGGTTTTTCCCTCAGCTGATACGAGCATATTTTGAAATGCTAAACTCAGCTCATGGAGAGACGGCGAACCAACCTGTTGATACTTGAACAAAAGATGCTTCTTCGTGACCAGCTGGAGTTCAATCCCCCTACTAGCGTAAACTCAGCTCTTTCATGAATGGCATAGGAGATGTTAAATATGTTGGAGGAAGCACATGACCCTCCGAGATGAGCTGATGGCTGACTGGCAAAAATGACCAGGAGAAGCTTTCCCTATATGCACCAATAGATTTGTTCTGGCTTTCAAATAGAAGAAGAGGGCAGGCGAGGAGACAACCCTAAACTACAGGAAAAATCTGTAAGACTTTTCCAATGCAAAATTTTGGCCAAACCATACGAGCCTAGTAGAATGACAAGATGCCCAGTCCTCAGTGCACAATGAAAACAGCCTGACACCATTCCATGACTGTCCGTAGAAGCTTAGACAGGCATTAACCACTAAAGAACTAAAAAGAAGGCTCAACATGAAAGCGGCGAAGGCTAAACGACAAGAGAAAAAATCAAGTTAGAGCAGGCAAAGTTAAAGACACAGGCTTACACCTTCCTTGCATTCAGCAAAGAGCTGGAAGGCCGGCTGCAGAGAATCCTAAGGAGCAAAGAACTGGAGAAATTACTGGAACAGCAAGAAAGGAAATTCCAGAAAAGCTAGTTAAGCTCACGAGCCTAGCACCAGTCCGACTTCCCAGTTTAGAAAAAAAGTTACTAAGGGTCATTGGGTACAACCCTCGGCTAGCTCGGAACACTTGGCCAAATGTCCATTATAATTGGGACCGGCATTGTTTAACCATGGTAAGAGCCAATCAAGAGTGCAACAGGAGTAGTGCTGCTAGAGCTTAAATGAAAAGGTGCTGAAAATACTGATGACAACAAATTTTGTTTTTGCACTGTCAAGGGAGCAAGTCAGGCACAGATTTGCTTTTGCAAATAAATTTACTGAAATCTTTGGAGAATTCACTATAGCAAGCTCAGGAAAGGATTTCAACTCTCTGGCTGCGATGTTGAAGGCTTTGGACTCTACCAGAGAGGAGTTGCTGTGGGTTCTGCTAAACTAAGAGGAGGAGACTCTGTCCGTGTGTCAGAGCATGAAGCCAGCTACTTCCTCATGGGGAGTAGAGCTCCCTGACAACTCGAAGAAGTGCTCTGACCAGGCAGTTTCTTTGGGCCAATCAGTTATTGAGAGAGAGGCTCGAGTTAAAACACACCTGATTGACACTCCAGTGGCGATACAACAGAAGGCTCCTGCGTACATCATACTGCTAAAAATATGTCAGAAAGTCTGCCTACCAAGGCGTAAAAAACTGAGTTAGTCACTGGGCCGGTTCGGGTGTCATGTGTTACTGAGACTAAGCTTGTTCAATTGCCAACTCCACGCAGCCACCACTGCGGAAGCTCAGAATTGAGCTGGCCGCGGTCCAGACAGAAAAAAGGGAACAGCGCAATACCATGCAATACAGTGCAATTGAATTTACAAGAAAGAATCAACAGAGACATTTAAAGACCCTCAGCCTTGGGAAATTACCATCCATAACAGCTCAGGTAACATCATACCGACAATAAAGATTCTAGTCTAATGTTATCTATCACACTCTAGTGAGGATACTTTAAGCAGCAGATACATTGGTGAGAAAAATTAGCTGCAAAATTGCAGGCAGTAATGATTGGCAAGTTGTGCCTCGTAACTTAATCATTTAATGTCCTTACCTTTAGCTAAATTTTCTCAAAATTGAAATGATTTTGGTATTGCGATGAACACGACTAAATTGCAATTCTAAAGATTGTGGCAAATTAAAGAGAGTATTAGGGAAGTTATCATATGGCATCATACATATGTTACAGCTATCGCTGTCATAATTGCAAAATAGTCAAAACCCAACTAGTTTTAGCACTAACCTTTGACTTCAAAACATATGTAGCCCGGATGTAGTCGCAAAAAAAACCTTAAATATTTTCATTGGGAAATTTCAAAGTGATCTATAGCCCCTATATGGTTAATTCGTTAATTAACTAATTATTAATTTTTGGTTAATAATCTTATGGTCTCGGGCATACTAGAACTGAAAAGAACAGATGTATACAGTACAAGCCCTACACCTCCAGAAGATTTTAGCGAAGCCATTATATGCCAGACTGGCCTTTGTGCTTTGTGCTTCACTTGTTCTATAATACCAACAAACACATACAAAATTGGTCTTGTCACTTTTTTGTCCTGTGGTATGTAGGTCAACTGGTTTGTTCTTCATAGCTTGTTTGGCAGCAGAAGTTTTAATGGAGGAACCACTATTCCTTTCTTCTTCTTTCATAATCTCGTTTGAATGTTGTTTGCTTGGCAATTATTTACTACCGGCATGCCGCCATTTTTAAGGCAGGCTCACTAAGTGTAATTGTTTTACAAGTATACTGGCTTACTGGAATTTTCGTTTTCACCATTTACTTCTCTGTCATGTTTAAAGCAGGTAAGCGCTGCGGCAGTTGACTGTATGGGGTAGTCTTCTTTTCCAACCATTTGCTCTCGTTTGTCATTAGATTTTCGATTTCTTTGGCAATCGGTGCATCTCTTATAAGCAACTACTCCTCTTGGCTTATCACTAATTGGTGAAAGATATATCTAGCAAAAGCTGCCATTCCTTCATGATTTCGGAACTTCTAATTCCCTGAGCATATTGTGAAAAGATTGTTGAGCCATGTCTATCGTGTGTCGTGCTTGAAGCATAATAGACGCTTTTTGTTCTGCATAAATGGCCTTGCTGTACTCTGCCTCCTCTGTGCAGTCACCAAGCTTCTACGTATTACTGCTTTAGGGCTTTATTTTTGTACCCCCTTAAGGCCAGTCACAGTAATCTTGAGTTAGACTTTGTACATTGGCTTGTTGGCTTGTTGGCTTGCTGAGATGAGGCAGGCCAGTTAGTGCATAAATGCGTGTGCATGCATACGTGTGTTTTATTTTATCAATTAGTAAAAATATAACAATAAGCAAAAATTAAGATAAACTTACATACAAAATACATGTATAACACTAAGCAAAAATTAAGATATACACGTAGTTACAAAAATTGAATAAAAGCATAATTCTTACATATTAGGGTACAGTAGGCACTCGTACAGCATAAATGATTCGTTCAAGGAGCGCTTACATTATAGGGGATTTCTGTTATAAGAACATTAAAATACATGTAAATTTTCTAACTCGTTGTAAGGTCTTTCCAGCCTCACTGAGTTGGCCATACAAGATGGAAAACTTGTTTTAACTTTTTTATTTTGTTGGCTGCATTATTATTGCCATGCATCAATAATACATGCCTACCAATCCATACCAATAGCCACAAAGCAGAGTCAAAAGTGCTAAAGAACTTGCTACGCAAGTTGTTGTCGATTTGAGGAATGAGATAAGCGTCTGGTGCTCCGAATAAAGTGAAAAGAGGGTAGAACTCTAGTTGGTCTGAGAGCCTTAGTTCTTATCTCACCACCATCATGTTGACCCGTTCCCTTGCTGCCGAGTTTGGTATGCCATTTATCAGCCATCTCTTATCAGCCATTTCTTATCAGCCATCTCTTATCAGCCATCTCTTATCAGCCATCTCTTATCAGCTGTGGGAAGAGCGAATTCCACTCATTTTTGGTTTTGATCTCCAGGTCTCTAACAACAGTGCTCTCAGAAAGTATCCAAAAGCTCTTTTGGTTCGTTCCGCCACACGGTGGTTGAACAAAATTAAAAGGCGCCCTTCGCTTGTGGACGGTTAGGGTGATGTGAGACTTGCTCATCTTTTACAACTGGCAGAGCTCATTCACCAGCTGGCTTTTGAGCTGAACCCCTTGGTTAGTGTGTATCTGCTCCAAGAGACCCAAGTAGCAGAACACGGGCTTGTCGAGTGTGCTGGCCACCACTGGTGCTGTGCACCTGTGTTGACTACTGCCATACAGAGTTGGCAGTAGAAAACACAGAATCATCACTTTCTACCCTTCTTATAAACCAACACTATTGATGAGCTCCAGGCTCCCTCTGCCGACTCTATCAAGCTTTTATTAAAATTTTTTTTAACTTGCTTCCCTGCCTCTTACCTTTTTTCTTGTCTAGGGTGATGAGGAGTGGCTGAGAGGTAGACTGTGTGCCATACCTTACCGGAATAGATTGTTCCACCTCCAAGGCTTGTCCTACACCTGCCTCGCCAGTACTGAAGAAACTGTCATTTGAGACAGTAACTCTGCTAGTATTTTTGCCTCGTAGGACTTTGGGCAGCTTACCCTTTCTCTCATCTTTACAAATCACTACTAACACAGCATTGCTTTTAGATAAATACTAAAAATATTGTAACTATTGATTCTTTATGTCGGTATATGTGCCTATTATGGTAATAGATCTCAGTGTCAGGGATTCCACTGCCAGGTTAATCAACCTGGTAAACACTCGGTAAACACCTGACCTTGGGTTCATTTAGGCTGGAAACCAATGATAGTCTATCTATTCATCCCTCAATCAGTCCATATGGGTAGTAGTTTTGAGTTGCTACCCAACAATAGATGGTTGCTTCATTCTGATCTGGAATTACACTATCCCTCACTACTTAAACTTTGCTCTGCAATAAGCGACTGCACCAGTCAGCACTAATCAGGGCCTATCATCTGCCAAGACCACCGGCTGTCAGAACTTTAAAAAAGACTGGTGACCCACCAAGTTCAACACCTTGATGATTGTGTCCTCACTGATGAGACTCACTAAAAAAAGACCTTTTCTGTCCTGACATTTTTCTGCCAAATGAATAGTCAGATTAACCAGCAGGAAAAAGCAGCCAGGTTCCTTTGATCATCAGCTTTTGGCTGTCAATTTCCTCCATCTAGTCTAAAATTAGCTTGGGAAGCGGTAAAAAACATTTGCTCAACAGGTTAATGGTACAAACCATGTCTAGCAAAAACTGCACTGACTAGCACTCCAATTTATTGGGGAAATAGTAATTCATAGATTAGAGCCTTGAGAGTTTGCATTTCTGAGAGTTTGTGCCCCCCAGTTAACCCTTCTCTGTGCTCTCTTGTCAAGACTGGGCTAGGTGGCAAAAACTCCTTGGGCCCTGTAGGCAATTGACTGTCCCATCTATTTTATCTATCAATTCTATCTGTTTTGGCCTTTAATCTTAGTATAATTTGGCCCTGCCGCCTTCAAGGCAGGTGTCCTCGCACTACTCTGAACTGGTTTTTGCATTACCAAAATCTTTAGAACAAAATTTCCAGCTTCCCTTTTTTGCTTGTGATCTCATTCAAAAGTCTGAGATCTGGAGAAGCTAATGCATTTGGTCTTTTGGGTTAGTCCGCATCCCACTTTTTCTAAATTTAGAAAAGTTTTTGTTTTCACTCCAGGCTCTGGCAGTCCAGTTCTGCATTGTCACATGTTTCTGGGGTCATACCACCTATCTCAGACCTTCCCAATTGGCATGCGTTCCATCCTTTTGGTGAGTTGTGGAAACCTTGATGCAACTAGTAGTAGGCAATAGCAAAACTGCTGCACCCATTGTCCATTTCTCAAACAGATTTTCCTCTGACTAAGACACTGTGTCTGAATATGCTTTTGCTTTCTGCTTTTAAGAAAAGTGTGACTTTAGCTTTGAAAAACTCTCAGTTTTCTGTGGTTTGGGGAAGTTGCATTTTAGCAAGCTGATTGCCATTACAGTTAATTGGTTCACTGTCTCTTTGGTCATTTTTTTGCACTTGACTCAGTGGTGCTGCCTTGCCCCCGGTTCAAACTGAAGTTTCCACCAAGTGCCTCTTCCCTGTTTTTATCTGAAGGAGTTTGTTTCTGGTCCGGCAGTGTAGGTATGGGAATGGAGAGCAAATTTTTATAAAAAGGTTAAAATTGCTGCTAAACATCTCCATGATTACGGTTTTTGGTTGGGAGTTAGCAAGTCCGCATAAACAATTCAAACTAACTGCTCCATTTCTACAGAATGCTCTTGAAAGAGTATTTAGCTGCCTCTTTCCAATGCATGTACCTGGAATTGGGCCAGTTATGGAGAAAGTCTGATTCAAGCCCTTAAAATGTCAAATAAAGCCTCAATCTCCTCTGCCTGGCCACAGCCTTCAGTCTCGATTTTTGGTGCTTCCTTGAGGTGCAGCACAGACGCTTTACATGTAGCTATTCACTGGTTGGAAATGGCTACTTCTTGAAAATGGCTGATGAAATACTTGGTATACCAAATGCATTTGTATTGGGGATTCTTAAATTAGGGCACTGTTATCATGATTGCTGTCACTAGCATTTCTATTTCATTAGCAAGCTAGTCTGATTTGCGGTCCATGCTGCTCGCACGTATTTGAACCATTGTGAGTTTCCTGAGAGGCCTAGAGATCAACCGACTAAGTCAAGTCTCGTCCTGTCCTCCAAGTCAACCGGTATTTGTTTTTTTTTTCTGCAGATCAGGGTTCAACCGTCACAAGCCAGGTACTCATCCTTTCCTTGAGTTACTCTGATCATTCATTAGGTTTAATATTTGAACATTGTGAGGCCCGGTCTACGTGGTCTTCCTCGCAGACTGCCATTGTCCATGCATTCCAATGATGCTCCTAATTTCTTTTTCTAACAGCTACTTTTAAAGCAAGCATAAAGAGGCTTATTCAGAGCATCGTGTTAGTTGAAGTCATTTGGAGTTCTTCAATCCTACTGCTGCCACCACTATCAAGAACACCCAAAACTAGGTGAGCCTACAGCTTGATCTGGTCTCTAATAGGCTTTTTTCTTTGCTTCAATAACTCTATCTCAATGCACATGTGCAACTAACCAATGATTCATAATGAGCATAAACATTTGTAAATGTATCAGTGAGTAGCATAAAAGCATACCAGTCACTACTGTGTCTAGCTAAAGAGCAAACATTTTTATATAATAAATAAAAACCTTTTAGCTCCACTCCTTTTTTGCTCAGTTTTGCTAATGACGCAACAGCACGTAACAACGAGGTTGGTTTTTCGACCACTCACAAGCCATGTGAAGACCACTTTTTTGGAAACCGTAGAACCTCCATTTGAATGCAATAGTGCTCTAATTTTCAACCCGTTCCTTATCGTGGCGTTTTATTAGAGGTGACATTCAAATAGGGGGTGGTGTTGTATTTTTTAAATATCCTGTCAGAATTTAGGGAAGATAACTTTAATCTTTTTATTGGCAAATCAAATGTCATCTATATTTTGCGCTCATCTTTGAGTAGAGCAACACTAACCCTTTCAGTTAAAAAAATCTGCTATAACTTACCTTCGACTTGTCAAAATTATGGTCTTTGATTTTTACAAACTATGGGATTGTAAAGATCAAAGAATGTCAAAGTAGCGCTCAAAGAGGTGGTGTTCAAATAAAGGTAGCATTCAAGTAGAGGTATTACAGTATGTGAAATGTTACAAAAAGCACTTTCACTGATTATTATAGTTGCAATCATTGGTATTGTTGTCAGCATTTTAATAGCAATTGAAAATGTACGACTACCTTTCCAACAACCTCAACAAATGTCGTAACATGTTATGAGTTATCACACCAAATCAGATACTGATGATACTACTGACAAAATTCTGGTATCTGTTTGCTTCCTAGCTTAAAATCTTTTCAATAAACAAACAAAAGCAGAAAATCATAGACCGTCACAAAAACATTTTGACAAAAAAGCATTTCAAAGTTGCCAAAGCTAGTTATTAATTAATTTATATAGTTTATTTACATTTTAAATGTTGACTAAAATATATTATTTACTGTTTTACATGTACTTACTATTGCAGCAACCAGAACTGATACCACCTATTCCCAGAAACCTGCCTGCTGGCTATCATTGTATTTACCACAATTAATAAGTGTCTAGATATCAATAGTGTAGCCGACACCTGTTGGCCAGTGTCACAGCGCCACTCTGGGCCGACAAGCAGATCACATTTTTCTACGGCGCTATAGTAGAGCGACAGCTGTGCCATGCCTCATGTCAAAGCACATGTGTGCATATGAAGCAATAGGAAAGCCAAAATTAAGCACACACACATACACACGCACACACACACCCACGCACACACGCGCACGCACACACACACCAGCAAAAGTGGATGCCATTTCTCACTCAGGCCTTTCCTATGGCACAAGGATGAGGCATTGCATAGGCGTTTTGCTTCTAAACCGCAACACTGAATCACAACAAAATAGGAGTAATGCGACTGTTTCTATGATGGCATTGCATCGCCACATGGTGGTGTTTCACTATGCTACGGCTGTTTCGAAACTTCATAAATAGCTATTTTGTCTGTTTTATATTATATAGCTTCAGTTGTTTAGCCTCAAACTGATCTATATAAAGTTAATTACAGGTAAAGTCTGCAATTCTAGACCATTGCTAGAGCTCCTACACCTTTTGTGCTTTCCTAGCGAGACTCAATGAGGCTATTTTTAAATGAGTTGTTAAAATCGCCAATTGCAAAAAGATTTCACAATAACTCACTGTCACTTTCAACAAGCCCTACATCAAATAGTAGTAGTAGATGAAGAAGTAGGACATATTTTAATAGAATCATTATTACTTCTGTTAGCATTCCAACAACAAAATTAGGAAGGAAATTTTAGGAATTTTTTTCACATAACTGTCATAATTCATTATCTGTTATAAGTCCTTTAGTAGACAAGCATGATAGTTAATGTTGCTAGTCAAGAATACTTCCGGTACATAGTTTATAAACATGTAGGTTTAATAACATCGTAGAATTTACTAGTCTGAATTTGTCACAAATATAAATATACCGATATGAGCTGATAAAACTACTTTTTTAATATTTGTTGTGCCTTCTCACAAATTACAAATTGTAAATATCTTTTTCTTGAACTTTTATTTTATAATAGTAAATCTTTTGTTAAGTCATACATAGTCAAAAAGTTCATTTTGAACTATGCCACTCTTAGCTCTTTCAAGTATCTTGAACCTGGGATGTCAGAACAACCATACAAAAACTGCATACAACTATGTACATGCCAGTTTATAAATGGGACATCACTGAAAACTTGAGCTAGATTTGCTTTCTCAAACTTGACAACTGCAGTTTTTCATTTAGTATACATGAGTAAGTTGTATAAGAATACTAATAAAGAAAAAACATAATTACTTTATCTTTATTATTTTAATAGACTAACTCTGCAAGGCAGCTAGCACAACCATCAGATCCATGAAACATTTACTTTATATATTTATCTTTACTATTAAATGCTGTCCATACTGTTTGTTATCCTGTGAGATGTTATTCCGATTTGCATAGAGAAAAAAACAAATGAGGAAAACCATTAAAGAGAAGTTTTTTAGTGGAAGTTTTTCCCTTGTATTGATGCTTTCAAGCAGTTTTGATCTACTTGCAGCTACAAAGCAGTTTCAAAATAGATGAACAAAAATCTAATGATGACAAAAATAGTTTATTGCGTTCAGAAGACATTCCTGCTAGTTTGTTTGGATAACTTGACAAACTTTGATTAATGCAAACAATCAAACTGTCAAACCATTTAGATTAAGGCATTACATTTTATCTTTATTAGAAAGGGCAGCTTTTACTATATCTTTAACAAATGAATAGCTTTTTTACGGTGAAATCAACGCAGCACTTTACACTTGCAAATGTTCCCTTGTTAACCTCGAGCAGCTTCATTTTGTAGAACATTTGTACCATAGACTTTTCATGACCTCCACTTTCACATGACTAAATGAGTGTATATAATGTGCATCATTATATATATCCATGAAGTACCTAAAACCAATCACATTCATCTACATCTATGCATTTTATTTCATCACTCTTAGCACATGGGTGAGATTCTTTATTAAGAGAATCACTAGACTTTGAAACCATTCCTTAAAATTTGGCTGAAAGAATATTTTAACGTGTAATTTTAGCAAAAAGGTTCTTTATTTTCATAATTTTCACAATTTATTAGATCATAATCTGTGTAATATAAAAAACATAAAAACGAAAATGAAACAAAAATAAATGTTTTATTGGACATTTTCACTTTCATGCTCCTCATCAGATGTACAATCTAGAGTGTAATCATACAAGTGAATAGTGTCAGCAGAAACATCAGAAACAGATATGCTAGTCTCTAAACATTTTAAATGTACCTCATTATTTATGTCAAAAAAGAAATGAATCTTTTAACTTGTTTTCAAACCCAAAAATTTTTTAAACTATTTTGATAATACAATTCATGATTTAGTTTCTGCCGAAATTACTTATTTATTTCAACTAATAAGGCAATTATTTTGGAAACTAATTTGATAATTCAAAGCATAGTTCAATTTTATGCCAAATCTAATTGAATATCCTTAATATCAATGTATTTATTTTTTAGCCTAATTTATTAAATAATACGTAATTTGGATTATATCACAGTTGATTTGATATTTTAATGACTAACACAATTAGTTTTCAAACTAAGTTGATAATTCAACGCTTAATGAAATATAAACAGAAAAAGGTTTGCTAATTTGATTGTTAATGCAAGTTCACAAACCAAAAGTTAATTTATCTCATTATTAATGGGACTTTAAACTACCAATTAATTATTCGTTCAACTAACTTGGTAATTTGATGCTTAATTGAGTTTAACAAAAAATAGTTTGCTAATTTAATTGTTAATGCTAGTTCGCGAACCAAAAATGAATTAATATCATTATTAATGTGATTTTACATTACCAATTATTTATTAATTCAATTGCAATTTCTGCCACCGCCTCAACCTTGATAAAAACATAGTTGAGAACTGCCAATATTTATTTGAAATCTTATGTATACCCTTAATGGCTGATGCTTGTAAGTCGTAATGTTTTAATATTTCATGTTTAACTCTGCCTGTACATCTACTTACCATTATACGTAGATAAACAAGTTTTCTCAAATGTGTGTTCACAGATAAAAACGGAGCATTGCAAGGAAAAAGGGTTTGTCAATTTGCGATTTCAGCTCTGTGCTGTACATTTCCATTATCTGTATTTCTTGTAGTTAAACTGTATTGCAATATATACTCTAAACATTTTGAGATAACGCTTGACTTGCATTTGCTGCTGGGTTCTTGCTTGAGCTGATAAGCACCCCACACGCTTGTGAGACAGACAATAGAAGGAAAAGCATCTATTGTAAATATAGTATTCAAACAAATATTGCCACCAGCCGTGATGTTGTTATATTTGTTGACAGTTTAGCAGCAGCACCAAAGATTTTCAAAGACATTAACACATATACATGTAATTCCTCTAAAAGAAAAATCTGAGAGTGATTGCAGAAGCTAATCCTATCACAATTTGAGCTGCGTTTATGCAAAATTAGGTATGAGTTGTGTTTTGATTTCGGCTTTAAAAGGTTGTACCATTTTAAATTATAAAATTACTAGCGACATCCGGGCTTTGCATGGGTATTAAAAATAAGTTATAAACAGTGGTAGGCAGTGTAGTTTCCATTTGAGTAAGCTAACATCCATATCGCTAAACTTAGTAATAACAGTCATGATAACAAGCTTTATTTACGGTGCAAGTAATGAAAAGTTGTTATGCGTATTTTAACCCAGATAATGACTTATATTACAAGATGAGTCCATTGCATCTCATGTTGCTTAATCAGTTAGTCTATGACCTTGTGAACAAGAGGTACCGAGATCAAATCTTCTGCAATACAGATGTTTCATTGCCAGATTTTAATTGCTATAGCTGGACAGACACCAAACGATGACAAACTTTGAGATTTACTTGTATATCTAGATCGGCAATAATTTGTAATAAATTTTGTTTTCTTTCAAATAATGTGTAATACAACTCTTGTATAAACAAGTGCACTGACATAAAATCGTGGCAAAGAAAGAGCTGTTTTTCTTTCTATACTGCCTAATACCACCGGATACTACCTAATACTATCTAATACTACATAATACTACCTAATACTAATTTATACTACCTAATATTATCTAATACTACCTAATACTACCTAATATACTATCTAATACCACCTAATACTACCTAATACTATCTAATACTACCTATAATACTACCTAATACTATCTAATACTACCTAATACTACCTAATACTACCTAATACTACCTAATACTATCTAATACTACCTATAATACTACCTAATACTATCTAATACTACCTAATACTACCTAATACTAATTTATACTACCTAATACTATCTAATACTACCTAATACTACCTAATACTACTTAATCCGCTGGTTTTATTTGCTCACCATAAAGTATGCGACAGCCTGCAACTGCTTTAAGCTTTGACCCCAATATAGCCTGAGCCCTACAAATCTCATAATACAACGACACCAATCAATTTAAGAGCTACCACAAATAAAATAAATAATAAATAATGGCATGCTTCTGTCATGCGGTGACAATGCTTGGTAGTGTTCTCTAGTAGAGAAATACACCACCAAGTCTAGGTTTTTTATAAGCTATCTTGGATGGTCCTAACACTTATCAAGGGCTTCTTCTGGAACCATCAGATTAACCTGAAGGGATACATTTTTGTAACACGTCCAGTCTGACAGAGCCAGGTAGCATTTCACTTGTCCGATGTGCGAAGGACAGAGGTGGATCTTTAATGTGCCCACGTTGTTAGTGTGGTACACGGGGCCTTCAAGTTAAGGTCTAGATCCGATAGACCCAGCAATTTAGGGTTGAAAGCTTGCAGAGAGCTTTTTGTTAGATTGACATTAAGCAAGGCTCGAACCACCAACCCCATGGTTGACAAGTCAAAGATGATACCAATAAGCCACCCTGACACCCTTGCTACCGCAAATAGGAGTTGTTTTAGTCTGTTATTGTTTTGATCTTTATGTGAGAGATTATATTAAAAATGGGTGACACCTATTGGTTTGAATATCAGCGACCTCTATATAGAGTCCTATTGGTAGTGTAACTCTCTCATCCGCGGCATTGGGCTTGCGTACATGGCTCATTCTGGCGGAAAGCCTTTATTATGGCTTGCTTTAGTACCTATACAAAGTCATTGATGAGAGATCACAGAGGTAACAAATCTACCCATAGTTTTGGCACAATATATTTTATATATTGGGTTAACATTTTGAAAAAAAGGCAACCAGTTAATTGTTTTTACTCTGAATTCACAACACAGTGATAGTTTCGAATCTTTTTATTTCTGGTTTAAAATATTTGAGAAACTGCAAACAGGATTTCTGCTTAACTAGTTCAGCATTAGGCCTAGTTATTTCCGATAACAATAATTTTTTGTAGAGAATCGGTGTCTGCATTTTAGCCAACCTGTAAAAATGATAATGTTTTTCTTTTGCAGTCAGATTCACAAATCTAAAGAAATAAATGTTGTTTTGTTTGACTGATGCATTGATTCTTGTGCAGTTGACTTGATTCCAAACAAGTTTAAAAAAAAGCTTTGTTACAGAAGTATTCTGCATTAATTAATTCTGTCAAAACGAGCAGAGTTTCGTTGCAAAAATGTTTACCCATAAGAACCACAATGTACTTACATGTATTTCGAACCAATATGATGATGTGCTGAAAATAACTTTGCATTAAAGTCACGGTGGAAATAACTGGAATTAGACCAAAACATGTTTTTCTATGGCATTTTATTTAAAAATAAATTGTTTTAAACTAAGCGAAGTGCTGTATGCTAAAGCTTAAAGCTAGCCTATTTTATCGGAGAAACAATACTAAATTCAACAAAATGGAATGCAATTTCAGAAACCACGGTTAAGTTGCAAATCAAAAAGTGAAGTTATTTGACTATGAAGTTGAACTAACTGAATATTGGTAATGAGTTTTGCAACACGTGCATCCGGACCAATCAATGAGTGTTTTTGTTGAATCTGAAGTCAGTTCAACCAATAGAAGCCTCCAACTCTCAGAAAAGGTTGTTTAAAATTGTTGCTACGCTAAACCGGAAGAACTGAAAATGGAGTCAGGTTAAAGTAATCGATTCTTTTTTTGCCGATTTTGAAAACAACTCTGGCATTCTGGACACTTTTAAGGAGTACTTTGGTATTCCAAATGATGTCGAAAGCAGTGACAGTGAAGGGAGTGGTGATGAAAGACCTGAAGCCACTGTATTTGACAATAACGAAGATTATGAAGAGGTAGTCTGGTGTTTAGAAGAGTAAGAAGCTGTTCGAGTTGAAAGTGCAATTGAGGGATTTTTGCATGCAGATGAACTTCAGAATCGAGGAGGGGAAAGCTTGTCTGAACACTCGAGTCTCTGTAAATGTAGCTGTAAGGTAGGCTCAAGCCAGTCTTGTTGCATTTTTAAATTTTTGAAAGAGCAAGTGACTGAGTGTAGATATGCATGTGCAGAGTTATCTATTGTTGAACTGGAGATTCTTTTGCTCTCAATAATAGAAACTGGATTTCAATTTAGTATTGTGACCATTTCTAAAAAAAGTTGGCAAACACCCCTAAGCAGAAATTGAAAATTGATTATCGACATTTAAGACTACCTATATGCAGATTTCTATTTGCACACCATTGTGGTGTCACAAAACTGGAAGTGCTCGTGGCTCACTATAAGAATGTCAAGTCAGTTGTGCCAAGTAAACTAAACCGTGGAAACAATAAATGCATCACATACGAACAATCAAAAGCATTTCAGACTTTTATGATCAACCTTTTGAAGCAGCCCAGTCTGGTGTTGCCTGGTCTAATTAGTGAGATTTCAAGAAAGGCTTCTGAAGTTCTACCTGCCTATATATCAAATAAGTTTGTCTATAGAAGATACTTTTGAGTGTTAGGAGTTTGTGGCAACCTTTCAACTCCCATGAGTGTGGGCAGATGAAAACCACTTTGGAAGCTTCTTATTCTAGAAATGCGTTGCTGTCGGCCGCTGTCTGACTTGTGCTAGACATGTCAAAGTAACAACACTATAATTTACCAGTAAGTCTAGTTACATATGTACATTTCTTCAAGGTTTGCTAATTATGCTCTGTGTATTTACACAAAACCTTTTTACATCTAACTTGTGCTTGAAATGCAACTGTTTACTTAGTTGACACTCATTCAAAAATCTGTCAGACAGCCATTTACCCATATTTTTGGACTGTGTAACAAGATTGTGATTTAGTACATGTAATTTAAAAGATTGAAATTTTTGCACTAAGTTTATTTTGTGTTACTATTTGTAGTAGCACGCTAAAAAGTGATGAGAAAAAAGAGACTGTGCTGAAACTTCAGGAAGCCCATCCGTTGGCACCATCCAAAACTCACCTCTACTACAAGGGGTTCATAGAGAAAGTTTAAGCTGGATTTTGCCTCTACATTTCATTTGATATGGCTCAAAAGGTATTCAACTTTCAATGAAAATGTAACCCATCCAAATACCGGCTCTTGACTGCATTTTTCTGCGCTTTATCACTTAAAACATGATAAATCACACAAATTTATAGTTTTAATTAAATTGGTGACATATAATTCTAGGTACACTATCCGTCAAATCCACTACAGCTCGAACCAGCAAACTTTAAAACTCTGAGGAAGTGTACAGTGTTCGGCATTACGGACGAAGCGTTCCCGCGTCAAATGAATTATTTAATAGATGTGGCGGTACATGTTGGTAAAGGGTGCAACACCATCATATTTTACATACACCACTACTAAGAGATGAACTAGTCACATACGTCTCGTATTCACTAGCAATACATGCGAATAACTGTGCATAAGTTGATAACGACAATGCGCTTTCAATAAGTTTATTACATACCAGTGTCTCTTATATTTACTTTTATGCTGTCTTACCTAGGTTCTGGCTCTATTTGAGTTGGGAAGGAGTAAGAATAGTGCATGTTGCAATTGAAGTGGCCAGAACACAAACAACTTCATGCTGATGTACCTGGCATGTAGAGTTGCCAGAGACTTGAATACCAATGTGGAACTCAACTTCATGGTCGCGGGTCATACCAAATTTTGTGCCATCTTGTTCTTTGTCTTGTTCAAAAGGCAATACCGACGAGAGTTTGTTTCACCACTACATGAAGTTAACGAGGTTAGTTTTATTAACAACCTTTTTGTACATTCAACCAAATTGATTTGTAGATTAATGTTACAAGATGTTTTTGTGCTTGAAATAATTGGTTTGATCACTCATCTTGGTTTATGAGTTTTGGTAATTTCTACTGGTTGTAGTGCATGGATAGGTTGTTAACTCCAAACACAGCGGTGCTTGTGGGTTCACAAGGTGGTGAACTGCTAGTTCTGACGTATGACTGGTCAACCTTCCTGCCCTGCTATTGTCTCAAGTCAGCCCACCAGTTCACTTTCACAAATGAAACTCTGAGTATAATTTGATCAGAAATTATTTGCAAGAGATTCAAGTAATTTGTTTTAATTTTGTTCTTATAACCAACATTGCTCTAGAATCACAAGTTTAACTTTTGTTTGTGCAGGCAGAATCACGGTGAAAAAATTCTGCAACTCATACAAAGGTACCATAAGCTCGATTCAGAATAGCCCACTCAAAGATGAGATGCCTAAGAAACTTCCACCTCTTGGGTTGACCAGAGAGCAAAAAGCAATATCTGCATAGAGAAATCAGAGAATTTTGCAAGGAAGAACACCGAGATATTCTTTGCCAACATAATTAGTGTTGTAGTGGTGATTGGCCCTAAGCCACAAGCCGCTCTACCCACCTCTAAATCATCTACTCAATCACTAAACTGGCTACCCTATGTTGAACATAAAGCCGAGATATTGCGGAGTAAATAGTAGATTGCTAATAGCTTGAAGGTGTCTTTATAATGATTTATTGATGCTTGCAGCAGTTCCTCGAACACAATCACACGAAATGCATACATGACCTACAGCAGAGTGTAGCGATGCCAAAAGTCAAATATTATCAACCAAGAAGAGGCCAGTCAAGAGAGCCAAGAAGGAATAGTGTGTCATTTTAAACATTAAATATTAATTACTATATATAGTCGCCTACAAACTGTAAATTACATATACGAGTCTTCTGTGGTATTGTAAAGTTATCTCACTTGTGTGTATTGCATTGCTACCCAACTAGCTGTGCGTGGTATAATTTGTATAATTCATAAAATCAATGTTTATAGTTTTCAATGGTGTGTGATATATTACTGTTATTATTTTTCTAAATATTACGTTGGTGATGCTATGGCTGTGCTCAAAATCGAAAATACTGCCCAGCCACCTTTAATATTTGCAAAATTAGGAATAAGTAACACATTTTGTGATAGATATACAGCTATTCCCATGACAACCATCTAAATTAGGTTTAGTTATTTGAATTCAGCTAAGTTTTTTGTATACACTGTAAAGACCAAAATCTACATAAATATCACAAATTGTTGATATTGGTTGCTATGATGTTTTGAAATGTAAAAAAAGTTGTGCATTGGTTTTGGTTTCTCAAACTTTACAACCAGTTTTCTTAGAACTATGCTTTAGCACTTAAATGGTGTAAGTGAACTCAGTGTATTGACCATTAAAACTGCTGTAATTAAGCTAGAATCAAATTCTTTTGCAAAATAAATGAGAGAATTTTCTCCTTTCGCTAGTATATATAACTAAAAATCTTACACACCCAATATAACCATGGCTTCTGAGATTATGACCCAAATATGGAAATAACTGATTTTGGAAATAAATCTTTTAGATATAATTTGAAAGCATTCTAAAATACAAACAAACTCCAGGAAACCCCGACAGCAATGTCAGGAGTCGCCAAGACCGTGCACAAAACGACATGCCATCTGGGCCAACCAAGTGCTACCGCAGCCTCTCAGTACTACAGTACCACAAGCTCAGGACTGGCCAAGGTCTCCCTGAGACTTTTTGACATGGCTTGGTTGAAAACTCGGGATGTCATGGCGAGGTTTTATTAAAGGCCTTATTAATGGCAGATAGATAGACAAAGGCAAAGGATCCTGCAAATAAAATTTTTTTGTTACCTTAATAAACGCTTTGCTAGGGCTTTGGATGTTTTTGGAAGTCAGGTTGATGTGTTGTAAGGATGTTGCTACTTTCTAAATATGTGGATATTTTCGAAATTATTTTGATATTTTATAATAACTCTCTCAAAAATATTAATAAAAACATTTAACGCCTATAATATTGGTTGATAATTTGATAAAGGCTTTTTTAGACCTTTATAGACAGAGGTTGTAGTTTTGTTATTTTAAAGCAACCAGATAATACCCTAATTACTGTAAAACCTTTAATTAACTGCAACCTCTATTTGAATGCCACCTCTATTTGACTGCCACTATGAGAAAAGAGTTGAAAAATATAGTGCCACCGTCTAATTAAAAACCACCTTCAATTGACTGCCAATTCAAGGTTTCCAATTTTTAGTGACCCGTAAGATCAAGTATAATCAGTGGAAAAGTATCCCCAAAATCGTATTGATAATGAATCGCTTACATTAATTTCAACTGTGAATTTTGGTAAGTCTATATATTAATATGTAGAAGTGTACGATATATGTGTATTTGTAGAAAAGTATGATAGATGTGTATTTGTAGAAGTGTATGATAGATGCGTATTTGTAGAAGTGTATGATAGATGCGTATTTGTAGAAGTGTATGATAAATGTGCATTTGTAGAAGTGTATGGTAGATGTGTATTTGTAGAAGTGTATGATAATTGCGTATTTGTAGAAGTGTATGATAAATGTGTATTTGTAGAAGTGTATGATATAAGCGTATTTGTAGAAGTGTATGATAAATGTGTATTTGTAGAAGTGTATGGTAGATGTGTATTTGTAGAAGTGTATGATAAATGTGTATTTGTAGAAGTGTATGATAAATGTGTATTTGTAGAAGTGTATGGTAGATGTGTATTTGTAGAAGTGTATGATAAATGTGCATTTGTAGAAGTGTATGATAGTTGTGTATTTGTAGAAGTGCATTAAAATACTTGGTGAAAGTAATAAAATGTTCCTGAGATATTTTTATTAACTCACATCAGCAGGTGTTTGTGTGGTTGTATATTACACTAACTGAGTATATATATTATTCCAAAGCATTAGACATTTTTACATAAACATTATTTTTATAATGATGTCAAATCCTTGCTTAATTTGGTATGACATCACAGATTAAGTATTTTAAAACTATTGTTATCATATAAACAATTATAAAGCTAACACTGATGTCATTTGACACTTTTACTACGGGTGGTTTTTGAATTACTTTATAAAGTTCACTCAAGTGTTATGTATTAAGAGTGAAACAGTATTCAGTACTCCTGATAACAGGTAGTTTTCTGTTGAATACTCTAAAATTATTTTTGATACTTTGAACAGATATTAAACAAAATATGCATCTACATGCATGGAGCTTATTCGCTGAAAAGACTACTGATTTTAAAACAGGAGTAGCTTCATTGTAATAGGAAAATTCACTCTGCACATCTTGAAGAATTGGTAATGTGACTCATTGAAAGGAAACTCTTGACTGCCTCCTTGGAGCTCTGCAAGAATATAATCACATTTGTATGACATCCTTTGAAACAAGTTTGTATTTCAAAATTATCAATGTTTTTTAATAAGTTATAGCTTAACAACTGTAATTATAATCATTATTGACTATAAAAACAATTTTAATTATTACTACATCTTGTTAATTATTCAATTGCTGTATAATATTTTCCATAATATCAAGGAATCAGCTGAAAAGTGTCCACAAATTCGTTCTCAGAATTAATCATTTAAACTGATGACAATCAATTCTCTCGCTGTCCTGCTTTAAAGCTTTTCCCTTTTATTTGGCAGAACTTTGAAAACAGCATCATAGAAATAATTAGTAAGGGTCTCAGGCTAACAGTGATTTCTTTTTTAACATGGTCTGTTCTACTTCAAAGTACATGTGCCTATATACAAAATGATTTAAATTTACACTTGTAAATTTGTAACTTTATAAGCAACACCACAACAATAAGTAATATCTGTCTAATTTTAATATTAGTTTCTTGTTTGATCAGGTCTTCCTACTTTGATGTAGCCTACATATATAATAAACGGTTTAAATTTACGATAGCAGATGAACTTTGAAAGCAACGCCATAGAAATAGTTACCTAACTGTCTCAGGATAATAGTATATCTTTGTTTAACGCGGTCGTAATACTTTGAAAAAAATGCATATAAGAAAATGGTTTGCAAGTTTTGGGCCAAAGGTTACGATTTAAACACCACCTATTTGATTGCCACCTCCAATTGACCACCACTATAGAGAAAGGGTTGAAAAATAGAGTGCCGTGGCGTTCAATATTTTACAGTATATGAATATATGTAAACTAGCTGTGCTTCCGGCGTTGCTGAGCAACAAAAAGGTTTTTGATCAGAAAACTGATTTGTATTTAACATATAACAACATTTGCCATTCTAAGTTTCAAACTACATATCATAAGAAAAGTTTTTTGTGTAATCGAAACAAAGTAAAAGAAAAAAATAAAAACAACTGTAAAGGCTTTCAAACTTTGTCAAACAATTTTTAAACTTTATATCATGAGGAAAATTTTTCATGCAAATCAAATTAAAAAAAATAAAACTGTGAGCAAAAGTTTGAGATGTCAATGCGAAATAATGAACAGCAATAGCTAAATTAAGTCGGTTCGCTAGAATTACAATGAAAGATAATTCGGTAATGAAATAGTTAATACAACTGAGAAAACAAAATAATAAAAATCCTGAATATGTAGAATTAATAATAACAATTCTTGCATAGAAATATGTGTATAAAAAGGTTACTGTTTCACCAGAAGATATCCATCAAAACTTTGAATAGGACAATACTGGTACTTTTCGATATTGTAAAAGATGAAATATCGCACTGTCTTTGTCTGATTGAACGGTGGGAAAATGTAGAAGCTCTTTTCACGGAGACGATATAATTGTCTGCGTGAGAAGATTTGGTCTTGGCCCTAGATTTAGTAATTGAACCTTACAAAAAATATTTTAACAGGGGTATTGTAGCACGTGGCCGCATCGGTAAAATAATCAGCGTGCGCTATGGCTATAGCTGGTGTGACAGACAGATCCACATAGACACATACTTTGAAAAAAGAAAAAAAATATATACAGAGTATATATATATAGTTCAAAACTATACTGTTTCAAAACTATATTACATGTATTTCAAAACTATAATATTTCAAAACCATTGCAAGCATCTCATTATTGGAGCTGTAGTGGCTCTGAAAGAAGCAGAACCATCTTTAGGTGGTTTATAATGCATGATCTGTGAACCAAAAGTAGAAGATAACTTTTCAATTTTTATATTGTTCTTCAAATAAAAATTGCAGATTAGTTTCTTCTACGACAGTAAATCTCCTAAATAGAGTTTTGTAAAAGTTGCCATAATTTTATAGCACTATACAACTCATATTGCATTAACTTGCATTTGGTAAAAGCTTATCTACCCATCAACTTTTGTTTTCTTATTTTGTGAAGCCATGTATTCAAATAAATCTTTTGTTGTAAAAAAGTTTATATTGGTAAAATATTTTCAGAAATGAATCCACAAAGTTTATAAATTGAACTGGCAAAGGTTTTAGCACTCACTGTTTCCAGTTCTATGTTATATATGGCTGTCATTTGGTTTTATACAGTTAGTATCTGTTTTTTTATAAGTATTATTGGGTTCAAAATAGTTGTTTCCTGAGTTTATATAAGAACTATCTAATTTTAAAAGCTTTTGTATTATTTTTATCCGGTTTTAGGTTATTTTTATTGGTCCAGCGAAGCGATATTACCAAAAAACATTAATTAGCTTACGATTTTGACAGTCTTCCTGGATGAATATCGTTAGGCTTCTCCAATGATGGTTGAACTTTTCCTCTGTAATTAGAATACGTACACCCTCTCAAAAAAAAGTTATACTATTAAACAAGTTATTGGAAAATATTTTGTGGCAATCAAAATAGCTTTTGTGCTTATATTTGACATAGATTATTTACTCAGTCAACATTTATAAATACATGTAAAAATGCAGTTTGTGGAAAAGCTTGGTATAGCTGTGTGAACCAGGTGTTATTGTCTGCACATTTTTAGTGATTAGTCATTCTGACTGCTTCATATACAAAGTCATGTGGTTGTTCTAGAATAAGAAAGGTATTGTAAACAAGGTGAGGTGGTGTATGTACATGTAATTTACTTGTGGGGCAGTGCCATTGACAAGGGATCTTCCAACTTATCTAGCAAGGGTTGAACTTTGACCCTGCAATTACAATATATGAATAATTTTACCAAATCAGATACCATCAACTATGTTATATCTGCGCTGCTTAGTGCAAATAAGAGTAGAAGTACAGAGACTGTTTTCTTGAGGATGTTTTTCTTGATGTCTATTGCTATAGCTGAACCTTTTACAGAGAAGGTTACAAACTCATCAACACTGTGAGTCATAATGTGAAGCAATTAGATATAGAAAAACCACTTTAGAGTTATAGCGAGCTAGATTAGACTGTTTCGATGTAATTAGACTGAACTAGATATAAGACCTGTTAGAGTCTATTTACCAACACATGTTCAAGTCATAAGGTAGTGAGACATTCTACTCTGCTGGTGAAATCAAAATTGGTAAGCTTACTGCCCAGACAAAACAAGCTGAATAAACTTTAATCTCACTTTGATGCTTGTTATCATTTGGTCAGAGTCTGTAGAGCACAGGCTACATTGATGTCTTGAGTAACAAAAGTTTTTGAAGTTACAAAACTTGCAAAAAGACATGAAAAAAAGTTTATAGCAAACATAGACATATAGATACAGGCAGAGGCTGTTGTAGCTGCAGGCATCTGCAACAACCTCTGCTGCATAAACTACTCGACTATATCTTCTGTGTAGGCGGGCACAACAAAAAAGCTGGATTTCCGCCGAACACCTGTAACACACCAGTGTTGTAACACCTTAAAGAGTTATTGATCAATTTGTGCAGTTTTTTTCAGACTCTATGGCTGCTAGGCTTAGCTACCATGTTCAAAATTCCGTCAGCTTGAGCAATTTGAAAGACAAATCCAATAAAAATAAAATGGCAACTAGGGCTTGGAAATCAAAATAAGTACATGTATATCAGAAAGCACTGGTGAAGACGGACATGTGGTGCCAAAGAAAAATATTAAAAGTTTAAAACAAAAAGGTAAACTGTGATACCTGATCTGTAAAGTAAAATACAAAAAGTGCCAGTGAATAGTCATAGCAATGCAGGTAGATTTATACATGTGCTAGAAAAGTTTCCTGACTAAAAAGCAAGAGAGTTGTTTGTTGCCAATTTTGTTGCTAATTGCAGGCAATAGTTGTTCAATTAAACACAAAGAAATGAAGGGAATAAAAATTGAGTAAAAAGAGTGGTGTGTTAGTCTCATAAGCCTGATAAATATATGAATTATGCAAAAGTTAGCATTACTAGTGGTAGAAAGGAAATTAGATCAGTGTAAGCATGAAAAGAGGTTACTTATAATAAAAGACTGTGACACTGGAATGCTAAACAATAATATAGTAGTAAACAAAAAAAATATTTATAAATCTAAAAAAAAGAAAAGGTATGTAATAGATTGGAGGAAGACCTAACAAGGCTAAGCGTCAAAAATGAGACAAATTTTACGGAAAGGGAGAATCCTGAGACGATTAAGTTGCAAAGGAGCCCGTTGCAAAAGTGTGAAAAAAGGATTGCAGATCCTGAACCAATACAATTTAGAGACAAACTGGTGAAAGCAGGTCTGAGAATACCAGTTCACCTAAAACTGTGATGACATAAGCATAACATAGAAATAAAACTGCCTAAAGATGCCTTAACTTTACATAATTTAGTGAAAGATTTAATGAAACAGTTAGTTGTTTTATTACCAGCTCTGTTTTTTGTTAATAGTTGAACAAAAGTCACTAAAAAAGCTCAAAAGTAAGCTGTGCATATACAGTAACTTACAATCTAATAGTAAGTTTATAGTGTTAACCTGAGTTTGAGCATTTTATAGCTCAGCTCTCAAGAATAGATGGCTCTAAGCGATGTGTTAGTAGTGAGTTAACTACTTACAAATGTGAGCTAGTTGACTAGTAAGTAAAATAGACACTGTCACTCACGTTTTCGATGGTCTCATTTTGGAAAGCGCATCTGGCATCTCCAAAGATGGCCGAGCTTTCTGCCTATAAATAAAATGTAATTTTAAGCATTTACTTATATAGCACTAGATAAATTATCAATTAACACTTTGCTGCAGTGATTCACTTTTTGTGCACCATAGAGACAACTTTATTTTGAGTGCCATGCCACTTTTTCAGATGCCAAAAGGAGGTATCTCCTAAGACTACTTGATAATGCTTTGTAGGTTAAATATAGTTTGATCAGGCTGACAGCTCGCAAGATGAGATCATTTTAGGCAATGTGTTAATACCATGTTAAGTAACTAGGTACATGTGTATATTAACTACTAATCATGGACATGAGAGTTAGTTGTCTTATAATCAAATTAGACACTGTAACTCACGGTATTGACTGTCGCCTTTTGGAAAGCGCATCTTGCTTCTCCAATGATGGCTGAGCTTTTAGCCTATAGAAAAAATAGAAATTTAAGTGCAAACTTATCAAACAAAGTGCATTATATTAATTATTAGCTAATGCTTTGTAAATTGAGTACAGTTTGATCAAGTATTGTGGGAGCTAGCTGGCCCTATTTTTAGGCTGACTCACTTCATGGCTTGAGTCGACTTGGCCAACAAAAAAAACAAATAAAAAAAGAAACCGATTCGGCACTTGAGAAAAAGAGGCAGAGCCTGCTCCACCAGAGTGCATATGTAAAATGACACCTTGCTACACAGAGAGCAGCATTTTTACATTTTCTCACTATATGTGCTTTGATGTATATGCTTTTATAACACATACTGATACTGAATTATCACTGTGCACTTGATTGATATTGGTGTGGAGCTATGCTAATGAGTCTCCTAGACTCCTATTGCAGCAACAGGGATTGCTAAATCATTTATTTATGCCAAACATGTTGGTAAATAAACCTCCAAGCACTGCCTTAAAGGTGGCAGCTAGGAAGACACCTTGAACGAGTAGAGGAGGCTCTGTCTAAAAATGGTAGAACTAACTTTTTGCTCTGTGTTTGTTAATAGTTACGCAAAATAAAGTTAACTGAACAAAAATCACTAAAAAACTTAAAAGTATAAGCTGTGCATATACAGTAACTTACAATCTAATAGTAAGTTTATAGTGTTAACCTGAGTTTTAGCATTTTGTAGCTCAGCTCTCAAGAATAGATGGCTGTAAGCGATGTGTTAGTAGTAAGTTAACTAACTACTTACAACTGTGAGCTGGTTGACTAATAAGTAAAATAGACACTGTCACTCACGTTTTTGACTGCCTCTTTTTTGAAAGCGCATCTGGCATTTCCAATGATGGTCGAGCTTTCAGCCTACAGATAAAATATAATTTAATGCATTACCTCGTATAACATTAGGTAAACTATTAGTTAACGTTTTGCAGCAGTGATTCGGATTTTGTGCCCCAGAAAGAGAATGGACAATAATGGTTGCACAAACTTGGGTACAAGGTATGAACACAGAGTGCCTTAAAAGTGGCAGTTCATTGATCAAGTAGGTTCTGGCAAAAAAGTGAAAGCTCAAGCTTGGAGATACAAGTACAGTCTGCTATAAAAGTGGCAGTTCAGTAGTTGAGTTGCTCCTGCCTGCAAAACGGCAGCACATAATGCGGTGACTACAAAGAGAATCCATATCTGCTTTAAAAGCAGGACCATAGTGGGCTAGATAAAAATCATTGCATGACAGCCAAAAGATGTGCCAGAAGTGTGGACTCGAGCATGAATCTGTTGGTCTAAGCTCTGTAGCAAATAATACTGATGCCCTAACCTTGAATTTGTGTCTATCAGTTCAAGGTACCTCACTAAGACAATGCTGAAAATGTCAAGGACTTTGTCAGCCAGTTCTAGGAGGAAGCAGATGCAAACCACTGAGTAGACAAAGCTACCCGTTGCATTTGAAGAACTGTTTCAAACAAGGAAGACAAATATTTCCAAACTTGTTAAGTGTTGTCTTATTTGCTTGAATTAAAGCAACAAGGCATTTTTGCAGGAGCACCCATGGAGGTAGTAGGGGTGGTATGTATTGCCTACCAAAGCCTGCCCAACCTACACTTGGCCACCATAGCAATTGAAACCTTTTACAAGCTTTCTACGCAATTTCTATAACCCAAGTGAAACCTGTTGTCGATGCCCATCGCCACATTAGCGGAAGCTGTAAGGGCTGGCAATGACTTTCCATAAAAAATGAAAAGAGTGCTATTCCATTAGCATATTTTTTATAGTTGTAGATGAGGAAACACCAAACCATAATATGGTTTGGTGCTTTGGTCTAGTTTGGTCTGGTTTGGTCTGGTATGATGG
Source organism: Watersipora subatra (assembly GCF_963576615.1). NCBI lineage: Eukaryota > Metazoa > Bryozoa > Gymnolaemata > Cheilostomatida > Watersiporidae > Watersipora > Watersipora subatra. The sequence continues at coordinate 30,254,261 of NC_088708.1, read as the reverse complement.
TTTGGTTATACCGGTTGCAAAGGAAGATGGTATCAGCCAGCTCACACTCATGGTACATAAGCTAACCCAAATAAATGAGTCTGCAGGATTAACTCGACTTCAGCCAAAGTTTATCTCCTAAAAGAGTTGCAGCAAAAAATGGATGTGTGTAAAAATTGTTCCAGCCAGAGGAGGTTAACCCAGAGAAACCGCAAACTGCAAGTCGCGGATGTCGCATATAGACTATACACGCACCATTCTTCGAACAGAGGAGCTTCGGAGCATATCCGTGGAGATCGAGTTAAATTTTGAAGTACAATAGTCAAAATCTGCTCTTCTGTTTCAAAAATCATGGCAGGGATTTGTGGGCGAATGCCTTTACCACACAATGTTTGTTTGATTTTCCTGAGAAACCAGAGCTAGTCTGTAAATTATTCACTATCGCGAGAAGCGTTTCACATCTCGTAGCTAAAACAATCATTATACGTAACGGCGGTAAGGGTGCGCAACTCTGGCACATGATCATTTAGTCGATTTCATACGTCACAGTTTTTGGGATTTTCGAAGGATTTTCCTCTGATTCTTAATTAGATGGACCTGTTTTTGGCTGGCTATATCTCAGCTTCTAGTGGGCCAACTTCCTTGATTCTTTTTTTAGAACATCAGTCAACACCTCAAGATAACTAATAAAGCATAATAATATTATGTTTTTTTTATTTTTTAACATTGAAACATCTTATGGTACACCGTATATTAAAATCTTACGTAACCACATGGCCCATTATATTTAATTACAAAACAATTTATGCATAATTCCTAATTATTAACAGCAATATATGCACCTATCTGAAAATGGATCAAGTTATTAATCTAAGGGACATAAAAAAGGCGCACACAGCTGAAAACTTCATAACTGCTAAGCTCTAAAATTTAGCTCATACAAACGTGTTGTAAAAGTAAGGGCATGTCACAACAGTTCAAGCTAAAAACTACGAATGCAGATCTTTGCTAGTGAATGAACACCCTCAGCTAGTTCTTCATTTTATGAAATAATAATTAATACATTTATAAAAGTTTTCTTCAGCAACGCTTTGTTAAGTGTCATGAGTCACAATGCAGATCATATAAAATTAGCACGGCCAACATAATGCTCATCTGACAATAGTTTTCAAAATCAAAATAATCATTAAATCAAATTAGAATAATTATTTTACTTCAAACCTGGTGAATATAGCGAGTATTTCACAATAACTTAGCTGCAGTAGTTACTTAAGCTTGTAAGCAGGTTTGTTTCTCATTTGTGCAAACTATAATTATCACCATTTGTGGTGTACCATTGAGGAGGCCAGAGCCGGATGCCAGAGAGAAGCCGACTCTGAGGCGACTGACGCCATGACAGGACAGAGCCTAACTTGGCTGGCGACACGGCTCCTGGTGATTCTTCTGGTCGACCTTAGATCAACCAAAAGGTCGACTGCTAGTCAACCGGAAGATCCACCAGCCGACCGGAAGTCAACCAAAGGTCAACTGCCAAGTCGATCATGCTACTGAGGACAGAGCCACGCTAAGACAAAGAATATATAAGATGCCGCCAAAGTGACGGTAATCCAAGCATCTGGAAGTCTCATTCTAAGAAGTCAATTATAAGCGTCCTTTTGACTGCATTATTGTATATTTATGAAATATGTTTATTGTCTTTTACTCAAGCTCTTATTTAAAACATTGTAAAGTACAGTGTAAGTGTTTCTAACTTTACAAAGTTTTTCGACTATCTACATGCAATACAACTATAAGACTTTGTATGATTTGTATTTTCTCTGAAATTGGTCGGAATGAAACCATAGTACAACAATACTCAACTCAAATTATAATGTGAACATAACTCGTAGCAACAAACTTTTGTGTAAAAATATTGCGCCAAAATTTTTTAGGACTATGACGTAGAAAGACAAAAGTAATAGATTGATCAAATATCTTTAAAGTAGTTTTTGTCAACAATAAAAAGCAGATAGTTTGAAGTTGTCTACACTTTTATTACTTTCTCGTACAACATTAGTATTTGTTTACCAAAAATGTCTAACATCTTGTATAATTATCTTGGGGTATGTTGTTTCTGTTTATTGTTGCGTGTAACAATCCAGAATGAAAATCCGCTGTTGAGTCTGTAGTTTTGATAGTGTAGTATGATTAATTTTTTCAACAAGCTCATATCTAAACGGTGCTGTAAACTTTTGCTTTCAGCAAAGGAGTACATTATCGAAACCAAGCACACAGATACTTATGAGGTAAAATCCTTCAACCAAGAGACACTAATAATTGACTGCTTCTCTTGCGGGTAAAATAAAATAATAGTTTATTGATTTGATTTAGAGTGAAAAAAGCTCTGTTTGAGGGTTGGATCAAAATTTGTTTACCACACACCATACATAACAGTGTAGGTTTCACCACAAAAAATAAATTCAAGAACAAATAGTTTTCATGGTATAGTCTTGTTTCTTTTGCTTTCTTCTTTGTTGCTTGCACAACAACCTTTTTTGAGTTGCAGTATTGTTTTAGGCTCAGTTATAACTTACGTAGCATTTGTTCATTTCAAACTCTTTGTTGTAGCAGTCATAATGTCGTGTGCTGACATTTTTATATACACACAAGAGTTTAGCGTTTGTGAAGTGGGTTTGTTGAAAATAACTCTCCTAGATTAAAGTGGGCCATACAGAAAACTGACTAAAAATGGTAAGACACTCAGATACCACGCCTTAACGAATAATGGTTAACTAGGCCCAAAAAATTGTGATGAAGGAGGTGAAAAGCAAAAGCAAATTAATTGTAAAAAAGACACATGGTTATAGGGGGGCCGGAGGAGCGGGGGTGAGAAAAAGTAAGCCTAGCAGATGTATGTAGTGTGTTTCTCTTGTGGCATTAGAAGGGTCTCAGGAGATGACCGCTATAAGTGTTGTCCTTGATAGTGCTGTTTGGTACAGTTTGGTGCTGTTTGGTACTGTATTGAGAGTACTCTCGGAGTTGCTATAGGAAAGTCTTCTAGTATTCTGTAGTAGTAGTAGTCTTCTGCATCTAATGGCTAAATTATTGGTGAAACGAGCCATTTTAAAGGTTGGTGATGAGTGAGGCTCCTTGAGCAAGAATGAACTAAATTGCACACAATACACAAGCACCCCGTGGTCCGTGGTGCTGTGTGAAGAAATAAAGAGAAGCAAGTAAGATTCGACATGTACATGTATATAAAGAGTCACAACTGTGAATAGAGAATACCACAAATATGCTGAGAAAGTACATCATGAAGGATTCTCACCGAACTCAAATCATGTAAAATATTTTTGTAGACATTCATTTGCATGTAGCATATATTGTACAATTAGGATGATTTTGAGAGTAAACTGCAAAGTAAAGAGCAAACTTTGTTGTTCCAAAGCAAGAGTGAGGTGACTTTTTTAGTCAGTATAAACCAAAGTGTGAAAACTATGTAAAATTCGAGAAACGCATGACCTCTAAAATGGCTGCTCCAACACTTAAGTATACTAGGTTTTTCCAACAAACTGGTCAGCAAATACTTGTAGCCAGTTTGTTAAAAAGTGCGCCAAACAATCTAGTGAAATACTCTAATTAGAAAAGTTCTTACGACTTTTGAAAAGCCAAAAATCACTAGTGAAACTTGATAAGAGGAAGGTAACCAAATTCTGCACTATCAAGTGAGTATAATCGTTTTCATATTTGATTGCTTCTTGCAACCTTTGTGAATTTGGATTAAATATATTTTTACTCACTAAAAATGATCAGGTGCATTCAGAGTGATTCAAATAATCATCAGTAATTATTCAAAGAATAAATCTATGCACAACAAAACATCACCTAGAAATATCTTTATTTGTGCTTTAGTGACTACAGCACTGATACTCAATAGTGCCAATATTTTCAGATAGTGAACAAAACACTTTTATCAAAAAGACTGCATGTGAGTTTTTTCAGAGCACACCTAAGAACTTCTCTAGTCACACTATAGTGTAGCAGCGCAGTGGTTCAATATAATTGTCCTGCATTGCATTTTACAGATGAGTAGAGTCGTTGCTTACAGATGTTTAATAATTACCAAGCTGAGTGGGACAGATTCTTGTTGATTGATAAATAAGACAGACATTGTAACTCACGTTTTTGAGTGTCTCTTTGTTGATTGCATCTCCAATGATTGCTGGGCTTTTGTTCTGTAGATATAATATAATCATGACGTAATAAAACAAAATAAAATTTAACAATTCATCAGTTCATTTATAGATAAGCATGTGAGTTAACAAACCTAACTTGTTATTAACAGTTGATAGTATTAGGTGAAGTAATCTCTTTTAGGTATTTGGTAGATAAGTTATGATGGGAGTGTCAGCTAGTAATTCCCTGATAACTAAAACTGGTACTAAAACTCACGGTTTTGACTGTGTCTTTGTTGAAAACACTTCCGGCATATCCAATGACTGCTGGGTTTTAGGTCTGTATATAAAATATACATTGTTAATGTAAGCATGAACTCATGAAGGATGGTACCGTGAGATGCAGTATTACTTAATGTCTTTTTGCAGTGATTCAGTGTTTGTGCACCAAAATGTCAGTGTCTTTTTGGCACCAACCAACTTTTTCAGATGCCATAAAGAGGTATCGATTAAAATATTTCTTTACCTCAAAATCCAAGGTATGTAGAATAAATAATCATCGCGTATAATGACCAGTCTATCTACTTTATAATTGCCTGGTCATCATCTGATGCAATGGGTCTAGCAACCGAACTTCTAGATCAGATATCTACCAGATACTCTGATCAGACTACTGACTCTACATTTGTCAGATGACCACCATATACTATGGCCAGTCTATCTAGCAATCTTACTCCCGCAAAATACTTATTTGTCATCAAGCAAAATATTATTGTGTATGGTGCATTTTATCAATCATGAGTGCAGAAATGGTTTCACTAATCCTTCAGTATGTTTTAGAATAAATCACATTGGACATGAAACTGCACACATAACACTTGCTTGAGATTATTAAAATTTCAAAAGTGTCATAAAACAAAAATCGTGAAAACACTGTGTGCTTAACAAATTAGATTCTGCAAAAAAGTGTTTACAGTACATCTATCGGATGTATTTGACTAGCATTAGACAATTTCATACAACTGACTCACAGTAAAAAAAATAATAATTCTTGCAGAGTCTACGTTTCAGACTCAACCACAAAATGGGGATTTCCACAAAACAAAAAACCAATTTTTGTGCCAGGATTACAAGAACAAGTCTTTTGCAATTATAGTACATGTAATTACATAAACTTGTATAATATCAAAAAAGATGACCGCTTTCAAGTATACAGTAATTTATTATTATTGAATGAAAATGAAACTCAGTTGGCTGTAAAGTTCACAATAGAACAAAACCGTAGAAAAAGGAATTATTTATAACAAAAAAGAAAAATCTACATATTCATGAGGCAACGTTCAGAGTTTGAAAGCAACACGCTGCGCTTTATTTTTTGGTCAGTGCTGTAGTAACACTTTTCTACTCTATGACCCTATAGTCGCATTTATCAAGACAGCTTGAGAACTCCTAAAAAAGTTGTGGTTGTGTAATTTTGTCCGCCAACTTGTGCCAAGTAATAAAAGTTAAAGATAAAATGCTATTTACCTATTCGATTGGATTCTTAGATGTTCTGACTTCATCTCTAAGGATGATTTAGCCTTCACTCTGTAATTTGAATTGCTGAATTATATATATCATAAAAAGTATTATTAGAAAATTTATTAACCTATAATTTATTGCCATGAGTATAGCTAATCTTATATGTAAAAGAGCCTCTTTGTAACTTATTTAAATCGAGGTAAATTTAAAAGCTTTCCTGCCTAATTTTTACAACCATTTTTATTGTCAAGTAAAGCAACTTGTAGTTAATTTATATGATGTCTACTTACTCTATCAGTATTATCTGGTTCTTGCAAAATTATAGAAAAATCCTAAACAGAGCTTTGATTACAACATACCCGCTTTTAACGCTTTTTACTGAATGCTCTGAAGTTGTCCCTGATGATACTCCAGAATTTGCCCTGTTTTAATAAAACGTAAATGTTAATGTTTAGTACACATTACAGATAAACACAAGGCTTTGATAAAATAGACAAAATTGTACGAGCCATAAATTTAATATACCTGCTGACGCCTAAATAAGTGAAAAGTTTGTGTGAAAATGTATAAGTAAAACGTCTGATAGTATTTGAACATACAGTAATACCATCATGCCATGAAAACTCTCATTGAGTTTTTTCAAGTAATTGCTATACATAGAAAGTTTGCTATACATAGCAAACTTGCTATACATAGCAAATTTGTTATACATAGCAAACTTGCTGTTTATAGCCAATTTGTTATACATAGCAAACTTGCAGTTCATAGCCAATTTGCTATACATAGCAAACTTGCTATACATAGCAAATTTGCTATACATAGCAAACTTGCTATACCTAGCAAATTTGCTTTAAATACTTGTTCATCAAATCTTTGGTTGTGATCAAATAGTTAATCATTCTATCCTCAAAAATATGGCTGCTTTTTGGCATATTTTACGTCTTTTAATTTTGCAAATTTCAATCCTTAATCTTATACGGGTAAAAAATGTAAAAACTCTAAGTCAATTTTCACCAAGTGCATACAATGACTATCACATGTTACAGCCAAACAAATGCATGCATTTCACTGTCTGGGTAAAGGACTGGCTTTTGTAAGGCAACCATTTAAATTCTGCGTAGTAATAGTTCTTTATATTTTCATAGCCTCAATAATTTTTGTTGAATCAGTCAATCAAAAAAAAGTTTTCTGGTTATTCATTAATAACTTTGAAAATTAACAATACTTTTTCAGTTACCAGAATAGCCAAGTACAAAAAAGTTACTATGTGTACTTGTACATTATATAAACTTTTTGTTTATTTATTAATTTATGTAAAATAAAGTTTTTGACGGCAGGCAATAAATAAGGATACAAAAATAAACTAGATTTAGTAGAGATAAGAGTTGGTATAATGTAAAATAACAGTAAATAAATGTTTCAAGCAACATTCTACATGTATAAACCACTTTACTTTCTGCAACAAACACTAAACATTCATTGAATCTAAGTGTAAAATACTATTTCAACGGATTCCAACAAAAAATACTCTAATATGGTTTGTTGCTGTAACAGTTAAATCGAAACTTGATTAATTGCGCTTTTGTAATGACCTTAAACATACACAAATGCGATAGATGCAAAAAAGGTAAAAGAAGAATAGCTGTAGGCTATTTGGTATTGCTTGCACACATTGAGGTCTTTACCTATGTTTACACATAAACCTAGTCTGTAGGTAATATGGTGCAGAGAACCTACTGTATGTTTACACATAAACCTAGTCTGTAGGTAATATGGTGCAGAGAACCTACCGTATGTTTACACATAAACTTGGGCTGTAGGTAATATGGTGCAGAGAACCTATTGTATGTTTACACATAAACTTGGGCTGTAGGTAATATGGTGCAGAGAACATACTCTATGTTTACACATAAACTTGGGCTGTAGGTAATATGGTGCAGAGAACCTGCTGTATGTTTACACATAAACTGCTTTTAAGTTCTGCATCACAGCCTCTCAATATTTCATCTTTTAACTGAGTTTACTTCTGCAAAACTGCTTAATGTATTTTGTAGATTACCACATTTTTTACTAAATAATTCGAAACCCGAAGTAATGTACGTAGCAGTTGCCTATCATAGCAGTGCCACACTGCAATATCTGGTATCAACTAAATATTAGAAAAATCCCCAATTGGCTGTTTGTTACCTTACGTGTTAAGTTCTGGCAAATGTATTTTTAATAATTTTATTTTTTCACATGAAAAACAGTCACATTCTAATACGCTCACATAATTAAACAACAATTCCTCGTTCTAAGTTTCTTGTGTATATTTTCAATAATAAATAGCTATTTAGCTATATTTTGAGTACTTTGTAGTTTTCTCATAATAAATGTCATTTTGTGTATCAACACATTTTAGCATTAAATATTTCAACTGTTCAATATACGTATTAATCAGTCTTACGAAATTCATGACGTCAATGATTGCTGCTGCACAGCCTGCATCACCAGATTTGTTGCTTTTTACTACAAGAACTAGTGCTTGACAGCAATAAATACTATTTTCTGGTTCAAAATTTTACTGTTTTATATTTCAATAATTTAAAAATAAATATAGCCCATTAGGTTCCTTTATGTTTTATCTTTCATATGCACTATTATAGGCCTACATACATGTACATTTAGGTTGTCATGGCAGTATCGAGTCATACTAGCTAATTAACAGGTTTTGCAGATATGGTAACCATACGTTGTGGCTATTTGTAGCAGCTTCTCTCAGAGGCTTTAAAGTGGGGATATTGTAAACTTTAGGGAGGAGAAATATAAATGATATGCGGTTTAAATAGCGTTAAACATTTAACATTGAATAACTTTTTATTGCAATATTAACCACTCACCTGCCAGTAGGTTTAGGCACAAAAGAGCAGCTGCGAGATGATCTAATCATGTACCTGCAAGAAGTATATAGAACATAAACAAAGGGGTATAGAAAAACGGCTCATCACCTAATTGTACACATTCAAATTAACAGAAACTTATTTATTCAAATTAAGATTTTTGTATGTGATCATAGTTAACTTGTTCACAGAAGGCAAATTATCACTTGGCAGCACCCATGATAGTGAACACACAAAAGTCTTAGTTGTGAAAGAGTAAGAAGAACGGTAAAACACTGTGTAAAATCATGAGTAAAATGTTGAGAAAAATAGCCATGCATAAAACAAAGTTTTAGAGGAAAGACATGATAAGGATTCAAGCTAAAATTTGGCCATATCAAACTTTATTACTTTTTATATTAGGGAGGTCAAACAAGGTTATAAAAGATTACTATTGACTGTTAATTGAATCGGTCTAAAATATAGCATCAAAATATAAAAAAGTAAAGACAGAATAAAAGCGAAGCATAGGGTAAATTCAGAGTAGACGAAGCGGACAATTTTACTGTAGCGTTGTAAAAAGTGGTTTTTTGTCCAACTGATTCACAAAAATTCTTGACTTAAAAAACATTAGCTCATTTGAGCCATTTTAGTGATTTTCAAAAAATTGAGAACATTAAAATTAACAAACTAAAAGTTGACTTGCAACATAATTCACATTACATTTTTTGGTATCAAAAGGTTCACCATGTTTTACTCTGCTGTGTTGTAGGTGCAAAATATGTGGAGCTGTGATTACAAGCTCTTAAAAGCTCAAAACGAACAGGTAATCACAGACATTGCAAAAACTCCCTAGGTTGGAATCCTTTTCCAAACAGCTCAAATGGGAAGTAGTTGAACACGATTTGCTTCTTTTTGCACTTTCATGCAACCTCATTCGTTGAAATATTTTCACAAATATACTTCACGCATTCAATAAAACTGTGTCTGTTGTTCTTATGCGTCTATTTTTTATCATTGTAATGCTGCCACTTTGAGAACAGATATTTCAAAACCTAGCCTAAAATGAGTTTAATTTTTCAACCTTAGTTCAAAGAAGTGTATATAATCTTCTGATAAACACAAAGAGCCTGTTGGTCATCTTTGATAGTTGAAAAATGCTGCAGACATTGCTTGCGCCGTTTGGCAAAAAGTATGGGTTACTTGATCAGATTATGGCTAGATGATTAATCTAAGCTGAAAGGAAACTGTAAAGTAGCGAGCATCTACATATATATTTGGTAAGGGCTTTCTGGTAGAGCCCGAAGCATTTTTCATAAACAAGTGTTTTGAGGTGTTTTATATTGAGCCTTTTATTGGCCTTTCATCTCATGTGATGGCATCACATGACAAAACAATTATACAGTACAGTATTATACTGTATATATACAGTATAATACAGTATATATATAGTTATTATTGAGTACATCTTCGAAAAGAAGGGATTTCAACCTACAGCGTTTTTGTGATGGCTGCAATTAAATGTTCGTTTTTGAGCTTTTAAGAACTTGTAATCACATTTCCACATATTTTTCACCGACGTACAACACTGCTGCGTAAGACATGGTGAACCTTTTTGGAAGTCAACCTCGAACAATATTGATTATGGTGAATCACGAAAATTTTTTTGCATGCTCGTTTAATTGCAAATGGTGCAAACAACTGCAATTTGTTTCTAAAAGTAAATACGTTTTTTCAATTTTTTGATTTTAAACCGGTTATAGCGGCCAAACCAAAACAAAACTGTTTAAGTTGCAAACACAAAACTTGTGTTTGAAATTTTACGCTGGCCAAAAATTATTTGGGTATGCCTTTTGGCATGCAAAGTTTTGGCATGCCTTTCTCTTTGGTCCCCTGCTTCTAACCCAATGTGAAAGTGCTAAAGAAATGGCTTAATAATAACAATAATAACAATAGCAATAACAATAGTAATAACAATCATGATAATAATGACTTGTCATCACCGAATTGGATAAAAAAAATGCTATATACAAATACAATTGTATATATCCCTGTATCTACACACAGTTACATGACTATAAAAAGCACAGTAGCACAAAACAGATTTTGCAATTAGTAGCTTATCATTTTTCCTCTTATCTATCTATATATATACTTTTCAAAGTTTGTCGTCGTATGTGCGTTTGTAGGATTGATTATCCAGCTAAAGATTTTAAAATTTTAGAATAAAGTTTCTGTACTGAAAAAGATTTGATCTCAGATCCCTGCCATTTGCTGGTCTAACACCTTACACACTAGACTACAGAATTCGAATTGCTAGCTAGCCAATATAAGTCTTTATATGAGAGAAAATACCTTACTGCTTTGCGTATGACGCGGGTCATAGCGGAGAGAAGCTGTTCGCTCACATTATTAATCGTACTGGCTAATAGGGCGCAGACCAATAGCAAAAACTCTAATAGCACAGCTAGTTATATATAAATCCAAATGTTTGTTGGTTTGTTTATTGTGTGTCCAGTTATTGTGATAACCTTTTTTGCAAGAATTCAACTTTAAAACCGCAGTTCTGCAGACAGGTGTGCTATACGCTATGCCACATGGCTTAGTCGCCACACTATTGAATAATAGTGCACATACTCATAACACTGGCCAGTCTTTACTGGTGATTAGTTAAAACTGTTTGTATTTCACTCTTCAGGTAGCACGCTTGAGGTAATAGAAGAAAAAGGTATGCATAGATTTTCCGAAATGCTATAAATATTAGGCATATATTATAGCATGAAATTAATTAAACTTATACCACACACAGAAATAAACAAACACTTTGATTTAAAACTTAGAATGGTAAAGCTGGTATTTATTGATCCAAAATAAGATTTCTGTGCCAAAGCATTACTTATCACCTGTGCAACCCTGGAAATTCACTTAATTCAAAATATACAGAAACTAGCTGTGCTACCCGACATTGCTCGGATAATAAAGAGTCTTTGGTCAGAAAATTGATTTTTATTTAACATATAACAAAATTTTTCATGCTAACTTTCAAACTGCATATCATGAGGAAAGTGTTTTGTGTAATTGAAATAAATTAAGAGAGAAAAGAAAAACAACTGTAAAAGTTTTCAAACTTTGTCAGACCACTTTTAAACTTTATACTATGAAGAAAATGTTTCGTGCAGGTCAAATAAATTAAAAAAAATGACTCTAAAAAGGTTTAGATGTAAATGTGAATTAGTTGACAAATAATAGCTAAATCACGTCGGTTTTGCTGCGATTACAACAAAAGACAATTTGGTAATGATACAATTATTTCGCACTGAAAAAAAGAAAAATCATGAATTTGTACAATTAATAATAATTCTTGCATAGAAGTGCGTGTATAATAAAGGTTACTGTTCCACCAGAGGCTATCCATCAAAACTTTGAATACAATGATACTGGTACCTTTCGACTCTGGTACAAATGTAAAAGTTAGATATCGGACTGTCTTTGATTGATTGGCTCGTTCCACGGAGACAATTTAATTGTCCGGGTGAGAAAATTTTTTTTGACCACATATACAATAATTGAACTTTTTGAAAAAATATTTTTTAATAGGTGCATCGTAATGCGTGGCCGAATCGGAAAAATAACCAGCGTGTGCTACAGATATAGCCAGATTGACAGACAAACATACTTTGAAAAGTATATATATATAGATACTGTACATGTATGTAGACATGAAAGTATATTTTTAAGCAGTGGCTTCCAAACTACTAACTGATGGTATGATAAACTTACGTAGATTGTGGTTTTGTTTAGAGGTTGCATATCTACATAGCTAAAAAATAATGTAGTCTTTTTTCATACTGGTGAGCTCATTTTAGCCCATCTGTTACATTTTTTTAAGAAAAACTGCCAATATTGTAGAAATATGTCGTTTTGAATTTAATACAAACAACAATGATTAAACTAGTTCCGTAAGTTTACCAAGTCCTACCAACCACTATGTAAACTCTAGTTAATTATCAGTTAGTTGCAATAAAAACAGAAATAAATAATTAATCTTACATGATTTTCTTCAGTCTCTGCAATTTCTTTTTAGGGCTAAACGTCACATACGCATTGAAGCAGGTTAATCCGATAAGAATGAGAATTACGATGAAAGTTATTATCAGTGTAGCGAATGGTAAAACAACAGAGGCTTGAGCTTCTAAAAGTGCAATCATGTTTAGTTTAATCTGAGTAAATGAGAATATTTCAATACGCTTGACCTCAAATTTTTAGTCTTTTGTAACCATTTTTTCATTCGTTTTGCAAAAACACTATGTCTTTTCTCAGGTTATCAGCACTCACCAAACCTAAATACCAGAAAACAAAAAATTTTCAATCGTAAAGAGCTTTGTTCTGAAATTCATTACATTTTATTATAACTTTATGGTTAAGTCAATATTTTGGTTGATTCAAATAAACGAAGGTTGTCTAGCAGTGTAATATAATAATGATTCAAATAATTATTAGTACAAAGGTTGTAACTGTGAGAAAGTCTGTACTGCATTTTAAGCACTTAAGCTAAACCTTTCATGTATCAGATAAGGATTAAATGCATAACATGCAACTATAGAGCTCTCTGACGACTCAGTTTTGAAGGAGCTAAAGGGGCAGTTGACAATTTTCTATCTGGATGATAGATGTACTCCCTAGATAGCTTTATTTGGGGCTAATACTCAAAAAGAACGTTTTTATGCTTTTGTAAATCTTTTGGTTAAATTACATATATCATGGTAAGTGTTTGCTACTACATTGTATTTGGTTGTTCTTTAGGCACAGCTTTAGGCCTGATCATTTTATGCCGTGTAATGAAATTTATGAAACTGGTTTAATGCACTCTGATGAATGCATATGAAAGAGCTTCACACTTGCAGACTTTTTGGCACTCAAATTAGTTCAGATGAGGTTTTTCTCCTTAAAACCTTTTCAAGTAGCAATTAAAGAATATATGTTTGGTATGCGAGCATGTAGGAAGCTATGAGTGCCTATGAGTATCTGGATGCCTTGAAACCGCATTATATGTAGCATATTTTTTCAGCATTTATTTTTATTACTGTATTTAGTGATCATCAGTTATCCCCTAGCTATTTAGCTTGTGGTATTCTTTCTGGGCTTTCTGCAAATTTTTAGCCTTCTGTAATAACATTCTCAAGATGTGTTCATTTTTTGTCAGAGTGTTACACAATGATATCAGCATAGTGTATCGCTATTGGCGTTTTGTTAAATACATAAGTCACTCCAATCTCTTTTTTAAAGACATTTTCCCAAAAAATATAAGCCAAATGACCAGCATTTAAAGCCTATACAAAATTGTAAATGTAGTTAGTAGATTGCTGTTGTTTCTTAGAGAAACATCTCAGCATCTACAGTATGTTTCAAGTCCAAAATGCTGAAGCATCTCATATCAAAGGACTTTGAGGCAACGTATTCTATAAATAAAGTTTTACATGTATGATGCTCACACATGACCACTTTGTTGATATTCATCAAGTTACAATATATATCAATATTACCATTTGTTTTTTTACTTACATGTATATTAGGCTTTTAGTTTTGAGTGCTTGTTCACAAAATATTGTTATAATTTTTAATTGTTCCTTGTTGTCTTTTTAACAACATTTTTTCTGAGCTGAGCAAAACTGAAAATAACTGGGCAATTTATTCCAAAAACCGGCCATTTCTATTTGTAGATTACCCATCAAGCTGAGGGCACATCATGCTGAAGGACATTATGTTGAGGGGTATTTTGTTGAAGCCCATCACACTGGAAAATACCCTCTTGCTGCCCATAATACTGAGTTGTACTCTCCTAGATGTCTAAACTGAAGGTCTAAATTTCAGATCAACACAGATTTCAAGTATTCACTTTGACAGCCATTACCTTCAAATACATCACAATGAATGTATCTGTTCAACAGCTGTGTAATTGTCAGTTCATTAATGTGTCTGATTATGTATACTCTTTAAAAGGTTTTCAGATGCATAAAAAGACACATACTGCTGCCAACATATTTGAAGCTTTAAACATTTTGGAGCTTTAGTTCCTTCATAACTAGGATTTAGTTTATTTGGTTTACACTCTTTTAAGTTCATGGTGTTGGGTTTTAATTAAGTGTTTGACATGTTTATAATATATTAAATTACACTATTAGTTTGGGAACCAATATTTATCTTTAAGGAAATGACAGCGCGCTTAAATGGACATTCATGATTCAAAGTCCAAAGCGATGACTTTGGGCTTAAAAAGTCCATGTTAACATCTCAATTAATAAGGGCTCCTTCGCCTTTTACTACCCTCATCTACTAACTAAAATGATTTGGTTCTGTATCTATAGTGTGCTATATTAAAATGGTTGAGATCATAACCACTTGACAGAGCATCTGTCTTTTGGATATGATTAGGTGCAATCAGGACAGTTTTTACCTGTATATTGCTTGAAGGAGTAAGTTTTCAGCTCTAACAGCTGCTAAGCCTACTAAGGCTTTGGGACCCTCTTGACATTTTTCAGAGTCATTAGTTTGTTATTTTAACAGATCTGATACCTTTTTAAAAATATCAAGTGTATCCTTGCGGCTACATATGAAGTAACCTTTTTTACTTGGCATCAGATAGACCACATACAACGCGACAGAGTAACATATGCTTCTTCAATACATCAAACTTACACTTGGCCGCTCTTGTATTTAATCTTTTCACAATTATGCCAATGGGCTCTCCATTTAATTAGAATGAAGAAAAAAACACCTCATTTAGGATATGCTTTCAATGATTACAATGAGCTTCTAACACATTGAGAAATTCGCTCAAAAGATCAGCACTTTCCTTTTTACCAGTATCATACAGCAATGTGTCCACCTGTTTTTGGTCATGCATTTCCAAAAAGCTCACACATCTTGCATGGGCTTTAAAACAAATTCAACAGCTTACAGACAATTTTCAAGAACCCGTGTCATTTCTTCCAATTTTCTGCAACAATTCTCTTAAATGGTCACCAACCAAAAGGCCAGCAAGCCTCAACATGCTATTCCAGACATTATCAAAATTTGAACCTCAACAGTGTAGCTCAAGTACCCATACTTAGAGAGCAATGAACAGTATGGGTTTATCAAGTGCTCCCTTGACAATGCTATACTGTGTATAGTACATTTGATTATATTTAGCCTAAAATGATGTATCTGTCAGTAAGTTGTGAATCAATAACACCTTCGAGCTTAAAATAGGAAATTAGGATGGTTGAGAAGAATTTCCAATTTCTTGTGTGTAATCATAAATGTACATGATTATGCATTTAGATGTAGATGTGAATTGTCTGTTCATATTATTTCAGCGCCATTTTTTTTCATATTCAGCAACTACTCCACAATCCTCAATGACTTCCAATTTATCAAATTCCGATGTTCTAGATAAAGATTTTAGATAGTAGTAAATAAACAGGGCATGATAAAGGACTGTTATGCAAGCTTTCTATTACACAATGTGTTCAGTACTGTATAGTTAAGCGTTGTAAACAACTATTTTTACAAAACTGCGAAAGTTTGTACTTTTCTAAAGCTTTTGAAATGGAGACAGATACACTGTCACAGACGTATTTGCCAACAACTTATAGGTTTCTAGCTTTCCTCTTTAATGGCCTTTTTATTTTGGTGTGAACACACTATGTTTTAAGTCATTCGTAATTGACCTGGAACCCGGGCGATCTGATGAAAATTGGGCAGTACCTATCTGTGTTCTAACAACAGACTGCAACTTTGTGTAAAATTGAAGCTTGTAAACAGAGTTACGTTGATTATCAGGTATAGGACATCGCCTTCACAAAACTATATGTTAAGTACATCGGAAGTGTTAGCTGGATACTGACCTTACACTTGATAATGTTCCCTAGAAGGCATCCATATTTTTACAAACTACCGAGAAAAACCAAGCACTCCGCAACAACTCTTTGACAAGGTTACCAAAATTTTAAGTCGTTTTTGAGGCTTTACAAACAATGTTAAAAAATGAAACCAAATCGAACAAGGAATTGAAACCAAATCAAAAAATGAAACCATCGCCAGCATTAAACAAAAATAATTGTCTATGTAAAAACAAAGTAGGTCACAAATGCAACAAAAGAGCACATTTCGACAATTTACTAGGCTGCGCAACCAGAAAAACCATTTAATAATTGACAATTTACCAAGACAGCAATTGCATCAATAAACAGTGCTTTCTCACTCTTCAGCAGCACAAAGAGCAATCAATATGTAGAGTTTTGAAAAGCTTAGCAGGCAAATATAGATACACATTGAGGTCAGCGGCATCTACATGTACAAACCAAATTTTAATGAGACCCTTGGGCAACATGCTCAGTGGTAAAACTCGATGTCTAAAGAAATAGCGTCATTTTCTACAGCACCTAATGATAGTACTGTCAAGGTTATAGACAGAGGAAATTACTAGTAAAAGGCTATTGCGCAGTCCCCTTAAAAGTCAGTAACCTAGAGAAAGCTTATTCACAGATCTTCAGTATCAACCTTAATCAAGACAAAAATCTATTTAGACTAGATTGGAGTGGTAAATTTGGATTATCATGGGAAGAACTGAGAGCATCGCATCCAGGCTGTGAAAAGTGGACAAGTAGAATGTTTAACAGTACCTAATGGCTTTTTTGGCACATCAAACAAGCTACTCTCAAATATCTACAAAATTTCAAACCAGAACTAGAGCATTGCATAAAAATGCTAAGGTTCAGTACATTTAAAAGAAAATGTTAAGCCATTTTTCATCTAATCAAAAAGTATTTATTTTCTTTTTTAGATGTCAAGCAGTAAAGAAGAAGACAAGACGACTAGTGAAAGGCTAGTATAATTGCTTTACTATGTCATCTGCTCAATATTGTTGAAATCAGGTAATTCATAGCTTCAGTTTGTTCTATGCACAGATTGTGTAAGTGAAATTCTTTACAAACAATGTCTATGTGATTACAATTGAATTATATCTTCATTGTTATTACGCCTACCAAGTTTACACATACACAAAGATATAATAATGATGATGTTAAGAAGACTGAAGTAGCTGACGCTTAATTGGTTCAAAGTTTGTTAACTTGCTAGAATACTTCTGCTTCCTCTGGCTGTCTATAGAGCTTTGCGAAAATATTTCAATCACATTACTGGGATAGAAATTTTTCTGATAACCAACTCATTTACACCAAGTGCCAAGCTTGAACAATGGTCTGTAATGGAAGCCAGTATGAGGAAAATGCTGATTACGACACAAAACATGCGACAAGAAACAAAGTCTTCAAAGATATTGAAACATAACCTCAATCAGCTAAAGCATGGGTACATAAACATCAATATTTGCTTTTTTGTTCTCCGCTTAAAACTTCTAACAACGGTCTATCCTGAAGCTCAACATGTTTCACACGCTGTGTCAACTCATTCAAACATGTCTAGTTTGAGATGAACTTAATGAAGTTCATTGGAAAAAAAAACAGATTAACAATATTGTAAATAGTCTGCTTTTTCCAGCTGGTGCTTCATCACAAATTTGTTTGGAAGTTTGTTCAGTCCTTTTTAACAAAATATTTCTTGTTATTCTTAATACGAATACTGTACTTTTATTATTTTCTACTTATTCATTGGCACAAATCATCTCTCTCCCCTATTTACAATAATGAAATAGGCGGACCAGGCGTAGCTGAAGATTTTGATAGCGTGACTGATCTAAAAAAAAGCTATGAAGCTGAGAAAATTTGATTGAATAATGGAAGTCTGAAGACATCACCACTTATACTTCTTATTCCGTGCTCTTGTTGGTTGCTTCAAGCTTGCTTGCTGACACATCTTAAGCTGAAAATGGCCTGTGTTAGTACATAAGGGTATTTATTGACTCATCCTCTTGGATCTTGTTCCTTCAAGGCACCAATGAAAGTTGAAGTGTCACAGGCAAGAAGCAGAGTATGTTTGCATATGTGCTCTATTGTACATGTATATTTCTTGTATTCAAATGCATACATATATGTATTTAAATACCACTGGGCAAATGATTTAAGACCGGTTAGATGCACCGTATATGAGTCACTTAGACTTCCTTAACAATAGAATAATACTAATTTTAAATAGATTCTAAAAGGGAAATCTTTCAAAAGGAGCACATATTATCTCCTTTTCTTTGAGTGGCTGCGGTTTTCTCGCTTTAAGTTTTAGTTAGAAAATCTACTCAGGGGTACAAATTCAGACATGGCAGAATAGACAATATTTTATATGTGGAAGATTGGATACTTTTCCAAAATTAAAATTTGAGCTAAAGACCCTAGTAAACACAGTCAGAATACTTAAAGGAAGGTTGGTATGAAGTTTGAATTGCAAAATTGTTCCATGATGGTGATAAGAAAAAAAATTGAGAATTCAGGTATCAGTTTGCTGGAAAGACCAGTTTTGCAAAACTTGAGAGAAGAATCTTATAAGTGCCTAGTAGTACTAGATGCAGGCAAGATTAAGATAGGAGATGGCAAAAAGATTATTAGGAAGGAATATTGCACAATAATAAAAACAATTTAATATATTTTGAATTGAGGAAATACAGTTAAAACAAAGAACCCATGGGCAGTGACAGCAGTGGCACCAGCGAATGCAGTGAATGCAGTGGCAGCAGTGGCATCGGTGTGTTACACAAGAGCAATAGTTGATTGAACCAGTTATTAGTTGAAAGAGATGAATTTACAGACCAGAATGATGATGATAATGAACTAAGCACTCCACCCAAAAGCATGGGTAGATAAACTGTACATCATTAGAGACGTAGAAGCTAACGGAAATAGTTTGATTAAGGAATGCGTGAGACTTGATGGTTGCAGTTAGTCAGATTGTGCAAATAAGATTAGTTTGAATGCGGATTCAGTTTTTGATATTTATGGTTGGTAAAGAGAATACTACTAAAAAACAAAAAAACAAGTCAGACAGGAAGGACTGAGATACCACAGAAAAAATCTTTTCATGGTCAGTATAATAGGAAGGTGAAAGAAACAGGCACTTACTCCAACAGTAGGTTCAAACTAAATGGCTAAAAAGGAACAGGTTACACAAATTAAAAAGATTACCTATAGCTGCTCAATATCAAGCACTCCACACAAGAAATTACAAAGTGAACATTTTCAAAGAAAAACCAGCAATATGTGTAAAATGTGTAATGGTCGACATGATGATGTACCTGCTGAATAAATGGGAGAAGTTAGTATAGAATGAATATAAAAAAAGCATAACTGCGTGGCTTCAATTATTCACTTGGAACTGTGCGGTAACCATAGATTTTGGAATACAACAACTGGTTCAACTATTGGGCTGTATCAGTGCAAGTGAAAGCCAATGAAAATATCTTGTGGAATTTCCATATACACACTGACAGGGAAATGGAAGCGAGAAGGAATTATATGATAGTGATGGATAAACTAGGTCAAAAAGGTAGGTAAGAAACACTGATTGTTGATATCATTGCCCCTGATGATTTCTGAGGGAAAAAGAAGGAATTACAAAAGATTGGAAATTTCCACGACCTGGCTGTTGAGGTAATATGTAAGAGTAAGACAGCACCAAAATCTCCATATTAGTGGGAGCTTTTGAGGCCAAACATCAGGTTACTGATTAAATAGCTTTACTGAGGGTTAACGTGAAGAAATACTCATTACTCTATACGTTTTTAGGTTCCGCAAACAGTTTCTTAAAAGTCCTTTTTATCCTCGTTTAGTAGAACTAGGTGGGTGAAAAAAATTAACATTAGCTTCAGCTATAATAAAACCGATAATAATTTTTGTATGAACAATAATAATGATAACAATAAAAACAATAGACAGAACCCGGGCTCGCTATGAAACTAGTCAAACAAGTGCAGAAAGTACGTAGTGCAATATATAAAAGTGCAGGAGTGATCAAATTATTCCGGTAATAATGATAGGAACTTAGTAGGAAGTATGGGTCACATAATCAGGTTACGACTAGCTGATAAGAACAAGTACATATTTGTAAAATCTGGCTTCTCCAATGATGGCCGAGCTTTCAGCCTATAGACAAAATATATATGTAAATGTAAACACAACCTTCTGCCTAAAAAATGAAAGCACAAGCTTGGGGATACCATTACAGTCTGCTATAAAAGTGGCAGCCCATTAGTTAAGTTAGTCCTGCCTGCAAAACGGCAGTGCATAACACGGTGAGTACAAAGATAATCCATATGTAAGTTATTTGGATTTGAATACTGCACAAATATTTTAGTTATGCTGCGGATTAATGTGCTTAGTCAGTAAAATGTTCAGAATAGATTTGTAAGGTGCCTGCCATTGTTACCACAAACAATGTTACTTTTGGTTAGCCGCTTTACAAAAAACTGCATATAATCTAGAATTTAATTTTATTACATTTGCAAAATGTATTAATTATTTTAAAAGTTAATTAGTTAAAAATGCTATAAAACTCATGACAGACATATTCAGGAATGTTTCGTCCAATACACATAGAAATAATGCTCACTTCAACTAAGTTTTGTAAATTATTGAGTAAATGTTATAGACTTACTGATTATGAAGTAGGTAGATGCTGGACTACTTAAATAGGTTTGCTGGTTTAGTATGTAATACACTTGAATATATGCGTTGTATGGTCCAGCTTTGAATTCATTTTTTGATAGGTATAAAGATTCTTCGAGTGGGCTCCCGTTTACCGTTTCATTTCTGATAAACACATTGCAATCTCTTTGGCCTTGACATAAGCCAATATAAAATCCGTGATGAACAGTTACTGTTGACGGAATCCATACAAACCTTATGACATAATAATCATCTCTTTCTTGCACTCTGACAGAAAGTTTGGTTGGACTTTGTGGTACTAAAAATATAATTATACTTTAGCTTTTATCATTGAGTTAACATGGTTGTCTTCTGATACAGAAGCATGCAAGAAGTTCTGTAATTAGACAGTGATACTCCAATTAGTTACAGTTTTCTGTCATAGAAACTATAACCATCAGTTAACATAAAGTGTTAGAAGATTTAAAGTACATTTTACCGTTGGTAGGAAAACCAGCGGTGTTTAGCTTTGTTGCCGCTGTTAATTTATTACAGTAGACTTTTGCTGCTGTCAATATTTTAATAACATTTAAATTGATAGATCTTACCTTAGTGTAGCGACTAGAACAAGCAAATTATATTCTTACATTGTATGTAACTCAAATTTAAATAGAATTTTGCTAACCGAACTAATCAAATTATTGATAACAATGCTAAAAATCATAATCTGATCATCATTCATAAAACTTTTGCAAATGTAAAATAAAAAAAATTGTAACGCATCTGTTAACTCTATTGCTTCATTTTATTGTTTATTAACTCTCTGCGATCTCACTTGAGTTTTTAAAGTCATAAGGCGTAATGATTAGTAATTTTTAAAATGCACACTCATAGGAAAAAGTTATTGGCAACAACATGAAGAGAGCAAGCACGAACCTAGTATAATATTGACGTATAACCCTAATATATTGTAGCAATGACCAGATTTAAAACTACAAACCAGGTAGACTCTATTGTGTAAAGCTTAAATAGAATGGTTACCATAAGGCTGTTGATTGATAACAATTGCAGTAGTAGGAACTCTACTAGTTACACAGGATGTTCAAGTAATTACAGCTGCTAGTATACCATCATGCAACTGCGCTACTAGCAGCACGGTAGTCTATTACTTTACACTTCTTATAACTGCACCAGCCATACTAAAGTTTAAGTCCCTCAACAGAAAAAAAGAAAAATGGCATCTTTACCCGCAGAGCTTCAATGCAACGCTTCAAGGTGTTTAAAGTAACTGAAACATCAAAATATGCTTATATTTTGTCATGGGTTAGACTACAGTCTACTAAATCATTTGATAAATAGACTAAAATGATAACAACACGTTTTCTTAGTCATAAAACATTCAATCAGCACAGTTAGAGTTCAACTGGTGTAAAATGAAGCTTATACATTCTTATGTCTTTAGGTCTAGTGGTAAGGTAAGTGAATTAGAAACTCTATAAAACAGCCTGCCTTTTAATAGTAACAGTCAGGTTATACCTGAACTTAGTAAGGTATCACAGCCCTTATCTGATTGTTAACATTCTTACATGAACACAGGTAATGGTATTTAAAACTGTTGTATTACATACATGTAACATGTAATTGTCAACTAAATATTTATAATGCAGTTTAACTCTCAATTGGTATCAGAACTAATCAAATTAGCTCCTAATCAACTTCACCTATAACATGAGAATGTTTCAGCACCCGATCAACTGTGATACCCAAACTGAAAAATAAGTTCCTTGACCAGTTGACACTTAGCAGACAATCTATTGACCTGATTTTACAAAATTATAGCTATAGCAACCCAACCAACTGGAAATGCATAGGCAATTTTTTATTAAATTTATAAATTTTGCTCAGAGCTATGGCACCACCTATTTTTAAAGTCCTATTCTGACTGACATAAAACAAACTGCAAGTTTTCTAAATGTTGTTTTAGGACAACAGCGAGTCTCTAAATTGTGATGTTCAGAAAGTTTGTACAAATTTTTGATAGCAACTTAACAGGACTTTGTATTTGACCAAAAGATTTTAAAATGCTGTTTTAATCAGACATAAATTTTCTAAAACTGACATTTAATAAGTCTCTGCTATCTTAATAATAAAACTATTACTAATTTCATTATATTGTGTGTAACATAGACAACTATAATTTATGATCTTTTATTGCACATTAGTGCTACCTATTTTAATTCTAGCATTTCTAACCTAGATAGATGGTGTCATCATAATTTTTAACAACAAATGATTTAAATTAAACTTTATAGTTTACATACTTAAAATTGTGTGTTTAAAATTAGTAATAAAGCTCACTACTTGTTTTAAATACACACAATATGTATTAATGTAATCTAAAATGTTTCTATAATTGTTTTATTGATACAAACATAGCTATTTAAAGTAGATGTAATAATAGCTCGCTTTGCATGCAGAAATACATTGTATTTCCTGCTTGACCACTTACATTCTACGACCAATTCCATAATGGCTGAGTTACATGTCTCACAATTTAGAGGTATCAGATGAATCTGAGTTGTAGTTTGTGGATGAAACTGCATTCCTGTAAGTTTCAGGTTAAATTCAAAATCCCATGTATCTGCCAATAAATGAACAGCATGTATACAGCGTTAAAAAGGTATGGCATTGCTAACTTGATGGTCCCTTTTGTACTGATATATATTAACCTATAAGTTTTAAATTGTTTAAGTTCTCTCAGCAGCATATCTAAAGAGTTAAGTTAAAGTTTTGTTTTACACTTTGTTAGACAAATATTGGAGAGTAACTCTTGTGAGAGACAAACATTGATTAGCTGTATGCAAATTATATTTTTAAACTAACTCAAAGTATAATATACTATAATATCAGCAAAAGATCTTTCTGTATATTTGTGTGTGTATGTGTGTGTGCACATGTGTGTGGGTGTGTGTGTGCGCGTGTGTGTGGGCATGTGCGCGTGTGCGTGTGTGTATGCTTGTGTGTGTGTATGTGTGTGTTAGTCCACCTTATAGACCGGTCTTTCCTTTTTTTCGACTCGGTTGTACGAATCCAACTGAATTAGTATGAGTAGTAAATAAATCAATAAAATTAAATAAAATTTACTACAAATTAAATAAATTAATGAGTAGTAAATTATTATTTACTGCCAACGGAAAGTCATGTGGACGTTTGTTTTTTCTTGCCACGTAGACAATTTTTTTCGTTTTGAAAATTACCTACCAAGTTTCTACTTCAAAAAGGTAAGCACTTTTCAACCAATGTTGTATTGACTATGAATTTCCACGTCTCCACTAATTAAAAGCGTTGCACTTATCACTGTTGGTAATCGTAAACATGTTCATTTTCTTCCTCGACTGAGTTACATGCATTATTTCCAGCTACGAGTACGACGGCTACCACAGAACTTGCACGGGTACTCTGAGCGTTGCGATAGATGATGATAAGAAGAAAGAGTGCAGCTGGTATCAACTAACTGCCACCCTGCTTTAACCATGGCCAGCTGTATGTTACCTGCTCAAAAGTAGGCAGAAGCCAAAAACTGTTTGTTCATACACCCGACAGAAAAACAAAAAATGTTGTCTATCCGCAAGTGCTGCGTTGAATTAACATTGTGTTATTGTTATGTCATGCTTACATTGAATTAATATTATGTTATTGTTATGTCATGCTATGTTTCTCATGTTCTGCTCTATCTACATGTTATCCACACGCGGCATTTTTCAATATATTTTCAGCATATATAGATTTTCATGCATTCATTTTCCTCATTTTATCTCATAAAAAGGCTATCATGTTGACGTTGTTTTATTATTATAAAATGCTAATGCTGAGTCTGCATTGACATCATACTGCCTGTGCTGTTATACGTTTAAATTTTATCAACACAACCACATTACTTAGCATTGTTTGTATATACCATGTCAAAACACAGGATATAAACGAAGAACTAGTGAGCCATGATTAGTGTTTTAGGCCTGTAGAAGTCTCCATTCAATAAATGCTGGTGATAGCAAAATATTTTGTAGAATTTCTTAAAACATGCAAAATTTTTCCATACTGCCAGTTTGAAGAACTTCAGTTTGCCTAGCAATGTCAATTTTGTTATCAGTTCTCTGTACAAAATAGGACAACTCCAGTTTGTATATTTTAAGACTGATGCATTGTAGACTAGCTGTAAAAACATTGCAGATTTCCATTGTTCTTCCCAACATTATTGACATGAATGGGCTAGTTTTTATTAAATTTATAAATTTTGCTCAGAGCTATGGCACCACCTATTTTTAAAGTCCTATTCTGACTGAAATAAAACAAACTGCAAGTTTTCTAAATGTTGTTTTAGGACAACAGCGAGTCTCTAAATTGTGATGTTCAGAAAGTTTGTACAAATTTTTGATAGAAACTTGACAGGACTTTGTATTTGACCAAAAGATTTTAAAATGCTGTTTTAATCAGACATAAATTTTTCAAAATTGACATTTAATAAGTCCCTGCTAACTTAATGCAGAGACCGTAGTTGTGTATGCATATGTGTATGCATACTCTGATCAGGGCAACAATTTTATTAGACTGCATATTTGGAGTTGTTTTACAGTATGAAAGACAACTCTCATTAAACTGCTCGCTGTACATGAATCTGTTCCCATAGATGGGTAATGCAGCTAGTCACTGTATAAATTGGACAAAGGCATTAAGGTCACACTTCTGAACCCTACTAACAAACATCGAATAGGACACTTTCCTCTAATTGCAACTTTGAATAGTTCAACTGTAGTAGCTGTTATACAGTAACTGCAAAAAGCTAGCTAGACCAATTTGTTAAAATGGTCCATGTTCAAATTGGTGTGAACTTACCTACCTTTAAAATGAAATGTAAGTAAGACCCATTGAACTTAATACAGCTCATGACAAAATGATGAAGGGGAAAAAACATTATCAGTAAGGTACCAAAACCTAATAAAAAATATTGGAGTCATAGCGCAAACAATTTTAGCAATTTTCAAATCAAGCCATTACGTCGTAACATGCAGACATCACTTGATCCTGATTAAAGTGTTTCTGTACAGTCATAGTTTCATTAGTAAGCAATACTGATGTACATGCATTCATGTTACAGGCATGGAACCGTATTGCTACCTTGGAAACATTACAGTATTATCTACTATTACGTACTCATGCTACAGACATTTAATAGTGTTACTAGTATGGTTAACTATAAGTACTCATGGTACTGATATGTAACAGTACTACTGTCATGTAGTCATTTTACAAATCTTTACCCATACTATTATCATCTGCTCATGTTACAGATATTTATCCACACCACCATCATTACTTATGTTACAAGTAGTTAACCACACTACAATATTGCTACAAGTAGTTAACCATACTAGAATATTGTACCCATGTTAGGTACACTTAATCATACTACTATCATGCACTCAAGCTGCATACATTTAACCATACTAAATAATGCTTAGATAGTACTGATATTTAACCATATTACTGCTATGTACTCACCTTACAGACACTTAACCGTACCAACCAGGTCATTATGACACAAACAAACTTAACAACTTTGGCCTGCCACAGAATTTACTGGCTGGGCCACATCTTATGTTGACTGGCGTGGTCTGCGGAACACCAGCTGATTTTTATCTAGTCCATAGAGAAGGGATCAGCCCAGTAGGTGGCAGTGGTCTTAGACTAGACTGTCAGCCAACTTGCATTTCTGGTGCAGCAACTGACAAAGCAGGTTCGGCAGCTGCAGGAAAAGCGAAATGACTAAAAGGAAGTTGTGCTGGTTAAACCTCTTTAGTTTTGCTGCTGCGAGGGCAAAAAGCATGTCCAGAGGGACTCTTCTAATAAAAACAGCCAAACCAAAAAAATGGCCAGAGGAAAAAACGGTAGTACTGACTACTGGTGTAAACTAGTATCCCTGCTACTCTGCGATGCACAAACCATTGAAATTGCTATAGTAAGCCACATCAGCTAGGATGTCATATTAGAGTTGCTGTTCCTAGTGGCTCATCAGTGTGCCATAGAATTTTGGCAGCCAATAGTTTCCTTCAATGGGCTACAGTTGACACGAATGAACAAACACAAGCAGCTGCTACTTAACAAAGTGCAGATAGTGAGAAACATTGGTAGCAGTCTGTAATGGGATGGATGTTCCATGTTGGGTCTCCATCCAAACTAATGCCTGTTGGGGTTGATAGAGGGTTGCTTGGAGGGTTCCCCACTGTACCACAATTGGCACACACTGCCAGGAGTAAAGAGCCTACATGTAGATGAGGAACCTTTAAAATCGAGCACTTTATTCCGCTGAAGGAAGCGACCTTGGCCTATCCATGGTCTACATATGTTTTAATCATGTTACAATAACGTAATTTTGTAATAGGTATTTAATTATACTACTATGGTTTATTCAAATTTCAGATATTAAACCATACTAATATAATGTGCTCATTTTCTAGGTAATTAAACATGCTTCAATTTTGTACTCATGTTAGATAGATTTAATATTACTACTACAGTATCATACACTGATGTTACATACATTTAAACGTACTACAATAATGCACTCACACTACTAATATTTAACCATACTACTAAAATCTGCTCATCTTACAGTCATTTGACTGTATTACTATGAGATGTCCATGGTACAGATAATTAACCTTATTATATTGTATACAAGCACAGCCTTTCTGTCAACTTCCCCATTTGGTCGAACTGAAGAAGGAGGCTGAGGTAGTCTGAGCTGTATCAGCACTTAGCACTGTAACTCCGAGCGCTGCTTATAAACAAAGGCCAAGAGGAGTAAGATGCATTGCTCTTCCAGCTGATGAAGGCGTTCCATGGTTCCATCATGTCTGAGCAAACATGCTCAGACAATGTCTGTCTTGCTGGACCAGCTGGAGTATCATCCTATATTTACGAAGCTTCAACCAAGATATGAGTATGTGGTGGAGCTACACAAAATGATGGAAGAGGTACACAGTACTCTTCAGCAAGCAGTGATAGAAATCAGACAAGAGGAACAAGAAAAGTTATCTCTGTACATCTCTGAAGACAGGGTTTACATGGTGAACAAGCAATGAAAGAGTGGAAATAGTTCTAGGTTGAAAACGATATTTGTGGGCAATACTAAATCACAAAGGTTTTCTCCATTACACATGCCTGGTAGGGTGACAGGGACAACTCTTTACCTAAAGTGAAGGCCGATCACAATGTCTGCCCAGACCAGTTAGGATGAGCTCGAGCTACATGAAGCCTTGTAGAAGCTCAAAATAAAAAAGACCAGGTCAGGCAAGAAAAAGCTAGAGCTTTTGCCAAAGGAAATGCTAGAACTATTTAATTTAAAAAAGGTTGCTGTGAAACTGTAAGGGTAAGACCACAGCACAGAAGCTCTTTTTAAGGACTTAAAAAATAAACACAAATTAAGAGAATCTCGGCAGTTTGTGACAGCAAACTCAGCTCCAAGTTAAAAAATTCAGCTCCAGTAGTCACTCAGCATAATCTTTGAGTGTCTAACACAATCAGAAAGCTGACCTGGTACAATAAGTGGGTGTGTCTTAATATAGCATCAGCTATTTCTGTACCATTGAGGAAAAATAATACCAAAACAAAATAATGGTGTCAAGCTCGAAATTTAGCTGTAGAACCTCCATTTCTGTTGTGGACACTAACGAGTTAATTCAGCATTAAGCCTTTTTTATATTACTTTACCGAACCAATCACGTTCCTTCTACCCTGTCACTATAGAGCCTCAGCAAAGTGGCTTTAATACTTATTTTGACAAAATACTCAGCCAACTGTCACCTTTGAAGCCACATGAGAAAAAAGCAGCTAGAGAACATTTTAAACGCAGATAGGAAGCCTGTGGCCCTGCGGTGTGTCGAAACAAGGTCA
The DNA here is from genome assembly GCF_963576615.1 of Watersipora subatra. Lineage (NCBI taxonomy): Eukaryota > Metazoa > Bryozoa > Gymnolaemata > Cheilostomatida > Watersiporidae > Watersipora > Watersipora subatra. The sequence continues at coordinate 30,225,224 of NC_088708.1, read as the reverse complement.
CTACCATTCAGCCGAAGCAGTAAAGTCGGCCACCAAAGAGAAGACCAGAGATGGGTAGGGTCTTGGCCAGGCTGGTTCCTTGAGTAACCAAAGTTTAAAGCATGGGTCTAAAGGCGTAAGCATCTCGTCTAAAGAGACAGGTAAAGCTCACGCCGAGCTTTACCTGGTTAGCACTCAAAATTATATCACGAGATTACCTATTCCGGCTACTGTTGCGCTGCACAAAGGAAAAAGCTAAGAAAAGCCATCAGCTCAAGGGAACCTTTGTCGCTCAAGATTTAAAAAACTGCAACTGGCTGAAAAAATATGACAGAGCTGAGTGTGCCATCCTGACCCGGATCTCTCAAGTAAAGCGATCAAGTCAGAAAACCTCGTTTTTACCTCACTACAGGCTGCCACCATATCATCTGTACTACAGTTGACATGAGAGCCAGAGCCACTGGTAAGCCTTGGCAAGCCTAGTAAAGGTTACCCTGAAGATTAAGCCGGACACTTGTGGCTTCTGTGGATTTACGATAAGTGTTCAGATGAGTCGCCAACACTTTCTCCAGCATTTTCCAACTTTGTGTGCCTTGTAGGTGGCAGCATGTGTCACGAGATCAAGTCATGTAGCACTAAGGAAGCATATAAAAATGGCCAATGTGGAACATGGTCTACTATGTAAACAGAGCGAAGTGGCTGTTATTCTTGAAGGCGCGATAATGGCCCAGGGAACTCCCATGAAAGCTGTGTATCCCTCTATGACTAATGCTTGTTGACTCCACAAGGAACAGTCAGTGAGGCCAGTCAGGGAGGATCAGCACAAGTCTCAAGAGAAACATAGGAAAAGACTGGCTAACTCTCAAAGCCCCCATACCCTGACTTTGTCTCATAGGTATGTTTCATTGCTAGCTCAGCAGCCCACAGAAAATCTGCCTATTATAAAACCTTAATTAAATAGTTTTATAAACTAAACTTAAACTCCTGCAATTAGAGAAGATATAAACAAAAAAATGAGTTTCAAATATATTACATTCTGCTATTAATTTAATTGCACCAGTTTATATAAATAGTACATTTAGGAAATGTTTTTACAGTGTAATGTTCATGAAGGAAATGTTCAGAGAAGTTATGTATACATTCTGAATTCTACATTCTATATACAAAGAAATTTTTTTTATATTTATGTTAACTATTCCATTTTAAGAGCCAGCCAACTGAAAATACACAGATGTCTTACGTTAAAAATTTGAATGTTTAAAACAATTTGACGTAAGTTATTAGAGTGGTTCAGCATTTTTGTTTTTTATTGCACAGTTCTTTTGCAAATTTTATTCAGTACATTAGCAACTTTTCACAAAATAGATTAAAACAATTTTTAAGCTTACCATTACTGCAGAGTGGGAAGCCTTGAAAGCTGCTTCTTTTGCCGTCATGTACCAAGTTTAACGCTGAAACAATATTTCCATCGCGGTTGCAAAGGTTAGCATTCATCTCATCCAAGGTCATCTCATAGTCCCACATATTGACATCTGATATTTTTCTGTAGCCTGAAATTTTCATCATTACCATATATGTTAATTTTTATATATATAAATCAGTTTTAAAGTGTCGACCCCTTAAACTAATTATCAGTAATATCTGTGACTCGAAGTTTGTCAGCATTTATAGAACTATTTAAGTTTTGTGACAGGCATTACAACAATTAAAATTTATTTTGAAAGATATTGAGTAATGTTAGACTATTGCGGCTGATTTTGAAGTAAAATCTTTTCTATTTTGCTTGACTATGAGTTTGCTTGATCCTAAAATCTGTTCATTTTTTACTTCAGTTTTATTATTTGCTAAATTAAACAAAGCTAGTGTGAAGTTTGTTATCTGTACAGTGGTGGTTTATATTCCTTTCCTTGACAGTAGATCCAATATTGCAAATCAGTATCAGGAAGCTTTGAAGCTAAGAAAATTTTTTTGTGTAGATATAAATTCACAAGTTATTTTGTCATCTCAGTTAGAGATCATGCAGTCATAATCCTATTCTTACTTTTGTATTAAAATTTCTTGCTAAAATACATCTTATTACAGTGCACTATTGGGATACAATTTTGATTTATTTAAGGGTTGTATTGCAGGTAAAAAAGTGGTATGTAGGGTATAAAAACCATAGTAATTATAAAATGCAAACATCTCCTGGAAAAAAATTGACAAAATTTTATATAAGTACTGCACGTATCAAAAATAACTAATAAAATAGTAAGTTAATCTTAGTAACCAAATACAGTTTCCTTTATTCTATTTAATGTATTTAGTGGTATGATTTGCAATGAAATGTAACATTAAAGTGTGCTATGTCAAGTACGTACTATAGGGAGTTCTTACTCTCAAGACAGACATGCGTATGACATAAACTTTGAATTTACCTCAAATAAGTTTAGCTTAATTACTAAAAACACACACTTAACTTAATTTTTAGTGTGTATTTTATTTTATTTTCAATAAAACTATTTTTTCTGAATTTCAACATTTTATTGCTCAAGTTTGATCACTTATCAGTTTTGGTCTTTGCTTTCACTATAACTTTTAGCGAGCCTGTTTGAAGGTTTTTTTAGCCCGCTTTCGTAATGAAGTGTAATTTTGTTAGCAGATTAAAAGAAGTTGCCTGACCTTCTGTTTGAAGAGGTCGCCATTCAACTTTGCTAATAATATTATTTTTCAGAAAAGATTATATAGTTTTACGCATGAAAAATGCTGAACTGAGACAAACCAGTCATCGTGTCTATTATAGGCGTTGTGAAAATATTTTGGCCGAACAGCATTTTAGCGGTTGTTTTATTTTGACTTGCGTAATCAGCAAACAGACTGCCAAATTATTTGAACTTGAGCAAAAATTTTGTTAAATTCACATGGTTGCATAAGATTCATACAGTGAGGTAGAAAAATTGTATATCAGAGCAATCGTATCCTGACGGTGCCCTGCATCTTCAAATTACATTTAGGAAAACCATGACATTTTTTAGTAGCAATTTTTATTTTGAACAATCTGACAGAGGTTCTTATGTAAGATAGAATAACATTTCAATCATAATAACAGCAAAAGAATCCAAAGTGACCTGCTACATCAAACCATCATATGTTTCAGTTAATGAACTTTCTGTTGCTACAATCTGCAATTTACCATCTCAACTCCCCACAATACTACTGTATACGATTACTAACTGTTAAAACACTTTTGTCACACTAACTCAATAAGTCGTAATTTTACCTTTTTGTTTTTCTGTTGTCATGGAATAAAAAAATTGTTTTGTTGATGAGTCCTGATGCTAATAAAACTTATGAGTACAAACAAATAAGAATAATGTTAGATGAGGGTATTATTAAAATGTTATAACTTGATGCGCAGTGCTAATAAAAATTGAATATTGTTACAAGTAGACAGAAAATAAGCTTAATACTAAACACCATGCGAATAAATGGAGTTGTAAATTTATGAGAATGACACCAAAATATTAGTTTTTCTACTTTCGCTTAGACTAGTTCCAATATTTAAAAATAACATTCCGGAGGAATTGCTTTGTGTCACAATAATATAACGGATAGAAACAAACTCAACCTGAAACAGATTAAACCAGCTTGGCCCAGTTCTGATAGAACCCAGGGAGAGAGGCGGAGTTTGCCAATTATAAAAAGCACAGTAAAGAGTAAAAAAACTCGGAGCAAATTTGCACTTTCTTTGAGTGCTTGTCTTGTACATTAGCCAGGTGGAGGCGGATAAATTATTTTAACCATGGGACATATGGCATTGCTTCTCTCTGTGTTTAGGTGTAGAGCTAGTAAAATAACTTTTTAAATTCCTTTACAGTGCAGGTGATAACTGCATACTGAGGTGTCGATTGCTGAACAAGGAGTCTAGGCTTTCATAAATCCAAAGAGGGGGTGTGCAAATCCTGTTTGATAACAGTGTTTAGACAGCCAATAGCCTACACAGAAGCATCACTTTTCATCTTTCTTCATCAGCACTACAGGAAAACTCCATGCTCTCCCTGCAGGCTACGAGAAACCTTTCTTGAGCAGGTTTTAGTATGATTGTTATTGTGTGTATATATTCTGTAGTATAGGCCTATAGTAGTTTAGTGTAGTGTATCACTTATTGCTTTGCATGTAGAGCCCAACTGTTTCTATTTATTAATTATGAGTAAAACAGTACAACACATAAAAAGGTGAGAGGTCAATAGTATTCACATAATATTTGCCTGTTATTTTTCTGTTCAAAATAACACAAAATAAAATGTATTGTAAAATATTAAAAATTCAGTGCTAATAAGTCTCGTAGGCAATCGACATGTCAAGCTTCTAGAACGTTCGTCATGTTGACCAAACTTTGACATTCCACAACCCGCCACATTTAAGCAGAGCTCAGACAAGCCAACAGGAGAAACCTCGTCCAGTGGGCGAACCACCCCCCCCTCCCAGCAAGCCGCAAACAGCAGCTCCCCTCACACAGGCACCCCGAGTGATCAGTCCGAAGTGCCTCAACTACCAATCCAAAGCAAGCCATTCTACCTCAGCACCAATGAACGACAGGTCACAACCCTGCCTTACTAGAGAACTCATAACTTTGGTCAAGTGCCAGTAGCTAAGACTAATCTACACGTATTATAGTAAATTTAACTAACTATATCTTAATTATGTAACTACATGCATATCTTTTAAGCATACATGATGACTTTGACATGATGTCCTTTAATCATACATGATGACTGGCTATTTTTATTTCACCAGTTGATTTAATCTCACTTATCAACACAATACACTATTGATGTTTACATGCCTTATCCATTCCACCTATCTACAAGCTACTTATTCTCTATGAACAACAAGGTTTAAAAGTGTGTCCATTTTTACCAATATAAATGTTGACTACCTATGCAAACTAATAAATTGAGTAAATGATAATAGAAATGTAAGCATACTCTAACATAGGACAATTCCAAAGTCACTACTCAGACACCATGCTTTTCAACCTCCACTAGACATTGTCAAACAAGCATAATATACGACTACTATTATTAACTACTATATACTACACTACTAACTAATCTACCTAATTACATATTACTTCCTACTCCTCCTTCTCTTCCCTTTCCTTTTCGAAAAACTCAGCTATCAAAGAATCAGGAATATTTTAGCTGGTTCCCAGGTGTGATTCACTAAACCTTTCCATTTTATTTTGAAATATCGCACACTCTGTTTTACAAAAGTATCTAAGAATCTGACAACTATATATAAGTCAGAGTCAATTTGAGTTGCAGGGATTCCCTGCAGGGATTCCCTGCAACTACTGGTATGGGAGTGTCAATAGCTGTGCTACTATCTGTAGCAGCAGTCTGTAGAGTTGTCTCCCTAGTTCCGAGCTGCTCAGTGTCAAACTCTTCAGAGTTTACTGGCCCATCTAAGTCTGGGTTTACACTTGGCACTAGGCATTCACCATAGTATTGCTTAAGACAACATGCATCTACTCTATTTCTAAGAAGTTTTATGTCATTGCACCTACGAAGCATATATGTGTGATTTGTGTATGCAGTGATAATCATGTATGGTCCTAACCATTTCTTACATAGTTTAGGGCTAAGCCCTGCTGCAGCTTTTGCACAGGACAACCATACACGATCGCCTGGAGCAAATGTAGGCAAAGCAGCTTTGTTTCTTTGATCAATGTTATACTTGTAAGTTTGTTGAGTAGAAACTATGATTGATTCTGCAATTTTACGAGCGCATTGCAGATAAAAAAACCATTCATGTATGCATTGTAGTCTGGGCCACGTGGTGAAACAGGAAGTAACTCATTGTCAACTGGAAATTTCATATCTCTACCAAACATCAAGTAGCTTGAAGAGAATATTATGGACTGTGTTGCAGGAGTAACCCAATAAGCAACCATAATGCTAGGAAAGAGCCTTGACCAGTTGGTCTGATTTGTGTCAGACATAGTCCTGAGTTGGGTGAGAATAGTCGCGTTCATCCTTTCACAAGCAGCATTAGTTTGTGGATGATATGCTGATGTGCTGGCCTTCTTGATTTGAAAGAGTTTACAAAGTTCACTAACTAATGAAGACATAAAATTTTGACCACGATCCAATTCGTTACCAGTGCTCTAGGTGCTCCATATCTACATATTATTTTATCTTAGAAAGTTTTAGCAACCTCTGTCGCTTCTTATGTCCTCAAAGGAAAACACTCAGGCCATTTAGTAAAAGAATCAACAACCATAAGTATATGCCGATACTCATCAGCCTCTTTGAGCGGACCAATGAAATCCATGTGAACTCTACTAAATGCCTCTGTTGAAACTGGCAATGGCTGCAATGGTGGGATACAGTGTTTCCCAAAATCTCCCTAGCTTTGTTGGCATATCTCACAAGACTGGACTAATTTGAGCACATCTGTACACATATCAGGCCACAAATACATGTATTTCAGTTTGATCAGTTGGTATGTACGATCAATACCCTGATGACCCCTCATATGATTTCCATGGTAGTACTGCAAAATGGTAGGTGCTAGTGATCTGGGCACAACAAGCTGCTTTATTGGGTCAATGTATCTGCCACTTGGTGTATAGATGTGATACAGAATGTTATCCACTAAAACCATATCTTGTGGCCTAATTTCTATAACTCTTGCCAATTTAGAATCATCAGGCAGCAAGCCCTCGAATAAAAAGTTTATATAATGACTCACAAGCTGATCATCTCTTTGTTCCTTCGGCATGTCTATTTTGTCATCAGAACTTCGTGGACTTGCGCGGCACTTTGCTTTCACTTGCAGAAACACAGGCTGTGGCACTAGTTATTTATGTCGATGAACAAACTCGAGACATAATCATTAAAGAAGCGCCACATGCTGATGTACACTGCCAGTGTCTACCTGATGCTGATCCCTCTCTTAATAGTGTTCTTAAGAAGGCTTCAGCAGTTATCAAGACAACAGAGACCAAGCAAAACTTTCAAGGGGGTGTCAGAAATGTCAGGTCAGTACAAGCAAAGATCATGTCAAGGTCAACGAACCAATTGAAAGCTACAAGCTAATACACAGAACACAGGTATGTTGAAGCCTTGTCCTAGCTGCTACATTAAACATGACAGAAAGAACTGTTCCTGTAAAGTATTTGTCTGCAGGAAATGTGAGGTCAAAGGTCACATTGAGACTGTCTGTCTGGCTAAGGCAACAGCACAAAATCAGGCAAAACTGTCTGCTAGGACAAATGAAGACTCTGTGTTAAGTGGACGCACTAACTCGAGTGAATTTTATCATTCAGTACATGCAGTTTCAGATAGTCTTTTCCAATGAGTCAACATAAAGGTTTGGATCAAAACTGTTGTCAATGGTCATGATTCCATCATGTTTCAATGAGACACAGGGGCTACTTGCTCTATGGTTGATTTGCACCCCCCCCCCTCATATATGTCAGTACTTGTCTTAAAGCGTGTGAGGAGAGTGAGTTACAAATTAAATGACAATTTTCGTTAGTGTAAAAGTGGGGAATGTGGAAAAACAAAATCTCAAACTTCTTGTTGTAAACTCAACACAAGGTTTAAATCATTTTGGTTTAGTTTAGAGTCACAAATTTGGTCCTTCGCAGCAGGAACTAGCTAAACTGACACAGGGTAGTGATGAAGTTGCCTGTACCATCACAAAAAGTAAACCTATTGGATTAAGGGAGAAAATTGCTGCACTCTCTTCTAAGTACTCCCATGTTTTTAAAGCAGGCTTTGGTCAGTGTAAAAAGCTAAAAGTACCAGTACGCTTGAAACCAGGCAGCACACCAAACTCTTTTAAACTTCATGTAGTGCCATTCTCTAAATGTCAAGCTGTAAAAGCAGAGCTAGATCGATTAGTTGAAACTGGTGTTTTGGAGCACATGGACCTTAGTGATTATGCTGCTCCAATAGTAGCAGTTTCCAAACCAAATGGAAGAGTGTGTATATGTGGTGATTTCAAGATGTTGAACCAAAAAATATCAATTGAGCAACACTCCTTACCAAGCCTTGAAGAATTGCTAGGAAAGTTGAAAGGTGGGGTACATTTTTCCAAGATAGACCTGGCAGATGCCTACTTGCAACTAGAGTTAGACGATAATGCAAAGAAGTTGTGTGTCATAAACACTCAATTTGGTTTGTTTCGCTACAACAGGATGTATTATGGATTGGCATCGAGCTCTGCACAGTTTTAGCAATGCCTGGACTCAATAATTGCTGACTTACTCAAAGTTGCAGCATACTTAGATGATCTGATTGTCACAGGTAGCAGTGAAAGTAAGCAGTGCTCTAATCTTGACAAACTCTTAACTAGATTACACGAGTACGGGCTCGGCATACAGAAAGAGAAATGCGAGCTCTGGAAGAATGCTGTTGAACACCTGGGTCACATAATAGACAAGAACAGCAAGACTCCCTCAACCTCTGCAATAAAGGCTGTTGAACAGCTTCCACGACTACAGAACTTACAACAGCTGCAGGCGTTTTTGGGCAAGATAAACCACTATTATAGCTCATACATTGTTAACCTGTCTAGCAAAGTGAGTCTTTGTGAGTTTGACGGGACTGAAGATTGTGACAAGGCTTTCCATGTTCTTAAAGAAAGTGTCATCAAGGCTACCAAACTTACTTATTCTGACCAGAGTAAACCACTGATTCTAGCAGCAGACGCATCTAACTATGGAATTGGAGCAGTACTCCTACAGAAAGAAAACGGAGCTGAAAGACGACTGGCACATACATAAAAGACATTAAGCGTGCACCAGAAGAACTATCCACAGATAGAGAAAGAAGTGCTTTCTATCATTTATGGAGTGACTAAGTTTAGACAGTATTTATATGGGAGACGTTTTACGCTCATTACTGATCATAAACCCTGGTTGCCATGTTTTCATCAGAAAAGAATATCCCCATTTTAACAGCTCAGCGACTGCAAAGATGGGCCCTCACACTGATGACATAGCAGTATGACATCAGGTACAAACCTACAGATATGGAACAGCACGACAATGCAGACGGCTTGTCCAGGTTACCTATAGGGGCTGACCCAAAGTCTGATTAAGATGAACAGAAGGAGAGCATTGAGGTCTCACATACTATACAATAAGAGCTCAATCATGTAGCTCAATCATGTAGCTCAATCACAGCCTCATCATCAATTCCTCCCTTGATGATGAGGCTGTGAAACAAAAAACCATGGGAGACACCTCACTACAGACGGTGAAACAGTGGATACTGAACTGCCTTTGACCCAATAATCTTACAGCAAGCTATAAACATGAAATTATTGAGAAGTATTGGAATATGAGAGAGACTCTTTATGTTCATGGGGAGGCTGTGCTCTTGCAACGTGATGACACTACCAGAGTTGTCATCCCAAAAGCTCTGAAGAGTAAAGTGTTAGACTTGCTGCATACATCACACTGGGGTGTAGAAAAAGTAAAGCAACTTGCTCATTGATACTTATGGTGGCCTAGCATCAATGCTAACATTGAACAGCTAATCAAAGCTTGTGAACCCTGCCAAATCTGTGCTATTGACCCAGCCAAAACTTACCAAAGTTGGCCGTCAATGCAATACTATGGGAACGAATTCACTTGAATTATGCAAGACCTTTTAAAGGTTTGATGTGGTTGGTTTGTGTTAATGCACATTACCGATATCCATGTTTTGCTATGCTAGATGTAGGTAAAACTACTTCTAAGGACCCAATTGATGTGCTACAAAAATCTTTGTACATGAAGGTCTTCCTCAGACAATTTTTACAGGTAACGGCCCATAATTCGTGTCAATTGAGTTTGACCAGTTATTCACCATGCATGGCATCAACCATATAACATCACCAGCATTCCATCCTGCATTGAATGGAAAAGCGGAGAGATTTGTTCAGACTCTTAAGCAATATGTAGAAAAGAATTATGTAGGAGGGGAAGAAGTGAGAAATTCCCTACAGCTGTTCCTAACCACATATAGATGTTTGCCTCATCCCTGTTTGAACTGGAAATCTGCTGAGGTTATACATGGACAGCAGCCGAGAAATACTCAGACTGTTAAAACCAATTCAGAACAAAAAACTCCTTCACAAGGTCAAGCATCTTTTACATCATCACGGTATAAAGTAGACTCTTTGGTTTATGCAAGGAACTATAGTTCTGGACCAAAGTGGATACCTGGAACAATAATTGAAAAACTGGGTGACATACTGTATGCTGTGCGAATAGACCGTGGTGTTTGGAGACAACATGCCAACCAGCTGCAAGCTAGACTTCAAGTTAATGATACATCAATCAATGAAAATAATATCACAGCTTCAAACTATCTCAACATCCAACCTGCCCAATGCGTACCTGACAAGATGCTAGTACAAAATCCCATATATCCAACTTGCAATAAAAGACGACCTGATTACTTTGACAGTTCTAAGTTCTAGCAAGGTCATGACTAACCATAAACTCAGAATAGTGAAGGAGGTGGGATACATATTAGCATGCATTATTTGTGTGTTTATATATTCCTGTTGTGAGTGGTAGTTCATTAGCTGTGCAGTCACACTTTCTTCTAGTAGTGTTTCAATTGCATATATGTCTCATGACCCATAGCTATGGACTTAATGACTAGTAGCAGTTCCTTTATGTTATTCTATGCTGTTAGCTGTGTTCTCTACAATTGCTGGTGACAATAAACATAATATATTGCTACTACGTTCAATGTGTACTAACCAGATAGAGTACAAAGCATGCATACACAGACAATATAACAACAGTTTTTTGACTAAGTTTGAAAACCTTTACAGCTGTTTTTATTTTCACTCCTAATTTATTTCAATTACACAAAACACATATCTCATGTTATGTAGTTGGAAAGTTAGAATGGAAAATGTTGTTATATGTTAAATACAAATCAATTTTCCCTCCAAAGACTATTTTATCACCCGGTCCACGTCAAGTAGCACAGCTAGTAGAACTATAAAATACACAGTTATACAACTATACAATAATTTCATTGTACAATTGTACAAACTATGCAATTATGTAATTACACAATTATGCAATTATACCATTTATAATTGTACAATGTTCTAGTTTTACGGTTTTGTAACTTTCCATTTGTATATTTATACTATGATATTTTTTAAATTTTACAAATACACAGCTTTACATTTAGACAATCTGACAATTAGAAATATATATACATGTAATTATAAAATGATAAAAAATATGCATAAATTTACTTCTTATATCTAAAGCTGACAACAAAAATAACATAAGAAAATTGATACTGTCATGCCCTAATGCCAGCTCATGAAATCCTTTTTATTATTGCGATTGTATCATAACCATTTGTTTATAAGCAGTTTTGGTTCAATTTAAGTGCGAAAAACTTCCAGCTCAAAGATATAATCTGTAACTAACCCACTTAAAGTATTTCTAAAAAAATTTCATAGAAATATGCAAGTTCTAATTATAAATTACTAACTTCATGTTGTAATCCAACTACCATTAACAATTCAATAAAACAAATTATTGCAATCTATGGCTTATTTCTGATATCTTGCTTACACAGCTCATAAAATGATTGTATCATGTACATCTTAAGTTTATATATTTCTGATTTTGTCTAATTTTATATTAATGAAACTTTAATTACCTGTTAATGAATGATTTGGAAACACGGACATTCGGGTATAAGTCAGCCTTATGTTTGGGTCATTTAACAAAAGGATCGAGTCAGCCAGGACAAATCTATGTGTAATCTGTCGATGTATTACCTGGACATACCACTACAAAAGTATTCGATAACTTAGAAGTGTTGAATGGATGTTCACTTAAAATCAAAATTATAGCATTTAATCGTCATAGCCACCAGTACTTACAGGTACATCACCCGTCTGATGAACTACAATTAGTTAGGTTAGTTTCAAAGCCGAAATTAACTAAGACTTAAGAGAAGAGACTGAGCTTCCTGAACATAAAATGGAATAGCCACCTGATCATTTGCTTATGTTGAGGATTGAAGTATTAAAACTATACTTTTAGCAATTCAACAATTGATAAATTAAAAGTCATTCTTCTGGTCCACAGCATTTTGTATTTGTGCATTAATTTCTCTTTTGGTTAGTCAAAATAAAAGTTACTTAAAGTGCACCTAACTGATGTTGTATATAATTTCTTGAGCATGTTCTTCAAGTTGATGTTGTAAGTCTGTTCTGATTTATTGATAGTTTCAGTTGACATTTGGCTCTTTTAGATATATAACACTGGCTTGACCAATGTTATATATCTGGATATTTTAAATGCATCTCAATGTGAGAACGATTCAGTATCGGAATGTGTTATAGTGCAAAGAGAACGTGTATATAACAGTGTTCGATAAAACTGCAAGCACTATGATAAGAATAAACAAAACAAAATGTTTGTAAAAATTATTGGTAGCAGTAGTGTCTAGAACCGTTTTAGCTTTTGAAGATATATGTTAGTTTTTATCTAATAGATATGTGAAAACCAGTATTTTATCAGAAAATGAATGCAGTAACTACAGGTATGTATATCTAAATAGAAAGTAATGTTGACTTCATGTTTAGGCAATAACGTTACTACACAAACCTCAAATAGATAGAATTGCAGTTAAATGAGGCATCAATCATTTTATTAGTCATTAATGGTAGTGAGTTGAGGTGATGAGCTCAGCGTTACAGTTCAACTCAACAGTTCATACAGATTTGTAAGTGCTAAAATTTATATTATGAACAAATTGAAAACAAACTTGCTTGGGTAGAGCTAAAAATATTATGCTAAAACGTTAAAAGCACTTTTTAACAAACCTAGCCACTGTGTTAAGTTTTCTTGAGGCTGATTTGAAGGAAGTATATAACTTCCTAGGTTGTTTTCGCAGACAGTCATAATTGCTGGGATGTGACAACAAGCCTAGAGAAATTGAAATAGAATGTTGGATAGTAAGATAATTAAGCCAGCAGAATTTCTTGCTGAGAGTAATTGTTATTTATTGGTGATCCAAAAAAGTTAGGAAGATCAGTCCCTCTGTTAAAAGTGTGTTCATAATATTAAATTCTGAGACTCGCTAAGCATACTACCTGCAGGAACATTTTCAGCATAACCTGGTAAGTCACTGGAAGTTATGATATGTGGTGACATACCCATCTTGTTAGATGACATATTGTAATTGCCGACAATTGTTTATTTTTTATACAACTTGAAGTTCCATGAATTCATGCTAAATTTAGGGATGTGGGAAATTTAGAATGGTTATTAGTAGATTATTGTATCTACAGAAAAAAAAGCTGTTTGCAAAAAATAAGAAATAACATACCTTGTACTCTCTATAATGGAACTAGCTAACACTAAAATCTATTTGAGAAATACAGTTGTATGTGTCACTCCTGATAGCTTTGAGCGCACCTCTTTGTTATTCACGCTATACTGCTGCCTTGAATTGATATCTTGCTTTCTTTACAGGGACAATCTTGTGAATATGTAAAGAGCTACTCCTAAGTATAAAATTAGAACTTATAAATCACTAAAATAATGTTTGCAATTAGTAAGCAATAGAATTTTGCTGAATCATTTGTTGCTTGTATCAAAGGTAACAGGGTTGTCAGTACATTTTCATCATTGAAAGTTAGTGCATTGTGTTATGATGACCAGTTCAGGCAGCCTAACAATTAATTATCCACCAGGTCAAATAAACAGCAAACAGGAAAATAGACAGCCAACCTAAATACATGAATCATTGCACCACCATAAAACCCTTCAAATTACAAATGTTCTGATCTCGTTAGGGTTGCAACTACACTCCCCTTTTAATTCGGTCATCTTTTATTGTGACTAATTGTGTTTTTGCGTTTGTGCTCTTTTGCTCGTAAGAAAAGATTAAAAGCAGAGATATGACATAGTTGGTATGTAGCCCAAATTTATGTAATCTGTTTACTACTAAATTTATTCATCAATTACATCGTATTCCGCAATAATTTCAAACACAGTCACCACTTAAATCGGCTAACTTCACAATTTCAATGACATCCTTATTATAATATTTCAAAATGTGAATCTACGACAACAGCTTCCTTACGGACAATATTCTTTGTTTTTCTCTTAATACCTAAATTAATAAAATATTTGAATTGGTAATGCTAAATAATTTGACAAACAACTGACCTTGAGGGAAGCATAGATCTTCTAAATGTAGTCTAGCATAAAAATTATTGTTGTGCTTAAAACTTATTTATAAGCACTGTAAAACTGACTCTAATCAGAAAAAGTTACCTTTTGAACTTGAAAGTACCATCTGCATAGACATGATAAATTCTTTAAACAAATACATACTGTATGTTCCTTACTCACAGTAAAAATTACCAATTGAAAATTTTATTTAAATCAAACAATTGTAACTTTAGTTAAAATGATTAGTCCTCTAACTACACCCATCTTACACCTTAATATGTTCAAACTTTCTTTACACATTAAGAAGTTTTCTTTCAATGGTTTGATTTAAATTTTACAAGCGTGACCCAAGCTGTAGCGGTTACTTTGATTTATCAAGGTTTAGCCACCAGAAGGCATATCGTCCAATCTCACAGGACATCAACCTTTTCTATGTCTAAATCCATAAAGGTTAATATGCATAAAAAGTCATTTATATCAGACAACTATAGTTTAAATTATAGTGGTAACAGGACGATGCATATTTTAATGATGCTGATTTTTGTTGGCAAATAGGCCTGTAGCCCCAGCCTCTAAAACTATATAGCTTAAACTACTTCTCGATGTTTGGAAGAAGCCCTGCAAAATTTTGGTCCAACTTTATCTACTCGTTTCAGAATGCATAAAAAACAAACAAATCAAAAGGCAAGTATTCCTATGATCAAACGAGCGGAGCAAAGTTTGAGAGTTTTTATGGTAAATGCATGTGCACACAACTTACGAAAATTATTCATCAACCATGAGACAAACCCTTGTACAGAAATCTCATCAACAAATTTAACCATCGTTTTGTAGAGTCATTAAAGTATAATAACGCTACAAAACACATACAAACATATTAAAATATGTTACCAAGTCTTTGCAAACCATCGTTATTATCTTAAAACTTATCCATCTGATAGGATTATACACAAATAGACAGATTTATTTGGACGAAAATTGCCACAAAACGCTTGAAACGCTCGGTTTAATAAAAGTTAAGACCGAAAATTGAAACGCCAATAAAGCCGTGCGACAGATAGTAGAACTATTTAGCAGTGCGCATTTCACGAGAAAATCTTGCTAATTTCACCAGTCTATGACCTTGTTTACTTGTAATGGAATTTATTCAAAGGTTTTTGAAATAAACGTAGACCGTTTGAGGTGTAGACCCATTTACAGATACAAAATTGTGGTACATAGTTTATCAGCCTATGTTTTTTTTGTCCAATCACTGAAGGATTTATTGAACTATTTCAAACGTTAGCCCAAATTCTTTACAACTTATGTACAAGCTAGGGCCGAACTACAATACCCCTTTATGAGGAGGCATTCTTCTCGATCTAGCATGGGGTTTGAAAATACACAAGAGTCAAGGTCCTACCACGGCTAAAGCTGTCATTGATATAGGCAACCACATAATGACCGCTGGAATATCGTTTGTTGTTGAGTTCGAAACATCAATGACTTAGTTGTTAACAACTTCGCTAGGGAGCGCATCACTCGATTAGCTATCAATGACCAAATCTTACAACGCAAAAGAGAAGAGACTAAGACTACGCAACATTTAACAGATACTTTATAGTCTACTTATAACATATATTTTAATATCAACAATTAACCAATTACTTGAATTCCTGGTTTCAACCCAACATTACCTCCAAAATAAATTGTTAGTTGCATCTTTTTAGAGTCGTGCTCCGTCAAATTTATTTTATATCATCTCAAACAAGTCATTTATACTATACTCTGTCAATTCCTGCTGATAATTACTTTTTCAACAATCAACAGTACCCTTTCTTTTTTCCATTATCACTTTAGTCGTGGGCTGTATGACGGTGGAATTTCTAGTTACTATAATAAGAGTTGTGTCTACCCGTCTGTCCAAAGCCATGAATCACTCAGGTATCGAACTCAGGTATTCTAAAGTTCAACGCTTGTCAAGTTTGGATATTTGATGACCTGCACGCGAACCACCACATCACTCGGCCACATTACCACTTCACAGAATAATTAAGCACATCCATGTTACTCATGAAGATCTCTCATGGCACAAAGGACAGCCAAACACACTGGTTATAAATAGAATAAAGAGTAAAACACAATGTTAGAGTAAGAACGAGTTATTTATAGCAAAAATATTATGAATACTGCTTTAGAAAACACTTGAAGATGGTATTTAAGCAATTATCGTTTTGAGTAAAATCAAGAAAAACAGAAAACGCTTACTTTCCACAAACAATTATATCAAAATTTGCACGAGTAGTTATGCGTGTGCTACGCAACTTCTTATTAACAAAGTTTCTGTAGCACTGGTGAAGTGGCTAACCATCTTACTATCCTAGAGATAACATTGTCATAAACTAAGATAAGGAATCTAGCTTTCAAATGAAAATTAAGAAAGAACGACAGTAAGTCATTCAGATGAATTGTCAGAGAAAGCCAAACTTCACATTCACCAGACAATTTAGCCATTTTAGGAGGCACGATGAGCAGAAGTAGCCAAATTTGTACATTCAACATAAACAGGGATAATTAGTATTACTACTCATCAAGGAAAGGCTGTATATCCTATAGTAGGAAATTTAACAGCCATTTTAAAAATGCTATTGACCTACGCATTACTGCAGTGTCTAGAAAGCCATGAGGCCATTTATGAAAATGCAGCTAATAGAGCAACTGTAAAGACGATGAGAAATAGACAAATCCAGAAAAGGCAAGAGGGAAGGAGCTGAGGGCAATTACATATGTCTGAGTATTTGTTAAGATAATACATATAGTGGCCATTCTTGATCAGTACTTGATTACAGCAGGGAGTAGAAATCAGTGTTTGATTACAGCAGGCGATAAAGATCCAGAAACACTAAACATGATATGGACATTACTACTTAGAGATACCCACCTTGAGAGTTCCTGTTGAGTTCCATGTTAAGCACTGCTTACTCCAAATGTATAAAAATCCAGGTTTGTTAAATTTTAGAGATATAGTAAATGGGCCTTGAAGTTTAGCTAGCAGCATATTAGGAAACCTTCCATAAAAGCTAAAGCTGAGTGTTTGGCCTTCAAAATAAAAAATGAAGCCAATTTAATTCTTACTGAAAGCTGCATTAGATGCCAGATCTACATTATGCTAATTTTCTTAGGTGTCATACATTTATAATGTTTAATGCTTTGAAGTCTAACCTTGTATACACTAGTAAGTTTCTAATCCTATTGTAGACCATATTAACAGCTTTCTATCAACTGCAAAATAATTTAGGATAACAAAATCGTTTTTTAACTGAAAGTCATATTAAAGCTTCAAACTTGTAAAACTCAACGAAAAAACCAAAATCAAATATAGTAAATAGCTTTTTCACACCATTTAAAAAGGGGATGTTTCAGAGGTAACTGAAGACACATAATGACTGATGTACATTAAGCTTGATAGAGTGGGTACACTTTTTATTAGAAAAACAAATATTTTTTATTGTAAAGCTTTTGTGGCTGAGCAGAAACTTTCTAGCTTTGTCTATTGTTATCTTCATTACTAAGAATATCAATCAGTGTTTCAATAGAAACTGACGTTCTGTCAGCAGCCATTTTACATTTTTCAGTTGGTTAAAAGTACCTACAGTGTTTTGGCAAGATCTCTCAAGAACTAATACTCCAATCGACTTAACACATTGAAATTTAATAAAACCGTACAGTGCATGTAGCTACTACATTTTTGTTATCCTTCGCAACCAGAGGTATAAATAACAAAGCAAAACTATAAAGCTGGGTTCACCTGAGCTTTGAATCAAGTCGGAAAGCATTTCTCAGAACTGCTTTTGATTCAGGCTTCAAAGTGTTCAGATAAAAACAGAAACATCATCAATAAAACTTCATCTTGTGTCAAAGGTCAAGGGTCAAAAGGTCAAAGGGTCAAAAGGTTTGCGAACGTAAAAATTTAAAATAACAGCATGTTACCTGAAGAAGCCTGAAGAACAATTATTTTGTTGTATCTGCTTGTAGCGCTATCTTTATACCAAAAGCACATTGTAAATTCACTGATATTAGGAAGGACATTAGTCTCATTCTTCAAACTCCTTCCAATCATTGGTTCGTGGAGGACTAACTTGCGACTGTTAGAAACTAAAATACAATGCAAATATTATAAAATGTTATTTGTTTCTAGCAGCGGAACATAAACCTTGAAGTTACTACAGTTTGAAGATTGTCATGATTAGATGTATAATAAGCTTTGCTTATTTTTTTACACATGAAACATCCTAAAAGTTTCATTTATTGTTCTCCAACATTTAGTCAGAATCATTTTAGATGTATGGAACAAACAAAAATTATCATTCAAATATTTTGTTAGTCAACTTAGAATAAATCAAACCTGGCAGTTTTAATTTACTGTGCTATTATTTTGAAAATATGGAAATGGCCGCTTAGAGTGAATGCTTCAACTAATTATTCAGTTAAACTTGAAATGCCAGTTAAAACAAGAAATAATTCTTGAAAATAATATGTTGAACAGCTTTGTAAGTTCAGCATTGGTTTTAAATTGATCAAATCAAGCTAACACTATTGTTGTTGTCTAAGTGTATATGAATAAACCTAGCAACCAGTGTACTACAAGTACTGTATATTAAAGCAAAATGCATGTATAGGTACGAACAGTTTACAACTCATCGTTGCTAAAATCAATCAAAGGTTTTATTTAAAAAAAAACTATTAAATCATTCTCTGCTGATTAAAGTTTTTACAAACCATAAGGAAAAGTTGAAAAATAACCATATTCACGTTTAGTTGTATTAACAATTCATTCAAGTAGTAATGCTGTATAACTGTAACTGTAATTGGCATCGGTTTGTGTAAGCAAACAATATAATTTATTTCCTGAAAATAATACACCCAGTGTTCACTTACCATTTGCTAAGTTTACGTAATTTTTGTGCCACCTTTATTACAGATGCCTCATTGCAGCTGCTACATACAACCTGATCAATATTTATCCTTTATTTCGTATTTAGTTACAATAAATTTATTATCAAGTGAACCCTAATGTAAGTCATTCTAAACCAATCTGAGAAG
Source organism: Watersipora subatra (assembly GCF_963576615.1). NCBI lineage: Eukaryota > Metazoa > Bryozoa > Gymnolaemata > Cheilostomatida > Watersiporidae > Watersipora > Watersipora subatra. Next base: position 30,205,954 of record NC_088708.1, on the reverse strand, counting down.
AAATAAAATGATTAAAATATATTAACACTTTTATTAGTCAATGAGCCTGTCTTGGTTATGTAAACCAGTGTTGGGTGATCATCTCTTCAAAGTTGCACGTGTTAATAACAAGTTCGTAAATAAGTGTGTCAGCATTTTTAGCTTTGAACCCACTTTTTTAAATTCAAATCTGAGCCGAGTTATTATGTTTTTTGTTCAATAAATTTGCCATTTTTGAACTAAAAATGACATTAATACATCATTGCATTTGGAAAACAACCTTGCATTTGAGTTGCTTAATAACACAAAAGAAGTAAGTAATCTGTTATGCCTGTTTAGACTGAAACCAGTAACAAATGTATACTTGGCAGTCAGATTGTCTATAGGATTTGTGTGTTGTGTTTCTACTCAAAGGTATGCTTTTTGTGATTTTATTATCATTGTAAACTAGCGTGCTTTTGGAAAATCAGTAGATACAGTGTAAGTACAGTGTTTAATCGACATACGATTTTAATTCGTTCCTGGGCTGGCATCATATGGCGAAAATGTCGCATAGAGAGCTATAGAAACCCATCTATAATATAATATATAATATAGTAATAATCTATAAATAATATATAAATAATAATTTGCAATATAATATAATAATATACATGTAATATATACATATAATAATAAATATTTATAATATGTAAATCTAAAAGTTTGTCTGTATGTATGTACTTTGATATGTTCGTTAATGTTATTAAAATTTAAAAATTGATAGCTCACACACTGCTGAATTTGCACTCATAAAAATCGCAACTGCAAGTTTTGAACCTCAAGACTCGAACCGTGCACTTAGCCACCAAGCTACGCTGTTTTTCCAAAACTATTGTTCTTATCACACAACTTACACTTTTTTTTCGATTGTCCACGCTAAACGATGTATGAATTGAAACTTTTTGAACGCTAATAATTCTATGAAACACGATGATTTTTTTTGTTGTCGGGAGCTTCTATTTCCGGTTATTCGTAAGGTTCAATTGCTAATTCGATAAAGTCCAATACTTTTCACGGGGACAATTGTATTATCTCAAGTAGAAACAGCGTTCACATTCTCTTTCCAAGGGTTCTTTTTTCCCAGTTTTTATTGATTGTATTAATTGATTGTTAAATCATCATTTATTGTAAGCGTAACAAAACAGAATTAATTTAACTATTACTTGCTAATTATTTTACATTTACATTTAAACACTTTCGTTGTTGTTTTATTTTCTTTCTTAGTTTATTTGACTTGCGCAAAACAATTTCCTCGTGATATGAAGTTTGAAAATTGGAATGGTAAATGTTGTATATGTTAAATAGACATAAATTCTCTGCGCATAGAGTTTTATTACTCGGGCAACACCGGGCATTCAGATAGGAGTAATGCACTATAAGTATATAAGTATAATGCAAACATCTTCTGAAGAAAATCATCAAATTTTTTGTAAGTATTGTACATATTAAAAATTAGTACCAAATTCATATATTAACCTTAGTAACTATGGTTACCTACAATAACTTTGTATAACAGAGACATCGCATCGCGAGGGGGCACTCTTTAAATTATAACTAGACAGCGCTTTCTAAAGGCAAAAAATCGTGCTTACATCGTCATTACGCAATATTTATCGCAATTAAGATTCCTTTTAGAGAATTAGCAACTTGGCAATATTAAAATTGGTTAACTTTTGTTGTCAACAGTTTTCACAATTCATACAACGGCAAATTTTACAAATTCGTACAAGTAGTGGGTTGTCTTGCCAAGGTTTTTCAAGAAATTTCAACATACACGAGGCATGGAAATAAAGCGTTATAAACAGTAAAAGGTTTTAAGCCTTGTTAGTTAATAGTTATTTAGTTTACTTGGCAATGATAATAATAATCTACAATTACCATTAACACCTGTGTCCAAGTGTTTTAATCAAATTTTATACTTTCTCAGAAACACTTTGAATGAGTATTCCGGCTTGACACCATTTACTCAATCCTCAAACCAAATGACCCTTTAATGACCCCTTAATGTAAACCTCCTTTTACGTGAGTTGCATTGAATGAAACAAAGTTTTGAAAAAGTTTTACATAGTACTACATAAAAAAACTATATCCATGTAATATAACGCGTCAAGTCATTGAAAGTTCTCAACAATAACGAGAGTCCTAATAATAGTTGGCATTAAAAGGATTGTTTTCTCTGCTGTTGCACTTGGGAGAGAAAGCAATGCTTATGGGTATGTGCTGTTTCAGTTAGTATTATTTATATTTTATATATTTTCGGGTTTATTTTAAACATATACCAATTTTTTTTTTTAAAGTAAAAATAATTTATTTCAATTGACATTGAATGTGCAACCTCTGATAAAATAATTTAATGTAAGATCACAAAAATCCTGAACACTAAATCAAGTCTAGGTGATCAGAAAAAAGGGAAAGAATGTTTAAACAAATAATACGACCGTTAATATGCACTCATTAAACAAATAATACGACCGTTAATATGCTCTCCATAAACAAAGAAGTTTAGTTTTTATTTTATGAATGAATAAAGATCTGATGAGCTTCGAAAGCTTTTAGGATAGATTAGTTACATTTTAGGACAATTTACTACATTATTATGTGAAATTTTAATTGCACAAAACAAAAGAAAGTGTTTTACCACAGCTTTGTGGAAACTATGATAACATGATCAAAGCAGAAACAACTGCTGGATGCTCATAACTCAACTTCTATTGTACATAAAAAGCTGGTTTGGCTGCAAACTGTAGCAAACATATCAATGAGTGCAATGAAGTTTTATGCAACATTGTTAAATATACATGTATATATATAAACAAAATTTCCTCAAATTCAAAAAGAAAGAAAAATTGAAAATTCTAACGAATTGCAAAAAGGACACAGGCTATAAAATCATTGCATGTCAACTGCAAGCAATATAAACTGGTAGAGATATTTTTCAGTTTGTCGATGCATATTGATTTAGAGATCTTGACAAGTTGAAAGTAAGTTAGCAAATTTATTGCATTAAAAAGTCTAATATCGCTTCACCATAAAAGAGAGCAAAATATAGGCAACATTCGCTTCGTCTGTAATAGGGCTAACTTTATCTTCCCAAATTTCTGACGAAAAATTTGAAAAATACACCGCCAGGCTCTATTGTGACGTGCCCTCCTCACGAAGGGAAAGTTACATGCACAAATCTATGCAATGGATAACCATATGGAGGGAAAGTTACATATCCAAATCAATGCAATAGATAACCAAATGGAAAGAATGTTACTTATCCAAATCAGTGCAATGGGTAACCATATGGAGGAAAAGTTACATACCAAAACAATGCAATAGATAACCAAATGGAGGGAAACTTACATACCAAAACAATGAATGGATGACCATATGGAGGGAAAGTTGACATAGTTAGCAATGAACCTAACTAAATGCTATGAATAAGCGTATACATGTATGCCTATATGGAAAGTTAAGTACCCAAGTGGTTGCTACATTATGTATAGTCATATAAAGAAAATTTTACATCATACCAAACCGGTGGCTATAGACAGCCATGTTGAAGGAATGTTACATAGCTGTTTTATAGATGGTGATGTAGTTGGAAGATTACATACTTAAGTAGTTGGTAGGCATAGCAACACAGAGAGAAATTACATAGATTACATGGAGATTACATAGCCAAGTGGCAACCATAAATAACTAAAGAGAGAAAGGTACATACCTAAATCACGACTTTTAATAGTCATATACATAAACGTTATACATGTATACTCAAGCAGTTGCAATGGATGGCATGTGAGCAGAAAGTTACATGTCTAAGTAGCTGTTACAAGTTGTCAATAAGATGGAAAGTCACACACTCAAGTGGCTCCAATAGTTAGTCATATAAAAAAGGTTACATACCCAAATGTATACGTGCATCATATGTGACATTCCGAAGCTTTTCGTTGCACTTGCTAGAAGCTTTTAAAGATGCCGCGTCAACGCAGGAAATATTAAAACGATTAGGACGGTAGTCTGCAGTCAAATATCTGACTCTCATGGTTATGTTGCTATGAGACTCACTCACGGCACGTGGCTGCAACTCAGCAAAGATCTCTGAAACAAATGTAACTACATGCATATGTCAGATCAAAAAACTGATTTTCTCCTTTTATAAAAGTGCTAATAATAAAAGTTTATCAAAGTATTTTTTTAACTTTTTCTGCTTAGAATATAATATGAGTCGGCATTTCCCGCCAAGATTGCCTGCGAATTTTTCGCAACTACGAAAATAGTTTTTAGTGTCAGGTAAAAATAGAAAATCATTAACAAGATAATTTATATATTCTCTTTGTCTTTAGTTTTATGACCGCAGGTAGCCACAGTATTGAACAGAAAGTATGACAGCAGGTAGCCTGCACAGTATTGAACACAGAGTATGACCGCAGGTAGCCTACACAGTATTGGACACAAAGTATGACCGCAGGTAGCCTACACAGTAATGAACACTGAGTATGACCGCAGGTAACCTACACAGTATTGAACACAGAGTATGACAGCAGGTAGCCTACACAGTATTGAATACAGGGTATGACCGCAAGTAGCCTACACAGAAATGAACCCTGAGTATGGCCGCAGGTAACCTACACAGTATTGAACACATAGTATGACCACAGGTAACCTGCACAGTATTGAACACATAGTATGGAAATACTTCATTGAAAGAAACCTTCAGCTGTTGGAATAGATTATAACTTCACATAAATATCTATGAAAGAATCAAAGAATATAGTTCATTATAGCATGAGTTGTCAGAATCAAACATAATAGTTCATTATAATTTACTAAAAATGTTTTGAAATTAACCAAAGTTCTTTCTATATAAAATTGGACAGTGCTAAAAATAAAAGCAGTGATGTCTACAAACAGTTATCTTGATATACGATCTATATTCACCTGCTAGAATTCTGCCTACCTCATGCTCCAACACAACAAATATTCTCATTAGAATGAAATTATTATGAGCTGTTCCTATGAACTTTGAAAAATGTTAAAAATCCATTGAGATGTGAGCTTGTAAAGCTTTATGAAGTTTCGAGATTTTCACCAAGTTTCCAATTGAACAGGGTGCAAGCCCTATAGTTTTACTTTTAATTACAATTAAACATATCTACTTGTGTCTAACTCATGCTTCTATCCAATAAATGTTTTAAAATACCTTTTCTGATTTCAGTCATTATAATGAGTGATAGAAAACAAACTATAACAAAGCTTACCTTCACTTACTGCTGAGCATATAAATAGCAGCAATCGTAGTTGAAGAGAGAATATGATTTGCTTTAATTGAAGCATATTCTACGCTATCAAAGATCTAGTAACGACGGGCTAAATAAAACCTTAAGAAATGTCATTGACATAGCAATCATAATTCAAATGTTTTGTTGGAATTATCTTGAACTTTAATATAATCAGTAGTGATAATTGATCTAATTTATTGCCTGTAAAATACTTGCAAACTTTCTCCTTTTTTGGTTAACATAAAGTAGCCATAAAGATAACAAAGTACAGTTTTAGCTATGCGCTAAATTTTTATCTTGATTTGTGTAATTGCTTCACAAAAACTATAATCATCTTTAAAAAGATTTACCTTAAATGTTTTTGTTCCATAAGATATTATTCTCGTCAAATTATTTTTACAATAATACTAAGGATATATATGTTTTGTCATAATGAATTGTATTATAGTACACTTTTAAATCTTTTTCTTCAATAAGGTTTTGTACAGTTTTAGCCCTACTTCTTTGTGTACCATTTATGTACTAATACATCATTCTTCTTTACTTATCCAAATGTGTTTCTTTTTAGGCAGCTTCAAACTTCAGTGCAGAAACAATATTCTAGTAGTACTAGGTGCTATACTCTAGAGTCTAGGCTAAAAACTTTCAAGGAGCAAAGCAATTTTATGTGCTCACTTCCATAAACTACGCAGTTCCATTGCGGATGAAGTAGTTGTTTGACGTGAAACCGAAAAGATTAATTATGTCAACTGTGTTTCTGTACAAAACATGATATAATGCAATTTGGACACCAACACAGCTCTTGTATAAAACGTTGTTGCAATCCTGTGTGAAGACGATGTTTATGTACATGTAGATGTGGTCAGAGTGAAAAAATAGGCTCCGGCAGGAATTCCAATAAAAATAGATTTGAAACATAATAATTGATTGGCTAAACTTTCTCTAAACTTACTATTAATGGAGTACATAATACATTGCATTTAATAATGCATTGCTATGAAAAAGAAGAAAAAATACTTGTCAGTAGAAAGACTGTTATATAGTATGTCAATGATATCTGGTAGATATTTGGCTGTCTTAGAGTAGAGAGTTCAGTCAAAGTTTGAGGTAAAATATGATGGCTATCTGCTCTAGGAACAAGATTGCTAGTTTATCTAGCCACAGTATATGGTGGTAGGCTATCAGTTTTGGAACCGGTGGTCTGTCTGTAACATTTAATGGCTGCTTGCTTTTGAGCTGAGACTGCTGTTTCATAGTATCAAGCAAAAAACAGCAATCTTAGAGAGAATAGTCAGATCATCGTATCTGGTGGCTATCTACTCCAAATAGACCTTGAAGTTGCCAGCTTGCTAATCTATCCTAGCCACATCACTACACCACATCTGGTTCATCACAAATATGAGAACTGTATTCTTGTTGTTAGAGCACTACATTGGTGACAAGGTGAGTAAAGGCGCATTTATTTATTGATATTTTCAATTGAAAAAAGGAGCAAGATTGTCTGCCTAGGGTGGTCTAAAAGTTTGAGGGCTGGATAGGCTACAACACAGATTGGAGTAAGACCAAAACTCTCTAAAAAGACAGAGCAACCAAAAAATTCAAGCCTGGTAAGTTTGAGGGAGCATATGATGTAGCTTACATCATCAGACAGTTTTTATGCTGATGTGGTCATGGCAAATAAATAGGCTCCAGGGGAACCACAATAATAAGTATTTCAAAACAATGCCCCAAGTGTGCAAAGGTAGAAAACTATAATGACCAGTTTCGAGTGCTCCATGTCAGATTCCAGCTGACCAAAAGAGAAGTTAGGTGTCAATTAATAGTTTTACCAAAAAAACAACATAAACCTCATTACAGGAGGACAGTATGATCTCCATTACAAGAGTTCAGTATGGTACCCATTACAAGAGGACTGTATGATCTTCATTACAAGAGTTCAGTATGATACCCATTACAAGAGGAAAGTATGATACCCATTACAAGAAGACAGTATGATCCCTATTACAAGAGTTCAGTATGATCTTCGTTACAAGAGGACAGTATGATCCCCATTACAATAGTTCAGTATGATCGTCATTACAAGAGTTCAGTATGATCCCCATTACAAGAGGAAAGTATGATACCCATTACAAGAAGACTGTATGATCTCCATTACAAGAGGGCTGTATGATCTCCATTACAAGAGTTCAGTATGATCTTCATTGCAAGAGAACAGTATGATCCCCATTACAAGATTTCAGTATGATCGTCATTACAAGAGTTCAGTATGATCCCCATTACAAGAGGACTGTATGATCTTCATTACAAGAGTTCAGTATGATACCCATTACAAGAGGAAAGTATGATATCCATTACAAGAAGACTGTATGATCTCCATTACAAGAGGGCTGTATGATCTCCATTACAAGAGTTCAGTATGATCTTCATTACAAGAGGACAGTATGATCCCCATTACAAGATTTCAGTATGATCGTCATTACAAGAGTTCAGTATGATCCCCATTACAAGAGGGCTGTATGATCTCCATTACAAGAAGACAAAAGAATAGAGTTAGAAAGCTCTCGGCCCACTCTGGAAAACATATTTGCAAAGGCATTTCTTAGCTGTATGTTACCCACATTTGAAAGCTTTTCAAATAAAATTATTTGCCAAGTCTAGCCCCCTACGTACAAAGAAGAAGGCAGAAATTTAGCTCATCTAATAGTACAGCTTACCTAGTAATGCAAATCTATCAAGCAATGATATGAGCAAAATATGACAAAACTTTGTGTTTTTTTTAAATGGAGCGTGCAAAAGACAGTGGCTTTACTCAAAAACGCATTTTTCGCTTTGAGGCATTTGAGGAAAACATCTCATAAATACCAATATCTTATTCAATCCGTAAAGTAAAAGTAAGGGCAGTTAATATGTACATGCAGAGGCTGTAGAAAAAACCTTTAGAATTATATGTATATGGAACTGAGACAAAAAACGAGTTCAACATGCAGCAGCCATATGGCTAGGCGTAAAAAGGATATCCTAAATAGGTAAGCCTTCGGTTATGGGTTTGTAGAGGCTTAGGTCACAGGAAGACTGGCAGATTTCTCTAATGTTTGTTTGCTTCAGTCGCTTGGAGCAAGATCCTGAACTATAATTAGAAATAAAATATTATAGTTTCATATTCTTGTGTAGACAAGAGATATAATTAGATACAGAGTTAAAAATATTTTTAACCAGATTGCCCAACAATCATGTAAAACAGTCAGGCATCAAAGAATAGTTGCACTCAAGTTAAACTCTGTGGATGATAAACTTAGACTAACAAAACCACAATGTCAGAGTTTGCAGCAACTAAACAGACAGAAGCTAAGAAAAATAGTGCAACTTATTCCTAAATTAAGTCCTGTAAGTGGACTAACTGGCTAACCCAAAGTTTTTTGCAGCCGCACAGACAGAAGCTGGGAAAAGTATAGTGCAACGGAATCTGTGTGGTCGACCTCCTTCTTGCTCAAACAATTTGGTGCTCAATAAAATAATTCGAGTGTAATGCTGAACTGGATTAGATCTTTTGCGTTTAAACTAGTTCAGTCGACCCAGAAAAGGCTAAGTGAGAACAAGAAGAGCAAAGTCAAGCCAATCGCATCTTCCCACCCTTTCGGCCTTTCTCGACCATTGGGTAAGGAATAATTCGACTCAGACCGTTAGCGGAGTACAATGTGCATAGTTTGTTCAAGTAGTTTGTACCAGTCGTCTACTTTTTTGGATTGCCTTAGCTTTCATTAATAAGTCCAAAAACAGTGATGAAAGGAAAGCAACAGTGGCGACCACTGAAGAATTGAAGAAAGGAAATTATCGCTTCTTTGAAAATTGCATTGTATTGTATAGCTTCTTCAAATTCTTCTTTATTGAAAGTTGCTACTTATTTTTGTTTTAAAGAAAATATATTGGCAGGAAATACAGGTTTAGGTCATCTTTGTTGTTTATATACCTGTTTTTTTAAGTTTTACATAGTTTTTTAACGGATTAAAGTACGTGCCATTGTTTTTTTTTATAGACAATTAGGTTTCATTTTCTGAACAAGCTAATGCTTGACCAGCAAATCCGATTGAATCACAGTTGATCACTAAGGTTCTACTGCATCTGTTTTTAAAGTTAGACCCTGTAAATAACCTAACTAATGATGTCAAAGTGTCAGAGTTTATGTGCATCAGTTCTTTCTTGGTACACTTTTTCTAGCAAAATAGTGAAGAGAACTACACATTTCTTAGTAGGCATCAAAACTCATGCTAAGTTCATGACCAAAGTTTAGTTTGACTAATGAGCAACATCCAAATGGCCAAAATCCAACTATCAAACTTTTATAAATGTAGGATGAAAACTGCTTTCCACAATTCCATGGCAAATGACACTAAGCTATTCTTCCGTGCACGCAATAAATAAAAAAAAAGACTCTAAAATGTTTCTCCAAAAAGTGAGTTCATGATTAGTCACACTCGAGATGATGTGATTACAGAAGTCTTTGTGATTGAAGTACTCGTAAAAGGCTTATGCTGAAGACTTAAGGAGAGTTGAGCTGCACTGATAAACATGGCAAGCGGTTAGCTTGGGACGTCTATTTCCTTATGAAGTTAAAGTTAACCACTTGAGGAAAGCCATTTTCTAGTGCAAAATTGTCTCACCAATTTAAAGTCATCTCAAGAGTGTTAAAGAGGTGCTATCAAAAACCTATGCTTTGAGCTAGGAGTGGCATTCAACATTGAATTCAAATGTATCACTACTGCTTTCTTGGTTTTTGCATTCTCTCTGAATTCAGAGCCCTAATACAATCCACCAAATTGATACATGTCACCATTTCCAGCAAGCGTTGTTTAGAAGCTGTTTTGGGCAAAATACTTTGGGCCTGAGTAGAACATAGAAGAGTATAGACAATCATGTAAACATCGTTTTAGATAAAGCCTCACTGCCGGTGGCAGCGTAAACTCAGAAAACCTGCATTGAGCTGGATTCTTTTTGACACTTTTTGAAGGTTAGAACCGGTACAAAAATAAATATTTACTGGAGGACTTTTATATTAGTCTAAACCAACAAAGAAGTTTAAATTCTAATAATAATTAAAAAATTAATTCTTATTCAAAAATAATAACTAATAATTTGATATACAATTTTGGAGTTGTTTTTAAAACACTTAAAAAAGGAAAACTTTTAATATATGGGAATCACCAACAAAGTAAAGAATGGAGAACTACAATTGTTGTGATTAAGTAACCCTAGCTAAATTTTGAAGCGGGTTTTTGGAAGGTCAAAGTTGGAGTCTCAGTAATATGTTATCAATTGGAGGTGTGGCGTTTCTGCCGCCACGACTAATCATCTATGACATCATTGTCTCAACTCTTATAATTTTATACTCAGCTTTAGGCTAAAATTTTCTATATAGGAGTTTAGAATTGTTAAAAATTGATCTTAGCGCTCTATGGCCAGACACTTTTTACTAGTTTTAACTACTGCTACTTCTCTGCTTACAACTGCAACACCATGAAAATCATCATTCAATTTCTTTATCGCTTCATTGCTTTCAGTTTGTATACAGGCTTTGCATTTATTTTTTGCTTTCGTATTTTCAAAACCTCAAAGAGACCTTTTAGCTATTTTTGTCAAACACAAATAATTATATGTTGTGGCAGAATTTTAGTTTATCTTTTCTGCTTAATATTGTTTCTTCTTTATTGGTCAATGGTGGCACCACAAGGCATTAGACCGAACCAGCGCTCATAACTAAGGTGCCAAAAGGTGGTCAGATATTTGGAGCCAAATAGCTCGTAGTGAAAATATTGACAATCAAGCAACAGCAAATCAATCCATTCTTCTAGAACTACTAGAAGAGCATAAAGCATGACAAAAAAGGTTCAACATGAAAATAGTGCATCAATGTGACAAAAAATAGTAGGAACAATTTGAGAAAAACAATCTAAATAAAATTGTTAAATTTCAAACAGAAAATCCGCTTATATAGGCTGAAAGAAGCTTTACCAATATAGCTTTGTGCCTAAAATCTTATTAGCAAAAATTATGGTAACCTGTTAAAACTTGGAGACAAGGAAACACTTCCATCACAACAGAGACAGCAATCTAAGATATTTAAGTAAAAGCTAGATATTTTTATAACATGCTGCTATTTTTTGTTGTGAAGTGCATGTAGTTATATATTACAAAATGTAAAAATCTCAACAGTTCAATACCAGCACCAATACTAATTAGTGATAGGCAGATGAAGCATGTGTAAAAGAAACAACCGAGTTCCTCCATTTGCTACACAAAGAATCAAACAATTCGAGTAAAAGACAATAAATGTACTTCATAAATATATAATAATGCAGACAAAAGAGCACTTACACTTGACTGCCTAGAATGAGACTTCCAGATGCTCGGATCATTGTCACTTCTGTGACGTCTTATGTACTCTTTGTTCTAGCTTGGCTCTGCCATTGGTAGCATGATTGACTAGGCAGACGACCTTCGGTTGACTTCCGGTCGACCCATGGTTCTTCCGGTCGACCAAAAGGCGACCAAAGATCAATCGGAAGGTCGACCTTAGAGTATCTTCCGGTCAACGAAAAGCCAACCGAAAAGTCACCCTGAGCCGTGTTGTCAGCCAATTTGGGCTCGGTCCTGTCATGGCATCAGTCACCTCAGAGTCGGCTTCTCCCTGGCATCTGGCTTTGGCCTTGTCAATAGTACACTACAAATGGTGCTAATTATAGTTTGCACAGATGAGAAACAATCCCGCTTACAAGCTTGAGTCACTACTGCGGCTAAGTTATTGTGTAAAACTTACTATTTATGTTCACAAGGCTCAAAGTAAATTAATTATTTTGATTTTGATTTAAAGATTATTTTGATTTTGGAAACGATTGTCAGATGAGTATAATGTTGGCCGTTCTAATCTTAAATCATCTTCATCCTTGCGACTATAAACGCCATACCGCCTTTTCATAATTTCCATTAATGTCAACTACAGTAGTTTCAGGTTGTTCATCATCCCTCCCTCTAATGTCACCTCTTTTGACATCGGTTAGAATACCAAAGTACTCATTAAAAGTGTCAAAAATGTCAGAGTTATCTCCAAAATCGGCAAAAAAGTCGATTACTTCTACCTGACACTACATTCAGTATTCCAGTTAAATGTAAAAACGATTTTAAACAAGTTTTTTTTCAAGAGTTGAAAGCTTCTATTAGCTGAACTGACTTCAGATTCAACAAGAGCATCCTTTGATTGGTTCAGATGCAAGTGTCGCAAAACTCATTGCTAGTATTATAAATTCATTTAGTTCAGGTTCATATTCGAAATACTCGACTTTTTGGTATGTGACTTAACCATGGTTTTTGAGATCGCAACCCATTTTGTTGAATTTAGTATTGTTGCTCCGATAAAATAGGCTAGCTTCTAGTTTTAGCATACAACGCTTCGCTTAGTTCAAAACAATTTATTTCCAAATAAAATGCCATAGATAAATATATTTTGGTCTAAGTCCCGTTATGCCACTGTGACTTTTACAGGTTGAATTGCAACAAAATTCACATTACAGTTATTTGGTATCAAAAAATTCACCATGTCTCACACTGCTGTGTTGTAGGTGCAAAATATGTGGAAATATGATTGCAAGCTCTTAAAAGCTCAAAAACGAATCGTTAATCGCCGCCATCACGAGACTGCCATAGATTAGAATCTCTTTTCAAAACGACTCAAATAGGACGTAGTTGTACAAGATGGCTTCTGTTCACACTTTCACGCAGCCTCATTCATCAAAATATTTTTACAAATATACTTCACGCATTCAATAAAACCATGTCTATTGTTCTTATGTATCTATTTTATCATCATTGTAATGCTGTCACTTTTAGCACAAATATTTTATAACCTATCGTAAAAATTTGTTTAATATTTTAACCTTACTTAGCTTGAAGGAGTACATATCATTGTCTGATAATCATGACGACCCTGTTGGCCACCTGTGATAATCGAAAAGTGCTGCAAAAGTTATTTGCAAAGTATTGGGTCACATGATCAGATTACGACTTGACGATTAGATAATGCCGAAACAAAACTGTAAAGTAACGAGCATCTATATAATTGATACGGGGTCTTCGGTAAAACCGGAAGTGTTTGTCATAAACTAGTGCTATGACAAGTTTTATATTGATTCTTTTATTGGCCTTTCAATTCACGTGAGAACATCACGTGACAAAACAATAACCAAATGTAATGACTACATTCTATAAATGACTATAAATACTACATATGTCATTCCAATATACGGCGGCTTTTCGTGTTTAAGCTTTTAAGAGCATGTAATCACATTTCCACATAATTTGCACCTACAACACAGCAGAGTAAGACATGGTGAGTCTTTTGATACAAAATAACTGTAATGTGAATTTTGTTGCAAGTCAACCTTTAATGCAAAGTAAGTTATTTTCAGCAAATCATCCTATTGGCTCAAAATAATTAGGTCGTGGCTCTTACGGGTAAACTTTTTGCTGCAAAATTCTGCTCATTTTGACAGAATTAATTAATGCAGAGCACTTCTGTCACAAAGCTTTAATTTCAAATAGTTTGGAATCAACTGTAATCAAGTCAACTGCACAAGAATCAATGCATCTGTCAAACAAAACGACATTGATTTTTTTTAGATTTGTGAATCTGACTGCAAAAAAAAAATATTATCATTTTTGCAGGTTATGACAGGGTTATGATTATTTTTGCATGGCTAAAACGCAGACACATATTTTTTACAAAAAATTAGTGTTATCAGAAATATCTAGGCGTAATACTGAACTAGTATTACATTCCAATAGGACTGTATATAGAGGTCGCTAATATCCAAACCAATAGGTGTCGCCTATATTTAATATAATCTCTCACATAAAGATCAAAACAATAACAGACTAAAACAACTCCCATGTATAGTAGCTCTTAAATTGATTGGTGTCGTTGTATTATGAGATTTGTAGGGCTCAGGCCATATTGGGGTCAAAGCTCAAAGCAGTTGCAGGCTGTCACACACTTTATGGTGAGCAAATAAAACCAGTAGATTAGGTAGTATTAGGTAGTATTAGATAGTATTAGGTAGTATTAGATAGCATTAGTTAGTATTACTGTAGGTAGTATTAGGTAGTATTAGGTAGTATTAAGTAGTACCATAGATATATATATATATATATATATATATATGTATATATATATATATATATATATATATATATATACCTAGATTGGCCAATAATAGCTATTCCCATCGGTTGCCTTGTCAGACTTAAATAGCACGACGTAACGTCATTGTATTGTACCTCATGCTTGACTGCACTCTTATTAACAATGGAGCTCATCAGGAAAAGTTGACAAAATCCCATTTATTTGCACATAAAAACCTTTTTGGATACATAATCCATTAAACTAAAGCAATTATGTGATAATATCTGATAACCACCATAGATTAAAACTAAAAAAGCTATGTGAATTGTTGCACACAAATCGTGAGCCATCAGGGCTTTATTTGCCACCCTCTTTTATCCCTATTCTCCCTTTTCTCCTTCTCCAAAGAAGAAGTGAGAAGGGGAAAAGAGAGAAGGGGAAAGGAGAGGGGGGGGGCAAATAGCCCACCCACTCAAAGAGCCAGACCCTGGCTAGGTAAATAGACTAAAATATTGCTGAACTAAACATGACTAAATGAGCCTGTGAAGTTTTGATCTGATCAGGGAAATGGAACCAAAGGCTTTCTTAGCTAGAGCTGGAACGAGATCAAGGAATGCAGGGTCAGACCAGACTCCGGGTCAGCAATGAGGGCCAAGATCGGGTCGGACCGGGTCAGCACGACGCGCGATTTTTTATTCATTTAATGTTAAGAGATAGTTATATTACAGCCTAATGTTGTTACATCAATAAACTAAGATAAAAGAAACCATTATCACACCAATCATTATATTTTGTGGCTTGGTTTATAGATGCAATCTACATTTTATGAGCCCTGATGGCTCATGATTTGTGTGCAACATTTCATAGCTTTTATACTTTTAATCTATGGTGGTTATCAGATATTATCCCAGAATCGCTTTAGTTTACTGGATTTTGTATCCAAGAAGGTTTTAATGTGAAAATAAATGTTATTTTGTCATCTTCTCCTGATGAGCTCCATTGTTAATAAGAGTGCAGTCAAGCATGAGGTACAATACAATGATGTTACGTCATGCTAATTAAGTCTGACAGGCTTTTTCCCTATTGGCCAATCTAGGTTTATATACCTATGGGTAGTACATAATTATGTACTTAGAAAAAAAACAGAGCTCTGCTTCTTTGTCACAATTTTATGTCGGTTCACTTGTTTACACGAGAGTTGAATTACACTTTACTTGAAAGAAAACAAAATTTATTACAAATTAATGCCAATCTAGATATACAAGTAAATCTCAAAGTTTGTTGTCATTTCTCATCGTTTGTTGTCTGTCCAGCTATAGCAAATAAAATCTGGCAATGAAATATCTGTATTGCAGAGGATTTGATCTCGGTACCTCTCGTTCACAAGGTCATAGGCTAACCGATTAAGCAACATGAGATGCAATGGACTCATTTTGTAATATAAGTCATTATCTGGGTTAAAATACGCATAACAACTTTTCATTACACGCAACCTCAGTAAAGCTTGTTCTCATGGCTGTTACTACTAAGTTTAGCGATATGGATACTAGCTTACCCAAGTTAGCCAGTGAAAACTACACTATCTACCACTGTTTATAAGTTGTTTTTAATAACCATGCAAAGCCGGGAATTCGCTAGCAATTTTATAATTTAAAATGATACAACTTTTTAAA
Organism: Watersipora subatra; assembly: GCF_963576615.1. NCBI lineage: Eukaryota > Metazoa > Bryozoa > Gymnolaemata > Cheilostomatida > Watersiporidae > Watersipora > Watersipora subatra. The sequence continues at coordinate 30,189,824 of NC_088708.1, read as the reverse complement.
GCCGAAATCAAAGCACAACTCATGCCTAATTTTGCATAAACGCAGCTCAAATTGTGATAGGATTAGCTTCTGCAATCGCTCTCAGATTTGTCTTTTAGAGGAATTACATGTATATGTGTTAATGTCTTTGAAAATCTTAGGTGCTGCTGCTAAACTGTCAACAAATATGACAACATCACGGCTAGTGGCAATATTTGTTTGAATACTATATTTACAATAGATGCTTTTCTTTCTATTGTCTGTCTCACAAGTGTGTGGGGTGCTTATCAGCTCAAGCAAGAACACAGCAGCAAATGCAAGTCAAGCGTTATCTCAAAATGTTTAGAGTATATATTGCAATACATATTAACTACAAGAAAAACAAATAATGGAAACGTACAGCACAGAGCTGGAATCGCAAATTGACATACCCTTTTTCCTTGCAGTGCTCCCTCTTTATCTGTGAACACACATTTGAGAAAACTTGTTTTTTATAACTAGCTGCATTACCCGTGTTCGGGAAAAGATTTATGTAAAGCAATAGTTTTATTGAGAGTTGTCTTTCATACTGTAAAACAACTCCAAATATGCAATCTATTGAAATTTTTGTGCTGATCTTACTGCATACACATATGCAGTTGTACATGTCAATAATGTTGGAGAGACCAATGGAAATATGCAATGTGTTTTACAGCTAGTCTACAATGCATTAGTCTCGAACCACTTAAATCGGAATTGTCCTAATTTTGTACACAGAACTGATGATGAAATTGACATTGCTAGGCAAACTGACGTTCTTCAAATTGGCAGTATTAAAAAGTTTTACATATTTTAAGAAATTCTAGAAAATACTTTGCTAATGCACTGCTTAGCTATCGCCAGCATTTATTGAATTGAGACCTTTGCATGCTTGAAACACTATTCATGACTCACCAGTTCTTCGTCTATACCCTGTGTTTTGACATGGTATATACAAACTGTGCAGCAGTAATGCGGTTGTCGATAAAATTTATTATCAATAAAATCTACTATATAAACTACAAACCTTTCCATTGTAAGGCATTATATCTGGAGCATTTTTGGACATTTGTCCCATAAAAAAATTCGGCCCTATACTGTGTTGCAGGACTGTAGTCAAGTGCAAAGTTTTCTGACCTTACACGGCGCCTGGTAGCAGCTGCTGTAGTTAGTGCATCTCACTGTTGTCGCCGTTTCATCTGCTCTGAAAATTCAGCTCGCGAGCAGCTGTTGTAGCTAGTGCATCATGTTCTGGTCGCCACTGCATCTGCTCGGAGGTTTCTGCACGTCCGACCGATGTAGCGGCTGCTCTGAGCCGTTTGAGTTGCTGTTGGGGTCCGTTCAGTAGTCTCTGCACTTATAGCGGCTGCAGCATCTATTCTGGCCTGCTCTCGATGTACCTGTGTTTGTTCAGCGGTTTCTACTATTCCAGCAGCTGCTATTTTGTTTTGTTGTAGGCGTAGCTGTGTTTTTTCTGCAGTTTCTGCACTTCTAGCAGATGCAGTAGCTATTCTGTTTCGTTGTAGGCGTAGCTGTGTTCGCTCTGCAGTTTCTGCACTTCTAGCAGCTACAGTAGCAGTTCTGCTTCGTTGCGGGCGTAGCTGTGTTTGCTCTGCAGTTTCTGCTCGTCTAGCTGCTGCTTTGCGAATTCAGTTTCTTTATCCACGGGAATCAATCCGTTCTTGCGTTTGGGCAGTAGGCGTTTTGGGAGGCATTGTACTGCTTCAAGCGTTTCTAAAAGTGAATGAGATGGTGTGCTTTTTTGTAATATACGCTGCTCACTTTTTTCTCACCGTCGCCTATCGCAACGCTCGGAGTGCCTATGCAAGTTCTGTAATAGCTGTAGTTCTGTAATACTCGCAGCTGGAAAAAAGCAAAAGTAAGTCAGCTGCGGAAGGAAATGAACATGTTTACTATCACAAACAGTAGCAAATCCAATGTTTTCAACCCTTTCACTGAAGTAGACTCATTCATGCGTTTTCTATAGTCGACCGCCGTAGACTAATTTTTGCAACTTTCCCAGCAATTGCTAGTAACTTAATTTTATTATTCGTTGATAGCATAACCAACGATCTTTAAGACTTTTATGGTAGTGACAGTGTTGTCCAAAGATTTCTCTATAAAATTAGCAACAACTAAAGGCAACAACTAAAATTTAATTTTAAATCTTTATTTGAGAATTTCCAACTTAACCACTTCGAGTGCATGCCCGCTATAGTGGCTTCGAGTATATTCCTTTCAAGTTCATCAGCCGGTTTTCAGGCTTTGCGTAGTCGCGTTACTCATCCATCTATATTTAGAGTCTGCTTACAGTTACACTCTATCTACAAAGCTAAGCATGACCTTCAGACATGTTTGCAGACATTGGACTGGTCAAACAGCTATGGTCAAATGACAGAATTTTGAGTAATTTGCGTTCAAAGTTCAACATCGCGATCAGTTAGTAACGGTAACTGGACTTTTGGGCAACAGTCACTAGGGCGACAGACACTTAGGTGACACTTTCGGTTCGAAAGGCAACAACTTCAGACGGAAAGGCGACACAGCAGACAAACCGGCAACAATTCTAGACTAAAAGGCAACAAATTGGTTTGCTGTTTGGTTGAAGGCAAGGTAATGTACTAACAAACTATGAGATGCTGTCGTTGTGTGCAATGCTTACGTATATTTTTGAAAAATAGCTTTGAAAGTGTTATTGTTTTTTTACAGACTTTTTTATAAATCAAAATTGCAACATGTATTTTTAAACGCCCTTGGTGGGATTGAGATTTCCCTGATTATGCTAGCCCAGACAATTAACAAAATATTAAGGTTTTTTTCTCAAAATGCATCTAGCTTATTCAATTAAAACACCAATACTTGTTTTTGTATCCCCATGTTTCTTCAAAATTATTCGAAAAGTCACTTTTTCGGCTGAATTGTCGACAATCTTGTCTCTGATTATTAAAACTTTAGAGTTATCCCTTCTCTGATTGTTAAAACTTCAGAGTTATCTTACCTCAAGAAATAGTTTTATGAATTTGATCGTCAAAATTCACAGTAGCTGGGAGAAGAGTTTGCTCTTTGTGTGAGATAAAAAGACAAGTCCCTATTATTGTATTTTCTCATTTATTTGTGGAAATAATGATTTCTTTATTCTTGTTTCTTTACAATTATGATAATAATTCAATGTCATTATAATGCAGACTCAATAGGCTAAATTACGGTTCACACTGATTTATGTTTGTTGAGATTTTATTTGAGTATGAAGAATGAAGGCTTTTTCTGACATAGGTGTCTAAGATATATCCATATTTTACTAACTTCTGCAGCTTGTTGCAAGAAGACTAAACAGCATCACAGAAAGCTTATGGAGAAATGATCCATTCCAAAGCATAGAAATCAACCGGTCCTGATGCCATGTTACCTTAGAGTCACTTGAGATATTTGACCGAATTACCCTTGTCACAGATCCCGATGGCACACACAACCTGTAGTTTGAGACAATGAGGAGTGATCAACACCTCAAAGACCTTTGTGATATATACTCAGTTGCCGGTTAATGCTGCCACGTACCACATCATATACTATATTTTGCATTTTAACACGCACTATGAATCTTTTCTATATGTGACTATTTTAACAAAAGACAGACTTCAGAAAATATGGAAAGATAATACATAGACAGCCATTGGCTTGAACTTTAATAACAACTTTAATAAATATAGTTGAGCAGCAGCCTACCATAAAGTGCTCAAAAAAGTGATTTATTTTGTATTATGATGGACAATATGCTGAAATAATGTTCTAGACCAGAATTTTATGCTGATTCTGAATATCTAGTTTCTACACTTCTAAACTAGCCACCAGACTAATTATAAAGTATTACGTGATACAATAAATTAATAATATAATTTTTATAATTTACAAGTTCGACCAGTACAGAGCGGGACTGTGATACATCAAACTAGATCCAAATTTGTAGCTGATTTCAAATATCATATTATGAGATTTCAAAAACGCATGGATTTGAATTTATATTACATAATATTATTATGTAAGTTATATGTATAACTCTAAGTATGTATTAAATATAATTGTAAATACCACTCAATTCCATGTGTTTTTGGACCAAAATTTGGAGCTTGTTCCGAGGACGTAATTGACAATTCTCACAACTGGCCACAACATTTTCATAATGTATTATGTAATACATGAATTTAATGATATAATTTCAAATTTCGCCTGTTTATCATTTGGGGAAAGCAAAGAGGTTGCAATACATCAATCAAGATCAGAATTTGTAGTATATTTCAGATTTAATATTTATATCTTTCCAAGTTGCATAGAGTTTAACATATACACAATATTATATAATATAATGGATTACATAATTTGTCTCAGGGTCTGATGTAGCACCATGACTGTGTGTTATCTCCTACACATCTACATGTACAAGAAGGAAAAATGAATCAAAAACTGTCACAGCTGTTTAAAGATTGGACCAAGATGTAGAATTTTTTTTTCTGTCTGGTATCAGGGAAAAGTATCATGAGTGTAAATATTCTGCAAACTTTCAAAGAAATAACCTGATACTTGATGTACATGTATAGTATAATAACCTACCTTCACCCGCATCCTCATCAGAATCTGTATTCTCTTCTTCAACACCAGTTTTGTTTCCACAGTCCTTGCACTGGCACATACCTTTACATTTGAGTCTAGCCTTCTGGCACTGGCATTTATTGGATGAACATCCTGTCTTACATCCACAAAACATGTCTTTCATCACACCAGAAGGCGCTGGGTCTGTGTCATCCATGTGATTTTGAGATTTCCATTATACAAAGTCCAGCCATGATTAGTGGGTAAGAGAGAATCAATTGTTGGCTGCACAGCTCTATGCCATATGGCTGCTTGGTAACCAGCTTTCATTACATGCAGCCTCAATTCATCTTGGGTTGGATGAAGGTTAGCTTGGAAAATCCTTGAAGGAGAGCAATAAACCAAATATCTTGCTTCATTGACCTTTTCAGCTGTGTCAATATTATAAAGTCTGCATATGAATTTCTCTATAGAGTACTGAGTATCATCACCTACCTCAAAGCCCAAAGAGCTTAATACGTTGATGAACTCAGGGTTCTGATTGAGCAAATTCAGAAAGGATTTCTTTCCCTTTGAATGAAATGCGCTGATACTATCACAACCGCTGAGTGCATGTAGACCCAGAAGTGCCTTGCAGTAGGGCGGTGTTAGAATACCTGATACATTTCCAATGTGTATGCATCGCATTCGTTCTTTCTTCCCACAGAAGTAGTACAATTGATCTGATGGAAGCTCATGTACCAAAGATATACAAATCGTAAACACATCTGTATCTTGACACTTTATCATCACCGTACAGTTCGATCCTTTTTCTTCCATGATGGACATTATATGTGCTATCATTCTTGTGTCAGCTTCCTCATTATCTGATGATAGACTCACTATATTTTTATTACTGGTTTTCCCATCCATTTGAAAACTGATCTTGTTGCACTTGGAAGAAAATGCTATGTATACATCAAGATCCTGTTTGATCTGTGCACTGCTCCACTCCTTACTCAAGAATGGCATAAAGTATTTCCGGTATGTTTCATTGTATTTATCTGATTCTCTGAAAGCAACAATATAAAAAGCAATGAAAAACTTTCACCAATGACCACAAAAAGCCCAGAGTAATCAGTCTATTTGGCAAGGTAATGTGCCATTGCTAAATAGCTCTATTCTAAGATAATATAAGATATACAGTATATGTTCAAGTTAGATTGATTGCAGACAAACAAAATGGCTTACCTTTGTACGGCTGGCTGTGTTGTCCTAGTGTATTGGCTGGTGAATTCTCTAAAACATACTCTGTGGTATCTTGCTTCCATAGCTACCAAGCCAGGGTCCTGACCAATTAAATCCAATACTTTTTGTCCATCTGGCCGTCTTCTGGCGGAGTCAATCAGCAATCCTATAAAAAAGTGAATGCCAAAAATTTATGTCGATTGGTTACTTTGAAAGTAATAGAGGGCTGAGTAGGTCATCATAATTATGCAGCTTATTTGTAACAATATTTGATTCATCACCTGCTGTCAAGGTTTGTGCTTTGACTAGCGTATCTCTTACAGTTTTCTTTCCCGATTTCTTCAACCATTTATCTTTCTTCTGACATATGATGCACAACTGAGATAAAAGAGGATCAGTTCCTCTAACAGTGCCAAATGACCTTGTTCTTTTTGTGGTTGTCTAGAATAAACCCATGACACAAATAATCAGTCATTGTAACAGTGCATGACTATAACATGGACGGAAGTCACCAACATACCTGCCAACTCTCACGCATTGGGCGTGAGACTCACGCAATCACCCCAAAGAAAAAATGAAAATGCGTGAGATTTTTGCCCCTATTTCCACAATTTTACACATACTATCATTGATACATCAATTGCCCAAAACCAAATCTCACGCATTGCCCCACTCTTGGATTGGCAGGCCTGGTCACCAAACACCATGTAGATTTTCAAATAAGTTAACACAAATGAGGCACAAATGACATTGCTTTGCTCTTACTAAACTTGTAAAACAATATGAATATAGAGATTTATTAACGGTAAATATATAATTTATGTGTATCACAAATTCACAATGGCAATAAAACAATGAGGAGCAACATTATTCAGTGCCCAGTGGTGAAATGGAAGGACACCACAGTACCCACCTCTTCAGAGCTGACAGTATCCTCTGCTGATTTTCTCTTCGTATGTCTGGCCTCAGCTCTTTCCAATAGTAACTTATTGCAGTATTTTTCGTAGCATGCATAGTGAGTGACAGACAAGGTTTGCGTTTGACTCATGTTCAAGAATGTTTGCTGCAATTACTATGTTAAGTTCATCATCCAACTCAGTCCACTTCTGTGTGTACCCCTTAGCAGTTTTTCACTGCTGTGCTGTGACTCTAACCAAGGTTTCCCCACAATTTTTCAAACAATGGAAGGCACACTCCTTATCATCCATACTTTTTTAACTCTTAAATGTGGAACCTTGACTTGTAGCAGTAATTTCAAACGGAAAAATACCGATTTTCCGAAATTTTAGGAGTTGTCCTCCCTCAAAATAAAATCGTATTAGAACTTCTAAATGTGACCAGTTATAGGTGTAGAAACTATATCATTGAACTCAGCATAAAATTCTGGCCAAGAATCTAGTCTTACTTTATTCTCCATATTTATATAAATAAGAGTGAAAGATAGCTCTGGGCTGCTTCTCCACTAATAGTGGTGTAGGGAATTTCCTTCAATTATTTTTGTGTATGATTGGAAGTGCAAGTGCATTTGAGCACCTGCGAGTCCCTGTGTACAATTATACTCCTGTAATTCAAATTATCTTTTTATGTAAGTTTTAGAATTAGTAGAAAGTAATAATCAGTTGCCAATTTATAACCGTGAACCTGATCTCGTCATTCTAGATAGGAAAGAGAAGTTCTATTGCTAGATGGGTTTATCTACATAGTATCAATCAGTATAAAGTCATTCTAAAAAAATTAATGCTGTAAACTATTGATATACGTATTTTTGAAAGTTATATATGATAAAAATCAGCTTTACTCTTTGTATAAATATACCAAAAAGCAAATTTATTAAAATGTATAAAGCTAAACTAATACGTATGTATTTATTTTCATACTGCAATCAGAACAAGAATATACATTAATTTGAAATCTACTACAGAGGGTCCTAATACATGATACATGAGCCAAAGGTAGTATAATGACTCATCAACAGCGGTATGCTAGTGACTCAAGAATGCATCGCTTCAAAGGGGTTGAAAAAGTTGGTACCTCTATGATGTCATAAACTAGGCGGTAAGGAATCTCAGACTCTTGCCACACTGATAAGCAACTTGCCTGTTTTTCCAAGCAATCAAGGAAGGAAGTGAAAAAGAAAATAGTGACTGGCTAAATGACTTCTGAGTGCGTTGACAGACTCTAAAGTTAAATTTATGGAAAAGGACGAACAGAAGAATAGTTGGGCGATTAAAGACAGATTAATCTCAGCAGTTTTTTTTAAATAATAACTATCTCAATTAAATAAATATTTGGTGCATTCATTGATACAATATAAATTCTAATGTGTGTAAAAGAATAATGTAATCAGATTAATGAGAATATAAGCAGGTAATAGATGCCAAGGAAATAAGGTGGAGCAATACGTAAAAAATATACTAATGCAAGATTTCCGATCTGGGCATCAATAAACTTGGTGTCTTGTTAGTGTTCACTACTAATTCACAACAACATAACAGGCCATAACAGGACTTAATATTTTGAATTAATCCTGCCCTCAGAATTGTCGCCTCAATGTCCAGGATTGTCGCCTGTTTGTCCGCTGTGTCACCCTTCCGTCTGAAGTTGACGCCTTTTGAACTGAAAGTGTCGCCTAAGTGTCTGTCGCCCTATTGACTGTCGCCCAACCATCCATAATTCGTCAGTAATAACGCGTAGTAGCTAGTATTATAGGCTTAAATTCATCGATAGAAATAGCAGACTTCCAGCGGAGTGGTGACGAAGATAAGTTAACAGCTATGGAAGAGACTGTAGATTTCATATTATACACAGTACAATGTTTTAATTGCTGGTTAATAGGTTATCATATATACTTTTATACATTTATATGCTACCCTTACCAGTCAAAAATGTTCGTATAACACGAATTTTAATAAAACCGCTATTTCATGCTACTTTCAATATTTATTATTTTTAATTTTTGCAATAAAGATAATATGATCAGATACAGAATTCTCTCTGCTTTCCAAAAAGTATAGGTATTCTATGTGAAAAGGTGAGTGCTTCTATAGTTAAAACGACATTTTGTTGACCTATGTCATAATCTGTAGACTGTAGAGCATAATGACTCAATTGTACCTGAACACGAAATTGGATTATGCAATTGTACCCAAAGTGGTTAAATAGCAGCACTAGTGCTGGGCACGAGTACTTCTTGGTCAACGGGTTTAGACCCGCCCCCTTCTGTTCGGGTTTTTCGAGTATTGGGTAGCTAGTAGTGCTAGGCTCGGGTATTTCTTTGCCTACAGGTTTTTCGGGCATCGGGTTTGTTGATATGGATTTTATGTTTAAACTTTCTAAACAGATATATCTTCAAATTTACAAAGCAATTATATTTCTTTTCTATTTATTTATCATTTTTCAGTTTTCATTGACTGACATTCGTACTCGCAGCGTTAACAGGTGGATTGTTAAACAGTCAAGATAGTCTGGGGCTACAGGGCATTTTCGTGTCAACAGGTGGCAGAAGATAGGGTCTATGGTAGCTTAATACTTAAGCATGTTCTATGTACCTCTCTGACTTTTTGTAGATGGTGCTCCAAATATCATAAAAAAAAACTTTACATTATCGGCTTTTTCCGTTAGTAAGGCTTGTTGGCTTAGTAAAACTTGGTTATAATGAATTATGTAATCCATAATAGCTAGCTGTGGTAATCAATTTAAACAGAGTTATTAAATTTTCACTGCTACTATCAACACTGATAGCTGTTTCTAACAAGGTGATAGCGGAAACAGACTAAGGACCTATGTGTTATCGGTGATAGCGAACACGCGCGTATTAAAAATGGCATGGATTTGTTTACGAAACCGATTTGGCTAATTGCGCAAATAAAATTTGATGTAAGTATTTCTTCTCACCTTTTAATGACAAGTAATCACTGCTTGACTACAATATTTCTAGTATGCATAGTAAATAAGGTATGATATATTTTATTCTATCTATTAAATTAAAGACTCGTTAAACCCCATTGTCATGCCTCCTTAGCAAAAATGACACAGAAATGCCCTGTGGTCCCAGACTAAGAGCGCAGGGTGCAATAGACCGAGTTTTTGTTAACACTACCCGACGGATCCGTGTACCAAAACCCAAACTCGAAAGTCAAAACCCGAACCCGAAGGACCGGAATACCCAAAATCTCTATTACCCGATACTCGAGAGAAGATAAACCCGCGAGTTCAACGAGTATTACTACCCGTGCCCAGCACTAAGCAGCACTGACTCTGATGGCGATGAAATTAATGGTTTTGTAAGAATGAAGAACATTGTAGAGGATCGTTTTGCTTTGTAGCTTCACATCGCTTTATCAATGCACAAAGTATAAACACAATTAATTTTTTGAATAGCAGTGCTTGTTAACGTGTTGGCAAAATGAAATATATAACCAAAACAAATGTTCTAGATGAAGTTTGAAATTGAAAAAATATCACGAAGCAATATCGGCAAAATGGCTGGCAGTAGGCCGATAGCTAAATTTGTACATGGACGCAAGTGAAAGGGCTATGTATTGAAAATGTGACAATTCATAGACAATACAAGATTGAGTAAGAAGCACTTACCTTTTCAATGTGGAAAATTAGTAGGTGAGAATTGCGTTTTTCCAGTGGCCGCAAGAAACAAATGTTTACGCGACCTTCTCGGTACACGTTGGCAGTAAATATTAACCGCGTGTAAATTACTACACGCTAACCAGATACGTATGACGTTTTGTGTAGAACGATGATGATTAAGTTATGTATAATAGAGGCGTGTACTAACGGGATATTCCCGTTAATGCGCCCTAGATACCTAGTAGCGGGTAATAGTTCGAAAAGTATGGTACTCTATAACGCGGACACTCAAACACACACACAGACAACGATTGCCGTTTATATAGTAGATGGTAAGCAGATATACAGACAGAGTTAAACATGAAATATTAAAACATTACGACTTACAAGCATCAGCCATTAAAGGTATGAAAAAGATTTCAAATAAATATTGGCAGCCGCAACTATATTTTTATCAAGGTTGAGGCGATGGCAGAAATTGCTATTGAATTAATAATTAATTGGTAATGTAAAATCACATTAATAATGATATTAATTCATTTTTGGTTTGCGAACTAGCATTAACAACTAAATTAGCAAACTATTTTTTGTTAAACTCAATTAAGCATCAAATTACCAAGTTACAATAATGTAGTTTAAAAACTAATTGTGTTAATTAAAATAGCAAGTCAATTGTGGTATAATGCAACTTACGCATTATTTTATAAATTAAGCTAACAAATAAATACATTGATATTAAGGATATTCAATTAGATTTGGCATAAAATTGAACTATGCATCGAATAATCAAATTAGTTTCTAAAATAATTGCTTTATTAGTTGAAATAGATAATTATAATTTCTGCAAAAACTAAATCATGAATTGTATTATCAAAATAGCTTGAAAAATGTTTGCGTTTATAAATCAATGAAAAGATCCATTTTTTTTTACATAAATAATGAGGTACGTTTAAAATGTTTAGAGACTAACAAATCTGTTTCTGATACTTTTGCTGGCACTATTCACTTCTATGATTACACTCTAGTACATCTGTTGAGGAGCATGAAAGTGAAAATGGCCAATAAAACATTTGCTTTTATTTCATTTTTGCGTTTATGTTTATCATATTGTACAGATTATCTACTATACAAACGGCAATCGTTGTCTGTCTGTTTGATTGAGTGTCCGCCTTATAGAGTACCGTACTTTTCGGACTATCAGCCGCAACTAGGTATCTAGGGTGCGTTAACGGAAATCTCTGGTTAGTACACGCCTCTATACCTAACCTGTCTTGACAAACAGTTGTTTTTGCGGAGTTGTGTTCCCCGTCGAGCAGGCGAGCAACACAACAGCTTGTCACAAGATGTACTGTGCCTGATGCATCAGCTGCACTTATAGGGAGTTGTTTTCTTCCGTCTATGTAGCTTGATTGCGATGTTATGTCGGTCGCTCCATTGGTAATCATAACGAGTTTTGCGCAAAAATTTATGTAGAAAAAATAATATTATAACGTTTAACCAGCGACCAGTCTCTGTTGTAAACGTTAGTAGAATTTAAGGATAAAATAAATTGAAAATAAAATTCATGAGAACAAATAAAACTGACTGATACAAAAATTGAAATAAAACTGACTGAACACAGAAATAACGGCATGTTTAGTCGCTGTTGTTGCCTAAGTTCTCCAGTTCTACTAACGATTACAACAGAGACTGGTCTTTGGTTAAACGTTGTAATCTTAATCTTAATCTTAATCTCAATGGAGCGACCGACATAACATCGCAACCAAACCGCATAGACGGAAGAGAACAACTCCCTATAAGTGCAGCTGATGCATCAGGCGCAGTACGTCTTGTGACAAGCTGTTGTGTTGCTCGCCCGCTCAACGGGGGAACAACTTCGAAAAAACAACAGCTTGTCAAAACAGGCTACTCTATACCTAACCTTTTCATCGTTTTTACACAAAAATACGTCATCTCCGGTTAGCGCGTGGTACTTTACACGCAATTAATATTTACTGCCAATGTGTACCGAGAAGTTCGCGTAAAAGTTTGTTTCTTGCGGCCACTGGAAAAACGCAATTCTCTCCTACTAAATTTCCACATTGAAAAGGTAAGTGCTTCTTATTCAATGTTGTATTGTCTATGAATTGCCAAACTTTCAATACATAACCCTTTCACTTGCGTCCCTGTACAAATTTAGCTATCGGCCTACTGCCAGCTATTTTGCTGATATTGCTCTATGTTTTTTTCAATTTCAAACTCTATCTAGAACATTTGTTTTGGTTATATATTTCATTTTTCCAACACGTTAACAAGCACTGTTATTCAAAAAATTCGATTGTCTCTATACTTTGTGCATTGATAAAGCGATGTGAAGCTACAAAGCAAAATGATCCTCTACAATGTTCCTTATTCTTACAAAACCATTACTTTCATCGCCATCAGAGTCAGTGCTGCTATTTAACCACTTCGGGTACAATTGCATAATCCAATTTCGCGTTCAGGTACAATTAATTCATGATGCTCTACAGTCTACAAATTATGACATGGGTCAACAAAATGTCGTTTTAACCATAGAAGCACTCACATTTTCACATAGAATACCTGTACTTTTTGGAAAACAGAGAAAATTCTGTATCTGATCATATTATCTTTATTGCAAAAATTAAAAATAATAAATATTGAAAGTAGCATGAAATAGCGGCTTTATTAAAATTCGTGTTATACGAACATATTTGACGGATAAGGGTAGCATATAAATGTATAAAAGTATATGTGATAACCAGAAATTAAAACATTGTACTGTGTATAATGCAATCTGCAGTCTCTTCTATAGCTGTTAGCTTATCTTCGTCACTACTCCGCTGGAAGTCTGCCATTTCTATCGCTGAATTGAAGCCTATAACATGCATCCACTACTAGCTACTACGTGTTGTTACTAACTAATCGCGAGGTTGAACTTTGAACGCAAATTACTCGACAATTCCTTTGACCATATCTGTTTGATCAGTCCAATGTCTGCAAACATGTCTGAAGGTCATGCTTAGCTTTGTAGATAGAGTGTAACTGTAAGCAGGCTCTAAATGTAGATGAGGGAGTAATGCGACTACGCAAAGCCTAAAAACCGGCTGATGAACTTTAAAGGAATATACTCGAAGCCGCTATAGCGGGCATGCACCCGAAGTGGTTAAGTTGGAAATTCTCAAACAAAGATTTAAAATTAAATTTTAGGCTATTTTATAGAGAAATCTTTGGACAACACTGTCACTACCATAAAAGTCTTAAAGATCGTTGGTTATGTTATCAACGAATAGTAAAATTCAGTTACTAGCAATTGCTGGGAAAGTCACAAAAATGTGTCTACGGCGGTCGACCATAAAAAACGCATGAATAAGTCTACTTCAGTAAAAGGATTGAAAACGTTGGAATTGCCACTGTTTGTGATAGTAAAAATGTTCATTTCCTTCCGCAACTGAGTTACTTTTACTTTTTTTTTAGCTACGAGTACTACAGAACTACAGCTACTACAGAACTTGCACGGGCACTCCGAGCATTGCGATAGGCGACGGTGAGAAGAAAGCGAGCAGCGTATACTACAAAAAAGCACACTCTCTCATTCAATTTTTAAAATGCTTGAAGCAGTACAATGCCTCCCAAAAAGTCTACTGCTCAAACGCAAGAACAGGTTGATTCCCGTAGAAAAAGAGACCGAATTTGCAAAGCTGCAGCTAGGCGAGCAGAAACTGCAGAAAAAACACAGCTACGCCCACAACGAAACAGAACTGCTACTGCAGCTGCTAGGAGAGCAGAAACCGCTGAACAAACACAGGTACATTGAGAGCAGGCCAGAATGGATGCTGCAGCCGCTAGAAGTGCAGAGACTACTGAGCCGACCCAGCAGCGACTCAAACGGCTCAGAGCAGCCGCTTCATTGGCCAGACGTGCAGAAACCTTCGAGCAGATGCAGCGGCGACCAGAACATGATGCACTAGCTACAACAGCTGCTCGGCAAACTGAATTTTTAGAGCAGATGACACGGCGATAACAGAAAGATGCACTAACCACAGCAGCTCCTACCAGGCGCCGTGTATGGACAGAAAACTTCGCACTGGATTACAGTCCTGCAAAACGGTATAGGGCCGAATTTTTCTATGGGATGAATGTCCAAAAATGCTCCAGATGTAATGCCTTACATTGAAAAGGCGAGAGGCCATATATGTAGTTTATATAGTAGATTTTATTGATAATAAATTTCATCAACAACCGCATTACTGCTGCACAGTTTGTATATACCATGTCAAAACACAGGCTATAGAGGAAGAACTGGTGAGTCATGATTAGTGTTTCAAGCATGTAAAAGTCTCAATTCAATAAATGCTGGTGATAGCTAAGCAGTGCAATAAGAAAATATTTTCTAGAATTTCTTAAAATATGTAATTTAAAATATGTAAAACTTTTCAATAGTGCCAGTTTGAAGAACTTCAGTTTGCCTAGCAATGTCAATTTCATTATCAGTTCTGTGTACAAAATTAGGACAACTCTGATTTGAGTGGTTCGAGACTGATGCATTGTAGACTAGCTGTAAAATACATTGCATATTTCCATTGGTCTCTCCAACATTATTGACATGTACAACTTCATATGTGTATGCAGTCAGATCAGCACAAAAGTTTCAGTAGATTGCATATTTGGAGTTGTTTTACAGTATAAAAGACAACTCTCAATAAAACTATTGCTTTAGGTAAATCTGTTCCCAAACACGGGTAATGCAGCTAGTGATATAATAAATTGTGAAAATTATGAAAATAAAGAACCTTTTTGGTAAAATTACATGTTAAAATATTCTTTCAGCCAAATTTTAAGGAGTGGTTTCAAAGTCTGGTGATTCTCTTAATAAAGAATCTCACCCATGTGCTAGGAGTGATGAAATGAAATGCATAGATGTAGATGAATGTGATTGGTTTTAGGTACTTCATGGATATATATATAATGATGCACATTATATACACTCACTAGCTGCATTACCCGCCTACAGGAACAGATTCACGCTTAGCATAAGGTTTATTGAGAGTTGTCTTTCATTCTGTATAACAACTCCAAATATGCAGTCTACTGAAATTGTTGCTCTGAATATGCATACACATATTACATGTCAATAATGTTGGGGAGGATAATGGAAATCTGCAATGTGTTTTACAGCTAGATGTGTGTAAAATCTAGTAAATATTCTAGATTCACATGTCTAGATTCATGCACCCGTTCATACCCGTCTATATTTGCAGTTGACGATCGCACACTTCTGCCCCCGAGCCCCCGCCTTGGCTGACCAGTCTTTACTCGCCGAGCAGTTGACAATCGCGCTCTTGCACTCGCCTCGCAATCAATCGCTTCGCACTCGCAGTCAATCGGCTCGTACCCGCCTCGCAATCAATCGCCTCGCACTCGCAATCGCCTTGCAATCAATTGGCTTGCACTCGCCTTGCAATCGATTGCTTTGCACTTGCAACCAATCGCCTCGCACTCGCAACTAATTGCTTACTGTAGCTCTCGCAATCAATCACTTCGCAATCAATCGCCTAGCACTCAATCGCTTCGCAATCCATTGCCTCGCACTCGCCAACTCATTCATTCGGAAAGCCGCACCTGGATACTCTTGCTGCACTCGGGGCAAAAAAGGTCTCCCGCGCATCCCCAAGTGGCCCAACAGCCCCAAATCGCTAGCTGCATTACCTGTCTACGGGAACAGATTTATGTACAGCAAGAGGGTTATTGGGAGTTGTTTTTCATACTGTAAAACAACTCCAAATATGCAGTCTACTGAGATTTTTGCCCCGATTACACTACGCATTCACATATGCAGTCATATATGTCAATAATTTTGAGGAGAACAATGGAAATATGCAATACATTTTACAGCTAGTCTACAATGCATCAATCTCAAACCACTCAAATCAACATTGCCCTATTTGTGTACAGAGAACTGATAACGAAATTGACATTGCTAGGCAAACTGAAGTCCTTCAAACTGACAGTATTGAAAAGTTTTGCATCTTCTAAAAAGTTATACAAAATATTTTGCTATCGCCACCATTTATTGAATGGAGATTACATGCTTAAAACACTAATCATAGCTCACCATTTTTTTATCTATAGCCTGTGTTTTGACATGGTATATACAAATAGTAATGAGGTTGTGTCGATAAAATTGATATGCATAACATCACAGACAGTATGATGTCAAGGCAGATACAGCATTAGATACACCTTACAATAATAAAACATACCGCCAACATGATAGCCTTTTTATGAGATACAAAAAGGATAACAAATGTTTGAAAGTATATATATACTGAAAAATATGTTAGAAAACGCTGCATGTGGTATAGCAGAACATGAAGAACATAGCATGACATGCTAATAACACAATGTTAGTTCAACGCAACACTTGCGGATAGACAACATATTTTTTCTGTTTTTTTGTCGGGTGTATGAGCAAACAGTTTTCGATTTGTGCCTACTTTTTAGCAGGCAACGTACAGCTGGTCATGGCTAAAGCAGGGTGACAGTAAGTCAATACCGAATGCTCTCTTTCTTTTCACCATCGCCTATCGCAACCCTTGGAGTACTCGTGCAAGTTTTGTAGTAGTAAGTTACAGTAGGCCTACTCGTAGCTGGAAAAAAATTAGTAACTCAGCTGCTGAAGGAAATGAACTTGTTCAACTATCACAAACAGTGGCAAATCCAACGTTATTAAGTAGTTGAGGTGTGGCGATTCATAGGCAATACCACATTGAATAAAACGTACTAACCTTTTAGATGTAGAAAATTAGTAGGTAAAACGCAGTAGCAGTACCCGTGCAAGTTCTATAGTAGCTGTAGTTCTGTAGAACTCGTAGCTGGAACAAAAGCAAAAGTTACTTAGAAGGAAATGAGCATGTTTACTATCACAAACAGTGGCAAATCCAAGGTTTTCAACCCTTTCACCAAAGTAGACTCATTTATGCGTTTTCTATGGTCGACCGCCGTAAACACATTTTTGCGACTTTCCCAGCAATTGCTAGTAACTGAATTTTATTAATCGTTGATAACATGACCAACGATCTGTAGGACTTTTATGGTAGTGACAGTGTTGTCCTGAGATTTCTCTATAAAATTAGCTTAAAGTTTAATATTTTAATCTCTGTTTGGGGATTTCCAACTTAAAAATAAATATTTTTGTGTAAGTTCATCAAAGGCGTCTGAATTAGAAAACAAATAACTACTTATGTTGATGACTTATAGCCGATTCAGAGTTTTGTGATTACACAGATAATTAAAAAGCAATATCTACACTGACTCTGATGGCGATGAAAGTAATGGTTTTGTAAGAATAAGGAAAATTGTAGAGGATCGTTTTGCTTTGTAGCTTCACATCGCTTCATCAATGCACAAAGTATAGATACAACGAATTTTTTGTATAGTAGTGCTTGTTAACATGTTGGCAAAATGAAATATATAACCAAAACAAACGTTCTAGATGGAGTTTGAAACTGAAAAAATATTGTATACAAATTAAGCAATATCGGCAAAGCGGCTGGCAGTAGGCCGATAGCTAAATTTGTACATGCACGCAAGTGAAAGGGTTATGTAGTGGAAATGTGGCAATTTATAGACAATACAAAATTGAATAAAAAGTACTTACCGTTTGTATGAAGAAATTTAGTAGGTGAGAATTGCATTTTTTCCAGTCGCAAGAAACCAACGTTCGCCTGAACTTCTCGGTACACATTGGCAGTAAATATTAATCGCTTGTAAATTACTATTCCTTAATTTATTTTATTTGATGATTAGTACACTTGTATAGCTGTATAGGCACCTGTGTATAGGCCGCAGAACTCACGACGGTGCTTTTTTAAGCGGCAGCGACTTTACTGTTTAAAACGGAAAAGTGTCGTTGGGCACCGTAAAGAGGCGCGCTAACCAGAGATCATGTGATAGGTCAATAGTTATTTCACTTCGGTAAGTAGTTGATTGCGTCCCAATATTCGGGAGTTATCGGCAACTCGAAATATCGAACAGACAACTCCTAAAGATACGATATAAGCATATCAGTATTTATCGTCCATCTCTAGTAGGGGCGTGTACTAACCGGAGATTCCCGTTAATGCGCTCTAGCGGTGAAAGAAAAACCACAGAATAGCCGCACCCTCATATAAGCCGCATGGCTCACAAACCGTCAGAAAAAAGTAGCGGCTAATAGTCCGAAAAGTACAATACTCTCTAAGGCGGACAGACAGGTAGACAGATAGATAGACAACAATTGCCGTTTATATAGTAGACTTAGTAATGTGAAATTGGAGGTCATGAAAAGTCTATAGTACAAATGTTCTACAAAATGAGGCTGCTCAAGGTTAACAAGTGAACATTTGCAAGTGTAAAGTGCTGCGTAGATTTCACCGTAAAAAAAGCTATTCATTTGTTAAAGATATAGTAAAAGCTGCCCTTTCTAATAAACATAAAATGTAATGTCTTAATTCAAATGGTTTGGCAGTTTGATTGTTTGCATTAACCAAACTTTGTCAAGTTATCCAAACAAACTAACAGGAATGTCTTCTGAACACAATAAACTATTATTGTCACCAGCAGACTTTAGTTCATCTATTCTGAAACTGTTTTGTAGCTGCAAGGAGATCAAAACTGCTTGAAAGCATCAATACAAAAAAAAACTTCCACTAAAAACTTCTTTTTAATGGTTTTCCTCATTTCTTTTTCTCTATGCAAGTTGAAAAAACATCTCACAGAATAACAAACATTATGCAAGGCATTTAATAGTAAAGCAAAATATATAAAGTAAATGTTTTGTGGATCTGATGGTTGTGCTAGCAGCCTTGCAGAGTCAATCTATTAAAATAATAATAAAAATAAAATAATTATGTTTTACCTTTATTAGTATTCTTATACAACCTGTTTATATATACTAAATGGAGAACTGCATTTGTCAAGTTTGAGAAAGCACATCTAGCTCAAGTTTTCAGTAATGGCCCCAGCTATGAACTGGCATGTACATAGTTGTATGCAGTTTTTGTATGGTTGTTCTGACATCCCAGGTTCAATACACTTGAAAGAGCTAGGAGTGGTATAAATGAAAATGCACTTTTTGATTTTATTTTTGATGTATTACTCAACAAAAGAATTACCATTATAAAATCAAAGTTCAAGAATAAGATATTTACAAAACTTAATTTTTGAGAAGACACAACAAATATTAAAAAAGTAATTTTATCAGCTCATATTGGTATATTTATACTTGTGACAAATTCAGACTAGTAAATTCTACAATGTTATAAAACCTACATGTTTATAAACTATGTACAGGAAGTGTTCTTGACTGGCAATAATAACTATGCTTGTCTACTAAAGGACTTATAACAGATAATGAATTATGACAGTTATGTGCAAAAAATTCCTAAAATTTCCTTCCTAATTTTCTTGTTGGAGTGCTGACAGAAGTAATTATGATTCTATTAAAAGATGTCTTACCTCTTCATCTACTACTACTATTTGGTGTAGGGCTTGTAGAAAGTGACAGTGAGTTATTGTGAAATCTTTTTGCCATTGGCGATTTTAACAACCCGTTAAAAAATAGCCTCATTGAGTCTCGCTAAGAAAGCACAAGAGATGTAGAGCTCCAGTAATGGTCTGGAATTGCAGGATTTACCTGAAGTTAATGTTATATAGATCTGTTTGAGCCTAAACAACTAGACGTATTTAAGATATAACAGATAAATTAGTTATTTATAAAGTTTCAAAACAGCCGTAGCATAGTGAAACACCACCATTGGCGATGCAATGCCATCACAGAAACAGTCGCGTTACTCCTATTCTGTCATGATTCAGTTTTGCTGTTTAGAAGTGAAATGCCTATGCGATGCTTTATCCTTGGTCGTAGAAACGGCCTGAGTGACCAATGGCATCCTCTTGTGTGTGTGCGTGCGTGCGTGTGTGTGCGTGTGTGTGTGCGTGTGTGTGGGCGTGCGTGCGCGTGCATGCATGTGTGCGTGTGCTTAATTTTGGCTTTCTTATTGCTTTATATGCACTCATACGCTTTGACATGAGGCATGGCACAGCTATCGCTCCACTATAGCGTTTTGTGAAAGCGTGTTCTGTTTGTCTGCCCAGAATGGCGTTTCGATCGCCACTAGCAAATAGGTGTCGCTACACTATCGATATCTAGAGACTTACTAATTGTGGTAAATACAATGAATGATAGCTTAAAGGCAGACTTTCGGTAATAGGTGGTGTCAGTTCTGGTTGCTGCGATAGCAAGTAAAACAGTAAATTATACTTTTAGTCAATATCTAAAATGAAAATAAACTATATAATGTAATTAATAATCATATTTGCTAACTTTGAAATGCTTCTTTGTCAAAATGCATTTGTGACGGTCTATCATTTTCTGCTTTTGTTTGCTTATTGAAGAAAAGAAACTAGAAAACAAACAGTTACAACAATTTTGTCATTAGTATCATCAAATCTGATTTGTTGTAATAACTCAAAACATGTTACAACATTTGTTTAGATTGTTGAAAAAGTAGTCAAACATTTTCAATTGCAATTAAAAATGCTGACAAAAATACCAATCATGGCAACTATAAGAGTCTGGGAAACTGCTTTTTGTAACATTTATCATACTGTAATACCTTTATTTGAATGCTACCTCTTCGAATTCTTTGATCTTTAAAAAACCATAGTTTGTAAAGATCAAAGACCATTATTCTGACGGAGGTAAGAAGGGACAGAGTTGGAGGTAATTTATAGCAGATATTTTAAATCTAAAAGGGTTAGTGTCGCTCTACTCAGAGGTGAGCGCAAAATATAGACAAAATTTGCTTTGCCCATAAAAAGATTAAATAGAGGTTCAGGTTTAGGTCTTCCCTAATAAATTCTGAAGAGATGTTTCAAAATTACAACGCCACTACCTATTTGAACATTCCCTCTAATAAAACACAACTATTTAAGAAAAGGCCTAAAAAGTAAAGCACTATGACATTCAAATGGAGGTTTTACGGTTTTCAAAATGGTGGTCTTCACATGGCTTGTGGGTGGTGGGAAAAACCATGCTAACTTTTTACTTGCTGTTACGGCATTCGTGAAACTGAGCGGAAAAAGAGTCGAGCTAAAAAGTTTTTAGTTATTATACAAAATGTTCGCTTCTTAGCTAGACAGCAGTGACCGGTATGCTATTATGCTACTCATTTATAGATTTACAAGTGTTTAAGCTCATAATGAATCATTGGTTAGTCGCATGTGTGCATTGAGATAGAGTTGGTAAAGAAAAGAAAAAAAGTCTATTAGATTAGAGACCAGATCAAGTTGTAGGCTCCAACAACCTAATTTTAGGTGTCATTTTACTGGTGGCAGCAGTAGGATTGAAGAAATTCAAATGACTTCAACTCACATGATGTTTTGAATTCAACTCTTTTGGCTTGCTATACAAGTGGCTGCCTGAAAAAAAAATTAGGAGCATAATTGGAATGCATAGACAATAGCAGTCTGCAAGGGAGACCATTTCGACCAGGCCTCATGACGGTCAAATATTAAACCTCGTGAATGTTCATAGTAACTCAAGGATAAGATGGGTACTTGATTTGGGCCGATAAAACCCTGATCTACAGAAAAAAACAAATAGTGGCTGACTTGGAGGATAGGACGAGATCTGACTTAACTCGTTGAACCCTTGGCCTCTTAATCACACTTTTCTGGAAAGCAGAAGGCAGATGCATTTACAGACAAACTGTCTTAGTAAGAGAAAACTCGGTTTGAGAAATGAACAAAGTTTGCAGCAGTAATGCTATTGCCTACTACTAGTTGCGTTAAGGTTCTCACAACCCACCAAATGGATGAAGTGCATGTCAGTTGGCTGTCTAGAAAAAATGGGAAAGTCAGAGATATGTAGGTGGTACAATCCGAGAAACATGTAGCAATACAGAACTGAATCACTAGAGCCTGGAGTTTCAACAAAAACTTTTTCTAACTATTGAATAAAGTAGGATGCGGACTCACCCAAAAGACCAAACGCATTAGTTCTTTTAGACTTCAGACTGTTGAACGAGGTCAGAAGCAAGAAAGGGAAATTGGGAGTTTTGATCTAAAGCTTTTGGAAATGCAAATGCCAGTTCAGAGTAGTGCGAGGACACCTGCTTTGAAGACGGCAGGGCCAAATTTTACGCAGATTAAAGGAGCAAAAACACCGTATCAATTGAGCCTTTCCCATGCTCAAAACAGCTGATAAGATAGGTAAAAAAGTCAATTGCTCACAGGGCCCAAGAAGTTTTTGCCACCTAATCTAGTCTTGAAAAGAGAGTGCAGAGAAGAGCTAAGTGGGAGCGCAAACTCCCAGACAGCTCCACTTCATGAACTACTATTTCCCCAAAATGTTGGAGAGCCAGCCAATACAGTTTTTGCTGGACATGGGTTGTACCATTAACCTGTAGAGCCAATAGGTCTATGACCCACTTCTCCATCTAACTTTAGACTAGATGGAGGAAAGTGACAGCCAACGACTGATGATTGCAGAACCTGGCTAATTTTTCTGGTTGGTAATCCGACTACTCATTTGGCGGAGGAATGCCAGAACAGAAAAAGTTTTTTTTAGTGGGTCACATCAGTGAGGACACAATCATCAAGATGTCGGTCTTGATGGGTCACCAGTCTTTTCCAAAGTTCTGACAGCCAGCGGTCTTGGCAGACGAAAGGCCCTTAATTAGTGTTGACTGGTGCAGCCGCTTATTGCAGAGCAAAGTTCAGTTAGTGAGGTATAATGTAATTCCAAACCAGAGTGAAGTGACCATCTATTGTCGAATAGCAACCCAAAGCTACTACCCAATTGGACTGATTGAGGGATGAATAGATAGACTATCGTTGCCTAAATGAACTCAAGCTGGATAGTCAGGTGTTTACCAAAAGGATTAACCTGGCAACGCAGATATATTACCATAATAGGCACATATACCAACAGATAAAACCAATAGTTAGAATCATTTTAGCGTTTATCTAAAAGCAATGCTTTGGTAGTAGTGATGTGTCAAGACGAGGGAAAGGGTAAGTTTTCCAAACTTCTATGAGACAGAAAAACTAACAGAGTTACTATCCCAGAATGACAGTTTCTTCAGTACTGACGAGGGAGATGTAGGACAAACCTCAGATGTGGAATGATCTATTTCGGTAAAGTATGGCACACAGTCTACCTACCAGCCACTCTTCATTAACTCAAACTAGAGAAAAAGGTAGGGGCAGGGAGGCAAGTTCAAAGGTTTTTTGGAAAAAGTCGGCAGCGGGAGCCTGGAGCTCCTTGATAGTGTTGGTGAAGAAGAAGGGTAGAAACTAATGATTTTGTGTTGGCTGCTGCCGACTCTATGTATTCAGAGAGCAAGACACCTCATTTTTCAAATCGATAACAGTTTAGATGTGCTGTTCGGTAGCAGGTTCTTTAACACTTTTGACTTAGTTTGTGGCTATTGGTATACCCCCTTGGATGAACACATCCAAGAATAGCCCAAATTCACTACTTGCTTTAGTCTCTGTAAGTAAAGATTATGGGATGACCTAATTGCGTGCAATTTTCTATAGGTTGATGGAGCAAGTGTTGCACGGTCTCTACTGGCGACCGCTTTGGGTGATGACATTATTGCCGTTGCGCCAGATAGATGCCAGCGGATATGGTGTAGAAAGAAGCTGTGTTGGTGCAAGAGCAAGATGAAGAAAGAAAGCTATTACTTTTTACAGCAAGACCCTAACCCCTGCTAGAAAGAACTGCAGGTTACCAGAATGAAGTTATTAGAGGTCATTAATGTGGTAAATCATTTCACTCTGCAACTCTATGTCCAGAATCTTTTTCTGAATGAATCAGGCCTCTGTCTGCTGGTTATGTTGACAATAGAAGCTCTCTTCTCAGGTGGCCCAGTGACTGAAAATGCTAGCCCAGTTGGAATGTGTTCTTGAACAACAGGCTCACAAGAAACATGGTATTGATGAAGGGCTTACCTGATAGCTCTACAAAGGCTGCCGTCAGTGTGAGCTCGTAAAACAGCAAGATGGGACTTCTACCAGGATGGAGGTGGCTCGAGACTAAAGAGAGTGGAAGCACTGGAACAGTGCACTGGAATAAATGCTGGCTGTAGCAAAAAGAAAAGACTATAAATGAAAGTAGCTAGGCTAACATGAGGAGCAAAACACAGCTAGAGTTTAAATTCCCTAAAATTGCTTAGCCACAGCCAGCATTTATTAACATAGCCAGCATATATACATACATTTAATAACTCTAAAATTAGTTACCATCTAGAACCATGGAAAAATGCTCCATTTTGTTATTTAGAAACACATTAATACCTCACAAACATCTAATGCGAATAATTTTTGATAAATCACTAAAGACTTCAACTCAGTCCCTGTTTGTTCCAGTTTTTGTGTTGCTTGTTGATAAACTTTACCAGTATAAAATTCTCTTGATAGCGCATTCAAAATTTTATTCAATCAATTGTGAAGTGAAAAGAAATCTCACCATAATAATAGATTTTTGAAAACCAATCTACTATTGTCAATATCTTATAGCTCTTTTGGTCAGAAACAATTAAATACAGAGTTCCATCACAATATGACAGTTGTCCAAATAGACTTACAAAAATTTCGGCATTAAGTAGACTTAAAAGAAATGTTAGAAGACCTTGTTGTTAACCCTAGCTTAATCAAGACTATTTTACTAATCGAATTTTGATGTAATATGCCAAACCTGCCAAATATTTTACCTTATATGCCAAAATATACAAACTTCTGTGAGTCCAGCGCTTTAACTAGCTGCAGTGATACTGCGCATGTGGGCCTCATAATACATGTACAGAAGCCGCTTTTATAATCTATAACTCTTATAACATAAATTCCGGTTAACGTAAAAAAAGTTTGTGAAGTTTTTGCTTTCTACTAAGTAAACCAATTTATATAACGTTAAGTGCAAAGTTGGACGAATTCTCAAATTTGATTTGAATATTAGTCTATGTCGATGCACTTGCATAAGAAAAAACTATGTGCATATAGCATTATATGTATTATACATATATATACAGCAATTTAGTTTGTTGTGATAGTTCATCAGTTGTGTCGCAAAAACAGAAAATACCCAAGTAGCAGCTCAATTGTTCATAAATTTTGAAAGGCGATCGATTGATGCAGGCGTTATAATACAAATATGGAAGTCATGAGTTGAAGTATCATTCAAAGTTATCTTTTATTATAACCTTGTTCCCTGAATACAGATAGACAAAGTACAAGCAGTACCATTTTTATAGTACAAATATTTTATGTTTTTCCTTTGTTGTATACACACAAAATATTTTTTATAAGATTTAATTTTCAAAATAAACTATGTCGTTAAAAAAAGCGAATCTTCGTAAATGGATGTCAAATATGTGCACTCCCTATCAAATTATTGTAAAACAACTGCAATCATGGTTTATTATATCTAGTGCGATTGATCAGAAAAAGGAAAAATGTTGTTGATGCATGTTAACAATAATGCAGTTACGTTATGGCTAACAAATTAAAAAATCAAAAACAAGTTTTTCCGTGTTGTATGGCCAAATCGGCGTGTTTGGAAAGACCTTGGAGCAAAATATAAAATTTACATTTATGCTAATGTTATAACGGAAAATCCATATAATGTATGCGTTCCTGGAACGGATCATTTATGTTGTAGGAGTGCCTAGTGTACCTTAATATGTAGGAATTAGGCTTTTATTTAATTTTTTGTAATTGTATTTTAATTTTTGCTTAATGTTATGTTTTTTATAATTGATAAAATAAAACACATGTGTGCATGCGCACGAACACACACACTAACTGGCCTGCCTCATCTCAGCAAACCAGCGAACCATTGTACCAAGTCTAACTCAAAATTACTGTTACTGGCTTTGAGGGGTTACAAACACAAAAAACAGTAATGCACCTAAAGCAGTAATACATAGGAACTTGGTGACTGCGCAGAGGAGGCAGGGTATGGCAAAACCATATATGCAGAACAAGAAGCACCTATTATGCTTCAAAAACGACACGCGATACACATGGCTCAACAATCTCTTCATGATATGCTCAAAGAATTACAAGCCCCAAAATCATGAAGGAGTGGCAGCCTTTGCTAGATAGTAGTCTTTTCCTCCCATATCGGCGGTAAGCCAAAATGAGTAGTTGTTTATAAGAGACGTCGCATTGGCAAAGAAATAGAAAATATAACGACAAACGAGGACAAAAGCTTTAAACATGACCGACTAGGAAATGATGAACACAAATAGAAGCTAGTATATAACAATTCCACTTAGCAACCCAGCTTTAAAAATGGTGGCATGCCGGTAGTAAAGAATATTTAAGCAAACGGCGTTCAAACGAGATTTTGAAGGAAAAGGAAAAGAATTGTGGTTCCTCCATTAAAACCGCTGCTGCCAAACAAGCTATGAAGAACAAACCAGTTGACCTGCTACCACAGGACAAAATAGTGACAAGAACAATTTTGTATGTGTTTGTTGGTATTAGACAAAAAGCAAAGCACAAAGCACAAAAGCCAGTCTAGCATATAATTGTTTTGCTAAAACCTCCTGGAGGTATAGGGCTTCCGCCATTCAATACTACTGTATACATCTGTCCTTTTTAGTTCTAGTATGCCCACTGAGACTAGGTTCTTGTTCAACATAAGGCTCACCACAAACAAGAGCATGAGCTCATAGTTTACTGGGAGAAGTGGTAAATCAAATTGATTACAGTCTTGTTGACCAAGAAAAGTGAGACCGGTTGAACAAGTAGATGAAGTTGACAACCACCAGCACTGATAATCAAATGACAGTTCTCTCTGATGGCAGAAAGCCCGCCATGACAGCGCTCGCTACAGAGTGGGGGAAAGCAAGGCTAGTTGGCTCAAAACTTTTTGACACCTGACCACTTCAAGACAAACAATCGGTTTTTTAGGGAAACTTGCATTTTAAAAAAACTGTTGTACAGTACTACAAAAATTCTCAACCAGAGTTGGGTTGCACCAGCACGCATCAATATTTTTTCTTATTATTTAATTCTTGAAAATGAGCCAACACGTCCCGCCCTATGGAGTTGATTTGGTACGTGGGGCTAGTTGGCTCACTTATAAAAATTAAATTTTCACATATATTTGAACCAAAAAGCTATGATTAAACAACAGGAATAACTTTTTGATTGTAAATGTATAATTAAATTAGGTAAACTGAACACAAACATATGTACTAACAGCTCAAATTTTTTAAGGATTGTCAAACAAGGGCTATAAAGTAGATAAAAACAAAGTTGCTTTGCAATAGATTATTACTGGCAAGCAAACTAATGTTGACAGTAAAAAACTGTTGTTGAGTTGTTCCAACTCAACAACAGTCTGCAATATTGCAGAGTTGGAACCTTCCAATGCCATGAATGTCACCATTGTAAAGAAAATTCTCGGTTCCCTTTACTCTCTACAAGTCAGTCAAACAACAACACCGAGTGCTAGGTGTGATTGAAATATATATATTCACAAGATAAATATATAAGTTTACATGCAAAAATATATAAAACATGCAGACAGGGTGCGCTTACCTCTTTGCCAAAACGATCGAATCTTCTTTCTTTTATACTTTTACTTTCGTTTGAAGTTGCACCCTTTTTCCTTTGTTCTACGCTCGATTTCATTTTCATAGTCTTCTCAGTTTTTAATCGATCCATCAGTTTTTTTCAGTAGCCCATGTAACTAATGATGGCTAAGTTTTTTTTGGAGTCTTGAAGGCTCAGTCCTACAACTTTGATAATCATGAGGCATATCGCTATGACCCTGCTCGCAAGACTCTTTTGTAACAATATTAAATTTGTTATTATCTAATTACAGTGACTCCAGATGTATTAGCAGAGCTCATGCCAAAAGAGTTGACCGACTTTGTCAGGAGTCTCTCAATAAGAGGAAGATATTTGAAAGTCGAAAATCGCCCAAAGTTGTTTCACATTTCTTGTTTTGAGAACAATTTGTCTCCAGTTCCTTACAAATGCAACAAAGCGGATAAAAACATTACGTACAACACTGATCACTTTTCTGGTATGTAAATAGTTATATGTGACTAGTAGTCCAATTAGTCTGCATGATTCAACCCAAACAATTTTTTGATACATAACCAAGTGAATACTTTATTGCAGCTGTATTAGAGATAAGAGTGTAATGCATCTTTTCAATTATTTCAAGTAAATTAAGACAATTTATTTTGATCACTCATAGTTTCTAAAGTTATGGCCCACACATGTTATTCTTTATGTTTTGTTGAAACTTAAACTTTTTAGGACTTTCTCGGTAATATTGTTTAAGCTGATAAAATATGGAAAGGAGCAGCAGTAGATTTAGCATATTTATTATTGTAGAAGAGTTCTGAGCATATTGGTCTGCTCATTAACTATGGTAGGAAACCAGTTGGCAACATTCACTCGAAGATTTAGTATATTTCACAGCAGGCTGTACTATCTTGCTTATTTTTAAATAATAAATTGATGGTTGCTTTAATGAGGTGGTAGAGCTCATTTTATCATCAGGGCAATGTTGTAGTTGACCTTTCAACATACATGAAGGAGAACTTACCAAATCTGAGCTGGGCAGAAATATCTGCTGATTATAATTTTGCAGTCATGCAGTGTCTTGCACCCGATCTTCCTTCAGTCTAGCTCTGTTAGGATAGATATATTATTTGATTTCCCATTGCCTCAGATAGCTTGGTCTGATTTTCAGAGGACAGGAGCCTTGGCATAACTAATAGCCAGTGTTACTGTTGTGGCCCTCCACCATTTCCCTGAGCTGCTTTCTTCAGGTTGAATCAGAACATTATAAGGACATGTCTCTTTTTTCCCAAACTCTAGCAGAGAGTAGTTTCTAGTCTAAATGCCGCTTTGGTTTAGCTTGTTTGCTTCTACAGCTTTTCATCAGCCTGGGAGAGCTGGTCCACCATCTGTGCAAGCTGACAGATGGCTTCCACTTTTTCTACTTCAACGTGGCTCAGTGACTCCTCGTCCAGGGCGCTAACAACGGTTTGGCAAATCAAAGTCTTCTTACTGTTTTTTGTAGGTGTTTGTTGTCGCCCTTATGTCAGCTGTAAGCCTGAAATTAGGCACCACCAACAGGTGATGCTACACAAGAAGGTTATTAAGCAAATTACAAAATGCGTTTTATGCCAAATTGGCTTGGTAGAGGTCAGGTAGCTCTCTGTAGCCAATACAAACCAGCTTTTCCATTTCAATAGCAAAGTGATTTCTTGCCATTTCATCACATCAAGCTGAGTCTACATTGGGCCTGTCTGAAAAACAGGTGGAACTTAGAACATAGTACCCCAAATTTAATGTTGGGGGTTCAAGTTCATCTGCAATCTTCAGACTATTCTTTCAAAGGTTTTCTTTCTTGCAAAGTTAGTTTGCACTTCGCAAGTGTTTGCACACTACCTACTTGAATTGGATAACAAAGTACTCATCATTATCAGTCACTGTGCACTGGGGAGCCCTAAAGTGATGGGCAAGCTTCTGAGATTCGGCATCAGCATCAATCATTCTAGGGTTTCAACCAACAGATCTGTGCTCGAAACAAAGTTTTGGCATGTCTGTTGACCAGATTTTTTCCCTAACGAATTCCGCAAGTGTTGAGTCACCCCTCTAGAAGTGAACCGACTCATGCCATGCTCCCGAGTTTTGTGTGGAAGTTTTTTAGAGATGTCTCACTCGGCTAATGGGTCATGACTTTTAAGACTGTCTGTGTTGCAGCTCTATGCTTCACTGCTGTTTTTCAGGCAGAGGTTTTTACTCATATATTGAACAGTCACTCTTAAGGCAGTCTTTGTTGTATTCCTGAGTTTTGTGCTGTCATTTTTAAGCAGTACCTACTTTGTTCTTTTTGAGTTTCTTCCAGCTAACACTTTTATGATAGTGTTGAGAAATTTATCAACAACAATCAGTTTTTGTCTGAATCCAGGAATCACTCAATTCCACTGCTGCAACCAGTGTAAAGAAAGCCAAAATTACACATTTTTCAGCACACCACACCAAATCTCATTCAGCTACACAGTTGTGCTAAAGATAGATTTATGTATAACTACATATGATAACATATGCCAAGACAAATTTACTAGCAAGACTCAAATGTGCTCTACCTGATCTTCGGCATCTGTTTTTTATATCTGAATGTCATGAGTAGGCTCCATACAGAACAAACTATTCTTCAAGAAAGATTCCTTTGTTTCTTTGTCAGAAGTTTAATCATACTGAGTAGAGCCAAACCAAGAGTTAGTCTGAACTCAGGGCCATCTGGATCCAACTACAACCTGATCCAAATCAGATGCCCTTCAAAATAAAAGTTGTTAGATCTCACCATGTTGGGTGATCATTCTATTTGTTCACACTTGACTTAAATGATAACTTTCCCTAGCACATTAAAACATGCTAAATATCTTTGTAAGTCTTGATGATTTCTAACAACATATGCAAACCTTTTTGAAAATTCAATGCTATACTAAAAGTGAAACCACCACAATATTTTTAATTGTGTCATGTTATTTGTTATTGTCCATGTGAGAAATCATTATTGAGCAAAATGAAACTCATATATGAATGCTACATACACATTTATTTACAACAATCAATAAGTATTGAATGCTGGATGTATTTTACCATGTTTCCTTTTCATTTCAGTAAATCAACAGTACCGCACCAACTTTTATAACAGACTGGGTAATATCAATGCATTCCTTGGCCAACGGAATGTTTCTGTTGAAAGTGGTCTTACAATTTGTTTCTGGTATAAAGGAGGTAGAGTAAAACAAGACGATCCAATATTTACAATAAATACTGGCGGAGGTAATCAACATTGTGTTAAATGTTTATATGTTTAAGCTATTCAGATAAAGATCTTGAATAAAACTGATGTTTTCAATATGGATTATTACAGCAGAAATAAACTATTTGACTGCTATAAGGATTGTGGGCTTTGCATTTTCCAATTGATGATTTCTACCATAGTTTGTATATATTGCACGGGAGCCTATATTTTAAACCGTGGAAACAAAAGTGTATAGTTGAAATTAGGCTGGCCAAAAATTGATATACTGTTGATAGTCTCGTCAAATAATTGTGTGAAATGTTTTACAGACCGAGAAGTGTCACGATTTAAACTGTTCTATAATAAAAAGGACGGTAGTGAGATAAAAATCATGATCAATGATCAAAATCAAGGAGTCCTAAAACCTAACGAAACTGAGATATTAAAAGTTTGGAATAAACACTGCTTTGTATGGAACGTAACAGCATATGTCAAGGTAACCCTTAGAATATTGCTGCAGCATCTGCTTTCCTCCACTTGTTATTCACAATTTAATTAGGCATTGTCATTGATATTTTATATAAAAAGTTAGATGGTAGAATAATGTATAGTAACAATTTACATTCAAATAACAAACACTTTTATACTTAACATATTTATCACTCTTTAATGTCTATCACTGAACAAGGAGTATCATTCTCCTGCAGGATAAAAAGACGAAAGTCTCTCACCTGATAGTATGCTTAATAGCAAAGAATTTCATGCGAACTCAAGTAATGTAGAGTGTAATAGTGAGAAGGTCTACTCAACCTAAAATTCTGTCTTGTGTTTACTGAACTGCTCAATGTTTATATGACAAAAGCTGTTACACTGAAAACTGAAGTTGATAAAAAAGATCAGGCTCAAACAAGATGCTGATGTTTGATAATTTGAAGAAGGGTAAGACATGACCATATTGAAACAGCCTATGGCAAAACCAAAAAGTGAATGAGAAAAGTGGGATGAAAAATATAAAGAAAGAAAGCATGAAATAGTGGCAGCTCAAGGGAAAGCCTTCAGTCATACAAATTATCTCTCTCATCATCGTTTAAAGTCAAGTGTGTGTACAAACACCCAACAGACAAACACCCAACAGACAAACACCCAACAGACAAACACCCAACAGACAAACACCCAACAGACAAACACCCAACAGACAAACACCCAACAGACAAACACCCAACAGACAAACACCCAACAGACAAACACCCAACAGACAAACATCCAACAGACAAACACCCAACAGACAAACACCCAACAGACAAACACCCAACAGACAAACACTCAACAGACAAACACCCAACAGACAAACACCCAACAGACAAACACCCAACAGACAAACAAACACCCAACAGACAAACAAACACCCAACAGACAAGTCCAAATGTGTACAAACACCCAACAGACAAGTCCAAATTGTACTGTGCTGTTATAACAGCACAGTACAACCATACCAAGAAGCACTCCACAAAAGTGGATACAACAGCAAACTACAATATGAAACCAACATGAAAAAACCTAAAAAACGTAACAGACAAAGAAAAATCACATGGTACAACCCACCATTCAGCGCCAATGTTGCAACCAATATCGGACAAAAATTCTTCAGCATAGTTACAACATGCTTCCCAAAGAAACACCCACTCCAAGCAATATTTAATAGACAAACCTTAAAACTGAGCTACTCAGTAATGCCAAACATGAAAACAATCATTGATGGGAGCAACAAAACCCTTAATAAAACCAGTACACTACAAAGAGAAGACAACGAAAAAAGTTGCAACTGCAGACAAAAGAACAACTGCCCTTTGGAAGGAAAATGCAGAGCCAAAAATGTGATATATCAAGCAACAGTAAGCAACAACACAAACAACCACGTAGCAACCTACATAGGACTTTGCTCAACTGAATTTAAAACTAGATACAGTAACCATAAAGCCTCGTTTAACCACAAAAACAAACAACACCACACAGAATTGAGCAAGCACATTTGGAAGTTGAAAGAAAGCAACTCAACATACAACATAACATGGAAAATACTAGCTCAAGCGCAACCATACACAAACAAAACAAAACGATGCAAATTATGTTTACTTGAAAAATACTTCATAATATGCAAACCACACTTAGCCACATTAAATAAAAGAAATGAATTGACTTTTAATTGCAGACATGCTAGGAGCTATCTTCTCGGTTACACTTAGCACTGAATTACATGATTACCACAGCGAGCCCATTTCTGATATTTTGGCACATTCGGTAAAGCTTTTCATTTTAGTACAATCGCGTCTGATGAGTGCTCCGCACGAAACAAATTTGTAACGCAAATACTAAAAGTTTACTTTTTTCGCAATAATTTTTCAAATATATATATATATATATTTACATACATGTATATATATAAATATACATATGTGTGTGTAAATATACGCATACATATATATAAATCTTTTAAAAAAATTGCTCCCTCACCCCGGTTAACCCATATAGGTGGTAAGTTCTGTTCTAACTAGGATCTCCTGCCAGAGTCCTGGGAGTGTGAGCACCCACCTCAAGATCTTAGCTGTTCTTAATAGCGCACTTTTCTGCAACTCACCTGAGTTGATTGCTGTCGGTATCTGGGCAAGCCAAATTTTATGCGACAGTATTATTGCGCCCAGGTCCCTCAATGACTACTGGATTTACAGTTGTTCTTACAACTCAGCATTTTTCAATCTCTTCTCTAAGAGGGAGATATTTCTCTACCTTTTCTTTTTCTTTGCTGGCTATATTATAGTCATTGGGTACTGCTATATCTATTTAGTAGCCCTTGTGTTCTCCTTGTAGCGAGGTAGGAGAACAAAAGGGTATAGTGGTGGTTTGTCCTAGCAAACCACCACTATATCTGGTTGGTTTGCTAGGACATGCGTGTCAGTCTGGATTTAGTGTATATATATATATATATATCTACTATATAAACGGCAATCGTTGTCTGTCTATCTGTCTGTCTATCTATCTGTCTGTCCGCTTTATAGAGTACCGTACTTTTCGGACTATTAGCCGCTACTTTTATATAAGGGCGTGTCTATTCTGTGGTTTTTTTTCACCGCTAGGGCGTATTAACGGGAATCTCCGGTTAGTACACGCCTCTATTATAATACGTAACCTACTATTCATCGTAGGGATGGACGATATTTACTGATATGCTAATAGTATGAGTTGTCTTCTCGATATATTGAGTTACCGATAACTTCCAAATATAAGCAGTATAAATAAATTATATGGCGGTCTTTTTTTTCGATTCGATCGTACGAAGCAAACTTAATTACTATGAGTAAGTAGTAAAATTAAATTAGTAGTAAATATTAGTAGTGAATTAAATAAAATAAACTACTATTTAAATAAATTAATGAGTAGTAAATTACATCTAATTAATATTTACTGCCAACGTGTACCGGGAAGGTCATGTGAACATTTGTTTCTTGCAAACACTAGAAAAACGCTGTTCTCTATATAGTAGATAGTTGAAATCTACTATATAAACGGCAATCGTTGTCTGTGTGATTGATTGATTGATTGGTTGTCCGCCTTATAGAGCGATCTTTCCTTTTATCGTCGTACGAATTTCGGTCTTACGAAGCGAACTGAATTAATATGTGTAGTAACGGTAAATAAATTATAGAGCGGTCTTTCTTTTTCCATTCGGTCGAACGAAGCCAACCGAATTAATATGAGTACTAATTATCGTAATATCGTAATTTCGTAATATGGACTATTAGCCGCTACTTTTCTCTGACGATTTGAGTCAAGCGGCTTATATAAAAGTGTGGCGTTTCTGTTGTTTTTCTTTCACCACTCGGGCGCGTTAACCAAAATCTCCGGTTAGCATGCTTTTTAAACAGCAAATTTTCTGCCGTGTTAAAAAGCACCTTTCCTGAGTTCTGCGGCCTATACAAAGGTATCTATACAGCTATACAAATGTACTATTCATTAAATAAAATAAATTAACGAGTAGTTATTTACATGCAATTAATATTTACTGCCAACGTGTACCGAGAAGGTCACGTAAACGTTTGTTTCTTGGAGCCACTGGAAAAACGCATTTCTCACCTACTAAATTTCCACATCAAAAAGGTAAGTGTTTCTTATACGATGTTGTATTGTCTATGAATTGCCACATCTCCACTACTTAATAACGTTGGATTTGCCGCTGTTCGTGATAGTGGGTCATGTTCATTTCCTTCAGCAGCCGAGTTACTAATTTTTTTCCAGCTACGAGTAGGCCTACTGTAACTTACTATTACAGAACTTTCACGAGTACTCCGAGGGTTGCGATACGCTATTGTGAAAAGAAAGAGAGCAGCTGCTATCGACTTACTGTCACCCTGCATCAGCCATGACCAGCTATACGTCGCATGCTCAAAAGTAGGCACACGCCGAAAACTGTTTCTTCATACGACCGACAGAAAAACCAAAAATGTTGTCTATCCGCATGTGTTGCGTTGAACTAAGGGAGAGAGAGAGGGAGAGTGAGAGGGAAAGGGAGAGCGAGGAGGAGAGGGGGGAGAAAGGGAGAGAGAGAGAGGGGGAGAGGGAGAGAGAGAAGGGGAGAGAGAGGGAGAGCGAGGAGGAGAGGGGGAGAGAGGGGGAGAGGGAGAGAGAGAGGGGGAAGAGGGAGACGGAGAGGGGAGAGACGGAGAAAGGGAGAGAGGGGAAAGAGGGAGAGATGAAGAGAGGGAGATTCGGTGTATTGATGGGTAGCTTCTGGTGGAGCCGTAACCTTTTTTATACACACACACACACACTTCTATGCAAGGATTTTTATTATTAATTCAACATATTCAGAACTTATATTTCGTTTTCTCAATTCGTATTAATTGTATCATTACTGAATCATCTTTTATTGTAATCGTAGCAAAACCGACTTAATTTAGCTATTACTTGCTAATTATTTCACATTTATACCTAAACCCTTTTATAGTTGTTTTATTTTTTTAATTTATTTGACCTGCACAAAACATTTTCCTCATGATATGAAGTTTAAAAGTTTTTCAACAATTTGACGTCATAATCATTAGGCCCCAAAGATTGGTTTCTTTGCTTGCCGATATTAGCTGCTATATGGGAGCGGACGGTTTTACCTAACAGATTTTACCCGACAGCTTTGCTTACAACACAGGGTGATTGTATAAGTGATCGTCTTTAGTTAGCTTACTAAAGTTTTCCATTGGCAATCTGCCAGGCTAATAGCAAGTGGTAGGCAACTCTCATTACTTCTAATTGTTTATAAGCTGATTTTTAATACCAAGGCAACATTGGGAAGCACAGTTAGTCTCACAGTAAATCCTTCTTTACATATATTCATTATTTTGCATACTAGTCATGGAAGCCAAATGTGTAAAAAAATCAACTCTGCAACCTAGTTTCATACAACACAAATCCGGGTTTTACTAGTTCATGCTTTATATATTGTTACAGTGGTATGTGCAGAAAGCATCCAACCTATCTGGACCTAGATTTGAGCTAGTTGATGGTATTCCGGTGAGAAACAGTACCAACCCAATCCATTGCTGTTACATCTGGGTGTTTCCATATGTCGCATCTTCAGGTATACAGAATTTTCCGTCTGTGTTGTTAGCTAGACTCAAAGAGTTAGGAAAATGACTAACAAATCCTTAAAAACTGCCTACATAGCAAATAGTTAGTCTTATTACTCACTTTGATATCTTAGGTGCGCAAAAGAGGCATAGAAGCAGCTTGTGATATCAGTCACAGATATTTCTTACAAGCCCATTTTCTATGTGCGCTCTCTGAGGGTTTCGGATGATACAATACCATAAACTTTGTAAAACTAAATTGAATTGCGTGACAAGCCTAAAGTTATGCCTACCTCTATCCATGAAAGTGGGGTTTTCTTCTACCGTAAGAGTCACTTTCAACAATCGACACAGTAGTTACTGTAACGATTAGTTGAGATTCAGAATATTAGGCCAATGTAAAAGTTTTATAATTCACAAAAAGCATATTCACATATTTGTTATAAGTATGGACACTTTTCTATTGTAGCTTAAAAACATTAGCACTTCATAAATATTTAATGCATTTTTTATTGGTGTATCTGATGAGTCTGCACGCGTGTACTGCCAACATAGCTTAACCAATTTATTATTACATATTCATTTGTACCACAATTAGAGTTGAACTATCACACTTTCTACATTTGCAAATTACTACATGACTGTAATTTACGCGTAACGGATGCACTCGTAGTTGTACTCTCTGCAAGTTTTTCATATTTCACCTTTAAAGAAACAGTTTTAGTCTGTTAGCCTACTCCAAACAATGCTGTAGAAAAAGAAAGTACAGAACAACAACTAAAAGTCTGATTTATTCAAATTCTACCCAAAAGCTACTTTCGTTAACTTTTTTATGTTTCAGAGTTTAGACTATTGTATCATTGAGGTAATCTACTGCATTTTATATGTTTGAAGTTATAGGTTTTTGCAATTTGCTGTATGCAAATGACAATATTCATTTTACAAAATATGCTAATTGTAAAATGTTAAAAAAACTGTCAAACTTATCTTATTCTTATAATGAATAGGAAATATGAACCATGAACAAATTTTCCTCAGACCCCTTCATTACATACACTTCAGCCTCCGTAAATCTATTTTTACTTTTCAACCTAACTCCTGCTTTAATGACTACTATTAGTTCACGGCCAGATATTCCTTTCAAGACAGTCAGTGGCTCATCTAGCCGTAAGTTCAATATTTTGGCCATCCCTTCGGTTGCAGTCGGCACCTCAGCCCCCTATCAAGCGTAAAATTGACATTCTCTCCATTAACTTTTAGAACCTGCGCAATTCTTCAGCCTAGTTATATGTCTTCATCATATTTATCCAAAGAGATAGAAAATCTAACACTTCTGCCCTTAATACTGTCAAGGTACTTTTCATCAGGTTCGTCTGTCTCTCATCTCTCAGTTCAACTGTTTCTCTCATACCAATCCATATTATTATCCTTGTATTTACTCCACCTATTTTTCATCTTACGAGGGCTTTCCCTGCCTCTATACCTTTCCTTGGTACTATCTTGATGACCATACCTGTCATAGTTGCTGTCACGGCTACCTATTAACTTACTGGCGCTACCTGGTCTGTCCTACCTTAATTCTCTACTCTTATCCTTGCTATATCGGATACATATCTTCATTGTAAAAAACACTTAATGGAGGAATGACTTATTATCTCGTGGCCACTATGCTTCCAACTGTAACAAACTCTAGCTCTGCTACCATCTCTACTATTTTCTTCATATCTTGAGACATACCTTTCCCTGCTATTGTCTTTATATCTCCTATTGTCCCTGTCTTTACTATACTATCGGCTCCTTGCCCCATACCTACTAACATCACGGTCATCACCACAATTGCCATAATACTTTTTACCACTTCTACTGCTACTTCTAGGAGAATATCTACCTCCCGAATTTTATCCTCTAACACTACTACTCCGGTGCTGAGCGCGGTGGTTGAATTCTGACACTTTCGCTATCTATTATTAATCTCACTTTGTGAGCCGCTATTTTTACTTTCTGCTCTCAACAACATGTCTGAATTATTTATCATCTCATGAGCCCTCAATGCCTCATTCAACATTTCCCAAGTAAAATTGGCATTCTTCACCAAGTCTCTACTTAATTCTCTATCTCTCAACTCATTAACAGCTACTACTAGAGCAAACCTTACTCTATCAGCGCTATTCATTACCTTGGCATATATGCTTAAACTCTCAACACATTGCAAGAACTCTCTATCACTTTCACCGCCTGTCTAAACGTTAAGAACTTGCGCCCCTTCACAAAAATGCTCTTCTGTCTACCATGGTATTCCTGCAAAATTACTATTTCCTCTTCATAAGTGTATTTTACACCAGCTTCATCAAACCCTGCACCTTTTAACACTTCTCTACTACTGTGTTAATTCTTATTCTTGTATATTTGAAAGCTAAACAGAACCTGACTTACTACATAAGTGTGACAAGAGAGTAAAAGGATTATTACATAAGAATTACATAACAGATGAGTAAGCCAATATGAACAAAGAGTCTGACAACGGCTATATACAAATACAAGATAATGACTGGTCAATGTCAACAACTAGTACATATTTAACACTCCCACATAGTTTTGACATGTTGAGCCTGGTTTACATACTCATCAATTCCATAGTAAACCGGAGGTTTACGTTGGCGAGCAGATAAGCGTCGCTGTTGCCCTTCACCAATGCATTGCCCAGAGAAGTTAGGAGTTGTCTGTTCATTTACTGAATGTTCAACAACAATAGATTTCTGCTTTGTATATCGATCACATGATGGTTTAACAGTGTTTGTAAAGTTTGTTTCATCAAATACCACGTCCCGTCTAGTAGTGACTTTACCAGTCGATTCATCAAGCAGGCGGTATGCTTTTGACTGTTTGCTGTATCCTATAAACCTTAGCTTCTGGCACTTCTTGTCAATTTTCTGTCGTAGTTGATCTGGAACATGAGCATAAGCAATACATCCAAACACCCTTAGATTGTCTATGTTGAGTTTGCGTTCATACCACTTCTCATACGGTGTGAGATCACACTTGTGTGAAGGAGTGAGAAGCCGATTTCTAACGTAGGCAGCAGTAGAAATGGCCTCAGCCCAGTATTGCTTTGACAATTTAGCATGGCACAACATTGAACGTGCTGCTTCACACAGAGTTCTATTCATTTGCTCAGCAACACCATTTTGTGCTGGTAAGTGGGCTGATGTGAGTTAATGATGAATACCTTTAGATTTCAAATAGTCA
The DNA here is from genome assembly GCF_963576615.1 of Watersipora subatra. Lineage (NCBI taxonomy): Eukaryota > Metazoa > Bryozoa > Gymnolaemata > Cheilostomatida > Watersiporidae > Watersipora > Watersipora subatra. The sequence continues at coordinate 30,149,735 of NC_088708.1, read as the reverse complement.
GTAAATTCTTGAGACAAGTATTCACCACCTCTATCTGATCTCAGTGTTTGAATGGTTTCTCCAGATTGGTTGGTTGTATATGCTTCAAACTCTTTGAACTTCTCAGGTACCTCAGATTTGTTTCTAAGAAAATACACAGCACAGCATCTAGAAAAATTGTTTATAAAAGTAACAAAATATTTGCTACCTCCAATTGATTCTGTTTCCATTGTACAAACGTCAGAATGTACTAGTTCTAGCTTACGGGTAGCCTTGATATCTCCCACAGGTTTGAAGGGTTCACGAGTCATTTTCTCTTCAGCACAGCTTTCACAAAAGGAAATGTTCATTGCAGATAAGCTTGTTGCACAGAATATATTTCCTTTGCTCAGTTTTTCCAGATTAGAGTCATTCACATGTACTAGACGTTGATGCCAAATCTCTGCGCTAGCAGTGTTTGCGTATTGAGTTTCAGTTTGTACACAGTCTAGACTGAACAACTTATTAGCTAGTGATCCCATGGCCCTAACTCGACCATTAGCATCTTTAATCCAACATCGAGTGTAGCCGAACTGAACGATGTAGCCTTTCTTAGTGGCAACTCGAACTGAAAATAAATTGCTAGCTAGCTGAGGGACATGAAGTACATTGTAAAATACAGCTGCACATTGAACTCTACGATTGAGCTTTAACATCACTTTTACAGTACCAACTCCCACAGCTTCAACTGTTCGACCATCACCTAAGCTGACCATTTCTATCTGTTCTAGCTTTTTGTAGCTATTAAAACTTTCCCTGTTAGGTGACATATGACACGATGCTCCAAAGTCAATTAGCCAGGGTGAGCTACTGTGCAATGAAAATGTGTTGCCATGATGAGTGATAAATGTAAATTCATTGCCTACACAGTCATTGTCACTTTCACATACAGTTTTTCTACATTCACTTACTAACTGCGCGTTCGGTTGGCATCTGTCCTCTGAGCATTCTGGTGACTTGTGCCCAGGTTCATTACAGTTGTAGCAAATAATAGGTTTTCTGGCTCTAGGCTGCTTTCTTGACACAAATGCAGAGTCAGATGCACTGGCAGAACTAGATTCATTTGAGTTTCGCTCATTACGTTTCAACTCTTCATTTATCAATGACTGGTGGGCAAACTCAAGACTCAAGTTGTCTACTCTTGCTTCTAATGCTGTTGCAAGATGAGCATAGCTGTTTGGAAGGCTGCCTAAGAGCGTGACTACTTGATCTTCTTCAGAAATTGGTGCATCGATAGCGGCGAGTTTATCTGTAAGCCCTTTCATGTGTTTCAAGTGCTGTTTTACAGGTGTACCCTCCTTCATTACTGTTCTGAAATATTGTTTCTTAAGAAATAACTTGTTTGCTAGCGTATTGCATTCAAAATGGTTTTGAAGCCGCTTCCACGCTACATCAGGTGCTTCTGTATCTGTTATTAAGTAGAGAAGTTCAGTACTAACAGACAGAGCAATTACTGAGAAAGCCTTATGATACCTGGATGTAAAAGCAGTTTTCAGCGCTTGATCAGCCGAACCTTCTGGTGCTTTCTCAGTACCATCCACGATATCGTACAGATCCTTTACCAGCAAAATGTGTTTCATCTGAAACTTCCATGTCTGATAGTTCTGACTGTCCAACTTATCTATTGTCCATTTATCACTATCCATTGTAGAATGAGAGATACAATCTAAGTTCTGGTTCAGTAATCCTTGTTTTACTGTTCCTGATATTATTGTTTAACTCCTGGTTCACCAGTCGTTGGTCAGTCAGTATAATAGCCGATCGTCTTTGTTCTGGTATCAAACTCGTGTACAGCTCCTTTGGTTGCCTGTCTGGGCCCATAACCTGTTATTCTTGTATATTTGAAAGCTAAACAGCAACTGACTTACTACATAAGTGTGACAAGAGAGTAAAAGGATTATTACATGAGAATTACATAACAGATGAGTAAGCCAATATAAACAAAGAGTCTGACAACGGCTATATACAAATACAAGATAATGACTAGTCAATGTCAACAACTAGTACATATTTAACATTAATAGCCATCAAAAGCGGCACTAACTCAGCTCTACCTCACATAGTAGGTTGTCTGTCACGACTTTCACCTTTGTAACCTTTCCTTTTAACTGCACTCTCAATTTATACATAAATCTATTTATTATACAAATCTCTCCCATGATCCATTACCATGCTAATCAAGCACCAGCTTCAGATATATATTTATTCCCGACAACTCACATATTTGAGACTCACAGCTATGACAACTTTTCTACACTACAGGTAACCACATATCACCTCACCTGCTCACTCTTGAAATAGTACTGTCAACACCACTAGAAAACTTTGGCTAACAATAACAAAAAACTTTTTAAAGCTTTTTCAGCTGCACCATGTTGTATAAATAAAAGCACTTACATAAATTGAAGCAAAGAAGGAACTGGTCCAGTCTTGCACTCGCCTTTATACCTTTCCCTCTACTGCGCCTCTACCATATCACTGACTTCCCGTTTAACTTCTCGTCCGTACCTGTACATGAAAGAACCTCAGACATAGGCGTAGCGCCACTAACCCAATTATACAACACCTATAAGGTGCAATGGTTTGCTAGGGTAACTGTGTTTTTAAATATTGCTGCTTGTATTTTGAAGCCGTTTACTCCTGACTATTTTTGCTTTTTTGGTGTGAGGTGAATAAAAACATCCCATCATTTTTCAGCTAATCAACTACCAAGTCGGCCAATATACAAATGCAAAATTCTTATGAAATGGTTGGCAAGTATTAGAAGAAAACTCTTATCAGACTATATATTTTCTGAATAAGTTAAAAAAAATTTTATGCTGCAACTATTGGCATATTAAGTTTCATCAAATGAAGTGCCTTACAGACTTGTTTAAATTTTCTAACTGTTGGTAATACACAGCAGAGCTTGTGTCCTTCAATGCAGCGCTGAAAGTGAGTCAAACTTGCTGAACATTTAAACAGCTCAAAATTATCACTCAAAACTTGGCTGATTCAAAATATGTTTTAATTTGACTCATGGTGAGTTGAATTATTGCAAGTTGACCACCTTTTTGTTTTTAATCAGCTTGAAATATAATATGCTTATTGCAAAACGAAATACTAATGAGATGCATTTTGCTATATAGTCAATCAACAAAATGGCAGAATTGATACATAAATATAGTTAATGACAAAACTCTGATTAATAAAAACCAAACAAACACAATTAATTAATGACTCTGACAATCTATACACCAAGTACTTGCAATGCAGAAATCAATTGGATAAAATACAAAACCTTCTCAAACATTTACATTATGTTGCTATTAATATAGATATAAGTGTTACATTTAAACTTCTGATTTGGGACTGTCTGTACTCCAGTTAAAATATAGCTTTTTTGAAATATATCAGATAGTTATTAGTAACATAGTTGCATGATTAAAGATTCTATAACTCAATAACATCTCAAAATTTTTGTAATTGTCCCAACGAAACCTTTTAATGGATTGTACTAATTTTCCATCGCTTGTTTTAAGTAGATTAGTCTCACCAACTTCCTTCTGTTTAAATTTTTTCAAAGTTTACAAACTCAACATTCTATTTAAATGGTGTAAATAACCATGAACCTGTTTGAGCTATCCATTCAATTGCCTTAGATGGTTGTAGCTGCTCTAGCAATAGTGTGTACTACAACAATTAAATAAAACTAAAGCAAGCGCAATATGAAGTTGAATTAATTAATTCAGTACAAGTAAGTTAGACATGTACTGTAAATGATTGCAAGTGGTCCTTCACTCGTCTGCACATGTACATGTAAGATCCAGTCAACTTGAGTAGATAATAAAATATATTTCTACAGCAAGTATATAGCAACATTGTTTAAGAGTGCTACAATACAGTAGAAAAACATCTTAGGGCGCACCTCTCCTGCTGAAAGATTAGTAGTCCTTCTTCACCTGGCTTGCTTTTGGTTGACTAGACTCAGCTATTATCAGCTCTGTTGGTCTTCTGGTGTGGCGGACAAGAGTTGTCGGTCTATTAGCCTAGCTGAACTGAGTCACCAATTACCCTACGCCTTTTCTAGGAACAGATAGAGGCCAGGAAAAAAGTTTTTTCAATGACCACTACACAATCGGCTATAATGTAGGCATTGGAAGCTCCAATATAATTTTTGGGGATGACACCAGATGGGTTACAAGCAACGCTGATTGGCTCCATGTTTCAGACACTTAACCTCCTGCCGTAACAAGACCTGGTCAGTTTTGCTTAGCTCACGGTCAGTTGTGATATCAGTTGTTCTTTTAGCTGTATCCGCTCAGTAGTCTGGAACTTGTAGGAATTGCTGGGCTGTCCTTTGTTGACATTGTCTCAGCAACTAGCTAAAAAGTTGGCAGCCTAAAATGTGCCGGAGTGTGCTGTTTAGTGGCAGAGGAGGGTACGGTTACCAGGCCATGTTCAAAAAGATAATACAGGAGTTGTTGGTTGGTTTATGATTCGGCTGAGATCACTTGATGATGTGACACATGCTACTTGTAAAACTACATAGTGCTAAAAAGGTGGGTCAGCTCCTTTGCATGCTAGTCATTTAGCCATAGATGCCAACGCCTTTTTCCGGTGGTAAAGGGCAGCGGTAACCGGGTTACAACTGCTTTGTAATACATATTGTTGAGTATGCATTATTTTCTTTTGAATCTGAGCTAGCTGTTCATTGGTTTTTGTAGTTGAGGCTTGAACAAGAAAAGCCTCCTAAATAGCAAGCTTTGACCAGTCTTCTGCACAAGGTCTATTGGCTGTTATCTTGTCAATTGTTGTAGTATTTTAGGATACTTGAGAGGGTACTGGGAAATCTGCCAGCTAACTTTTCCGGCTAGTTAGAGTTTTTGTGCAGCTCTAGTCAAGACAAATTTGTTGAAGCTGGTGAGTCGACTCAACTTGTCAGCTCAACTGCAAGAAGCCGAGCCGACTGTTAAGACTTTAGCTAGATGTTACTCAGTGAGAACAGCATTTTAGCAAACTTCGTTTCTGCCTTAATTCTATCTAGTTTTAAATATAATAAGTATGTAGCGACTATGGTGATTTGCAAACTGTACATTTAAATAAATTTTGTAGAGACACGCTTATTTGTTTTGCAACTATAATAGAAGTATGCCTGTATACTCACTAGCTACAAGTACGCAAAGTTGCAGTATAAAAATTTTAATAGAATCTAATAATATTAATAACCTGATGTTCAAGTGAGAGGCTCAATATTTTGAGACAGCTTAAAATATTTCATTTTTTTTATCTGTTTTTGAGAAAGGAACCCAGCAGCCATTACTTTATCATTCCCAGAAAAAGGATACAAAAGAAAGATGGAGGCATGGTTTGCTACGATATCAAATCTATTGATTTTCAACATAGAGACAATCCTCATCTAAGTGATGCAGTTGCTGTTATGATCAAGCACATTCATCAAAGCAATTCCATTGTCTCATGTGTATACCACCCACAAACTCTGCTTTCTTAAGGAATGAAAACATTGTCGAGATAGCTATTCTATGGGCAAAAAAGTATTAGTTTTTCAATCTAAAATTGACTACTATATCAGTTTTGTAACAAAAAACTGGTAGTTACACTCAAAGCAGAAGCACCTGCCCACAAGTGTCATATATGTATGATTCATCTTCATCCATCCACAGAAAATATTAGCAATGTGTTTACAAGTGTGTCTTGGAACCAATTCGTTTTATGCAAAGATGTCAACGCCATGTTTAAGAACTTTAATTTGGTTTACCATGGCCTGATCTCAATGATAGCTTGCAAATGAATATGGTATGTGAAAAGTGAAATGCTACGTATATATGTCAATATAAAAGGAATTACGAACATATTTTAAGAAGTGAAATTGCTTCAAGTGAGATGAAGACTGGATATCTTATATGTTAAAGAAAAATCTTGTGACAAATTTGATACGTGCAAAAGCACTACATGAATAATGTCATGTGACAATCCAAACTAGGTGATACATAACAGATGAAGAACTATTTAGTTGAGAAACTGGGAAAAGGTTTTAAACATACTTTAAGAATATTAGCAGAAATTTTGAGCTGCCGCTCTACATCAGTGGCATCAAAATTGTGCTCGGTGCCTCCCAATGGCTGTTATACAAGACTTACAATTAACACTAACTTTGTGCAAAAAATGTTTCTTAGGTACACACCTGATATACATGTATGTCTTAAATATCTTTACAACAAGTTCAACAGAAAAGATACTAGTCAGAACAGAATATTTGAAAGGATACTAAAAACCACTTTCCCTTACATTCGCCATAATATCGCAGACATGTTCAACCAAATTGTAATGGATAGGATATTACCAGACTGCTGGAAACTAGCAAGGGTTTTACTCATACCCAAATCAAGAGGCATTGAAAATCATATAAGCTCGACAGTCAGTTTTCTGAAAAAAACCGGCTATCGTGCTGCCTTTTCTTTCTACCAGCTATCTTGGTTTCACTATGAGTAGCAGCCTATAACACCTTGCAACTCTTCTCTGGCCTCTTAAGGATTTCTTTCAGGCCAGGCTAATACTGCGATAGTTCGAGATGGCTGGGTGTCCTTTTCAATTTACAATGAGGCAGAAAATGTTTTTGTTATACAGTAGACTCTCTCATGGCAAGTTGGCACACTACTCACAACGTCGATTGATTCTAGGTGGCTACCCTGGCTTCTTACAGAGTATTGGGCAAGATTCTCAGAAAGTTTCACATCTTGTCCAGTGTCTAAGTTCTTGTCTGCTTAGCTCTAGCTAGTCTGGTGGTATCTTGGTGTTGTTGCTGATCACTTTTTATATAACAGCTATGGAACCTTAGCCGGCTGCCTGCAACTGTGCCAGCTATCTTTTTTTGCACATGGAGTCATCACTGTCAAACAGTTCCAGAGCGATTTTGGGCTGGTCTTGGGTAAACTTTTTTTATCGCTTTTAAGGCGGATGGTTGACTCAAATGTTGAGTCATCTGGTACATCTTGGCAACCTTTGACAGGTTTTATTAGCTGCCTTGATGCATTTTCTTAGTCCTGGCTTTGACGAGCTATCTTCTATCAGGTAAACTCTCTGCACGTTCTATGAGCTGTTGCAGCTTGCCAAAGTCGCAAGTCTTTGATTCAGTCAATTAATGTTTTAATACATCTGGTAAACTTGTTGCTCTATAACCACCATCTTGATTAGTATTTCTAGCCAGCATGCGAGTTGGCAAGACAACCTCTTTCATTTACCCAACCAGCAAAGGAAGGAGTGATCGGTGCAAAAAAAGAACTTCTTGCAATAAAGGTAGAGCTTGAAGTGCTTCACCATTTTGATGATTGCCATCAGTCCCCTCTGTGTAACACAGTAGTTTTTCCTGGCATGTGTCAGCGTTTTGCTATAATGTGCATTTACCTTTTTTCTGTCTTTTTTCTGTAACAGAACAGTGCCAATGCCATACCTGTTGGCGTCTGTCTTAAGAATGTACCCATCTCTAAATCTGTGGCATTATAGAGCAGAGGATATGATGATGCTGATCTTGATGTGGCTCACCACAAGAACCTCTTTTTCGTAACATTTATCAGCCTGATAAGCAGGTACCTTATTCTGTAGAGGAAAAAGTAGGTTTCTGTGTCTAACAGCTCCTTGTTTCATTTTCCTTCGGCTGGTTCACATCATTTTGGGAAGTTGGTCAAAGACATGTTTACTAAACTAGTTGACGGTGCAACCTGTACTAAACAGGTTGGTGGTGCAACTATACCGCTAACAGGTTGATGGTGCAATCTGTTTCAGTAGAAACTGCATGTGCAACATTCTAACTTTATCTGTATGACAACTGCTAGTGTAAGAAATAGGCGCAGCTAGAAGGTACCTCTGCATAGCGTGGCTCAAAGAGTTGCAAGACATCTCCTTAGCCATTTTGGTCTAGCATAAACCTGGCAAGTATACATATACAGTTCAAGCTAGCAGCAAGAAGGTCTGGGTGCTCCTTCTTAGTACGCTCAGCTTAATCTGAGTTTGTTTTAGGAAAAGCCTGAATTAGGCTCGTAATGCGTCAACATAGAAAGACATCAAAAGCTGTCTCCATCGTAGTGACCTTATTTTAGATGTTTGTAGAGTTCACTTCACATCCTTTATGTCGTACATCCCCTACTGTACTCTAATTCCTCTTTTTGAGTTCAGACTTGATCCTCTATCAGATATCCTTTTAAATCCTTTTATTGAGAGTTGTCTTTCATACTGTAAAACAACTCCAAATATGCAATCTACTGAAATTTTCGTGCTGATCTGACTGCATACACATATGCAGTTGTACATGTCAATAATGTTGGAGAGACCAATAAAAATATGCAATATGTTTTAAAGCTAGTCTACAATGCATCAGTCTCGAACCACTCAAATCGGAATTGTCCTAATTTTTTACACAGAACTGATAATGAAATTGACATTGCTAGGCAAATTGACGTTCTTCAAACTGGCAGTATTGAAAAGTTTTACATATTTTAAGAAACTAGAAAATATTTTGCTATTGCACTGCTTAGCTATCGCCAGCATTTATTGAATTGAGACTTCTGCATGCTTGAAACACTAATCATGACTCACCAGTTCTTCGTCTATGCCCTGTGTTTTGACATGGCACATACAAACTGTGCAGCAGTAATGTGGTTGTTGATAAAATTTATTATCAATAAAATCTACTATATAAACTACATACATGGCCTCTCGCCTTTTCAACGTAAGGCATTACATCTGGAACATTTTTGGAAATTCGTCCCATAAAAAATTCAACCCTATACTGTGTTGCAGGACTGTAGTCAAGTGCGAAGTTTTCTGTCGATGCACGGCGCCTGGTAGCAGCTACTGTAGTTAGTGCATCTTGCTGTCGTCGCGTTTCATCTGCTCAGAAACTTCAGCTCGGCGGAGCAGCTGTTGTAGCTAGCATGTTCTGGTTGCCGCTGCATCTGCTCGGAGGTTTCTGCACATCTGGCCAATGTAGCGGCTGCTCTGAGCCGATTGAGTTGCAGCTGGGGTTGGTTCAGTAGTCTCTGCATTTCTAGCGGCTGCAGCATCTATTCTGGCCTGCTCTCGATGTAACTGTGTTTGTTCGGCGATTTCTGCTCTTCTAGCAGCTGAAGTAGCAGTTCCACTTCGTTGTGGACGTAGCTGTGTTTGCTCTGCAGTTTCTGCTCGTCTAGCTGCTGCTTTGCAAATTTGGTCTCTTTTTCTATGGGAATCAATCTGTTCTTGCGTTTGAGCAGTAGGCTTTTTGGAAGGCACTGTACTGCTTCAAGAATTTCTAAAATTGAATGAGATGGTGTGCTTTTTTGTAATATACGCTGCTCGCTTTTTTCTCACAATTGTATATCGCCAGGCTTGAAATGCCCGTGCAAGTGCTGTAGTTCTGTAGTACTGGTAACTGGAAAAAAGTGAAATTAACTCCGCTGCGAAAGGAAATGAACATGTTTATTATCACAAACAGTGGCAAATCCAACATTTTCAACCCTTTCATTGAAGTAGACTCACTCATGCGTTTTCTATGGTCGACCGCCATAGACACATTTTTGCAACTTTGCCAACAATTGCTAGTAACTGAATTTTATTATTCGTTGATAACATAACCAACGATCTTTAAGATTTGTATGGAGTGACAGTGTTGTCCAAAGATTTCTCTATAAAATTAGCCTAAAATTTAATTTTAAATTTTTGTTTGAGAAATTCCAACTTAACCACTTCGGGTGCATGCGCCGCTATAGCGGCTTCGAGTATATTCTTCTCAAGTTCATCAGCCAGTTTTTTAGGTTTTGCGTAGTTGCATTACTAATCCATCTATATTTAGAGCCTGCTTACAGTTACACTATATCTACAAAGCTAAGCCTGACCTTCAGACATGTTTGCAGACATCGGGCTGGTCAAACAGCTATGGTCAAATGAAAGAATTTCGAGTAATTTGAGTTCAAAGTTCAACATGTCGATCAGTTAGTAACAACGCGTAGTAGCTAGTAGTTGATGCGTATAGGCTTCAATTCAGCGATAGAAATGGCAGACTTCCAGTAGAGTGGTGACGAAGATAAGTTAACAGCTATGGAAGAGACTGTAGATTGTATTGTATACACAGTATAATGTTTTAATTGTTTGTTATTATATATACTTTTATACGTTTTCATGCTACCCTTATTAGTCAAATATGTTCATAGATTGCGAATTTTAATAAAACCGCTATTTCATGCTACTTTCAATATTTATTATTTCCAATTTTTGAAATAAAGATAATACGATCAGATGCAAAATTTTCTCTGCTTTCCAAAAAGTATGGGTATTCTATGTAAAAATGTGAGTGCTTCTACGGTTAAAATGACATTTTGTTGACCCATGTCATAATCTGTAGAGCATCATGATTTAATTGTACCTGAACGCAAAATTGCATTATGCAATTGTTCCCGAAGTGGTTAAAAACAACCATTTTTGTGTAAGTTTTAAAAATGACACCGACTTAGAAAACAATTACTTATGTTGATGACATAGCCAATTCAGATTTGTGTGATTACACATATAATTAAAATAGCAATAACATAGTAAATAGCAATAGCATACAACAATACTAACCTTTTCGATGTAGAAATTTAGTAAGTAAAACGCAGTAGCAGTACCCGTGCAAGTTCTGTAGTAGCTGTATTACTCGTAGCTGGAAAAAAATAAAAGGAACTCAGAAGGAAGTAAACATGTTTACTATCACAAACAGTGGCAAATCCAACGTTTTCAACCCTTTCACTGAAGTAGACTCATTTATGCGTTTTCTATTGTCGACCGTCGTAGACACATTTTGCGATTTTACCAGCAATTGCTAGTAACTGAATTTTATTATTCGTTGATAACATAACCAATGGTCTTGAGGACTTTTATGGTAGTGACGGTGTTGTTTTAAGATTTCTCTATAAAATTAGCCTAAAGTTTAATATTTTAATCTTTTTTTGGGGATTTCCAACTTAAAAACGAACATTTTTGTGTAGTTGATCAAAGGCGTGCGAATTAGAAAACAAATAACTACTTATGTTGATAAAATATAGCCGATTCAGATTTTTGTGATTACACAAATAAAACAAACGTTCTAGATGGAGTTTCAAATTAAAAAAAAATATCATGAAGCATTATCGGCAAAATGGCTGGCAGTAGGCCGATAGCTAAATTTGTACATGAACGCAAGTGAAAGGGTTATGTATTGAAAGTGTGGCTATTCATAGACAATACAACATTGAATAAGAAACACTTACCTTTTCAATGTGGAATTTTAGTAGATGAGAATTGCGTTTTTCCAGTGGCCGCAAGAAACAAACGTTTACGCGACCTTCTCGGTACACGTTGGCAGTAAATATTAATTGCGTGTAAATTACTACGCGCTAACCGGATATGACATGTTTGTGTAGAACGATGATGATTAGGTGATGTATAATAGAGACGTGTACTAACCGGAGATTCCCGTTAATGTGCCCTAGATACCTAGTAGCGGGTAATAGTCCAAAAAGTACGCTACTCTATAACGCGGACACTCAATCACACACACACAACGATTGCCGTTTATATAGTAGATTGTTGAATTGAACTAGTCAAATATTATCCTGTTTTAGTCGCGCAACAGATATCAGATATTAATCTATGGAACTATGCCAAGAAGTTAGACGAAATAAATGTTGTGATCTGCGAGGAACCAGGAAACATTGTTAATTCATCAACTTTAGTTGACAGAAACAATCAGAAAATTACTTTAAATTTTCCAGTCTGCAGAGGTGAGTAGAGACCTTGCTGGTTTGGTTATATCCTAAAAATTTCTACTCGTTCATTGTAAAATAAAAAGAGACAAGATACTTGCTCTACTGAAAGTTTCAGCCTGTATTAATTACTTATATACGTGAATACAAATTTTGATTGGTTTATTAGGAAATTGTTAAGAAATTTTAATTATGAAAGACTTTTTCATTTTGATCACACACTATCTACGTATGTTTGCGAGTTAATTTGCTCAAAATAGTTACTTTAGTTTTGATCTTTAGGAAAGACTTTGCATCTCTGTATAGCAGATTTTAAAAACAATCCAAAATTAAACAGGTAATAAATAAAAGTTACAGTGTATAAATACTGGTAAGGCAAAAATAATATGTTGCTTGAAATAGCTGAAATGCATGCATAAAAATTGGAAAATCATTATAGTATGACTACATGATAGGAGTATGACTGTATAGTGATGATAGGACTGTATGGTAACAATATGACTATATAGTAGTATGACTATATAGTACAATGATGACTGTATGGTAGTAGTGTGACTGTATGGTAACATTATGACTTTATGATAGTAGTAAGACTGTATGGTAGTAGTATGACTGTATGGAAGTAATATGACTGTATGAAAGTAATATGACTGTATAGTTGTAGTATGACTAGAAAGTAGTAGGATGACTGTATGGTATCAGTATGACTGTATAGTAGTAATATGACCGTACGGTAGCAGTATGACTGTAGGGTAGTAGTATGACTGTATGGTAGTAATGTGACTGTATGGTAGTAGTGTGACTGTATGGTAGTAGTGTGACTGTATGGCAGTAATATGACTGTATGGTAGTAATATGAATATATGTAGTAATATGACTGTATGGTAGCGCTATGACTGTATGGTAGTAATATGAATTAATGGTAGTAGTGTGATTGTATGGTAGTAATATGACTGTATGGTAGTAGTATGACTGTATGGTAGCAATATGACTGTATCGTAGTAGTATGACTGTATGGTAGTAATATGTCTGTATGGAAGTTATTTCTGAGCATAAGTTTCAATTAGTCTTTGACCTTTAATTAATTTAACTATTTAAATTATTCCCATTAAATGTTGGTAAATTTGATTGTAATCAGCGAAACAGTTGTAAAGTGTAGAGAGTAGCTTCGTAGCGTACCTATTGTTTGAGTTGCAGTCGCAATACAGAGAAATTTATGCTTTTTTGACAGATAAATGGGATTTTGAAATAAAACTGAATCTCACAGAAATGAAGTTTCGACCTCAAAGAGCTACTCAAATACATTTGATACCTATCGATTGTATCAGATGTAATACAGCTATTATGGAGTTAGCTATAAACTGTAAGTGACAAGTTACTCAATGAGTTAGCTTTGTGGATTGTAGATGTTGACTATCCAGCCTCACTTTAAACTCTGAGACACAATTAAGTTCTTTAAGAACAATTTTAGGCTATTTATAAGGCTTGATAACAACTAGTGAAACTGTCGTTAACTACAAAGAGATTATAGCACTTTGCTCTAAGGAATTTAGCCTAAGTGTCCTTTTCACCTTAGCCTGAACTTTTGATTGTTCTATTTGATATGGGCTCTGAAGGCTACAAAAACCTTTCTCATTTTACAAACTAAAAAACTTAACATTTTGGCATACGAGACGATCTGAGTTTCTGTAAATTACGATTAGTATATGGTCTTCTCGATAAGTGTCATTCTCCTACTGGTATTTCTAGCAAATATCACGGGTATATATTCATTGACTTATTATTAACCCGGGGGGTTCCATTTTTTTGCTTTTCTGCACAAACACTATGACCGGTGAATGACCGTAATATGTTTACAAATTAGCAACAAACCTTATATCTTTTCAATAGAAATAAATTTATATGGCCCATGAAGCAATTTAAACAATTCCTGTAGTTTGAGTATTCGATAATTGAATACTCCTACTAATTAGTAATGGTTGCAAAAGAAGTCGATAAAGGCATTGTTGCAAATGCTTTTTAATTTTTTATGAACACTCTTGAAATTTTGTGACAGCTTGCCCAATCCTAGTTTCAACACAGGATAAGTTTTTATACACCTATAAAATATTAAAGAAACAGCGATATTGCTTGGTAATTGCTTTTCTTCCCTATGGATAAAATGGCATTTTGCAAAAAAGCAATGGTTCGAATCCAATTGTTATAAAAAAACTTAACTTTTTGTATGGTTGTTTATGTGTAATGTTGTTCCAACATCTTTCAGTTTCAATTTAAAACTTTTCTTTGCAGAAACACTTACTGTTTCTAACTTTAAAAAAGTTCATACTGTTAATGATGACAAATTCATTTGTTAGTAGATTTAAGTTTTTTCATAGGCTCATTTCTGGTTTGTAATATACTAACCAAATGCTTGACATTGCACAAGTATTGAAACAGTTTATAAACAATGGCCAGTAATATATTTGCCTGCCACTTGCCATTAGCCTGGCACATTGCCATTGACTAATTTTAGTAAGCTACCCTCGTATTGTTAAACTTACCAAAAAGAGCAGTGAAAGCAAGCATTAGTGACGCAAAGCAAGCATTGCTGTGCGTATTTGAAACGAAACAACGACTCATATCACCTAATGAATATATTGAATCTCGTGTAGCTTAATTGTTCAGGTTATTCCCTGGTGAATCGGAAGCTTCAGGATCAAATCAAGCATGAAATGGATCTTTCATTCTTAGATTTTAGTAGCTATAACTAGACAGACTGAATGACGACAGACTTTCAGATCTATATTCTGATGTGTATTATATTTATATTGTTATATCATCACTCACCACGTATTCACAACATAGAAGAAAAAAGAACAAAGATCTCCAATACACTCTCGTATATGTGTACTTAAGAGCATCAATAAGCTGAAAAGACTACATAATTCTATAGGCTTGTTTAAAAGGGTTTGCCTCTTCAAGCCGATCTGTTGACCTTTCCCAAGTTTCTAAAACATAGTCTGAACTAAAGACTCCTGCATATGCAATATGCCTTTTTTATAAAAAAAAAAATTTCAGATTGGTTTATTGAGACAAAGCACACACTAATAAGCACATAAGATGAATATAAAGCAAAGAAAACGAACGCATCTGCTTTAATTTGTTGGGCTTTCAAACCTTTTTTACTAAAACCTTCACAGGCAGTATTTCACTGGCCCTTTTAGTCTTGCTTGTCCGGAGGCTCGCTTGTGAAGGCATTTAAGTTTAAACCAAAGAACTTCTCTGAGAGGGTTTTTTTACCTGCAAAAGTGACCTTGCTGAAGCTCAGTCTTATAGGCATAGCCTCCATTGTGCTCTCACTAATGAAATAGCCTACCTCACTCACACTAGATTGAGAGCCCATTCAAACTAAAGCTGCAACCAGTTCACCACTGCTACTAGTAGCAAACAACTCCATGACCTCAACTTCCCTAAACTAGTCAGCCTTCCAACCAAGTTTCAGATCACGGGTGTCCTTGACCTAATCAGCATTTTCACTGATGCCATCCAATCTAAAGTCTGCAATTTAGCTTTTGCCAGTGTTGCCACTTGCAAAAGCTTTGGTGACCATAGCTGCCTTAGCAACACTTGTGCTGATCTCATCATCATTGCTGCTAGGAGTAGTGTGGGAGCGCTTTATAGTGCTCATCTCCTCAGCAAGGCACTCAAGAGCTTTGTATACCTGCTTGTCCTTTTCAAACTATTGGGAGATGTTGTTCTTTTCCTTTTGATGGGTCACCAGAGATCGCTCAAAAACTGTTCTGGCTGCATATTACCTTCTGTCAATGATATCTTTTTTCTTTCGATGACTTCTTTCTGCAACATAAAGTCAGACTGCATACTGTTGTAGAGCGACTTCACCTTACCAGCAATTGACCACATTACCCTTAGCTGCAGGTGCATAGCTGTTGCTACAAATAGATATCTTTACCTTTGAACCAGTCTCTTTTTAGATGGTTCTGTCTCTCACCAACACCTTTATTGGTTGACCTTTCTTCATGTCCTTCCTGTCTCTAGAACCACTACCTTTTCCATCAAAACTTGCCATCATCCAAAATATGCCAACTTAGACTAGCAGTAATAAGTTTAGGCAACATCAGTGTAACTGGCCGAAGACATTTTAACTCAACAGTGAACACATTTTACGTAGTGGCCAAGCTTTTAATCGGCCTATTTTTTGTATAGAGTGCTTATTTAAACAGTAATAATTTTAACTGCGCTGACCCATTTATGCTGATAGTGTCCAATCATTTACAGAATAAAGATCACTTACTATACACTCTACAGGATGAATTTATTTGTGGAGTTATAATTCGCGAAAATTGCCATTTCATGCATATTTGCGGATTAATTTATTCGCAGCTGAAAATTGCTACTCTCTATGAAGAGTTTACTTTATTACTTCTACCAATCGAGTTAACCCTACGCATGCGGGCATTGCGTGTTTTGTTTTCTATTTAGCTTACATCTACGGTTGGATCGTGCTAAAGCGGGACAGCTAAGCTATAAACTTTTTGCTGTGTTCAGAGGTTTTTACGAATATTCATAGATTTGGAGGACTTTGATGAACCAACAATTTGTGGTAAGTAATGAGTTTTTTCAAAACTTCTAAATTAGTTGAATTTTACTTTGGTTCTTCTGTATAACGCAATATTTATTTTTTCCCTCCCTACCGCTTCATTAATTGTTTTAGTGTGAGAGAGAGATTTTTCATCATACACGCAAGCGCAATACTGCAAGGGTGGTATATGTCATTCTTAGAAGATCACCAATCATTCAGGGAAGTCTGGAAATTGAGGTAGAAGTGACCAGAGCTACTTACAAAAGGAGAATATATCAGTTTTTAAAAAGGAACAAAAATTCTTTTACGAGCACAAATCTTTGGCCAACCGGCAGAACTTTGCAATAGTAAGCCACAAGGAGAGTTCTGATGATTACTTCCTTACCAGCCATGTAGTAGCAAAATAATTGTCTTTAATATCTACCCAAGGCAGTGACAGTGATATAGAGCTACTATTACCAAAATAACTAGTCAGAGAGCACCATTACATGCTAGTATTCACTTATCAAGAGTATCACTTTTAATTTTATTGCTCTAGACAACCGCCATATGGACTAAACTGTTTATATTTACTCCATTCATTGTTTGTAAAATTTTATTTGTTTTTGAAATATTTTATTTGTACACTCAAGTTTGTAATAAATTATAATATATCTATACATGAAATAAAATATATAATTTAATCATGTTTGCTGCAGCGAGATCAAGGAGTTGTTGTCGATGAAGGGGTTTGGTTGACTGGTTGCTTCTCTGCCAATATTCCCGCCTTGATGAATATTACTACTTGTCTCTAGTTTTCGTAATCAGAGTAGGTTGTGTCATTCTCAATCTGTAGTAAACACAAAAAAGAAAAAATAGTAATAAGTGTTAAGGAAATACAAAAACAATAGCTGAAGTATTTAATGAAAGCGATCAGTTTTTAAACAAAAGAATTAACTAATGCAATTAGTTATGGAAAAACGTATCTGCACTGAAAATAAAATACATACCATAATGTCCAGATCAGAATCATGATCGTCCTCAACTTTGTTATTAGAGATTGATGGGGTTGATTTCAATGTAAAAAGACTAAGAGAGATTTTTTGCGATGACGAAGCCATGCCGAATAACTTGTGAAAACCTTGAACAATTTTGCAAAAAAAATCCGGTGCAACGGCAATAAAACTCGAAGCCCGGCAATGATTTTAAAAAAGTTTTAAAATGATTTTAAAAACTAGCCTAGCGGCTAGTTTTTAATTTGATGCAGTAGTTATGTGATTAAAAATAAAACTAATTTTTCACGGAATTTAATAATTCGAGGAATTGACTGTTCGCGAAATCGCGAATTTTTATAACCAACCAATATTTTCATCCTGTAAGCGTGTAGGGTATATAGATTTACTTCCAAATTGAACTTCTGTTTACCCACTATTTCCAACTCACAACCATCTACTCCAGTATTCAGTCATAACAATTGATGGCTCTCAACTGTAATATAAGCTGTTGGCTGTTTTCAGTTACTGTTGAAACTTCAGCCTCAATATGAAACGCAAAATTGAGCTCAATACAATTTATCTTTAAAGTTTTTTTTATCTTATCATCTAGTCATCTAAGACCAGATGAAAGAATTCTCATACTACTACCAAGATGACGGAGCATATGTTGTACCTGTGGCTTCTACTTGAACCTTTGCTCATACTTTCATAACATTTGCTACTGTTAATTTTATCATTGCTAATCTTTTGAGATCTGGTTCCCAAGGATCTTCAGAACTGTTCCTACCACAATCAAATACTAGTATGCCACTTTCTATGTCAAGTAAAGCACTTAGCAGCAAGACAACTGCAAAACTGGTGCTGCTGACTACCGCAGTTGCAACATACATCATCACTTCTACGTGAAATTTTAACCTAAATATAGTACATCGATTATCTCTATCAGCACTAAAATCATTAGAAGATCAGCTAGAGTTTTTATATCGACCCTTACGTTTATGTCTAGTCGATTACAAACCAGATTATCTACACCCAACCTCTAGGTACTTATCATTAGACCTTTTATCATAATAGTCCTTGAATTCTTTCAAAAAGTTCCTATGAACTTTTGCACTTTCACTAGATTAATTACTAGAACTTCTAGTTTCTTGTTTACATTGTATAAAAACAATGGCTGCTACTTCTAAAATGTCAGTATCACTAGCTTTACAGTTAGCATATTTCAATATTGCATCGGATTCTTTTGAAAATTTCTTAGTCGTAAGAATACAAGTTAAGCCTTTTCAATCAATTGAATTAATTGCTTTTGCAAAAAGCCCTCGCTTAAGCCATCGATGGCAATAAAAAAGGCAAAATACCGCCTCATTGTCTCATTATCATTCTCACTAAAATTTACATCACTACTGAGTTTTTTAAATTTTTAGCAAATAATCACATTTTTGCTCGCTAACTGTTTGTGATACCGCAACAAACTTCACGGTTTTAACAATTATTATTTCCTCTGCTCCATAAATCCTAACCAAATAGGTCACAGCATCATCATAAGTAGAGGCTACACTCTGTGTATCAAAACCAACAGAGCTCAAAGCATCTCTACCATCACTACCTATTGCATGTAACAATGCAATAAGTTCTATGCAAACACCAAAATTCTGGCGTTATATTACATATCACCTTATATAACTATGTATTAATGTATTCTAGCTCGTACTCTAACACTTCTTGCTGCAAAATATCACGTATTTATGAAATATAAACTAGAGTAGAGACGGTTGTACATTTATTTTAAAAATAAGGGTTCGTAATGAAGTTACTCAAGACAAGTACATATTAGTGATAATTTACTGTTTAAAGGGTTGTAATAAAATATTGTTAACTTGGGCTAAATAGATCAACAAAAACAGAAAAAATACCCAACACAAAATACTGTGATTTTGAGCGAAAAAATGCAACTGTATAGCACTTTGGTAAAATGAATAATGTGGCAGTCAAAGAGTTAATGGTAAAGAAACCACTATTATTATTAGAAGAAATCTGGCTCACACAAGAAGAGCCTATTACCTATCTCATCTACACACTCGCTTGATGTGGTCTGGTTCATGAAAGCAGCAACACTTCTTTAACTGCATACATGAGTTAGATTTGTAACTGCTGCGTCATCGTCAGTAAGATTGCTTCTTAGAGGAGTTGTTTGATCTTCAAAGATAATATGGTTAATCTTAGACTACTTTACTGATTGCAGAAATCTGTGTACCTAATTGTAGGTTTTTTTACCAACGCACCATAAGAATATTTTTGTATAAAGTATTATGACATTAGATTTGTTGTCTGTATATTATTTAGGTTGCCCTTAATCAGGCCTATATACAGAACTTTTTTTCACTACATACATAGATTTAAGAATTAAACCCTCAATATTTGCTATTTTCGAAAACGTGATTATAAGTTTTAATCACCAGATTTTCTATTAGTTATTTGGTTATATTACGTAACTTCTGTTTTTGCACAACTTCAGGCATTGATGTGCAATCAACTACTGATAAGACTCTTCTTATGACATAATGAATAGTAGTTGCTATTGCAAATATATATGAGTACTGAATGCCCTAAAAATTTACTTTTATTTTACATATAACAACACTTGCCATTCTAACTTTCCAACTTCATATCTTGAGAGAATTGTTTTGCGTAATTGAAATAAATTAGGAAAGAAAATAAAAACAGCTGTAAAGGTTTTCAAACTTTATCAAGCAACTTCAACTTTTAAACTTCAAATCATGAGGAAATGGTTTTATGCAGGACAACTGAATTAAAAATAAATACAACAACTGCAAAGGTTTTCAAACAACTGTAAGTTTAAAATTTCATAACATGAAATAAGTGTTTCGTTGAAATAAGTTAGGGGAAAAATTTAAACTGGAAATGGGTTTAAATGTAATTGTGAAATAATTAGCAATTAATGGCTAAAAATAGTGGATTTTGCTACGATTACAATGAAAAATCACTTAGTATAAAAATTTATGATTTCAGTTCGTTTCAGTGTTGGCATTCAACATCTGGCATGCGAAAATATCGTAGGCTATAGTCATACATGGAATAGTATAGAACCCCATAGTCATTATCGAATGCAATCGCCTCCTGGCAAAAACATCATCATTGAAAATAGTACCAAAATACTATGCTAACCTTGGTAACTATTATAGGTACCTACAATGACTTTAGTGTATTTTGTGGTTATGATCTGCAAGATGTAACATTACAATGTACTACATGACGATTTCTTACCTTCGAAACAGATTTGCAATCTAAACGCTAAATTTAAGTTAAATGAATTTTATTTACTGAACACATACTTTAAGAATATCTTAAGTATTATTTTAGTAAGCTTCAAACTTTTAACAGAAATTTTATCATTTATGTTAGTGAGTCGTGTTTATCATAATGGATACCGATACCAAAAATTTGATACAGATAACTCACCACAGCGAGTTCAGTGACGCAAATCTTTTAATAACGTATATATTCGGTACACTAATAACCAAATTTCAAGTTCGAGATAAATTATTGTTGATTTCAAAGGTTGAGTAATTTTTTTTAACAAACAAAGACGAAGAAGCATCGTGTTGCATATACTTATGTCCCAAAATATTTTAATAAAATTGTCCACATGAGAAGAATTGGCCTTGACCCCAGAATACGTAAGTGAACCTCTCCAAAAAATAATTCTTAACAGGGGCATCATAACGCGTGGCCGCATCAGTAAAATAATCAGTGTGTGCTATTGCTATAGCTATAGCCGGAATGACAGACAGACATACTTTGAAAAATAGGTATAGAAATTGACTACCTCGCTAGATGGATGGACAGCCCTAGTAAGATGGACAGTACTGAGCATCACAGAGTACATCCTACTTTTAAAACTTGTAGTAATTCCCAGAGCGTAGTTATGGCCTATCATTGGGTTTCCATACTTTGAATAGATTCGGAGTTGACATCTTCCGCTGGACTAGCGATGTACTCCTCAAAACAAAACTTGATAAAGTGGGCACGCTTTTGGGTCACTTTTTAATTCACGCTTCGTACACTTCTTGCACTAGCTCAGTCAAAATCCCTGATCCAAATTTAATTTATTTTTAACAATATTAATATCCTTTTATATTACAAAACAGCAACATAATTTATTACTTGCTATACAATCGGTACATCAAAGGTCACAAGAACAAAAAGCGCTTTTAGCAAGTAAAATGCTTTCTATGCTGGAATGGTTAGGAATAGGAAAAGGTTGACGCCAATACAAGGGTTTCTGTGCAATCGTTAGGTTCAGTTATTTAGTGGACTAAAGTAATAGAATAAATAAAAAAGGCAATTATCTCATCATTGTCGTATGAGCAACCTATCGTTGACAGTAGTAGTTAAAATATACTTTGCCTGGAAGTGTGTTAAAATGAATTTTTTTACTTCCACCAGGGAGATCTTAACTAGGTATTATTAATTTGAGTCCGCAGTGAGTATTTCTGTGACATCAAATAGTAGTCTCAGTGCGAACGCCTTTGCATAAAGTTGGTGAAACGAAAGGGTGTCACATCTGTTTAGATTTCACTGTTACTATGATTTGGAGTAAAAGACATTCCAAATCTATTCGAAAGATGAAAACGCAGTAATTGAGTCAGCAGGTAGGCCACTCTAATTAGTCAATCTACATTTTCACAAGACCTGATTGGCACAAGTACTCATATTTTATTGCCAATAGACATCATCTATTAAATAAAACAAACCCAATCAATTGAAATGTAACGAATTTAATGGTCACTTCTTAGCACCATATGCATCATTTTTATTTCATCCTTTTTTTTTATTAGCAAATAGGAGCCTTCACCTAATATTCTTTGATTTAGGGTTCAACTTACATAAGTGCTGTTTTTAAAAAAATGCGTTCATATCAATGTTTTTTTATTTTAATCTAGTTAAACATAAAAAATTAAAAAAATTAAAAATGAAAAACAAGTAAAAATAAATATTATAAGCTTCTACGAGTCATAGCACAACCTGTACTATGACATGTTTGATCTTAAACTTTGTTTCCTCTAGAGGCCCTTTTTTATACGAGATGTTTAAAATAGAGCCTATTACGGACCTCCACATTTGCACATTTGTAATCTAGGAAGCGGATGGTTTTATTAGATACATACTTTCAATAAAGTCAAAGTAAGGCAAAAATCAATGTTTGCCAAAAATTCCCAGGAGTGGAATAGTGACAGTAGAAGTCAATAGAGTTTAGTATTATTAAAATGTTTTGTAAATTCAGGTTAAGTTTTCCTGTTACAAATTATTCAAAAGATTCAAAATATTTGAGAGGAAAATTCAAAATATTTTATTGCTTTAGTTGCAATGCCACAGATATTAATGTGCCTGTTAAATTAACGTTACCCCAATTATTTCTTCAGATCCTCTAAAGCCAACTAACATTTCTGTCGCAGTGGAAGAAAGAAGTTATTCGTATACCATAAGGTATAACTGGACTCCTTCAACATTAACTGTTTATCATGGATTTTGGATTGGCTTATGTCAAGGTCAAATGTTGTGCGATGTTCCTATCAGGAACAAGACAGTGGAGAGAAATCGACTCACACCGACTCTCAATCTCTCAAAAAAAACTTTGCTCGTTGGATCATATTACGCATATGTCCAGGCATACTACTCTGTAGGGCAGCAGACTTATTTGAGTAATTCTACTTTTACAAACTTTATAATCTGTAAGTTCATACTACTACTATTTGTTACTTATTAATGTTCATGTTTATAAAAACAGCAAAGATAATAAATGTTAAATATATTGTTGATAATCAGAAAAAATAATCTTTGCAAATGCGGTGTTCATGATGAATTACCTTTAAAGAATGAATCAGAAGACAGTATCTAATTGAGAGTTGCCTATTTTTGTAAAGCCACAGTCTCAAAATATTATAGTTGAAGAGCTCTTTTTGTATAATACAACAAATGAGTTATAGGCAGCATCAGGTACACTAGTTTTGTGAAGTTATCTAAAGCATGATCAGATTAATTTTGTTTGACTTCAGACCCTACTCAGCCCACGATCCTGTCATTAAAAGCATCAACAGCATCTAATCACACAGTCATACGTGTGGTATGGGAGGTTGCGACTCCAGCTCCAGACCGCTTTGAGGCAACTTTATGCTCTATATCTGATGTTTGCCAGGAACCTCAATTTATGGAGGCTACTAATCAAGCAAGCTTTTTCTATCAGTTTGACTTTAAGTATGAGGTGTTGAGAGCAGGGACATACAAATTTTTTATTCAAGGACTCACTGGAGCTCTGCGGAGCAAAACTGTGGATGTACATTTAGCAATAGGTTGGTAATAGACTATCGCATTTGATTCAACATCTGAGTTCAGAGCACATTTGTTGTACTTAAATAAGTTTGGGTAAAGTTAAAAGTTAGTATATTGTTTATAAATTGTCACGATTGAAGTAAAAATTACAATAAGGGAGACAATGGGAAGACAACCACAAATCATCATATTATTTAACATAGCTGATTCTACTTGAATACTGTTTGATTTATGTTCTTTTTTATATAAAACCAGCTCTTTGTTGATCTGTTTGTTTATTTACATTTGAGTTGGTTTGAACACCTACATGTAGTTGAAATACTTATATCAGCTTGCAACTCTTTAATCTAAATCAGGTGCTCTTAAAAATGCTCCTTAAAATTATTTTTATCAATGAATTATAAATGTGCCTGTCCTTATAAATTAGTTACTATTGCAAGGCCACAATCTCAATATATTATGGTTAAACTGCTTATCGTTGATGTATTACAATCATTAAGTTAGACTGTGTCAGGCGCACTAGTTTTGTTAAGTTATCTAAAGCATAAGAGATTAGCTTTGTGTTTGAATTCAGACCTTGGTCGGCCCAGGATTCTTTCATTGAAAGCTTCTACAGCGTCCAATCACACATTCATACGAGCGGTATGGGAAGTTGAAGCTCCAGCTCCAGATCGCTTTAAGGCAACTTTATGCTCTATATCTGATGTTTGCCAGAAACCAATACTTGTTGAGGTTACCAGTCCAGTGAACTTGTCCTATGATGTTTACTTTAACTACGATGTATTGAGTGCTGGGACTTACAAATTTTTCATTGAAGGACAAACTGGAGCTCTGAGGAGCAAAACTGCAGAGGCGGAGGTACAGTTAACAAAAGGTTGGTAATAGACTACTGTATCTGTATAAATGGCTGAGTTTGAAACACTATTATGGTCATCTTATGAGTATGGTGAAAACTGAAAATGAAAAATTGTTTGTAAATTGTAACAATTGAAATGATCAAAACATACTTTTAATTTTTTACTCACCGCAAACAATACAAATAGTAACATACAATTAAAGTTGGTCTTCCACATTGACAACAATTGGGTATTAGAGCGCTTTCAGAACACAGAAACTTGTTTTTCAAACATTGCACTCGTTATTTATTTCTATATTTTATAGTCTTTTTAAGGTAAATTGTTTGCTTTTTTGCAGAAATATTTGCATGCTAAAAACTTAATTCGAAGCAAAAAACAGTAACCACATGATTAGAGTGTTTCTAAAGATAATGTTTTAAATAGTACTACAAATAATTTGACTTTCAAGCAAAACATAGCAAACAACAAGCATCACCTTTTTATAGCAATTGTTCAGAAAGACAAGTTTGTATATAAAAATTTATTAAACCAAGTAACATACTTTTATGTACAATTTGAAAGCAACATCAGGTATGTTTTGGTTTAATAAGGTGGTTGCAGGATTTATTCTAGAAAGTTTCTATATGGTTAGCAGAACAGAACTTTAAGCTTATATGCTTAAAGTTCTGTTCTGCTAACCATATAGAAACTTTCTAGAATAAATCCTGCAACCACCTTATTAAACCAACATATACCTGATGTTGCTTTCAAATTGTACATAAAAGTGACTAAATATGAGTAAATACTGATAGTTGCTCCTTCCTTTTTAATCTTGAATCATGATTTGAGTTACTTAGTCAATAATAAAACCATTTAAACTTATTTTCTTTAACATTACCTTAGAGTACCACATATAACGTGTGCTATTTATATAACAAATTTCTCCCTGCTACAGCTCACATAAAGAACTAGTTGCACACAAAACTCACAAGGATCCATATGACTTTTAAGTATCAGTCTCCAGAAAACTTGGAGCATAATTTATGTTTTTATTGTCTCAAATCTAATGATCATTAATACGAGTAAATATTTAGCAATTAAAAAGACCAGATTAATGGCACCATGTAGCGGGAGGTATTATAAAGCTCTTCTGCTATCATCCCCAACAAAGGGTAACTGGCTGGCTCCTCCTCTCAGTTAGAGTGCAAACCTGCTCCTGGAGCCGCTCTACCGTGTCCCTGAGAGTTTGGACTAGCCGGGCTAGTCGTCCTATAATATCGGTTTTGGCAGAGTTCATCTGGTGGGAGGCTCCTCCTTCCAGGGTTCGTACCGAAGATGCGGCGAATTTCCGCTTGTCTCCTTGGATTTGGAGGTAGTCATTCCTAGCTTGTACACCGTCAGCTAGTGTGGGCATATGTATGGCTAACAGATGTCGCTGCAGGGCAGGGTCCCTTAGTGAGCTGCAGAAGGTCTCCATAGCCATACTATTTTGGTGTCGATTCGGCAGGTTCCCGTACGCAATGCGTACCAACCTCTCGACCTCCATAGTATGCTCCTGGAGTGTCCTCCTTTCTTCTCGCCTAAGGGCATTGAGCTGGCTTAGCGCCTGCCTGGCGGACAGCCCGAATATTGCCCGAAGAGCATTGAAAATGGTCTCCTGGTCCTTGGCCCATCCGCAATCCTCAGCCTGTTTGCCCAATGCTTTCCGGAGATGCAATAGGGTTGCTCCTTCTGTCCACTGTTTGGCGTCGGCTACCTTCGTGAAGCGAGCAATGATGTACTCCACATCTCCTTTTCCACTGTACTAGGGAGTCCTAAAACGTGGTGCTGGATCCTGAGCCCTTGGCATCAGTAATACCCATTGTAGTGTCTCGACTAAGCAGTCAGGTCCCGGATCAGCACTTCTTACTCTCCAATTGGTCATGTCTGGCTTTTAGTAGGTTTCTGCTCTCTTCCTAGAGCAGTGCCTCTACTGTGTCCATGGCAATTGGTTCCTTTCCGGGTTTTTTCCAGTAGGAAGTTTTTCCAGTAAGAGCTCGCTGCCTCCTCAAGCAAGTCCTGTCGGAGTTGTTAGTAGGTTTCTGCTCTTGGAGCAGTACATCTACTCGGTCCGATACTGCAAGGCTTTCCACAGCTCTCTTTGGGTTTCTTCTTGTAGGAAGTTCTTCTAGTAGGAGCATCCTGCCTCCTCAGGCAAGTTCTGTTGCAGCCTTTAGTAGGTTTCTGCTCCCAGAGCAGTACATCTACTAGATCCGATGCTGCAGGGCTTTCCACAGCTCTTTCTGGGATCCCTCCTGTTGCCAGGAAGTTCCTCCAGTAGGAGCAGTGTTTCTGTTTTTCAGACAGCCTAGTTCATCCAGAGTTCAGTGATCCTGATGCGAGTCCTGTGGTGGAGTTCTTGGGATCGTTAGAAATCCCACTGCTGCCACCAGTGAGCACCCTACCTCCTCAGGCAAGTCATGTTGCAGCCTTTAGTAGGTTTTTGCTCCCAGAGCAGTACATCTACTAGATCCGATGCTGCAGGGCTTTTCACAGCTCTTTCTAGGATCCTTCCTGTTGCCAGAAAGTTCCTCCAGTAGGAGCAGTGTCACTGTTTTTCAGACAGCCCAGTTCATCCAGAGTCCAGTGATCCTGATGCGAGTCCTGTGGTGGAGTTCTTGTGATCGTTAGAAATCCCATTGCTGCCACCAGTGAGCACCCTGCCTCCTCAGGCAAGTCATGTTGCAGCCTTTAGTAGGTTTTTGCTCCCAGAGCAGTACATCTACTAGATCCGATGCTGCAGGGCTTTTCACAGCTCTTTCTAGGATCCTTCCTGTTGCCAGAAAGTTCCTCCAGTAGGAGCAGTGTCACTGTTTTTCAGACAGCCCAGTTCATCCAGAGTCCAGTGATCCTGATGCGAGTCCTGTGGTGGAGTTCTTGGAATCGTTAGAAATCCCACTGCTGCCACCAGTGTAAAGGTTTTGTGTGACCTTCATTTTCCTCCACTAGTACAAGACTCGGTGCATGAGTTTATAGATATATTTTTGCTTGGTTCATAAGTTGTACAAGAATGATCAAGTAACAGGCAATGAACCAGCCCAGAACAGCTCTGCTCTTCTACAAAAATGTTCGAGCTTATAAAGCTAGTAAGCTCCGCCTCCATTCTACTTGGCTGGACCCGGCACAGCTCGGCCCGGCTCGGCTCGGCCTGGCTCAGTCTTGACTTAGCACGGCTCTGGCTTGGCTTGGCTTTGGCTTGGTTTGGCTTGACTTGGCTAAACGTAGAAGACACCATCCACCCTAATATATAGGAATACATTTATGCCTAGTTTCATAGTTTTTTGACAGAATAGATTCAAAGCATTCATACTTTTGCCAATAACAAGACTGATTAAAATTACTTTTTAGAAGAAGTTACAAAGCAGCAGGAGCTTGCATCCTCGCCAGCAATTATGTCCACTGCCTTTTTAACACTGACTTTCCTTGGAATATATGCATTTAATATATATAAGCTCTGCATCCATAACCAGATGATGAACAAAGTAAGGAGAAAAAATTGGTAAGAAATCATTTAGTCTTTCTGTCCAGTCAGTCAGAATCAATCACTCCTTCCATTAAAACAAGAACAACTTTAGAAATCCACTGAACCTTAGCTGTGCTGCTGACAAACTAATTACGGTCATGAGAGTTTTGGTTGAGCACAACAGTTGATCTGTCTGATATAGACCAGGTGGTATAATATGTATATATTTAGTAATCTTACTACTAAATATAGTATTGTCTAGAAAGTGCTCAAAAATTTATAAGTTTTGTAAATATTACTTGTTCAAAAGAAAACTACTGTCAAACCTCTATTTGAACGGCATGGCATGGCATTTTTATTTTTCAACTCTTTGCATGTAATGGCGTTTTATTATGGGTGACGTTTAAATAGAAAGTGGTGTTGTATTTTTGAAAAACATGTAGCTCGTCAGAATTTTGGTAAACTAAATTTAACCCTTTTACAGGCTACGTGAATGTCACCTAAATTTTCCATTTTTCTTCGAGCGAAGAAATAGTAATTCTTTTGAGTGCAATGGTTCTGCTGTAACCTCCATCTACTTCGTCATTGATCTCTAAATAAATGCGCATTGGGAAGCTAAGAAACATATCTATCAGTTGATATCTATTGCTTGCAATTAACTTATA
Source organism: Watersipora subatra (assembly GCF_963576615.1). NCBI lineage: Eukaryota > Metazoa > Bryozoa > Gymnolaemata > Cheilostomatida > Watersiporidae > Watersipora > Watersipora subatra. The sequence continues at coordinate 30,121,057 of NC_088708.1, read as the reverse complement.
ATTATCTTATAGCTTGCGTTGCAATTTGTTAGAGCTTTCAGTTTTTGATTTCGTTCTAAATTAGAAAACAAGTTGTCATTTTATGATTATACTAGCTGTGCCACCCGGCGTTGCCCATGTAATAGAAGAGTCTTTGGACAGAAAATTTCTTTGTATTTAACATATTACAACATTTGCCATTCTAACTTTCAAACTACATATCATGAGAAAACTTTTTTGTCTTATAAACAATGAGAAGTAGTGAGAGTTTTGCTATTAGCCAGTTTAATAATGTGAGCAAACAGCTTCTCGTGACATTATGTTATGACCCGCGTCATACGCAAAGCAGTTAGGTTTTGCTCTGATATAATGACTTATATTGGCAGGCTAGCACTTCGACTTCCGTAGTCTGGTGGGCAAGGCGTCAGACTGGTGAAGGGCTTGGTCCGAGATCGAATCCTCTTCTCAAAGTATGTCGTCGCCGGATTTCCGATGATGACAGACTTTGAGAAATATATATATAGATTTAACAATGGTGCATTAAAACTCATGATGCTCATTGATATGTTTGCTAAAGTTTTCAACTAAAACTATTTTTTCTGTGCAATAGAAGAGGAGCTATGAATGTTGATCTATTGTAAGCGGAGTTTAGATAACCGCTATGATGCTATGAAATAATATGCTGTCAGCCTTGCAAACTTATGAGTTATATAATCAGAATCTTCTAAATGCTACAAATATGTATTCAAAAACAGGTGACATAAAGAAACCATAGTTATGATACATGCAGAAACAAAAATTAACATTTTCAAAACAAAACTATTTGCATCGTTGGCGCGGCAGGTTGCGTTCCTATTGCTGCTTTTATATGGAATCATTTTATTCTTCTACTGGCTGTTCAATATTTTCTACCGTGTCTTCTGACCTCAACTCTTCTTCTGCACTACTGAACCAATTTAAACTAGTTAAAAAGCGGATATGGATGTGAACAGAAACAACGAAAAGATTAATCATTATTAATGCAACTGAGCCCTTGTCAGTACCATTCTGTGGAAAAAATTTTACTCATCATTTGCGACTGTGGGCTCGTAAAAATCAAAAAAGCCAAAGTGGCGGCCAAATAGAGGTGACGTTCAATTAGAGGGTAGCACCCTATTTTCCAAGACTTTTCCTATAATTAGAGGTGGTGTAGAGGTGGATAAAGGTAAATCCTAAATATAAGTGGCGTTCAAATAAATTTGGCATAGAAATAGAGGTTTTACGGATGGTATGTTAAAAAGTGATGGAGCAGCCTTGGTTTAGCTTGAGCCATGCAAAAGCTGTTCGCTCTTTGTAGCTATCTCTCGCCGCAAAAACTACTGTTATTGGTTCGTGTAAAAACCTGTCATCAATGTTGCTTTCAGCAAGTGAACTACCAAGACTTTTATAAGTTTAATTTAGTGTAGATGTAATCTTGATGTCTAAGTTTGAGACAACATAAGAGAATCATAACTAATCCAAAGTTGCTCACCATTTTCTAAAGAGCTGCACACACTATGGTAATGCCAAAGAACAAAGCTGCCATAATTACCTTTTACTGTACTCATAAGTTTTGATGTATACAAATATTACTATCATTATGTTTATATGTTATAAACTGGTTGTAGCGCAAAGTCAAGATATATGCATTTAGTAGATCTTTTTGTACAAGCTTTTTATATATTTTTATAAAAACAATAAAATGTTAAAAAAGTTTAATACCACCGATTGATAGCTTAACCAACTAAACCTTTTTCTGATTTTGAGGCAACAAGCCTTCTCATGAAACAATCCTTCAAAAGCTGCTTGTTCTGTCATGAGTATTTGTTGTTTACAACTCTTTGGACTTACTGAGGCTCTTGATGTGCTAAGTGACACTGTGAAATGTTAAATATAATGTTGGTTAATACTTGTAGATCCTAAGGAAGTCTGCCATTTCCTGCCGACTAATTCTTCCATCAAAAAGCACTTCATAAGACTTTTGCATAGTTTTACCAGTTATACTGTTGTAATTTCTGCTTTGTAAATTAATAACTCCTACTGAAATGTGTATGTGTAGATGTGTATTTGTTATATTGGAATGTGTTTAAAATACCTACAAAAAGAGTTTAATACATTTCACAATGCCTACCAATTACAAAGTCTTCAGTTGCATTCATCTAGTTATTTTATATTTTTGCTTAGTGTTCTTAGTTATTTATAGATCTGTGGAATTAACAGACTACAATTATAGATGTGATGAATAAATTTATTTAGTCAAGTATATTTAAGTGCTCTGCAAGATGAAGTACTTCCTTTCACTTATTCTGAAATGCACAGTTTTGAAACTACCTTCAAACTTTAAGTACAAAGGTATTGTACTAACTAGAAGTCTGTCAGAGTCTGCCAATACAAATGAAAAAAACTATAATTAAAAGTCAGTACTCTTAAACATGTACCATTCTTGCTAATGGACTATCAATATAGTAGCAGTAAAATTGGATCAGGCTTTTAAATAATACATTGAGCTATCTTCACTGACACGTTCACAATATATTTTCAAACAAAATGTAATTGAAGTTTAACCCACAAAACGTTTTAAACAAAATAATTAAAGCTTAAATTCTTCTATGCAAATAGCAAGGACAGCCAAAAATAGAGCAAATCAGTAATATTTAGAAAAATACTTCATAAAATGATGCGAGCAAGATATTTGCAGCAAACTCCAACTTTCCGGATTACTATAAAAGTATACAAGTATGGAAAACCAAAACAACAGTTATGAAATTCGTTGTTTTACGGGTGTAGATTTAAATATAGAAATGCACACAGAGGAAACTAAATCTTAAAGTGTCTATTCTTGAACTAGCTGAGATATGATCAATAACTAGGAGTATGTAAAAGAGATGAGTCAGATGATGATTATTGTTGACTTGCTAGATAATCCGTCAGACAGCCAAATAGTCAGCAGGGTATTATAAAAAAACAGTTTAGGTGTGACTGCAACTAGTTAAGAACATCTCACTTTGTAGTTGACGCAAGATGTCTATCCATCTTCTAGCTAGAAACAGGCAAACCAGACTTTGCCAGCTCAAAGAGAGTGTAGGAGAATAATAGGGAGTTATTGATAAACACAGAGATAAACTAGAGCCATAGTAGTATTAGCACGAAGGATCTGCAATTCACCTCCATGATCAACGAATAACAAACAAGAACATTTACTGGTTATTAGTGTGAGTTGTAAAACTTTTAGGTTACTGCAGCCCTCTGGTAACATCAGCCCCGGTGTGGTATTGGCAGCTACACAACCAACTACTAGAGAAATTGACTCACATTTTACAACACTTGGCTGTGTTTACCTGACTATGTATATTCTAGACAGCCTTCAGAGATTAGGCGCTACTCCACTAGAAAGCATATTATAGAGAAAACACAAACCATCATTTGTTTGGTGAATAGGACTGAATTGAACCTGATACTGACAGCGATAAAATGGGATTGATAGATAAAAATAAGCCCCTGCAAATTTTTGCTCACAACCGAGCACAAACTATTGTGAAGACAGCAAGTATGCCTTACCACTACTGCCAGTTCGAAGAAAAGTAATCCGAATCCAAAGGAAAAAATCTGTACACAGTCAAACTTTACCAGACAACAAAAATGAATGCTTAATAGTTTGCAAAAGACTCACTAGTATATATTTGTAATTATGCACCTGGACCTTTGTGGTTACCAGAGAGGATTATCTCAAAAGTTGGTTCAACTTTATTCATTATCAGAACTAACATACTTGGAAATGCTATGCTAACCTCTACTAGCAGTTCAAATAGAGCCAATGCTGATATGACAAGTAATGTAGTCCCCACACTGGTCAGTCATGGAGCAGAGCCAGTTAAATGTCACTCATTTTGCATTGGGAAGGCTCCTGAAAAATATCAGCCAAAGCTTGTGTTGGAGGAGCAAATTCTATGTATAGCCACATTGTATATACATGTATTGTTTGTTTATATAGCCAGTTGCAGTTAGTTGCTTGTATTGCTTTGTTTCTGTATGTAGATGTTCTCATGTCTTTGCATTATGTTAGGTTTGTCAAGACTCATATTTTTCCATGTGCACTCATGTTATTGATAAGTGCTATACAGTGTTTCAACAAATAAAGAATTTAAGATACATGGAAAGTTCCATGCAAATTATTGCCTTTAGTGACAAGACTAATTGGGGCAATGAGCGTGTGAGAAGGTTCTCAATGCAGTAAATAGCTAGCCAAGTATGCACAAATTAATAATGACTCAATCTTGCTTGTCAGATCAGTTTAAAAAGTTTTAATAAGGCCAGCTAAGTATAAAGGTAAAACAGAGTCAAAAGCAAAACAAAAAAAGCTGAGCTGAAAGAAGCAAAAAGTAAAACCTGTAAAATAAAAGAATATTAAGTTTAATGTGATGTAAGAATAGAACTTATTTTAGTGTGTGTATGGTAAGGTTAGGTTATTTAAGGTAAATTTAAAATTTATGTTATGTTAAGCAGTGCCACAAAAGTATAGCGTTCCAAATGTTTTGCTGTCAAGTCTTTCTCACAATGCCGCTAGCTGCCATTGTCTGTCTCGAAGGTAACAACTTCATACACTGTGTTACAGTTTACTGCAGATCATGACCACTGGATAGGTATTTGTTTTTTTTTTGAGAATGTAGGTGGCAGGCCTGTATTCCCTGGTTGCAAGTTGGGGCGGCTAATGTTAGGCGATTAGTTATGAGCATCGGGGGGTTTGGAGGGGGCAGTGTAAGCCCCCCAACAGGTTTCTCTCATGTAGGGCCTCAACCGGGCATCGCACGTAAAGTTTTGAAAGATTTTATCGGAAAATATAAACATTTTTTCTATTATTTGAGATTTGTTTGTTTTAGGTGATGTGACTACCAGGACGTTTTCAGATTAAAATAGGCTAAAGTTGACTGCCGTTGAAACCCTCAGAAAAAAATACATCTTTTTCTTTTGAGCGTTTTATCAAAGATCAATTTTGGCGATTTTATTTTAAGTTTATCCGAAGGTTTCCATGCTTTTGTTGGGCCATTTCGAAGCGGATGTTTGTTAAATTTTTACCTTTTGCAAACCTTTATAAAAATTGTTAACAAGAATATTTTGCCAATGATGATAATAATGGCGCCTAAGAATTATTAAAAGTTGACGTTTATTTCTATGGCTTGGAATAAAGTGATAAAAACCGTTTCCGTAGCCATTGGGCAAATAACTGTTCGAATTAATGATGTTGAGGTTGAGTTATCTAAAGCAATTTATCATTGCGTGGTAATGGACCAAACAAATCCGTTCGTGTTAACCATGTGTTCGTGACAAATTTTTACATTTTATCCAAGGGCGAGTTATCCGAGTTTGACTGTACTTAGCCGCCAAAAATTCCTAAAAAGTTGGGGCGGCTCAGCTGACCAGCCGCCCCAAAGTATACGGACCTGGTAGGTGGTAAAATAAAACAACTAAAACAAGGCTCTTCCTATCACAATATTTTGCATTTGGGTGTTTTTTTCAGAGTGTAGGAACGGGTTAATTTTTATTTAGTTATTTTAGATGGGAAAAACTGATTTGAGATACAAAAAAGTTGAAATACGAGCTCGGCCACAGAATGCATTAGGCTGGTCTATCAATGTATGGCTGTATAGCTAGGTTGTGGTAAAATATGCTAAATCTGTTTTGTACAACTAACTTGATAAATACCTAGATTACACAAGAATTTCACACTTTTGAACATGCATGCACAGCTGAGCTAACAAAAGTGAATTCTTTTAATGATGGATATACAAAGCTTTAAACAGTTTGCATAACTTTTGTTGTTGTTAAATGAAAGACTTGAAGTGTGCTGTAAACGGGACAAAGAAATTGATTGAAATTTTCACCAACTGCTCTTTTCAAATAGATCAGACTTTTTAACACCCAAACAATTTGAGTGCTACAGGTTGGTAAATAGGCACTGTTTGTGATAAGGAGACAGATATGAGTTTTAAAACACTTTCTATGCAATTTATCTGAAAAAGACAACATTTATTTGTTTGCTGTCTGTTTTCTAGCTATCATCAATTTAGGGAAAGAAATTTCTTAACCATGATTATGTTTGCTCATGCAAGTGGTTACCTAACAATTGATATTTTACTGCCTTTTATTAAATTTAGCATTTTATTGATTTAAGTTACAATTGATTTTTAAGTGCACTGTATGGTTATTAGTAGACACTGATCATTGCCCAAACAATGTGTATCTTTTAATTATATTATAACTATAAAACACCATAAATATTTGGACAGTTGTAATACTGAATAGGGTAAAACTTCTCATTATGAAATTCACCAAATTTCAGAACTCCATATTGAGATTTCACTGCAAATATACTGTATTGTGTAACTTTATAACTAGCTTTTTTATTTTCATAATCTTCACATTTTACCCTATCATAAATAGTACATTATAAGGAATATTAACTTTAAAATTAAATCAAAAAGAAATTTTTTTGTTTATTAAAGTTGCAAAAGTAGTGCATCCAAAAGTATCATTTAGTTTTATCACTGTTGTTTTTGCATTAGGATAAAATATTAAATCCAAAATGTACCCAAATATTATACGGTGAGCAAATTTTGTTACAGTTTAAATAGAGTTTGCAAGCATTTTAATTTCTGAGCACCAGTTTTACCGTTACTAACGCCTGCAAAACACACAGCACGTCACACCGGTCATTATAATGTGTGACAATAGTAAAAGACTCGTTTGTAAAAACTATTATAGTCACCTCACTACTACTCCAATCTGAAAATTGTTTTGTAAAATTGAAAATTTGATGGTTGTAGCAATTTCTTACAATAAGATTTAGTCTTGAAACACTGGCATGGCAAAAACTTTACATTGCAAACATGACACTCTTACGAAAGTTTGACTCACTAATTTAAAGTTATCCAGTCTCTGACTTAAACAATAACAAAAACTTATATACATTATTTGCAAAATAGAATGTACAGATAATTGTAGAAAATATGTTTGTAAGTAGTTCAATGTTAGTTTCAATAACACTGACTATATTTAAGCTTTTTTAAATATAGTAATACTAATTGGGGTATGTATGAGCAGGGATTATCGTCAAAGTCATGACCTTTTGTGTACGTATAACTACATTTATATTGTGATTTGCAATTTGCGATGTGAGCAAATATCTAGACTGGTAATTTTTATCTAAAATAAGGATTTTATATAATATACTGTTAACTATGTGCTTGTCTTACTCTAACGGTTAGTTTAATTTGCTTGTAAAATATTCTTGTCACTTGTTAATTTTTTCTAAATAACGATCATCGATAAATAGTAAATAATAAGATAGTAAATAACGATCACTGATGAATAGTAAATAGTAAGAGAATAAATAACGATCATTGCTAAATAGTAAATGGTAAGATAGTAAATAACGATAATCAATGAATGGTTAATAGTAAGATAGTAAATAACGATCATTGATAAATAGTAAATAGTAAGATAGTAAATAACGATCATTGATAAATAGTAAATAGTAAGATAGTAAATAACGATCATTGATAAATAGTAAATAGTAAGATAGTTAATAACAATCATTGATAAATAGTAAATAGTAAGATAGTAAATAACGATCATTGATAAATAGTTAATAGTAAGATAGTAAATAACGATCATTGATAAATAGTAAATTGTAAGATAGTAAGTAACAATCATCGATAAGTAGTAAATAGTATCGATGATCGTTATTTACTATTTTACTATTTACTATTTATCAATGATCGTTATTTACTATCTTACTATTTACTATTTATCGATTATCGTAATTTACTATCTTACTATTTACTATTTATCAATGATCGTTATTTACTATCTTACTATTTACTATTTATCGATTATCGTAATTTACTATCTTACTATTTACTATTTATCAATGATCGTTATTCAGAAAAAATTAACAAGTGATAAGAATATTTTACAAGCAAATTAAACTAATCGTTAGAGTAAGACAAGCACATAGTTAACAGTATATGATATAAAATATTTATTTTAGATAGAAATTACCAGTCTAGATATTTGCTCACATCGCAAATCGCAAATCACAACATAAATGTAGTTATACGTACACAAATTTGACGATCATCCCTGCTCATACATATCCTCATCAGTAATACTATGTTTTAAAAAGCTTAAAGATACTCTGTGTTATTGAAACTAACATTGAACAATTTACAAATATCTCCCTAACGATTATCTGTATATTCTATTTCCAGGTAAATCTTATTTTTATTATTGAAGTCGGAGACCTGGATAATTTCAAATTAGGGCTGAAATTAGGATAATCAAGGTTCAGTAAGAGTGTCATATTTACAATGTAATATTTTTTGCCATGCCAGCAATTCAAAACTAACTAGTAATTTGAAAAATTATCAAATTTTCAATTTTACTAAATGTTTGTTGGGATGCAGTAGTTAGGTAGTTATAATAACTTTTACAAGCGAGCCTTTTACTATTGCCGCAAATTATAATGACTAGCATTGACAGTTTTGCTGGTGTTAATAATGGAAAAACTGGTGCTCGAAAACTAAAACACCTGCAAATTATATTTAACCTGTAACAAAATTTGTTCACTTTAAATTGTTTGAGAACAATGTAGATTTAATGTTTAATCCTAAAGCAAAAAACAACAGTGATAAAACTAAATGATACTTTCGGATGCAGTACTTTTGGGACCTCAATGACCAAGGAAACAAATTGATATTCGTTACATATTACATTTTTTTCTGACAGAATAAAATTTGGAGATTTTAGAAATAAAAACCTTGGGGGTTTCATAGTTATATTAAATTTAAAAGATAAACATTGTTTGGGCAATGATCAGAGATTACTAATCACTAACCAGTGTGCTTACAAGTCAATATTAACTTAAATCAATAAAATGCTAAATTTAATAAAAGGCAGTAAAATACCAATTGTTAGGTAAGTTATTTTAGCTCAGCTGTGCATGCATCTTCAAAAGTGTTGGATTCTTGTGTAATCTAGATATCTATTAAGCCACTTGTACAAAACAGATTTATTTAGCATATTTTAGCACAAACTAGCTATACAGTCATATCTTGGCAAACCAGCTTAATCCATTACAGGACCGAACTCATATTTCAATTCTTTCGTACCTCAAATCAATTTTTCCTCTTTAAATTACTAAATATAAATTAATTCGTTCCTACACTCTAAAAAACACCCAATTGCAAAAGATTGTGATGGAAAAACATGTTTTAAGGGTTTTATTTCACCGCCTACACTTCCAAAAGAACAAATACCTATTCAGTGGTCATGATCTGCAGTAAACTGTAACACAGTGTATGAAGTTGTTACCTTCGAGACAGACAATGGCAGCTAGCGGCATTGTGAGAAAGACTTGACAGCAAAACATTTGGAACGCTATACTTTTGTGGCACTGCTTAACCAAACATCAATTTTAAATTTACTTCAAATAACCTAACCTTACTATACACACACTAAAATAAGTTCTATTCTTACATCACATAAAACTTAATCTTCTTTTATTTTACAGGTTTTACTTTTTGCTTCTTTCAGCTCAGCTTTTTTTGTTCAGCTTTTTGACACTGTTTTACCTTTATACTTAGCTGGCCTTATTAAAACTTTTTTAAACTGATTTGACAAGCAAGATTGAGTCATTATTAATTTGTGCATACTTGGCTAGCTATTTACTACATTGAGAACCTTCTCACACGCTCGTTGCCCCAATTAGTTTTGTCACTAAAGGCAATAATTTGTATGGAACTTTCCATGTATCTTAAATTCTTTATTTGTTGAAACACTGTATAGCACTTATCAATAACATGAGTGCACATGGAAAAATATGAGTCTTGACAAACCTAACATAATGCAAAGACATGAGAATATCTACATACAAAAGCAAAGCAATTAATACAAGCAAATAGCTGTGACTGGCTATATAAACAAACAATACATGTATATGAAATGTAGCTATACATAGAATTTGCTCCTCCAACACAAGCTTTGGCTGATATTTTTCAGGAGCTTTCCTAATTTCGAAGTGAGTGACATCTAACTGGCTCCGCTCCATGACTGACCAGTGTGGAGACTACATTACTTGTCATATCAGCATTGGCTCTATTAGAACTGCTAGTAGAGGTTAGCATAGCATTTCCAATTGTGCCAGTTCTGATAATGAATAAAGTTGTACCAACTTTTGAGATAACCCTCTCTGGTAACCACAAAGGTCCAGGTGCATAATTACAAATATATACTAGTGAGTCTTTTGCAAACTATTAAGCATTCATTTTTGTTGTCTGGTAAAGTTTGACTGTGTACAGATTTTTTCCTTTGGATTTGGATTCCTTTTCTTTGTACTGGCAGTAGTGGTAAGGCATACTTGCTGTCTTCACAGTAGCTTGCGCTCGGTTGTGAGAAAAAAGTTGCAGGGGCTTATTTTTATCCGTCAATCCCATTTTACCGCTGTCAGTATCAGGTTCAATTCAGTCCTATTCACCAAACAAATGATGGTTTGTGCTTTCTCTATAGCATGTCATCTAGCGGAGTATCACCTAATCTCTGAAGGTTGTTTAGAATATACATAGTCAGGCAAACACAGCCAAGTGTTGTAAAATGTGAGTCTATTTCTCTAGTAGTTGGTTGTGTAGCTGCCAATACCACACCGGGGCTGATGTTAACAGAGGGCTGCAGTAACCTGAAAGTTTTACAACTCACACTAAAAACCAGTAAATGTTCTTGTTTGTTATTCGTTGATCATGGAGGTGAATTGCAGATTCTTCGTGCTAATACTACTATGGCTCTAGTTTATCTCTGTGTGTATCAATAACTCCCTATTATTCTCCTACACTCTCTTTGAGCTGGCAAAGTCTGGTTTGCCTGTTTCTAGCTGGAAGATGGATAGATATCTAGCGTCAACTACAAAGTGAGATGTTCTTAACTAGTTGCAGTCACACCTAAACTGTTTTTTTATAATACCCTGCTGACTATTTAGCTGTCTGACGGATTATCTAGCAAGTCAACAATAATCATCATCTGACTCATCTCTTTTACATACTCCTAGCTATTGTTCATATCTCAGCTAGTTCAAGAATAGACACTTTAAGATTTAGTTTCCTCTGTGTGCATTTCTATATTTAAATATACACCTGTAAAACAACGAATTTCATAACTGTTGTTTTGGTTTACCATACTTGTATACTTTTATAGTAATCCGGAAAGTTGGAGTTTGCTGCAAATATCTCGCTCGTATCATTTTAGGAAGTATTTTTTTAAATATTACTGATTTGCTCTATTTTTGGCTGTACTTGCTATTTGCATAGAAGAATTTAAGCTTTAATTATTTTGTTTAAAAAGTTTTCTGGGTTAAACTTTAATTATATTTTGTTTGAAAATATATTGTGAACGTTTGTCAGTGAAAATAGCTTAATGCATTATTTAAAAGCCTGATCCAACTTTACTGCTACTATATTGATAGTCCATTAGCAAGAATGGTACATGTTAAGACTACTGACTTTTAATTTTAGTTTCTTTCATTTGTATCGGCAGACTCTGACAGACTTCTAGTTAGTACAATACCTTTATACTCAAAGTTTGAAGGTAGTTTCAAAACTGTGCATTTCAGAATAAATGAAAGGAAATACTTCATCTTGCAGAGCACTTAAATATACCTGACTAAATAAATTTATTCATCACATCTATAATTGTAGTCTGTTAATTCCACAGATCTATAAATAACTAAGAACACTAAGCAAAAATATAAAATAACTAGATGAATGCAACTGAAGACTTTGTAATTGGTAGGCATTGTGAAATGTATTAAACTCTTTTTGTAGGTAATTTAAACTCATTCCAATATAACAAATACACATCTACACATACATAGTTCAGTTGGAGTTATTAATTTACAAAGCAGAAATTACAACAGTATAACTGATAAATTTATACATAAGTTGAATGAAGTGCTTTCTGATGGAAGAACTTGTTGGCTGGAAATGGCAGACTTCCTGAGGATCTACAAGTATTAATCAGCAATATATTTAACATTTCACAGTGTCACTTAGCACATCAAGAGCCTCGGTAAGTCCCAAGAATTGTAAACCGCAAATACTCATGACAGAGCAAGCAGCTTTTGAAGGATTGTTTTATGAGAAGGCTTGCTGCCTCAAAATCAGAAAAAGGTTTAGTTGGTTAAACTATCAATCGACGGTATTAAATTTTTGTAACATTTAATTGTGATGCTTGCTACCCAACTGTTAGAGAAGGTTTTACAAAAAGATTTACTAAATTCATATATCTTGACTTTGAGCTACAACCAATTAATAACATATGGACATGGGAGTATTTATATACATCAAAACATATGAGTACAGTAAAATGTAATTATGGCAGCTTTGTTCTTTGGCATTACCATAGCGTGTGCAATGCTACAGAAAATGGTGGGCAGTTTTAAAATAGTTATGATTCTCTTCTGTTGTCTCAAACTTAAACATCGAGATTACATCTAAATTAAAATCATAAAAGTTTTGGTAGTTCACTTGCTGAAAGCAACGTTGACGACAGGTTTTTGCATAAACCAATAACTACACTAGTTTTTACTAGAAAAGTTATAGCTACGAAGAGAGAACAACTTTTGCATGGCTCAAGCTAAGCCTAGTCTGCTCCCACACTTTTTAACATACATATCGTAAAACTTCCATTTGTATGCCACATTTATTTGAACGCAACTCCCATTTGGCCATCAATATAGGAAAAGTGTTGGGAAATAGGGCGCTACACTTAAATTGAGCGTCACCTCTATTTGGACTCCATTCTGGTTTTTTACAAGCCCATGGTAGCAAGGGATGAGTAGAAAATTGTCCACACAATGGTATTAAGAATGACTCAGTAACATTAATAACAATTAATTCTTTTGTTGTTTCTGTTCATATCGAAGTCCCCTTTTTAACTCCAAAGCTTAAATTTTTTCATTGAAATGTTAATTTTTGTTTCCTCATGTAATAATACTATGGTTTTTTAATGTCATCTGTTTTTGAATATATATTTGCAGCATTTAGTAGATTCTGATTATATAACTTATAAGTTTGCAAGGCTGACAGCATATTATTTCATTGCATCATAGCGGTTATCTAAACGAAGCTTACAATGGATCAACACTCATAGCTCCTCTTATATTGTACATAACAAGTTATGGTTAGTTGAAAAATGTAGCAAACATATCAATGAGCACCATGAGTTTAGTGCAACATAAATTAAGTTAAATATAATTATAAAATAAAAACTGGTTTTCAACTTTAGAACAAAATAAAAAATTAAAAGCTCAAACAAATTGCAACGCAAGCTATAAGATAATCATAAGTTAATTGCAAGCAATAGATATCAGCTGATAGATATGTTTCTTAGCTTCCCAATGCACATTTATTTAAAGATCTCTGACAAAGTAGATAGGTGATAGCAGAATTATCACTCTCAAAAGAGTTAATATCTCTTCGTCCGAAAGAAACTGCAAAGTTTAAGCGACATTCACGTAGCCTGTAAAAGGGTTAAATTTAGTTTCCCAAAATTCTGATGAGCTACATGTTTTTTAAAAATATAACGCCACTTTCTATTCAAACATCACCGGTAAAAAATAGCAATTACATGCAAAAAGTTTAAAAATAAAAATGCAATACCATGCGGCTCAAATAGATGTTTTACAGTAGTTTTCTATTAAACAACTAATATTTACAGAACTTATAAATTCCTGAGCACTTTCCAGACAATAATATATTTAGTAGTAAGATTACTACATATATACATATTATACCACCTGGTCTATATCAGACAGATCAACTGTTGTGCTCAACCAAAACTCTCATGACCGTAATTAGTTTGTCAGCAGCACAGCTCAGGCTCAGTGGATTTTTAAAGTTGTTCTTGTTTTAATGGAAGGAGTGATTGATTCTGACTGACTGGACAGAAAGACTGAATGATTTCTTACCAAGTTCTTCTTTTTAGTTTGTTGATCATCCGGTTATGGATGCAGAGCTTATATATATTAAATGAATATATTCCAAAGAAAGTCAGTGTTAGAAAGACAGTAGACATAATTGTTGGCGTGGATGCAAGCTCCCGATTTGTAACGTCTTCTAAAAAAGTCATTTCAGCCAGAGTAATGTTATTGGCAAAAGCATGATTACTTTGAATTTATTCTGTCAAAAACTATGTAACTAGGCATATATATTTTTTCCTATATATTGTGTTGGATCCTGCGACCAACACGTAGAGGCGACTAGGTCGGCTTATTCTACCGGTCTGCATTCACCCTTCACAGGGGCTGTGTGCGGGTTGCCCGTGACCAACACGCGGAGGCGACTAGGTCGACTTACACCACCGGTCAACATCAACCACCTTGCACAAGGGATAGCTCCCAGAGTGGTTCTATACTAGTTCGACAAGGTCGACTTGAGGTCGACGGGGTCGACTTGAGGTCGACGGGGTCGACAGTGTTTCTGTGACTTTACTCCCACAGCACAGTCCATGGACTGGGTCTTTGGAGTTAGTCAAGTGCTTGGTGTGGTTCTGCTATCGCGCAAGGTAACAGAAGAGTATGGTTCCAAATGCAAGGCATATATTGAACAACATAAAAGAGCCGAGGCTCTGCCTTAAATACATTCAATTATGCAAATAAGGTAGCAAATGCCAGCCTCTTTTAGGGGCGTGGTTACATAAATGAAAAAGAGAGCACAACTCCGAATGATATAAAGAAAAAGGGGATGGCAACATAACGTTTCCATCACACACGCCGCCCCTATAGACGACCATCGGCTATATAAGAACAAACCAAAAGAAAAGAAAAATAAAATAATATGAGAAAACACAAACTAACTGAAGCATACCAAGGATAAACAATGTCTTTCACGGACTTCGGTCGCATCTTTTATGGGGTCGTCATCCGGTTTGCCAATTCTTCTAGTCGACGGGCCGTCCGTCTGAGATTAGAGGCCTCTTCCCGAAGGGCGTCCACCGTGACTCGGGGTCGAATGTCTCCCAGTCGGCTCTGGACGCTTCCGACCGTTGTTAATATTTTCCTGGGAGCTGGTATGGGTCTTTCCACTTTGAGCGGACTACACCGCTGGCCTATCCGCTTTTTCTTCGGAGGAGAGGGAAAGGGCGCCTGGGGTCCTCTTCTCACAGGCGGCTTGGCCTTAACCGGCCCATAGGGTGCGGGTTTCTCGAAAGCCGGAGGGTTAATCAGTCGGACCTTCTGGCTCCACGCGGGGTAACTGGCGCGGTCGACCTCATAGATGTTGATACCCGTTCCACCGTGGGCTTTTCGTATCTCCACATCCCTTATTCTGGACTGATGTTTAGAGATAGTGTCCCTGGAAGTTGAATTCCTCCCACATTTACAAAAGAATCTAGTGAAATGCTGCGCGATATGAATACGGCGCCGCCGGGGAGTGGACAATAGCTGCTGACACAACGGGCAGTTGGTACCACCCTCCCGGCATAACCTCAGTATCTTCCTAGCCGTTTCTTCAGAGACCCACTTGGTCGGCAGGTGAGAGTTTGGAGAAGAATCCTCTTTCACTGAGTCGGGCTCCGTATCGTCCAGGGTTTCGTTAGGAGCTGGGTGGAGTTCCAGAGGAATTATTAACTCGGGTAATAGAGGCAAGGCTCCGATAATTGGAGAAGCCTTCTTTATTGTTTCCTTCGTTACTTCCATGGTTAGAGGAGGTGCAGATGTATACGCTTCGAGTTGACAGCAAGCAATGAGCGCGCTCTCTCTGGTGTCCAAGATGGCCGCCCTCTGACCTTGACCTCTGGTGGCTTCTCCTGATTGGACGGCGCTAGTATCATAGTCGGCCAAGTACGCAGGAGGCTTTCTGTTTCGTTGGGGTCGTGGGGTGTTTCCAGTCCCGGCGGTGCTAGCCTGAGCTCCTACATTTCCCATGGTTCTTGCTTCCTCGGTCGTTAATCCGCAGCCAGGGTCGGGGCCAGCCCTCGAGTTAGGGTTGCGTTCCCCTGGAGAGACCGAGGAATCCTCGCCTGGAAACCGAAGTGATTCCAATCTTCCCGGCGATTGTAGTATTGGCAACTCCATTAGTCGACTAGGCAGGAGTGATTCTGGAATAACGACATCTGGATTACCGTTCTCTCGTAATACTCGTCTCCGGGGGTGACCTCTCATGTTAGGACGCCGGGCAGGTTCGATTTCAGCTGGGGCTCGTCCTTGTTGCACCGGACTAGGGCGACAGAGCCTTAACCTTCCTTCAGCTTGAGTGGATCGCTGGCCATATCTTTCTATTTCGTAAGTATGATTTTCGTGACTCCTTAGTACGCGATAGGGTCCCACATACTTGGCCGCTAATTTTGGATTTTCCCCTTTTCTTCGCCGCTTGCTTAGTAACCATACGAGGTCACCCTCATTGAATAGCGGAGGCTCTCTCACATCGGTTGATACAATCTCCTTCTGTCTATCTCAGAGGAGAGTATGGGCTTGCATCAACCGGTCGTGAACAGTCTGGACATACTCGTGTATGCTCGTAAATGATTCCAGCCTGTTTCCATACAACAACTGGTCAGGAAGACGAAGCTCTCGACCCAACATCAAGTAATTGGGTGTTTCCTTAGTGGCGGAGTGCGGTAAACCTCGCAGCGTCCGCATGATTTGTGGCAATAACTGATCCCAATCCTCTTGTCCTCTGCCCAGTAGAAGGGCTCGTAGGGAGTCACCCAGTACTCGATTATTTCTTTCAACCACACCATTCCCTTCGGGGTGGTACGGAGTGGTCCTAGATTTGTCGACTCCCCACAAGTCACATAGCTCTTGAAACAAAGAGGACTCGAATTGGCTCCCCTGGTCGGTGTGGATAATTTCGGGCAGACCGAAGTAACTGAATATTCTCTCGTCCAAGACCTGAGCTACCGTTGGGGCGGTAGCGTCGGGGATAGCTAAGGCATCTGACCACCGAGTGAAATGGTCAGTGAGCACCAACACCCAGCTATTTCCTCGAGGGGTCTGAGGTAGGGGTCCCACCAAGTCTACGGCTAGACATTGCCATGGCCTCCCGGCGTACAGCCGTTGTCGGTTCCCGGAGGTCCGGCCCTTTCCCGTCTTGGCCCGCTGGCAAACTTCACAAGAGAGAACTGCCCTCCTGATATCTCCAGCCATGCCCGGCCAGTACCAATCCAGTTGGACGCGTTTCAGGGTCCTCTCCACACCGCAATGTGTTTGTTCGTGGGCTTTCCACAGGATCTCTTGTCTCAGCGTTTGGGGGCATACCACCACCACCCTTTCTCGTCCATTCTGGATGAGATGAAGGGTCAATACACCTGACTCGTCAAGCTGGAGCTGGTGGAACATCCGGGCCAATCGCTGCAACTCGGGGCTGCCTACTTGTAGCACGGCCTCTTCTATTCTTTTCCGGTTCCTGACGGCCTGATAAATCATCCCTAGGTCGGTAGCGGGCCTCTGTTGCAATGCCCGTACTTCATCTAGCGAAGTCTGCACCACCGCCAACAGTTCCGGGACCTTCGGGACCGTGATTTCATCAGTTTCCTCAACGGGTCCTGGTTCACCTGTCATCTTGACGGCCCGTAACCGAGGGTTTTGAAGCTTTCTGAGGGGGTCGTCCAACACTCCCGGCGACCCCGCACCGCATGGCAGCCGTACTGGAACTGGGCTGGCTGGTGTGGGAGTCGGGAGGTCGGGCCCTGATGTATGTCCGCTGCTGGGTAGTCGAGGCCATTCATCCTCATCCAACTGGCGGGCGCTGGGACTGGGTCCTCCTGTACCTCTTGGTGGCTGTACTGGAACTTGGTCCACTGGTACAGTAGTTTCCCCATTTGTCCCTGGAGTTACTAGAGAGTCACACACCTGTGACCTAGTTGGCCCCCGATCCCGCTTTTCAATGGCTGCACACTGCCGGCAGTCGATGCACTGTCGTCGACTCAATCCATCGGCGTTACCGTGCTTAACGCCCTTTCGATGGATAATTCGATACTTGTGCTCGGCTAGGCTCTCCAGCCACCGGGCCACCTGGCAAGAGGGTTCCTTCCTCCGGTGCAACCAAACCAAGGAGGCATGGTCTGTCCGGATAGTAAATTCTCTGCCATATAGGTAGGGCCGGAAATGTCGGACAGCCAGCACGACTGCCAGCAACTCTCTCCTAGTCACGCAGTAATTGCGTTCGGCGGAGGAGAGGGTCTTGCTGTAGTAGGCTATAGGTCGCTCCTTGCCTTGCTGGACCTGGGATAGCACAGCCCCGGTTCCTACGTTACTAGCATCGGTATCGAGCACGTAGGGTAAGGAGGGGTCAGGATATGCCAGTACTGGAGCGTGCGTCAGTGACCACTTGAGCTTAAGGAAAGCTTCCTGTTCCTCTCCCTCCCACTTCCAGGGGACCCCCTCGCTTGTCAACAAGGTGAGAGGCTTGGCGATCGAGGCGTAGTCAGGTACGTATCGGTGATAGTACCCAGTGGTACCCAAGTATGATCTTAACTGCGTCACATCCTGGGGTGCTGCCCATCCACTGATGGCCTGAATCTTCTCAGGGTCGGTAGCCACTCCAGTGTCACTGACTATGTGGCCCAGGTACTTAACTTGGGTCTGGAACAGACTGCATTTAGAGGGCTTTAGTTTTAACCCGGCCTGTCTCAGTCGCTCTAACACCTCTGCTAGCCTAGTTACATGACTGGAGAAGTCTGCCGACATGACGATGATGTCGTCCAGGTACAACAGCAAAGTTTTCCAGTGTAGCCCTTGGAGGACGCGTTCCATTAGCCGCTGGAAGGTAGCCGGGGCGGAGGTTAGTCCAAAGGGGAGCACCTTCCATCTCCATAACCCACTGCGTGTGGCGAACGCTGACCGTTCCTGGGCCTCGGCAGAGAGGGGTACCTGCCAATATCCGCTCATCATATCCAAGGTACTGAAAAACCTGCTGCCGGACAAGGCGTCCAAACTCTCATCAATCCGGGGGAGGGGGTAGGCGTCCTGGCGAGTGACACTATTGAGTTTCCTATAGTCCACACACAGTCGCCACGCCCCGTCCTTCTTCTTCACCAAAACCACCGGAGAACTCCAGGCCCCGTGAGCGGGCTCAATCATGCCCTGTTTCTCCAGGGCCGAAACCTGCCACTCGATTTCGGCTTCTTTCTCGTGCCCTACTCGATATGGGTGTTGACGGACGGGTTGTGCTTCTGGAAGGAGGGGGATTTCGTGCTGTACCATGGTGGTACGCCCCACGTCCTCGCTTCCTTGGCTGAACACATCCGCATAACGGACCAAAAGGTCTTCCATCCTTCGGTGCTCGGTAGGGGACGAACAATGTGGCGCCGCCTGTTGGAGCAAGTCCAGCATATGGGGAGGTACGCTGGAAGCAGAAGGGGGGGGGTTCTTTAGAAATCTCGGCCTCTTCTTTCGCTGTCCAGGGGACCCCTATTTCGTCCGGCCCGACTCCAGTGTATTGTCCCACAACCGTCCCTGCTGTCACGCTGACTGGATGGTCGGTAGGATTCATGCAGCGGATGGCCACTCTCCCCTTCTCACCGGGTTGATGTAGGCTAGCGGCCACCATATAACCGTTTCTCACTCCCTCGATTAACCCGACTGGTTGATAGGACGAGGACGTGAGACGTCCGGCAACCAGGACCTCGGTTCGAGGGGGAAGCGTTGTGGCTCGCATTATTTGAACTCCACTTGTCAGGGGTCGACCCTCTCTGTCAGTGCAAGTCAATTTCTGCCCATTTAACACCAACGTGGGTTGCTGAAAGTTCATCTCACAGTGGTGGTCGACCAAAAAGGGCATGCCCAGGATGGCATCTTCCTTCAGGGCACACACCACTAGAGACACAGTGACCTGGACACTCCTGACTCTGACTGGGAGAGTGATGAGTCCGTGAAACTGCAGCCGGGTACCATCTGCCATCCGCCCATAGTCTTCTCGAACCTCTAATTGGCTCTTGACATCCTTGGGTAAGCGCTCAAAGACATGTCGTCTCAACAGATTAGAGGTGCACCCGGTGTCTACGAGAAACTGGACGGGCTGACCTCCGATGCGACCTGGCAAGAAATAGCTGCTATTGTGTGGCTTCCACAATTCATCTCCATGAGTTCGTCTGGCTTGGCTCATTCTCTGGGGGCCTTTTCAGGAAGGCCGAGACGGCTTTGGCCAGACGTACGTTTCGTCCTTGGCTTCTGAGGGTGGGAGACCTGCACACTCAGGTAAGGGTTGATACTGGTTATGCAAGGGGACCGGTGGCGAGCAGGGGGGGAGCCTGTGTCGCCTAGTCCGTCGTGGCCGTTGCCACTGGCCTTGCATTGGTACAGTAGATCCACAGTCAGCGCTTCCCCCTACTGCTGTGGATGGGGACCGTTTCCCGACCTCGTGGCTTGAGGTGATTGTCCTTGGGTGACTTGAGGGCACCGGCGTTGTGTGTGCCCTGTCTGGCCGCAACCCCAACAATTTGGCCCCCTTTTCTCCACCCCCCGTCGTCCCAACAGATTTCCTTCCCTTAGTCCATCCGCTAATCCTTTTATAGCCATCAGGACGTCGTTCAGGGTGGCTGATGGGGGATCCGAGTGGACGGGGGCGACTGTAGCAGGGGTAGTCTCCTCCTCCTCCACTGTCATTATTATGGGTCGGGCACCAGGCCGAGGAAGAGTGGGCTGAATTTGCAGGAACTCATTCCCTGCCTGCACTGCTTCCTCTAAACTCTGGGCTTTTATTGCCAGAAGATGGCGTTGGAGGGGCGTGTTTCCTAGGGTCAGGGAAAACGCATCCATGGCCATACTGGCTTGGTTGGAGTCCGGAAGGTCAGCGTATGCGATCTTCACTAGACGCTCCATCTCCGTTGCATGTTCTTGGAGGCTAGTCTTGGGTTCCCTCTTGAGGTGGAGCCTGCTCTTAGCCTCTCTCGGGAAGATCCCGTACTTGGTGCGTAAGGCCGAGAAGATGGAGGCAGGCGAGTCTCCTCGACTACAACCTCTGGCTCCCTCCTTCAATGTCTCACGCAGGTGGAGGAGAGTGGCCTTCTCATTCCACTCATTAGCTTCTGCAACCTCTTCGAACTGGGAGATGAACAGTTCCACATCCTCATTCCCATCGAACTTCGGTGGCTTGAAGCTAGCTTCCTTCTTCGGCATTTGTAAGGCTCTAGTGATAGCCTCTGTCAGCTGACCAATCTGGTCGACCTGCTGTAACTCTGCCTCAGCCAGATCTCTGGTAGCATTCCGTCGGCTGTTTGGCATGGTTACAAGGTTCGTCTTATAAGTCCTAATTACCGCAGTCAGATCCCACCGCTGCCACCAGTGTGTTGGATCCTGCGACCAACACGTAGAGGCGACTAGGTCGGCTTATTCTACCGGTCTGCATTCACCCTTCACAGGGGCTGTGTGCGGGTTGCCCGTGACCAACACGCGGAGGCGACTAGGTCGACTTACACCACCGGTCAACATCAACCACCTTGCACAAGGGATAGCTCCCAGAGTGGTTCTATACTAGTTCGACAAGGTCGACTTGAGGTCGACGGGGTCGACTTGAGGTCGACGGGGTCGACAGTGTTTCTGTGACTTTACTCCCACAGCACAGTCCATGGACTGGGTCTTTGGAGTTAGTCAAGTGCTTGGTGTGGTTCTGCTATCGCGCAAGGTAACAGAAGAGTATGGTTCCAAATGCAAGGCATATATTGAACAACATAAAAGAGCCGAGGCTCTGCCTTAAATACATTCAATTATGCAAATAAGGTAGCAAATGCCAGCCTCTTTTAGGGGCGTGGTTACATAAATGAAAAAGGGAGCACAACTCCGAATGATATAAAGAAAAAGGGGATGGCAACATAACGTTTCCATCACAATATACACACACTAGCCGTGTTATCAGGCATTGCTCGGGTATAAAGCATCAGCTTTTGAACAATGAGAAGCAATGAGAGTTGCCTGCCACTTGTGATTAGTGTGGCACATTGCCAATGGATACTTTGAGTAAGCTCACTAATAAGAGTTACCCCTACCATCGCTTTGCGTCGTGACCAAAAGCAGTAGCCTATAATTTTGTGCCAATGCATCGACATATATAATTGCTTAGCAAAATTCATTAAGCTCGCATGGTTTAGTTAGTTAGGTGTCTGACTGTTGAATTGGAGGTATAGAAATCAAATCTGCTGCTTTACGGATTCTTTATTCCAAGATTTTATAAGCTATAGCTGGAGGGCCACACTTTTAGACCAACATTGAGATAGATTTATGCTGCCCGTATATTTAAAATACAAATGTTAGTGGTTTAAGTACATTATGCTGGTACACCCTGATTGGCTCATAGGCCCGCCCTTTCAAATGAATGCTTTTAAAAAACCTAGTAAACCTTTTGTGTAATCTACAAAATGAAAAATATACTTAGTTTATTAGTTACAAACACTGATGTCTTTGTTCTTTACAAAAAGAATAAAATCTATTGGTCAAGCGTAAAGTTTTGAAGCAGATATTACCAAATTATCACACTTGAAAGTTTCAAAAAAATCAAATCACACAGCATTCGAGTGCATCCAACTACATTAAATAATGTGATGATTTGTAGTTGTCCCCCATCGAAATGTTCCATGTTGTAAAAATTGCTTAGATTTGCTTGTTACATGTGTTGTGTATATGTATTTGGAGTGACACTTCAATATTTTGTGGTTCATCATGGTTTCATTGTTAAATGCCTATATTATCTGTTTATATGCAAGATAGTGTAATTTCACACTATACATTTACCAGTTACGATGTCAGGTTGGCTGGAATCATTTAAATAGTTTCATTTAGTCATAGCTCTGTAAATTGTATTAAAACAGGCACCCATTCAAAAGCATTCTGATGAAGCCAATTAATAAGGAACTCTCTTTATGAGACTTAATAATTTTAGTATCATATTATCAATTTTTGTGTGAAGGATTATAAGCTGGAGTATATGATTTGGATGATGCTTCACGTATGATAGCAAAAGAGTCTTATAATACCTCCCGCTACATGGTGCTTCTAATCTGGTCTTTTTAATTGCTAAATATTTACTCGCCTTAATGATCAATAGATTTGAGACAATAAAAACATGAATTAAAGTTTTTTGGAGACTGATACTTCAAAGTCATATGGATCCTTGTAAGGTTTGTGTGCAACTAGTTCTTTATGTGAGCTGTAGCAGGGAGAAATTTGTTATATAAATAGCACATGTTATATGTGGTACTCTAAGGTATTGTTAAAGAAAATAAGTTTAAATGGTTTTATTATTGACTTAAGTAACTCAAATCATGATTCAAGATAAAATAGGGACAGCTATCAGTATTTAGTCATATGCTTAAAGTACTGTTCTGCTAACCATATAGAAACTTGCTAGAATAAATCCTGCAACCACCTTATTAAACCAACATATACCTGATGTTGCTTTCATATTGTACATAAAAGTTTGTTACTTGGTTTAATAATTTTTTACATACCAATTTATGTCTTTTTTAACTATTGCTATAAAAGGTGATGCCTGTTGTATGCAATGTTTTACTTGAAAATCAAATTATTTGTAGTTCTATTTGAAACATTATCTTTAGAGACACTCTAATCATGTGGTTACTGTGTGTTTTGCTTCGAATGAAGTTTTTAGTATGCAAATATTTCTGTGAAAAAGGAAATAATTGTTTACCTTTAGAAAGACCATAAAATATAGAAATAAATAGCAAGGGCAATGTTTGGAAAAGAAATTTCTGTGTTCTATAAGCTCTCTAACACCAAATTGTGGTCAATGTGGAAGACCAATTTTAATTGTATGTTACTATTTGTCTTGTTTGCAACTATTAAAAAATTTCAAGTATGATCTGATCATTTCAATTGTTACAACTTACAAATAATTTTTTCTTTTTCAACTTTCACCGTACTTATAACTCAGCCAAACTCAAACTCAGCCATTTATACAGATACAGTAGTCTATTACCAACCTTTTGCTAAAAGTACCTCCCCCTCTGCAGTTTTGCTACTCAGAGCTCCAGCTTGTCCTTCTATAAAAAATCTGTACCTCCCAGCACTCAATACATCGTAGTTAAAGTAAACATCATAGGACAAGTTCACTTGACTGGTAACCTCAAAGTATATCGGTTTCTGGCATACATCGGATATAGAGCATAAAGTTGCCTTAAAGCGATCTGGAGCTGGAGCTTCCACTCTCCATACCACCTGTATGGCTGTGTGATCAGATGCCGTTGATGCTTTCAATAAAAGAATCGTTGGCCGACCAAGTTCTGAAGTCAAACACAAATCTAATTGCTTATGCTTTAGATAACTTAACAAAACTAGTTAGCCTAATACAGTTAATTAAACCTAATGGTTGTAATATATTAACAATAAGCAGTTTAACCATAATATTTTGAGATTGTGGCCTTGCAATAGTAACTAACTTATAAGGACAGGCACATTTATAATTATTTCTTTAAAATAATTTTAAGGAGAATTTTTTAAGAGCACCTGTTTAGATTAAAGAGTGGCAAGCTGATATAAGTATCTCAACTAGGTGTTTAAACCAACTCAAGTGTAAATAAACAGAACAGATCAAAAAAAGCTGGTTTTATAAAAAAAAGCATAAATCAAACAGTATTCAAGTAGAATCAGCTATGTTAAATGATAGTCTTATTTGTAGTTGTTATCTCCCTTTTTTTAATTTTTACTTCAATTGTGACAACTAATAAATAATACACTAATACTCAATTTTCACCATAACTATTCAAGTACGAAAAAAGTGTTCTAAACTCATATATTAGATCAAATGCAGTGGTCTACCAACCTAGTGCTAGATGTACATCTGAAACTTCGCTCCTCAGAGCTCCAGTGAGTCCTTGAATCTTAAATCTGTATGTTCCAGCTTTCAACAAATCGTACTTAAAATCAAACTCATAGAACAAACTCGCTTGATTATTAGCCTCCATATATTTGGGTTTCTGACAAACATCAGATAAAGAGCATAAAGTTGCTTCAAAGCGGTCTGGAACTGGAATCTCAACCTCCCATACCACATGTACGACTGTGTGATTAGATGCTGTTGATGCTTTTAATGACAGGATCATGGGCTGAGTAGGGTCTGAAGTCAAACAAAATTAATCTGATCATGCTTTAGACAACTTCACAAAGCTAGTGTGCCTGATGCTACTTAACTCATTTGATATATTAAAAAAAAGCCCTTCAACTATAATATTTTGAGACAGTGGCTTTACAAAAATAGCCAACTCTCAATTAGATACTGTCTTCTGATTCATTCTTTAAAAATAATTCATCATGAACGCCGCATATGTAAAGATTATTTTTTCTTATTATCAACAATATATTTAACATTTATTATCTTTGCAGCTTTTATAAACATGAGCATTAATAAGTAACAAGTAGTAGTAGTATGAACTTACAGATTATAAAGTTTGTAAAAGTAGAATTACTGAAATAATTCCCCTGCCCTACAGAGTAGTATGCCTGGACATATGCATAATATGATCCAACGAGCAAAGTTTTTTTCAAAAGATTGAAAGTTGGTGTAAATCGATTTTTCTCCACTGTCTTGCTCCTGATAAGAAAATCGCACAACATTTGACCTTGACATAAGCCAATCCAAAATCCATGATGAACAGTTAATGTTGAAGGAGTCCAGTTATATCTTATGGTATAAGAATAACTTCTTTCCTCCACAGTGACCGAAATGTTAGTTGGCTTTAGAGGATCTGAAGAGGTACATATATTAATTGTTTTGCGTTGTTCATGTTGTAATTTTGGTAAAGTTAATTTAACAGGCACATTAATATCTGTGGCATTGCAACAACAGCGCTAAAATACTTTAAATTTTTTTCTCAAATATTTGGACTTTTTTGAATAATTTGTAACAAGAAATCATAACCTGAATTTACAAAACATTATAATAATAGTAAATTAAAACTCAATAATACAATGCGTATATCAAAGTCTTGTCTGCTGCTAACCCTGTTGACTTATGCTGTCACTATTCCACTCCTAGGAATTTTTGGCGAACATTGATTATTGCCTTACTATGACATAAAATTAGCAGGGACAACTCATAGACCTACTTTAGCAAACATGTGTTTTCATCGACAGGGTGTATCTAATGAAACCATCTGCTTCCTAGATTACAAATGTGCAAATGTGGAGGTCCAAAATAAGCTCTATTTTAAACATCTCGTATAAAAAGGGCCTCTAAAGGAAACAACTATTCAAAAGTTTCAAAAGAAACAATGTTTAAGGTCAAACATGTCATAGCACAGGTTGTGCTATGACTCGTAGGAGCTCATAGTATTTATTTTAACTTGTTTTTCATTTTTCATTTTTATTATTTTTTTATATCTAGCTAGATCAGCATAGAAAAAAAATTATTGACATGAACCTAGCTTTAATAACAGCACTTATGTAAGTTAAACCCTAAATCAAAGAATATTAGGCGAAGGCTTCTATTTGCTAATAAAATATAATTGAAAGCTTATAATATTAAAAGGTGAGCTTTTACATCTATTACATTTTAATTTAATGGCGATTTATTATTTAGTAGATTATGTTTATCGGCATTAAAATATTAATACTCGTGCCAATCAGGTATTGTACAAATAGACTGACCAATTAGAGTGGCCTACCTGCTGACTCAATTACGGTGTTTCCATGTTTTGAATAGATTTGGAATTTCTTTTACTCCAAGTCATAGTAACAGTTAAATCTAAACAGATATGACACCCTTTCGCTCCACAAAAATTATGCGAAGGCATCCGCATTGAGACTACTATTCGATGTTATATAAATACTCACTGCGGACTCAAATCAGTAATACCTAGTTAAGATCTCCCTCATGGATGCAAAAAATTTCATTTTAACACACTTCCAGGCAAAGTATAATTTAACTACTACTGTCAACGATAGGTTGCTCATACGACAATGATGAGATAATTACCTTTTTATTTATATTATTACTTTAGTCCATTAAATAATTCAATCTAACGATTGTACAGAAACCCTTGCATTGGCGCCAACCTTTTCCTATGCCTAACTATTCCAGCATAGAAAGCGTTTTACTTGCTAAAAGCGCTTTTTGTTCATGTGACCTTTGATGTACCGATTGTACAGCAAGTAATAAATTATGTTGCTGTTTTGTAATATAGAGGGATATTAATGAGACCCTTTGAGACCCAAGAGATTTTGAGTAAATATTTTAAACTTGCAATTATGTTTCTATGACAAAATTAGACAAAATAACACATAAAACCAAGTTTTCTTTCTAATTGTATATTATCGGCAGCACTACTGACTGTCCCCTGTAGAGGACACTGGAACTCGGTGACTATAAAATTGGTCTAAAACACTTGTTATAGATGCAACATTAAAACTAAGCATGAAGGCATAAAGCAGCAATCAACAATTTAAAATTGTAAGCAAAACTAGCAGGTACTTTTATGAAATAACATGAAGCAATTTCTGCTTGCATTGATACACAAAAAAACATTGCATTTTGTGCAGCGTATGCTAATTTTGTTCAAACAACTTTCTCGTCTACAACGAGCACTATTATTTAGTTTCACTGCTTCTGGCAAATGTTTTGCTCCCTTTTCCCTATTGTACGCCATTGGAAGTGGAACTATTTTTCTGCTAGTTTGTAGCTCGTCATCTGTCATGTAATCACTATCAGCTTCCTTTGCTGCTGATGCTATTATTTGTTTTCCCATAATGAAACGATAGTCAAATAACTGCATGAGTTTGTTTGAAGAGTTGGATTGTCTCTGAGTAAGCCAGCAGTTGTTAACTGCTAAGTCTAGAAGATGATTTATCACGCGAATGGGCCATCGTTTTGACCTTGCTGTTACTCTGTAGTAAGAAATGGCTTGGTCACAAAGATCAACACCACCCATCGATAAGTTGTAGTTTTGAACAACCGCTGGTCTGGGTACAGTAATCAATTGCTTTTTTTGCTTACACTATCTTTTACAATTTTCAACAGGATGCAATCCATGCAAAGAAAACGCCATTAAAATGCTTTTTGTGTCAAACCATTTTACGATGCTAATCGGTTCATTCCCTCTACTCACTGTAACAAATTGCTCCATTGTACCCCTTCCTTTTGATTTCATGACCTTGTCAGAAGAGAACTGCACTGGCACATATTTAGCACTTATCGTTCCAGTAAGAGAGATACTTCGCTTGGCTAAATGCTCAATCAGTGGAATTGTTGTAAAAAACCTGTCACAGAACACATGCTTGCCCGGCCCTAAATCGTTTGTTAAACGAAGCACCGCTCCTATTCCTTGCCCTCCTGATCCATCCTTTAACTTGAACTTAGCAAATGTTCCTTCTCCTTTATAAATTTCAAAATCATAAACTAGTCCACTTGAACCCGCCAAAACAAAGTTTTTTAAACCTGTGGGGTTTGGTTTCCTTGGAACATACTGCCGTGCTGGACACCTGCCTGCGAATGAAATCATCTGCTCATCAATACTTAATAAATTTTCTCGTGGTAGTTCAGTGCAGATCTTTCTGATATGCTCCACTAATGGTGTAACTTTCCACAACCTGTCCTCTTTTTTAGCTTTTCACTTATTAGCACATTATCTAGAACTTTCAAGTTGTTCCGTATCTTAAAAAAACGATTTCTAGTGATCGCATTTGCAACAATAGGCACTTTGGTTTTCTTTTCCCAATACATCCTGAGGCGCTTCATGCCGATGCATCCGATTACCAAGCTGATCCCAAAAAATGTTTTGATCTCAGCAGTCGTCACCTTCAGAGATTTACCTGAATGCTGAGTATGATAGCGATTGGTTAAATCCGCCATTGACTCAAATATTTTATTAGAAAAATACTTGCTAATGGCTTCTACTGGGCTTTCACAATCATCCATCTCAGCAGTTTGATGTAATACTTTGAACTTGCTGGCAAAGCTATCACTTTTGCAGAATGAGCATGTTTTTTTTGAAGATTTCTTGCTCCTTTTTGATGGTGGTGGCTCAACATCATCATCTGATTCCTCGGAATGATTCAATAGGGATGACTGCTAGGGTCATAATCTACATCTGCATCACTGTCATCTGAACATATGTCTAGGTCAGAGTTGTCAAGCCGTTCTAATACATCAATGGCATCAATGTCAGTTAAAGTTCTTGATGGTCTTTTCCTTAGTAGTCCTAAAATGAATAAAAACAAAAATGCTTCAGGTTTAACATTAATCCTAATAGTAAAGATGATCAAAATTTATTTTATTTCAGTATTTTTAATTATAGCTATTCAGCAAAATATTTAGTGGGAATGTGAAAGACTTTTTAGCTAGCATAAAACAAAAACCATTAAATAAGATGAAAAAGCTGTTAGAAAGAAACATTAACCATAACTTTAAATTTATTGTTGATCTAATTCATAGGCATCAAAACCCAATGTCCCTTGTGAGAGACATTGAAAAATTATTTTCAATAAAAACAGTAGCAAAAACGTTTTTGAAAAGCTTTTTTGAGCTTGTGATAGAGGAATATGTTCACAGCAACAATAACTAATCAAAACTTTTTAAACACTAGAAAAACTTAGTTAATTGAAGAATTTACCTGAAAAAGTTGAAGCACATGGATCAGAACAGGAAGCAGCCATTTTTTTTTGTTGTAGTTCTCTACGGAAGGAGGCAGCAAATATAAAATTGTGAGAGAACAATCACAATTTGTCCCTTAAATAGGAAACCTGGTTCTTAGTTTCTATAATTCATTTCTGTTGATGATACTGTATAGTTTATGACTGTCCTCTGAGGGGGACATAAAGACTCAAAGACTCAATATTGGAAATAAAGAAAATTCTGATCAGGGATCTTGACAGAGTTAGTGCAAAAAGTGTACAAAGAATGAATTGAAAAATGGCCTTGACCCAAAAGTGAGACCACTCTAACAAGTTCTGTTTTGAAGAGTACATCGCTAGTGTGACAGAAAATGTCAACTCCGCCGAATACATTCGAAGCATAGAAACCCAATAATATGCCATTGCTAAGCTGTGGGAATTATTACCAGTTTTAAAAGTAGAGGGTACGCTGTAATGTTTAGCACTATCCATCTTGCTATAGCAAAGTAGTCAATCTATCTTCTATTTTTATATAGATATATAGATAGAAAATATCTATATCGTCCGTTGTCTGTCTAGAAATGTCTGAAAATGTAGCTAAAAAGATTTTCAGTTTAGCTGGTAGGTGAATCTGTAAAAAAATTAAAAGTAGGTACACAGGTTTCTGCAATCAGTAAAGTAGTCTAATATTAACCGTATTATATTTCAAGATCAAACAACTCCTCTAAGAAGCAATCTTACTGCGAATGTAACAGCGGTTACAAATCTAACCCATGTATGCAGATAGAGAAGTGTTGCTGCTGTCATAAACCAGACCACATCAAGCGAGTGTGTAGATGAGATAGATAATAGGCTCTTCTAATGTGAGCCAGATTTATGTCAATAATAATAGTGGCTTGTTTACTATTAACTCTTTGACTGCCACATTATTCATTTTACCAAAGCGCTATACAGTTGCATTTCCTAGATCAAAATCAGGGTATTTTGTTTTGCTATTATTCTGTTTTACTTGATCTATTTAGCCTAAGTTAACAATATTTTATTACAACCCTTTAAATAATAAATTATCACTAATATGTACTTGTCTTGAGTAACTTCATTGCGAACCCTATAATGTCGAATACAAACAAGCTTGTTTTTAAAATCAAAATACAACTGTCCCTGCTTTAGTTCATATTTCATAAATACATGATATTTTGCTGCAAGAATTGTTAGAATACAAGCTAGAATAAATTAATACAGAGTTATATAAGGTAATATTTAATATAACGTAAGGAGTTTAGTGTTTGTATAGAACTTCTTGCATTGTTACATGCAATAGGTAGTGATGGCAGAGATGGTTTGGGCTCAGTTGGTTTTGATATACAGAGTGTAGCCTCTACTTATGAGAATGCTATGACCTATTTGGTTAGAATTTATGGGGCTGTAAAAATGGTAAATGTTAAAACCGTGAAGTTAGTGAGCAAACATGTGATTACTTGCTAGAAGTTGAAAGTTTCAGTGAAGATGTAAAGTTTAGTGGGAATGATAATGAGATAATGAGGAGATATTTTACTTGGTTATTGCCATCAATAGCTTAAGGGCTATTTGCAAAGGCAATTAATGCAATGGATTGGAAAGGGTTAACTTATATATTTAAGGCTAGGAAGTTTGCAAAAAAGTCTGATGCTAAATTAAAAGATGCTAAACCTAAAGCTAGTGAAACTGAAATTTTAGAAGTAGCAGCCATTGTTTTTAAACAATGTAACAATAAAACTAGAAGTTCTAGTCATTAATTTTGTGAAAGAAGTCGTGTTCATAGAATGTTTTCCAGAAGAATTTAAGAACTATGAGGATAAAAGGTCTAAGGATAAGTACCCAGAAGTTGGGTGTAAATAATCAGGTTTTGAGTTGACGAGACATAAACGCCAGAGCCCATATAAAAACTATAGTCAATCTTTTGGTGTTTTTAGAGCTGATAAAGATAATCAACGTACTATATTTAGTTTGAACTTTCACTTAGTAGTGTGATGAATGTTACAACTGTGGTATTGGTTATGAAGTTGTCTTGCTGCTAAATGCTTTACTTGATATAGAAAAAGGCATAGGCCTACTACTATTTATTGTGGTAAGAACAGTTCTGAAGACCTTTGAAAACCAGATCTTAAAAGGTACCGCTATGATCAAAGTAGCAGTAGCAAAAGTGATAGAAGTATGCGCAAAGTTTCGGGTAGATGCCCCAGGAACAATATATGCTCCGTCGTTTTGGTAGTAGTGTGAGAATTCCTTCATCTGGTCTTAGATGACTAGATGATAAGATAAAAAAAACTTTAAAGATAAATTGTATTGAGCTCAGTTTTGCGTTTCATAATGAGGCTGAAGTTTCAACAGTAACTGAAAACAGCCAACAGCTTAGATTACAGTTGAGAGCCATCAATTGTTATGACTGAATACTGGAGTAGATGATTGTGAGTTGAAAATTGTGGGTAACAGAATTTTAGTTTGAAAGTAGATGCGGATCTATGTTAACTGATGTTCATGTTGTAAAAAGATTGGGCATTTTCAGCATAAATAAGTTAGAGCAGCTAACATTATTGTCGGTTTAAAAAATACTTCAGACAGAAAAGATGAAGCCGATTGAAAGGCTTGATCACTGCGCAAAAGGTGTTCAATGTTAAGTTGAAATGTTCAAGTCAGTTACATTAAAGCTGCCTAAACTTATTACTGCTGGTCTAAGTTGGCATCTTTCACATGATGGCAAGTTGCATAAATTTGACAGCTAGTTCTGATGGAAAATGTAGTGGTTGTAGATACAGGAAAGGTAGAAAGGAAGGCCAACCAAGGAAGTTGTTGATTAGAGTTACAACCAACTGAAAAGAGACTGGTTCAAAGGCAAAGTTATCTGCTAATGTGGTCAGTCGCTGGTAAGGTGAAGTCATTAATCAGTAGTAAGGAGTCTGACTTTATGTTGTAGAAAGAAGTCATCGAAAAAAAGAGGTCATTGACAGGAGGCAGCCGTAGCAGCTTGTGAGAGAACTCTGGCCACCCTTTGGGAGGAAAAGGACAATTTCTCCCGATAGGTTGAAAAGGACAGGCAGGTATACAAAGCTCTTGAGCACCTTGCTAAGGTGATGACCACTGTACAGCCTTCCTACGCTACTCCTAGCAGTGATGATGATGAGACCAGCGGAAGTGTCAATGAGGCAGCTGTGGTCACAAAAGCTCCTGCAAATGGCGACACTGGCAAAAACTAAATTCTACACTTTAGCTGGGATGGCGTCAGTGAAAACGCTGATAAGGCCAAGGACACCCATGATCTGAACTTTGGTCAAAAGGCCGACTAATTTGGGGAGGTTGAGGTCAAGGAGTTATCTGCTACTAGTAGCAGTGTTAAGAACCAGTTCACCACTGCTACTAGTAGCAGTGGTGAACTAGTTGCAGCTTTAGTTTGAATGGGCTCTCAATCTAGTGTGAGTGAGGTAAGCTTTTTCACTAGTGAGAGTACAATGGAGGCTATGCCTACAGGACTGAGCTTTAGCAATGTCATTTTCGCTGGTGAAAAAACGTCTCAGTAAAGTTCTTTGGTTTAGACCTAAATGCCCTCACAAACAGGCCCTCCGGACAAGCAAGACTAAAAGGGCCAGTGAAATACTGCCTGTGAAGGTTTTGGGTAAAAACGGTTTGAAGGCTCAACGAATTAAAGCAGGTGCGTTCACTTTTTTTGCTTTATATTCATCTTATGTGCTTATTAGTGTGTGTTTTGTGTCAATAAACCAATCTGAACAATTCTAAAAAAAGAAGGCAACTTGCGTATGCAGGAGTCTTTAGTACAACTGACAATGTTTTAGGAACTTGGGAAAGGTCAACAGTTCGGCTTGAAGAGGCAAACCTTTTTAAACAGGCCCATAGAATTATGTAGTTTTCTCAGCTTATTGATGGTCGTATGCATACATATATAAGGGTGTACTGAGAATCTTTGTTCTTTTTGTTTTTTACTTTGTGAAGATGTGGTGAGTGATGATATAACAATATAAATATAGTACACACCAGAAAATAGATCTGATAGTCTGTCGTCATTCAGTCTGTCTAGTTATAGCTACTAAAATCTAAGAATGAAAGATCCACTTCATGCTGGATTTGATCCTGTAGTTTCCTATTCACTAAGCAATAACCTAAGCATTTAAGCTACACGAGATTTAATATATTCAATAGGTGATATGAGTCGCTGTCTCGGTTCAAATACGCACAGGACTCTACGCAGCGTACAGCACTCTAGCACTCTAATGCTTGCTTTCACGGCTCTTATTAGTAAGTTAAGCCATACGGATAGTAGCTTACTCAAATTGGTCAATGGCAATATGCCAGGCTAATGGCAAGTTGCAGGCAACTGTAATAATGACTATTGTTTATAAACTGTTTTTTAATTTTTGTGCAATGTCTAGCATTTGGCTAGTATAACAAAACCTATAAATCAACCTCTGAAACAACTTAAAATTTACTAACAAATAAAGCTGTATCA
Source organism: Watersipora subatra (assembly GCF_963576615.1). NCBI lineage: Eukaryota > Metazoa > Bryozoa > Gymnolaemata > Cheilostomatida > Watersiporidae > Watersipora > Watersipora subatra. The sequence goes on along the minus strand of NC_088708.1, from coordinate 30,086,963 downwards.
TTCAAAATATGAAACTTTCTAAAATTAAAAACAGTGTTCCTAGAAAAAAAAGTTTCAAGTTAAAACTAAAAGACGTAACAACATTAGACATGAAGCACCATACAAAAATGTAAGTCTTTTTTTTAAAAACGAACGGTTTCGAACAATTGATTTTTGAAAAATATCACATTATTTATATCGGAGACAAGCAGTTATCAAGCAATACATTTTTTTAATATTTCATAGGTTTATAAATATTTATCCTGCGTTGAAACTACAATTAGGCAAGTTGTCACAAAATTTTGAGAGTGTTCATAAATATTTAAAAAGCATTTGCAACAATTTCGTTATCCACTTCTTTTGCCAATACTAATTGAATACTTGGCCTAATTGTCTAAATTGCTTCATGGACAATCTAAATTTATTTATACCAAAAATATATAAGGTTTGTAGCTATTTTTTAAACATATTATGGTTGTTCACCGGTCATGGTGTTTGTGCCAAATTGCAAAAAATTGAACCCTCAGAATTAATGATAAGTCAATGAATTAACCCATTGATATTTGCTGAAAATACCAGTAGGACCATGACACTTACCGAGGAGACCATATACTAGTTTTAATTTACAGAAACTCAGCTCTTTTCGTGTGCCATGTGCTATAATATCTTAGTAGTTACTGACAGTTTCACTAGTCATTATCAAGCCATATAAATAGTCTAAAGTTGTTCTTACATTACTTAATTGTGTCTCAGAGCTTAAAGTGATGCTGGATAGTTACCATCTACAATCCACAAAACTAACTCATTGGGTAACTTGTTACTTACGGTTTATAATTAACTCCATAATAGCTGTATTACATCGCCTACAAATAGTAGGTGTCAGATGTATATAAGTAACACTTCGAGGTCGAAACTTCACATCTGTGAGATTCAGACTTATTTCAAAATCCCATTCATCTGTCAAAAAAGCACCAACTTCACTGTATTGTGACTGCAACTCAAAAAATAGGTTTGCTACAAAGCTACTTTCCACACTTTACAACTGTTTTGCTAACTACAATCCAATTTACCGACATTTAATGAAACTGATTTAAATACATGTAGTTAAGTTAATTAAGGGTCAGAGAATAGATGTAACTTATGCTCAGAAAAAATCAACAGGCCATTGACAAATCTTAAGATTGTATTACTGATATAATAGATTAAACGTGAATGAAAAAGTTTTGAACTTACAAAATGTATAGTTGAGTTGCAACGAATAAATGACCATGCAAATGATGTAAAGTTGTTTTAGTTTTTAATTTTTAATAGGAAGTATAGTTAGTAGACTTTATTGTGTCTTTCAGCCTTCCTGGCTGCAATTCACTGAAACATTTTGTAAAAGTTGGCCAACACTAGATTCACTGATTCACTACATCACTGATTTTATGTTTGTGGGCCAGCAGTATATGGTATACAGACAAAGTAACAGAGACCACAAACGACAAACATTTGATGAAAACTTTGCCATATAGCGTTCATGATACTGTAAATTCTACTACACTTTATCCAATGATCAAATAACTATCATTTTGGCATATTTTTAACATGCATCAAAGCTTTAACCCCATTTTTATATTACTATCGCTATGCAGCCATAAAGCAATCATACAGCCATACTACTGCCAGACAGTCACACTATTACTACATAGTCATAGTACAGCCATACAGTCATATTACTACCATATAGGCATACTACTGCCATACAGTCATATTACTACCATACAGCAATATTACTACCATACAGTCATATTACTACCATACAGCAATACTACTATCATACAGCAATACTACTACCATACAGTCATACTACTACCATACAGTCATACTACTACCATACAGTCATACTACTACCATACAGTCATATTACCACCATACAGCAATACTACTATCATACAGCAATACTACTACCATACAGTCATATTACTACCATACAGTCATACTACTACCATACAGTCATAATACTACCATAGAGTCGTACTACTACAATATTCAAAGAAGCTATTCTGTCCTAATTGATAACTCACAGACATGCGCAGAGCATGATCTGCTTTAAAAGGTATTTTTTAATTAAACAATATTGTTTATTCAAATGTGTTTAAGTAGTTCAGGAAAGTTCAATTGTCAGTAGAGTAAGTATTTTGTCGTTTTCGACTTATCATAATTGAACAATACTTGTATGATACAAATAAACCAGCAAGATCTTTACTCACCGCTGCAGAACGGAAAATTTAAACTGCTTTGCATCATGTCGCTGTATGTTATGGTTAGATTATTAACAGCATTTCCTAGTTGCTTGCAGGTAATAGCATTTATTTGGCTCAACTCCATCGCATAGTTCCATGCATTAAAGTCTGATATCTCTTTTGTCACTGAAACAGTATAATTTTCAACTAGTTCAGCTCATCACTTGCTAACAAAAACGTTTAAATGATAGTATAGAACAAGATTCATTTTTATATATATTAAAATGTTCTATAGCAAGCAGCAACAGAAATGTGGGAGAGGATGACAAAAGGAAGCTAAACCCAGAAACAGACAGGCCAATAATGACAACACATGCCCTAGCATTTCAAACCAATAACAGAAAAGCAAGGATTGAGAAAAGCCCAAATGACGCTAAATGTAGAATGTATAAGACAAAGGATGAAACAGTCAGTCATCTTGTAAGCGAATGCTCAAAGATATCCTTAATAGAATACAAACACCGACATAATAAACTCGTTGCAGCAGTTCACTGGAGTATCAGCATGAAGCATAACTAACCACACACAGAGAAATGGTATGACCAATGGGTGGAGCCAGTGCCTTAGAATGACAAAGTGAAGCTGTCATTGGACTTCCACATTCAGACTGATAAAATAATTAAGGCCAGGAGACCAGATTTAGTACTTAGCAACAAAGAAGCAACAGAGAATAAAATTATTGATAAAGGAATCCCAGGCTACGTCGGGTAGAGAGAAAAGAAGAGGAAAAGGAAGAAAAATATAAAGAACTGCGATTTGAGCTTTGAAAGCTGTGGAATATCTAACCAGATGTGATACCTACAGGGAATGGAGTGCTTAGGATAATATCCAGCTAGCTTATCTTATATCGCGCTGAGGCCAGTGCTCAAAAGTTTTTTGAAACAATTTAGAAAACAGCCCTACTAGGAACTGCTCAGATTGTAAAGAATATTATTCAGCAAAAATTCATTAAAGTGATAAACCTTTGATGTTAAGCTAAGACAAGAGCTCACTTGTTACCAATCCCTTTGTTTTGAAAACAGTTTCTATAGTAATAATAATGACAATTACAATAATAACAATTATAATATTAATAATAATATTAATAATAACAAAAATAATAACATTAATAATAAGATTAATAATAGTAACAGTAATAATTACAATAATAGTAATATGTGAAATGTGGGATATATAAATGTGGAATATATAAAATGTGGAGGGAAGATACCCCATTCCATATTTTAGGTGAATGCAGCAAGATAGCAGCAACGGTATACAAAAAAGGCACATAGTGACAAGAATAGTGCATTGGAATCTATCTAGACATTCTAGACTGTGGATTCAAAACATCTAAAAAGTTGTACGACCACCAGGTAATGTGAAAACGAAAATAATATGGGATATGAGCATTCAAACAAACCATGTGATTTATGCTAGAAGACCAAATACGGTACTGAAGATAAAGAGCTAGACCATCCATGGCTGATTGATGTGGCTCTATCAGGAGATGAGAGAGTAAAAGACAATGAACTGGAACAGATGGAGGGCTATCAGGATTTGTTAAGAGTTGAAAAAGGTCTTGCAGACATCTGTGACAGCTGTCCCTATAGTGGTTGGTACATTACGTGCAGTAAAGAACCCAAAGAAGAAGAGCTAATCAAACCAAATGTTGACAAGAAAGAAATCTCAAAAGTGAAATTTGCTGCGCTGCTGGAATCAGCTAGGATACTAAGGAAGGTTTGGGTTCTCCCAGGGTAGCTGTTCTGACCCAAGTTCCAAAAATACCAATACCATATCAACATCATGCTGTGCTAACTACCAATAATAATAATTATCATTATTATTATAATAGTAATAATGATAGTTATAATAATGGTTATATTAATCATAGTAATTATAATTATTGTAATAATGATAACAATAATACTAATATTAATAAAAATAATCTAAAAATCATCCAAGATCTGATGTAGATGGAGTATAAGTAGTATAGTGAGAGCAGATCTACACATAATAGGCGGAGCTTAGGGAGCAGGAAGTGACATCACATCAGGATCTGTTTGATTGACAGTTGGGGGGCAGAGCTAGGCGGTGTTGAGTCATGGTGTGAGTCATGGCGATCTGTGTGATTCGTGGTGCGAGTGAGTAATGGTGTGAGTTGGTTGGTGACGTCGCGGTGGTGGTGTCGGTGGCCGAGTGGTGAGTCGGGCCGCGAGACGATTCGCGGTTGTATTTGGGATTATCGGATTTCGTTGGCGTCCGGTAGAGGTCGCTCTTCCGTGCCGTTTCGGGGATTGACGGAGAGCTCGGTGGCGACGGGTTGACGGACGGTGGCGGATGGATTTCGAGATCGTCGGAGCTTGTATGTATTTTCTTTTTTCCGATCCCGAATGAGAATGATGTGTCTGCGAACGAATATTCATTTTGATTGTAAACTTCATAAATTCTGAAATTATCTATCGCCTCTAAGTCTTCATCAGGATTAAAACTTTTCAGAATTGACGGAGCATGCAATCTGAAGGAATTCAGAGAGAAATTAAAACAAAGATTATAAACTCTGTATATCAAGACAGTAATGAGTTAAGGAAATGATATTATGATTAAATTTTATATAGTTTATTTGATGATATATCATAGGGATTTAAACTTACTATCAATGGATATGTTATTGAATAAAAGTTTTGTATATAAAAATGTTAAAACATAATATAAAAAAGACTATTGAATTTCATTCAATCCCAATTTTCTTCTTCTTCTTTCATTGTCGAATGAGAATGAACTGTCTACAATCAAAACATACATTATTTTTAGTGAGATATAGTAAAAGTAAGACATACAATCAGATTAGATCATTCATTCAAACTAAAAATCAAATATAATGTAATACTTACTGAAGAAGAAGAAGATCCATCCTTTTTCTGAATGGAATCTTCCTGTTGAGATACGGGAGCCTGCAATTGCAATGATTACAGTCAGGATGGTTTACTATATCCTTGCTGAGATAGTAGACTCTACATTCACAATGGACTCCAACTTAAATTGTAAATTTCAATTGCATTAGTCATCGAATCATAGAATGATATGCAAGATGTAATGCAGACAGAATAGGATATGCAATCAGCTAGAGTAGGACATACAGACAATAAGAAAAACAAATATGTTACATCACATAGTCAGACTAGGACACACAGACAGAGGAGGATATTCAGTTAAAATAATCTGTTTTAATCTGAGTAGGGATATAACATACACTTTGCTAAGATATTGGAGTTTGCAATTGCAATGAATACAATCAGCCTAGAACACATAGTTACTACTCAGAAGAGAAGATTCATTGTATCATTCCTACATAACATCTAGATTGAATTTGTAGTACTTACTGTAAACCGTAATCTTTCGTTGAGATCTTGATAGAACTTTTCACGTAAGAGAAATCGACAAGCTTTTCGCTTCCGAACGCTTATTTCCATTCCATGAGAGCAGTAACCCCATCGCTTCACACATTTATCTACACAATGTAATCGTTCTTGAAATTTCCTTTTTCTGTTGTCTCTGGTACTCATTGTGAAATTATGAACTGAATTGAAAAGGCATATTCGCTCGAAGGTTTTATAACAAGTAGAAGTGTTATCGCGGTTCAATAATTTTGTGATCTAATGATATATATAAACAGTTTTCGCGAAATTCACTTTCGCGAAATTCAATTTCGCGAAAGTTGACTATATAATATATATGTGTAATTTCGCGAAATCCAATTTCGCGAAATCCAATTTCGCGAAATTCACTTTCGCGAAATTCAATTTCGCGAAAGTTGACTATATAATATATATGTGAAATTTCGCGAAATCCAATTTCGCGAAATTCACTTTCGCGAAATTCAATTTCGCGAAAGTTGACTATATAATATATATGTGTAATTTCGCGAAATCCAATTTCGCGAAATCCATATTCGCGAAATTCACTTTCGCGAAATTCACTTTCGCGAAAGTTGACTATATAATATATATAATGTGTAATTTCGCGAAATTCACTTTCGCGAAAATCTGTTTACTATTTTCGCTTCATTAATTCCTTTGGACACACCCATCATTCTTCAATTCACTATATAAGCGTTGCATAATCTGATGGAATATTCTGCCTCATTAACCATCTCTTGATACCTACTTATATTTGAGAATTTGGGTCGATCGAGTGTTGATACCATAAGGCTTGTATGCTTCAGCTAGAATTCTGTTAGCCGGCTACTCGCGATTAAGTTCGTTGAGTGTCGCTGTTTTCAGGGGCTGTTGTGTGGACAAGCGCCTTGGCATTCGACTTGATTGTTTTCCTAGGTTTACCTATGGAATTCTCCTGTTTGGTTTGGCTTAACCATTCCATAACAGCCTCTCGACCAGTAAATAGATGAAGATGATGAACTAGTAAAGAGGCAGACATGGATTAATATGTGGATTATTTTGAGGATAACTCCAACTCAGCGTGAGTATATCAATATATAAAACTTATATAAAAAATGTTACGTTATTGAATCATTGGCTTTGCCGTTTCCGGTTAGTGCATGCGCACGCAGTTCTGTTTTTATCCTCGAGGATGCGTTACACGTTTTTCTAATGCTCTTGTATTGTATTCCTTATTCACATGTACTATTGTTCGTTATTCATAATATACGTTCTACAGCATTAACTACACACATATTCAACAAAAAAGGTAAATAACATTCGGTTGTATTTTTTACCAAGTTTATTTCGATATAAAGTATATATGTATATTCAATTGTAAAATATAGAAAAAAATTTTATGTCAGTTCTTCTAGTAATTTAACAATTTGGGAAGTTCCTTGAATATGTACATTGTCAATACCTTCATTTTCTTCGTTATTAAGACTTTTACTAATTTTTCCATTCCAATCATATCTATCTAGTATAGTTTTTCGAACTACATGATCTCGTGTATCTTTTTCAGAAATTTTTAGCATAACTGTTAGAAAATCTTCTATTGAACATCCTCTGCTCCAAAATATTGCAAAGAGAAGACAGTAATCTCCACATGTTGTTGAAAGAAAACCTTGGAGTAGAACATCATTCCATTTAATTAACTTTATTCCAGAAAGTTTTAAGATTTGAGCGACATCTGGATATGTTGAAGGATCTCGTCCTGTTGAATCGAAATAATTAATTTCGGATTTTGTTCGAATAACTCCTATCCAGTGTTCTCCTGGTTGATAAGAATAGTGTGTGTTAAAAATATATATTCCTTCATTCGATAAAAATTGTTCTATAGACTAGTACAATCCTAGCTTTGATTGTATCTTCAGTAGCTTTTATCTTACTCACATTTTATTATTATATATACATTTATAATCATTGCTCACTTGTATATCAGCATGGCCTAGCACAATCCTAGTTTTGCTTATTGTATCTTTAGTAGATTTTATCTTACTCACATTTTATTATTATATATACATTTATAATCACTGCTCACTTGTATATTAACATGGCCTAGCACAATCCTAACTTTGTTTATTGTATCTTCAGTAGCTTTTATCTTACTCACATTTTATTATATATACATTTATAATCATTGCTCACTTGTACATCAACAGGGTCTAGCACAATCCTAGCTTTGTTTATTGTATCTTCAGTATCTTTTATCTTACTCACGTTTTATTATTATATATTCATTTATATTCGCTGCTCACTTGTATATTAACATAGACTAGCACAATCCTAGCTCTGTTTATTGTATCTTCAGTAACTTTTATCTTACTCACATTTTATTATTATATATACATTTATAATCACTGCTCACTTGTATATTAACACGGACTAGCACAATCCTAGCTTTGTTTATTCTATCTTGAGTAGCTTTTGTCTTACTCACATTTTATTATTATATATACATTTATAATCACTGCTCACTTGTACATTAACATGGACTAGCACAACCCTAGCTTTTATCTTACTCACATTTTATTATTATATATACATTTATAATCATTGCTCACTTGTATATCAACATGGCCTAGCACAATCCTAGTTTTGCTTATTGTATCTTTAGTAGTTTTTATCTTACTCACATTTTAATATTATATATACATTTATAATCACTGCTCACTTGTATATCAACATGGACTAGCACAATCCTAGCTTTGTTTATTGTATCTTCAGTAGCTTTTATCTCACTCACATTTTATTATTATATATACATTTATAATCATTGCTCACTTGTACATCAACATGGTTTAGCACAATCCTAGCTTTGTTTATTGTATCTTCAGTAGCTTTTATCTTACTCACGTTTTATTATTATATATTCATTTATATTCGCTGCTCACTTGTATATTAACATAGACTAGCTCAATCCTAGCTCTGTTTATTGTGTCTTCAGTAACTTTTATCTTACTCACATTTTATTATTATATATACATTTATAATCATTGCTCACTTGTATATCAGCATGGCCTAGCACAATCCTAGTTTTGCTTATTGTATCTTTAGTAGATTTTATCTTACTCACATTTTATTATTATATATACATTTATAATCACTGCTCACTTGTATATTAACATGGCCTAGCACAATCCTAACTTTGTTTATTGTATCTTCAGTAGCTTTTATCTTACTCACATTTTATTATATATACATTTATAATCATTGCTCACTTGTACATCAACAGGGTCTAGCACAATCCTAGCTTTGTTTATTGTATCTTCAGTATCTTTTATCTTACTCACGTTTTATTATTATATATTCATTTATATTCGCTGCTCACTTGTATATTAACATAGACTAGCACAATCCTAGCTCTGTTTATTGTATCTTCAGTAACTTTTATCTTACTCACATTTTATTATTATATATACATTTATAATCACTGCTCACTTGTATATTAACACGGACTAGCACAATCCTAGCTTTGTTTATTCTATCTTGAGTAGCTTTTATCTTACTCACATTTTATTATTATATATACATTTATAATCACTGTTCACTTGTACATTAACATGGACTAGCACAACCCTAGCTTTTATCTTACTCACATTTTATTAATATATATACATTTATAATCATTGCTCACTTGTATATCAACATGGCCTAGCACAATCCTAGTTTTGCAATTATTATAAAGTGCTGTAAGAGATCATCAAGAGTGTTAATAAAGTACTGAGAATAAGTATATGTACAATTATTATAAAGTGCTGTAAGAGATCATCAGGTGTGGTAAAAAGTACAGAGAATAAGTATGTGTACAATTATTATAAAGTGTAGTAAAAGACCATCAAGAGTGTTAATAAAATACAGAGAATAAGTATGTGTACAATTATTATAAAGTGTAGTAAGAGATCATCAAGAGTGTTAATAAAGTACAGAGAATAAGTATGTGTACAATTATTCTAAAGTGCTGTAAAAGATCATCAGGAGTGTTAATAAAGTACTGAGAATAAGTATGTGTACAATTATTATAAAGTGCTGTAAGAGAACATCAGGAGTATTAATAAAGTACAGAGAATAAGTATATGTACAATTATTATAAAGTGCTGTAAGAGATCATCAAGAGTGTTAATAAAGTACAGAGAATAAGTATATGTACAATTATTATAAAGTGCTGTCAGAGATCATCAGGATTGTTAATAAAGTACAGAGAATAAGTATATGTACAATTATTATAAAGTGTAGTAAGAGATCATCAGGAGTGTTATTAAAGTACAGATAATAAGTATATGTACAATTATTATAAAGTTCTGTAAGAGTTCATCAAGAGTGTTAATAAAGTACAGATATTAAGTATATGTACAATTATTATAAAGTGTATTAAGAGATCATCAAGAGTGTTAATAAAGTACAGAGAATAAGTATATGTACAATTATTATAAAGTGCTGTAAGAGATCATCAGGAGTGTTAATAAAGTACAGAGAATAAGTATGTGTACAATTATTATAAAGTGCTGTAAGAGATCATCAAGAGTGTTAATAAAGTACTGAGAATAAGTATATGTACAATTATTATAAAGTGCTGTAAGAGATCATCAAGAGTGTTAATAAAGTACTGAGAATAAGTATATGTACAATTATTATAAAGTGCTGTAAGAGATCATCAAGAGTGTTAATAAAGTACTGAGAATAAGTATATGTACAATTATTATAAAGTGCTGTAAGAGATCATCAGGTGTGGTAAAAAAGTACAGAGAATAAGTATATGTACAATTATTATAAAGTGTAGTAAAAGACCATCAAGAGTGTTAATAAAATACAGAGAATAAGTATGTGTACAATTATTATAAAGTGCTGTAAAAGATCATCAAGAGTGTTAATAAAGTACTGAGAATAAGTATGTGTACAATTATTATAAAGTGGTGTAAGAGATCATCAAGAGTGTTAATAAAGTACTGAGAATAAGTATGTGTACAATTATTATAAAGTGCTGTAAGAGATCATCAAGAGTGTTAATAAAGTACAGAGAATAAGTATATGTACAATTATTATAAAGTACTGTAAGAGATCATCAGGAGTGTTAATAAAGTACTGAGAATAAGTATGTGTACAATTATTATAAAGTGCTGTAAGAGATCATCAAGAGTGTTAATAAAGTACTGAGAATAAGTATATGTACAATTATTATAAAGTGCTGTAAGAGATCATCAAGAGTGTTAATAAAGTACTGAGAATAAGTATATGTACAATTATTATAAAGTGCTGTAAGAGATCATCAGGTGTGGTAAAAAAGTACAGAGAATAAGTATGTGTACAATTATTATAAAGTGTAGTAAAAGTCCATCAAGAGTGTTAATAAAATACAGAGAATAAGTATGTGTACAATTATTATAAAGTGTAGTAAGAGATCATCAAGAGTGTTAATAAAGTACAGAGAATAAGTATGTGTACAATTATTCTAAAGTGCTGTAAAAGATCATCAGGAGTGTTAATAAAGTACTGAGAATAAGTATGTGTACAATTATTATAAAGTGCTGTAAGAGATCATCAGGAGTATTAATAAAGTACAGAGAATAAGTATATGTACAATTATTATAAAGTGCTGTAAAAGATCATCAAGAGTGTTAATAAAGTACAGAGAATAAGTATATGTACAATTATTATAAAGTGCTGTCAGAGATCATCAGGAGTGTTAATAAAGTACAGAGAATAAGTATATGTACAATTATTATAAAGTGTAGTAAGAGATCATCAGGAGTGTTATTAAAGTACAGATAATAAGTATATGTACATCTAATCTGATTGTATGTCTTACTTTTACTATATCTCACTAAAAATAATGTATGTTTTGATTGTAGACAGTTCATTCTCATTCGACAATGAAAGAAGAAGAAGAAAATTGGGATTGAATGAAATTCAATAGTCTTTTTTATATTATGTTTTAGCATTTTTATATACAAAACTTTTATTCAATAACATATCCATTGATAGTAAGTTTAAATCCCTATGATATATCATCAAATAAACTATATAAAATTTAATCATAATATCATTTCCTTAACTCATTACTGTCTTGATATACAGAGTTTATAATCTTTGTTTAATTTCTCTCTGAATTCCTTCAGATTGCATGCTCCGTCAATTCTGAAAAGTTTTAATCCTGATGAAGACTTAGAGTTCATGTAAATCTCACTTCGATCCAATATCATGAGAGCTGGTGTCAACCATTGAAATGATGAGGGAATGTTATACTTTTGAGGTTCGATGATCGAACATAATACCACACGCTCTCCCTTACGTTCAACGAAGAATTGCAACGCAATCTCACAATTGTCATTTTCTTCAGACTTATTTGCTTGTATTACTTCTAACGAAGCTGGAATATCCAAAACTTTTAGATCAATCCATTTCCATGGTTCTTGCATTTCCTCGGTTTTAAAAACTGTTGCAATAGGTGACGTAATTTTCTCATCTCCTTCCATATAATTTTCCTTGGATTCGAATAACCGCTTTACTACCGAACTTTTTCTTGATGATCTTCGTAATGACGTAGTTCTGTTCAATCTAGACTTGGTTGGTCTTCTATACTCTCTTTGTTTCATATTCAATTGGGAAGTTCTTTCAGAAATAATGTCGATATTCATACTATTGGAAGTTGACTCCTCAGAAGCTCCAGTAACAATCAACACTAACTAATAATACTTCATCAATTTATACATTATCTTTAAAAAAGTAGTGGAACCATAACAGCGATGGATAATTTCAGAATTTATGAAGTTTACAATCAAAATGAATATTCGTTCGCAGACACATCATTCTCATTCGGGATCGGAAAAAAGAAAATACATACAAGCTCCGACGATCTCGAAATCCATCCGCCACCGTCCGTCAACCCGTCGCCACCGAGCTCTCCGTCAATCCCCGAAACGGCACGGAAGAGCGACCTCTACCGGACGCCAACGAAATCCGATAATCCCAAATACAACCGCGAATCGTCTCGCGGCCCGACTCACCACTCGGCCACCGACACCACCACCGCGACGTCACCAACCAACTCACACCATTACTCACTCGCACCACGAATCACACAGATCGCCATGACTCACACCATGACTCAACACCGCCTAGCTCCGCCCCCCAACTGTCAATCAAACAGATCCTGATGTGATGTCACTTCCTGCTCCCTAAGCTCCGCCTATTATGTGTAGATCTGCTCTCACTATACTACTAGTATATGTTGAAAGGGATGAAGGAGGGAGAGGATTAATGAGTGCTGAGAAAACTGTGAATTACGAAAGTCACGGTCTGAAAAATTACACAGAAGGCAGCCCAGTCGGATTTATAAAAACAGCGGGTAAGATCATAAATACTAACAGTGAAGATGGAAGACAAGAGTATAGAAACCATCAGAAAACTGAATGAAAGCAAAACTGGCATGATAAGCCAATGAACGGACAACATCTAACAAAGACAGAGGATCAAGCAGCAAAGGAGACATGGCAATGGATGACGAGGGGATGTCTCAAATGAGAGACAGAAAGCCTGATCATTGCTGCCCAAGATCAAGCATTAAAAACCAACTATAAGAAGGCCAAGATAGAAAAGTCAACAAATGATCCGAAATGCAGATTGTGCAAGCAGAAAGATGAAACAGTGTCCCACATAGTCAGTGAATGCAGTAAGATGGCACAGACAGAATATAAAGGGCGGCATGACAAAGTGACAAGTGCAGTGCACTGGAGCATATGCAAGAAACATGAGTTGCCCCACACGTAAAAATCGTACGACCCCCGTGCAGAAGCTGTATTGGAGAATGAGAAAGTGAAGCTGCTAAGGGACTTCAATGTGCAGACAGACAAGGTTATTGAAGCTAGAAGACCAGACCTGATACTAATAAACAAGGAAATCAAACAGTGTCAGGTCATAGACATAGCAATACCTGAAGACACAAGGGTAGTACAGAAAGAAGATGAGAAGATTGCTAAATACAAAGAGCTTGGGCTCTAAATAAACAGATTGTGGAAGGTGAAAACCGAAGTGATACCAACAGTAATTGGTGCACTCGAAACAGTATCAATGTGGCATATAGCATACCTGGCCGAGGTAGGAGTAAACATGTCTTTTGAGACTACACAGAAGACAGACATTTTAGGAACAGCTCACATATTGAGGAAGGTCCTTTCTTAGTGGAATTGAGGAATATGTTGGATCCTTTGGCTATTTGTTAAGATCCAGACTCAACACGGACTAAAACCAGTCACCTACCCCCACACGACTGTGAAGAAAAACTTTTACAGTAATAACAATAATTGCATAGATGCGAAATTTAAAAAAACAGCAAAAATGGCGGCAACTTTGCGAGCAAAGACCAGATTTTAATGTAGAAATAGTCTCAGCTGTCTTATTAAATAAATAAAGTTTACTTGGAAAATGAGAAACTAATTGGAATGTGGAAGGATGTCTGGCAGAGGTTGGAGTTTGAACTCAAGAATAGGGTGATAATCAAATTAGAGGGGTACAAGACAAAAAATGGCAAAGTGTATTTTACAAATACCTTGATGAAGGAAAACACAAGTGGATGAAATTCAATATAGAGCCAAGGAGATTATTCTGATATGAATAACTTGAGAGTAACAGTGACTATCAGTAAGCAAGGTTGGATGATTGAGACAAGAGTATAATGGAAGCAGAATGAAGGCTCTGAACAAACCAGTTTTAGGAATAAAACTGAAACTTATGTAGCCTGTGCATAAAGTTCTCTAAAAGAGTAATGCTTTTAACACCAGGACATTAGTCATTACTACTATGATGCAAACTCTGTATGAGTATGTGACAAGACACAATGATGTGCAAAAGTTTTTTATGACTTTCTGGGCCAAAGAGAGTAATCTTTTCGGTTATGGCAATTAATGGTACCAGTTAATATTGGAAAAGGCACCGTGTTGGAAAATGAAGATGCAAAGTTGTGCTGGGACTTTGTGATCAGATCAGAAACCACCACTCACTGACCAGGCGTGACAATCGAGTACAAGAACTAAGAGCTGATGCAAAAACTAGACATGGTGTGCCCTATTGATGAAAAGATGGCTGAAAAGATCACAGAAAACTGCAAAAATGCCACAAGCTGGCTTAAAACATCAGTAAGCAAAGGTCAGGCTCCTATGATGCATGATAAAAGCCTGGCACGCATCATACACATGTCATATTGACGATATACATTATATGATGAATGGGCGTAGGAGCATTCAAACTGAAAGAACAGGTAAAGATAATATGGTGTTCTGATAAGCAACTAATACATATGACCTGAAAAGAAATGCTGAACAATCTATTAGAGGAGAACGAAAGTATAGTGAGGAAGGAGCTGTCAAACGTTTCTATACTGGTATGACGAATTATTCTGTTTCAGTAGCATTTCAACTTGCAAGACAGAATTGTTATATAATTTTGAAAATTTGAGCTAAAAAACTGTTCCATAGTATTTAGTTGTTTTGTTAATTATTTATTTGCTTTTCCTATTTCTCGTGAAAGTTTGCTTTTTGGTTTAGTTGTGAAAAAGGAATTCTAAATCAGGTGTTTCTTTAAGCACAAATTTACCTTACGCACCCTTTTTGGGATGATAATTGAGAAAAGCTTTCGTTAGTTTTGAAGTTGAGTAAAAGTAAAAAATTATGATGATAACAAAATAAAGAAGTTAAACCAAAGTGTTTTAAAAGTTGATAATCTAGCAGTATAGTGAAAGAATTGGGATAGTAAATTGAAGGTTGTAGTAACAGAAAGTTCATAAACTAAAATATACAGTGGCAAATGTATGTAGTACGTTGTGCTTTCAGAATAGAAAACGTTGTTTTTCATATGCATGAAAGGATAAAGACAATTATTTTGTGCATAGTTCATGCAGGATTTTAAAAGTTGCCACAAAAATTCAAACAGAAACCAAGTCAACTTTGGAAAAGGCGGTATGTTCAACAATTTTGTGATGTGATTGAGTTGTGAGCTGAAATAAGTGATCGGTAGTAGGCCTACATAAACAACAGTGCTGTCTTTCTGTTTATGAAATATCTGGCATTGCTTCAAAGAAACATTATTGATGAAAGTTTGCTGCAAACCTCATCAATATGTTTGGACCATGTCAGATCACCGATTATGAAGAAGTTGAGAACTTTTATTAATTCTGTTCATGACAGTGTGTTATTTCGTACATACAAATTGAATGATACGGTATCTATATGAATGTGACTAATCTACATGTACAATAATGCATAAATTGTGCATATTGATTTTCATGCGATTGGTGAAACACGACTAAAGGATGTTCTTGATATCAGAATCACCCTCTCTTTTCAGCAAGGTGATGTGGTTGTTGCTTTAAACAAAAACAATGTCTAGGTATATGCGCATACGGTACTCAACAAAAGCCTTTTAAGAAAATCAGTTATGTGTAGGAGAAAGTGCAGGAGCAAGAATAGGATTCTTATGGCACTCTAACCAAGATTGGCAAACTACTGAGTTGAACATTTATAAGATTTGTAATTCTTTGTTGGTCTGAAAAAAAGAAAACCAAAAACTTGACTAAAAATCTCATGACTTTCATCATCATCTGCTTCAGCATTAGTATATCACAAGCGGAATTCTCTGTGTTGCCCGGTTATTGAAAACTAGCTTATAAACAGTGATAGCAGTGCCACAGTTGTAAGCTCAGCTTATAAACAGTGCCAGTTTTCATTAGCCTAGCATATTGCCAATGGCTAATTTGAGTAAGCGCACTAATAAGACCGCTATTACCTCGGCCATAACGGAGAGCGGTAGTGTATATTTACCCCCGTAGTGACATATATAAGCCAATGAATACAAAAGCTTGCGTGGCCAAAATGGTAAGAGGTTGGACTGGTGAATGGAATGACTCCAAGATTAAATCTTCGGCAATATGGGTTTTGCATTCAAAGATTCTAATAGATATAGCTAGACAGACACACACAAACTTTGAGAATTATATATAGATAGCTGACACAGTCGAAAGCTTTCTCGAAATTGAGAAATATCCAAGCAGTAGTATCATTTTCATCACACCTGTGAGCACAATGAGATGTTATTGACTGAACTACATCACAGCGTGTATGTTCGCACTCAAGTTAGGATAATAGAAGATGAAGCTGCGTAAAGTCTAGCAGAGAATCTTTGAAGCATTCATTTAAATGCTTCTCAAATATTTTTAATAACATCAGTCTATACATATAAATTTCAAAGTTTTTACGTCGTCTGTCCAGGAATAGCGATTAGTAACTAGCCATGAAGAATCCGTATCGCAGAATGTTTGATCTCAGACCTTCTCATTCACCAGGCTATAAACTAACCTATTGAGCTACATGCTATGGATTCGTTGTGCAATATGAGTTGTTATCAAGGTTGAAATACGCATAGCGACTTTGTGTTAAAACGCAAAATCACCAAATCTTGCTCTCATAGTTCTGATTAGTAAGATTTAACCATAGATATAATAAACTATAGATATAATAAACCATAGATATAATAAACTATAGATATAATAAGGGTTTACTATATATATATGGGTTTAGCAATACGAATACTAGCTTACTCAAATTAGCCATTGGCAATGTGCCAGGCTAATGGCAAGTGGCAGGCAACTACACTACCTGCCGCTGTTTAGAAGCTGTTTTACTACCCATGCAATGCCGAATATTTGGCTAGTAATACATATATAGGGTTACAGCTGTTAGGATCTTTTGCAGGTTCTTGGTTTGAATATAGGAAAAACACTTGCTAGTGTCCAGCAGCCTGGAAATATTCTAAATGTACAGTATCTTTGAGCATTCTGATGAACATATCTGTAATTTTATGGCTAATTTAAATGAAAATAGCTTTCAACATTTTTACAAATATGCCATCTGGGCTATGAGCTTTTCTGTTGGACATTGAGTAAAAATGTTTTACACAAATCTCCGGTGTGAACCTAGAAAACATTTCTAGTATAAAGTCTGTCTTTTGATTTGTGTTATATCTGTGTTATGTTGTTATGATCTTTCATCAGCTGCACACCTAAGGGATTCTTTATCTGTATTGTATTCCCTGGTTTAAATTGTCAAATGATATCATTCATTCATTTGCTTTTTTTTTAATGTATCAATCTTGTAACAATATTGCTTGTTAACTTATATAAGATATTAAACCTTCATCATGCTTTAATCAATTTCTCTCTTTAATATAGGGATATTCTGTAATTCCTTATCCATACAAATAGGTAGTATTTCACTTTCATCTTTTAAACCATCTTTGAAATCAGCCCGTGGTAGGTCAAACTACTGTCCTCAAACATAGCATCGACGGTTTTGTGTAAAGGAAAGTTGTTCCAAAACACGCTTGTAAAAGCATTGCCAATGTATTTTGCAGTAAAGGATATGAGAAGGCCTTCAAAGACCTTGCAGCTAAAACTGAAAAAGATGTTTGAACAGCCAGCAGTCTAAAAAAATTAATACTGAATGATATTTATCACAAATGTGTCATCTGTGGTTACTGGAATAGCATCCGCAGGGGGTGGTACCACGTCTTTCAGAATTTTTTTACCTTTGTGTGCTCCGCAAGAGACAGCATGTGTCACATGATTAAGTCAAAAACACACTTAAAAAACAGGTTTAGAAGAAATATCGGTGACTAATATCAAAAGCTGCTTCTTTGTCTATGCTCATCTAAGATGCAAAGTATGTTACAATACTTTAAATATTTGCTATGTATGTAGTTTTTTGAGGATTTTTACTCATTTTAATAACTCTTTGAATCTTTTTAACATCACAGGCAGAAATGTTTGTTTACCTGAAGATACGGTATATGGAAGCGCCGAGAGGTAACAGCACATGGGTGGGTTGACACTAATTCTTACTGTAATACCATCAATCAGCTCAAATCTAGGTCCTGATGGGTTGGATGTCTTCTGTACATACCACTGGAGAAATAATTTACATGTTTGTAATGGATACATATAAAACATCTAATCAACTAAACCTGTGACTTTCCTGGTGAGTATGTACAAAATATATGTGAGAGAAGCATTATATATGGGAGAAGGAGTATGTGTAAGAGAAGGATCACACGTATATAAAGGAGAAGGATTATTTGTGAGAGGAGGCATGCATTTTTTTAGATATATATATATATATATATATATACTAATATATATATTGGAAATCTTTTGACTAAAAAAGTGCTCAATGCCGAAAGGCAGTGCATATAGAATAATTTATAAGAAAATAAAAATTTTGACTATTATATTTACGCTACTAATAGTTTTGTGTCAAAAGACACTCATCAGGTGACATTTATTTATGCTCAGAAGCTTATATATACGTAGGAACATACAAGCTAGGTAATGATCTTATAATGAGGCATGCAAGCACTGTAAATTCACAAATTGATGGCAGTAGTAAAAGTGCGAAGGCTAAGTATTAAAATTCTAAACAATAAAAGGGGTGAAAAAAGCTAATCTATTAGCTGTTTATTAGCAAAGATTTACTTGAGTGCCTACACTCAAATACCATTTCAGATTTTTTGTTCAGTGTCACCATATGTGGCTTGTACATTATGTAGAATTTTTCCCACATGCACAGTTCGCGCTTCTTGGCAGCATTATTGTGAGCTACTGATCTGTGAATAATATTCTATTTGATGGTATGCATGATGTTTTTCTCTTTGAGGGACCATACATGTTCCCTTAAACTGGTTGCTGATCTTTTGTTAGTATTGATGAAGGAAGACTTGTGGTTGGCGTACCTCTTTTTAAACGTATTTTTGGTTAATCCAATGTAAGTCTCTTTATTGTTATTTGTGCTTACTGTAGCTTGATATATGACTTGCTCAGTAAGGCATTGACTATGTAATAGACACTCGGTATAGATTGTCTGCAATTACAGCCTGGGTTTATATTGTTCCCAGTCTTGGTTGATGGTATTTTCTTGATATTGCAGTTGTTAACGATACCTTTAACGCCTTTCATGCAACTATAACTAATCTTCACAGTGTTTTTGATAAAGATCTTGTGTAAGTTGCTTGTTGGAGAAAAGTGTGTTGTTATTAGTTTGAGAAATTGTCTCCTTATGTTGGTTCTTACTTCTATATATGTAGGCCTATATATATATATATATATATATATATATATATATATATATATATATATATATATATATATATATATATATGTATATATCTGTATATATATTAATATATATATATATATATATGTATATATATGGCAAACCGAGCATATATGGTGGTGGTGGACAAGGAGAACAAGAGAGTTACTATAATAGATATAGCAGTACCCAATGACTACAATATAGCCAGCAAAGAAAAAGAAAAGGTAGAGAAATATCTTCCTCTTGGAGAAGAGATTGAAAAATGTTGGAATGTAAGAACAATTGTAATCCCAGTAGTCATTGGGGCACTGGGCGCAATAACACCGGCGCATAAAATGTGGCTTGCCCAAATACCAACAGCAATCAACTTAGGTGAGTTGCAGAAAAGTGCGTTATCGGGAACAGCTAAGATCTTGAGGCGAGTGCTCAAACTCCCAGGTCTCTGGTAGGAGACCCGAGTTAGAGGAAAAATTACCACCCATACGGGGTATCTGGGGTGAGGAAACAATTTTTTTTGTGTGTATATATATGTATACTGAGCGTCCAAACTATTTTTTGGTAGAGCAAAACGTTTACGCGTTGCATTTAGAACCAATGCAATGCATTAAGGTGTGCTCAATAAACGTAACCTCTGGCTCAAAACCTGCAAACTGTTTTATATGCAGGCTCTTCAAAGTGTTAAGACCGATTTAAACAAAGAACTACTATTAGACTGAAACAGTTTGTAATTATTTCTATGGTTTTGCTTTTAAGATTCGTCTAACAACGTAAACTTAAACTGTTTTTATATAGAAACATGTACTTCAAAGTATCAAGAGTATCCTTGTATAACGAGATATAGTATATACTTGTATATACTTGTTTACTTATATAGTAGTATCTTTGTTAAACAGAGAACTAATATTAGCCTGAGTCCATTATTGATTATTTCTAGAGCATTGTTTTCCATGTTTTAACGAAAAGAAGCAAAAAGCTTTGGAGTTGGACAACGAGAGAGTATAATATTATTAAATCAATTGATTCATGATTAATATGATTTTGTGGACACTTTTCTGCTGATCAATTGGTATTATGAGTTTGTAAAGGTCAAAGATAGTCAAAGTGATGGTCAAATAGAGGTGGCGTTCAAATAGAGGTGACGCTTTATTTTTTAACCTCGCCCCCGTAGTGGCGGTTAAATAAAGGTGTCGTTCAAATAGAGATTGGCGTTCAATTAAAGGTTTTACAGTATATATCGAATACTGTTTGCTGAAGAGTATTTTTATCACTTATCTTAACATTTTAAACTTTTCAAGTCCAGTTGTAAGCAACCTTATGAATGAATTTGAAGACAGCATGTTGGATTTATAGATTATGATTATTCTGACAGTTGATTTTCTTAGGCACACTGTCGCTTAAATCATGGCAACCAGGATAACAACAACAAAAGAACTAATTGTTATTGATGTAATTTAGCCTTTGTAAGTACAATTTTGTGAAGAATAAAGAACAAGTATAATGAATTTCAAAATGGCAGTCTATTAAATGTGGCATTCAATTTAAGGGTGGTGCTGTATGTTTCAACCATTTTTCTAAATAGCGTTAGCGCTCAAATAAAGGTTTTATAGCATATATATACGCTATAAAACTTCCACTATAGATATTCTAGCCAAATGCCCGGCATTGTGCAGGTAATAAAATAGTTACCCAATGAATTTGAGTGACTCACTTTGTAAGCAAGTAGTCTAAATCACGACTGAAGCAAAAGTGTGTTTTAACCAACTTAATAATTGTTACGCGTAGCAATTCATAGGGTTAGTTAATAATCTCAAGCGCTTTAGGCATGAGTATTTTAACCAAAATAATGCATGCCATCACGATCATTCATTCCTACGATCAGTTGAATAATCATGGGGTAGTGGTTTAGATAACTGGTCTTCAGACATGGAGGTTACAAGATCAAACTCTCTGCGAAGGGGGTTGGCATTGCTAGGTTTTTATCACTATAACTGGAAAGACACCTACATTAAGATATATGTACATGTACATACATATCGATATGTATTTATATGATCACTTCCATGGCTAGCACAGACAAATTACAACTTGAATTTTACTCAGTTGCTGTGACAATGGAGCCCTATTCGGATGACAAGAACTTCAACTGGCACACTAAGCTTCTTCATGATGCCTACCACCAAAAATTATTTGAGGTCGGTGAATTTCTCAAGACATACATGTATATGCGGCGAAAAAAAGATAATCTAATGGCCAAGACAGGTATAGTATACAGGACTTTATGCAGAGAGCATGACCTCAATAAACTGCTACACTGGGGGAAGCTCCAGAGAAGGTCAATGAGAGGGAATGTGCTCCTTTGGGACTTTTACACCCCAACTTACAAGTATGTGTATGTTTTGGCAAGCCAGCCAAATATTGTAGCAGCAGACAAGGATAGTATACTATAATAGATAGCTACTATAATAGATTTAACAGTTCTCAAAGACTACAACATAGCCAGCAAATAAAAAAGGGTTGATAAATATTTCCTACTTAAATAAGAGATTGAAAAGAGCTGACACGTTGGAGCAGCTTTAATTCAAGCAGTCATTGGAGCATCGGGTGCAATAACACCTACACATTAAATCTACCGATGCAAGTACCAAGTACCAGCAACAGTGAACATTAGTAAGTTGCAAAAAGGTATACTACTGAGAACAGTTTGTTTAGTATTTGCATTATTGTACCCTGCTTCAATAAGGCATGAACAGCAACATTTCAGTAGTAGTGCAAAAGTTGCAATCCACTTTTCGTCAACAGACAGCTAAAGAACATTTAAGCAGACAAATGGTCCATCGTTTAAGTCTAATGTGATTTACACAACAAGGAGTCTAACAAAAACTATATTTGTTTAGCATCGACAAAACGTAAAAGTTTAATAGGCTATGTTAAAAAGATAATAGGATTTGTAGGTATAAATATGTTTTCTATATGAAAGTAAATTGTT
This sequence comes from Watersipora subatra, assembly GCF_963576615.1. NCBI lineage: Eukaryota > Metazoa > Bryozoa > Gymnolaemata > Cheilostomatida > Watersiporidae > Watersipora > Watersipora subatra. The sequence goes on along the minus strand of NC_088708.1, from coordinate 30,064,159 downwards.
ACTACACATTATTCTACCATCTACCCATCGTGCAATATAAGATGTCGATATAAATTGGCATCGACAATGTCCATCGGCATTTTAACTTAATTTTACAAGGGTGATAAGACTTTTCATTAAACTTTTATATAATAAATCAAATAGACAGTAGGATGTCGATGAAAATGTTTATGATACTGTATACTTAAATTTTGAATAACACCTAGATAAAACCGGATGTTGCAGGAATATCGTAATTGTTACCTTGACATATGCTGGTACGCTCCATACAAAGCAGTGTTTATTCCATACTTTTAATATCTCAGTTTCGTTAGATTTCAAGACTCCTTCATATTGATTATTGATAACAACTCTTATCTCATCACTGTCATTGCTATTATGTATCAGTCTAAATCGTTGCACTTCAGGTACTGTGACAAACATTCCACACAATTATCAGATGTGATTACCAAAAGTATTACAATTGTAATCAGCTTTACTTTAAATATACACTTTGGTTTCTACAGTTAGAAACCTCAGCCCACATCCAATACATTGAGTGTACAACAGCATTCATCAATTATAAAATGCAAAGCCCACACTATATAGCAGTCAACTTGTTATTTCTGTTGTAGCTATCAACATAAACAACTTTAGTATTGTTCAAGTACATCGTCCAAATAATTAAGAAATGTGCACATTTAACACAATGTTGATTACCTGCATTGGTGTTTAGGGTAAAGATTGCTTTGTTTTGCTTTTTTCTGCCACCTTTATACCAGAAACAAAATGTAAGACCATCTTCAACAAAAATATGATTCTGAACAAGGACTGATGAGGTATTAATAAGTCCTTCCTTAATGACAAGATGGTTATTCTGTTTTACTGCAATGAGAAGGAAGGTGAAGGAGGTGAGAAGGTAATACTGAAATGCAGCAAGCATTAAATATTTATTAATTACAGTAGATTTATTCAAGGCACGTAGTTTTCATACATGGTTTCAAGTTTTTTCAATTGCAATAATTCAGTCTTCTCAGTGCTCTCACACAAATAACATGACAAATAACAAACAACATGACATAGTTAAAGTATCTTAACTGTTTTACTTTCAGCATTGCAATGCAATGTTGAAAAGTTGTGTTGTTTTTTAGAAATTATTAACACTTGCAACCACATTTGACAGGTCTTAAAATGTTGAGAAAAGTTACCATATGAACCAGTTATGAACAGATCTCATGATAACCCAACAATATTATAGCTAGTAATTATTTATTGATGAAATGGGTGCTATTTATATCAGATTGTAGGAGGCAGACTCAACTCTCGGATCAACTCAGTATGGTCAGACTTCTGACAAAGTCACGAAGAAATCTATCTCAGAGGCTGATTTAAGATAGTCGGAGCCGACTCGTGTCATTCGTATGCAAGCAATCAGATGCAGAAGAGCAAGCAGAGTACATTTGTTCCATGCTTATATGTGTGACTTGCTATAATTATATTACTACTACTTTTGCCATTCTCGTTTACTGTGAGAGATCATCATGAGTAATCAGTATATTCAGAATTAGCTAGCTTATTGGTTAGGGCACTTGCTTAGTGTAATGGTAGTGTTGCTGCAATTTAATTAGGTGCCCAGAGTTGGAGTCCCATGCCAAACATCTAATTTTGTCTGATGTTATTTTTTAGCTAGATAGAACCTAGTATTTGTCAGGGACACAAATCAATCATCATAGCTTTTGAACTGCATAGTCTTACAAAAATATTTTTGTACCAAATCTATTATCATAAACCTTTACATTGGCTGATATCATGATAAAACCACAAATGTGTTGCACAAGGAAAACAAACCATTTTTTGGCCATTTTCAAAAAGACTTTGAGCATGTCTGAGTCAAAAGATTTTTCAATATTATTACAGTTAACAGAATTTTTATTACCGACAAAATATCAATAATAACTTTCAGTAGTACTCTTGTACTATAACAATCAGTCAAAGTTCTTAGACCTGAAATTCTTAAAAATTCATAGCTGTAATGCGTCTAGCATGCTTGGCCATTGCTGACAATAAAATGCAATGAAAAAATATTTTGCAAAACTAAGTGCAAGTTAGATCTTTAGCTTATTTTTATTGGCTCAATGCATACAAATAACCTTTTCCTTTTGTTTACGTACTCATGCAATAGTATAGTTCAGTGGTGTAAGGGTTCGAGTGCCTGGCAGTGAATCGGAATATCAGAGTTTAATTCTAGAGTGAGACAATTTTATTCTTAACGCATTTGCAGTGACTACAGACTGACGAACGAACGAACACTGCTACTGTTATAGTATAGTATTACCTGTAAACTTGCATATAACTAGCTTGAACACAACCTTGCAATTGATCAAGATTTGGTGCCTTGTGCAGTAAAGGGTCTTTTCGACTATATTTACACTAGTGTAAATATAGTTAAGATTGCTTGCTTCTTTGCTACATGCCAAAGATCCCTCTGGATAAAATTTACAATATTGCCTTGAAAGTAGCAGAAATAAAACACTCGGAAGAACCGAATAGGTTTTGCTTAAAAAGCAACCGTGTGAAACCTAAGCATACGGATTGCTTTAAAACTAGCACCCCATTAGCCAGAAAAGTCAGTTTGAGAAACGACAGCATGGAACTACAAAAAATAAAACTCAGCAGTTTGATATGAATACGTCTGCATTAAAAATGACAGCCCAGCACTCACAGAAAATGTTGGCAGAGAAAAATGGTCGACAGGTTTGCCAGAAATGTCAAACCTGACCACAAGCCGGTTGGTTCAAGCCCTGGTACAAGGAAAACTGATGCTCCTTTATATGCTGGCCTACCATTTTGAGGCTCCTAAGTGCACTAAGGATAATAGATATTTTGTAACCTTTTTCTAAGAGGTTGTGGACACATGAGCAAATGAGGCCACCCTGTTATAAAAGAAAAAGACTTTGAAAAAGAAGTCAAAGATTGCAGACGAGCCAGAACCGCTTATGCTGTCTTCAGTGTGCTAGTAGCTAAGTTCAGCTTATTTCCCAGACAGGCCTATAGGAGGTTCAGCTTGGTGAACAACAAAATGTCACTCCACAAACATGCTATGGAGATAAAAAGCTGGTTTGTATTGCCTACACAGAGCTGCCCACCATCATCGAGTCAACGCGGCAAAGAAGAAATTTCATTATTTTTTAACAAATTTCTGCTGTGGCATCACTTATAGGTGTTGACAACTTTTTATGCTGACATATAATAAAGGGTCGGGCACTGAATACCTACAAATAAAAGTAAGAGAGTGCCACCTTGCCAGGACTTATGTACAAGTCATGAGTGAAGAGTCAAGTTAAGTGGCTCTGGTAGACACCATTACCTGACTAGACAGGGGGTGCATCAGCTAGCCCAGTGTGTTGAGAGACCTCAGGGCAAACCAGCCCAACCACTTGGGCAACTCAGCTAAAACCCATCTTCTGCTGAAGCTGTGAGAGGAAGAGGCATATCCTTAGAGACTGCGGCAACTTGACGAAATAAGTTTCAGCAAATGGCAGACAGGCACAGCTGTAGCATCAGCTACAAGTTTTACCAAATATTCTGTTCCCTGGAAATCAGAGTCATTTGGTGCAACTGGAAACCAGAACTTATCCTAAAAAGTTTGGACAAAGGGAGGACTGGCGCAGGACACCTTAGTGACTACCCAAAACTATTATTTGCAAATAATGTTTCTCAGCTTTGTTAAGCTTTTCTTTGTTGAAAGGTCAAATACAACATTGCCTTGATCATAGCGTGAACTCTACCATTAAGGTAGACATCCTTTTCTTATTAAGAAAGAAGCAAACTATCATTGACAACAGCAAAATATACAAAATCTTTAAGCAAATGCTGTAGACTAGTTTGCTACACTAATTGGAGCGCTGCCCAAAATGCTAGAACTTTTTTGCAACATAATATGTTAAATCTTTTGCTGCTACCTTATTATGTTTTGTCAGTTTTGAAAAAAAAATTACTGAGCGGCTTCAAAAAATTCTAAGTTCTAAAGTACCATGAGAAACAACAAATGTGGGTTGGAACTTTAAAAAATGAAGGTATTCAAAAACATTGTTTTGATTTACTTAAAACTATCAAAAAGATGCATTATACCTGGGCCTATATGACAACTTCAATAAAGTATTCACATACTCGTATGTTGAGAAAAAATGTGTTAAGATAGAGTCAGGTTGACTACACTTAACTAAATATAACATTTTACAAACCTGAAAGATAATTAACGTCGTAAGTAAATTCTCCAAACGCTTCATTGCACTCGTGAAGATCTGGAGATGAAGTATTCTCAAAACAAGAAATGTGAAACAACCTTGGGCGATTTTCGACTTTCAAATATCTTCCATTTATTGATAGACTCGTGACAGAGTCTGTTAACTCCTGTGGGCGAAGCTCTGCTAATACACTCGGAGTCACTGTAATTAGATAAGAAACTGAATAATCATACCTTAAGCTGTGAAAACCAAACAAAAGTCTTTATTGAGAGAAAATACAGAGTAGTATGCTTGAACTGGTATGCATTATATGATCCCATGAACAAAGTTTTTTCATATGATTGAAAGTTGATGTGAGTCGATTTTTCTCCACTGCCCGTATTAAATAGCAACATTGTACAACATTTGACTTTGGCAGAAGCCCATTCAAAATTCATGATGAACAGCTAATGTTGAAGAAGTCTAGCTATGATTTATTGTATATAAATAACTTTCATCCTTCACAGCAACATAAATGTTAGTTGGCTTTAGAGAATCAACAAATATTTTTGTCAAAGTTGTGCCAACTAACACACTTTGATTTTTACTCTCAAATATTTGAAATCTTCTGAAGAATTTATTACAAAAAGTTATAACCTGAGATACAAAACCTTTTTACCGCTAGTGATTTAAACACAATAATTCAGTAAAACAGAATATCTACTGCTAATCCTATTAATTTTAATTGTTTTCATTACCTTCCTGAAAGCTTAAGTTTACATCACTTATTGCAATAACATGACGCTGACATCATGACATTAGCGGTGACATCTCATAGACTTATTATTACAAACAGGTGTCCTCACTGCAAGTGAGTACCTCATGAAATCAACTGTTTTCTGGATTACAACTGTGAATGTAGAGATAAGTAATAAGCTCCATTTTAAACATGTTGTATATTAAAGGCATCCAAAGAAAACAAAAGTTTTAAAGGAATAGAAATTTAGTCATCACACAAGCGTTACATTAAGATCAAAACTGATAAGAGCTCATGTTATCAATTTTTGTTGTTTTTATTTTACTTCATTCATTTTTTAAATTTAGCTAAACCAAAATCGTATCATCAAAATTGATATGAATCTAGCTTTTCAAAAGCAGTACTTATGACTTTATAGGTAAAAAATTAAGTCAAAGAATATGAGGTAGAGACTTTCAGTAGCCAACAAAATAAAATAGAAAGCATATAATAAAAAATGACGAGCTTGAAAACCTACCACATGTCATTTTCACGGTTTTTTTAACTTAGGTAGTAAATGATGTCTATCACTACTAAGATTTATTATTAATGCACCAAACAGGTATGATACAAATGTAAGCTGGGTAGAGTAAAGTGGCTTATCAGGTTACTCATCGACCATTGCTAAGGTGTGAATATTATTGCAAGTTTTAGAAGTAGGGTGTACACTGGAATGTACAGTAACGTTCCTTGTACTAAAGAGAATCATAATTAAAAAACTACTCTGAGAAGCAATCTAACTATTGATGTAACAGCGGTTACAACTCCAACTCATGTATGCAAAAGGAAAAGTGTTGCTGCTGTCACAAAACAGGCCACATCAAGCGAGTGTGTAGATAAGACAGTTAACTGGTTTTTCTTAGATGAGCCAGCTTTCTACTAATAACCATGGTGATTTATCCACCATTAATGATGAGGCAATGAAGATTTACCAGATGATAATTGCTGAAGTTATGGCTAGTAGCATGTCACTTATTGATGAGATCATATACTAATAGATAAAAAGGGCTGAGTAGCATTCAGAGCTAATGTCAATTAGAATAAATCCAAGTTCATGCTAAGATGAGAATAACAGCTGAACTGAAAAATTTTAGCACAAGCTGCTATACTGTAAACTTTTATTGGAATGCCATGGCACCCTTTTTTGTTAACCCTTTTATTAGAGTAATGCTTTATTAAAGGAGACTGGTATGTTTCTCAATAACTTAAAGTTTATAATGTGGTTACTTCAAAGGTTTGAAATACTGAGTCCATCCAGTGTTTGAATCACAGTAGTAGTTTATTCTTAACTTGAGATTAGACTGATGAGTACAGAATATGTTTTCATTTATGTAGCAATCTGTTAGCTTTATAGCTGAAAAAGTATCAGTATCAAAAAGCTTTAATGAATGATAAAATAGCCTTTAGCTCTTAAAAAATAAAAATAAATAATTTCTTTGCTTTCAATTATCTCAACACCTTCTGACCAAGCTAAAGGCGTGTATTAAGTCTGTCTGTAACGTCTAGATCTGCAAGAGTTGTTTGCTCCATGTTCATCTCCATCAGGAAGCCTGTAATTGCGTCTCTAGCTTCTTCGGGTAGTAGGTATAGGTTGTGGCACAACTGGATCTGGTACAGCTGGATGTGGTGCAGGTACTGATTGTTGAGGGTCCTGAAACATTTTAGGTTCCTCATCAGGGTTGCCACTTTCATCGATAGAGTATCTTCTTTGTAACTGCTCAACATGGCGTCTCCAGTTGGCCCTCTTGGTACAATGTTTACATTCACAATGCGAGTTCCATAAAGTTCGGTAACTATAGCTGTAACCCATCTAGGCTGTCATACTTGTGGTTCATAATAGTGTGCATAGCAAGCATCTCCTACTGAGTATATGTGTCTTCTTGCTGCTATCTTGTGAGATAGGCCTATAGATTGGTTTGCCTGGTTTGCCACTCTTGACTGGTGTTGATGTGCCAAGTGAGCTGAAGATGGACATATGATGTCAATCTTGCATCTGATTTGTCTTTCATTTAGTAGCTTGCTTGGTGAAAACTCAATTGGTAGCGGTGTTCTCATGTACTGTATTAGGAACTGTTGTAGAGCTGCTTTTGGTAGAATTTAAGATTTCTTTAATGTTTGCTTGAATGTCTGTACTAGTCTTTCTGCTGCTCCATTGGTTGTTGGATGGTAAGGTGCTCATGTTAAGTGAACTATACCTCTCTCCCTACACCAAGTTTAAAATTTCTCTGAAGGGAAGCTAGTAGCGCTATCAGTCAATATTGTGTGTGGGTATCCAAAATGAGCAAATTATTTTTCTAATATGTCAGTTGTTGCTTTGGTAGACGTTGAAGAGGCCTTGTGAAAAGATGGGTACTTGGAATATGTATCGATCACTACTAGCCATTTGCTCCCCATTAGGTTTACAGCATGATCCAAGTGAAGTCTACTCCATGGCTTTTCAAGAAGCATCCAGGGGTGAATTGCATAGTTCTGTGATAGGCATCGATGTTCTTCGCATGATGTACAATGACGGCAGGTATCTTCTATGTCAGCATCAATGCTTGGCCAGTGAACAGCTGTGCAATCCAGTTTTTTCATTCTCTCCATTCCAAAGTGTCTAAGATTATGGATCTAGAGAACTTGCTTTTGAAGGCTCAAAGGATTGATCAATCTGGCTCTATATAATAAGCATCGCTCTGTTACTGACAGCAAGTCTGCCACCTTTTTGTAAGCTGCTCATATTATCTCCTTGTTATGAGGCCATTCTTCTGTAGTGTATCTCATCACTGCTGCTAGAACTGGGTAGTCGAAAGTCTCTTTAGATACTATTCCATTATCTGTAGAATTGAGCTGATGGCATAAATGGTGCATACATTATCTCCATCTTCTTTATCCTCTCTTTTGTCAAATTCCTCATTTGGTTTTACTGGTAATCTACTGGGAGCATCCTTTGCATCAACTGAGAGCTATTTGCCAGATTTATGTTCTATAGTATAGTTTTATTAGTGGAGTAGTAATGCTCATCTAGATAATCGGTTGGCTGCTAGTGTTGGAAATCCTTTCGCTGATCTAAACAAGGTTAGAAGAGGCTTATGGTCTGTGACTAGAATAAATCGCCTCCCATATAGACACCGGTGGAATTTCTTTAAAGCAAATATGATAGAAAGTGCCTCTTTCTGAACTTGCCCATATTTCTTTTGACTGTTGCTGAAGGTCTTTGAGATGGTGGCGATTGGTCTTTTTTTGCCATCAGCATATCGATAAAATAGTAGAGCTCCTATTCCAGTCTCTGAAGCATTACAAGATGTTTCGATGCCTAATGCTGGGTCAAAAGGGGTTAACACTTGGTTTGTTGAAAGCATATCTTTAATCTTGTTAAAACTTGTCTGCTGTTGTGGGCCTCAACTCTATTTTCCATCTTTGCGAGTCAATCTGTGTTATTGTTATTGTTGATGTTAGATAGAAATTTGCTGTATAACTGTGTAGATCCTAAAACGATCTTAGTTCTGTCTCATTCGTATGTGGTGGCATTTGCATGACTGTGTCTGCTTTCCTTCCTTTAATTATTCTATTAGGAGTGAGCTTGTGTCCCAGATACTCAACTGTAGGTTATGCAAAACAACATTTCTCCAACTTGCATATCGGTTCATTGTCAAATAGCTTCTGCAATAGTTTCCTTAGATTCTTTAAACGGTTGTTAGCATCAAATCCCCTGACCAAATTGTCATCCAGGTAGACTGCAACTCTTGGTACATCTTGTGTGATTTATTCTATAATATCTTGAAAATGACCTGGTGCTGAACTAATGCCAAAAGGAAGTCTCTTTTGTAACAGAACTCCTTTAAGTGTAAATAATGCTAGCTTTCTTTGGCTCTCTGGTCCTGGGGTTATTTGGTTATATGCATCTATAAAGTCTATTTCGGTGTAGCGTTATCTTCTTCCTAGTTTTTGAATTAAGTTATTTAGAGAAGGAATGAGTTGCCTGTGGGTCTCCAATTGTTGGTCCACTGTCTTAGAGTAGTCACCACATACTCTAATGCCTGCGAAGTTATGTCCTGGTAGCTTCTGCTTTTTGACCAGTAGCACTGGTGTGCCATAATCATTAAATTGTGTTGGTTCCCAAATTACTTTGGCTATCTTTGCATCATAGGCTCTATTTAATTAATGAAATATTGCAACTGGTACTGGTCGTGCTCTGCCAAACATTAGTGTAGCTGTTGCTTTAAAGTTTATCTTCAGGTGGTAGTATTTAAGACATCCAAGTTTGTTCTTGAAAAGGTCAGAAAATTCCTCATATAGTTGTTTGCAATCTTTCTGTAAGGCTGTGTCTAGCTGGTCCGTGGTGATTGTAGAAATTGTGTTTTCTCTTATTTTATCACCAATGGAGATTTCTATTTCCTTAATAGCTGTTCTTCCTAGTAGATTAAGATCTTGCGTAATGCTTAATACAAACTGTAGAGTTTTCTGTTCCTGTAGAGGTAATTTGGTTTCAATATTACATTTTTCTATGGTCTTTATCATGTGTCCTGGACCTGATTGGTAGCCCACTTGTGTGGGTTGAAGGTCAGGTTTTCCTAGCTGCTCCCAATTCTATTGAGTTATGAAGTTGTTACAGATTACTTGTTGATTGATTGTTGTCCTGTGTCAAATTCCATAATAAAAACGTGTCTTGTAGTTTTATTTCCTTATGTAATCTCGGTACGGAATTAGCTGAAGTCTTTTCATATGTATAGTTTTAATTCTTTTTACTCGTTTTAAAGTTATCTTCTTCTTCTTAATACATGCTGGCTCAAAATGTCCAATTTTGTAACAAAGAATGGCAAGTTGCCGATTTGAACCAATAGTTATCTGGCAAGTGTCCAACTTTGTCACATATGTAGCATAACTTCTTCTGTAATGGTCAAGATGCTTCCTGTCTGTTGTACTGTTGTGTTGATGGTGCATAACTTTTCTTCTGGGTGAAAACTTTGTTCAGTTTTGGCTGCTTTTCATAAACAGTTTCCTTGGCAACTCTCGCTGCTTCTTCTGTCTCCTGAGCTATTGGAATGGCTTTATTGAAAGTTAGTTCCTCATCTTTGAGTTTAAAAAATGATTTCAGCACTGCCTCATTGTTGACAGAACAATTGAATCTTGTTCTCAGCGCTTTATCTAATGGATCTATGATGTCTGAGAAAGCAAAATTTGTAGCATCTTGACGTATTCTTGCTACAACTTCTGGAATTGTTTTTCCTGGTTTGCGCTGCATATCACACCAATATTGGTAGCGTTCTCTTATAATACATTGTGCTGGGTCATATTATTGTTTTTAAAACTTTACTATTTCATCCATGCTTTAATCATTGATAGCTTTAGGGGTACCTAGCTGTGCTGTGCTTAGGCTGTGCTGCCATGTTGCTTAGTTGTTTATATAGTGCTGAGCATTGATTTGTTAGAAAAACTCCTGCCACATTTTCAGGAGACAATTGGATTAGCTTCTATAAAGCTGTTGAATCTTTCCATGTAATTTATTAGTAACTCTGTTGTTGAATCGAGTTCATGAAATTACGGTACAGCTGCTGTCGATGTTTTCTTTTCCTTAGCTTCTTCTAGAATTATTTCTAAAGATTTTCTATTTTTGTCTAGCTGTTTTTGTCTAGCTTGCTTTTGCTCCTTACCAGTTGATATATATTGCTTGCAATTATACTACAGAAAAATTTCTAGCATGCGTTGCAATTTGTTTGAGCTTTCAAGTTTATTTCATTATAAATCTGAAAGTATATTTTCATTTTAAAACTTTATTAAACTGCATAAAAACTCTGCTTTTTATAGAACTCTTTAACACTTCAAAGAGTTTAAAAGGTAAGTGAAGCTTTTAAAGAAAACTCCTTTAGAAAACTAGCTTTTTATGTGCAATAAAAGAGCAGTTACGAGCTTCGATCTATTATAAGCCAAGTATAGATTATCCCAATTTTGCTATTGAATAATATGCTATATACTTGCAAATTTATAAGTTACAATGTATATAATAACAAATTATCAAATTCTATAAATATATTTTCAAAATCAAGTGACATAAAAAAACTATATTTCAAACTTATTCAGAAACATAAATTGACATTTTTAAAGCAAATTATCAGCATTTTTTGCTCAGCTGGCTGTGTTGTAATTTTTGCTTTCATTCATAACCATGTTATAATTTTCTTGCCATTTGATACCTCCCACAGTGTCTTCCGACCTCAAAGCTTCTTTTGGGACGCTGAGCTATTCGATATAAGTGTCCAAACAATTTTAGCAGAACAAAACTTTTACACGATACACTTTGAAATATACACTTCTCGCGCAAATGAAGAAAGCTATTCAAAAAGTATTCAAATGAGCCTTAAAATTTTAGCCTCAAAATGCGTAGTAGCACATATTCCATCATAAATGCAAAAGCTTTTTTCATATACATCGAAGTATCGAAATCGCATATTAAGTGTTGTATTAAACAAGGAACTGCTATTTGCCTGATACAATTAATTGTTTTTATAGTGTTACATTCAAAGTTTTACCAAAAAAACAGTAAAAACTTAAAGTTAGAAAACGGACTCTGATACAAACAGAAACAACAAATATCTAATTGTTATTGATGTAATCCAGCGATTATTAATACGATTTGGTGAACACCTTTCTACTGATCACTTGCTATTATGTGTTCTTAAAGATCAAGTATGTCCAATAGTCGCGGTCAAATAGAGGTGGTGTTCAAATAGAAAGAGCATTCAATTAAAGGCTGTCGCTCTATTTTTCAACCCTTCTTCCATATTGGTGCTCAAATTGAAGTGGCATTCAAATAAAGGTGGTGTTTAAATACAGGTTTTACCGTAATTTATTTCTAGTTACGGACAGTTTCACTAGTCATTAACGAGCCTTATAAATAGTCTAAAGCTGTTCTTAAATTTCTTAAACAACTCTTTTTGCAATGCTTCAAGTGATGCTGGATAGTTAACATCTACAATCCACAAAACTAACTCAATTGGTAACATGTCCACTTACAGTTTATAATTAACTCCATAATAGCTGGAATACATCTGATACAATCAATAGGTGTCAGATGTATTTGAACAACTCTTCGAGGTTGAAACTTTACTTCTGTGAGATTCAGACTTATTTCAAAATCCCATTCATCTGTCAAAAAGCATCAATTTCTCTGTATTCTGACTGTAACTCAAATAATAAGCTGAACATGGCTACAAAGCTACCTACCACACTTTCAACTACTTTCTATACACCAACATCAAATAAGACAAGTTCAAACAATTAAGTCAATCAAAATTCAAAGAACAGTCAAAAATCATGCTCAAAAAAGCTGTCACAGGCTATAATAAATCTTGAGATCATTATAGTGATATAATAGCTATCACATGATTGAAAGAGTTTTGCAAAAGCTACATGTATAGCTGGATTGCAACTGATATGCTATGATCATGTGAATTATGTAAACATTGTTCTAGTTTGCGAGTGTCAATATGAAGTAGTTAACAGACTGTATTGTGTCATTTTATCAGTCTTTGCTAAAACTTAGTAAATGTTTTGTGATGTTTTAGCAACACAAGACAGAGCCTTGTGAGTCATCAAGCTGTTAATACTGCTATTCAGTGTCACTGGTGTTATATCTACTTAATAATAAAATAGCTTTCATTCTGGCATACTATTACCAAGCACTCAAACCTATATCAAAGTTATTATAATATTGACCAGAAAGTCTTCTTCGACTATGACTACTAACATCCAATCGTATTACTACCACACAGTCATATTACTAACATACAGTCATACTACTAACATGGAGTCATATTTCTATCACACAGTCATATTACTACCATACAGTCATATTACTACCATACATCGTACAGTCATACTACTGTGCTGTGCTACCCGGCATTGCCTGGTTATTAAAATTCAGCTTACAAACAATTAGAAGTAATGAGAGTTGCCTGCCGCTTGCTATTAGTTTGGCAGAATGCCAATAGAAAGTTTTAGTAAGCTTACTAATGACAACCACTTACTTATGCAATCACCCTGCATGGTATGCAAAGCGGTTGGGAATGTGCTGCCATATAGTGACTTATACGGGCAAGCTATCAACTGGGTCTCTGTAGCCTATTGGGTAGGGTGTCGGACTGGTGAATGGTAGGGTCAGAGATCAAATCTGCTTCGGTATGGATTTTTGATTTCAAGATTTTAATAGCTGTAGCGGGAATGCATACATATGGAAATACTTTGAAAAGTATATATATAAATTATTTCCTCACTCCGGTTGACCCGTATGGGTGGTAATTTGTGCTCTAACTCGGGTCTCCTACCAGAGACCTTGGAGTTTGAGCAATCGCCTCAAGATCTTAGCTGTTCCCAATAGCGCACTTTTCCACAACTCACCTGAGTTGATTGTTGTCGGTATTTGGGGCACTGGGTGTTATTGCGCCCAGTGCCCCAATGACTACTGGCATTACTGTTGTTCTTACATTCCAGCATTTTTCAATCTCTTCTCCAAGAGGGAGATATTTCTCTACCTTTTCTTTTTCTTTGCTGGCTATATTGTAGTCATTGGGTACTGCTATATCTATTATAGTAGCCCTCCTGTTCTCCTTGTCCACCACCACTATATCTGGTTGGGTTGCTATTACATGCTTGTCCGTACTGTATGATGGTAATATGACTGTATGGTGGTAATACGACTGTATGGTAATAATATGACTGTATGGAAGTAATATGACTATATGGTAGTAATATGGCTGTATGGTAGTAATATGACTGTATGGTAATAATATGACTGTATGGTAGTAGTATGACTGCATGGTATTATATTACTGCCATACAGTCATACTACTACCTTACAGTCATATTATTACCATACAGTCAGACTACTACTATATAGTCATAATACCACCACATAGTCATATTACTACCATACAGTCATACTAATACCATTCAGTCATACTACTATTATCAAACAGTCATATTACTGCCATACAGTCATATCACTGTCATACAGTCATACTACAACCATACAGTCATACTACTACCACACAGTCGTACTACTACCATACAGTCATACTACTACCATACTGTCATATTACTACCATACAGTCGTACTACTACCATACCGTCATATTACTGCCATACAGTCATACTGCTAACATACAGTCATACTAATACCACACAGTCATATTATCGTCATCCAACCATATGATTACCATACACTCATGTTACTCCTATACAGCCTTGCCACTAACATACAGCCATAATCCATTCAAACTACTACACACTTACCTATACACTAAGTTTGTGTTGTAAATCTATATTACTACGTAATTAGCTTAATAATATCTTTTATTGCAAACTAAGATCACAAAGTCTGAATCAAGACTCAAGGATAACTAATCTGACTTTTCAATTTTGATGCATAAATTTCTGCAATTTCAAACTATGGGATGTTTTTGCATAGCTTACAAGTACATTTTTATACACTATAAAAATTGATATTCATCATATGTCAAAATGTTGTTTGTTTTAGAATGTGCTATGCAGAGATGCAGTCTTGCTTCAAGTTCAACTTAGAGCTATTCTTTCCTAGCTAATTACTCACAGACATCTATTTGCACCCTCAGGATACGATTACCCTGACATTCAGTTTTTTCACCTTTTTGATGCAGAACATGACACTTGTTTTACCTCACTATATGAATCTTATTTCACCATATAATTTCGAAAGAATTTTTGGGTGAGTTCAAATCTGGCAGTTATGTCTCTTATTATTATGTCAAAAGAACAAAGACATCGAAATGCGGTTGTCAAAATATTTTCACAATGCTTGAAAGAGACACGACTACTGATTTCTTTCAGTTCAGTAATTTCTGTGCGTAAAACAGTAATATTTTCTCTTCAAAACTAGTAACAAAGTTGGAGTTGCAATATCTCAAACCAAAGGTCAGTGTTCAGACCATTTTTCTTAACCCGCTAACAAAAATTCACTTCATTACGAAAACAGCATAGTTCGGGCTTTTTTGTCGAGGTAGGTTGAAAATGGTTTTAAACAGGTTCACTAAAAGTTATAGTAAAAGCAAAGACAGAAACTGATTAGTGATAAAATTTTACTGAAAAAGATGAAAATCAGTAAAATAGTTAAAAATACTTACTAAAACTTTGCTTCAAGTGTGTATGTTTTAAGCTAAACTTATTTAAAGTGATTTCAAAGTATATGTCATACATAAGTATGTCTGTCTTAGAGGTAGGAATTCCCTATGGTGAATACATTATAATGTTACGTGTTACTGCAGATATTGCAGATCGTAACCAATAAATACAATGAAGTTAGTTTAAGTAACTAGAGTTATTAAGGTTAGGACACTATTTTGGGTAACGGTACATCTTAGGGCGGTACAACGAGCATGCAACGCATGCGCAACGCACATACAAGGTACTTACAACACACAAACATTGTGGGTACAAGGCGCATATACTATCATCACAATGCACATCCAATAAAAAATAAATAGAATATTTTGAGTAATGTTTTAGACTTGTTTTATTAACGGATTATGAATATAAATATAATAATGAATAATAATGTAATATTATTATTACTATTATTACACATTAATATTATTAATAATATTAACGTGTTAACAGTGTCACGTTGTGGCGTGTGCGTTGTTTGTTACTTGTGTCGGCGTTGTATCCACAATGTTTCTGCGTTGCAAGTGCCTTGTATGTGCCTTGCGAATACGTTTTATGCGTGTTGTACCGACCTAAGATGCACCGTTACCCTATTTTGTTACTAGTTTTGAATATGTACAGCACTTGTATAAAGTTTTGATGATTTTTACCAGGAGGTGATTGCATTATACAGTTACTGTGGTTTCTTCACGCCTACATACAAATGTTTTTTCATACTAATCCATCGTATTCCGAGGGCGCACTGTACATATACGGTACACTGTACACTGTATATGTGCACTCTACATATATGTGTCCAAGTTTGTTGTCTGTCGTCGTCTGGCATTGTTCATCTGTCATCGTCTGGCATTGTTTGTCTGTCGTCTGGCATTGTTCGTCCGTCAGCTGTCATCGTCTGGCGGTGTTCACCTGTCATCTAGCATTGCTCGTCTGTCATCTGGCAATGTTCATCTGGCGTTGTTGGTCTCTCATTTGTCATCATCTGGCGTTGTTTGTCTGTCAACTGGCATCGTTTGTCTGTCGGCTGGTGTTGTCTGTCTGTCGACTGGCTTTGTTTGCCTGTCAACTGACGTTGTTGACCTGTGGTCTGTCATCGTCTAACGTAGTTCGTGTGTCATTTGGCATTGTTTGCTTTTGTCATTCATTGCCTAGCATTATTTGCTCATCACCTAGCATTTTTTGCTTGTCCTCTGTCGTTGTACGACGTCATCGCCTGTCATCATCGATCATCATCGTTCATCGTCATCATCTGTGGTCTGTCATCATCGTTCGTTCGTCGTCCATCGTCCGTCTTTAATCATTTTCGTTGTCTGTTGTCATCCGTCGTCTGTCGTCGTCTGTCATCGTCCGTCATTGACCATCATCCACCATACCAATTAAAATCTAAGAGTAAATAACTTACTTCATGCTGGATTTGAACTTCCGAAGATCGCTATTATATGCTTTTATATGTGTGCACCTAACCACAAGGCTAAGACATTCTTACCATGTTCATCACTCTTACCATAAATTGTATACCTTTTTTGCAATTGTACACGTCAAATTATTAATTAGTACAGTGCGCCCACGGGTTACGATGCCACTGTTATAAGATTTTTTTGCTTTACCTTATTAAACACAATGCTTTTTCGTCCTCGCCATACTAAAGTGTTTTTTGCCATAATATAATAACAAAGATTTCTCTGAAAACTAAAATTTGGTCATCGGTGTACTAACTATGACAAAAATACCAATATGTTGTTTGCCGAAATCCCTCCCACAATGCTTGAAAGCGATATATGGTGCTCGCTATCTCATTTTAGGGTTATTTGTTACAAGTTATAGTTAAAATGAATTCAAAAACAGATAAGCGATAAAATTTTAGCCCATAAAAAAGTTAAAGTTTGGTAAACTACTAGCAGAACGCTAGTCGTTGCACGGGTATTAAAAGTGCCTTATAAACAGTGGCAGGTGATGTAGTTGCCTGCCACTTGCCACTCGTTTGAGCCATTGCTAAAGGTTAATTTGAGAAAACTAGTATCATATTGGTAAACTTATGAATAAATGCTGTGAAAGCAAGCTTTAGTGACATTGTTCCGTAACACAAATGCCTAGTCGCTATGTGTATTTCAACTTAGATAACCACTCATATCGCTCAATGAATCTAATGCACCTCGCGTAGCTTAATTGGTTAGCTTAGTGAAAAGGAAGCTCTAAAATCCAATTTTCTGTGCTATGGATTCGTCATCCCTAGATGCTAATAGCTATAGTTGGACAGACAGAATCACAGACGGCACACAAACTCCTAAATTTATATATATGGACATACTAAAACTTCCTTCAAACGTGTGTTTTGTAAGCTTAATTCATTTAAGTTAAATTAAACTTTTATGTTATACATGAGTCTCAAAGGTAAGATTTTTCTACGGTGCGTACTGCGCATGTATTATAGTACATTGCAATGTTATGTTTTCTTGCAGATTCTAACCACTTGGTGCACTGAGCTGGTGGTAGATTACTACATTAACACATTAACATTTAACATTTACATTAACACTTGAACGACTTCACAGCTGTTCTATTGTTTCTCCCTATTTATTTCAACTGTGCAAAACACTTGTCTTATGATGTGAAGTTTAAAACTGATAATGGTAACTATTGCTATATGTTAAATAAAATAATGTTCTGTGCAAAAATTCTTTTATTACCCAGACAATGCCAGACATTCAACTAGTAAACGAAATAAAAATATCTTTCCTAATTGAACAAAATGTTTGTTCGTACAAGTTTAAGTGATTGAGAAAAATTAAAACTGTAAATAGAGCAAGTATCTTGTCTTGGTTTTACTTTATCATAATCGAACAAAGGATTTAGGATATAAATAAACCAGCCTGGTCTCTACTCACCACTGCAGAATGGAAAATTTAAAATGCTTTTTTTCATGTTCCGGTCATCCAAGGTTCGAAGATTAACAAGATTTCCTTGCTGCTTGCAGGTAATAGTATCTAATTGGTCTAACTCCATCGCATAGCTCCATACATTGAAATCTGATATCTGTCTTCGCACTGAACCTAAATACATGTAGTTTTTAACTAGTTCAGTTCGACAATTATTACTAACAGATGCTAAATGATTGTTCAGCACAAGATCTTTTTGCTCATGTGTATTAGGATGAGGATTTACTACTGCCTTTTCAATTATATTTTAGTTCCTTTTGGAAAACCTTTACTTTGTATATAAAATATCAAGTTTAATCCAGGTACTGTTCTAATATATATGTAGCGGGTGTTAGGAAAGTTTTTATTTTACAGCAGTATTTTAATTCGTAAAACAGAACTATAATATAAAGTTGAATTCCGAGCCTAAAAAAAAACAAAAAAAACTTTCCATTGCAATCAATTTTTTTGTTCAACTTTACATATGCCTTTCTTAAAGCTAGGAGAAAGTACCTTTTTGTTTTTAAAGTAAAAAATCAGTTAATTAATTGTAATGAGGGTGTTTGTTTCCTGTCGCGCAAGATAAATTCATGCAGCCATTTTGTGATGATAATTTAGAAAGTCATAGATTAGTTTAGAAATTAGTTTTGAGATTCAAAGATATGAAGATAACAAAATTGCCAGAACATTGCACTGCTGGTGTAAAAGGCATTGTACAACAACATGCATACGTATGTATGTGCATTCATACATACATACATACATGCATACGTACCTACATACATACGTACATACATGTACATACATACATACATACGTACATACATACGTACATATGTACATACCTACATATGTATGTACGTACGTATGTACATATGTATGGACATACGTATCTACATACATATTTATGTACGCATGTATGTATGTATGTACATATGTACGTACATATGCACGTATGTATGTACGTATGTATGTACGTATGTACGTATGTATGTACGTACGTATGTACGTACGTATGTAAGTACGTATGTACGTACGTATGTACGTACGTATGTACGTACGTATGTACGTACGTATGTACGTACGTATGTACGTACGTATGTACGTACGTATGTACGTACGTATGTACGTACGTATGTACGTACGTATGTACGTACGTATGTACGTACGTATGTACGTACGTATGTACGTACGTATGTACGTACGTATGTACGTACGTATGTACGTACGTATGTACGTACGTATGTACGTACGTATGTACGTACGTATGTACGTACGTATGTACGTACGTACGTATGTACGTACGTATGTACGTACGTACGTACGTACGTATGTACGTACGTACGTACGTACGTACGTACGTACGTACGTATGTACGTACGTATGTACGTACGTATGTACGTACGTACGTACGTATGTACGTACGTACGTATGTACGTACGTACGTATGTACGTACGTACGTATGTACGTACGTACGTATGTACGTACGTACGTACGTATGTACGTATGTACGTGTGTACGTGTGTATGTGTGTATGTATGTATGTGCGTATGTGCGTATGTGCGTATGTGCGTATGTGCGTATGTGCGTATGTGCGTATGTGCGTATGTGCGTATGTGCGTATGTGCGTATGTGCGTATGTGCGTATGTGCGTATGTGCGTATGTGCGTATGTGCGTATGTGCGTATGTGCGTATGTGTGTATGTATGTATGTATGTATGTATGTACGTATGTAAGTATGTACGTACGTACGTATGTACGTACGTACATATATACGTACGTAGGTGTGTATGTATGTACGTACATATATACGTACGTAGGTGTGTATGTATGTACGTACATATGTATGTACATATGTATGTACGTATGCATGTACGTATGTATGTACGTATGTATGTATGTATGTATGTATGTACGTATGTACGTACGTGTGTACATACGTGTGTACGTACGTGTGTACATAAGTACGTACGTACATATGTACGTACATATGTATGTATGTATAGATGTATGGATGTACATATGGATGTATGTATGGATGTACGTATGGATGTATGGATGTATGTATGTATGGGTGTATGTACGTATGTAGGTACCTATGTAGGTACGTACATATATATGTATTTATGAATGCATGTACATATTTATGTACGTACATATGTATGTACGTATGTACGTATATTGTCAAAGATTGTCAAATCTATATGTGTAAGTCTCAAAGTTTGTCATTTCTTGTTCGGGTGTTTGCCTTTCCAGCTATAGCTATTAGAGTTGAAATCTCGATGCGTGCTAGATTTGAACTCACAGTGATTGTATCTGCAAGTTTCAAACAACACAAATTTTGACAAATCCTGACAAACTAACATATTTTGAATGGGGTTGACTGGGACACTTTGGTTTGCCAGATCGGAATTTAGATTTGGCTTTTAACAACCTTTTGAACACAACTAAAGAAATTTTTGACCAAAATGTTCCTATAAAGGAAACAACCTATCGTTAGCCCAGAAGCTTTAAAAACTTGGGGTTGATGTTTGGCAAGTACAGAGCTTACCCCTTTAGTCCTTATTTAAAACGGAGCGACACAAAAGCTGGAAATAAAGTTTTATCCCTTATCAAAAAAGCTAAAGCTGATTATTATTGTAATGAAATATCAAAAGCCAATGACCCATTAAGCTTTTGAATTTAATAAATAATGCTCGTGGACAAAACAAGGCTAAAGCTCAACAAAGTACTAAGCTTTTAGACTGCAACTCCGAGGAATTAACTGATGACAAACAAGTAGCTGCAAAATTTAACACTTATTTTACAGAAATAGGACCCAGGCTTGCGCCAGCTTTTTCTAAAACCAATATAGAGCATCAAGCTCAGAGATAAATACATTCCCAAATTTTAACTTTTCAGAAGTTCATGAGGGTACTGTTCATAAAGTTATAGCAAATCTAAATGAACACAAAGCAGAAGGCATAGATGGAATTTCCTCAAAATTAGTGAAAGCACGACATGTTTGACACATTGTGTTTTCCAACAACAAAAATTAAATGTGCTAAAGTTTTACGCAGTTATATGCAGTTTTTTTGATGTTTTACTCATTTTCAAAACTCTTCGATAAATGTAGTTAACATCACAGACAGAAAATCCTGTATACCTGAAGATGCGGAATATGGAAACACCCAGAAATAACAGCAATGGATTGGGTTGGTACTGTTTCTCACTGTAATACTATCAACCAGCTCAAATCTAGGTCCTGCTGGGTTGGATGTCTTCTGTACATACCACTGGAGAAATAATTCACACATTTGTGATAGTGGGTACATATACTTTGTACATGTAATTGGTACATATAAAAGCAGTAAAAGTGTGATAAAAGAGAGTGATAGAGTGGTAAAATGAGCGATCAATATTTTAAATATACATATGTTTTTACCTATATGAAGGTAAATTGTTAATATATACATTTTATCATCCAAATATCTACATAAAATGTCAATGACAGCGCCTATTTAAATTGTGAATAACATATAGAGAAAGGCAGTTGTTGTAGCAATATTTTAATGGTTACCTTGACATATGCTGGTACGCTCCATACAAAACAGTGTTTGTTCCATACTTTTAATATCTCAGGTTCGTTAGATCTTAAGACTCCATCAAATCGATCGTTGATAATAATTCTTATCTCATCCCTGCCATAGTTACTATGTTTCAGCGCAAATCTTATCACTTCAGGCGCTGTAACAAACATCTTACACAATTATCATATGGGACTATGAAAAGTAGACCAGTTTTAGTGGGCTTCCCTTTTAATATACAGTTTGATTTTTATAGTTAGACACTTCAACTCACACGCAATATATCGAGACTACAAAATCATCTAACAATTGGAAAGTGCAAAGCCTACATTGGTTATAGCAGTCAAATTGTTCATCCCTGTTATAACAATCATTATGAACAACCTCCATTTTGTTCAATTGCTTCAGCTTAATAGCTCAAAAAATGTTAAATACTTAAGATAATGTTGATTACCTGCGCCAGTTTTTATAGCAAAGATTTCTTTGTTTCGCTTTTCTCTGACATCCTTATACCAGAAACAAAATGTAATATTACTGTTAACAGGAATATAACTTTGGACAAGGATTCCATCTTGGTTAATGATGCTCTCATGAAACACAGTGCGGTCATTCTGTTTCACTGCAATGAAAAGGGAACGTAAAAATTTAGCAAGGCTTAAATATTTATCAGTAACTATAAATATATGTATATATTCAACTAGCTAAATTCTCAGTGTTGCACAAGTAATAATAAGGTTTATGCACAGAAAGTTTATTCCTACTTTATATATATTTCTTAAAGTATGTCTGTGGATCTGTCAGTCATTCCGGCTACAGCTATTAAAATCTTGATATTAAAATTACACGTTCTGATGGATTGGAACTCATGACAAATGCATCAACAAGTTCCTTATCCGAACGCCCTACTACCAATTGATCAAAGACTATCATATACCACATGCACGTGCTAACTATTTTAGCAGTGCGCCCACATGTTACGATATACATCAGAAAAATTTTGGATCCCAACTACGTATATGCAACTCCTCCAACTTCATCTTTTTTTCGTTAGAGCTGATAGTTTATCGCGAACTTAAAGCTTGGCGATTTTTGTGCTGATTATATTCACTACCAAAAGATATACAGGTTGCATCGACATTTCGTCAACCACTTTTCCTCAACAAAAAACACCGTGTCCATTACAAACGTGTTTCACAAAAGTTCCTATCAGTGCCCCATTTTACATCTTTCCTTCTAAACCTAACCAATTAGAATTCGTAATTAGTTTCACATTTTACACCAAACATTTGTAAGATTACTGTAAGATTATCTGTAGGATTTACTGTAAGATTTATTGTGTAAGACTACAAGTATCAATTATTCCTCACTCTTTTGTATTTACATAGATTTGCATATTTTGAGGAATATATATATATGATATGTATATATATGATATGTATATATATATATCATGATCATATACATTGTGATGATCATATACATTATCATGATCATATACATTATTATATACATATATACATATATATATATATATATATATATATATATATATATATATATATATATATACATATATATATACCATATATACATGTATATACATACAGACCTGGGAGTTTGAGGCGAGTGCTCAAACGCCCAGGTCTCTGGTGGGAGACCCGAGTTAGAGCAGATATATAGATACATATATATAGGTTAACACTCTCTTGTTACATTTATAAAATTTTTATAACTTTTGAAGTTTATAAAAAAGTTTTTAAAGTTTGTCTCATTATTGTTATGATTTCAATACGCATTTTTTAATCATAATTTGTTTTCAATCTTTATTATTAACATTAAATTTTCATTCAACCATTTTTGGCAAACATTGTCCTAGTAAAACTTCAATTACAAAATAATACCATATTTTGTCATATTCTTTTATTAATCTGCTAAATACATGTATTCTCAGAAGTTACAGATTGCCTCATGCATCCAAAGAAAAGAACCTGCAAGTTTGATAAAATATTTTGACCAAGTTTAACAAAGTTTGAAAACCTTTCCAGTTGTTTTTATTTTCTCTCTTAATTTATTTCAATTGCACAAAACAATTTTTATGATATGCAGTTTGAAAGTTAGAATGGCAAATATTGCTATATGTTAAATACAAATTAATTTTCTGACCAAAGACCTTTTTATTACTGGGGCAACGCCGGGTTGCACAGCTAGTCAACACAATTATAAAACCTTTACCAATCTAACTTTTAAATGGTATTGGTTTATTTTTGTCTGTGCTTCAAGTTTAATTATGTTCATGCTGTATATACAGCTTTATTTTTTATTGAAGATTGACAGATGTAATAAATACAACCAAAAATTATTCCATAGTAAGGCAAGGCAGATGCATGCCTTATATGGTTAGCGTGCCTGTCTGCAAACTGAATGTTTCTGAATTAAACTCCAGTGAGAAATGTTTTTTTTTTATTTTTATTGCTCTAACTGGACATAGGACAAATCAAATCAAAAACAGATTTATATATATAAACGAACGTAGCTTTCATGCATGATTTCCATTTTGCCAAAGAACGCTCTCACTCAGGCATGCCGAATAAAATGACAAAGTTTTAAAAATCCAGATTGTTTTATTTGCAGCCAAGCATTGCAATTTTAAAAGGTTTGGATGTGTCTTTAAAAATTATTTAGACTTATGAAAACAATCACGGTATTTTAAAATGCTAAAGAAAGTTATTAGTTAAATTGATTACAAACAGATCACATGATAACCCAACATGGTGAGATCATCATGTTGGTGAAACAAACGTGATGAGACCACCATGTTGGTAACCCAACGTGATGAGACCCAGTAATTTCTGTTGATGAAGCTTGTCTGAAGCGCATCAGATACAACTCATGCAAGCATTATAAAAAGATTATATATAACACTTGATCCACAAACAGCAGTTATATTCTACTAGTACTTAACTTATTCAGTGTTGTGTTAATGCTTGAGTGAGATGCTAAAAGACAGGGGGAGTTGATAAAAGATTTTCGGTCATTTGCAAAAACATTTCTCTCCATACTAATCTTGTGATTACAAAAATAATGTTTTGAATGGTAATATTTGGTTTTCAAACAGCAAGATTATTTTTTGTTGTGTAGCTTTACTAAACCCCGTATTTGACAGTTATAGTCAAACGCTATTGCATAACAAGTTTAGAATTCTAGTTACAAACTTGCACTAGTAGTAATAATATTTGTTTGTATTATACAAGCGGAGTCTCAGCTGTCCATATTACAAGTGACAAAAAAAACTTGATTACTTGTACATTGAGCGATACATCATGTGCAGCGGTATGTTTATGTTCAACAAAAAATGACTCAAACAAAGATGTGTACATGTCACGACATAAAACAGCTGTTACACAATGGACATATGTGTACTTTTAACTTCTGTAATGCAGTTGAAAATACCATACTTTTCGGACTATTAACCGCACCCCTATATAAACCGCATCTGTTGTATTTCCCAAAAAAACGATAATAAAACAATACATAGGCCGCACCTTTGTATAGGCCGCCGAATTCATGACGGTGGTTTTTAACACGACAGCAACTTTGGTGATTAAAACGGAACAGTTAGGCACTGTTCTGTATTAACCGACGCTTTTTAACCCAGTGTTTAACGGAACAGTACCATTGTTTTACAGCATTGTTTCGCTTTTTCTTTAACCGCTAGAGGCACACTAATCAGAAACGTTGGTCAATGCGCCTTGCGGTGAAAGAAAAAACTGCAGAATAGCCGCAGCCTCTAAATAAGCTGCATGACTCAAAATGGCAAAAAAGTAGCGGCTAATAGTCCGAAAAGTACGGTACACGAAGTATTGATGAATAACAGAGAACTCACCAAATACCAACAACGTTTTAAAACTAACAGCTTTTTCTGTAGCACAGCATTCATAGCACAACACTGAAGTAGCACATTTAAAACTATTCATAGTGCTAAAATATTTTTTTTATCTAAACAATTCAGAGAGGTAAAAAAATGCCTTATTCAGCTAAACGCACACAAACATCGTGACACAAATAGCTATATATTTTTCTGTACAAACACTGTATAACGGTTTTATATATATATATATATATATATATATATATATAAATAGCGAGATTATGTAGTACAATAAAGTCATTGTAAATACTTTTAATTTTGTTTCTAAGATGAGTTTTGACTATGAGATTTATAATGAGGTGGATGAGGCTGACCCATACACGCAATAGTTTTTATAATTTTATGCACTGTCAATAATAATTTTGTCCAGTGTCTTTTTGTGAGCTCTCTGCTTATCATTCTAAAAGCTATGTGGAGCTTGAAATGTACTCAAAAATTGTTTGCGATGCTTTAGTTGGTAGAGATCTGTAAGCTTTGCAGTAGGATCATGTGCAGCATCAACCAGGGTCAACATATCACGCTGTCTAGCTAAGCTTTTTAAGTCTCTTTTTGTTAAAAGGTCAGATATAACGCCTTAATGATAGCCTAAACTCCAACTCCTCATTAAAATAGCCATCAATTTATTATCCAAATTTGTTAGCCAAAAGCAAAATGTGTTGAATCTAGTACAAACCCAGTGTATTTTATATCTTGAATTACTGTACATTCTTAGTTACACCACTAACAATAATATTTATCTAGTTTCTTCTATTCTATTTGTATGTAACACAATACCTATTATATTCGACCACAAGATTAATGCCAGGCATTGCGGTAATAAAGCAATTACCCAATAAATTTCAATAGCTTGAGCTAGCAGCTGGAGCTAGCAAAGCTACTAACTTACTATAACAAGAGCCATGACCATCATCTGAAGCCAGCTAGCATTACGTTACTTATGCAGAATGATTTTTCCCTTTATTATGAACTAAAAACACACTCGTATTGTTGTATGCTATGCATAAGTATGTGTACTATCATTCTATAGTATGGCAATATTGTAGTGGGCTAGCATGCAAATCTGTAAACCTAGAGGTTTTAAGTTCAAATCCATTGCAAAGCAGATTTTTTGTTCTTAAAACACCATTGCTATAACTGGACACACAAACAACAGACGACAGACAAACATTTTGTTTTATATGTATAGGTGATGTGTTAGTGTAATATTACTATATTCGACTACATGTACCTAACACAGTTAGCTGTCATGTCTTTTGCAGTAATAATCCAGGTAATCACTGGTATCTCAGCCGGTAACATCTCACTTCGAATTTGTGCGGTAAGTATTGAAAAAGATACTAGCACTTATAAATAATCCAGACTGCTAGAAGACAAGTTCAGGACATTGTCATATAATCAGGATATTAATAGCTTTGAATCTCGCATTGGAGCCTCAGGAATAATCAAACACTAGATACATGTAGTAAGCTAAGCTAGATATCTGCTGATTACTTTGTTTTCATCCATTGGTTACTACTAGTTGTGACAATCCATATTACGTGAATTTTGTATCAAACCCATTCAGAGCAAGTACCATAAACAGAAGTAGAAAATACAACTTCAGGCAAATACAAAGAATCAGCTGGCTATTATAGTTTGAAGAGCTGCTCCTAAAAGGCTAGGAAATCTATTAAATATGCTAAATTTTTTGCAGTTCAGTTTTTGTATTGTCAGTTTCTAAACAAATTACTAAGGTGCTCCAAAACAGTTCCAAAGAACCATGAAAAACCACAAATGTAGGTGGGAACTTTAGATACTACGGATAGGAAATAAGGCTATTCAAAATAAAGTTTCTGATTTGTTTAAAATAATTACAAAAGAGGCACTATACCCCGACTTATAGGACAGCTGCAACAAAGTATCTACTATACAAGGTATCGCTAAACAATTTTCAAGGTTGAATCATGCTGACTATGCCTAGTCAGGTATTAGCCTACTATTTACCTACCCAAAAAGTTATCAGCATTGTAAGTAATGTTTGTAAATGCTTTGTTGCACTCGAAGGGATCTGGAGATGAAGCATTTGCAACGCAAGAAATGTGAAACAGCTTTGAGCGATTTTCGACTTTCAAATATCTTCCTCTTATTGTGAGATTATTGACAGAGTCAGTCAACTCCTTTGGGGACAGCTCTGCTAATACATCTGGAGTCACTGAAATTAAATGATAACTCATTGAAGAATTATACTCAGGACTGCGAAGACTAAACAAAATTAACTGTTAAAACTAGCCCTCAGTTAGGCTCTAATGAGTGAGCTGTTAGCTTACAGAGCCAACTCAACCCTCTCTGTGATATTTTGTTTTTGTAAATCAAAACTCAAAACACCTTTTTAAAGCAATTTTTTCTGTCAATATCACAAAAATACTGGTGAAGCAATATGTGCATTTTTATGTATGCAGCTGGAATAGAAGACATGGCATTGAAGACACCAATAATCATACAATTTAATGAAATTTCACAAGGTATAAACCAGTCAACTATCTAAAGTATATATAAATCTCAGTGTTTGCTTGTTATCTGCTATTTGTGTATCCAGTTATAGCAGTTAAAATCTAGGAACAAAATATCCGCTACCCTGTATAATTCTGCAGATAGGTGAGCTAACAACAACGCTATGTTGTTCTTGCCATACTGTGAAACACTTTTGCCCATACTTATACAGCACTTGCAAAAATATGATTGGTCACTGCTAGCACTCTTCAGAATCATGATTGCATGAGAGATCTATATGCATAATGTAATTATAAAAAGCACACTTATAAGAACAAGCTAGCTTCAGACAGACTCAGCTTTTATGAGATTTAGTAAGATTGACAGATTTACACTAGCTTAAATCACTAGCCTAAGTTACTAGCTTAAGTTACTAAGATTCATTAGGTAATCATTTTGTTACCAGTGCAACACCGGAAATTCAGCAAGCATTCATATAAAATTTAACAAATAGCTTTACATTAACCCAGGTTAGTATTAACCAGGGCAATGTCTAAATTGGCAGTGATTCAAATATTGAAACAATTGAATATTTGAAACAAACTCTATTTGCTAAAAAAGTAACGCAATTTAGGATTTGGAATTGATCCATAAATCAAATTACATGTATTTAATAACATTTGCTCATGCAACTTTTCAAAAAACAATTGATCAATTATAAGAAAAAAGTACATGCTATCCCAAATCACTTAGCCTTGTGAAACGGCTATTCTTGGCAGTTCAGATACTAACCTACTGGCATTAAAATTTCCAGCCTAATGTTATCTATCACAGTCTATTATAATTTAAGCAGCAGACTCGTTGCTGAGGAAAATTAGCTGCAAAATGGCAGACAGTATTGGCAGAAAAGTTACACCTTTTAATTTAAGCATTCAACGTTTTTACCTCTAGCTAACTCTTAACTAAATTTTTAACAATTCAGCATTTTTGGTTTTAAGGTGATAACTTTTAGTTGATTATGATTTTTAACATCATCATTTAATACATTTAGTATTATTAATTATTTAATAATAATATTATTATCTAAATAAATTTACTATACAATATGCATCAACGTGTACCATCCCAGTTAATGACAATTTGCAAAATGGTGTTAATTCCATAGGACTCAAGAACATCAACATACCATCTCATTTTACACCCATGAAATGTTTTTCTATTATGTACAAAAATGATAATGATTGTGATGATTTCAGAATCGTGTTTTTGAGCATCGGAAAATAAGCAACAAACAACCATAGAAACAGAAGGTAGGGAAAGCAAGGGAATGATAGATAAGCTGATTTTGAACAAAAGCATACTGAAATAAAAAAATGAAAAACTAATCTAGTAATGGAATAGACTGACTACAAAATGTCATATGAAATGGTTCTATATACATGTACAAGTATAACATGATTGTATAATATATTAGAGATATCGCCTATCAATCAGCTCATCAGTGAATGCATGAAACAGTAGTGAACAGTTTTAGAAAGCGAGAGACAACAGCTCCCCAGTATATACGCAACAAGTTGCTTGGAAACTTAGAGCAGCCAATTTTAAGTCAAGGCTTTGGAATAAACCAAGCAGCAAATTCAAAATGTTACATTTTCTGGAAATTACACAGAGTCTAAGGAATGTACAGCAATCACTGACAATTTAGACTCTGTAAAGGCTTGGGTTGGGTCAGTGAATTCAGTATCAGGGCTTTCAGTGACCAAGTCGATACCAATACAGAAAGCCCTACAGAAAGAGATGTAAAAACAAATAGTAGCCGCTACTAAGTTTGGCCCTACAGATGTGCTAGCTGGCAGAGCCAAAGTGTCAGAGGTTCTAGCCAATTGTTTGTTTAGGCATTTCATCATCTTCTTCTTAGCATGATAAAAGCATCAGTGCAATTTTTATTATACTAGAAATTCCACTGTGATACAGCCCATGACCAAAGTGATATTTGAAAAAAGAAAGGGTACTGATGGTTGAGAAATGCAGTATTAGCAGTAAAATGGCACTGCATTGCAATAGGATAACTGCAATGGTAGCTGTAATGTACTGGGTGTTATTATATGCAACAAATAGCAATAATGAAAGGAAAAGATTATATGTTTATATCTCTCCCCTGCCATAGGAGAAATGCAATATTGGCCAATATTAGAAGTAAAATGCACTAATATTATTAGAATAACCAATATTATTAATATAGTAATAATATAAAACCAATGCACAATTTTGTTTACATTTTAAAACGTCATAGCTAACAATATCAAGAAGTTAGACATTTATATAGATTTTTAGAAAATCTATTTAAAACAGTGTTTGGTCATGACAAACAGCAATAATGAAAGGAAAAGATTATATTTTTATATCTCTCCCCCTGCAATAGGAAAAATGCAATATTAGAAGTAAAATGCACTGATATTATTAGAATAGCCAATATTATTATTATAGTAATAATAGAAAACCAATGCACAATTTTGTTTACATTTCAAAACGTCATAGCTAACAATATCAAGAAGTATCAAAAAGAATTTCCAAGCTTACAATTAAATATTGTAATAATATCATTAGAATCGTTAAAAAAATATCATCGTCATTTCCTTTACTTTTACTGCTTTGGACATCAGTTAGAATACCAAAGTACACAAAAGTTTCCAAAATGTCAGTTACTTGGAAATCGGCAGAAAAGAAACGATTTCTGTACTTCTACATTAGTTACAGAAACCGTCACCAATTCGACAATGCTATAGACTGGTAAAATGTGCACGTTATTTTTTCGTGAAATGCGCACGACTTAATTGTTCTATTTTCTGTCGCTCGGCGTTTCGTTTGCCGGTCTTAATGTTGATAAAAGTAAGGCTTGACCAGTTTTAATAATGATTTTCAGCCAAATTAATCTGTCTATTTATGTATAATCCGATCAGATTGGTTAGTTTTAAGATTTTGCGGTAACCTTTCAAAGACTTGGTAACATGTTTAAATAGGTTTGTATGTGTTTTGTATCGTTATTATACTTTAACAAATCTACAAAAAAATGATTACATTTGTTGATGAGATTTCGATGCAAGGGTTTCGACGTTGTTGATGAATAATTTTCGTAAGTTGTCTGCACATGCATTTATCATAAAGCTCTCAAACATTCGTTTCGCTCGTTTGTTTGTGGGATTATGTACATAAAAAATAATGACTGTTTATCTCAGAATTTTATTTATTCACAGTCAAATGTTACTGACAGTAACAAGTAGAGGACAACTCCAAGAATAAGGATATGCATAGAACTGAAGAATAAATCGATAGATGCTTTCATAGTTTGTCCCACGTACTCTTCTAAATTAGTTGTAGACAAAACTCAAACTCCCTTGTGTCGGGTGTTACAAAGCTTTCACAAACTTTTTCTATATTTTTGTTCCTTTAGTTTCCTGTCTGCTAAGAGACAGCCAACTGCTGCCATGGTTGCATTAAAAATGCTGCTTTGTGGGTGGAATCTCTGAGATTAGTCAAAACGCTAAAAGGCTTAAAACCTCATCAGCTCTAGATAACCAAAGTTGCTATAGGTCTGTTAGGAGCAACTGACAGGCTCGAAACATACTCTACTGTTTTACTTGCTATTGAAACAGACAGAACTGACACCACCTATTCCAGGAAATCTGTCTTCAGGATATCATTGTATTTACCAAAATTAGTAAGTTCCCATACAGAGATGGTGTAGTGAGACTTAGGTGCACCAGTGCCGGAGCGCTACGCTAGGTCAACAAGCGAATCACATTTCCATAGGACATTATAGTAGAGCGATAGTTGTGTGACTCCTTAAGTCAAGGCATACGAGTATGTCTGCATATGAAGCAATAGAAAAGCAAGACATAGCACAAGTGTGTTGCTATAAATCACTAAAGTTGTTTCTATGACACAAAGATGGCACATTGCACAGGTGTTTCACTTTCAAATAGTAAAACTGAATCATGGCAGAATGGGAGTGACATAGCAGTTTTTGTGAGGTCATTGCATTGCCATGTGAGGGTGTGTCACTGTACTATTACTCTATGGAAACTTTGTAAATAGCTATGTCATCTATCAACCACCTGCAATGTGCACGAACGTGCAGTGTGAGATAGCTTTGGTTGTTTAGGCTCAAACTGCTCCATATAACATCGGTAAAAACTGCAAACCCAGACAATTGCTTGAGCTCCTACATCTCTCACGCTTCCTTCGTGATACACAATGAGGCTACTTTACTAAAAAGTTGGTAGATTAGGTAATTCAGGCTGCACAATTACCAATTATAAAAAGATTTCATTATAACTCACTTTCACTTTCTACTAGCCAAACACCAAGAAGTAGGTGAAGAAATAGGACATCTTTCGATAGAACCATGATTACTTCTGTCATCATTCTAACAAGAATGTTTAGAAGAAAAATGTTTAGGGATTTTTTTCACATAACTGCCATAATTCAATGTGTATAAAGTTTTTTAGTAGCTAGCATTGTTGCTAGTCAAAAACACTTCGAATACATATTTTATATACGTGAACATGAAGGGTTTGTAAGAATATTTCCTGTACATAGTTTATATACATGAAGGGTTTGTAAGAATATTTCCTGTACATAGTTTATATACATGTAGGTTGAATAACATCGTACAAAGGTTTACTAGTTTGAGTTTGTCACAAACATAAATATAACAATAGTTATATTTGTTATTTTTAGTTATACTGCATTTTGCAGTATGTTTATTTGCAGAGTTATTCGTAATAGAGCTATTTGTGGTAGAGTTATATTTGTAATAGAGTTATTTGTCAAAGAGTTATTTGTCATAGAGTTATTTGTCATAGAATTATTTGTAATAGAGTTATTTGCCGTAGAGTTATTTGTTGTAGAGTTATTTGTCATAAAGTTATTTATCGTAGAGTTATTTGTCATAGAGTTATTTGTCATAGAGTTATTTGTCATAGAGTTATTTGTCATAGAGTTATTTGCCGTAGAGTTATTTGTCGTAAAGTTATTTGTCATAGAGTTATTTGTCATAGAGTCATTTGTCGTAGAGTTATTTGTCGTAGAGTTATTTGACTGCTTTAGGTTTTTTGCCCCTCCTGTATTCCACTGCTGTTGTAATCTCACAGGTATTTATATGTACATATACTTACTTGTATGTATACAAGTATGTATGTATGCATACAAGTTTGTATGTATAATACATATTTGTACTTCTAAAATACAAGTATTTATTTTACATACATACTTGTATTTCACATACAAGTATGTATGTATTTCACATATACGCGGTGAAAGCTTTCGTGCAAAGTATCAATTTTTTAGAAGCATGATAATATTCATTTGGTCCATTGTGGTGACCTAACAATTGCTAAATTGAAAGCTTCATGCTTGGCTAGTAAGAGTTGTTCACTCGTGTAGACTTTTGGCCCTATACTTGTCAACCTGTAAAATTGCTGGTATCTAGTTGCGGTATCAATAGCAAACGCCAATATACTTTAGTTAGTTTTAAAGAGTAGGGCTAAAGAAAGTGTGATGACTACCTTGGAACTATCCCAATTTTTGCCATAACCTAATACTTCTATGGCTACAGTAGCGTTCCTATATGACCACAGTAGAGTACTTCTAAGACCACAGTAGGGTTCTTCCGTGGCCACAGTAGGGCACTTCTACAACCACAGTGGTGTTCTATGACCACAATATGGTACTTCTATGACCACAGTAGGGTTGTTCTATGACCACAATATGGTACTTCTATGACCACAGTAGGGTTGTTCTATGACCGCATTATGGTACTTTTATGACCACAGTAGGGTTACATAACTCTTGAAAGTCTCAAGGCATGACCTAAAGAGGCAACAGATAGTAGTACACAAGTACATATTCTATCTTCTGTAATCTTGCAATTAAAACTGACATCCTCCTCTTGCTCCTTTTCTCCCGTTCTCCTCCTTCTTTCCCTCGTCTTCCTCTCGCCCCTCCCCTTCTTCTTTTCCCCTCTCTGTTCCCCTTTCCCTTCTTTTCTTTTACCTTTATCTCTTCCTGCTTATTCGAGATGAGTAAATGTAAAACTAGACCGGTTTTTTAATCAAGTAAAACTGCTCAAGCTTTTCTTTGAAACATGTTAATTGTGGGATCAAGATAGGGCAACTCTACAAAGCACTGGTGCAATACAGAGGTTTTTTTAAATTGTAGCCATTGTATAGTAACAGCAACGTTTGCTTTTTAACCACAGTCATTCCTTGGCATATGAGTTTAATGCGTTCTGGGACTGAGCTCGTATTTCAGTATACTCATGTCTAAGGGCATTATTTTTTATATAAAATAACTAAATAAAAATTAATTCACTACTGTACTAAGAAAAAACATATAAAACAAAGTATTTTGGTAGTAAAACATGTTTTTAACATGTTGTGTAATTTAGTAAATACACTACAAAAGTAACAGATATCTGTTTGGTGGTTAAAATCTGCAATAAAATGTAACATTACTGTGTACAGTCTGTATGAAGGTTCTACCTCTGAGACAAACGTAGTGGCTAACTGCAGCCATCTGAGAGACTTGACAGCAGCGCGTTCGGTACACTAAACCTTTGTGAAGTTATGTACCAAAACTTTTAATTTAACTTTAAGGTTGACTTGCAACAAAATTTACATTACAGTTATTTGGTATCAAAAAGTTCACCATGTTTTACTCTGCTGTGTTGTAGGTGCAAAATATGTGGAAAGGTGATTACAAGCTCTTAAAAGCTCAAAAACTAACAGTTAATTGCAGCCATCGTGAAAACGCCAAATTTGGAATCTTTTTATTTCGATGACGTACTCAACTCTATGTGGTTATTGCTTTGACACGTGATAGTAGTATATAGAGAGCAGATCTACACATAAAAGTGACGGATCCAGCGGGGGGATAGAAAAAGGGGGTTGTGAATTAAATTGGCTAGGGGTGTAGATTGAATCGTGTGGAGTTGAATGAGATGTTGGGGTTTGGGGGGAAATTGTGGTGTAGAGTAGGGGGTTGAATTCGAGGGGTTACGGATCCGCTCCTGGCGTAATCGGCGGATTATCTGTGGATGAGTCATCGGATTAGCGGGGGATGAGTCATCCGATTGAACGCGGATTATCGCGGGATTAGTCGGGGGAATCGTTGAGGATTAGTCGGGCGAATCGTCGCCGATTATCGGTGGAATAGTGGGGGTGAATATCTGGGACATCGAGGGCTGGATGGTTTTCCGGAGTGGATCTCGCGGATTATCGAGGAGAGCGAGAGATTACCTAGCGGATGAGTGAGGGGGTTAATATCTGGGACACCGAGGGGTTGATTTTCCGGAGATTGTTATATATTTGGTTGAATGAGAGATAAGTTTTTATTATAAAATATAAACTATAAATGTTACAAAAAATTCAAAATCATTCTGTCATTCGTTTTAAAAAGGAAAGTTTTGGAATACATCTTTCATCAATTTCTGTGTCACATCGAAGAACTAAAATAAGAGTTGATTTTCCCAAAGAATTGAGAAACTGAACAGGAAGTAACAAATCTAATCCTTCATTATTTCCAATATTATCATATATGAAGGTATCTTTAGGTGTAGTAGAATTTGAAATAGGTTGAAGATTACAGATAAAGTCAATATCTTGAAAATTCGATCCTGGAGGACATTGCAACATTGAAAGAGTAGAGTTATATCCACATAATTCTCCTCTGTAGAATAATTTGAAATCAATTAGAATATCGATTGTGGAATTTTGAACTGAATATTCACATTCAGAATATGTTAGAACTTGCTCCGATGAAGCTGACACTATAGGATTAAGGTATAGGTTTTTTCCATCTGTTTCATCTTCATTTAGTAGTTCTTTACACGCAAATCTGTGATTGCCTGGTAATGGATAACCACAATGAATGTAGTCCAATGGAAATATTCTTCCGCATGTTTCATTATTCTTGTGATATAAAGTAGTTTCTTCGAATGGAAGTAGTAATGAAACTTCAAATTCATTGAGTGTTCTGCTTAAGCAGTTATTCGCATCGGTAACATATTGAATTCTTTGATTTCCATTTATTATTCCCGTAAAGCGTAAAATGAGAAATATTATAATGTGCAAATTCATTATAGTCATAGTGTCTTTTTAAAATACTACTCTCTTGACTGAAGTAGGCAAAGAAAATGCATAAAAAAGTATGTCAATATAATATATATAGTTCATTCTTCAAAATTATCTTGAAATACTATACAAAAAAAAGTTATTCAATTCTATTTGATGAGTCAATCCTTCTTGGATATAAAGTGATTAAATATAAAGAATTATGCAAAGTCTAACTGTGATGATTATCAATTCTTCCCATTGATATGTAGGAGTTCACTGAAGTAACGATTTGTAGCATGTTGATCATTGGCTTCTCCTCTCAAATATGGATAAAGTCTTGTTTCGGTTAATATTATGTTTGAAGGTGTGTTCCAATCAAGTGAGGATAATAATGATAGTTGGACTTTGTCACTCCTTGGTCCGATTTGAGCAGATTCCAAACACGTTCCAATATCGAGTTCGGCAAAAGTCTCATGAAGTTCTTGTCGAGTCAATCCTTCATTTCCATATCGTATTTGCATTATTCTAATACAATATTGACATCCTCGAGCTCCCTCGAAGCATCCACACCGACTTTCTAAATATGTTACGAAACGTTTATAGATATAGAATCCGATAACATAGTAAAAAGTTTCTTCAGTAACTCTTCTGATGAATTTTTTTGTGTTTTTCTTTACAACCACTCTTGATAATTGTCCATCCTTAAGATGAGCTGGAATAAACTCCTCTAGAAATATAACCGACATTGTTTCTGTTTTCTTCGTTTTTTTTTTTTTTGGTTCCTTCACCAACAGAGCTAAATTGAAGAATGGTGGAGAAATCTAGAGGAGTAGACTTAATATCATTCCGAATCTTTTTTTTTTATTTTCATCCAACAGATTTTTCATCTATAATTACATCATCAATTTCATGCTCGATTTCCTCTTCCACGCTTTCTCCGATTAATGGAAATTGTGCTATATGAATGAGTCTTCTGAAGAGCAGTTGTTTCGTTTCATCACGTTGAGTAGGATGAGTCATGTAGTGCCGAATTCTATTCCAAAACACGGTTTCAAAAATCGTTTCTTCCATCGTTTTAAAATCGGTCGCGATAAATCTGTTAATCCATTCTAAATCAACCTCTTTTCCAATTTTACCTTCTCGAATGGTAGCTTCAAGATCAACCCATTCAAAGGTCATCTTCAAATCTGAGGATGTTATCGATATTTCTTTTACACATAATGTTGATTCCAAACATTCCCTGCATTCCAACGCACTGCAGACACAGTTGGACTTTAATCTTTTCAATGACACAACTTTTCTAAAAGCAGCTGTTCCTAGAATGTAGTATAAACATTCCTCGGTAAGATGTGTACGAATTTGTTCATTTTTGTCAAGATGAACCAAGATGTTATCTGGGATTATTTCTGCAACCTCGAATGGAACAAAATCTTTAATCAGAATGTTTTGAGTCATGTTACTATGAGAAAGTCTACATTCGAAATGATTTTACATTGGATAGTATATTGAATTTATATGAGCTTAGTTATATATTATTGATATTGTATATACGAAAAGAAGAGCCAATGAAGAAAATAAAATTTTATAGTAATAATACATCGAGGAGCAAAACTCTACTATCATATATACTTAACAACAAATTCACTTCTAAAAATTATGCTAAAATATATTCTGTGCTCACTCCATCGTCACATACTCTTCTTTTTGAATAAAAATATGTTAATCCAGTTCTAAGTTGAGTGTATGAGAACACTCTATTGTCTTTTTTTACAAAACCTTTGTTTACCCCTTCCTTAGGAGATCTTGAATGTAATACTTTTAAAAAAGTGTCTTTTGTAAAACTATTCGTAGTTTTACTTAATCCTTTACTGCTATGCTTTGTAGAATGAGTTTCATCATTCCAGCAAAAGTAAGTCTTAGAATTTAAGGCTACTATTCCATGTCCTGAAAATTCTACTTTGAACAAACCAGGAGTCCTTATATCATATTGATATACTTCTTTGCAACAATTTTGTAATTCCCACAACTTTGTAGGAACAGATTTACAGAGTTGGAAATCATCCGCGTGTCGATCGCAATACATCCTAGGAAACCATTTTCCATATTCTTTGTAGTATATATCAGCGATCTCTTTTCTAACGATATTATCCATAGGTGCTGAAAGAGCCATGTAGGCACTATCTGTATCCATCGCCACATACTGGAAGTCCTTTCTGTCGAAGTATCTAAAATAAAAAAAATTTCAATCCTTAATTCTTGTTATCTTAGTATTATAATACTCCCATTTCAAAAATTATCATTCAAATGTTTACCATTATACATATTTTTTCTAAAAGATACAAATGAGATTACTTACCTATCCATGAAGTCATAGTAGAACTCCAACATCCGAAGTTTAGCCAGTTGTAATATGGAGAATCCGATATGTACAGGTATATCCATTTTCATCTGAATAAATATATATACAGTCCTATTAGATTCCTTTACATATATTAGCTCAAGTAAATTTTTCATTATGATTCAATTATATCAATAAGATAATAAATATATACTACTAACCGAAGGCTTGTGTTGAGTCAACTCATAGAAGCTATCAACGATTTCCTCCAAAGATTCAAATCTGTGTGATCGTATTCTCAAGGATGCTTCATAATCTCCTTGAATATACTTGACATTTCGATGTTTTAATTTCTCAGTGATTGTTTTCCCGTACGATGAATTTCCAATGAGTTTATTGGTTGTGGCTATCAACTCTTGGTCAGGATCTTTGTCACCAGCTCTTCTAGCATTTGAGACAGA